>NC_134235.1:79944716-81425549 GCF_965152275.1 Natator depressus
GGCTGTTGATGAGAATTTTATAAACTCTATCTATAAAAACTTTATTTTTATAAAATCTATAAACTCTGCTTCCCTCTTCCCCCGCCCTCAAAAACATCCAGCTTAACCTCTTCAGCTGTCTAACTCTATTTGCCTTCAGTTCTCCACTTGGTAGTTGCATAACATTCTACATATTGAACAATGATTGAGCCAGATTCTGATCCGACTTACACTGCTGGGAATTGGGAACAACTATTGAAATCAATGGTGCAATACTGGTGTAAAAGCAGAGTGAGAGCTAGGGCTCCTACATGTCATTATTACTGCCAGTTTTTAGGTACTTTAAAATCCCGTCTCTTTTCGATACATGAATTACATTTACATTACAGGCAAAATGATCCAATTCTATATAAACAGCAGTGTGTTGAATGGGTAATCATTTCAGTAATATCTATACATTTTGTTATTTTACTGAAGTGTGGAATCATTTTTTTGTTTTTGTTTTTGGTATTAACATCATGCGTTGGAGCCCTAGTCATGGCCCAGGAAACCATTGTGCTAGGCATGGTATCTGATGCATCTTTTATTGCAGGACCACTTTTTGTCCTTGCAGGGGAATGGACTCTGTCATCTCATAGTTCATTTCTGCCTTGAGGTTCTATTATCTTGACTACCAATGCGGAAAACATGGCAATAGGAAACAGATTACCCAGTTTTAATGATCACACTTCTCTACCACGGCTGAGAATTCATAACTAGTTTTGAGTAATTTCTCAGTAAGCAAAATCTAAGGCAGATCACAGAATTTTGTTTGAAATTTTTCATGAATGCCTTCATGAAAATTGTCTTGATATGAAGAGCTTACAAACAATTCATAATGAATATTTGATATTGAAACTATGCAATTAGCATTGTATTGGTTAGTTAGATAAGTCCTGTTCTGTTCCTAGAGTGGCTGGCTAGCCAAAGTACAAATTTCAAATGCTGAATTTTACAGTAAATACAATTTGACAAGTTTGCTTTTGGCAAATTTTCAGGCTTAACATTCACTTCTCAAAAGTATTCATGTTAGTACAAACTCAACTCCTGAAATGTTCTTAGGAAGTAAAACGCAAAGGTTGTGAATCTGGTTGAACTGAAATTTGGTTTTGGATTCAGATGCACATGGACATTTCTCTCCCACTCCGCCATTCATTCAGTTCTATTCCCCCACTCTTCTAATCATGTATATAAACCCCACAAAATGATTGATGGTAAGAGAGTTAAAAAGCTTACCCCAAAGCAAAGTAAGAGACTTATATTCTTTGACTGTTTCCACAGGAGGGGAACATGATTCCTCTCTCTGTGTTCATGTTTATGAAATGAAAACTTCAGAACAGTAACCAGAAATTACAAGGGGGACAGTACACAAATGCAGCCCCCACCCCACCACACTCTAAAAACGTTATCTTGGGAGCTAAAATCAATTTGATATCACAGCCCCCTGTGCTGACTGCCATTTTGCCAAACTCACTTGTTTTTTCCTCAGCCATCACTAGCAAATGAACGACCACACAAATAGTTCAAACTCAGCTTTCAGGTGAGTCATCCTGTTCCTGAAAACAGGCCAAACTGTGGCTCTGCCACAGGCAATATAAAACTACTGCTTTTAACTGCGAGGGTCTCAAAGAAGATACTCTGCAAAAGTCTATCCTTTCTTATTGAGCTAGATGCAGAATCCTCTGGTCTCTGAAGAAGCCCAAATGCCAGTTGTCTAAATCAGGCTTCCCCATTTTGATCCCAGCAGATTCCAAATACAGGCATGAAAATAGAAATATAGTAAAAATAATGTTTCATAGTCCCCTCTGATCCAGAGCAGCTTTGATCTCTTATGTGCTTCCTTTTTCAGATTGCCTCTGACATAGTGTATCACCAAAGATCCCTTTACTTGAAGGGAACTCTGTTATTTCAAAGAATCAACAATGCCCAGCTGAGACAATTCAATACTACTAACTGATGTTCTGAAGACTATTCCAAAGGGCATGAAGGAACTGTAATTTTCTAAACCATGAGTCACTGTGCTGGAATGCCTGAATTGCCTGTAGGAGATGTACCCTAAAGCAAGTTTCGTCTTCCTCCGCAGCATGGGTCACTTGCAGGTTTAAACAGGAGTAAATGATGGATTCTCTGTAACTTGAAATCTTTAAATCATGATTTGAGGATGTCAGTTACTCAGCCAGCGGTTATGGGTCTATTACAGGAGCGGGTGGGTGAGGTTCTGTGGCCTGCAGTGTGATGAAAGTCCCTTCTGACCTTAGAGTCTAAGCAGGGCTGTCCCTAGCTATTTGAATGCCCTATGCAGTCCCGCATAGGGGGGCTGTGTGGGGCCCCAGGCCTCCCCGCCCCAGTGTCTGGGAGGCAGCTGTGGGGGGAGGGCACTTTTAGGGGCCCCACAGGCCCAGAGTGGCCCAGGGAATTAGCAGGGGGCCGGGAGCAGCCCGCTCTGCTTCCCTCATCCCAGTCCCAGCCATGTCACTTGGGGGAAGGGATTCTCTCCCCGCCCTTGCACTCACCGGCGGGAAGCAGAGCAGCCCTGCCCCGCCCCAGCCAGCTCCCAGCCACTGCGCTCTACTTCCCACCACCAGTGTGTGCAGGGGCGTCCTTTTCCCAACCTCCCTGCACTCACCAGTAGCGGGAAGCGGAGCAAGGCGGCTGGGAGCTGGCGGAGTAGAGAGGGATGGGCCGGGTTGCTCCGCTTCCCGCCACTGCCAGTCAGTGTGGGGTTGCTGGGGGAAGAGATGGGGTGGAGGGAGTTGTCTGGGGCCATACACCTCCTTTGGGATGGCCCTGCCCCTTGCAGTGGGAACAGCCTACGGGGCGGCCGAGGGACAGGGCTGGTCGCCGGCGCTGCCCATGAGATTTGGGGCAATGTGGTGCCCTATGCAGCTGCGTATGCCTACGGATGGCCCTGAGGCTAAGGCTATGGCTGCGCTACTGGGCTTACAGCAGTGCAACTTCACCGCTGCAGCTGCGCACTGTAGTGCTGCTAGTGCGGAGGCTCTCAGCCCAAGGGTCGCTCCAGCCCCCGTGCGCGGGGGTAGCTGTATCAGTGGGGGAAGCTTTCCTGCTGACATAGCGCTGTGCACAGTGACACTTGGGTCAGCGTAAATTAGGTCTCTCAGGGGATGGCTTACTCACACCCGAGCAACATAAAACTTACACCAACTGACGCTGTAGTGTCTATATAGCAGTGGTGGACAACCTGCGGTCAGCCAGGATAATCTGCTGGCGGGGCTGAGAGACACTTTGTTTCCTTTAACCCTCTGCAGGCACGGCCGCCTGCAGCTCCCAGTGGCTGTGGCTCACCATTCCTGGCCAACATGAGCTGTGGGAAGCAGCGGCCAGCACGTCCCTGCCACCCACGCCGCTTCCATGGGCTGGGAACCGCTAACTGCAGCCACTGTAAGAGCTCCATGGTGTGCTTTGATCTACTCCCATTTCAAACTGCAGTTGATTAAAACACCATGTGGACACTTAGTGGGCAGTAGCAGGCCCCACAAGGCTAGTTATTGCACGGTAGGCTAGTGCGCTGCAGATTTACATCCCAGCTTAATGCACACGAACTCTCTGTTTAGAGAAGCCCCTTTGATATAAAAGGCTGAGTTTAGCCTAACAGGGGAATCTTTTTTGATTCAGCAGATGGACATGACCTTCCATTCCAAGGGCTGACCCAAACCCTGTCCAAGGCTTGGAAGGAAATTGGCCTGCCAGACTCACCCATGTGGAAGATGGGAGAGGTCTGGTATGTTTAGATCCTTTTATTCTCTTTATATGTGTCTCTGTATGCTTTTGTCCTTACATAAGTGTACTCTGCTTCATGAAAGCGGTCAGTATTCTTACCAGTGACCAGTCATTGTCCTTGGAGTAAAAGCAGGGCTGGATGTTGGTCAGATCTCCTTAGGGATAATCAGAGTGAAGTGTAAGGGGACTGCAGCCTAAAACCACTGGTCACAAGGAATTGGGATTAGAGTCCTGCCCACAACAAGGTGATGGCTAGAGGCCTGAGACATGAGGGGCAGTACCAAAGCAGACCACAGGGTGTGGGGGTTAAAGATGCAGTTAGATGTTGCATTAAGTTATTTACCTGGAAAAGTTCACTGGAGCCTTTAAATTCACCATTTCAAGCCTAAATCTATTGTAAACGTGGAGGCTGCAACAGTTTAGCATAACAAGAAACCCAACCCAGAACATGGTTTAGGTATTTTTTCACTGTATGGAAAACAAAAAAAAAGAAAGAAAGATAGTAACAGGCTTAATAGAAAGGCTGAAAAAGAAATGGCCACAATATTCCTTCCCACCCCCCACATATCCCGCATCCCCTTCCGAATTCTAAACTGTTCCCAGAAAAATTTCACTTTACTGAAAGAGTAAAAGGGGACATGGAATTCTCTGCTGCCTTGCAGGCACAGCTGGAAAGAATCCTAAAGATTTGAAAAAGGAAGTCCCAACAACAATGTCCTTACTGGGACATGGACAAATATCAGCTTGTAATTCAGTTGAATCACATCTCTCTGCTGAGGTGGCCAAGGAAAGTGCTTCTACTGCGAAGAATCTTACTGGTGGCCTGATCTGGACCAGCTCGACTGCTTCACAGGATTTCTTCTTTGGTGGCCCCTTGGGAAAGCCCTGGCTGGAAATACACACCGCAGGTCCTTATTGTCATTTCCCCCTTCCCATGCTCACTCACAGGCATCTGTGCTTCCTCATCAGCACTGGGGCTTCCCTTTGTGCTGCTGAGACCTCAGGGTCAAGAAAAACAAAGACCTCAACTTCAGAGTCTTTAAAAATAAAAACACAAACAAACACACACAAACACATGCAGCAGCCTCTTTTAGGCCACTTTTCCCTCCAGTCACCTCACACACTTAATTCCCTGAGTGGAATCCCTTAAATTGAATGGAGCCCCTAACCAAGAAGGGCACAGTACAATCCCCCTCTTCACTTATAGGGAAGGGGAAGCAGCTTTTCTGCCCACTACCTGTGAGGTTCTGGTATACCTCAACTATGGCATAGCTCCATGGTATTCTCACCCCTTCTTGAGACCCCTTGAAGCCTGGGTGTGGACTTATTTTTTCCAGTGAATGTGCCACTTCCACCCTGCCTCAAGGCTCTGCCCCAATCTGCCTTTCCCCACTCCTGCTCTGCCCCCTTCCCCAAGCCCCACACCCTCCCATGAGTTCCTCCTGGCAGCTGCCAAACAGCTGTGGCTAGTGGATCCCCCTATTTCCCCCCCCCCATGGGTGCTTGAGGCCTGGAGCACCCATAGAGTCAGAGCCTATGCCTTGAGTCTGACATGGAAGACACACCCTGCAAACTGTTTCCTAGAGTGAGGGAACCCAGTTTTATCACATCTGTACGAGGAGCCCCTCGGGCAGCGGCTCCTCAACAGCAGGGAGCTGAAAAACAAAATTTTCTTTTGAACAATGTCTACTACGGTTGCCTGACCCTTCACACTACATCTTTCCCTGCTCTCCATCACATTTCCCAGGCCAGTTTCCCTACTTAAAGTACCTTCAGCCTGGAGGAGCAAACTTGCAGGCACCCCAAGAATGGAGGCTTATAACATCAGTTGCTAAACTAGCTGATTGCACAGACTGGTGGATCCTGTGGTTTTAAGTAACTTCAGACTACAAACAAACAAAACCAAACCAGTCTTCAACTAGCCCACCAAAATATCCAGAGAACTCACTGCAGGAACAGAGCCTCCTCCAGCTCTACCTCCTGAGGTTACAGCCATTCTGGCAGGAAAAGTAAGTGAGCTCACACAAAGTTTAGCTTCCATACTATTTAGCCCCTGAGGAAAACAGGGTCACACATTGTCGAGCAGGTCTTTCTTCCAGTAGACAAGAAGGTAGGGGTACAAATAGGCTGAGAAGGTAGACAGACATATTGTGACCAGATTCCCAGGGGAGCCAGAGGTCACTCAATTAGGGTGAACTGCAAATAATGGGGCAGACAATCCCCAAAGCTGGTGGATATTCCAATACTTAGATTTACCAAGCCAAACACAAAACAGCTTCTTTATTACCTCACTGGTTACTCAGAAGCCAACAACATAGTTCCCCAGCCTCAGGCCCCCACTTAGGCACCCTCATCATATCTGATATGGATTAATGAAAATCTTAATCACACAAAAAAGAGGTTCTACCAGTCCCAGAGGATTGGACACATTATCCAACCAGGTTAATGAATATTCCAGATCTTACCCAAATACATGCTTACTGACAATTCTTATTAACTAAACTAAAATTTATTTAAAAAAACAGGTTATAAGATCAGTATACATACTGACATGAGTTCAATTCTGGAGGTTCAGAATCATAGCAGAAATGGTGAGCTTTGTAGCGGCAAAGAGTTTTTAGAAATAGTCCAATCTCATATTCAGGGTGTTCCAGCTTAACTGGGATCTCAATCTTGCGACTCAAACTTCCCCTGATGAAGCTTAAGCAGATCTGAGAGGACAGGATCAGGACCCAAGGATCTTTTATAAAATTTCAGGCCTTCTTAGACAGGTCAGAGTCCCTTGGCTTACAATAGGCAATCAGGGCAACTTTGAAGTAAGCACCAGTGATGGACCTAGGTACCTGAATTAACATAAGGCAATTGCCCATCTTTCTTTGACAGTGTATAGCAAATCTGTGAATGGTGGGGAGATGTATATAGTGACATCCTATGTTTACAGTTCCCTTAAGTGTTAAGATGTTCTTTTGATCTCTGAATTAACAGAATACAGCATAGACAGGGACCATTTGATTACACTGTTGGCATTTATGAGTATACATATACAATTAGAAGTTAGGGGAGATGCTAACAATATAGGTTTGCATTTCAAAGTTCTAGCCTATCTACCATAGAATGGCCCTAATGACCATTCTAACATGTCTCTACAGGTTGCCTCTGGGTTAGCCTACAAGCCGCTTAACGCTTTCTGGCCATATATTCCACTTTGTACAAGATTCATTGCAATTATGTAACAGTGGTAGCAACAATGGTTTGCATAATTATATTTTAATCAGACAACTCACATGTATAATGTATTGTTATATGGACCTGTGAACAATTAATCAAGCCACAAAAATACAAACAGGGACACTAATTAGTCCAAGAGAATGCTGTAACCCAAGAAACTTCTACTCCAGGCTGTTATTGTAAAACACACTAGAGGAAGCACATGCTATGGTTTTCTATAAAAAGATACTGTCCTGATCTAGAGGCTGCAGAAAAAAAAAACAAAACAAAAACAGATTAGCCATGAGGCTCTAGTCCTGTGACTAATTTACCCAGATCAAGCCACTAACACAAGTAAGACATCAACTCCAAGTGCTCCTTTATTAAACAAACTGATGAAAATCAGTAGCATGCATCCTTCCCCCTTCTGATTCACTTTGTTTTCCTCTTTTGCAATTTAAAATAAGAATTTTGAACTCTGATCCTGACAGGTTTGACTCTTGTGTTCTGTTTCCAGTGCTATCTTTGAGAATTGCCAACAATAACGCTGGGAAAATAGTTTGGTTTCTGTTGCTTGAAAAAGTTAGAGGCAGATGAATGAAGTTCACAAAAGAAAATGCAGGTTTATATTTCCCCAAAATGTACTGATTCAGAGGAAGTTTCAATAGCAAAAAAGTAAATAACTACAATGGGGAAGTGAGAAGGTACATATGTAAATGATGCTACTGTTTGCCTTTTCCCATACTTTAGAGAATTAACAACAGCCAAAATATGAAGTGTTTTGCCCTTTCCAGAGATTAGCCATTATTATCTAAACTTTGTCATTCTAAGAGAAAATGAAAGCATCTAAACCAATCCTTTGTATGATGGATGGTGTACACATTACACTTACAGAAGTAAATAAGCACAGACACTATAGGGTAAGTTATGGCCCTGACAGTAGGAATAAGTACACACCCCTAAACGGTTATATAGTTAAAGGGTGGGTGACACAGGGATGGCTGAGGGGGCCTCATGACTATCTTCTCTGAAGCGTTTACAGTGAGGCAGGCTGATAATATTTAGATTCAGTGAGGTTCTGAACCTCTGGTGTGTGATTTTAATAAATCAAGAAAAATATGACTTTGCTGAAGAATAGTAATTCTAACAATTTTTCTATAATGCTGTTGAAGTTGGCTCTGCCATCATTCACCATTAGTTGATGTAGCTAGGAGTCCGCTTAACAACAGAGCTTTAGTTCAGAAAGCAGGTGAGTGCCTTATGATTGAAGCATATACCTAAAAGCAGAGAAAATAATCCAAAAGGAAAATGTAAAGAGCAACCAAGGTACCTTGCAATACACACACACACAAACACACACACACACTAAATGCATGAGAGGTTCTAATTCTTTTTAGTTAAATAGGCAGACAGATGCCAGCTTTTAACAGAGCTATGACAAGCTACTTTTAAATTCTATGATTTAATAGCTCAGTAAATTAAATGGCAGGTTTTGATGGTTATCTGGCTATTAGACTCAAATTTAAAAGAAACAGTCACTGCTGCAGATTAAAAAAATAGTTGGTTTGTGTTGAAGCGAAGCAGGGCTGGTATGAACCACCTTCAGAGAAAATAAATTTAAGGATGGAGTAGGTTATCACTCTTTTACTACTTCTCAGTGTATCCAGTATTCCCCAAACAAGAGATACTGCAGCCAGGATCAGCCCATTTCAAACCTAGTCCCTTCTGAGGGCTGGAAGCCAAAGTTCTGATGGTATAAATTGGTGGAGCTGCATTGGTGCCATAGAGCTGTGCCAATTTACACAAGCAGTGAATGTGGCCGTGTCTCAGGGGACTGCGAAGGGCTACAAATCTTTTCACCTTTAGAACCCTGTGTTTCAAGCTCAAATTAAGGGGCTATTCCAAAGCCCGGTGAAGTCAATGGAAAGATTCCCAGTGGGTTTTGGATCACTACCAGTATCCGTTTTTGAATGGGTCAAGGGTAACAAAGTGATTTCTGAGGACTTGAAATGGGGTTTCAGTCTAGCTGCTAAATGAACAGATGTCCAAATCAAATAAAAACCAAAATATACAAACAGTTTCCAAACTTGTTATTCCTGAGACAATTTAATAAGGCTGTGTCCTCACTGCAACAGTTAGCTTGAGTTACTTCATTCAAGTGAAAGCAGCCAGACTGCCAAACACTGGAGCTACAGCGTGATTGGATTGGACTAGCAGTAGAGGAGTTGTGCTAACTCAGGCAGTAGCCTGCAACTATATCCCCACTATATTACTCATGTGGGCGTCAGCAGCACTTGAGCTTCAACCCACCCTCCCTGGTCCACTTACTAGCTCAAGATTACAGCACCACTTGAGCTAGAGACTTGTGTGCAGATGGGAGCTGAGTTAGTGGTACCACAGGAGTTATAGCTCAAACTAGCACTGCAGTAAAGACAAGCTCTAAGTAGGGGGCCAAGCACTGTATTGGCTTTGGGACTGAATCTCCCCCAGGCCCTTAGTCCATTGTGGAAAGATTAATTCTATAGAATATGTTTAAGGAGATTTAAGAGACATTTTCATTTCTATTGACTGATGCACCTGTTCTGGTGGACTTCAGTGTCTAAGGGCCTGAACTTGCCATGGGATCTGCTAATGCCATCCCCTATCCCTGTGCAGAGCCTACATTAGGAGATCCCATTGCAATTCTTGGACCTAGGGATGTCAATCTGGAGCCTTTTGTAAGCAAACTCATACTTAAAAGAGAAAGTTGAGGCATCTCCAGAGCTTTTAGGGGCAAGATTTCTCTCTCATCTTGGTTTATTGTTCCATGTTGAAAGCGCTACATAAATGCTGTAAGAGATTATATAGCATTAGGATACAAGTTATAAGGTCATTCTGTACAGTAACAGCCCCCGCCCCCCGTAAGCTGCCTTACATGGGTAGACCCCTAAAGTCAGTGGGGCTCCATGAAGTTGGAAGAAGCCACCTGCCTGAAGCAGGTTGCAAGATCAGATGCTTAGTGGAAAAGAATCCTGTCAAATGCATTTGCATTTTCTTTAGTCTTTTTCAAATCTATATTTTAAAATAGCTTGTTTTCTTTTATTAGACTTGAAAAAAAACCTGTACTATTCACTAATGGCATTTCAGGAAACAGAACACTAAATAAAGTAATGCAGCAGGGTTGTGTAATGATCGAATACACAAGGATGGAAAGCCAAGCCAAAAAACCCCTTAGTCTAAATCCAGAGTGGACAAGACTCTCTCTGCATGCAGTGCCTCCAGATTCCATGTCCTGGTTGAAATGCTTTTTGATTGATGAGTAATGATTGTGCTGGTGATTTTTAAGAAGCTTTTAAACAGAAGTGCTGATGAGCACTGCACTGCACCACGTAGGCTAGACAACACTGAGGCAGACTATCAAAGGAGGCTTTCACTGAAATGAGAAATGGTTCTGCGACTGAGTGCTGTTCTGTCTCAGTCTTCTCCTCTTCCTCTGTACAACATTTAACCTTGGTCTTTCACATGCGATTCAATTAGGATTTTATTTTATTTTTATAAAGAAATTTGTTTGCAGCCAAGACGAAGAACCATAGGAAGTCTTGTGGTGACGGTGCCAGTTAGACTGATGAATGTGGAAGTCTGATTGGGACTGCGGGGGAAAGTGGATTCTTCTAGCTGAGTTCAAAAGAAACAAGCTGGGGAAGGGCGGGGGGTGGGGTGGGGGAAGGAGGCGGCAAGCATTGGTGAGTGGAAGGAAGAGAGTCTGCCAGGAGTTAAAAGTAAGACGTTCACAAGCTAATGTTGGTATTGTACACTTCAATAGCGGCCAGAGAGTCTGCCAACTTTTTACACAGAGCAGTGGCAGAGGGTTGAACATACTCTAATGATAGTAAAAGAATTATGACTAGAGGCTGAAATTGCTGGTTTAATTAAAGCAATAAACAGGGTTCTGAAACATATCTTCACTGAATCGTCATCTGCCAAAGCTCTCTCTTTATTGGTCACCAGAACTAAGAGCATGCTGACGCTCTCCCTACTGTTGCCTCTCTCCCTGGGTCACTTCCCCTTCATCCCCTTTGCACCGGCCCGGCCCTTCCCTCGGGGCCTGCAGCCTGGCAGATACCAGGCTGGAGTTCCTTCTGCTCCCCTCACCTGCCCCATCTAGGACCAGATTTTAGGTTGGGACTCTACCAAGCTTCTGCATTTGCCCAGGCAAACATACGCATGTAGCTTTTAAACATCTGAAAACCTGCTTGGGCACAAATGTTAGAATTTGTCGCCACAAAACCCATTTGTCTTAATGGGCTTTTACAGGTGCAAGTTGTAATGCTTGTGCCCACTGCCCACCTAGGTGATAGAATTTAAGGCCAGCAGGGACCCACTAGATCTAGTCTGACCTCCTGTATAGCACAGGCCACTACCACCACCCAGCCATCTGTACACTAATCCAACAACCAAAATGAGACTAAAGACTTTTGTGCCACAGGTTAAGAATAGTAGGGAAACAAGAGGCCCCTATAATGGCAGGGAAGTAATTCAGTGAGATATGCCCAGATAATCCTCGCAAGTGACCAGCACCCACATGCTGCAGAGGAAGGTGAAAAAACCAAGGCCACTGCCAGTCTAATCTGGGGAAAAATTCCTTCCTGATCACACAGAGATCAATTAGACCCTGAACATGTGAGCAAGAACCAGCCAGCCTAGGACCAGAGAGAGAGAATGGTCTGTACCACTTCATAGCCCTGACCGTCACTGTCCAATGTCTCATTTCCAGACATGGCCATCCCTGAAGCTTCAGCAGAGGGGGTTGGGGGGGGAAGACTTTCCTGAACACAGCAAATGGCTCGCTAAAACCCTGAAGCATGAGCTTTAGGAACCTAGGACACAAGCTAGAAGTGAGCCCCCTGACTGTTAAACCCTGCCATCACAAGCAACCCTGTCTCACAGTTGCACTCATAAATTTGGCCAGGTATTAAAACTGTTCACACAGGTGCTTGCCTTTAAGGAAAGCAAGATCCTTAAAGCTAAACAAAAAATAAAAAAAAAGTTACACTGGGCCAAATCCAGCAGTCATTGCTCAAGATTTATTCAAACAACACCTCTGTGTTTATTGCTCAAGATTTATTCAAGCAACACCTCTGTGGGAGTTTTGTTTGAATAAATCTCACTTGAGGACTGCAGCATCTAGCCTTTATTTTTAAACTAAATAATAACAGGAGGCTGCTGTGTATGGGGGAAAAAAGGATTGACGGATCTGGGGAAAATAGCAGAATTCTCAAATAAGGGAATGTCCTCAAGGTGGGGATAATGAATTCCAGAGAAGACCTTCTCAAACCTTGGCTCCGTCTTGTAGGACTGGGACTAGAGTGTGCCTAGAGCTGCAGGAGTGGACAAGCAATGGGTAAGGCGGCCTAAGGATCCTTCTTTTAATGATGCATGTGCACCATTCCCCAACGACACTCCATGCACTGGCTCAGCTCCACTAGTCAGTGCAGAGGAGTCATTGTCCCGCCCTCACCCTTTGCCTCCTCACCTCTCTGAAGTGTTAGCTCACTGAGATATAATCCAAAGCCCTTTGAAGTCAATGGAAAAGCACCCATTGACTTCAATGGCCTTAGGAACACAAGGGCCAAGATATTCTTGGCCTCCATCTCAATGGTTAGATGGAAGGATCCTTGTGGCCTCGCTTTGCCCTAGGACTGATTGGGTCAATTTAGCCTTAAATTCCAAAAGCTTGTGAAAAGAGCTCAATGTTTAATGAATTTAATTAAGATCAGAATGCAATATTATAACAGAGTGATGGGATCATGGCATTTTGTTTTCACTTTTTTTAATGCAGTATCATAGTTACACTTTGGGTATGCTTTATGCTGTCATGAGCTAGTCTGGAGACAAAAATTCTTTCAATGTTTATTTTTAAAGTATTTGTTCATACTTCAGATGAAGTTCCTCCTCTGTGCTATTCATCAGTGATTCACTATGAATCAGTTACTCTCTGAATTTACAAACCTAGGTAGCAAGTGTGTGTGTGTGTGTTTGTAATTCATCAAGGAAAGATTCATTCAGCTTTAGCATCTCCTCCTTCCCCCCAACTTTTCACTATGATCCAATCAACTTGGCTGTAAAATTGGATAAAAACAGGAACATAAAAGGAGATAATGAGATTGGCCAGGTTTACAGAACCCTTGTCTTTGTTAGAAAAATTATGTTATGTGAACTTCTTAACAAATCATGCCTCACCAATCTATTAGAATTCTTTGTAGGGGGTACACAAACTGTGGACAAGGGTGATCCAGTGGATATAGTGTATTTAGACTTTCCGAAAGCCTTTGACAAGGTCCCTCACCAAAGGCTCTAAGCAAAGTAAGGAGACATTGCATAAGAGTGAAGGTCTTCTCATAGATCAGTAATTGTTTTAAGGACAGGAAACAAAGCACAGAAATAAATGGGTGGTTTTCAGAATGGAGAGAGGTAAATAGTAGTGTCCCCCTGGGGTCTGTACTGGGACCAATACTGTTCAACATATTCATACATGATCTGGAAAAAGGGGTAGATAGTGAGGTGGCAGAATTTGCCAATGATACAAAATTACTCAAAACAGTTAAGTCCCAGGCAGACGGCAAAGACTTACAAAGGGATCTCACAGAACTGGATGACTGGGCAACAAAATGGCAGATGAAATTCAATGTTGATAAATGCAAAGTAATGCACATTGGAAAACAAACTATACATACAAAATGATGGGGTCTAAATTAGCTGTTACCAGTCTAGAAAGATCTTGGAGTCATTGTAGATATTTCTCTGAAAGTGTCTGCTCAAAGTGCAGCGGCAGTCAAAAAAGCTAACATACAATTAGGAGGGATAGATAGGACAGAAAATATCATAATGCCACTATATAAATCCATGATACACCCACATCTTGACTGTGTGCAGATCTGGTCATTCCATCTCAAAAAAATATATTGAATTGGAAAAGGTACAGAGAAGAGCAACTAAAATGATTAGGGATATGGAACACTTTCGTATGAGGACAGAACAAACAGATTGGGACTATTCATCTTGGAAAAGAGATGACTGGGGGGGGGGGGGATATGATAGAGGCCTAACACATCTTGACTGGTGTAGAGAAAGTGAATAAGGAAGTGTTATTTACTCCTTCACATAACACAAGAACTAGGGGTCATTGAATGAAATTCATAGGCAGCAGGCTTAAAAAACAAACAAACAAGGAAGTACTTCTTCACACAACGCAGAATCAACCTGTGGAACTCTTTGCCAGGAGATGTTATAGTTTTGGCCTTCCCCTACAGGGTTCAAAAAAGAGAGCTAGATAAGTTCATGGAGGATAGGTGGTCCATCAATGACTAATAGCCAGGATGGGCAGGGATGCAACACCATGCTGAGTGTCCCTAGTCTCTGTTTGCCAGAAGCTGGGATTGGAGGGCAGGGGATGGATCATTTTGATTGCTTGTTCTGTTGAGTTAAGCAGATGAAGCTCCTTCAGTCCACCACTATAAGGCATGTTTCCTAATCCTTTAATCATTCTCCTGGTTCTTTTCTGAACCTTCTACAGTTTATCAACATTCTTCTTGAAGTTTTGACTCAGAACTGGATGCTGTACTCCATCAGCATTTGCACCAGTGCCAAAATACAAAAGGTAAAATAATCTAATCCTACTCAGTATTCCCCTATTTATACATCCCAGGATTGTGTGAGCTGAACATGAGCTCCTGGTGTAAAACTGTGGTCTAAAAAGCTAATTATCCTCCAGGACCCCCAAATCTTTTTCAGAATCACTCCTTCCCAAGATGGAGCCTCCATCCTGTAAGCAGGGCCTATGTTCCTATATGTACACATTTACATTTAGCCATATTAAAACAGTGTCTGCTTGCACCTAGCTTTCCAGGTAACCCAGATCACTCTGTATGTGTGATGTGTCCTCTTCATTTACCATTTCTCCAATTTTGGAGTCATCTGCAAACTTTCAGTGATTTTATGTTTTGGTCTCGGTCACTGATATTAAATAAAGTGTAGGATAAATAAGTAGTCTCCGCAGGACCCAATTAGAAACATACCTGGTTGATGATGATTCCCTGTTTACAATTTTTTTGTTTAAAAACACATTGAGACCTATCAGACTGTTTTTAAACCATTCAATGTGTGCCAAGTTAATTTTAAAGTAGGATATTAAAATTGGCAAGCAGTACCATGTCAAGAACCTTACTGGAGTCTAAATATATTAGATCAGCATTATTACCTTTATCAGCCAAACTTGTAGGCTCATTCAAAAAATGATATCAAGTTAGTGTGACAGGATCTATCTTCCATAAACCCATGTTGATTTGCATTAGTTACATTACCCTCCTTTAATTCTTTATTAACTGAGTCTTGGATCGGCCACTCCATTATCTTGTCTGGGATTGATGTCAGACTGACAGGCTTATAATTACCTGGGTCAATCTGTTTACCCTTTTAAAATATTAGCACAACATTAGCTTTCTTTGAGTCTTCCGAAACTTCCAGCGTGTTCTGAAACTTATTGAAAATCATCCTTAACTGTCCAGTGAGCTCCTCAGCTAGCTCTTTTAAAACTCTTGGATGCAAGTGGAATGGAAAGAGAAGCATCACATGTGTGATAATACCCCCCTCCCCACTACAGAACAGAAATATTTATTGAACACATCTGTCTTTTCTACATCAATATAGATAATTCTACCATTTCCATCTAGTAATTGACCAATGCCATTGTTAGGATGCTTTGTGTTCTTAATATACTTAAAACTCCTCCTTATTCTTAACTCTGCTGATCACAGATTTCTCCTCAGCTCCATTTGCTTCCCTTATCAGTTTTCTGCCATACCTACCTTCTGATATATCATTTCCCTGCTAAACCAGGTTTTTTTTAAACATTACAGACTTCAAGGGTCGGGGTTTTTTTAGTATCTAGTAAAGTGTTCTTAAACAATTCAATTATTAGTCACATTTTTCTGATTAAATTCTTCCTCCCAACTGATTTGGCTCATAATAGTTCAGCTTTGTGAAATTGTCCCTTTTAAAGCACCAAGTATATATATTACTGGTCTGGAGTTTATTCTGTTTGCACATATAAATGTGGTCAAGTCATGATCACTTGTAGCTACACTACTTTTTTTTAGTTCTGTGATCAGTTCCTCTATTAGAGAGGATGAAGTCTAATACAGAATTCCCCCTTGCTGGCTGCAACATTTTTTGAGTTAGGAAATCTTCTATAATGTTTATGAATTCCAAGGATGTTTTAGCACTGACAGCAGGAGACCTCTAGCATGTCACTCAAATTGAAGTCCCCCATGAACATGCAGCTTTTCCACCTACACATTGATGGGTGTATAATGAGCCAGTCATCCTGTTCTCTACTGTGATTTGGTGGTCTGAAGCAGGCACCAACTAATACCCCATCTTGTGTTTTATCTGTTACAGATCATGTTCTTCTGAGTTATCAGTAATTCAGAAACTGGTAATGCCATTTTGGACAGAGTGTCACTCTCCCTCCCCTTTTGCCCACTTGATCCTTCCTAAATAGACCTTGGAAGAGACTAGCTGCAGATTCATGCAAATTCAGAAGATCCTATTCCCTGATTGTCAGGAACTATTTTTCCAGGTACATACATACTTGAAAGACATAACATGTTGCACTGTTATTGATACACTTCTAGAATACCAAAGTCCTCAGAACTACTGATGGACAAATGGACCACAATTTACTGCAGCAGAATTCAAGTCATTCTACACAAAAATATGCTATTTATCATATCATCAGTCCACATTACCCACAAGCAGAGCCATAACTAAGCATATTAGGGCCCCTTACAGGGGACATATGGGGGCATGCAGAGTCACATGACACCCCCTCCCCCATGCCTGATTTCTGTTTCCATTTAGCAGAGGTTTTCAAACTGTGGAGTAAGGGTCACTACAAAAAAAACAAACAAATTCCCCTTGCTGATACTCACACCTTCTTGTGAACAGTTTGAAATGGGCCGCCTTGATTACATTGGCCTCATCAGCACTACAAAAGTGATTTCCACCCCCTTCTTATAAACTTCCACCTTAATTGAATTGGCTTGTTAGCACTGAGCCCCCCCACACTTAATAAGGCAACTCCCATCTTTTTATATGCTGTGTATTTATACCTCTCTACTGTATTTTCCACCCCATGCATCCGATTATGTGGGTTTTAGCCCATGAAAGCTTATGCCCAAATAAATTTGTTAGTCTAAGGTGCCACAAGGACTCCTCGTTGTTCATACTAACCGTTGAGATTGCATGCTGATGTAACATGAGTTAATGTAAGTTTGTAGTGTAGATATGGCCTTAGGTATATGAATGGTTTGGGAGAGTAACAAAAATGAGGCTAGACCAAGATTCACTCAGTGATTTTGGTTCCTACTGTTGTGGCTATGGGCCTCTTGCATCCTAAATGCTCAGGAACAAAAAAATGCACATAAAAATATTTGGTTCTTTTTAAGTTTCATGATTTGGGGTGTCTAACTCATGATTTTTGAATTCTTGTGGTTGTCAAGCAATCTTGGCATTGTAGGTGTGTGTTCATTATGTTGTAAAATGATAACTGGGATAAAAAAGAATTAGATAAATTCCTGGAAGATAACCATTGATGGACCTATTAGCCATGGTCAGGGATGAAACCCCATGCTCTGGGTGTCCTTATCCAGAGTCTGACTACCAGAAGCTGGGAGTGGAAGACAGGATCACGCGATGACTGCCTGTTCTGTTCATTCCCTCTGAAGCATCTGGCACTGGCCACTGTTGGAAGACAGGATACTGGTTTTATGGATCATTACTGCGCCACTATGGCTGTTCTTATGTTCAGTAAAATGTACAGTAGATTGTCTTTGAGAAGGATTTAATAGGAGATGGTATACTGCCCTTAGTGAATATATGGGGGCCAAGTTGTACACACAAGCAGTGACATGCAAAAAAGGACAAAAGGGTGGCTCGAGAGGCAAAACAGTTGAGAAAGGCGATTCCCTTTGGTGGATCAAAGGAAAAAATATTTTGACACCAGGCTAGGAAATCAGTCAGCCTGGAAGTCACGTGATCCAACAGAATAAACTTGTGCTATAAAAATATAAAAATAAAAAAATTTAGAATTAAACATTCCAAATTAAAAAAAAGTCACAGTACAAACATAGGAAGTGCTATACTAGCAACACAGATGTCATTGCTAAAATTACTAGCAACTAGTTATTAAAATATTAAATAATTTCTTCCCTGACGCAGGGAAGAAAGGTAAGCAGCAGGATACGGACCCTGGACTTCAGGAAAGCAGACTTCGACTCCCTCAGGGAACAGATGGCCAGGATCCCCTGGGGGACTAACATGAAGGGGAAGGGAGTCCAGGAGAGCTGGCTGTATTTCAAGGAATCCCTGTTGAGGTTACAGGGACAAACCATCCCGATGAGTCGAAAGAATAGTAAACATGGCAAGCGACCAGCTTGGCTTAATGGTGAAATCCTAGCGGATCTTAAACATAAAAAAGAAGCTTACAAGAAGTGGAAGGTTGGACATATGACCAGGGAAGAGTATAAAAATATTGCTCGGGCATGTAGGAAAGATATAAGGAGGGCCAAATCGCACCTGGAGCTGCAGCTAGCAAGAGATGTCAAGAGTAACAAGAAGGGTTTCTTCAGGTATGTTGGCAACAAGAAGAAAGCCAAGGAAAGTGTGGGCCCCTTACTGAATGAGGGAGGCAACCTAGTGACAGAGGATGTGGAAAAAGCTAATGTACTCAATGCTTTTTTTGCCTCTGTTTTCACTAACAAGGTCAGCTCCCAGACTGCTGCGCTGGGCATCACAGAATGGGGAAGAGATGGCCAGCCCTCTGTGGAGATAGAGGTGGTTAGGGACTATTTAGAAAAGCTGGACGTGCACAAGTCCATGGGGCCGGACGAGTTACATCCGAGAGTGCTGAAGGAATTGGCGGCTGTGATTGCAGAGCCCTTGGCCATTATCTTTGAAAACTCGTGGCGAACGGGGGAAGTCCCGGATGACTGGAAAAAGGCTAATGTAGTGCCAATCTTTAAAAAAGGGAAGAAGGAGGATCCTGGGAACTACAGGCCAGTCAGCCTCACCTCAGTCCCTGGAAAAATCATGGAGCAGGTCCTCAAAGAATCAATCCTGAAGCACTTACATGAGAGGAAAGTGATCAGGAACAGTCAGCATGGATTCACCAAGGGAAGGTCATGCCTGACTAATCTAATCGCCTTTTATGATGAGATTACTGGTTCTGTGGATGAAGGGAAAGCAGTGGATGTATTGTTTCTTGACTTTAGCAAAGCTTTTGACACGGTCTCCCACAGTATTCTTGTCAGCAAGTTAAGGAAGTATGGGCTAGATGAATGCACTATAAGGTGGGTAGAAAGCTGGCTAGATTGTCAGGCTCAACGGGTAGTGATCAATGGCTCCATGTCTAGTTGGCAGCCGGTGTCAAGTGGAGTGCCCCAGGGGTCGGTCCTGGGGCCGGTTTTGTTCAATATCTTCATAAATGATCTGGAGGATGGTGTGGATTGCACTCTCAGCAAATTTGCAGATGATACTAAACTGGGAGGAGTGGTAGATACGCTGGAGGGGAGGGATAGGATACAGAAGGACCTAGACAAATTGGAGGATTGGGCCAAAAGAAATCTGATGAGGTTCAATAAGGATAAGTGCAGGGTCCTGCACTTAGGATGGAAGAATCCAATGCACCGCTACAGACTAGGGACCGAATGGCTAGGCAGCAGTTCTGCGGAAAAGGACCTAGGGGTGACAGTGGACGAGAAGCTGGATATGAGTCAACAGTGTGCCCTTGTTGCCAAGAAGGCCAATGGCATTTTGGGATGTATAAGTAGGGGCATAGCGAGCAGATCGAGGGATGTGATCGTTCCCCTCTATTCGACACTGGTGAGGCCTCATCTGGAGTACTGTGTCCAGTTTTGGGCCCCACACTACAAGAAGGATGTGGATAAATTGGAGAGAGTCCAGCGAAGGGCAACAAAAATGATTAGGGGTCTAGAGCACATGACTTATGAAGAGAGGCTGAGGGAGCTGGGATTGTTTAGTCTGCAGAAGAGAAGAATGAGGGGGGATTTGATAGCTGCTTTCAACTACCTGAAAGGGGGTTCCAAAGAGGATGGCTCTAGACTGTTCTCAATGGTAGCAGATGACAGAACGAGGAGTAATGGTCTCAAGTTGCAATGGGGGAGGTTTAGATTGGATATTAGGAAAAACTTTTTCACTAAGAGGGTGGTGAAACACTGGAATGCATTACCTAGGGAGGTGGTAGAATCTCCTTCCTTAGAGGTTTTTAAGGTCAGGCTTGACAAAGCCCTGGCTGGGATGATTTAACTGGGAATTGGTCCTGCTTCGAGCAGGGGGTTGGACTAGATGACCTTCTGGGGTCCCTTCCAACCCTGATATTCTATGATTCTATGATTCTAAATGGCACAATGACATCCATCCACACAATGTTGACAAAGGTAAATGATGAAGTGCTAAGAATAATAAACCATTAAAAAAGTAAACAGGAGCAAAACTAGATTTAAAATGGATTACAAGAAAGGATGTGCAATTCAGGGAATCACAGCAGCAGATAAGACAAATTTGTGAACTGCTTGGAGACTTTATGCAGACATATAAACTGATAAGGGATTCTTTTAAATACTCAAAATGTGAGAGTTTTGGGGCGGTGTCTGTCAAAATATTTCACTGAATCAAGTTTCCTGTAGCACCCCCGGTATGTTACATCAGATAGTGAAGAGCTACCTGTGTAGGCATTGGGATGCCTGTGCCTTTAAGAACAGAGCCCTGAGAAGCAGGTGCTGAGACTACTGTCCTAAGGGAGGGGAAATAAGAGCCCCACCCCACCACACCTTATTTTTGCAAGCCCAGCAAGTGGCTCATCCCACTGTGGTAATTTATCCCCTCTGCCCCTCCCTGTGCCGGGGTTTTGCCCTCTGCCACCATCTGGCAGCACCTCACCACTGGGTTTAACCCCAGCTCCTACGCCCTCTCCCTGATTCTACCCCTCACCCCATCTCCTGCTCCTGCCCCCAGCTGTTTTACACCCTCATGCAGTCATTGCTGCCCCAGCAGACTCCACCCATCCCCCTCTCAGATTTGCTCAATTTGCCCACCTTTAATCTCCAAACAGAAGCAGATTTTAAACCCCAGCAAGGGCAGCAGCTTCAGCAGATGTTATGAGCATGCTCAGTAAGAGCCAAGCAGTGCACTCAGCACCCTGCCTGCCTGCTGTGGTCCTAGTACTGGGGGGAAACTGCTCTGGCTGGGGTCACCAGGCCTGCAATCCTACAGGGCGTGTGGATGCTGAATACCCTTGGCTCGGGCTGATGTCACTGGGCCTGATCCTGCATGGGAGGCACTGATGCTGCTGGGCCCGATCCTGCACACCCCCCATTTTTGCACCCTTGCCAGCTCTGTGCTCCCGCTTTGCTTGTCCCATCCTAGTTACGGCCCAGTCCACGAGCGACTAGAGAAGTTGAGGGCTCTACAGCCCTCAAGAAATCCTACAGCAAGAAGATCCATGATTTCTAACTCAGAAGAACAAATAAACACCAACAGCAGCTACTGGATATAATCCAGAATAGCTCCTTATGGGAAGGCAACTCCTGTTCCAATTTTGTTTCCAAAGTGGCCAGACATGGAGAGTAGCCAAACCAGATAAAAAGGCTACAATAGCTTATGAACATTTTAACAGACATGGCTCAGTTAGAGAGCTGCCAGATCCAAACCCCTGGATGACTGTGTGTGAGAAATTGGATAGAGAAAAAGGATGGACAACTCCAGTTGTCAAAGAAAAATAATTTAGTGCCCAAACCATGTGATTGAGAACAGCGCACAGTTCAACAGAAGCCGTCGACATCTAGAATTTGTTCCTCAGAAAGAACAAACAAAAGAACTTTAGAGGTCAGATGCAGAACAAGAGGACTCAAAATCCAAAGCAACCACAGCCAGTTGTTACAACTAATGGACAGCCAGATGATCAAGTTGTTATGCTTGTGTTGTGTAACTGGAAAACCATTATGATTCAGAGACACTGATCCATACTGAACTTCAAGGATAGCGTATAATTTGTAAATGGTAGGAATGCAGAACTTAATGGAACGCTTAACTGTAGCATACTGTTCAGCCACTTTTCAGAGTAGCAGCCGTGTTAGTCTGTATTCGCAAAAAGAAAAAGGAGTACTTGTGGCACCTTAGAGACTAACCAATTTGAGCATAAGCTTTCGTGAGCTACAGCTCACTTCATCAGATGCATACTGTGGAAAATACAGAAGATGTTTTTATACACACAAACCATGAAAAAATGGGTGTTTATCACTACAAAAGGTTCTCTCCCTCCACCCCACTCTCCTGCTGGTAATAGCTTATCTAAAGTGATCACTCTCCTTACAATGTGTATGATAATCAAGGTGGGCCATTTCCAGCACAAATCCAGGGTTTAACAAGAAAGTCTGGGGGGGGAGGTAGGAACAAACAAGGGGAAATAGGTTACCTTGCATAATGACTTAGCCACTCCCAGTCTCTATTCAAGCCTAAGTTAATTGTATCCAATTTGCAAATGAATTCCAATTCAACAGTTTCTCGCTGGAGTCTGGATTTGAAGTTTTTCTGTTGTAATATCACAACTTTCATGTCTGTAATCGCATGACCAGAGAGATTGAAGTGTTCTCCGACTGGTTTAGGAATGTTATAATTCTGACATCTGATTTGTGTCCATTTATTCTTTTATGTAGAGACTGTCCAGTTTGACCAATGTACATGGCAGAGGGGCATTGCTGGCACATGATGGCATATATCACATTGGTGGATGTGCAGGTGAACAAGCCTCTGATAGTGTGGCTGATGTTATTCGGCCCTGTGATGGTGTCCCCTGAATAGATGTGGGCACAGTTGGCAACGGGCTTTGTTGCAAGGATAGGTTCCTGGGTTAGTGGTTCTGTTGTGTGGTGTGTGGTTGCTGGTGAGTATTTGCTTCAGGTTGGGGGGCTGTCTGTAGGCAAGGACTGGCCTGTCTCCCAAGATTTGGGAGAGTGTTGGGTCATCCTTCAGGATAGGTTGTAGATCTTTAATAATGCGTTGGAGGGGTTTTAGTTGGGGGCTGAAGGTGACGGCTAGTGGTGTTCTGATAATTTCTTTGTTGGGCCTGTCCTGTAGTAGGTGACTTCTGGGTACTCTTCTGGCTCTATCAATCTGTTTCTTCACTTCCACAGATGGGTATTGTAGTTGTAAGAATGCTTGATAGAGATCTTGTAGGTGTTTGTCTCTGTCTGAGGGGTTGGAGCAAATGCGGTTATATCGCAGAGCTTGGCTTTAGACAATGGATCATGTGGTGTGGTCAGGGTGAAAGCTGGAGGCTAAGGTGCCACAAGTACTCCTTTTCTCTTTGTTCAGCCAGTAGATAGCACTGTGCATAACAGACCCTATGTAACTGAACTCAGCCATGCCAGGCAGAGCATTAGAGGATCTGAGGATTAAGGCTACGATTTAGTCAGAGCTCACGGAACCCCCGTGCCTTCGAGTGACCTCGGTGAATTCAGCCTGCAGTGGTTGCAACCCCTGCAGCTCCTGGCCCCCATGGGCAGTGGAGGCACCCTGCAGCTCCCACCGGCCCTTGGAGCTGCTGGGGGTACTCTGTAGCTCCCAGCTGACACAGGGGCTCCCCACAGCTCCTGGCTCCCCTTGGCAGCAGGGGACCCTTGGAGCTGCATGGGTACCCTGCAGCTCCTAGCTGCTGTTCAGTTATCCTGTTTCAAATGGTGTGGGGATCCTCAGATCCCCATTTTGTCAGGGATATTTTTAGTGAAAGTCAGACATGGCCTTCTGACTTTTTTAGCCGTGACCTGTCTGAGACACTTCTTAATAATATCCATGACAAATCTTAGCCTTACTGATGAATACATCTGGTGTATATAAGTGAGCTTTGTAACCAGTCCGTATCTGGTGTACATGACACAGCTTGGGCAAGTAGAGAGTCATGTACAGTCTGTATTTACATACCCACACCCTTCAGGTATGTCTTTATTTGCCTAAGCTGGGCCTCACTGGCTACATTGCCATTTATAACTGTGCTGGGTGTCTGGTGGGGGGAAGAGAATGGGAAGTGCGTATGTACTCTATACGCTCCAAAAGCGGCATCAGCGTAGACATGCCTCAGATGTGGGGGAAGAGGGGTTTATGCCTCTTCCATGAAAAGCGTCATTGGTAGGGAAGCCCAGACCCACCCTCTCCACTGGGCTCTGACCCAAGGCCCTACAAAAGGCAGTGATAATGAACACCCCAGAGTGATTTGGGGGTGTCTTGTTGTGCCACTTCCTACCACTTGCTTCCCCCAAGATCTCAGAGTCCAACAGAAAATAGAAAAAACCCTGAATCTTCAGCCCAGCTGTAGCCTCCTTCCTTGCAGGCTAGCCCCAGCTTCACACTGGGCCAAGTTCCAGGGTTGCACTCTCCCTCTATCCAGGAGATCAGGAAGGCTGCAAGCCCTGATCAGCCTCCCAGCTCAGGACTCAGCCCCCAGGCTTTTCTCTGACCAAGAGAACTCCCAGCTACCTCTCACTTGGGTCTTGTCCCTGGACCCTCTATGGCCTGGGGTAGCTACTGCTTGCAGTAAGGACTTCTTGTTCTGTCTGCCCCATCTTGAGAGCTCCTGAGCAAGAGCAGGACAGATGTTTGAGCTGTTTGGCTCCCTTGGAAGCTCCCTTCCAGCTGGAGCAGGTGGGGCAGGGTGGAGTCACTTGGGCCCAGAACTGCTCCTTAACCCCTTCTGTCTAAGTGAGGTGTTTATACACCCCATCCCAACTTTCAATCCTGTTGTGCAATCCATTATCTTCCCTGAATCTTCTGCTGATTGATTAATTCTGGCTGAAAAAAGTTTATGGTTGGTGGTTTTGTTCCAAATAGCACTAGTCTTCTCTGGGGTGACCTACATACCAATTATTTCTAATTTCAAGGGCATGATATGTACTTTCTTTACAAATGAAAAGGCAACTTTATTATAGATGTCAGGGACCGGGACATGAGTCGTTTGACCTAGTGGTTAGAGCCAGGACCAGAAACCAACATTCAGTGCTAGAGTCAGCAAACAGGAGACAAGCCAAGGGTCAGAACCAAGTCAGGATCCAGGCTAGGGCATAGAGCCAGAACAGACCACAGTAAGACAGGAACAAGGCAGGAGTAGGTCTGGAGCAAGGCTAGCACAGGAGAGATCAAGAACACTGAGCAGCCACCAGCATGCTGTTACTGAGCTTAACTTCAGACCTGTTGGCTCCTTGGCCAGTCTACCCAATTGGCTACAATCAGGCAATTCTGCAGGAGCCCAGCTGGGCTCATTAACCAGCCTGAGGGCTGAGTCAGCTAGCCCCAGGCTCAGCTGAGGGAACTCATGCCCATGGTTTCTGACAGATGACCTCTATCTGTGCAGGTATAATTTACACACTCATTCTAAATGTATGAATAGCAAAAATGTGTGAATCCTATTTGTGCATGAAACCAAGTGCAAATTTAGGAGGGCAGATGGGTTTGACTATGTACAGGTAGAATTCATGAATGAGTTTTTAAAAAGCCTAGTGTCCATATTTATGCACATAAATGTGGCCGGATTTTCAAGTGCTCAGCACTCCATTTTCATTGACTTCAATGGGACATGTGTCCTCTATACAAACTGCTGGGTTCTGAGCATTTTTGAAGTTCAGGCCACCTAATTAGGTACCTTAATAGAGATTTAGATTCCCACTTAAAAATATTGGCCTGGATGATTAAGTCATCTACTCATTTATTTCATTTTATGGAATTGTTATGAGCTGGGTGAAACCTTGTTATGGATTGATTTAAAACCTCATTGAGATTAGTGGGTGCCAACACACCCTTCAATTAATGTAACTGTAAGGATTAGTAATAGCCACAGTCCCCCACCAAAAACACAAGGGCTATGTGAACCTGCCCAGGAGATTTGGACTGTGCAAGCAGAGGGGTTTCTGCTGATTGTTTTGGGTGAGGATGTGTGTAGAAGGGAGTCAGTGAGAGGGGAAAGGCTAAAGACAGAACTAGAGAATGACAGATAGCTTGAAGGAATCCAAGCAGAAGCCTGTTAGCATAGTGTGACCCTGAGAGAAACAGATTTTTGGGTCATCTGAAAGGATGCTTGGACCTGTAAGCTAAGAAACTAGTCCTTTTGCATTTGGAGAAGCAGGAGTTTGTACTTGTAGATAAGTAAGGCTGTATCAAAAATAATACCAGACTCCATCAACAGTTTCAACTCCCAAACAGGCCTCAGATTTTGACTAGCCACATTATCTTACCAGTGACTGGATCATTCATGTGGAGGGAGGGGTCAAGTGTTGGATGAAAGATGGATGGGTAGAGGCTGCAACTAAAACTGAATATTTCAATTAGGGAAAATGGGTGTCAGAGTTCACTCACCAGAGCAGCACCTGCTGCTGGCAGTCTTGGGGATTAGCTCTCAGACAGTGCACCTTCTCCTGGTGGGGTCTCTCCTCTCATCATCTCTATCTGCAGACCCACTTCAGTTTAAGTACTACAGCATCCTGACTTAGCCCCCCCGGAAGTATCTCCCAGTCCAGTCACTTCCCTAGTGGCAGATGGGGGGGGCAGCAGGGGAGAGACCTGGTCCCACACACTACTCCAGGTCCCAGCCCAGGGACCCTGTATCTAGCAGCCTCTCCTTAACTTCTCCACCAGTGCTACTTCAATTCCCTGGGCCACTTCCCTGCAGCCCCAGCACCTTCTTCACAGGGCCTCAAGCCTGCAAATCCCAGCAGCCAGCCAGGAGCTTTCACTAGCACCCCCAGTCTCTGCTACCTTCCTGCAGCCCTCTAGAAACCCCATCCTCTCCTTTGGGCTCCCTGCAACAACTAAGCTTGCTTTGCCCTGCATCTTCCTTTTATGTGACCTGCTGGGCTCTGATTGGTTGCTCCATGCAACCTCTATACAATTGGATGCCCTCTGTGCAGCTTCCCTAGGCTGCTTTTAACTCTTTCCTTGCAGGTGTGGGCGTGAACATCCCATCGCAGAATGGGCTAAAGTGTGGAGGAAGGAAGAAATGGTGTGGGGAGGGGAAATTAGTGAGCTGAGCTCTGCTTAAATGGAGTGGAGAGAAGGAGCTATAAAGACATTAGCTGGGCTTCCTGATTCAGGGTCACCCAGCCCTGGCACAAGTTAAGACATAAGGTCCTTCAGGGCTCTTACAACACTAGAGGATTTGGCACAGTGGAACTCTGCTCCAGCATGCTCCTTCCCTCTGCTGTGGATTGCAGGGGTAGTTGGCATAGGAAGAGATGGAGCTTGCCTCTGCCAGATTTCCACCAGCAGAGCATTCCTCTGCAATAGGGAATTCTCCTCTTTCCCTCTCCGGCTATTTTGTGCTGCTTATGTAGCCCACGTGCTTGTGTTACTCCATTTAGTGATGTAAATACGGGAAGAAACAGTGTGGAGGATACACAGATCTTGGCTTTGTTCCCTAAAAAACTGTGTGCCTGCAGACTTGCCAGAGCTGGGCAGGGAAACTTTGCTGGATGGCCCAGAATCACCCAGAAATTGGGTTTGACGGCCACTGGGAATGCTCATTAGCTGCTTGAGGCAATTTTGGGTGATTTCCATTGTGGGCAACCAGCCTGGCAGGACACATCCAGAGTCACTCTTTGAAAGTTGAACCAATGGGAACTCAAGGTGTGGGAGAGAGGAGTTTATAAAGAGGAGGAGTTGGTACCAGACTGGCGGACTCAACAGTGGAGCAGTGTAAGCACCACAATGGTCTGCTGTAAGGATTGTGTTCCAGGGATTTCTCTGGTTTTGCTGAATTAGACTGCAGGCTCCCGCACCCCACTAGAAAAGAAGAAGAGTACAATTACTGCAGGCTGTGCAAATTGCAGATTGATGTTGCAAAGACTCAGTGGGAGTTTGAAGGAGCCTGGGGACCAACCACTTTTTTCCCAACTTTAAGGACCTGGTATGCCCTACAGAGGGTTTGGACACCATTCCACAGAGACTGAGATGGGTAAATCCTCCCAGAGAAGAGCTCTAGGTAGAGACTACCCATGCTGCCAATAGTGTGGTGGGGGAGGGCAGAGTGAGGGCAGCCGGCTCCAGCAGTGTTTCTGAGCATGCTCATGCAGACTGCATGAGTATGAGCATGCTCAGTAGAAGCCAAGCAGCAAAGTGTGTGTGTGGGGGGGAACATAACCCTGTATGCCCTCCCCACACTCATTGCCTCTGGCTCTAGAGAGTGTATGTATGCGTGTGTGCATGACTATACTAGGCATTTGAACATGTGGTAGAAAATGTACTGAAATTTGGGGGGAACCCCCCTGAAACTGTTATGCTTAAAAGATGCATGCAGTGTTATTGTAGTCGTGTTGGGGTCAGGATATTAGAGAGACAATGTGGGTGAGGTAAGATATTTTATTGGACCAACTTCTGTTGGTGAGAGAGACAAGTTTTCGAGTTTACACAGAGCTGTCCTTCAGGTCCTGAAAAAGAGCTCTGTGTAAGCTTGAAAGGTTGTTTCTCTCACCAGCAGAAGTTGGCCCAATAAAAGATATTATCTCACCCACCTTGTTTCTGTAAAAGTTGTTACTGATTATATGCACAGTTGTTTCATTGGTTATAAGTACATGCACACACATTCCCCGCCCCATCTAGATTTAGTAAACATTTTTCCTTTAGAAATTTTGTTCTTTCAGAGATTTAACATTGTATAATCTGAATCCATATAGATACATATCAAATTCCTGAAAAGACTAAACCAGTGATCACCAACCGGTCAATTTCGATTGACCAGTCGATCCTGGAGACTCTCTCAGTTGATCGTGATCACCGGCCGCTAGAAGTCCGGCAGCACAGCAGGGCTAAGGCAGGCTCCCTGCCTGCCCTGGTCCCACACCGCTCCTGGAAGTGGCCAGCATGCCCCCATGGCCCTGGGAGAGTGGGGGGGGGCAGGGGTCTCCGCGTGCTGATCCTGCCTGCAAGCACTGCCTCCACAGCTCCCATTGTCTGCAGAGAGGGGCAGCGCGCAGAGCCATGTGCCCCCTCCAGGGGCCACAGGGGCAAGTTGGCCCCTTCTGGGAGTGGCATGGGGCCGCGGCAGGCAAGGAGCCTGCCTTAGCCCCACTGTGCCTCTGACCGCCCTAGGTAAGTGCTGCCCGGCAGGAGCCCGCACCCCAACTCCCTCGCCACTCCCAGAGCCAGCACCCCATATTCCCTCCTGCATCCCAACACTGTGCCCCAACCCGGAGCCCCCTCCTGCACCCAAACTTCCTCCTAGAACCTGCACCCTCTCCTGCAACCAAACTCCCTCCTGGAGATTGCACCTCTTACCCCCTCCTTCACCCCAAACCTCTGCCCCAGGCTCAGCCTGGAGCCTCCTTCCACACTGCGAACCCCTTGGCCCCAGCCCAGTGAAAGTGAGTGAGGGTGGGGGACAGCGAGCGACGGAGAGAGGGGGGGATGGAGTGACCAGGGCATAGCCTCGGGGAAAGGGCGGGGCCTCGGGGAAGGGGCGGGGTAGATCATGGGTTGCCCTTAAATTCAAAAAGTGATCTTGCGTGTAAAAAAGTTGGAGACCACTGGGCTCAACTGATCTGTACTCCAGCAGAGGTAAGATGAGGTACAGGAAAGGGCAAAGAAATATTTTCTCTAACATAGTGCTTTCCTGAAGCCTGTTACACTGATATGGCACAGAGTGACCCTAGCTGGGACTAGAACATCTGGCCCAATGTTTTTATTTTAACCTACTGCCCCACCAGCACCACCAAAACCAACCAACCAACTTGGGTTCTGTTAAGAAATGAAACTATCGTAATCCTGATCACCTTACTTGTATGTGGTATCCCTGAACCGTCCTCCCTCCCTTAGCCTCTCTTTGGGACTGCGTCATCCTCTGTGACTGGAAATACACTGCGGTTGCTAATACAGTATATAATATATAGAGTCTTTTTCAAGAAATGTTATCTCTGGTCTTCTTTGCTAGAGTTCCACAGAAGCTGTTGCTGGGAGCTTCATGGTCCCACAATATAGTCATGCAAGTTTCAGTTCAATCTGTTCAATGAATATGTAAGACTATAAACTTCAGCCATTGTTGGACTGTAAACAATACATGCACACAAAGTGAGTAAGAGTTCCCACAGTTTATGCTTAAATAGTGCTTGGCTGGTGAGTTCTAGTTTCCCCACTATTCCCTTGTTCCTTGCTTCTTCTTCCTTTCTATGATGTCATCTATTCATGACTGGGGCAAGATGCCATGCTATTCTCTGTCATTTCTGGGCAGCATGCTATTAGCTGTTCTCTTTTCGTGAGACATTAACGATCCTGTTGCAATAGGCAATTTGCATAAATTTGTGGATTAAATTTTTCCTGCTTAGTATGTGGTTTTCCAGGATTGTGTGAACATACTTCCAAAGTATGGTGGTGTGTGGCTCAACTGGGGAGAATCCTCTGGCTGGTTCTCTCTGTTTCTACGTCTGATGAATGCCCATGTGCTGACTCAGGAACATGAGAGGTCTAGCAACTCAACTTTGCATATGGGAAGTTTTTCACACCTTGTACGGGAAAAAAATATTTTTTAATTCCCGTAGAGACCAGTGCTTTTCTTTGGACTTTGGTTCTCCAATCAGTCATCTCTGTGGCTGTTGGTTTGTGGAAACGCTTTCTGTATCAGTAATGCAGAGCCTTTGCCCCGTCTATTTCAATAAGAAATAGCCTCCTATTTTTTTTAAGGGCCAGACTTTAATGGGACTGCTTGGTGAGGCGGTGCTCACTAATATGAGCAAAGGGTTCACAATCTGCCCCCCCTTTTAGGTGCTGTATAAACACATAGGGCGACATAGTCCCTGCCCCAAAGGAGTTCATTTCCTACAGAAAGTAAACTTCCATAGGCCATTTGAAAATCACGGCCTAATGACTAGCAGCCGTCAAGATTTGCACATAGCTAGCCTAACTGTGTGAGCCTATTATGGGTATCTTTACTTTTCCCTCCGATTGTTTGTTAACACCAACTTGTTGCATCTTGTATTAAGTGACTGTAAATTCTTTGGCAGGGACTGTGTCATCCTATGTGTTTCTACAGCATCTAACAAATGGATTCATATTTTATTTATTTATTAGACATACTCAGCAGTCACCAAAAAAGGACATGTTTTTGTTTAGAGGCTGTGATATTGAGATTCCAGGCTGGCAGAAAAGGAGGGACAGAGGAGAATCCCAGATACAGCACGGATAATGGCTTACACATGCTTATTTCTTTGTCTGAAAAGTAGCAAGGTTCAAAGATTCGTTATTAAAGTAAACTGATTTTGCACCCCTGTTTCCAGATTGCCCCTTCCCACAGTATATGTGGTATTTACACCTTTCCCCCCTCCCTTTGGTTAGATTGTTAATAGTGCTCTTTATTTATGATAGTATACACTCTTCTTTTCAGTCCTACACAGGATTAAAATTATTTATTCAATATGCAGTAAAAACTTGCTATGGCACTGCCTAGCATTCTGAGTGCATAGGAGTTCAGACACCATGACGGTGGGAACAATATAAATACCCCGGTGAATAGATTTTATAGAAGCATGTTATTACCATACGAATCTATATCTGGCCCCTCAGAATCACTGCCTCCAGACGCAAACACATATATAAAATGTTTAGATGTTTATTTTAAATAACGGGCCAGGTTTTCTGCTTTGGTTCCAGTCTCTTTCTGCTGCAAAGAGGCCAGAATCTGGCTCCAGCTACTTGGTTGAGAATTCTCTGAGCAGGGAGGAACTGTCAGCTGGTATAACTCTGGAAGACCCAGCTCCTATGCCAACTGTTCCCTCACCGTGGCATAGGGTGTGTTTAAAGGAAAAAAAAGGAGATAGAATGGAACGTAGCTCTGCTTGGCAATTTGCAGCTGGCATATGATCTCTTATGATGCTTCAGGCTGTTCTCTCAAGACAGAGGCAAACTGAGACACAAGGAGCTATAACTGGCTCCATGGCAACCTCTCCTTTTTCCTGCACCAAACATGTCCACTATTGTGAATGCCAAGCCTTCAAAACTCACGAGTCTAGCCCCCAAAATCACGAGATTGGCTTAAAAAACCATCACCTTTACAAAATATTAGATTTAATTTGCCTTCTGGTTTGACAACCTTCAGGGGTTAGAAAGAAGCTAGGAATGAGGAGACTGTCGGTCTCTACAGAAGGTCCTGGAAAAAGCCTAGGAGGTGTAAAAGGAGGAAGCTGATAACAGGAGGGTTTCTTGACAGTGCATATAAAGTAGACAGGAGAGCTGGATAATTTTGGGATGGAGAAGATGGCTGCCTGGCTGTGTAGTGTCTCATGGCTGCACTTCATGGAAGAGGGAGGGAGAAAGCTCCTCTATGCCTCTGAGGGCCCACCAGAGGGCATTGTTGTTATACCCCAATAGAGGGAGACTGGCAGACCTTTGGGGTAGGGGTATGTCCCAGGGAAAGAGATTGGGTAAAGCTTTGGGAGTCTCTCTTTTTTCCATCAAACTCTTGTTTTTCCCAGGAGGAGGGCAGTTTTGGAGTTAGCCAGTGGGCTAAACTATCCTAGAGTTTTATGTAGTTTTTTCGGATTCCTATAATTAACCTGCCATCTTTAGTCCACTGTCTCTTATGCACCCACACCACTAGGTGGCAGTGTAGCTGCACATCAGGACTGAGAAAACCACTTCAAAGCTAATGAATGGAGAAAATGTGACTGTGAATAAGGCAAAAACAAACAATGCAGTTAGAATTTCATAGAGCAAATGTTCTGTTATTTACTCTAAATAGAACACTTCTTGATATTTTAGTTCATTTCAATTTATAGTATCATTATTAATAATCATTTAATCACAAAAAGGGCATTAAAGCAACAAAGAGAGCTCCTGGCTAGCAGAGCCCTCTTCAGATTTTTTCCTGTTCTTCCTGGGAACTTCAAGGCATGAAACTGTCCCAATATCACTGGAGCCTAAATTTTACCTTCAGAAGTACATGCTTGGTTCCCATGGAGATCAATGGCATTGGGTGACTTCCTGTGCTACTAGGAAAACACTGATTTTCAAATTATGGGCTTTATATGAAAATAACTAAAACTATTTTGTGACCATTGTGATTATTCATACAGCATCATATATGTACAGATGACTACTCAGTTTAGCTAATTGTGCAAATGGCACCCCACTTTAATAACATGTGTTTGCAGTAAAAAGTAGAGTTCACTCAGAATTGTGGGACGTTCTTCTAGATGCCTGGGCCTCAGTCCAAAGGTACAAAAAAGCTGATTATCAGGTGCCCTGTTAAGATTCTTTCTCTCTAGATCAAGCTATGGTTAAGTACCACTCCGACTATGTTTATATGTACTCTTGATGGTACATTAAGGCATATAATTAAAGGGAGGAAACCCCAAAATAACTAATTAACCAAGATACAATATTACATTACTGGCCACTGTAGACACAGACATCATTTCATGAAATGATGTCTGTGCAGTCTTAAATCTTTTCAGAAAACAAATTAAGTCTCTTGCCTTGGTTCCTTTGTTGCTTGTGCCAAAATAAACAGAATGTGTTCAACCATACAAAACAAATACTTGAAAATAACGAAAAATCAATAGCACCCTTGTTCTTCAGTAGCCTGTATTCAGACCTAATCTGACAGCCCATACTGACAGCATAAACAATGCCCACAAACATGTATTCCTAATGTCAAGGTGAAATGTTAGCTTAAACCTTAATCAAGTTTATAGAACAGGGATGGACTTTGGAAGTACAATTGTCTGTTTCATCTGTAATAACCACATTTCATTATAAGTGGAATGCACTGTATACAATGTGTCTCTGAAAAGGATAGGATTTAAGGTATGGCTCTTCATTACCATGAAGATTTAAATGTTGCATCAACCTGTCAACATCTTGAAGTAGGAAGAAATGCAAACTCCGCATTTAATCTTCACTGAGACAATCAAAGGAGTTCTTCATTCATGGTCCAATGTCAGCAGCCCTGTGACCAGAGGACAAAGAAGCGTATAGCAAAGGAATAATTTCACATTTAAAATAATACATCACTTTGTCCAAAAGCCATGAAATATGTCACCCTGTCATGATGTACATGCAGGAACTGCCTCTGCCCTTTTGTACTGAGCTGGCCTTTAGGCTCCGTGAAGTCTGCAGACATGGGCCCCACTTGCTTGGAGGAACTAGAAATATATTGGAGAATCTCAGCTTTCGTGTTATAAACAAGTCAATTTCTAGCCCTCTTCCTAATGAAGCTAACTTTGGAAATATAATTTTACTATTTTGTTGCTAGGGTTGAAAGGAGTGAGTAGCCACTCCTCTGCAGCCAGAGCTACGGGAAGACCTAAATACAGAGGTGGGAACAAAGGAATTGCCGTACTTGGTCGGAGCAGTACTCCATCTAGTCTGGTATCCGGTCTTTGACAGTGGTTATTACCAGCTGCTTCAGAGGAAAGTACAAGATGGACACATATTTACTTCTATGTTTTAATTGAGTAAATTGTGTAGAGGACTCCACATAGTCAGGAAAGAATCTGTCCTATTATTTTTGGAGCAGCATTCTCTCTGAAAAGTGTAAGTCATCAGAACAGAATGACTCTAGGGATCGAAGTGCAACTAAGGGGAGCATTTTTCATTTTTGAAAAATCATGACTCACTATGAGGTTTGGGTGCAAAAGAAAAGCAGGACGGTGCCGAAATGGTGAGATGTTTAGTAACTGACAAATGACAAAGGGCTGTATTCTTCAGTGATAAGCCTAAGAACAGCTGCAATTTCACCTGTTTTCTTATTTGGTGGGGTGGGAAAATTTCTGAGAGGCCAAATGTAGACCCAATATGCTATTTGAAATGCAGGAACCTGGAAAAAGTGATCACTGCTGAAATCATAAGAGCAGGTATCTGACCTGAGAGAGAAACTCGATGACGCAGGCACAATGATAAAAGCAAAGTTATAGAAGTGTAAAGGAGCTACCTTCTCCCTAACCCCTGGGACTCCATTTGGCATGAAGGACCAGTTCGGTTTTGTCTACACGGAGAAAATGAGTTCTGTTAGAAAATGTGTTAACCCATGTTTTAATTAACACACTGTTCTACACTGCTGAGCACTTCGTGTAAACAAAGATAGTTGTGATTTAAAATGGTTCCCTGGTTGTAGTGAAGCCTTGGGTGCCACCTTACCCTGGGAGTTTCTAATGTAGCACATTTTCTCAGCATAGACAAAGGCTGTGAGACTCCACTGTGGTTCCCTACATACTTTTATGGTACTATTATAGGCTGGGCTGTAACAAAATTTCACATTCGGAGCTCAATTATGCCGTTAAGGCACAGACTTAAATAAAGGCTATGTGGAGCTGAACCGCTTCAGGGGGTATTCTGGGAGAAAAAAAATCCCACCTGGGGCTTCATGGTGCACACTGCACCATCCCTTTGGATTGCACAGAATGCCCCTCTTTCTGTGCCATCAGCTCCACTTGCCCTTCACCACTTCCTCCCCAGCTCCTTGGGGGAGACTTGCACTCCCTGGGGTGCTACGAAGGAATGGTTCCTGCACTCCTTATGCCTTCCTTCCCCTGCACCCATGTGGTGGACCAGGCACAGTGTGTCACTCTACTCCATTTTGGGGCAATAGCATTTCTGTTTGTGTGTGTGAGCACACTCCCTTCTTGGAACTTTTGTAGGATGGAAAATGGCCTAAATCAATGACAGCAATGCAAACTGCAATTGGTTTTCCATGAATCTATTTACAGTGTGAGAGTTATCTCCAGTTTTATTCCATGAATAACACACGTTACACCCCATCCCAAATGCTTTTTGATAGGGTAATGGGACCATTCTGAGAGCCATGTAATTGCAGCGGTTTTGATCCAAGAGCTGATTTGATATATTACATCCCTCTTGAAGCTAGGAATCAGGATACAATACAGGGAGACTGCCTGGACCCTCTGGTGCCAGAAGGCTTAACGCAGTATTGACAGGACTGTGCATATTAAATCCAGATCAAACTTCTGAATGAACACAGGCACATCTGAACTTACAAGGCTGGAAAGTGCCTTCCAGAGTCTTATAGGAGCTATTTTTAGTAAAGGCAGTTTTAAAAAAAACCTACTTACAGCTGAGATAGGAGCTGAAGTAACTGCCCTGTCAGAGCTTTTTTTATGTTACGTGAACAGCAAAACAGAAATAAGTTCAGGGCTTGTGAGTGTGTGTGTGTGTGTATCTATCTATCTATAAATATACATAAGAGCCCTAGAGATATGACATGCAGGATCCCAAATTTATAGGTTCCTCCTGCCCACATTGATAGGACTTTATGGACACTCCTTGACTAGGTGATTGCCCAACACTCTGGCCGAAATCATAGTTTTGAACAGTTTTCCAAATGTAAACTAAAAAGTCCTGGGCAGTCTTCCAGAATATGGCACATCATTTCCTCTTTTAGATAAGCTGTTGCAGCCAATGTTGTTATTGTAGGGTCAGACTCTGACACCCATACTGCCATTGAAAAGTCCCCTACCTGGTGAGTAGTCCCATTGGAATGAATGGGTTTGCTCCTGGAGTGAGGTGCTATTCTCTGTGAGGTGGGGCAGTAGAATCTGGTTCTTGCATTGGTTTCCGTGTAAGAAAAAGACACCGTTTCTTATCTGTATATTGCAAATTAAAAATGCATGGTACCATTAAAAGGCAATGTAAGGAGGTAAACAGGAGGGAGAACCAGTGGTCCATTTGGAGCCAAATCCTGCAAGGGTCTAAGCACTTCCTGCTGAATATCCTCAATTCCCATTAAAGATCCTAAGAGGTGCTGAGGAAGGGGAGTTGTTGGGGCTCAACTCCTTTCAGGACAAGGTCCTTAGGATCTGATCTAAAGTTTCACTGAAGTTAATGGAAAGACTCCACTGATGTCAATGGGCTTTTTATCAGACCCTTAGCAGGGTATGGCAGGAGCACTTGATACAAAGTCTATTTTAAGTTAAGCTTAAGTTCTGATATAATTTTGTTGGTTTCCTACTAGTTGCTGAGTGACATTTGCCCACATCATAAAGCTGTCCTATAATTTGGCCCATTTGGCATTTCATATAGAAGAGAGATTCCCAACAAGAATGGCATGGATATTACTACTCAGAATTACAACTGAGTTATGTGAGGGAGTGTGTGGAGTACGTGCCCAAACTAGCTAGCGCTATTAGTGACTCATCATGATTGTGAATATCAAATACAGATGAATAGTTAGAAAAGAAAGTCAATTTATTGAGGAAAAAAATATCAAGGTCAGTTTCTACACTTCGGGCCAACAGAATGGAGCTGTAGACATTGCACTTTCAGTGAACTTGCTTGAGTTTTACAGTAGAAACATACCAGATTGTGCTAGACACAAACATGGGTTCCTTTAAGGTAGGGTTATAAGATGCCCAAGTAGCCCAAGTGACCCACAGAATGAAGGAATGCACATGCTGAACGGAGTCACATCCATTTGTTCATTTAAATGTTTCCAGGAGTCGCAGGTGTGAAGCATTATATTATACAAATATTTATAAATAACCAAAACAAAATTCTTCTTAACAGTTCATTTTCAAACCAGCTTTTTTAACAGCCGTACTGTGGGGCTCATTTAGTTTTAATAAAAACATCTTTAATCTTTCATGCTCACATGTCCCTGCTCTCAGAAGCCACACATATTGACATTAACCATATCCAATTCTCCTATCACTTGCTGTGTGTGTGAGACCTAGATTAATAGAATTGCTTGTTTGTTGATCTGCACCGGAATCAAATGGGTCTCTTTTTTGATTGCCTGCAATAGACACAGCATGATATTCTTTACCCACTGCTATAAACAGGGGCTCTAAACATGCCTAATGTTTCTGTTTTGCATACCCATTTTCAGATGCCACTGGTCTTGTATTTTTGGAATATGTATGGTTAGAATCTGTTTTATTAGTGCCATATTCTTCTTGGGATAGCTCTTTGTATGTTCCAGCATCCTCTGATCATTGGGATGGAAACACTGTTCACCACAGCAACTACTAACCAGTGTTTTCTGAAGGATTATTACTCATGTATGTAGCACCACATGGTGCTTCAATTAAAAAAAAATAAAGAGACCTCTGTGATAAAGGTTGATTTGCTTTTCACATTAATAAAAGAAGTGCTGGGAGAAGATGGGCAGTTCTGCAGATAGCAGCTACTTTGCAGCTCTCTGGCATTTTGCAGTAGCTCTACCGTGTGATATTTCATTTTGATTGAAAGCTACAGTACATCCTGAAAGGTCAGATGATGATAATGCAGTTTCTTTTTAGCTCTCACATTTGGTTTGCCTAATATGATATGTGACAAGGTTCTTGGCCATTAGGCATTTCTTTCCTAGCTTTTTGTTTTATTAAATATTTAGCATTCATTTTTAGTTTTGGTAACCAAAAGTGGACTTGGAACGCTTCCCAATTCTTTGATTCTGTATCTAAGGGGAGCAGGGGAGATAAAGAGCATCGCTTTGGAGATTTCAGTATTTGTTGAGTTAAATGTTGCTGAGTAGTTTAACGTCCCCACCCTCATAGTGAATATATGTGGAAAGAATGAATATGAAGTCTAGCTCTAGCTGGCTATAAACCTTTACTGTATGTGGGATGTTCCTTGAGAAGAGGCGGCCTGTAGCCTCCCGGACGGAGTAAACAGAATTCATCAGCTTACTCACTGTATCACAGGGGCAGTGTTTGATGGGAGTAGCTCTGGGTGCCTGGCACCTGCTGGAGCAGGGAGGCTGGCTAGCAACAATAAACCCACAATCAACCTTGATGACGGATCTAAGTGCAGACTGTAAATAATAAAGGCTTTTATTTTATTTTTTCTGTGGGGCTGGGAACAGTATGTGAGAGCAAACAGAAGGAATTACAACAGCCCTTGTACAGCAAACAGGTGGTGGCATGTCTTCTGGTTTTGTTAGCGCATTTTGTGTCTACTCCCTCTTTGGCAATTTGTGGCCAAAACCATGTTCACTCGCTGTCTTCTCTCCCTTGCTGCACCAAACACGTGTATGTAAAAATTAGTTAAAAACATCCAGAAAGAGATGAGATCAAAGAGGACAACATACATAGACCTCTAGTACATACCACCCAAGAGTCATGTGGGGCCGCGCACCTTTTTCAGCCCTTTGCATGACTGTATCCAGATGTCCAGCCACGTTGCTTCTGTGCCAGAGGCCTCCTGCTCCAGGTCCAACAAAATCCACTCTGGTTACTCTGTGCTCTGCCTGAGACACATGGACAGAACTGGCCCAAATCAGGAGGGCACTCAAGACTCTGATACATGGTATATTCCTCTGATTGGTGCTCTCTGCTTCCTGCTCTGTCCATGGACCGGATCCTGACGATTCATTACACAGCAATAAGGAGCATGTGAACCCCATATGGCCAAACAATCTTGAGTCAGGCTGGCCCAGTGTGCAAAGGGTGTGGGGAGTAGGTAACCCAAGATGCTCACCAGAGAACTCATCCAAATTAATCCTCATTCTCCTCTGGAAATTCCGACTTCCTTTCTCTTTCCCTGTGGTGGCCACAGAAGTTACTGTAGCCCTATCGTTTCAAGAACCCTTGTGTGGCCGTTGTAGTAGGAGGGAGAGGGACCAAGACTGTGTCCCAAGACCCAATGTCTCCACACAAATATATTGTCTTATGACTGCGAACACTTGCTTACGCTTAGTTGGTCTCTCCAGTGTAATGTAGGAGACTTTGAACTGCCACTGCCTGTGGTGGACCTTTTCTGTGACTTTATTCTCTCGGAGCTGTCATTCAGGCACTTTCCCCAAGCAATAAATTCAGTCACAACCAGCCCTGTGACAATCAAAGAAGGAAAGGGAGTGTTTGCTTCTGAGTCTGTTTCCATGTTAGACAGATCCAATATCTTCATATCAAACAAATTGCTTTTGTCAGAGGCCTCTATGGGGAGTAACAGAAATGTAATTTTTCTATAGTGTTGTCCAGGCGGCAACAGGAATAACTAAGAGCAAAAGTTAACAGGGGATTGTAGGAATCTCTCTTATCATTGTGAGAGTGTATAAGAACAGAAGTACGTAGATTAACTTGAATCACATCCCTTGATTAGCCTCTGAAAACAACCTGGAAGGTTTATGATTTGTATTTATCCTCTCAGTTGCCTGATGTTTTAATTGAGGCATTAATGATAGCTGTTGTGGTGCTACTGGATGTGAGATTTCGGCTTTCTATATAAAATGTGCTTTTTTCATAAGGTGTATGGCTTAGCATGTAGTAAAAGTCATGACTCATTGTCTGATTCAAAGAAAGAGTAGGAAGTGTCGATACTGTGACTACATATAAAAACTAAACCCATATTTACAAGTTCTTTTTAATAGAAGTATCTCACACCACTGTTCACATCTCTGTAAAAGTAGGAAGTGAGTGTGATACAACTAGTTTCATTGATCAAATACTTTTGGAAAGGTAAAAGATGGGAAAGGAAGTCTACAGGAAGGGACTATGGTCTACTGGTCAGAGCACAGGAGACAGAATCAGGAGATCAGGCTGCGATGTGTTAGACCCTCTTTAGGATGCCACCTGATGGACTGGGGTTTCACTGAGCCCCTCCTCCTGCTCCGTCAGCCTGGATTCCTTCTCCCTGTTTTGCTGAATTAGGCTCTCCAGCCTGTTGCTAAACACACACACACTCACTCACTCTCTCTCTCTCTCTCTCTCAGAGGATTTACCCAGCACGCATGTGCACACCCCTTTTGGGGAATAAACCCAAAATAATACTGTCTTGCACTGTAGAGAAAGATCTTCACAGCGCAAACTCATAAAAATTCACGCTCCCCCGCAATGTGAAGAGATATGCACAACTTCCTGTCCCCCCAGTTAGAAATTGCACAAACTGGGCTTAATAATAAACAAAACAAATGTATTAACTACAAAAAGGCAGATTTTAAGTGAATATAAAGGATAGCAAACAGAAAAAGGCAGATTACTAAGTAAATAAAGCAAAACACGCATACTAAGCTTAAGATCTTAAAAAGACTGGTTTCAAGAAATAATTTCTCACCCTAAATGTTGTTTTAGGCAGGATGCAGAGTTTTTGTAGCTCAAGGTGCCACAAGTACTCCTTTTCTTTTTGCGGATACAGACTAACATGGCTGCTACTCTGAAACCTCTCAGAGTTCCAGTTATTTTTTCTTACAGACTGGACCACTGTCTTAGTCTGAACTTACCCCTGCCTTTCCCTTCAGGTTAGTGCCTCTGTCCCTTCAGGTTCTTTCAGCAGTCCTTCTTCTTGTATAAGCAATGGAGGAGAGTCTAAATTATCCCGTTCCCCAGCCTTAAAAAGGATTTTCCTGAGGTGGGAAACCTTTGTTTGATCCCCAGCCCCCTACAGAGGAAAAGTACCAGCAGTGTCCAAGGTGGTATTTTGTATCAGGTGATCTTATCACCTGACCTGGTAGTGTCACGGCTACGTCCCAGGATGCCTCTTAGGAAGGAGAGAGATTAGTATCTTCACTGTCTTATTATTTCTTCCTAATGGCCCAGCAAGGCTGTGATGGCCGGTTGTCTGGTGGGTGTCTCACAAATACACACACAGCTGTAATAGTTACATAGTCAATATTCCTAGCTTTAGATACAGAAAAGATACATGCATACAGATTGGATAATCACATTCAGTAAATCAGAAGCTTTCTAAGGATATCTTACGTGAGCCATCTTGCATAAAATATATCTTAGTTATGCCATATGGATATCATAACCATATTTCTATGAAGAATTTGGGGTGTAACATCACACAGGCTTCTATTTCTAATTAGGCCATTAACTTGTTATGTGACTGAGGAGATGTTACCTTTCTCTGTGCCATCCAAATGGGGACAATACTATTTACCTACCACAACGGGGTTTTATGAAAATTAATTCAATAATAAATAAAAATGTGTGTCTGTAAAGCTGTTTTTGATGCTGGAATGAAAGGTGTTAGAGAAATACATATTTGTTCTGTCTGATTCATTTTTAACTGGGAACATTATAGTTGTAAAAGTCAGGAGGAAAGGTCTAGGCAGAACCGAGAACAGCTGATTACTGCCTAAGCTATTCTTAGGCCTGCACGCAACCACTAAGCGAGCAGGCCTTTGGCAGGAACATTCTGGGATTGCCTTGGAAAGATTAATTGAACTAATCCAACTGCAATGCCAATGTTTTCAGTCCACAGTAGAACTGCAGTGGAACAGTGGCCCACTGTGGAAGGTCACTGTAATGAGATGGAGCACCAATAAAACTTTGGGTATATTTGCAATACTGATTTGTCCTGTGGTGAAGACAGCTCCATATGTCATGGCCTGAATTTTGATATGCTCCACCAAGTTTCAGGGCCTGTGTACCACATTTAGGACTTACATTCCAGGCTCTCTCTCATTTTTTATATATTCATTAAAAGCCTGATCCAAAGCCCATTGAAGTCAATGGAAAGACTTGCATTGGACTTTGGATCAGGCCCTAAGCACTGCAATATTTGTCCCCAAAATAATTTGAAAAGTATAAAATTAACCAGTTTACACATTTAGAATATACAGTCTGCTAGAAGAGATTTAAAATGCTCTTCTCATTTGTATGTGATACTGCAAAATTTAAAACACCAGACACATTCCATATGATACAATGTTTAAAACACATTAAAACATGACACTAGATTTAAAAATATCATGAAAATGGGAGAGTTTTCGAGAGAGTGCAAGAAATAATAATAAACCAAACTCTGTACAGTGATTTACAACAGGGAAAGAACACTAAACAAATCCCCAGATTGCTGAGATTGCTTGAGAGCACAAGGTGCAGCAGAGCAAAGTTAAAGAATGAAAAGTGGGGTGTACTGAGATGAGCATTGTTAGTGATAACGGAGCAGGTGGGCTTTCAGAGGTGATTTGGAGGAAGAGAGGCAGGGTGCTTGGTACAGAAAAGTCTTTTTTGACAAAAGTTCCATCATTCATCCCGAGTGGCATTTTGAAGTGAGCAAGAATCAGAGTTGCAAGTTGGGCATGGAAGGTAACTGCACTGAAGTTGTGAGCCATTAAAAAGTCACTCTAGGAGATGGAAGGCAGCAGCTGAAGGAGGGTCTGGAGTAAGAACTATTGGGGATTTACAGGAAGGAGAGAAGGCAGCAGTTGGGAGTGAGGAAGGAGCAGAATCTGGAACTTGTTTACAAAAATGCACCGTACCAGTTAAAGAGCAGCACAAACCACAAAGAAAGTGAAAATCAGCTTTTGCTTGGATGGTCCAGAAATGATCATCTAGCGTAAGCATAGTCCATTGTGTTTGAAGTAAATGGTGTTACACAGGGGAAGAACTTTACCCATCATTTCACTGATGTTGTAGATGTTCATGTTGTTTATTTTACTATAAATGAAGTGGAAACTGTGTGACTGTTTTCTGTCACCATGTCTTAGTTCCGTGCCGCCTTTTCTGCAGAAACACACTGCCTTAATTACCATATAAAGGCAGTGAGTAGGTCATAAAAAAAAATGCTGGGGAAAAGTCAGATGACTCATAGTCAATATTGATAAAGTCACTGATTTGGGACTGATCCATAATTCCTGCCTCCCTCCACCCTCATCCCCGTTTTCCTGCATATATTCCTGTTGCAGCTTCCCAGGCCTAACTACTTCCCTCCACATTCAGTGGGGGGCCAGCAGGATTTTTTCCCCTCCCTGCTGTAAGGACATGTGCAAGCGTCACAACGCTCCTTAAAATCCAAACCCGGGTGTCACAAAATCTGTAGCTCTTAGACTAATGGTGGCAAGCTCCCTGAGCTACTTACAGTAACAACTGAAATACCGGATCACACCCCATACTGGTGACAAATTAAACAGCAATTTACTTGGAAATATTTTGGTTATCAAAGGACTTGATCTTGCGTTCTCTGAATTCAGTTGACTCCAGTGGAAGCAGAATCAGGGCCGAGAGCACATTTTGAGAAAATAAGCAGCACCTATTTTTCCAGTGCGCATTCCATGTTTACTTCAGGTTTGATGCGACTTTTATTTAGCAAAAGCTGGGGCTAACAGAAGGCCAGATTGTGACTTTACCCTCTGCCCTGCTGCATTGTCCCTAAAGTAAATTGGAAGGCAGAATGTAACTCAGAGTCAAAATCACAATCTGCGCTGGGGGTTTCACCTTACTCCAAGGGGAAGTACTCTTTGCCAAGTCTATGCCTGGTGGAGCATGTGTCCCCAGAATGCTGGTGCAGCTCAACTGGCTGGTGTGTGTCTGGTGGGGATACAATGCCAAGGCTCTACCCATTCTCTCCCCCGACCCCAAGAGATCTCCTCTTGCGTCACTACTCATGCTATGTGTAGCCTGTGGAGGGGTGTAACACAAGTCGCCCCCTAGTGTCCCGGTGCAGCACTACAAGCAGTGTACATTGAGTCATATGTACTAAGTATTATTATTGAGCCTTTCTTCTGGGAGCCTCAAAAGCACATACATCCATTAGTTACAACATCCCATAGAGAAAGCGCCACTATTAATAATAAATAATAATAATAGCATAGTGCCTCAGTTGTGGGATCCCATTATGTTAGGCACTGTACAAACAAAACAAAAAGACAGCCCTTGTCCCAGAGAGTTTGTAATTTAAGTAAGAGACAAAAAACAGCCGCCTATAGACAGGTCAACAAGGTACAAGGAAACAATGAGACAGAGTGGGTCAGCATGATAAGCTGCGGCCTCAGCACACAACCATTGAATATTTACCATTGAAATTTTAACATTTTCACGTTTTGACTTTGCAATTTTTAGCCTCGGCCACCTCAGTGTGCATTTTGCATTTAATCTAAATTAATTTTGAATGCAACTCAGATGATCAGTGTACACTTATTTAAATAGAAATGTGTCGTATGTGCTTCTCCCTTCCCTCCACATTCTTTGATCTTTTGTAGGTCTAGGACAAACTGATACGAACTAAAGAGCATATTTGCTTCACAATTCAGAGCTTGATACAATTCAATGAAGAGCAGCATGTTTGTTATTTATAATGCTGTTCAGTGCTTTTTATCTTGAAAAAATTTTTTCAAAACATTAACCAATGAATATTGCTAACACCCTTGTGAAGCAGAAACACAATTTCCTCTTTAATTTACAGATGGGAAACATAAGGTAGGAGAGGGTAAATTAATTTGTGGATAAAGGTTGAAATTCATCCTATGCAGAAGGCCAGTACAGGGTTTATGCAACATTTAAGGGCTCTAATATAATTTATGTAAGAATTAAATGGAGTCTTGGTCTTGTGCTGACTATCTTCACAGGGGTGCATTTCATCCAAGGATACGTGACCAGAGAGTGTCAGAACTGTGATTAGATTTCAGGTAACATTTTCCAAAGTGACTATCCTTGAACGTCAGTGGAACGTAGGCTCCTAAGTGCCTACACGGGGGCGGGGGGGGGGCATGGATCAGCATTCATGTTGCACTCCTTTTCAGTATCCAACCCAAGCTGGGGAAGCTAGCGATCCAACCAGTGGACCAAATTTGATGATGAATCCTGGTCACGTGGCACCTGAGGCATACTGAACATACGCTAAGAAGAAGTGCCCAGATTACTTCTGAAAATGGGATTTGGCTCCCTCAGACTTAAGAATCTTAAATCTAAACATGAAATTGAGAGCCAAGAACTCCTGAGTGGTAAAATTTTCCAGAGCGCCTACAAGACTTAGGAGTCATCTCCGTCCCAGATGACAGATTGTTATACAAAGATTACAGTACGCCAAACAGCTGATGAGCAGTCTTCAGTTGCACTGTAGAGGAGGCAGTGGGAGAGCAGTCCAAATGTTGCTGCTGAGGGCAGTGTTGGCTCATGGTGTATTTTATCTTCTCTGTGAGATCCTTGTCCCAGTACATAAACAAATTTGTTTTTGTTTAAAGACTTTCCCACACAAGTGACTGCCAAGTTCAGAGGACTGCTCCGAGATTGATTTGGGGATTTTTTGGAACAAGAGATGAGATTATATAATAAAGTTAGTCTCAGTGAAGCAGTTGGGAGATGCTGTTTCAATCTACAACATAACAGCCAAAGGGACTAATAATAATAAAAAAAGAAGTCCTTTAAATGTTCATGGGTTTGTGAGGAAGGAATTCTATTGACCTTTGTAACATATAAATTGCATTTTCAGTTTAGCTGGTCCAGTTGGAAATCAGAGTCACAAGGCAAAACCATGAATAGTGAATCAGGCCACAAGGAGTGTTCTGAAAAGAGTAAAACAGGAGCTAACTAATTTCTTCTGGAGGATCAGAATTATCTATTTAAATTCTTTACACACAGGCTGCTGTAGATACTTCAAACTAACAAAGTAACCAAGAAATGCATACACTCTAATGTTAATATAGTGATGTAGTGGTTTTCAAATTATGGTCCTTGGACTGCTCTTCCAGGTACTTCTGCTGTGACAATGTTGAATTCTCTGTTACTCTTCATGTAGATAGGCATCTGCTAGTTGTAGTCTAACTCAGAACTCAAAAGTTTTCCAGCAGTTTTTTACTGTTTCTTTTTAAAAGGCACAATTGCAGGATGTAAGCACCATAGCGCCTCCTTGTGTTGAGGCATGATGCTGCAAGGGGTCCCCATCCCTACTGCCTCCTCCTGGCAGTCTGCCTTTCCCTGAGTTTTCTGTTGCTCAGCCCTCTGGCCAAGTCACATCAAATCCAAACCCCTTCCAGGGTAACACAAACATCCAAACAAAAAGTGCTAATAAACATAAAGTAATAATTATTTGGTCCCTCTTCAACCAAACTAGTCACTACTACTTCTCTAACAGGATTCCCCACACTGCCTCCCTCTCCTTCCTATTCCCTGTGCAGGAGCCAGTTTCCACCTTTAGGACTCTCTGGTCTGGAGGCCTACACCACCTCCCTTCCCAGAGCCTAGTGAGAGGAGCTCCATCACTGTTTCCCTTCTCCATGGACACTGATAGTTCTTGAGGGCTCTCACTATCAACTCCAAGCCCTCATTCAGGGCTTGCCCCCATGGAGGCCTATTCTACCTCCTGTGGGCTTCTTCAAGCCTAGAGAAGGCCTGCAGCTGCTCCAAAGAAAACTCCTTGTAGGATTAGTACAGCAATACAGAGGATGGGAGAGGAGGTCCTCAAGGGGACTTCAATTTTACAAAGCAGTTCATTATAGAGCAAAATATTGAGAACTCCAGATAGGATTACTACAGATACCATCTAACGGATCCCATTGAAAACTACAGTTACAGGTTTACATGGCACTTTGAGTATTCCGCATGTGGGATTTATGTACTGAACAAGACATTGAATGAGTATTTGTGGAGCAGCTCAAAGTCATTCCTTGACATTCATTGTCTCGATCTTCATCTTTACAGCAGTCACCTCTGGCTGCGTATGGTGTACCATCAACCTCTACAATAGCAATACAACTCCTGGAGAGGTGGAAGATCTTCTAATGAGGGTCTTTGGTGGGTTTGCAGCCTGTGTTATTCTAGACATAACTACAAGCTCTCCTATTGCCTGAAGAAGGCAGGAGCCAAAATGTCATGAATTTATATTTATTCTTTAATTCTCTTTACTGGACTGAGCTAAAATGTGTGTGGATCAAGCCCTCTTCTGGATCAAACCCTTATAAATTCTTTAAAGAACCACCATCTGCAAATAAGACAGTCTCCTTATAACTTAATGACAATTGTATTATTCTAAAAATGAAGATAAGAATGCCTTTGTACATGAGCCTTTGCCCAACATACGAGATTAAGAATTGCCAAACTGCCTCCTTTGATATGCAATGTATAGATTTAAATCTGTTGTGAAATACAGAGGTTTGACTTGAACAGACCACTAAAACCTACTCTCTGCCACAACAAAGAAAGGACATTTTATTTTGCAGCGTCTGAAGAGCTGACAGTTAATAAAAACAACAACAAAAAATCAAGGGATAAAGAACTGCTTGGAATAGGTCTAAATCTGGGGGATTAGCAGCATCTCACAATCTGTAACAAAAAGGGGTAAAATAAATTGGAGGGGGGGGGAAGGAGCAGAGGGAAAACTCCCCCTCCTCTTCAGGGCTTGGGGGAGCAGTTCTCCCCCACATTTCCCCTCCTTCTTGACTAAGAGCTTCCCCTCCTGTTTCACTCTCGACACTAGCAACAAATCCAGTTAAAAATAAAATCACTAAGTGCAAACTGGCTTCCTTGAGGCATGCTGTTTCAGAGGAATCTTCTCAGCTTTGAGAAGCTATGCCAAAAAAAGGCCAGATCAGTAATTTGATGGGAAATCTATAAGGGGCACTTTATGTACTGCAGAAAGTGGTCATGGTGACTCAGTGGGTGGTTTTTCTTCCCTCTGAGTCAGTACAGACAAAGAAATGCTCATGCATGGTGTTAGAGAGCACAATGGTGCTAGAGGTGCTGTCTTTTGGAGGAAACATTAAAATGTAGGCCCTGATCACTTGTGGTCATGAAAGATCCCATGCCCCTCTTTGTAGGGGAACTGGTGTTAATCCTGTACCAGTAAAATTTCAGGCCAGGTAATTACATTCTGACCACTTAATCCTCCCCAGTAGTTTCAACTGGGTATAGTATCCTTTATGCTCTGCCATAAAATGTTCTGAAACGTTGCTGGACACTTCAAACAGTAGTGGCTGATTTCCGTGACAGATGAAGTTATCCCTGTTGAGAGGTTTAGTTAATATTGGTCAAGCACTTTGAGCTTCTCAGATGTAAGACACTATGGAAGAGCAAGGTATTGTTGTTGTAAATAAAGTTAGGAGGAGGGGATAAGTATGCTCTGCCTTGAAGAAGTTTTGGGAACAACATTTGTTTTAACTCCTTATAAAGGAAAAACTCCCCTTTTGCCAATAGCTAGACATAAGCTGCATCTAAAAGCCAAAGCAGGTAGCAGAATAATCAGTGCTTCTTATCTGTCATTCTATCTGGCAATTAGGCACAAGTATTTGGAAAATCTGGGAAAAAACAGCTGATCAAATTTTCTCTTTTGTGGTTAGTGAACAATATTTTAGAGCATTTGTTTCCTGGAATGCCAAACCAATCAGCTTCAGTTGTGAAAGTTTACATTCGGTTAGGTGTCATCTTTTGAAGCCAGGACTAATGATAGCATGATGAAATATGGCCCCGATGAAAATTTTTTTTAAAAAAAGTTGCTTTTCTCCAGGGAGGTAAACACATTCTATGCCTCAGATACATTTAGGGTTCATAAGACAGATCTTTAATTTCTCAACTTTCTCCTGGGCAATGAATAAGTTCTATGGGAATATTCAGTGCTGGCTTCAAAAGACACGTCAAATGCATGCACTCTTAGCTGAACTGTAGTCTTACTGCAGAGACCCACCAATAGGATAGTAAGTGTGGTGTTGCAGCATGAAAAATCATGCCAGAAAAACTTGGTGCGGCAAGCAATCCACACGCCTTTATTTGGCATTACTTCCTGGGTGGCTTAATCCTTTGACGAATATATCATATTCTAGCAATGCATTATAAGCCAAGGAGCCCTTGGACCCAGGCTTCATAAACATAAGAGATGCAATCCAGTCCAAGTCATCTGTCAGTTCTTGCTTGTACACAACAAATCAAGCTTATTGTTGAATGATATGTTATGTATATTAGATATCAAGATAATCAGCCTGATTCTGAACTCACAATAGTGTAATTCAGAAGTAACTCCACTGAAAGCAATGGGCCTGATTCTTCTCTCACACTAATTTATTTTTTTAAGCTATGAGCTCCATTCATTTCAATGGAGTTACTTCTGGTTTGCATAAGTAAAAGTGGGTGAAGAATTATCCAAAAATCAAGCAATAGCTGTTTCAGGTATGCAAAACTGGAATGATATTTATGCTAACTGCGGAGCTACATATATGCTTCCAAGAGTGGCATTTAACCCTTAGGAACAAAACATATTATTTGCAGTCAAACTTCTGAAACCCAACTCACTTCAATTGAGCTCCATGTGTGTAAGTGAGGGCAGAATTTGACCCTCAACGTTCAGTGGCAGAGCTGCTGTCTCTCTGTTGTGCATAGCGCGCTGTAAATGTATGCATAAGAACATAAGAATGTCCATACTGGGTCAGACCAAACGTCCATCAAGCCCAGTATCCTGTCTACTGACAGTGGCCAATGCCAGCTGCCCCAGAGGGAGTGAACCTAACAGGTAATGATCAAGTGATCTCTCTCCTGCCATCCATCTCCACCCTCTGACAAACAGAGGCTAGGGACACCATTCCTTACCCATCCTGGCTAATAGCCATTAATGGACTTAACCTCCATGAATTTACCCAGTTCTCTTTTAAACCCTGTTTTTCGTCCTAGCCTTCACAACCTCCTCAGGCAAGGAGTTCCACAGGTTGACTGTGTGTTGAGTGAAGAACTTCCTTTTATTTGTTTTAAACCTGCTACCCATTAATTTCATTTGGTGGCCCCTAGTTCTAATATTATGGGAACAAGTAAATAACTTTTCCTTATTCACTTTCTCCACACCACTCATGATTTTATGTACCTCTATCATATCCCCCCTTAGTCTCCTCTTTTTCAAGCTGAAAAGTCCTAGCCTCTTTAAGCTCTCCTCATATGGGACCCGTTCCAAACCCCTAATCATTTTAGTTGCCCTTTTCTGAACCTTTTCTAATGCCAGTATATCCTTTTTGAGATGCCCTAAATCAGAGGTGGGCCACATCTGGCCTGCGGGACCGTCCTGTCCGGCCCCTGAGCTCCTGGCCGGGGAGGCTCGCCGCCGGCCCCTCCCCCGCTGTCCCCCCGCTGTCCTCCCACAGCCTAAGCTCACCGTGCCACCAGCGTGGGAGGGAGCTGCACTGCGGGGGCAGGGGAGAGCAGGGAGGGAGGCTCAACTGCAGCCTCAGGGGAGCAGGTGGGTGGCGGGAGTGCGGCCAACATGGGCCGAGGACTCAGGGAGAGCACTTGGCGGCCGCGCAGTATTCAAGATGTGGGCGTACCATGGATTTATCTAAGGGCAGTAAGATATTCTCAGTCTTATTCTCTATCCCTTTTAAAATGATTCCTAACATCCCATTTGCTTTTTTGACTGCCACTGCACACTGTGTGGACATCTTCAGAGAACTATCCACGATGACTCCAAGATCTTTCTCCTGATTAGTTGTAGCTAAATTAGCCCCCATCATATTGTATGTATAGTTGGGGTTATTTTTTCCAATATGCATTACTTTATATTTATCCACATTAAATTTCATTTGCCATTTTGTTGCCCAATCACTTTAGTTTTGTGAGAGGTACATCTGTGGAGAAGTTTCTGAAATGGCTGTTTCTGCTGGGGAATTCTACCTGGCTTGTGAATTGCCAACCAAGCAGCAAAGGGTGCAAACTCTTTTTCTATACAGGTAACTGTTTGTATAGTACTCAATGTAACCATGATATTAAGAAAACAGAGGGAATGAAAGGTAGTTTTTAAAATTGGTATTATTATATTTCTATGGCTGAGGCTTGTGGGGTTTTTTGAGTAAGGAACAGAAGATTCCCACTGCCCACACCTATAATATTGTATCACTTGTTTTATATAATGGCATTCTAATATTTTCAGTGTTATTCTCTACCCCATTTCATATGCAGCTTAAACTTTGTGTCTATTACACACTCCCATTGAACAGTGCTTTCCTTGCGCTCTCCCACCCGCTCCCCTGCATACACCTTATTCCTCGTGAGCCTTCTCATCTCCCCCAACTGCTCATGTTCCTTTCCTTATGTTAAACTACAGTGTGAAATTAAAACCTTGGCTTTATCTTTGGCAAATTGAAATGATTATTATTTACACGGCACCCTTGGGGTCCCTGGCACTTTGCAGAAAAAAAATAAAGGATAATCGAGGGAACTGATCTTATAAACACTAACCACCAAACAACTGTTAATATGAGTAGTCCACTTGTCTTCACTAGGGCTGTTCCTTGCACCAAGTTTTTGCAGAACCAGGCATTTAAGACATAAATCACTGCTGGCTATCTGCACATGACCTGTAGGCGAGTCAGAGGGGAATAATTTGCAACAACTCTATTTAGGGCAGGGGTGGGCAAACTTTTTGGCCCGAGGGCCACATCGGGGTTCCGAAACTGTATGGAGGGCTGGGTAGGGAAGGCTGTGCCTTCTCAAACCCTAACCCTATCCGCCCCCTCCCACTTCCCACCCCAACTTCCCCCGCTCAGAACCCCCGACCCAGCCAACCCTCCCCACTCCTTATCCCCCTGACTGCCCCCTCCTGGGACCCCCAGCCCCTAACCCTCCCCCCCGACTCCACCCCCTCTCCAACTCCCCCTGCTCCCTGACTGTCCCGACCCCTATCCACACCCCCGCCCCTATCCAACCCCCCCTCTAAAGCCCCTTTCAGAATGCGGCCCTGCGAACATGGGCAGAGGACTCAGGAGGAGCAGGGGCAGCCGCGCAGCCGGAGAGAAGCAGCGGTTTCCCCTTCAAAGCGCCACTTCTCTCCAGCCGGCTGCGCGGCCGCCCGGTGCTCCTCCTGAGTCCTCGGCCCGCATTGGCCTCACTCCCGCCTGCTCCCCTGAGGCTGCAGGTGAGCCTCCCTCCCTGCTGTCCCCTGCCCCCGCAGTGCAGCTCCCTCCCGCGCTGGTGGCACGGCGAGCTGAGGCTGTGGGGGGACAGCGGGGGAGGGGCCATGGGCAAGACTCCCTGGCCAGGAGCTCAGGGGCCGGACAGGATGGTCCCGCGGGCCGGATGTGGCCCACCTCTGATTTAGGGCATAGCACAATTCTTCCACCTAGCCCTCCGGCACAGCCAGCGATGTTGGTTGGCGCATGGGAGGGAGGGGATGGAGCTATGATTTCACCGATATTGTTCTTAAGGCATGGAGAGCTGCTATTTAAACAGTTACTTCTGTTGAAAGATTACATAACTCTAACAGCAACCAGAGACTGGTGGTGACTGTAGCCTACAGCTCCCTGAAGTCCAGAGCCCCGCCTTCCAAAATGGAGGGTGACTTTGCTCTCTGCAACCATACCCACAACCTTGTTGCTCTTGAGGGAAGGGAAATCTCTGTGGGTAGGTGAGCATCACCCTGGAACATGGATTCCACCACATGCTGGCAGGGTTGGATTAAGGCAATCCAGGGTCCTAGGCATACCATGACATGGAGCTTCCCATCCCACTTGGCAGGGGGCCCCTCCTCTTCCAGAGAGGGAAGGTAAGCAGCATGGGCCCTTTTGCACACACCCCCAGGAGTGGCAGCAAGCGACCCCCCCAGTACTTACCCCAGTAACAGAGTTGTATCTGCTAGGGTCCGTGGAGGTGCCCCACTGAACTCTTCTCCTGGCCCCCACACCCAGTTTTCTGCTAGGCTGGTGTTAGCAAGGCCTCTCAGAGCAGTGAGTCTTGGAGTTAGCAGCCCATAGAGATGTATGAGGCAGTCCGTATTGCCCACTCCAAATGGTCAAAAGCCAGGAGTCCTCAAACTAAAACTTTAAAAAACAAAACAAACAACCCTCCCCCCAAACACACAACTGTTAGCGTTCTTTTTTTAGGCCTTTGAGCCTTTAGCGTGCTCTTGAGTCACATTTTCAAGCTCTCTCTATCGTCATTTGGGCTAGAATTATTTTTAAAATGAAAACAGATTCTTTCCTAATCACAGGCTTCCAGCAGCTGGGACTTTAAGACTCACAGTAAAATTGTGAATGGCAGCAACACTGGAGTTCACACTTCTCAAAGCTATTGTTTCAAGCTCTCTGCAGACACAGACAGATATCACTCTACTGGTTGCACTCAGGTCACGATCTCAAGATTTTCTTTTCAACCATGTGGGCTAGACACTTACTATTTTTTTTTAAACGAAAGCTTAAGATTTTGCTGTCAGCACATGACTCCAGAAAGCTGAGCCCCAAGGTATGTGCTTATACCTTCATTCAGCCCTGCAATTTGGGTGACTTTTTCATGGCCATGCAGGGTGTAAAGAGTGTCTCTCTGGAGCACCTCCCTAGTGGGGCTGGGCCCCCTCACCCACCACAAAGTCAGCCAAGTAAAGGCCACAGCCTCTTAATCCTGTTGGTGGCCCCACCCTGAGGAGCCTGTCTCCTTTCCGTCTGGGTGGGGAAAAAACAAAAGTTCAGGTCAACACAAACCAAGTCCCTCCCTGGGTCAATAACCAGGCCAAAAAAAAAAAAAAAAAGTCGGCAGCACCACCTTACCATAGGGATGTCTGGGTAGGAGTTTTGCTAGAGTCCGCAGGGTTGGGTAACCAAGTCAGCCCCTCCCTATGGCTTACTCCTGGGGCCTAATGGACTCATCACAGAACTTTGAGGTTTCTGGCCTAAGTGTCTTCCTGCTGTTCCAGGAACTACTCTAGCCACTCCCAACACAGAGCTTCCCCTAGGGGTGCTGCAGCTTCCTCCTTTTAAAGCCCTCCTCCCTCCCATGTGTAACAGACAGGGCTACTTTAGCACACACAGCCTCCTAAGCTTCTTCCCTGTGGGTGTGGGGTTTATACTCTGTCTCCCTTTTCAGCTGTCAGGCCCTGTCAGGGCTAGTCCCAATCCAGCTGTAAGGACAGACGGTAAACAACAGGGGAAGGGAGGGGGAGGCAGTAGGGATAGGAGAGTTACCACAGTGAAGATCATTTCATGTTACACAGCGTGTGCGTCATACCAGTTCCTTTTAAAATCGGCATATTGATATTTGGAGACAGTCATGTAAGAGGGCAAGCTAAGGAACAAAGGGAGCTGCCAAGGCGAATTTGGAGGTGAATGAGGGTGCATAACTGACAGGGGCAGGGAGGCGGTGCTAAACATGGAGTTGTAGGTAAGAAGTCACTTGTGGGCGGAAGAAAGCAGATCAGTCTCACAGTGAGCTGAATTGGGAGATCACAGGTGTGAGCAGGGAGACAAGGTGTATTTCCATTACAATTAGTCACTGTGGTCTCAGTAAACAGCCTGTGACTTCTATTACTACTGAGAGCACTGTGACTACTAACTTACCTGTTACCTTGTCCTACTTTCTCCCCCTACCCCCGCTCTCCCCTCTGTTCGTTTGTTCACCTGTTATATATTGCCAGACTCCCAGAGTGAAGCTCTCGGGGGCAGGGATTGTCTTTATGTTATTTGTACAGTGCAGTGGTTATCTGAAACATAGCTCGAGATGAAATTTATCACATAGCCAGGCAGTCAAAATCTTGAAATCTTCCTTGAAACCTTATAGGCTATGTTCCCTTGGGAAGCATAAATCTTCCCTCTTCTTGTTGCTGGGTTGCTTTTTTATTAATTATTATTAATTATTATTATTATTTTATTTTTTGGCTCTGCTGTTGGAAATCTTCCCTGAGAGGCCTCCACTCCCTATAAATGCAAAGGGAGCCATGCTATTTGCAATACTGTTATAATGATTTTTTTGGCAGGCCAAAAATAGCCTCAGGGCTATCTCGCAAGAGCCTATATTCAGTATTTCTGATTTGTCATTAAAGTCTTTCTGAATGTTAAACTTTTCTTGCCAATCAAAACAACCTTGTATCCCAGTGCTGGTCATTCACTTTGTCCATGTTCCTATGAACTAAACGAGGTTCTATTATTCCTGTTCCACGGTGATGCAACAGCAGAATTCTACTCTGGGAAAGACAGTGGGTCAAAAGGGGCTGGAAGATAGATGAAACTAGGAGGGACCCTGGGGTACAGAGAGCAGGGGAAGAAAGGATGATCGATCTTTTCTTTGCTCTCTCACTCTTGGGGGCCCCAGTCTTGAGAGGTGTTGTCTACCCACATCATGGAACAGGCCCTTGATGTCTACTCCACTATCTTCCAAACAAGAGCAGATTGATGCTGGAAGATATTTAATAGCTCTTTAAAGATTGCTTAGTCTTGCTTGGATCAGTGGTTCATTCCTGGGTGCTTTTGCCAATGAAATGAAATGTAAGTTGACAGTGTCAGGAAGGTATGCTGTGAGGAACTAAATATTAATAGTCCTGTATAACAAGGTAGAAAATTCAAGAATGGATGACTGGAAGAAGTTATATAGAAAACAAAAGAAATACAGTTGGTCTTGAATGTAGTCATTTGTTCTACCCTGACATTTACACTGAGTGGGAGCATAGATCTCAGGCCCCACAAAGGTGAACAATGAAAGGAGACAGATTCAGCAGAGAATTTCAGTGTGCAGAAAATACTGATGCCAACTTTGCTGGGTACAAATTTGAGACTACTGTAACCTTTGAGCTCTGATTGCGAAGAAATGCTATGCAGCCCGATATGATGGATTACCATGGGGATTACCAGCAGGCAGGGGGGAGAATAACATCATGAGTTATTTTGTTTTCAGTTCAACATTTATCTTTAAATATTTTTGCCTCTGAATTAGTTTCAATAAAACCTGCATCGCAGCAGAGGGACTCGTGGAGCTCCTTCAATAAAAAAGTCACTGTGTTTTATACGATAACACTGAACAGACTCCAGACACTCCATTTTCTTATCTTAGATATACAGTGCAGCATAACTCAAGCAAAGGGGAGATGTTAATGCATCTGTAACACTAGGTAACAGAAGCAACAGTAGCATGTTAGTGTAGTAATAACTCTCACATGTGGAATATCTGAAGATGGGTTTTATTGAATTCAGTTTATTTAACCAGGATAAACCCTTGAGATATGGATCTCATTTACAAGATGGTGTTGGCAAGAAGGCAGATTATTACAAGCACATGCAGAAGATAAGTATAAAACAAAAAGTGAAAGGCCTGTTTATATTTTTAATTACTGTCCTTTCATTACCAAAAATGTTAAGTGAAAAGAAAAGCATTAGAGATAACTATTACTTGCATTATTACAGAATAAAGGCAAAATATTCTACTTTGCTGCATTATTCTGTGCAGGGAATTTTTAGCAGGATCCGCTGTTCTTCATGCAGAACAAATTCTGAATATGCAACTGAATTCTGAATTGCAGAGAAGAGATTTGGATTGGAGATAGTTAATCTCTAACTTCACCTGCTGCTGAAATGCAGCCACTTCTGGGCAACACTAACCAACAGTTTAGGACACAATGTCAAGGAGAATACCATACTCAGTTGAAATTTCAGGGGGAATTTATATATCCAAAGTGAAATCTGACCAGGATTAATGCCTACTCTTGCTAAATATACTACAGAATCCACTCAGGACTTTACTTTTACATTTCACACAAAAGGCATTAAAAACACCTTTGTTTACATGAATGCGTTTATTGTAATGGTTACCTTTTAAGTGGCCCCTAAACAGATTATTGACCACATTAAAATTACATGCGGTATGCTGGAATTCAAGACTGGAAGAGGCTAGAGTGTTTTTCTTTCACAGTGTAATGCTGCTTGATAATCAAATGTCTCTGATAGGTAAATACAATCTTTCTCTTGTATTAAAGAGTTATTATGTTGTGTTTACAGTATATTCGCTTGGTCTGTAGCTAACATACTTTAAATACTCTTAAAGGTAATGGGCTGCCTGCCAATGACATCTGAAGACTAGCAAGCTGCATATTTTTCATAGATGTATAATTCTGAGTCTGCTTTTCTGCTCTTCCTTTGAATTTTAGATTTTCACCCTATCTGTGCACAGAATATCAATCAGCAGAAATTCAATAGGCTCTTCACCTCTCCTTACATTGTTGATCTAGACTTCTAGAGAGAAGCTGACTTGGCCAACTAGTTACAGGCAAGGGGAATGCTGTGCTAAACATAATAGCAAATGACTGCTATTGTTAAAGTGGATTAAAATTTTTTTATTCAGCCGTAATATAAATAGAAGTACAATAGTGTTATGATAACTCAGCAACATTATCTTGAAGGAGAGCTTGCCCCAGCATCTACTGTATAAGTAAAGCCAATAGGGCTTTCTTTTGTTTGCTTCTGGAGGCACAATTCTCTATCGTTAAAGTGGAGCACTAGGGATCAGGGGATCTGTGTTATACGTTCAAGCTCTTTCACTGATTCACTGCATGACCTTGGGCAACTCATACAGAGGAGTATTATTATCTGGGTGGGACCTGTTTGTAGGTGGAATTTGTCCCCAATTTTGTGTCCACAGTTCAACTGTGTACAGAAATCTGAGTAGGTGGCCTTCTAACTACCCGATTTGCACCCACAATCAAGAAATCAGATGTAACTAATATTTGCATCAACAATTGAATTTCAGGTGCAAAACTTCAGGTGTGAATTGGAGGCTTCTAAAAATGTACCCCTTAATCTTTCTTTTGTCTCAGCTTCTCCATGTATTTTTGTCTCTGAGTTGTAAAGTCCCATCATTTGCTAGGTAGCTGAACAGAAAGCAGCTGCTCCTGTAATTACACTTTACCTGAGACTGATGCTTTATTCCTCCAGTAGAGGGTACTGTAAACCTCAGTAAGCTTCCTGTGTGTTTTTTCTACCTTTTAAAATGTAGAATGTTACTGTGGGTTGGGTGTGGGTCCATCACAGCTACCCATGTAATTTCTCAGGGATTGAGGGGGGGAGAAGAGGAGGTGACTATAGCTAGTGAGGTACGTTCATCCAAGCTGCAAGATCACAAGCTTTCTTGCCATTTAACTTGACGAATGTGTCTCTGTTAGATGAAAAAAGAAAAGGAGTACTTGTGGCACCTGAGAGACTAACAAATTTATTTGAGCATAAGCTTTCGTGAGCTACAGCTCACTTCATCGGATGCATTCAGTGGAAAATACAGTGGGGAGATTTATATACATAGAGAACATGAAACAATGGGTGTTACCATACACACTGTAACGAGAGTGATCACTTAAGGTGAGATATTACCAGCAGGAGAGCGGGGGGGGGGGGGGCGGAGGAGGGGAACCTTTTGTAGTGATAATCAATGTAGGCCATTTCTAGCAGTAGACAAGAACGTCTGAGGAACGGTGGGGGGTGGAATAACACCCATTGTTTCATGTTCTCTATGTATATAAATCTCCCCACTGTATTTTCCACTGAATGCATCCGATGAAGTGAGCTGTAGCTCACGAAAGTTTATGCTCAGATAAATTTGTTAGTCTCTAAGGTGCCACAAGTCCTCCTTTTCTTTTTGCGAATACAGACTAACACAGCTGCTACTCTGAAATCTGTTAGATGACTGTCTCTGTCCTTTAGAGTTGGGTGAATAATACAAAACATTTGCCATGAATATTCATTGGAATTTCTAAATGAATTTTCTTATTTTCCCCTTTGTGCATTTGCTTTCTATGAACATTCAAGTAGTGCAGATTACTGGCACAAAAAGTTGTGAAAAGCAGATTTTGGGGAAAATTTCAGTGTTTGCTCTGGAAGTGCTTGCATGCTCATCCAGGCCTCAGTACAGTGACATCCTTAAGCATGTGTGGACAGGTTTCAGAGTGGTAGACATGTTAGTCTGTATCAGCAGAAAGAACGAGCATGTATTTTCCACTGCATGCATCTGATGAAGTGGGCTTTAGCCCACGAAAGCTTATGCTCAAATAAATTTTTTAGTCTCTAAGGTGCCACGAGTACTCCTCATTCTTTCTTTAAGCATGTGTCTAACTTTAAGCTTGGGTAGTCTCACTGAACTTGCTGAAGTGAACAGAACCAATGTCATACGTCTTTACTGACAAATCAAAACTGAGCAGCACAGACTGAGTTGTTTAGAGTACTCATGATCAATCCACACAGTATAAAATTTAAAGAGATATAAAAAATGAATGAAGAAACCACAACTTGATCACGAATATGGAACAAACAGGAAAAAAAAAGAGGCTACTTTTGGTTGTTATGAATTATTCTTTCAGCTCTGGTCCCTGTGAAGGCTGCAATGAAAAGAAAGTCTAAAAGGAATGCTGACAGTTGCACCACTAAAAATAATTCTGAAAAGTCAGGCTTAAACCGAGAGGACCGTGTCACATTTTCCATCAGAACATGATAGTTTGCTGTGTGTGGCTAATGCATAGTGAGCAATGAGGTGTCAGGGGAGAAGGTTTGTCTATTACAACCCAATCTGTAGGTTTTCGATAACTTCAATTTATTCAGTGACTTTTATCTCAGATACAGCAGTGCGGGAAGCTTTACAAGCACCTACACAGACAGATCACAATTTTCTCAAATGTGTACTATTATGCTGGCTCTATGCCTGTTGCGGAGATATGGCTGCTTTATGCTCTCATTGCTTTATAGGAGCAGCTGTTAAGGAGTGGGGTGGAACACAAGATTGAGCCCATTGTGTCAAATGAGGCCAGAATAATAAAGATTCATTATAGGAGGAACAATAGTGACCCCTATATTAAGATTGCCTAATATTTCCCATGATAAAAAAAATTCCAATCACTTTTTGCAGCAAACATTTGAAATTTGGCAGGGGGTTAGTTCTGCTGCTAGGGAAGTGCCTTTTGCTCCCTCTGTGAAAATTTATTCAGATTTGGCTGTGTTACGTGCTGTTAAAAATAAAAATAACAAAATCACCATTTGCAGTCTGTGAAGGCCTATAGAACTTGCAAGAGATTTGCCGCTCAAATCTCTGATCATTCCATTTCCACTGAGCACGCCCCAACCCCATTGAACCTCCTCACAGACCCCACCACATTGAGCATGCTACTCTACATCTCCTTGTGTCATGCTAAAGCAATCACATGGGCATAGGCACAACCATAGGCACAACCACTGGGGAAATGGGTCAGGGGACAGGCCCAGCCTCAGAAATAGGCATTAGGTAGACCATCTTTGGGTCACGATTACCACTATTCTGCTTGTGTAAATTTTGCAGTTTAGAGTATTCATGGCGTCTGGTAAGAGAAGTCACACTATAGATTTGATCCAAATCCCACTGAAGTCAGTAAGGGTCTTTCCATTGACTTCAGTGAGCTTTGAGTCAAGCCCCATAGCAGGTTTAAATTCTCTCTCTGGTATGATTTCACAGTGATGTAGTTGAGACCATCGTAGATCCATATATTCTAATGTCAGAAGAGACCATTGTGATTGTGATCATTTAGTCTGACCTCCTGTATAGCACAGGCCATAGAACTTCCTCAAAATAATTCCCAGTGCAAATCTTTTAGAAAAACATCCAATCTTGATTTAAAAATTGTCAGTAATGGAGAATCCACCACAACCCTTGGTTTCAATGGTTAATTACTCTCACTGTTAAAAACGTACACCTTGTTTCCAGTCTGAATTTGTCTGGCTTCAATTTCCAGGCATTGGATTGTGTTATACCTTTCTCTGCTGGATTAGAAAGCCCATTATTAAATATTTGTTCTCCATGTAAGTACTTATAGACTGTAATCAAGACACCTCTTAATCTTCTCTTTGTTAAGATAAATAGATAGAACTCCTTGAGTCTATCACTATTAGGCATGTGTTCTAATTCTTTAATCATTCTTGTGGCTCTTCTCTGAACCCTCTCAAATTTATCAACATCCTTCTTGAACTGTGAGCACCAGAACTGGACACAGTATTCCAGCAGCGTTCACACCGATGCCAAATCCAGAGGTGAAATAACTTCTCTAATTCTATTCATCATTCCCCTGTTTATGCATCCGAGGATTGCATTAGCTCTTTTGGCCACAGTGTCACACTGGGAGCTTATGCACAGCTGATTATCCACTGCAACCCTCAAATCTTTTTCAGAGTTGCTGCTTTCCAGGAGCAAGTATCCCAGCCTGTATGGCCTAAAATCTTATTCCCAGATCCATACATTTACATTTAGCTGTATTAAAATGCATATTGTTTGCTTGTGCCCAGTTTACCAAGCGATCCAGATCGCTCTGTATCATTGACCTGTCCTCTTCATTGTTTACTACTTCCCCAATTTTTGTGTTATCTGCAAACTTTATCAATAATGATTTCATGTTTTCTTCCAGGTCACCAATAAATAGCACAGGGCCAAGAACTGGTCCCTGTGGGGCCCACTGGAAATAGACCCACTTGATGACGATTCCCTGTTTACAGTTACATATTGAGACCTAGCAATTAGCCAGTTTTTAACCCATTTGATGTTGGTGCCATGTTAATTTTATATCATTCTTTTATAAAATCAAAATGTCATTTGGTACCAAGTCAAATGCCTTACAGAAGTCTAAGTTTATTGCATCAACACTATTACCTTTATGAACCAAACCTGTAATCTAATAAAAAAAACCAAGTTAATCTGAGAGGATCAGATTTTCCATACAGTATATCCATCTTGATTTGCTTAATTACATTACCTTCCTTTAGCTCTTTATTAACTGAGTCCAGTATCCGCTGCTCCATCTTGCCCTGGGAGTGATGTTAGGCTGTGTTGTGGGGTGGAGAGAGGGTGTTATAGCCCTATGGCTGAGTCCAAATGACCACCCTAAGCCTCAGGTCAGTATGGCCTAATGGCCAGAGTCAATAAAGCAGCACTCCCTTTCCAGGGCTGTGTGGCCTAGTAGTCAGAGTCAATAAGGCAGCCCTCCTATTTGGGGCTGTTTGGCCTAGTGCCCAGGGTGGACATGGGCTTCCACCCGGGGTGGGTGGTGGTTGGGGTAGGGGGACCTGGGCCTGCCTACTCCACCAGGTCCCAACCCACGGCTCTGATAGTGGCGAATGGATTCACTATTAGGTCAGCAGGGATCCGTCTGAAACATGCTGCCTTTGTCCCGGTTCCACAACCAGATCAATGTCTAGTTCCCCGGGCTACTTACTACCCTGTTTTCCAGCACTGCCATCCACAGGTCTCCTGGGCTCCATCTCCTCTTGGGCGTCCATGGACAGCAGGGTATCTGCCTGGGTCTCAGTGCACCTGGCTTCCAGGGTATGGGGCTCTAGCAGCTCCTGGGAGGGAGCCTGCAATGTGCGTCCTCCTTCCTCGATGGTCAGGGCAGACTGAGCTGGTGCTGGTACACCCTATCATAGGCTGACAGGCCTATAATTAATCAGGTCATCCAATTTACCCTTTTTAAAAATTGGCACAACATTAGCTTTCTTCCAGTCGATCTCAGTCCTCCAAGACTTATTGAAAATCATCAACAATCCAGCAAGCTCCTCAGCCAATTCTCGTAAAACTCTTGGATGCAAGTTATCTGCATCTGCTGATTTTAAAATGTCGAACTTTAGTAGCTTTTGTTTAACATCCTCCAGAGATACTAGTGAAATGGAAGAAGTGTTATCACCATATGATGAGACTACATCCTCTTTTTTTACCCAAATACAGAAGAGAAACATTTATTGATCGCTTCTGCCTTTTCTGCATTATTACTGATAATTCTACCATTTCCATCTCGTAATGGACCAATACCATTGTCAGGATTCTTTTTATTTCTAATATATTTTAAAAACTCCTTCTTATATTTAAAAACCCTGCTGGTCATAGATTTCTCTTTGTGTGCCTAGGCCTTCCTTATCAGTTTTCTGTAATTCCTAGCTTCTGATTTATACTCATTATATCTGCTTCCCTTTTCTTCTATTATATATATATACACACACACACACACACACACACACACATTTATAGTTACCTTCACTTCCCCTCTAAACCATATTATTTTTTTTAACTAGCACAGCCTACTCCCTCAGTTATAGAACTGTGTCTTTCTGGGCATCTAGTAAAGTGTTCTTAAATATTTCCCAAAAGCATTCATATTTTTCTGATTAAATTCTTCCTCTGATTTAATTCAGACAGAGTGGGTGGAATAGTTCATATCCCTGAGACAGGGGGTATAAGTAGTTAAAATAAAATTCAATCTATAGTTTGATCAGATGGAATAACACTGCTGCTATAAGGACTTTCCTTAAGAGGACAGCATGCTCAGGCTCATGCTCTAATACTTTCCCCCAAGTTTTAGAAAACGGGCCAAACTATATGTCCCTCTTTGATTTTCAGACGAAATGTGACCTCCTCTCTCAGTTACATGAAATAACAATAGGCACATATGAAAATTGTGTAGCTCAGAATTGTCCACATGGCCAAATTCAACAAATTAGCAGCCAAAAATCTTAATCAGATATTTAATCTTTCAACCATGTAAGTGAGATTTTGTGTTTACAGTGGCAATGGGCCAGTTTAACCTCAGAAAAGAGAGATTGCTAGCCCCGTCCTTGAAGCTGGAAAGCCTGAGAGAAGTGTCTCTCTGCTAATCAGGTCCATCTGACCTGCGGCTCACATGAAGGCTGTCACCATTGCCACTTGCTGCTATGTGCTGGCTTATTCTCTAGATTTGTTTTAAGCTTTGAGAAACAGGGGCAATTGTCTCTTTGTCTTCAGCTACGGTGTTAAAAATTGCCCAGTTCATCCAAGGATAATAAAAAAACAGAAAAATATAAAACACTGATGATACCACAGCATACGTTTACACGTAATTCAATACATTATTGATGAACTCCTACTATACCCAACTACTGAATGTTATATGCCAAATTCTGGATCACCATGGTGTCTCAAAGAGATGCACAGACACACTGCAAAAACAAAGTAAATATACATCCATATTCTGTCCCACAGTCTCCTGTTCCTCACATGCATGTGCACATGTGCTATTTCTGCTAGGAACATGACCAATTTGCAAAGGCCCAATGTGTAAGGACTCTCTGTGTCTGTGTGTGTGTAAACATGCAGACCATTGCCATGACCCCCAAGAGCACAGTCCACAACCCCCTCTTTTGCTGAGGGTCTGCACAGTAGCATCTCTATGGGTTTGAAAGTTTGTGAGGTGTTCAGATAATACAGTAATGGGCCATAGAAATAGCTGGCTGGCTGGATCAATTTAGAGGAGTCAAAGGTGGGACAACTAACTTTGGTTGGGTGAAGTTTTCTGGCAAATGCCTGTGCACAACACTTGCTGGAATTTGGTATCCAATTTGACTTCCATAATCCACTTGGAAATATACATTTCCCCCAGAACAATACTTTGCTATTAGGACTGTCTCTGCAGGGATTGAGAAGGAAAAAGTCAATGGGCTACAATGGGAGAGCTCTTCAAACAGGGTTGAGGGGAGAAGAAGCTGGCACTTTCCTGGCAATGGCTCTAGCTCCCTACTGCATGTCTTCCTTCAGCAGTTAAAGCAGCAGCTGCTAAGTAGCTTGGGGGAGACACAGGAGCTCTGCCTGTTTCTCCTTGGCCATGTGGGATCTTTTGAGGTCACTTACCATGAAGGGCTTCAGAACTGCTGCTTCCTGTCATTCCAGAGCCACTTACAGGAAGCTGCCACTGGTTCTGCTGCTGATGTCAACAGCATCTGCTTCCTGAAGAAGGACATAGAAGAGAAGGTTAATGAAAATTCTATCATTTAAAAATGAAATTAAGAAAAGGCAAAGGTTGGTAAATGATTGTAAGCAACCCTTCAGGTTTATAACAGTGAGTGTCATTTTTGGTAGGTGGTAAGGGCAGGGTAAGAAAATGATACCCACACACTTCAATTGCAGCTGGTGATCAGTTTATGATCAGAAGCAGGAGGTACAATAGTTCTTGTAGTATTTATCCTAGCAGTGTCACTGCGGCCACTATTTTTACCCTCATAAATTAGAGATGCTCTCATACCAGATCACTGGATCCAAAACTTCCTGAACTTTAGGAAAGTGTGATTCTCATCAAAATGCAAATGCTATGGCTTGGGCCCTTTTTATAATTTGCCCAAAGTATAAATCTGAACATCCTTCTGCTTTGGGAAATCTTGAATTGTGATTTGAATTTTGATCTGAACTTTATGACTTGGGCCTGTCTCTTGATCAAATATCTAATCATTTAAAAATATTTTTATGTGAGCACAGCCTTCTTGGCACAAATACAGTCAGAACCAAAGATTTAGTGTTAGCCAGTCCATATTTCTAATGATGAAATGTCAGTTCACAGCTGTGCAGTGGGCAGTTTTTCTGGTTCCCATGCAACAAGTAAATGCTGGGATATGTGTTTAAAATACCCACACTCAGTGTAACCATGGAGAGGCCAGAACACTATACACTGTATCTGTATTAGGGTTTTATACTGCTGCACAACACTGTGGTATCCAGGCTACTTCCACACAAAATCAATAGCAATAGTAAAGTCCCTAGTGGACTTTAGGGCATCTCTGGCTATTCTGCCTCTTTCAGGTGTACCTCTGCCTGAGGTGTTCTTACATTTTAGGAAGGCTGTATATACAGCTCCTATCTTGCTGCTCTGACACAACTCTTATGATTTCTGTGTAAACCATACTACTCCACAGTCCTCCAAAAACGCAAATGTTTCCTACGTTCTTAATTGCTGCAATTTTGTTGCATTTGTTGTTCACAGGACTATGATTAATGTCATAACAGGTCTGTGGACATTCCTTCCTTTACCTTGACAGTGGAACAACAGTGGTGACAAAGAACAGGTTAAGACATAATGGACCTCTCGTTTGCAAGGAATTACCTAAGAGTGCTTATAAAGATATCAGCCTTGTTATTCAATTATTATGTAATCTTATTCATCGTTATTACCATCTGGGTCCTTATATTTCATTTTAGAACTGTGAGAAACATAGCCTCTGAGTAAACCTATATTAAACACATACACTGTATACATAACTCCCCATGCAATGAGAACAAAGATACACAGAATGTTAATTATGGGAATGTCAGAGGTCAAACAGAATGTTGTCTTGCCCAGCCCAATTGCTGATGGGAAGCTAAAAGATGATTAGTTCATTTTCATAGCAATGCTATTGGTCAAAATTAGAGATGGTCCAAAAGCACAACATTTGGAACTAGATTTCAAACACCATAAAATCTAGGTTTGTTCAGATCCAGAGTTTTGGTTTGATCCACTACAGAATTAAGAGCCAGCTTCCTGTGGAATATGGAGCTTTAAAAACTGTGACAACTGTTTGTGATTAGCACACATTTAAGATCTAGAACATTCTGGGTGGCAGTTTTCAAAAGATTTGTCAATTGGAAAGAGTTGCAGCTGGAGTTAGAAACGGACCCAAAGAATGAATGGGACAGATACAATTTGTAAATAAGGACCTATTCACTGCTCTACTTTTATTCACTTTTGTTGTCATTTTGTTTCTTGTTGTATTCATCCAATTAAAGTCGCTAGAGTCAGTTTAAAAGGTCTGATCAGTTTATTTGGATTTTGAAGACAACGTTGTGCATTTCATCTGTGAGATTTTTTCTTAATCCATGTACAAAAATGGTGATTGGTTGAATTATTGTCTATGACACAATTCCAGCACCCATCTAACCTACTGGTCCTATCTGCCCTTGAAATCAAGCTGTATGTTTAAAAATTACATATAAATCTCCCCACTCCCTATTCTTCTGCTTTTGTGTATTTAGCAAACAGATGGTTAAAAAAATTAACATGAAATGGGATAGGCCCTAAGGGCCATATCCAAAGCCCAGGATACAAGGTATTTCTCAATAATTACTTCAGACTCTGTTTCCTTCTGTTTGTCTGTTTTGTGTCTCTATCTAAATGATAAGAACATCCGCAGTTACATTAGATTACTAACATGATCCCCGGAATTGCAATCAGACAGGGCAGGACAGGACTGCTGTGTGAAGCCCTATTGAATTCATTGCCTGTCCAGTTTGCCTGCACAGATCTGGCCTTACATGGGGTATCATCCTCATGGTAAATGGCAAAGGCTAACCACTAATTGCTCTCAGTAAGTGTGTGTACAGAGCCTAGCACAATGGGGCCCTGATCTTGTCTGAAGGCCTTAGGTGCTACTGTAATATAATAATAGCAAGCAGTCATTTTGAATGACAGTATTTTATGTGCTATTTACTACAGATGCCATATTTCAGAAGCTTCAAGTGACTATTGGGATGAGTGGTTACAACAATTCTATTTCACCAAAAATTCCGTGGTTTGTAAATGTGTTTTTATTCTAATACAGAATGAAAATGAGACTGTTCTCATGAAAAAACATGAGGGAGAAATCCATCCCAGAACAGCCAAAAGCCTGCTAGTTATCAAGTCACTATTCAACTCATCGATGAATAACTCACCTGGGATGTGGGACACCAAATTTCAAGTCCCTGCTCTGAATCAGGCAGAGTGCCTTACCACCAAACCATTGGGTCTCCCTCTCTCTCTCTCTGTGTCCAGAAATTCCATCCTGGAGCTGAGAAACCTTTATAATGAAATTTTTGATTGAACAGAATTTTTAAAAAATGTCATCTAATTATCTTGACCGGCTCTTGTTACAAATTTTGCATCAGTAAAGCCATATGACTAGCACTGCCATCTAGCCACCTTTCATCCCATGGGTAACATCCCTGTGATAACGACGACAACTTACATGGGATATATGAGAAGTACTTCATACATTTTGCAGTCCTTGAACATGATTTAACAGCAAGAAGCAGTAGAATCATGTGATCAGCCAGTTCTCTGTGGACCACCAGAAAGTGGTACATGGACCATTCTTTGAGAACTGCTGATATATAATATACTGTACTGAGTGTAAAGATAGGCAGATTTGCCTATCTAGATTCTTATGTAGTGCCCATCAACATGATGCTTATATCTGAAGTCTTCCCAAAACAAATATATAAACACACATAGGCTAAATAGGTTTGAGTACGAGAAACCTCTGTATGGATCAGTATTTTCTCTAATTCAGTGACAATCCTTTGATTCAGTTGCTCTGTGACTAATAATATCTCTCGTTTTCATTGCCGCCAAACAAAGCAGCAGCAGCTCTAAAGATTTTCTAAGATTTTTTTCAGAATAAGCTGGTTCCGGACCCAGGCAATCGTCCTTTGAGGTTTACGTCACCCTCTGGTGTTTCGCCCATCAAAATATAGCCTGCTTCAAAGAAATGACACAGCCTCCAGGATGGCAAAGAGCACGCACTGGGAGGGAGTTTTTGGATTTCTGACTGCTTCATGGGACACATCCTTGCCTCATAGAGATTCAAGTTTACCAGAAGTCCTTGGGTTTTTTTTTTTTTCATTTCCCCTGATACCCAATAGATTATAACAGGGCTTGGCAATGTCACTATAAGGAGGGTTTCTACTATAAGCTGCCTTTTAAGGAGTTCATGGATTTTTTTTTTTTTAAGATTGAAACTTGACATAAAAGTACTTGGGACAGAAATGTTACTCTCTTTTTATGTTGCACTGCACACAATACATATTTCTCCCTCATTTCAGATGCTTTATTGGTCACTGACTCTGGGTAAAAACAAGTATCTTTATTAAAACAAAACAAAAACCAACTATTGGGCCAGATTCTCAGGTGGTATAAATCAGCATGTATCCATTAAAGTACATGGAGCTACACTAGTTTATGCCAGCAGAGTATCTGGTTCTAATGCAGGAATCGGCAACCTCTGGCACGTGGCCCACCAGGGTAAGCCCCTGGCAGGCCGGGCCAGTTTGTTTACCTGCTGCATCTGCAGGTTCGGCTGATCGCAGCTCCCACTGGCCGCAGTTCGCCGTCCCAGGCCAATGGGGGCTGCAAGAAGCGACGGCCAGCACATCCCTCGGCCCACACCACTTCCCACAGCCTCCATTAGCCTGGAGTGGTGAACCACGGCCAGTGGGAGCCGCGATTGGCCGAACGTGCGAACATGGCAGGTAAACAAACTGGCCCGGCCCGCCAGGGGGATTACCCTGGTGGGCCGCGTGCCAAAGGTTGCCGATCCCTGTTCTAATTCTTTTTAAAAGGCGTGTAGCATGACCCACTGGTCTAGGTAGATAGAAATTGCAACTCATTGCAGCAGTGAATCAAAAATGCTGAATCAAATGTTCCTTTCTTTCCTTCTTGAGTGTTCACAATCCTCATTGCTTTCCTTTCTAGATGAAAAGGTTTAAAATAGGAGACTCTGTTTTGCCTGACAATCTTATGCTTCACTGGGAATCTTCTCTGGTAACATAAAAAGAAGGAATCAAAGAGTGAGAATGACTGCATTTTCTTTAAGAACCTTGCAATACTCTACCTTGCAAGTGACTGATCAAGGGATAGTCATGACTCACCTCAGCATCTCATTAATTGCAAATCATTCACATCCTCATAGACTTTAAGGTCAGAAGGGACCATCATGATCATCTAGTCCAGTAGTTCTCAAACTTTTGTACTGGTGACCCCTTTCACATAGCAAGCCTCTGAGTGCAACCCCCCTTATAAATTTTAAAAAACGTTTTTATATATTTAACACCATTATAAATGCTGGATGGAAAGCGGGGTTTGGGGTGGAGGCTGACAGCTCGCGACCCCCATGTAATAACCTTACGACCCCCTGAGGGGTCCCCACCCCCAGTTTGAGAATCCCTGATCTAGTCTGACCTCGTGCACATTGCAGGCCACAGAGCGTCACCCACCCGCTCCTGTAATAGACCCGTAACCTCTGGCTGAGTTACTGAAGTCCTCAAATCATGATTTAAAGACTTGAAGTTACAGAGAATCTACCATTTATGCTAGTTTAAACTTTCAAGTGAACTGTGCCCCATGCTTCAGAGGAAGGTGAAAAACCCCCAAGGTCTCTGCCAATCTGACCTGGGGGAAAATTCCTTCCTTACCCCAAATATCGCATTCGGACACTCAGCATGTGGGCAAGACCTACCAGACAGACACCCTAAGAAAGAATTCTCTGTAGTGACTCATAGCCCTCCCCATCTAGTGTCCTTTCACCAGCTGTTGAAGATAATTGCTACTAGCAGTTGCAGATCGGCTGCATGCTATTGCAGGCAGTCTCATCATACCATCCCCTCCATAAACATATCAAGCTCAGTCTTGAAGCCAGTTAATTTTTTTGACCCCATTGCTCCCCTTGGAAGGCTGTTCCAGAACTTCACTCCTCTGATGGTTAGAAACCTTAGTCTAATTTCAAACTTAAACTTGTTGATGGTCAGTTTATATCCTAATGGAAAATTCTGCCTGTGTGCCATAATTCCATTCTGCTAGCCTGGTGCATTCTCCTTCTTTAGTCTTGCTTTCTATATTCAAACAATTCAATTAACCCTAGACACCCGCCTTCTGGATGTCTTAGGATAAGTAAATTTAAATAAATGTAAAAGGCTATGTAAGCTGGGAGGATGTTAACTATTTCAAAGATTTCATCTTGTCTTTATTAGCAATGTTTATTTGCATTGATTTGGGAGAGACTGTGTTGTATGCATATGATCGTTGCCCGTGATTGGGGAATGATTGTTGGTTTAAGTCTAAAGGGATTGCTTGATGTTTGGTGAGAAAACAGAGTCATTCTTGCAGTCTCTTCCACTACTGATATAAAGAGAAGACCAATTAAGCGATGGTTGCCCAGAGTCATCTTCAACTTATTCAACCAGTTCTTTGGTATGTGCTTGTTTTTCCTAGAAGGAAATTTTGTTTGGTTTTTGAGTTGATCATTTCCCTCCATTCCTGGCCAGGGATGTTCACTACCTTCACCCCCTGCTCTTGCCCTTCTGTAAATCTAATAAAACCTGAGTTAAACACAGTAAGACAGGAGAATGATGACTTGGAGTGCTTTAAATGAGAGACGTATTACATGACTTTAGCATCCATGTGGTCCTCAGCAGAAACACCAATAGAATAAAAGTTCTTCATGTGTAGAGAAATCAACTTTTTCACTAGTCTAGACAAGGTGCAAAAGTTTATATTAAGATTTGACACCACGTTAAAGCACTTTTAGAACAAAATGTAGTTTTCGCTAGGAAAGTGCTGAGAAGGTTTCAAATCTCACTGTAGAGAGAGCCTGATTTGATGCCATAAACATAAAAGCAGAACCTGAAATATAACAGATTTATATAATTCTGCAGTGGATTTTCAGTAAAAATGGGGCAAACTCAGTGAAGTTGGCAGGCTAGCAAGCTTCACAACCTTTGTGTCAAACATTAGGGGCTTCATCAAATGAAAGTGAGTTTTGCAAATTCTTCCTCCCTCCCCAATAATTAAACCATGTTTATCTTCATCGAAATTCAATTAAAAACATATTATTCAACCTGAGCTGCACAGATATGGAAGAAAACAACAAAAGATAAAGTTATCTGCAGCTTGTTCTATGCAATAAATAGGACCTGACCAGCCATTTTAGAAACGGGACAGCTGCTAGGTTGCATTACAAATGAATGTGCCACCCACAGAAAATACTGAAAAACGCATTCAATCAAGAATCACCCATTCCCTGTTAAATAATAAAAATAATTATCCTACAATAGTGATAGTATTTGTTACCAACCATGGTCCTGCTGTTACCTAATTATTTTAAATGAATGCATTTTTACTGACCCATAGTTCTTTGTGGTTATAGCTAGAAAAGGCCCCTGGTATTTGTCAGAGAAGTTCCTAATTGGTTCCTCTGTACTTAGTGTGCTTATTGTTAATCTATCTTGCTAAGAGCTGAGGGCTAACACATTTGGTTAACCCATGAGAGGTTTGTATTCCCCTGAAGAAATGTAAAGAGAACTATTCTGTTTGAATGCTAATTATTAATATTCCTGTTTGCCCCAAAAGAACGTAAACCAAGCCATCAAGGAAAATGGGAGACAAATTAATAGTGTGGGTGTAGTGGGGGACACAGTCGCTGGAAAAAATACAAGAGAAGCTTTGAATTATTTAATTAAGAACTTACTGAACTGTTCTGCTGCACAAGGAGGCTCCTTGGTCCAAAGTTAATTATTTCTCTACATATTCAATGGGATCCTGATACAGGAGAAAAAACAAGCTACTTTCACCATCCAAGAGTGATGACTTAAATTGTAATGTGCCAGCTACAGGCAGGGCCAGATTAAGGCATCGGCACTGTAGACCTGTGCCCAGGCCCCCAGCTCGTGGAGTCATCTGACAAGAGTAGAATATCATCTTTGATTTAAAAATAAAATTATGTTCCTAGGCTTCATGGATACAAAGAAAATATAACCCAAATATAACAGATGCAGTGACGTCTGCCTGAGTCTGAAAACAGCATGACACAATAGCTCTGAAATAGAATTGCCCAATTCATCTTAACTCTGAAACTTGCGACTGTTCTAAAGAGGAGGTGGGACCACAACAAGGTCATGGGGTAATAGCAGAGCCCTTGTGGGGAGTGCTAAGGGCCCTGATTGCCTTAATTTGACGCTGGAGATGGGAAAATTCAAACTGCTCTCATCAGGTAGGAGCAGCTTATTTTTTTTGCTAATAAGCTAAACAGGATTTTGAAAGCCTTGGGAGAATGACAAAATTACCCACAATTTTCCTGACAATCAAAACAAGATCTGTACCTGTCATCTATTTCCCAGAAACTCAGACATCACTAGACTGAAAGAGTTGATGAAACATGCCAGGTGTATAAAGCCAACCTCCATAATAGTTTGAACAATGTATCACGTCACTGACATGGCACACTATCTTCAGCCCTTATCAAGAAGAAAGATGCTCATTGATTATAGTTCTAGTTCTTCTGGAAGATAGAAAACTGTATTTATATTGCCAAAGGCTTTCAAACACAGCAATATTGTTTTTAGTGGTGCCTAGCAAGTACCTATGGAAGAAGAAGAAGACAAAGAAAACCAACGCGCAGTGACAACTAGTGACAACATCTCTGACTGCTAGTCTGTAGGTCGGTGGTGAAAGGCATGACTCTCGCTTCAACCATCTCAGAGCCTGCATGATGAAAGCCTGATATAGTCTGGGAATGTCAACAGAAATAACACGATATCTTGAAAGAACATCCACTGAAAATGCAGGAGGAACATAACTGTCACTGAGATATTTGTTTAAATGAGACTCTCAGATGTTTGCAAAAGTGTTAATTCCCTGTGTTTCTTTCCTTGTGGCAATTTTGCTGGAAGATGAACAGAGTTTATAAGTGACCTGGTAGGGGGTCAGTACTAGCAGGCCAAGCTGTCCTTGCACCAAACAGAGGGATGAGTATGGTGCTGCTGATTTCACAAGCCTGACTACTCTTTTCGCGCTCAGAACTCCATAGTGAATTAATGATTTTTAGATAACACCATAGGAATGATGCTCTACTTCTGCTTTTGTGACACGTTTTTTCGACAGCATGGCAAGAATTCGTTTGAGTCTCAGTGGGAGTGATCATATGTGGATTCCCTCTGTGTGAGTGGGCTTTATCATGAACAGGCCAGGTAACAGGCATAGCCATTAGAGTAATAATGTTAGCCGGGCTCCTTTCATTTCCACAGCTTTAGCTCGATCTAGTGCAATACAGGCACCGAAGGAAGGTATTGGTGGTGGGTATAATCTTTTCCATCTCTTTTTCCAGTGAGCACCCAGTGAGTAACAAATGGATTATTACATTAAACATGAGTCTCACTCTAATAGTCCACATACATTTCAACCTCAGTTGGCATGCCAGGTAGGTGGAATGAATAAGTTCAGTTCCATACATATAGAGATAGCAGGTTACTGTGTTTGAAATTCACTCCAAGGATGTGTGAGAGGAAAGTTCTGGCCTCAGTAAAGAAAGTGTCATTAAAAACGTAGAGCCAAATTATCGATGCAATCAATGAATATTTGCTTGCTTATGCCAACAGTGAATTTACAATTGAACTTAGTTGCCAACCTATTTACTAATATACTTCAACAAGGTAATCCTGAAAAATACCCTCTTTACTATGGCGCCAAACCTGCCAGTAAACTGGGAAATGTCTGCATCCTATATGAAATGGCACTACTTAGACTGCTTCATTATAAATGGGGGGAGGGAGGGGGAATCCCCAGGGAGTTGCAAATAATAAATAACTATTCTTGCTGTTACATAATAGTAGAATAAAAATGAGGCATAAAGTAGGGGACTAAGTATCTAATTTCCAGCAGCAGCCTTCCTTCCCCTTCTCTCCTACTCTCCCTGGGGACAGCAGTGCAGGAAGGCTAGGCACAGTGCTAATGCTACAGCTAGCAATGTCTGCTATGGCTCAGAATGAGGCGGCCTGGCTCCTTGGCTGTGTTTGTTGTTGTTCGTACGGCTCAGGAACTTGGCAGGAGCAAAGCAGCCAGTTCCCACTTTTAGTCCCACAGTCAGGAAAGTCTCACAGCCTGTGGAGGAGACAGACTGACTGAAAAAGCCCAGCCAGCTCCACTGTAGATAAGTTAATGTACACAGAAGGGACGTAAATTACCACGACCCTCAGCAGCAGGACATTGGCCAGGGCCTGTCAGAAAGAGGACAAACGTCGGCAGGCTGCGTGTCTCCCTGACATTTACCTCCAGATAGAGCAGCCTTACTGCCCTACAAGGAAGGACCTCTTGGAGCCAGGGTTTCCTTGAAAACAGCTGCCTGTCCCTGACACCTACGAGCTAATGCAGTTTTAATCAGGGGAATTAGCTAAGGGCCGTGGACTGTTTTCCCAAACCATTTGCATGGGGGCAGCGGTTTTTCTTTCCCTTTGTGACTCTATTGACAGTTCCATTATGTTTCTTTATCTGGACTAAATTTTTCCTTTTCTCCTCTCCCCGCCCCAGGGAATAAAACATCTTATCTCCACCCACCAAGCCCCGACGACACCATTCTTTCTGTTTGCATAGTGACATCACATTCCAGTGCTCCTCACATCCCAGAAATAACTGAAACCATAAAGCAAACAGGAAAAAGACCCTGATGCATGCCCTGCTGTTGCTGTCTTATGAATTGCAGCCATATATTTCTGATGCGAGAGGCACATCTAAATATATAACACACTACTAATAATGTTCTGACCTGCTTTAGCGCTTTCCATCCGAGGTTCACAAAGTGCTATACAAACATTAACAGCTTGAGCCTTCTGTGGCTCCATATTAATACTCTCCATTTTACAAATGGATGAAAGTGAAATACCGTGAGTTAATGAAGGGAACAGAATGGGACTGTGGCTCTAACCACTAAACTACACCTCCTGCTTATATAATTTTCATAATCTTGAGGCATGGAGCTAGATTCATAGCAAGGAATAATGGGCAGAGAATAACGGGAAAAATCTATATAAGGCCACCATTTGTTACATTGAATAGTGCCTTGTAACACACACAGTCCCATGGATTTAAATAGCACTAATTGTGCAGTAAGGTATTATTCACCACCGTGGCAGTATTGAACCCACAGAGATTTCATTCTTAATTATTATTATTATTTATTATTTATTGTAAGCTCCATGGCTAAAAGGCTTAGGGGATGGAGGTCTGCTCAGGGAGTGGACTCTGGTTTGGGAATGGGATTTAAGATCAACAAAGAGAGGGCTGAAGGATCTGTTCTAGTGACCAGGAGCTCTACTCCAGGGAGCAGGCAGGCAGTCTGCCCAAAGGTTCTGTGGTGCTCTAGGATCTTCACCTGCAGATTCTGAACCATCTGTGGAGTGATTCCCTGGGACTGGACCACCCTGACCCAGTGGTGGTAGCACACATCTGACTTCACAATGTGGCTTGATGGACCAGCTGCAGCGGCCCTGATCTGAGGGAAAGGGACCAGGTTGCTGCAAATTGGAGCAGAACTGGCTGGTGAAGACTTCATTGAACTGGAGCAGATTGGCAGAGGACAGCCATCCTCTGACATCCTGACTATCATAGAGTCTAATTGGCTCCATGAGTGGGGTCTTAGATGGGTGGGGTTTCTTGTATAACTAAGTTCTGAACCTCAACAAGCTGAACAATTAATACATTGGCCACACTCCTGATACACTGACTAAGTTTTGCTCCTTTGAGTGTATGTAAATATATACCTTTGGTTATTTTGTTTCTTTTGTTTAGTTTTTTTCCATTTTCCCCCAAATAAAAAGGTATTTGTGGTTCCATGTTCCCACAGTCTTCTGCATGCCTGTCAGAGAGGAAGAACCACCTGGAAAGCTGACTGGGAACATTCTATTTTAATTTCCCAGAACTGGAAATAAGAGTACAGCTCTGAGTAGGGCTCAAGCTATCGTTCTGATTCTAGAAAAGGACCTACAGACACCTGGATCCTGGTCCTTGTTGCTGCCATTGGCACCTGGCAGAAGGATTTTATTATTAATTAGTAATTATTATTATTATCAATATTAATGATGTATGTTAGTGCCTAGGAGCCCAAGTCATGGACCATGACCTCATTGTGCTAGGAGCTGTACAAAAGCCTAACAAAAAGATAGTCCTTGCCTGAAAGAGCTTACAGTCTAAAATAAGAGACAAGACAGGAATGGGAGCACAATGGGAAAACAATGAGACAACATACACCAATGTCCCCTTAGAGGTGGGGTCGCCAAGGAAATTCCTGTAGCTCTACCCTGCCCTGGAAGCTGAGCCTGCACTCGCATGGCTCTAGAATCCAGGGAGCACAAAAGTAGTCTACAGTGGAATTGTGCCAAACTCAGGAGTCCGGACCACAATATTCAGTAGATACTACTGTAAGAAGGGACCAGGTCTTCCTGGGGTGTGTTCATAGTGCAGTAAGGCACTTATCCTGCAGTAGACCTTTGGGCAGTAGTGCAAGACAAATAACAAACAATAATAACAGTTATGCGTTCTGTTTCTCTGCAGTTTCTCAAAGCTCTCTTTTCACCATTTAAAGATATATTTTTCAAAATCAGCCAACTCACTGCCGTACCATTGCATAATACTAGCACACTTTCTAGGCTAATGTATGTTCTCATCTCTTTCAGGATGAAACACCCTCCCCATTTTCTTCCAAAATGCATTCACGATTCTGGCACTGAGAATCTTTATCTTTATATGTTGTTTTGAGCACACCCACTGCTTCCTGACTTTAAATAGTTATGGGCTAGATAGAGGTTTACTGGCATCAGCTGGTGGTCCTTAAAGCTGCTTTAAATCATGATTTACAATCAATGAACATGACATGACTTTGTGTCAGTTGGACAGAGAGTAGAGCGTAATGTCCCAAAATGGAGTCCATTTCTAGTCAGAAGCTGGAATATGAACAAACATCTTTGAATGTTGTGGGGCCAGCAGGGTATAGTGACTGGGGTTACTCTGTACCGTAAACCCCGGGAGCCCATATCATGGCCTGTGTACGTCTCAAAGACAAGCACTGTAAGTGCTTCAGCAGCTAGGCCTTGAAGGCACTGTCCCTGGTGGGTCCCCATAACCACTTAGGCACACGTGGCTAAGACAAAGATGTTCACTAGGGCTGGCAGGATTGGAGTTGCTGGTTTCCAGGCCAGCCTCAGTTAGTGTCTCTCATTGGGGACCCATCTGCACTGGCTCCCTGCCTAGTCACTCCTGCTTCCCCATAAATCCCACACAGATCTGCGCCCAGCTGTAATGTCCGGCACTCACAGCTTGTCCTGCATGCAGCTCTGCTCACAGTTCCTCGGGCTTCTTTCCAGCTCACTACTGCCATGTGGCTCCCATTGTCAAACAGAACTCAGCTGCTTCCTGGTTCAGACCCTTTCCCCTTACCTGGCCAGAGGAAAGGGAAGTGCAGGGGGGGAGGGGCTGATAGGAAAAGTAGTCCCTGCTTATCCAGGAGGAAGGGGATATACAGTGGGGAGGGGACTGATGGGAGTTGTAGTCCCCTGTTTTCTAGTTCCATCACAAGGGGAAGGATTGGCATTAGGATCCCTGGATCTGAACCTGCCTCTGTGGTTTTGGTTCTGGAGGTGGACAGTGTTTTGATTCTAATGTGGGTGTGACTGAAATCTCACGAGACCTCCTAATCTTACAAGATTTTTCCCAGAATGGTGGAAATCTCATGATAAAAGTTGACTTTCTGATATTTCTTCCAAAATCTCCAAAAAACAGCTCATGAGGACTGGGTGCCATTGACATCAAACCAGAACTGGAACTCTTACATTAATTCAAATCCTGAACTCTCACCTCTGAAACCAGATCCAAACACCATCTTCAGTCCAGCTCTAATTTCCAGATATGGAGAGAAGGAATGGTGGTACACTATAGATTCCTTTTAATCCTTGATGGGCCAGGTATATGTTAAATATACTTTGTGCTTCTAAAGCAACTGGGTCCCTAGAGGCATCATCCCTCCACTCTCCAGTGCATTGAAGCAGAACTAGGGCACGATCATGAACGCAGCCCTGCATTTTTTTGTGATCTGTGTTTTCTTTTGTTCACACCCCCGCAATGCATATCACTTCAAAATGCTTATCTCCCTTTGTTTCAAATATGTCCTGTGTTGTGACTCACCACTGTAATGCCCAGTAGTATGTAACATATCAGAGCTCTCCTGAAAGGAGGACTCCCAAGTTTTATCTTCTGTGACTTATACCTTCTGACAACATGGCTGTCTCCTCTGTTGCTTCAAAGTGCCCAGTGAAGTTGCCCCAGATTTGTGGGACAGAGTCTGCTGCTTTATTGGTGTAAATCCAGATTAGCTCAATTGAGCAGAATTTGACCCACAAGGGAGGAGAGGGATTTGGGGGGAGCCCTGGATTCATAAAAATGTTTACTCAAGCTTGCACAACTGCTCTCTGGCTTCTTTCATTCATGTGCCCCCTTCTCCCTACCTAGCACTTTGAATAAGCATCCAGAGACTTGCAATCTTATCCAGACCTATGCAAATCTCTTTGAAGGGATGGATTAAGGCAGGAACCTTGGGATCCAGGCCAAGAAGTCTCAGCAGAACAGCAAGTCTGTGAGAAACCAAGATTCTATCCAGGGGAGCTGGCAGGGGAAAATGAAAGAGTCCATCAGGGGGAGGGTGATAGGAAGGAAGAGTCTGTCTGGGGAAGGAGGGTTTCACTGGGGATGATCTGAAGGAGGAGGATGAAAGAGACTGGGGAAGGAAGGGAGGGATGTGGGAAGGCAAAATGTTGGTAGATCCAGCTCCCAATTTTTCTTAAACCACAGCTGCCTTATTGATCTGGAAACTGAGCTGCAAATCTTGTAAGAACAGGAGTTTTTTTGGAAGACTTCTGGTATACCCTGATAGACTATCCTGCCATTGTAGTACAGATTGTATTAAAGAAGAAATGCACAAGAGGAGACATGATGAAAGCATACAAAATAATGAATGGTACAGAAGAAGATCACTAACGTCTATTCACCCTGTCCCATAGTACAAGGACACGGGAATATTCTATTAAAGTGAAAGGTGGCACATTTTAAAATGATAAAAGGAAATGCTTTTTAAAACAACACTCTTAATCTGGGGAACTCATTGCCACAAGATGTCATTGAGACCAAGAGCATAGAAGGTTGGAACAAACAATTTTATGCATACAAATCGTGAATATACAGAGTTATGATACTAGAGATTAAAATTTTTTTGAAAGAGTATATTGGAAGAGCTATAAATTCATATGCTTCAGGGTATAAACTGACCTCTCACTAATGGGGACAAAGAATAAAACTCTCCCTGTTGGTGTTTCTTACAGTATCTTCTGAAACAGCTAGTACTGGCCACTGCTAGAGACAGACAGGGTACTGAACTAGACAGGCACTTGGTCTGATCTGGTATAGCAATTCCTTTCTTCTTACAGTACTATAATTCCACTTCTGGTTGAAAATGGGTTGTGGAGAGCTATCTGAAAACTACGCAAATTAGCAACTGATCAGAACTTCACTAACGGGTTGGTTTGAGTTTTAGGTCAGACTGAGATTAACATCCATAGGCACATAAGCAATTATCACAATTATTACAAATCTCAGGAGAGAGCCCAAGACTAAATAAGTCTAAAATCTCAGACCTGTATGAAGACGTCTCCATGGAAGCTACCCATACTGTACCCGTCCTGTGATAAACAAAGACCTGTGGTTTCAGCACTGTCAGTTTGTTTCTGCCTTCCATGGGCACTAAATAATTCATTTAAGGTGGTAAAGAGAAGGTGGTTTGGGGTTTTTTTTAGAGCTGGAACACGCTGATCCCATGGAATCAACACATTCCACAGACTGTGATGATTCCATCAAAACTTTGATGGAAACTGGGTAGGCTCGTGACAGTGACTGCACCTTTGTTCTGGAAATTCTTCAGTGTCGATGTTTCGTTCTCATACAGAATGAACAAAATGTTGACAACCCAGAATTTTTTGTGAAATGGAAATTTCGGATTTTTTTTGTGAGGGGAGAAGTGGAGGTTGATTTTTTATTTTATCTGACCTGGTTTATCCCTCTGTTTGATTTTTTTGCTTACCAAAACCAAACAAACCAAGAGAGATTAAACCATTTTACAGAATAATCATATCCTGAGTTTTGGGCCAGATTCTCTTCTCACACACACTAGAGGAAATCAGAAATGATATTGGCTTTAAAGGAGACGCTCATGATTTATATTGGCTTAAGTAATCTTAGAATTAAGCCTGATGTAGATAGGCTCATATAAGAGAAAGAAAAATCAGACCCTTAGAAGTACCTTAAACTGCTTCTAAGTATTTTTTTGGGAGAGGGGAGAAAATTAAATTTTGAATACCCCCCCCTTTTTTTTTACAAAATTAAAAAACAAAACACCACAAAGAATCCTTAATGGATATTGCTGGTTAAATTTCAAATTCTAGAAAATGTGTATGGCTGAGTTGTAAACTACAGCCATGGAAACCGATTTGAAGAAAGTAGGAGCCCACCCAAACCTTTGCCAAAAACTCAAACAATTTTCTGAGGTTTGGAAACCTCTGAATAACTTTTTTTTTCCTGTTGTCTTTAACTTTCTTGCATCTCTTCACTTCCTGGATCCAACTGGGGCCAGAAATGGAAGTGCAAAGATCACACATGAGAGGCTGTTCTCTCATGTATATTTCCAGTCCGATCATAAGCAGGAAGGACCAGAAATCCCTTGTGAAAGCCTAATCAGATAACATTTCAAGGCCAGCCCAAGAACTCTGATTGATTTGTATAAGGTACAGGAGTGGGGTTAATCACGTGCTGATGCAAGCATGACTGTTGTATCAGGAATAGCAGCACAACAGTAACGCGGGGGGAAAGCGACAAGTTATTTCCAATTGCTTTTTTAAATGTTCAAATTGTTTGTTTTAGAACCATTTTTCTCGTTAATGTTTAACCTTTTGCCTTTCCAAAGCAATGTTCATGTTATCAGCTCCATTACTGAAGGACACAGATAGAATAAAACTCCTATCTCAAATGTGAATAAATAACAGAAGCAGAAATTAATTGAATGAGACTAACTCACTCACACACCTTTTAAGGTTTTCTTTACCTACCAATGTAAGCAAATGGTGTAAGCATGTCCCTTTTTGTCCCATGCACTGCAGAGAAAGAAGGTCAGCCAGAAACAACCTCTTGTGTTGCATATGCGCTCAGGTTCCATTAGGAAGGCTTTTGTCCTGAAATCCAGCTACCGTAGGAAGCAAACAAGTGTAAAAATTCACAACATGAAGAAACAAACCTACCTATGTAGGGAACATGCTTGTTAATCAGAGGAACTCTCTCTGCTAAGGATGAGCTATGGATGGGCTTTCATTAGACCGCACTGTGGTCTAATGAATGACAACTGTGGTTTTTGACTAATGTTGGGAGCCATCTGATAAGAATCCTCGGGAGAAAAACAACTACTTTTGGGGAATGCATGACCAATGCATCAATTATTTAATTAAGCCAAACAAATCCTATGCAAATCAGTTTATCTCAGATGTTTGGGGGACAACAAAATCTTTCAGGTAAATAGGGGTTTGGACAATCAGGAGAGTGATTGGGCACGTGAGTCATGTTGAGGGGCATTAGCTAAAATCTGATAAGAAAGTTTCAGTGTGACAGTTTGGCCAAACAAGGCGGTACTGTAAAGCCAAAAGGGTGATAGTTTCCAGCTTAAAGAGTTGTTATTGTTTCATAAAGGAGATACAAAGAGAGAAGAGGGGAAAAAATACTGGCAGATAAGGATACTGTAGTGAGGAGAGCAACAGGAATTAGTACCTTTGTGTGGTTCATAAATGTACATACTTTAAGTTGTATGTAAAATACCAAATATTCAATGACTATGCCTTAATTTTAATTAAATTAATGATTCACTGGATTCCAGAGGCTAAGAAAAAAGGCTCCATCTTGTTACGTTTCAAAGCATGACTCCTTATATGTATATCTTAACAAAACAATAGAATGTAACCCCAATGATTGCTCTGTAACTGAGAAGGAAGTGTTATTTTCATATAGGCTCTACTAACTATGTCTGGTTTTCCTAAAGATTTAAGTGGAGCTCTGTTTAATGAATCAATCCTAAAATACAGTAGTTGCTGAAGGCCTGATTCTATCACACAGTCGGTAGCACTTATTGCCCCAAGTAGTCCCACGGAAGCCAATGGAACTTCTTGGGTGATTACGTACTACTCAACTGTATTAAAAGCGGCAACATCAGACTCCAAGGTTCTTTCAGTTTTAGTGGGAACAGAAAGGATTCAGACATTCCTAACAGGTCTCTTTGTAGAAATTCTATTGGTCAGTATCTACATGCTTGACCTCTGAATGTCTGTATCAGCTTTTGCATGTACATTGGCTCACTGAATAGCGAGGAAAGCTAGCTGCAAGATTTGTTCTCAGTTCTGCAGTTTTGCTAACCTTTAAATGAGATTTACATAAGGGAATCCCCAACTAGCACAGGGCATGTCAGGGAGGTGGCTGGATCATGCTGATGATCACTGCTGTAACTTATGCAGAGCGTCGAACTGGGCTCTGGCTCTCACTACGATCAAAGGAATACAAAGAGGACCTAAGCTAGTCTTTGCACAGGTCCTGTGTCAAGTGCAGCTCAACTAGATCCATGGATCTGGGCCACTGTCTCCACCAGTGTAAAATTAAAGCCTAGCCAGGTAAGGTTTTAAAGGGCACAGCTTACCCAACTTTAAAGGGAGTGTGGCCATTGGACAGTAGATTGCTTTTAAAGTGAATGGAAATCATGCAGAATGGCACAGAGTTTGAATGAGTTTTATAGTTTTTAATAGTGATTATTATTTTCCTGTGAGACTCATTTTACTTGACCTTTCACTCTGTGCATTGCAGACGAAATCAGTCAGTCTGAATCCAGCTTTGATGCTGAAGCTTCATAGTCTATGATTGAAAGTGAAAATGGTTGTCATAACAAACAAACATGCATCTTTTTCAGGAGACAAACATTGGCAGAGAGACAGATGAATTGGTCTACATCTTTCAGTCAGAAGTTTAATTTTCAAGCAGCACTAGTTCAGAGCATCGGAAACCTCTCACAAATTCAAATGACACAAATTCTCAGATGAAACCAGAACCGTTTCTGCAGAGATACAAAATATAGCATTGTAACTGACAGGACACCCACCTCCCCCATCCATTACCCAGAAAAAAACTTATCAAGAGAATGGTTCCAAGAGCAGACAATATCTCTCACTGGTGGACAGCACTGTCAAGCCTGACTTAATAAAAATACCCTTTCCAGAAGGCGTGCCTATAGCACTTCTCATTCTGACTAGGAAATTCAGTATTTCATTGCATACTGTGAATCCCAGACAGCAACAGCTTTTAATCCCTTTCCTTCCAAGAACTGCTATTCCATTTTCTAATCCAAGAACCAAAACCATAATTTCTCATTGAATAACCTCTAGTGTGTGAAGAATAGGGCACTAGGTTCATATAGGATGCTGTTGTCCAAGTCACTGTCTATCACACTTCTCTGCTCTATTTTCACTTTTCCCATGCAACATCACATCATCTCATGTGTTACATTTGTTTCTGATTACAGGCTGTGTATAATAGCCCAGCACAATGCCTTACAGAATGCCATGGCTTCATGCCATGGGAAAAGACATTCGTAATTTTTATGACCCCTGTGCAGCAATGATGCGTTTTTTTACAGAAGAACATGTAAAGGAATTATTTTGTAGCAATGTTAGGCATCATTACTCACAGCAGACATACACATTTGAATTCATTAAGGCTTTGCTTTGGTATTTCAGAGCATATGCTGAGAATGCCTTGTTTTTCCAACTCCACCGATATAAAAAACTCTAGAAAATAGGAAGGAGTAGGCCACAAACATCTTAATCTCTAGTCTTGGGGCCAGATTCTGTACTCGGTGGAAATCCAGAGCGAATCTGAAGTCACTGGAGTTTTCTTGGTTTACATGGCAAAAGAAACAATGGGGGAATAGGAACAATGGTTCTAGTGAAAGGCAGGGTTTGGAGTGGGTTGTTTATTTCAGATGGACTGAACAAAGCTTATTTTCTCCAAGCAAACGGGTACTTACTCACATGGCTAGCCTGCACTGAAGCCTGTGCTGTCGCATCTTCACTATCTTTAGCATGGTACTAGATTAAAGCCTGCCGGAGCAGCAAATCAGACCTCTGATTGCAGTGTACACATAGCCTCTGTCCACACTGATATTGCACCTATAGAGATTAGCTCTGTAGACTGTCACACAGTGGTTAGCTGCTCTCCAAGCAGTCTACTGCAAATGGGCAGGACGGGCTGTAGGCTCCAGCAAAGCAAGCACGTGCGTGGGGAGGCACAATTCCAGGGGCGGCGTTCCGGCCACCCCCCTTTTTTTTCTCTCTGCTTGGGCAGTTGCGCTCTCAGAGCTTGGGGCAGCAATGTTTTTGTTTGGGGCGGCAAAAAACCTAGAGCCGGCCCTGCAAATGTGTCATTGATTAATGCCCTGGTGCAAAGCTTGTCTACATTTTTTGACTGTAGACATTTCCTGCCAAAAAATGGGGCTTCACTGGAAACAAGTTTTTATTCCACAAGAAAACAGAGTTTGGTGAAAATTTTCCATTTTTTCCATTTGTTTTCCATTTTCAATTTATTTTTTTCCTTTTCACCCCATCTTTTCTTTTTCTTTCTTTCTTTCTTTTTCTTTTTTTTTGGCCACTGACTGCAATAGAATGAATGTTTAGGTCCATCCCCTTTTTTCTTTCTTTCTTTTTCTCTGTTGCTGCTCTGTAATTTTCAAAACCGTCTTAACATTGGAAGAGTCAGAAAGAAGGGGAAGGGGGGAAAAAGTGAATGCTACTCATTTTATTTCACCTAGTGGCAACAAGGGGGAAAAGGGGGGGTGACAGGTAGAAAAGGAGAAAAGAAAAAATGGAAATGTTATTAAAAATTTGTGAAAAAATGAAAAACTAAAATATGGTTCTATTTTGAATTCTGTGACACAGAAACAACTTCAACATTTCAGAAAAAAATCTGTAATTGTTTTTTCCCCATTTTTGACCCCTTCGGAGGCATATCTTACAAAATGTAACTATGAAAGAAAGGCTGATGTGAATTAGACATGTTGGGTCAAATTCACTTTTGATGTAACTCCATTGATGTTAGGGAAGAATTTGTTTTATGAGAGGTCATTCCTTATTTTATGTTTTAAAGGATATAAGAGAAGAACAAGAAAGGGAGAAAGATGAATAGTTTTATCCATGTGATGATGGAAAGTTTTGGTAGGATGGGTGAAGCCTTCTCTATCAATGTTTCACTGACTTTCTCCTTTGACCTCTGGCTTGGACTAGAGAGATTTAGGGAGAAGAGTCATTCACAGACAACCCATTTTCTGCACAAAATTGACATGCCAATTGCATTACCCACCCTTGGCCTCCTACACATCATGATGATGATGATCATCATGGACTGACATATGCACACACAAATACATGAAATAGTACTATAATCCTTTTTGTAACCTTGTAATAAAGAAAATCTGCTCAGCCTGAGAGTCAAGGTTTTGTAGGGCTAAGTGCTAGAGAAAATGTGCATGAATTGATAAGAACAAGCCTAACAGTAACTCTACCTTCTAAGACAAATTCTGGTTTAATGTTGCCTCACAAAATGTGTTGCTTTGGACAAGGACTTGGGGGTTAGAGTGGATCACAAATTGAATAGGAGTCAAAAATGGGATGCAGTTGTGAAACAGGCTAATATTCTGGGGTGAATGAACAGGTGTGTCATATGTGAGACAGGGAGGTAATTGTCCCTCTCTTCTCGGCACTGGTGAGGCCTCAGCTGGAGTATTGAAAGGATTGAAAGGAAGGGGTTTTTTCTACAAGCAGTCTGACAAAGCTGCATTCCCTGTGCTAAGCCTCACACAGTTAGTGCAGTTTGCTGAGACAAATAATATTAAGATACAATCATTGCCTCTTGTGGACTGAAAAAATGAAAATACTGGATTAGATCCCACCTCCTGGCTTCATGGTTGTCAAGAATAGGATCTATTAGTCTTTAAAAGAAATAATAATAATTCAAAGTAGCCAAGGAGAACTATGTGAACTGGCATCTATCAGTGTTTTGTGGAGGATTTTTTACTTTGTTTTTCAAACTTCTTAGAACTATAGTTAACAAGCAAGATTTTATTGTTCCAACCTCTTGTCTCCTGCTCTTCTGATGTAGTGGGGTTACAAATCTCTGGAAGGATTTGCTTGTTTCCTTTGATAATGATCTGTATGCTGAAGGAGATGATGAGCTCCTAGATTAGAAGGTGTGCAAGAAATGGGAAAACCTTCTTGCCAATGAAAGAAAACAGGAAATGTCGGAAACCCTTTAAGTGATGTGTTTCTTAAAGTGATATCTTTTCCAAAATTTTAAGAGTTTGGCCCAAATTCTGCCTTCAGTTATACCAATAGAAGCGTAAAGGACTGATTCTCGGTTGCCCTGCCCCTTGTGTAGTCACTTTACGCCAGTACAATGTGGATGTACAAAATCAGAATGGTGTCATGTTTCATACCAGCTTTGCATTCATTTGCACTGGTGTAAATGACTATAGAAAGGTGCAGGTCAACAGAGAATCAGACCATCAATGATTTCCAACAAGAGCACAAGAGATGTTAAAATGTTCCTGCATTGTATAGCTCGAGTCTGAAATCACTCCCACATTCATTCCTTTGACTCAGAAACTTTGGCTTTGAAATGTTATTGCATGTCATGCCTGGAATAATACTTAATCCCATCAAGCCATTTGTCTTTTTTTATTTAATTTGTGAAAATCGGCACTATAGTGTTTGGCCCAGATACTCCAATGGGATGCAACCCCTCTAAGCTGCACTGCTGGCAGGCTCTGGCCATGAATATCACTTTGGTGTAGAAAGATCTGCTGATGCCATAGAGCTAAGATTGCAGCTCCCCCTCCCCTGCATCTTCCTCCTGCTGCAGATCAGACTGGGGCAAAGGAAGCAGAGCGGAATCATTCCTAATCCCCATGGATCCCTGGTTGTCATATCTACTCCATGGGGCAGCTAGCAGCTGATGTAACTTAGAACAACTTTGTACTTGGGCACTCGCTCGGCACACAAGTCAGCCCAAATAATCACAAATGAACCTCTAAGGAGAGTGGGGCAAATCACAGATTTTTTTGATTCCCGGGCAATTCCAAAAATGATTTTTGTTTTTAATTTTTCAGCCAATTGAAAAATGTTTTAAAAAATAAGGGGGAAGATAAAAAAAATTTTACTCAATTAAAAAACTACCCCATTTTGCTTCAATTTTCATCATTTTTAATCATTTAAAATTTTAAAAAATAAATTAAAGAAAATTTTTTGAAATAAAGTTTTTTTAATAAAAGAAGTTTCCTTTCAAAATGCAATTTTCTCAGATTTATTTTTCAACTGAAACAATTCCGTGAAATGAACATGAACTCACCACGTTTCAGTGTCACCAAATCTGCGTTTATTTATTTATTTTGAAGAAAAAAAAAGTTTCATTTGAAATTTTTGCACAGCTATTCCCCCAGCACTTCCTAGAATTTGAAAAGCCATTTAACTACCCTTAAATCATTTTATTATGTGAACATTTTATTATATTTCCTTCTATGTGTGACTCTTAAAAGTAACGAAGAAATCATTTGTCCCTTACATAAGAGCCAGTTTTCAGTTTTTTTTTTTTACGTGCCTAACATCTTTGAAATGTAGGCCCTGCCATTACTGGAAGTCAGTCATTTTTAATTTTATAGGTTACGCTTTTCTTTGACTCCAAGAACATGTTCCTTCTAAAAGATAAGAATGTCTCTGTGACATTGGCAGACCAGGTGCCAACTCATGCCAAGGCTGCAGGCCTCACTGAACACTGACAAATGCTTAGCTGGAAACCAGGCTGGTTTACCTGTGGGTTAGTATAGTTAAAATAGATATTAGTTTTATAAGTATGTGTTTAGTGTTTAGACTTTATGGAATGCTTGTAGGACAGTGCAGGTACTAATCCTACTTATAATAGCTGTATTCCATTGTCATGCTGTCTGGAGTGGCTCACAACTGAGAATGCCAACCTCTGGGCAGACTGTCAAAAGCAGGGCAGAGCCCCCAAACTGGTGATATGTTCTATAAGTAGATTTCACCAACCCAGTAACAAATGTGAACTCCTAGGTTACTGTAACAGTCTCTCCACGGAGTTACAGGTAGTTCCCTTGGGCTCTTCAGTCTATCCTGCCACCCAGGCAAGATGGACTTAGTGATAAATGGCCACTTACACCAAAAATCATAAAATATTCAGGTTGCTTCCAGTCCCAAGAGCCCAGTCACTTACCCCAGATCAGATTGTACCTCAGATCTCACACCAAGGATAATACCTATAGCCAATCCTTTAATAAACTATCTAAAGTTTTAATAACTACGAAAAGAAATAAGAGTTATTTACAGGTTAAAGCAAGCAAGCATATATATACAAATGAGTTTCAGTGTGTGATTCAAAAGGTGACAGTTGTAGTAATCTGACAGCACTGACTGTCTTTTTAGAGCTTAAACCAGGTTGACCCTGGGGAATGGGATCTCTGCTTTATGTTTCTTAGCTCCAGCCCTTGTAAGAGTCCAAATGGCAAGCAGATGAAAAATCTTCGTTAGCTATTTTTATTTCTCCTTGTCCAGCATTTAAACAGAGGCCTTCTGCACATAGTTCTCCAGATGTGGCTATGGCAATTAACAAAGCTTTTGTCCTAGGATGGCCTACTTAATTTTGATAGTCCTCTGGGATTGGCAGGGGGAGCCACTCTTCCCGTCTGAGTTCACAAATTCAGAGCATGCATTTTTACAATTATAAAATAAACCTCTATTTTATCTTGTAGCATGGAATACAGACATTACAAGTAAGATTAATACATGCAACAACTTGCAAGTATTTTATAGAATCTAAACACTAAACACATCCTTACAAATCTAACACCTCTCTTGAACAATATTAACTTATAGGTGAGCTGGTATAGTTTCCAGCTATGAATTTGTCAGTGCTCAGCTGATGCCTACAGACTTAGCAAGAGCTGGCATCTGGTTTATCAGCATTACATTCATGCTATAAGGTAATACTTAAGTGTTTTCTCTATAACTGAAAAATGTTTGTTCTCAAACTGTTGAACTCACCAAACAAAAAAAAATCACCTAATGCAAAACGCTGGATTCCTACAGAAGATGTTATCTCCCAACCATCAGGAAGAACTACTGAATCCAAATGAGCCATTGTGGAACAAAGACTTTGTTGATTGCCCCCTCCTCCCCTGCACAGACACCAGGAAGAGGTTACTTACAGAAGCACTCGTCCCACCAGCTTGGACTCTGGGGGAAGGGATAAAAATCCGTGACCAGAAGAAACTGGGATCTCTTTACACTATCTGGACTCTGAGGGGCAAAGATTTCTAAACATAAGCAAGAGATCCCCAACCTGTGTGGCTTGGGTTAGCCCCACTAGGCATAAAAGCTTGCTTATTATAGAAGCTTTTATTACCTTTTGAATTTAAGATTGTACTGCATTTGTGTATATATGTTACCTACTTTAACCTTGTCAATGACTCTTTTATTTTTTCTAGCTAATAAATCTTTAGTTAATTACAGGAGCGTCAGTCTCATATTACTGTGGCACAATATAAGAAACAAATATATTATATCCAAGTACAGCCTATTGTATCTGTTCAGAAGTGGTTGCTGAAGGAGATATGCACCTCACTACTACTTACGAATGAACCTTCAGTTATTGGAGAGGACAACATGACAGTTCCTGAGACTGTGGCAGGCTAATGAGTTTGCTCCAAAAAAAACAAAAAACAAAAACAAAACAAACCCCTCACATTTATTTGCATTTAAAGATAAAGGGGTCCAATGATTTAATCATTTTTTTGGGAGCTGCAGTATTTGTCCTCTACTAACCAGGTCATCTTTCAGACTAGAAAAAATGCTGCAAGTAAGCCAAGGCTCCTGCTCAATGAGTTGACGCAAAGCCAGAAAATTATGGCAGTCACTGTAGTCTGAGCATGACCAGAATTTGAACTGCTGAAGATCAGCTTTTTGTGTGCACTGCTGTACACATCTCCTCTAAATAAGCTGTAGCTGCTGCATTCATGGCTGGAGGGGTCACTAGAAATTCTGGGCCACTGAAGTAATTGTATTTTTAAATGGAAGAGCTTTATGATTTAAATGAGAAATATTCAAAGTGGTGATAAGCTTCAATACCTTGATATTGTTCCAGGTTAAAATGTTTCTATGCAACTTCGGCAGGTGGCTTATATCATAACGAAGAGTCAAACAAATCAAAAGTGTTTTATACAAAATTATAATTAACCAATGGCTCTGAAATTTTGATTAACTGACAGCTTTTGAGCAGAGTACCTTTCCACAAATTGTCTGAAGGTTTGTTGTTTGGCGCACATAGACTGAAACAATCCTGAATTCTTACCTTAAACTCCAATGGCCCACTCTGCTTTTGGCATCAATGGGAGAAACTCCATGTTAAAAATAAATACATATCTACTGGATGTGTTGGCCAGGCATGTTCTTCGGGGTCTTGGGTGGATTAAGACTAAATAGGACCCACACCCACTTGCTCCCTTTATCTATGGACTTCATAATTTCTCTTACTACTCTCAAAGGACTCTTAACTCTGAATCCAATTGATCTCTTCCTTCCAGTCCCCTCCTCCCTGATGGACTTACTGATCTTCTCTTCCTGGTCCCATTTGGTAGACTCTTGGTTTTCCATTGATTTGTTGATCTGCTGGGCCCCCTCAGACTGCCTGGGCCCTAATAATTCTGCTTTAATCCACTTCTTCTTATGATGTTCATGCCAGTAACGAAGGCCAGGCCTGTTGCTGACCATGTCTATTACTCAGCGTGGCTCCAATATGAGTATTAATGGAAACATTAAATGACCTGTAACTGGTCCAATACTATTTGCCGAGTTTCTGACATCAAGCATATGCAAGTACAGACTGGCAATGGTGACTGCTAAAGGCAGAAAAGAGAGACATAAATATGGAAATGTGTTTTAAAAATCAGTGGGTCAAACTGAGATCTGCTGTAAATGCATCTTCCATGGAATTCTCTGGGCCAATTTCTGCAGTGATAACAATGTAGTGTAAGCTACATGTCAGGTGGGCATTGATCAGACAATTGGCCTGACACTACTCTTTTACACTGGTGTAAATCAGGAGTACCTCCATTGAAGCTAGTGGAGTTGCCAGTGGAGTTAGAATAAAAAGGGTTTACATGGGTGTGTGATCAGACTCAGGCCCAATCGGTTAAGGGTGTGTAAATGGTACAGTAATGTGACTTACAACAATTTGGTCTTCAGGGATAATGCAAAATAAGTGTAACCTACACTCCAAGGAGACAAAAACAAGGATGTTTTAGAAAAAGCCACTAACAGCAGGGTGTAAGAGACTGCACTGGGAGGCCCAGCTTCATCTTACATCTTCCTTTTGTCTGCTTTGTGTGTAAATTACACTTGTTTTGCGATTCCACTGAATGCTATATTGGTGCATGTTCTGCTACTTGGCTACTTACACCCAGCATGTAACTTACACCACCACTGATGTTACTGTTTTACTTGGCCCACATTATAGAACACTAAAAAACAAAGGGAAAAGGACAGAATGCCTATTTCCCCCCTGTATGTTCTAGAGAGTCCCTTTATCCAAGCCAAGGATTAAGTTTCATGTTCACAGTTGTCCTAAACCAAGATATTACTCTCTGGATTTTCTATTTTTTATTCCTTTTGTACATATCAAAGCATGTTGATTAGGCCAAGTCACTGAGTAGAGGAAAGCCAAAGTAAATAATGAAGTTTAAATTACTACAGCAAAGGGACCAAAATTTCAGCCAGGACCAGAGTTATAGGGATTTCCAGTGATTCTAAGAGGTACTAGTATATAAATTTTATGGATTTGGCTCACACATCAATTTTGATTATGCTGCTGATTTATTTCCGATTACCAAGGTCATCCTTGCATTTACAAAGTAATTTATCTTGTCAAAAATGTTACTGATGGATTTTTTCAGAGACCCACGCCAGCCTACAGTTCTCTTTGGAGCTCCTAAGCTTTAGTCATTTGGCATTAAGCCTGGTGACCTTTGTTGCATCAGGCTAACTGCTGTAGTTCCATGTTTGCCTTTTAAGAAATTGAGACGTAGGCAAGTTCTATTGTCTAATACTCCAATGTATAGTCAGGCCTGACAGGGTAAGCTGCTGTCACACAGAAGTCAAAGTTGCCTGATTCTGATCCCACATCCATTTGACACTGGTGTAACTCCATTGAAAGGAACTACTCATGGAAGGGAAATCAGAATCTGGCCAGGTATGTTTAACAGGAAAAGAAAGGCAAGGTTGTTTTTCCCAATATAACCCAATTGGCAGAGGTAGAGTCACGTGACACCAAAGAGTTTTGCGCTGTTACTCTCCTAGGTGGTCAATAATCTAGTTTTTGTTTTTAGCAGAGGCAGAGCAGTTCTGTGATCTAAAACAGACAAGACTTAGCACAGGACCAGTGATGGAGCAGCACATTTAAGGCGGCAGATTTTATGTGTGAGATATTTAAATTCCCGTATCTTATGAATTTTTTTATATCCAGTGCTTAAAATGTCATTCCCTTTCAGATTTTGGAAAAGGGAAAAAAATCAGTTTGCTGCTTTGGTTTGGGATTTTCCCTCCTTTTCTTTACCACTCCCCCTCCCCCCGGAACAAAGTTGGAAAACAATTAAAAAAACTGAGTGAAATGAGGGAGAAAAACCCATAATTTTCAAAGTTTTCCAAATTTTGGCCAATTGGAGAACAGGGGGCAGAGAATAAAGAAAAGGGAGGGTGGGGGGGAAAAACTTCCAAATCCCAGACCAAAAATGGAAAAATGAAATTGTCCAGTTTCCAAAGAACGAAACAAAATGACATCAAAGTGAAACTATTTACTTTCACTTTGACATTGCAAAGTGACACAAAATGTTTCATTCTAAAAGGAACATTTCTGGGGAAAGCCTAAAATTTTGTGGGTCAAAAAAAATTAGAAATCAATTTTCCCCTGCAAACACTCAGGAAAAAAAATGGGGGTTTCCGACCAGCTCTACTTTTGAGCATGTTTAATGCGTATGTATGTGCAACGTGAGGATTCACCTGCACACAGGGCTACGTCACTGTAAGCAGGGTCTGAATGCGCTCTCCCCTAACCTCCAGTTATGCACTGGGGGAAAAGACTTCAGGAGCAGACTGTATTTGCATAGACACCGGTTTAGGTGTTCAGCCTACAGACCTCCTTTGCCAAAATGATCAATTTTGTCTGGTTTTGGGTTACAATTTACTTGAGTATTGAATGGATGATGAAATATTGTTTTTTCTTATTGTCTGAGTAAAGGGCAGCAGAATGATATTTAGCATGCTCTGACTGAGGGGGTCACCCTACACTAAGCCTCACTTCCTAAGCAGGGATGTCAGATTCCACTGAACATCAGAGGGGTTGGGAAACCGATGGTGTGGATTCTGCCTAAAAAATCAGCGAGACAAGGTGGATCAGGTAATATCTTCGATTGGACCGACTTCAGTTGGTGAGAGAGACAAACTTTCGAGCTTATACAGAACTCTTCTTCAGACACAGTAGAAGAGCTCTGTGTAAGCGTGAAAGCTTGTCTCACCAGCAGAAGTTGGTCCCATCAAAGATTTTACCTGACCCTCTAATATCCTGGGACCAACACAGCTACCGCAACACTAGAAAGCCCTAGACACCATTTGACCTGCCTTTCTCTCAAGCGTTTAAAGACAGAGCTGACAGGACTCATTTGAGAGTCCTCGTGTCTGTTCAGTGATTACTAGAGCCGATATCACAGATGAGTAGGTTTAGGGGACAGCCTCGGAGCTCATATGGGGACAGTATTACAGTGAAAGGCAACGAAGAGGCAGCAGCCCCGAGGTTCCCTGCGATCCAGTGAGATCAGTAAGGGCTGGGCTAAGTTGGGGGACCTCAGAATGCGGCAGCACAGAAGTGGCAAGCGGCAGCAGCAGTGAGCCAGTTGCAGAGGCAGAGGTGGCAGTGGAGGCGTTGCTCTATGGCCTTCCCCCCTTTTCAGGAGTGGGAGGTGGACCCATGTGAATGCACCTCTGAACTCTGAGTCTTTGCTCACTAAGGACGACCAACTGCGAGTAGGGGGTGCAGTGGAGGGAAAGGGAAGTGGTGTGCTAAAGAGACATTCATTCTTCAGACTTTCTCACCCCAAAGAGGGAAACTGAGGCAAAGGACACTGCCCAGTGTACTGTGGAGTGGGTGTTTGCGTATGGTTACATGCTTTCAAATCATGGTTGCAGTATTTTCCCAAATTAATGGTGGGTTCCCTTTCCCTTTTAATAAAAGTTTTGTTATACACAGACTCAATGTTTGTGAGTGGGGAAGTACTGCCTCCTAGAGGCACCCAGGGGTGGTGTTTAATTTTCCCAGATTACTGGGTGGCGGATAGAGCTGATTCGATTTTGTTAAGAGGAACAGTACCAGGTTTACAATGGCGCCAATGGTGTTGTGGCACCGGGCCCACACACAGAAGAGGCCCCGGTGCCTAGACCATGGCCCTGCCCCAAAGCCCCATCCCTGCTTGGTCTCTTCCTACCAAGGCCCTGCCTGCTACCTGCTCCTCTCCTCCCCCTCCCCCTCCCGCCTCATGCCCTGCTCACGCCTCTCCGCCCCCTCCTCCACTGTAAGCGGCTGGCGGAGCCTTGGGAGGAAGAGGCCTCGGGGCAGAGCGCAGGTGGAGTGGGGGCGGGGCCACAGTCCAGGCGCCAGGGTCCCAAAAGATGAATCCAGCCCTGAAGAGGAAAACCTAGCTATTGAACCTGGCCCTTGTTGCTGCCAAGTCAAACTGGCAGAAGGATTACAAACATCTAGTCAGCCATGTAGGCCTGCAAAATCCCCATATTTGTATGTGCAAAAGTGGTAAATTTGCACCTGAATGCTGGTGTGTAATTGTGGCTACTCCCTTTTGCAAATCCAACTGGTAGTAAAGTATTTGAGGTACTTTGCATTTGAGAGAAAAGTGATACCTCAAAAAATTTGGAAACCTTGACTTGTGACAGCAGTGACAAAGATATAGCCTTGATTACAACAATCTTGCTTGTTAGACAATGCCTTCCATACAAATATATCCCACAATTCTTGACACGCTGTAGTGATAGTTTAAATTACTATCTGTACCAGCATATATAGACCTGTAATTAGATAGATAGCTGCTGAGCTGCAGCTGCTTGTGGAGAGTAGCAAAAGTACACAGAAGCATGAAGCAGTGAATAATGTGTGCAGATATAGTATTATACATTGAAATAATTATTGCATTTTCAATAATTGCATAAGAATAATTTAGTTACACAAAGTAGAACTTAATTGGGATACTAAAAGCCAACACGCTCACACTGCTGTGAAAAGTGCAATGGTAGATACAATGCACCTTGTGCACTGCCCCGTGCTCGGACCTGTGCCTAAAGGCACAGTTTAGTTTATAGTATTCAGATACTTCAACGACAGTCAATTTTGACAATGGTTGATATAAGATGTAAATAAATATATATACTGTATTTAAAAAGTCTTCAAAATGACTTGGACCGACCAAATTATGCATCTAGTTACTCTGTGCCTACATGTTCCTATTCCTGTTACTTTTGTCCTCTATCCTTTTTTCCTCCCTGTTGTTTGTTACCTTCACTTGTGGCATTTTGTCTCCAGATTCGAAGCTTTCGAACACAGCAACCATGTCTTCCTATTTGTGTACAGTGCCTGTCCCCATGGGACCCTGATCTTAATTAGGGTCTCTGGATGCCACCACAAAAGAAAAATAATAAGAAATAAGGTTTAATTTTACCTAAATATTTCATTGCAAGCAATATTCAGAGAAGCCTCAGAACAGTGGGTGATTCCATGACAGAAATTTGGGGCCCCGGTATATCATGTTTGCAGGGGGACCATCCTCTCCTATTTCACCCCAGTTATACATTTGTGGGTCCCCTCTGAGCTTGGGACCCCAGTACAATTGTCCCTCCTTCCTCCCTGCTCCCCATGAGCCCTGTGGTACAGAAACAGTATCTTCTAAACTACAATGTCTAGGCCCAACATGAGATAAGGACAGAGTAAGAGTATACTTCATTCTGAACCCTCTCTGATAAAGGTTTATGTTCCAATCTGCAATGAGCTTGCTCATTGCAGAATTGGGGCCTTAGCCTGTACTTAACTCTGAATTTCCCTGATATGGTGAGTGAGTCAGGCTCTTAATTTTATTTGAATGTACTCTACTGTAGGGTATTTTAAAGTAGTGCTTCTTTGAAACTTTGATTTTCTCTTCCCTCCCAATTTTTTAACCATTAAACACTGCTCTCCAAAGCCCACTTCTGCTGCTTTTTAAGTTAGACAGAGGTGATCTGTTGCAGCATAGATACATCCCATTACTGGGTATCCAGTCATGTATAACAAATAAGGGGTTACAGCTCAAGTGGCTAGAGTTGATATGGCTGTCCTAGCTTATAAAGCAAGGTAGTGCGTCCTAGTGGCCAGAATCCTTGGGGCTGCTCTTGCTCTCAGGACAGCGTGGCCTAGGGGCCAGAATCCTTGGAGCTGCCCTTGTTCTCAGGGTGATGTGGCCTAGTGGCCAGAGTCCTCAGGGCAGCCAGAGTCCTTGAGCAGAGCCTACACCCTGCGGAGGGTGTTGGGTAGGGTAGGGGGACCCAGGCCCATGCTTCTCCACCAGGTCCTGACCCAGGGCCCTGTGAAACTGATAGTGGGCGGTTCAACTCGGTTTCCTATTTTAACATTCATGTTCCCTGGGTCACTTCCTACTCTTGGTTCCTGTTCTGTTAATTCTCTTGGGGGTGTCGACCTTCCAACTCACCTCCAGGATCAACAGGGGTTCCGTTGTCAATCCCACCGGCTCGGCCTCGTGGTCTGTAGCTCCAGCAAGTCCCTGGCAGGAGCCTGAAGCTCACATCTGCTCTCCTTTTCCACCAAACCAAACTGAGCTGGGCCACTTCTTTTTATATCCTGTCTCCAGGATTAGCATGCCCAGCAGGGACGAGTGGCCATAGCCTCATTGGCCCACAGTGTGAGGCTAACCCCAGCGGGGTCAGTCTGAGGTAGATACACCCCATCACACAATCACTGAAGAAAATAGTAAGATTTCCTTCCTTCTACAGTGCTAACTTTCAGCAATTTCAGCATAGGGGAAGGGAATGACCTTGGAGCCCAGACTCAGCATCCCCCTTGTGATTGCCAACAGTCCCTCAAGGTTTTTTTTATTACTGCCATCTCATCATATCATTAAAGCAGCCTATAATTCCACCTTCAGTCCTGAGAATTTCCCTCTTCCCAGGTACTGAATGAGTTTGGGCCTTTTAACATACAATGGAGTGTCTCGTTTTCTGACCTAAAGATACAGGGAACACATGAAGCTGATGAGAAACACAAGTGATTAACTGGATTTCTTTTCATTGAGAAATTAGGATTTAATGTCCATCCCAATAAGAGGAAATACATTCTTCATGCTTTCATTTACAATGTCAAAGAGAGAGGGAGAGCAAGCAAGAGGGAGATTAACAAATACAATATACAGGAGCCTAAATTGAAACATCATTTTTCATAGGAAGAAGGCTTTGGCACAGTTCAGGCTGTTTGTGATGTAGTGTCTCCAGTCAGCCTCAGTAAAAGTTGGCTGCAGTTTCTCAGAACCTGCCTTTTGAGACTCGGAGACTGCTTTGCTTCCCATAGATCTGATTACGCTAATTGCACATTTTTTAAAATTACAAAATGGAGGTCATAATCTACAAACGATCTGAAAAATGGATGTTTTTTCTAACCCTGCTTTTACTAAGGTGTCTGTCATCTTCTCTCTTTACCATTTTGAGCCGTCTTAGATCTTAAGGCATCCCAGGGGCTAGGCATTGTGGAGCTGGCTTATAGACAAATTGTTAGAGAGCTTATGAAACTGTTTTATGGTATCTAGTTGTAATAATTTATAGTATGAGGGATACCTGGAGTTGAAGAGATCCTTCTCCAGCCAAGGTCTGAATTGCGACATCAGTGGACTGAGACTGCAAAGGTCTGTGTGTTCATCTCCCTCCTCAGCTACGTACTCCAATGAGAGCACACTGGCGCGGCAAGATAGGGCGAGTAGCGAAATGAAAAATGATGGCCTAGGCATGGGAGGTGAACACACAGAGGGACATACTTTCTCAAAGCTGCAGGTGCTCAGGCTGCAGATGCTGGACCATTCTAGGAATCTTTCTGACCAGATAGTACCATTGTGGCCATTTGCCATAAGGAACCTCGATAAAGGTTAGATGGTGGCACCCCTTCTCTCCTGCCAGGGGTTCATTCCAAAGGTGAAGGCTGAAGTGCCTTCAGACAAGCTTTAAAGGCAGATGGGAGGTCCTGTCTGAAATGGGACCACATGGCAATCACTCAGCTATTACAAACTATATGGGGTACAAAAAAATTAGACATGTTTTCATGGTTCCTGCTTCTACTGGCTGCGAAAAACATCAGCACCGATAAATCTGCCAAGAGGTGACCAAGCCACATCACCCCCGTCCATCCTGCCAACTCAATAAAAAAAGAAAATCGGACATTCAGGGGCATAAAGCCCCCCTCATTCACATCTATGAAACATGAACATAAAAGGCAAGGAATTATGTGTGGGGGTGAGATGGGTGGGGAGAAGGGAAATTGTTACAATTGTGGTTTAGGGGATTTCCATGAAATGTCTTCAGTAGCTGACTACTCATGCAGCTTTTCTGCATTGTCTGGTATGTATTCGTTCTACAGCAAATATGCGGGTGGAGGCAGGCTAAAAGGACTTTAATGCAGCATTAGTGCCTTTCACTAATTGAACAGATACTATTATTACTACTAATAATAATAATTAACAGTATTTAGCATTTGTGTAATACTTTACATGTTCAAAACATTGTATCGTTTGGGGGTTGTGACCACCCTCCCTTTCTTTATGGCTAGATGGAAGAGGCATCAAGAACATTTTTCCAGTTGTAATATGAGGTCATGGGTTACAAAAGTTTGAGAACCACTGAGCTAATTAATCCTCACAACACACCTGGTAGGTAGGTGGGTAAGTATTGTTTATCCCCCCTGACATCGACTTAGAGCGCTAGTGTAGACTAGGCCTTAGATACTGTCTGACATGACTGTCTTTGGAGGATACTGCAAACATGGGGATTCCAAAGCATTTCATTGAATTCATCGCAAGTCTCTACCACCAACAAAAGACAACAGTGAGTGATTTTCCACTGAGCAGGGTATGAGACAATAGTGTATTTTGTCCCCACACCTCTTTAACAAATATGCAGAATTTATTGTGAGACAAGCCTTGGAAAGTTTTGATAAAGTGGAAGGAGCACAAATTTCCACTGAAGGACACTTCTTAACGGACCTCAGATATGCTGATGACGTTCTTTGCCACAACCACCAATGCAATGCATGTCAGAGTCTGTAAAAACAGCTAGTGAGAAATATGGGCTATTCCTGAATGCAACAAAACCAAAATCGCTTGTATGTTGACATGACTAACAAAACGGGATGCAAGCAGATATCACAATTAATGAACAATTAATGAAGGTGTAGAGACAGTAGATTAATTTAGTTATCTGTAATCACATATATCCAGACAAGGAGGCCATTCTAAAGAAATTGGAAGAAGATTAGGGATGACTCGCTCAGCCTGTATAGTCTCCATTAAGAAAGTGTGGGAAAACAATGGCATCTTGAAATGTACAAAGGGGCAACTGGTGAAAGCCCTATTTTTTTCCATAGCAATTTATGGATGCGTATCATGGGAAGTTAATGCTGTTGACAAGAAGAAAATAGAAGCTTGTGAATATGGAGCTAGCAAAGACTCTTGAGTAGCTCCTGGATGGGAAAAAAGACAAATGCCTATGCCTACTGGAGAGAAATAGACTGTGATGTCAGAAGTCAACAAACATAAATGTATGTGCTTTCGTCACATTTGGCATAGAGATGGAAATTACCTTGAGAAAAGTTATCAGGGAAGGAATGGTGGAGGGTCATTGTCGTAGGGAATGGATGGGTGGTGTGTGGCAGATCACAGGAAGGTCAGTTGCTGAATGCTTGATGTTAGTGACAGAAGGCTTCTGAAAATTCTGTTATGATGTCATCAATATTCAGAGACGAATAAATGCATTTACTTACTTAGCTATACCCTATAGACACCAATTGGCTGGTGTTTGCTGTACCTGAGGAGGCATGGCTTTCCAGAAATGGGGTGCTGAGTGGGTATATCAGCAGATCCATGATTAGTGCATTCATCTTATCCCCACCCATGTGCAGGACAGACCACAAACAGTGAGCAAAATAGAGCAGGCACAATTTGCTCTTAGTTATGCTGCAAAAGCCAAGTGCCAGTGCAGCTGAGGGTAAATGCAGGTACATGGAGTTTACCCACTTCTCATTTGGGCAAGAAGGAATTTAGTTTACCCACTTCTTTGTGTACCACTACACCACTGCCATGCTGCTAAGAGAGAATGCACGTATTGAGATATGGAGATTCCCAATACCTGCAAAGGGGATAGGCTCGCCATGGCTTAATTTACATCTTGATAGTGCCTTTTCCTTTCATTCCCCAGGGGACAGAGAGTGTGTGTGTGTGTATGTGTGTGTGTGTGTGTGTGTGTGTACACATACCTGCATGCTGGAGGTGCACCTGGCTGAAAGGCCCAGATTCTGATCTTATTTACACAGGCAAGACTCCACTGGCCCTGATTCTGATCTCACTTATACCAGTATGATTCAGTGTAGTTACTTCTGATTTACATGGGTGTCAGAGAGCTCACTCATGCCCTCAATGTGGGTAAGCTTCTTGCACCTGGACACCTATCCTGGAGCCAGCTGATTTGTATTGGCAAGGCACTCACTGCCATACACTGTTCTCTGTATGCCTCTGTCTCTCCCTTATTGGAGGTTAGATTTAAAAAGATGTGCATTGACCCCTATGTGTTGCTGCCACTGACTGATGCTGGTCTCTGAGACCTGTGCCCTGTGACCTTGGGGTCCGGTTTGTGCCCTGTGTCTATCTTCTGTGTCCAGGTTCTTATACCATGCCAATCACAGGGGCATCCTCTCCTTGTGTTATTGGCAGAAACTGACCTCTCTTATGCAATCATCTCCTCAGCAAGAGCCACATGGTCACCCATTATTTATGGCTGTATCCATACTAGGTTGATATCAGCTGCTGTGGTGGCAGCACCTTGTGTGTTCTTCCTCTCCCCCTCCTTCCCACAAGCCTGTCCACAGGGTGTGCTCCGCTCGTCTCCCCCCTGGGCTGCCCAGGCCCCTGGCTGCTGCTGTCACTACTGGCGTGAAGAACAGGTGCACACTAGTCTGCTTGCCACTTACAGAGCACTGTTTCTGTCATCCGTGTCTTGACTGGGGGCCTTGGTGCACACTGGTCTCCTTCACAAAAGCAGTGAATCTGGCCAACTGGGATGATAGCGCCACATGTGTGCGTCATTTCTAGGCCACCATGGTCCTCCACACTCCACTCACATCTCCCCTTCCCTTCTCTTCTCATGTTCCTCTAACAGGGCAAGGCCTGACACGGGTTTGCCACAGTCGATGGATTTTTAGCACTGCTATTAGGAAACCCCATCACCCCCACCCAGCCTGGGAAAACACAAGCAGAAGAACATTCCCTCTACAAAGGAGAGGTGGAATCAGAATCCTCTGGCAGTCAACTTTCCTTGGATGTGACCAAGCAAGCATAGAGATCATGCTTTTTCTGGGTTTCTCTGCTTTTTTCTTACACACAGTATGCCAGGTGAGCTACTAACATCACCTTTGGAATGCAGCCATTCCAATGGGAGGTTGGCTCAAGATTTCAGAGCACCATCACAGTGTTCCACCACAGTGCGGACCAGCAGCAAAGAGGTTAACAAAAACACAAGGAAGAGAGACAATTGGGCAAAAGGCGTTACTGTCTCGTGTCTGGATGTTTTACTGTAGAGCTGTCAAGAAACCCCACAGAGCTTGAGGGGTCCCATACTCTGATTTCTATGGCTTTAAAGTGCCTTGGATGATTTAGTGAAGGGGAGGGATGCCTGATCAGAGAAGAGCCTTTTACCTTTTTTTTTTTTTTTTTAATAAAGCATGTCGCTGATCAAAGCGGTGCCAGGGAGGCTAGGAAGAGCAGGATTCTAATGGATCAGCTGTGTAAAACATGCCAGCAGACAAGCCCCAGTTCTCCGAGTCTCACAGGGAACTGCTCACAGATTACGGAAAAAAAAATAAAACTTCCAGCTGACCTTGTGTCAAGGAGTTAAGTGTTATTTGGAAGAGACTGCAATAGGTTTTTTTTTCCTTATAAAAACCAAAAAATATGTTTCCCAAATATCCAGTGGTAATTTAAGAGGCAGTGGAAAGATTTACACAAGTCAGACAGTGACTTATTTTAGGCATACTGAAAAAAAGCACTAGACTGTATTGTTATCAAAATGAATCATGCTCCCTCCTTCCCCCATTTACCAGTGGTCCTTCACCCCACTACTCATACAGGCATAAACATGTCTGGATGTTTGCAAAGTTTCTACTGGTCTGTTTTGGACAGCTTTTGGCAAGGTGTATAAAAAACCCCATTAAAAATAATAAGCATTCTTACATTTTAGAGGAGAAAAGGAAACAGGGATGTGTTAAAAATGTGGGGGGGGGACACTTTTTGAATATGGGGGGAGGGTAGGTGAAGCAGCAGCAATTTTAAAATGTAATCAAATTCAAAGTATTTTTTAAAACCCTTATTTGAGAAGCATTACAGTATTCTATGGGACAACAGTTGTAAGCTGTATTGTGAGGGACCATTACAGCAAAATAGTGTTAGGGTGGTTTTATGTAAAATGTATGGACAGAAAGATCTAATTAGACATTCAATACTCAGGCGAAGTAAACAGGCAAGAGTTCCACTGAAGTCAACAGCACTATGCTGATTTATAACAGCTGAGGAGTTAGGTCATTTTACCAAATCTTCTCTTAGTTACACCAGTCCAAACCCCGTTGAATTTGGTGAGGTTGTAACTGGTGTGAGGCTGAAATAGTGTAAGTAGGAGCAGAATTTGGCTACCAGTATTGTTATCAGTTCATTTCCTGCAGTGTAGGAGCTTTGCACAGGCTCATAGAGCGGCCTTTCTGGTCTAAATGAAGTTAGTGGTGGTAAAAAGTTACAGCTGTGAAAAATGAAGCTCTCTCTTTATCCACCGCACAGGTAAAGCACAGAAAGCACTGTAGTTAGCTTTTCTCATGCTGCACCCACTGAGGGACCATAGCTTGGTTTCCTTGCCCCATTCTTGGACTCTCTACTAAGTCTGCCATCAAGGATGCTAATGAGTGTCAATTAGGATCAGGTGTTGTTGCTGTCTGCTAGGAAATAGCCCCCAATTCATTTCACATAGGGTATGTCTTCACTGCACTTAACTCGTGTTCTCCAGAGTTGAGTGCCTCAACTCAAATTAGCCTAGCTGGTCACCATACAGAATTGAATTTCGTTGCAATCTTTACCAATGTACCTTGAATTTGAACAAGTGACGTAGGGATGAAAAGCTCTGGACTCCAAACCATTATCAAGCCGCTGCATTCTTCTAAATGATAAATCAGCTATTAGTGATAAGTCATGATCTCAGTTTATGCGGCAACATGGCAAGGATTGAGTTAGATCTTTGTGTGAGATGCAATTCTTGTGGGTCTATAGTTCATGTATATAGCACTTTGGGCTCCTATCTAGAAGGTGCTATATACATGATTGTCATTATCATTTTCTCCAGGCTCTGTGGTGTCACTTTACCCAACTCTCCAACACCAGAAATTCTACCACTTCTGGAGATAGAAACTTTCCCAATGCATTTTAACTGCTTTAAATCTCTTGCTCAGTCCTCAGCAGTTTCTCAGTATGTCACTCTGATCATAGTGGTACAAAAGCTGTGAAATAAAGGTAAGGACTTCAGAGAGCCAATGAAAAACGGAGAGGTGATTATTTGATAAAGTAGCTGAAAACTCTGGGTTATGTAAACAAAGAATGAGTACACATCACATGAACATCTGCATTTCCACTACAATAAAGCTGTAACTTTAGCTTTCATCTCAGGCTGAGAAAAAAGATAGTATGTAGAAATATTCACTGGTATTTAATTATTTGCTTCATATTTTGTACACAAAGTATAGAAAGTTTTCTTATGAGGTGTATATTGATTTAAGTTTGTCTCTTTCAATCTATTTTACACTATATACTTCAAGTACGATTTATGTATCACTTTTCTGTAATTTAATATAATTTGGTGAGTTATGAACTCAGTTTATCTGTGGAATGTTCTTCAAATGGTGCTGAAAGCTATACAAAAAGCAAATATGCCCCTGTCATTATCTGTAGCTCTATTCAGCTGAGAGAGCCAGGCAAAAAAAGGTATAATTTATGCAAACATATAACTTATACCTCATCTCAAAAATATTGGGGGAGGCCTGATTCTTATTAATACTTAAATCCCTTTACACCACTCTCACAGTGTCAAGTGGCCTGCAAGTGGATTTACATATTATTTATTCCCAATTTAAAAGCTCCTTTACCAGCCAGAGAAGTGGCCTTATTAAAAATCTGAATCAGACCCAGAGACTAATTCTGATCTCATTTATACCAGTTTTGCACAGGTGTAATTCTATTGATTTCCATGGAGTAACTCATGATTTATACCAGCACAAGGTCAGAATCAGTACCTTGGAATGTAAAATGCCTATTGAGAATCTGGTTTTGTGGTCATTTTGTATCTAAAGCCGGTGAAGCCACCGGATTCAGACATGGAACCAGATCTGAATTGGACCTTCCTAGATCAGGGCTGGAATTCCGGTTTGGTCCCGTCTACAGATACGCCCATTTTGTAACACTGATCCAAATCCAAGTGTTAGCAGTTTAAAGAGCTGAGCCAGTGTTCTTGTCCAATCCCATATCTAACAGGAGCTTTGAGAAATATTTCCTGTAAGGTTGAATATCATAGATCTGCCTGTGGATTTTCTGGTGCATAGGGTACAGTTAGAACATGCATTCTCCTGCACAGTCCTGAAGATACCACAGCTGAGATATTTCTGCCCCAGCTAGTCCCTAAACCAACACAGTAAAAGCACATGCTTGTTGGCCTCAGAGGTAGAGGAACAATCAGAGGAAGCAGTTCAGAAAGGTCATTCCTCTCCCCTTTCCCTGAAGCGTGTTTTCTTAAATCAGTGGTGGCAAAGATCAAGTAGTGTCAAAAAAAAGATTTTGCACCTCTGGGTATTGTGTGCTTGTTAGAAAAAGTACAGTACAGTACACATGAATGGGTTTTAATTTCAACCACGATCGTCATGGCAGACAGAGGAAGAACCGCCGGAGGGGAGCTGTGGGAGAGGAAGGGTGTATGTTAGAGAGTTGCAGCAGCAGAGGGAAAAATATCTCTTAAAACACATTTATTTTTTGGATTTTCTACAGAGAGTTCTTGAACCTTTTTAGTTTTAATTCTTTATTTGAGGGCCAGGGAAAACACTGGGGGTAGTGTCTGGGTGACAATGGGCCATGTGTTGGAGTGGTCGGAGGAGCAGCTGAATGCACATTTGGATAGAGGGGGCAGGTTGAAAAGAGGGGTTTCCTGGGGAAGGGGCCTTTGTCAGTAGGTGAGAGTGTGTCTGAGCAGGATCTGCAGAAGTGGATGTGGCTGAGATGGGGATGACTAAAGTGTCTGAGGTAGGTAATTACAGGTGTGTGTCTGGGTGATAAGTGTTCTGGCTGGGGCATGGTTAAGGCACTACCAAATTCACGGTCCATTTTGGTCAATTTCATGGTCATGGGATTTTAAAAATTATAAATTTCATGATTTCAGCTATTTAAATCTGAAATTTCACAGTGTCATAATTTTAAGGGTCCTGACCCAAAAAGGAGTCGTGGTAGGGAGGGTCGCAAAGTTATTGTGTGTGTTGGGGGGGGGCTGTGGTACTGCTACCCTTACTTCTGTGCTGCTGCTGGCACTGGCTCTGCCTTTAGAGTTGGGCAGCTGGAGAGCAGTGGCTGCTAGCTGGGAGCCCAGCTCTGAAGGCAGAGCCGCCACCAACATCAGCGCAGAAGTAAGGATGGCATGGTATGGTATTGCCACCCTTACTTCTGTGCTGCTGCCTGCCAAGCTGGGCCCTCAGTCAGCAGCCACCACTTTCTGGCCGCCCAGCTCTGACAGCAACAGCGCAGAAATAAGGGTGGCATGGTATGTGTGATGTTGCACCCCATGATGCTTTATGGAAATATGCTTATGAATGTAAATATGACATAACTGGAATATGTTCTATGCTACATATGCCGTGTAACATATCTCTGCAAAGGTTACGTTCTACGAAATATATTCATCCTATTTATATGCATATATCATTTTTGTTTTCAAAGTTATGAATATTGGCTGTGTACTCTTTTTATTTTAAGTATCCTTAGTAAGGCATTTGGTCAGCTTCTTTAGAAAGGAATTTGCAAGCTAAGTGCCCAATCAAGACACACTTAACAGACAATGGATCTTGGAAGACTCCAATCCACATAAGAAGTCTACCTGAGGATGTTCAAGGTAGCATGTGAACAATGGCTGCCATCTGTAAAATTCTGAGTCACGCATGGACATGTGACTTGCCCATGTGACTCCAAAACTCCATCTTGTAGCTGGGATTCTACACAGGGGAGGGGGGGGAACCACCCACAAGAGGAAGTCTATTTAAGCCCCTGGATACCCCTCCATTTTATCTTCAGTTGGGTCAAGAGATAGCCTCTCCACCCCCAAAGGATACCTGAAAGAAACTGGAATAAAGGACAGTAACCACAGGGGTGTGAGTGATTGCTGGACCCAGACTAGAAGGAGGCTAGTCTGTAAAAGGAACCTACTGGAACATCTCTGAGGGTAAGATTTCATCATTAATCACTTTCTTACTGTATTAGGTTTAGACTTGCATGTTTTATTTTATTTTGTTTGGTAATTTACTTTGTTCTGTCTGTTATTACTTGGAACCACTTAAAACCTACTCTTTGTATTTAATAAAATCACTTTTTACTTATTAATTATCCCAGAGTATGTATTAGTACCGGGGGGGGGGGGAACAGCTGTGCATATCTCTCTATCAGTGTTATAGAGGGCGAACAATTTATGAGTTTACCTTGTATAAGCTTTATATAGGGTAAAACAGATTTATTTGGGGTTTGGACCCCATTGGGATCTCGGCATCTGAGTATTGGAGACAGGAACACTTCTTAAGCTATTTTCAGTTAAGCCTGCAGCTGTTGGGGGACGTGGTTCAAACTGGCAAGGTTCTGGAGTCCCAAGCTGGCAGGGAAAATGGGTTAGAAGTAGTCTCAGCACATCAGTTCGCAGTTCCAAGGGGTTTTCTGTGCTCCAACCCGTCACAGTATGGTATTGCCACCCTTACTTCTGCATTGCAGCTGGCCAGATGCTGCTTTCAGAGCTGGGCACCTGGCCAACAGATGCTGCTCTCTGGCCAGGGCCATCCATAGGCATATGTAGTGTACATAGCTGTGTAGGGCATCCGAAAATTTGGGGCACCATTCCTCTTGCTGGCTGCGGCTGGAATCCTCACTTCTCCAACCCCTCCCCCGTGCTGGACCATCAGGCTTCTCCCCGCCCCCTCCCCCACTTGCTCCTCAGCTGGCCAGCTGAGGGCTCCAGCCTCCGGCTCTGCCACCCCAGCCCCAGGAAGCCCAGAGCGGCATGGCCGGTCACTGGCAGTGCAGCGACCTGGCCCACCGCCGCCCGGAGCAGAGTCCCTCCCTGGACCTTGCCTGCCTGCGCTGCTCAGTCACCAGCAGGGGCTGGGCTGGGGCCAGGACAGGAGGAGTGAAACTTCCACGTGAGTCAGTGAGGGGTGAGTCGGGATGAGCACGGGAGGGAGGGAGGCGTGGACTTAAAGTGACAGTGCACTCACTGTCTCTCACACTTCCCTAACACAGAGACATACACACACTCTCTCTCTCTCTCTCTCTCTCTCTCTCACAGACTGGCTCTCACACCCACATACACTCTGCCTCTCACGAGTCACAGTCCCCCAATACAAATTGTCACACACACAGAGTCTCACACTCCCCAACACACACTCTGTCACACAGTCCCCCAACACAGTCTCTCTCACACACACACACACACGCGCGCGCGCTCTCTCTCGGTCTGTCTCACATGCACTGGGTCTCTCTCACACACACATACACACACACACATGCACACACACACACGTATTATTGTTAGGCTGACCAGATAGCAAGTGTGAAAAATCGGGACAGGGGTAATAGGAGACTATATAAGAAAAAGCCCCAAATATCAGGACTGTCCCTATAAAATTGGGACATCTGGTCACCCTAATTATTGTTATTATTGCTTGATACTTCCTGTCAAAATGCTTGTGGTGAGCCAGGAGTGGCTAGGAGCTGCAGGAAGGCCGTGGGCTCTGGCAAGATGCAGCCCCCATGTTACAGCGCAAAGCCTGCCTTGAGCCACTGCTGCAGCATCTGTTGTGTACAAAGTTCGGTGTGTGTCAGCAATGGTGATTGTTCTGGGGGTCTGCAGGTGGGGGTGGTGGCTGTGCCCCCTCGACACACTGAGGTCAGTGGTGCCGGCTGGGGACCACCTTCAGTGGAGTAGAGGGGCATCAGTTTAATAATACTGCGTAGGGCCCCATAAATCCGAAGGACTGCCCTGTCTCTGGCTGCCCAGCTCTGAAGGCAGCGCAGAAATAATGGTGGCAATACCACGACCCCCTAAAATAACTCTGTAACCCCCCTGCAGCTCCCTTTTGGATCAGGACCCCCAATTTGAGAAACACTAGTCTCCCCTGTGAAATCTGTGTACTATAGGGTAAAAACACACAAAAGACCAGATTTCACAGGGGGTGACCAGATTTCACGGTCCACGACATGTTTTTCATGGCCGTGAATTTGGTAGGGCCCTAGGCATGTGTAACTGAGTGAATGGAGCATGAATCTGAAGGAAGAGGTTGTATGTCTGATTGAATCGTACAGTTTCGAAAAGTGTAAATTACATGCTGTGAGGCAAAGCCTGGCCTACCTCTGCATGTACAAAGATATCATGGGAGTCAGCGTATTGGCTCCGTGGCACATGATGTGTGCCAGCCCTATTTCAGCAGGGGGCCTGTGCGCATATCCATGTAGTGGGGCAGAACGGGATGAGAGATTGGGGTGACACCAATGGATCTGCTCATCTGTAGATCTACCAGCTGTTGAATGCATTAGCATTCGCAGCGTTATCTAAAGCAGTAAGATTCCATTTCCTCCCCAGAATCCATAGAATCCCTTATTCCAAACCTGGATATTTGGACTTGATGCAGGAGACAGGATTTAGTCCCACAAAACTATATTTTTTTCCAACTGAAGAGGCTTCTTTGTGGCTAATTCACTTCTAATTGTTGTCAAATAAATGGGCACTATATACAGTATTAGAATAACATATTTACCTATACCAATAACTTAAGAGAACAACTCACCATCCACACATCTCTAATTATTAAGTAGCTTCTGTCACCACAGAAAAAATATTGACTAATAATTTTATTTGTTCATAGTAAATACTTAAAAAAAATAAGACAGGGGACTCTTCCACTGTTCCATATCTCTGAGGTCCTGTTTACGCTATATCCAGTTTGCCACTTAATCTTTGACCTCTGAATGACAATGCTGACCTCAGTGTCTCCTACTTAATTAAAAATAAAGGCTACACTCCCGTCTAGTGCATATGATACTAACAATGTGCTTTATGCATCTGCATAATCTGTTTGCTTGCCTATTGTGTGTTTGCCAAAAGCTCTTACATTTGAAGATCAATTGGAAGGCTGGGTTAATTACTCAAAATGCATGTGACATAATTCTTTCTAACAACAATGAACAGTGGGTGAACCTACGGTGGTTTGTGGGTTCAGTTTACTTGAGATAATCAAACAAAAGTTTGGATGCTAATCTGAACCTTCTTTAAACCTCTTGAGACTGGAAAACTGGACTGGAAATCTTGCTAGGACACAATTATTTATATAACTCCTTTCACAGGTGTCATGTGCTTTACAGCATTATCCTGGGCCTGATTATCCATTCACTTACACCAGTGTAATTTCATTGATTTCAATGGTTTTAGTGACGATCTACTGCAGTGTATGCGAGAGGAGAATACGGATATATGAATGCCAATGCAGTGTTAAGATTAAGAAAAGTCAGGGAATACAGAATAGATTTCAATGGCAACATTATTTCTCATGTGCCATGTTGCATGTCCTGTGAGACAAATATGGCTGCCCCATGCAGTTGCTCTAAAGAGGGAAAGGACACTGGGAGAACTGTGAGCAATTATCCAACCTTCAGTGGACATGGAGAACAAGACGTAATGGGCTTAACCTGAACTAAGGGAGAGTTATGTCAGATATTAGGAAAAACTTTCTACATATACGGGTAGTTAAGCTCTGGAATAGGCTTCCAAGGGAGGTTGTGGAATCCCCATCACTGAAGGCTTTTAAGAACAGGTTGGAAAAGCACCTGTCAGGGATGGTCTTGCCTCAGCATAGGAAACTGGACTAGATGACCTGTCGAGGTCCTCCAGCCTGACATTGCTATGATTCCTTGGCCACCTAGTGCATCTGTGCAGGAGGCTGACAGTGTAATTGTTCAGTTACTCCACTGAATTCAAAGGAGCTACACCAGTGTAAAACTAGCATCAGAATAATAGGGCAAAATGATAGCTCTTCTGAGGCAGAGCCATGCTAGGAAGATGGAGAACACGCATCACCCCAGAGTCAATGGGAGGAGATGTTATGCCTATCAGATAGGTGGGCAATGTTGTGAACAACAAAGCTTGCACGTCTTTTAAAAAGAAAAGGAGTACTTGTGGCACCTTAGAGACTAACAAATTTATTTGAGCATAAGCTTTCATGAGCTACAGCTCACTACTCCCTGTTATTCCCAAATTCCAGGTGGCACCAGCCAGCCTCCCTACCATTTCAGAGCAGCATCTGCAGCCAAATTATAAATGCCTGCAGCATGAGAACACTTGGTGAGGAAGCAACCTCAGGGGTAGGAAGTGGCAGTCATTATAATGGTGCTAACAACATAAGAAAAAGGAATATTTTGTCCAAGGGAAGTGAGAGGGGAATAGAGGTAGACAGCAGTTACTAATTATCCAAGCCACAATATGGCCAGGGCACTAGAGTTAACAATCCTAGTTTCATGAAAAATGCCGTGCATAAACAGGTCAGGCAGGTCCTAGGTTTTACATCTCCTCCAAATGATGGATGCTGCCCCATTGACAAGGCTAATGTTAAACCACAACCAAATGTCCTCCTGACTGATTGAAGAGCTCATGTTAAGGTACAGCCTGCAAGTTTAACCTCATTATCTTCTGGTTCAGCATAGAAAAGAAATATTGCATCCTACAAGACCTTTACATTGACTTGCTGTTAACCAGGCTTGGTTGAAGCCCAGTTTCATGTCTAGAAGAGAAATAGCTCAGTAGCAACAGATGTGTCAGCTCTCCCATTCAGTTAAGCAATGCATGGGACTCTAACTTTCGATTTGCAGGTCTGGTTATCTCAAAAACAAGAATTGGAGCTAAAAAGAATCTTTAGTTACGTTGATGCCCTTTTGTTTTCCCTTTGCATGACAAATTATTTTTATCCTGAACGATTACAATGTGACACAGGGTCTGCATACAAAGAGCATCCAGTGCTGTTCAGTAGATTAACATGAATTGCAACTTGGGAGATGGGTTTCAATGTGGAAGAACATTAATATCAGCAGTCTGATGACACACTTCAGAGACAGGACATTTTTACACAATATCAGTTCACAGCTGGCATGAATCAACCTAGCTCTATTGTCTGTGACGAAGCTGTGCCCCTTTATGCCGTCTGAGGCTCATTTGGTTTGGATTCCAACTCTGAGTACAATGTGGCAGATCCATAAGAAACAGAGGCTGCACCAAAATGATTGGGAACCTTTTCTTTAAAGGACCTAGGAAATCCAGAGAGCCCTTACACAGGAGAACAGCATGTGGGGCCTTCACTCCGCCATGTGCAGCCCCTGTGAAGGGCAAGCAGGATTGCAGGCTTGTGTTCTGGGGAATGCAGGGACTGCTCCTTCCTAATCTCCTGACCAGCAACACAGTGCGGAATAAACTTCACTAGAGAAAAGGGTATAGAAATAAGTGCACAGAGACACCCAGGCGCTCTATCATTCATAGCTGAATGACTCCCATTTTGTTAAACCATTGATGTCTGTCCTTAAAAGCAATTACAGCACAGGATTTTACGATAGACCTCCCAGTTCCAGTAAATGCATGGAGAAGTGGGAGCAGAAATGAAGGCAAAATACCATAGAGATGGCCATCGCTAGTGAGTCGGAGGGGGTGAGTGGGCATACCACAAGAAACAAGTTGTAAGCCAGGGTGGAGTTATGCAGGGCCTGAATTAGAACTTTAATTTTTATGGTGGGCTGAGCAGAGCCAAGTAATTCACATGTATCCATAATAAAATGCTATCCATATTATGCCTATTTAGCCTATCTTAACTGGACATGCTTGGGATTATTTCGCTTATAAACCCCATTTTGAAGTGTGTTCCAGCAGAAGATGAGTAATGGAGAGGTCAGCGCTACCACCTGCATCCACTGAGTCACAAGAAGTATAACACATCATCCCTCAACACCCATTTTACTGTTACTGTCAGAGTGCAAATTTTCCCCACTGGTTTCAGAGTAACAGCCGTGTTAGTCTGTATTCGCAAAAAGAAAAGGAGTACTTGTGGCACCTTAGAGACTCACCAGTTTATTTGAGCATAAGCTTTCGTGAGCTACAGCTCACTTAGTTCACGAAAGCTTATGCTCAAATAAAGCTTCTTTTTCCCCCACTGGGTTTGTGCTCACTTTCTTAACCACATTCAGAGATAGGCACAGAGCCCCTTCAGCTCCCAGTAAAGCCAGGGGGCTCAGATACCACAGTGATAGATATAACAGAAGAACACAAACAGGATACAGGGAACCATGTGTGCTTCACACCTCTCCGGATCAGGCCCTTAGAGAGAGACCTGTGCTCCTCCCTCCCCACCGTATCTGTCTGTATTGTTCAATACTCATTCAATAACACTTAAAGCACGCCCTGTTTGGATGTGGATCAGCTGACTATCATTAAGTTTAATAGCTCTCTTAATTGGTATCACTTCATTCCGCTTATCTCTTCCCTTCTTTGACTCAGCCTTTGAACATTAATCTGCTCTCTAGTGCAGTCTGCACCCACCCTTGTGCCTGATCTTTGTTTGCCCTGTACTTGCCAGACTACAAGTCCCTTAGGGGCAGGGTCCTTGTTATTTGGATCCAACTCTTCATAACATTTAAGGGCTGTACAGATCTGAGTGTCCTGGGTACGCAGAAGTGAAATCCTGGCTCCTTTGAACTGGGGAGGTAAAACTCCCATAGGCTTCAAGGGACCAGGATTTCACATCAGCTCAGCTCAGCTAGAGCTCGGATCTGGATCTGAATTTACCCCAAATCCCAGGGCACACTAAGAATAACTTCCACTGACCACAACGGGAGTTATTCATATCCTGCAGGAGTTGTCCTCAGAGCTTTGTTTGAAACCATTGCTACTTTGCATGTGTGTGCAGAGCTCTGGGGTACCTGAAAGGAGAATCAGGCCCAAAGAGAAAGAGTATATAAACGATTCCACATTTTCTGTGCATAAATAAACCCCTCAAAATAAACACATATTTGTTCATTCTCTACAATACACATATACTAGAGCAAAATTCAACAGGCCATTCCAACCAGTGGTTAAAGAGGCTCACCCTCTATGTGCTTTCTTAATAGAATCTGTTTTTTCTTCTTCTTTACCCCACTTCACAGGAATGAAAGCAAATGTTTCTGGCACTCCACTGCTGGATTGTTAGCATATTTGCTTTACGGGGGGGGGGGGGGGGGAAGGGGGGGAAGGGGGGGAGAGATCATAAAAGATGCTTGGCATAGTTTTGATTTGAAAAGGCTCTAATGCCAAATATAAACATTGAAAACAAATGTGTGGTTTAACTGTCATTTACTCCAGGATCATGGGAACTACTGCCTGATTTTCCTGATGACTTGTAACAATTATTATGCTCTCCTCCAAACACATAAAACATACCAGTATGACTCGCATCATGCAGCTTGAACATCGCTGCTAAGCTTCTGATTGCCTGGACCTTGATGTCAGCAGAGCCATCACGTGGTACTGGCAACAGTAGCTCATTCTGTGCAGTCAAACTGTCAAGCACATCTCTCGCTGGTGAGAAATTCTCCCTCACTTTTTGTTGTATTGTGACTCGACAATGTGTATTTGTACTAATAATGTGAAATGTCCCTGTTATCCACACAGGAAGTAGTTGCCTGGCTGGTGGCACTGACAGAGTATATAAGCCTGGGTCTAGAAGATTAAGGCCAGCTGATCATCTGTAGAAAGACAGGATTGGTGGAAAGTGCTTTTTACCAATTCCCCTTGAATAAAGGACCACTGCTTGAACCTGCACTCTTATTTCTGGGATGTGTAATCCGTCTGTCTGTCTGACACTGCAGTGTCCGAGTGCCTCTGCAATTAGATAGTGTAAATCAGAAGTAATACCACTGAAGTCATTTGGCCAGATCCTGGCCCTTTCTATTCTTCTGCAGTGTGAAGAGACTAAAACACTGCCATGAGTGGGCAGCTGAGGATATCCCTTGGCATATGACATCACCTGCAGCTCCCGTTGGTATATGGAGTGTGCTAGGATAGAAGGGGCTGTGAGCCAGCAGCCAGACCAAGCTGCACTCAGGCCATTCCTGTGGGTATAATGGCCCTTTGGGGCTCTTACAAGGCAATGCAGTTTAGAACAGCTCTGAGGCTGCTCTAAACTATTGTGAGGATGGGGACAGTGGAAAAACAGCATCAGCAAACTGCAAGTTTAAATCCCCCCCACGGCTGTATCCTGCGCTACCCTGCTATTTAACCTCACACTAGTTCACATCAAGCTAGTGCGAGTGTGTATGAGAGCTGGGAAACACACTCCAAGCTGGCAGCATAGACATAACCATAGGTAGCGCTTAGGTGGGCTGGTCTGCACTACAGAAATATGTTGGCTTCGCTAGAGGGGTCAGGGCTGTGAAAAATTTCACCCCCTGTGCGCTATCATTAAGCCAACCTAAGCCCCAGGGTAGACACTGTTAAGTCGACGGAAGACCTAGCTACTGCCTCTCGGAGAGGTGGATTTACTAGTGATGGAACAACCCTTTCCGTCACTGTGGTGGATGTCTGCGCTGCAGTGGTATTTCCAGGGTAGGATAATGTAAATTGGGCATTTGCGTAGCCAAATGACAATGTAAGGTGTTGAGTCTCTTGTCACTCACACAGGCTTTACACTAGCATTGTTCTATTGACTTAATTAGAGTTACTCCTGATTTGCACTGGTGTGAGAGGTGACTCTGGTCTGGGAGGGATTACAATTCATATTTGAAAATTAGGTCCCTAGTGGTAATCATGAGCAGAGTTTAGTTTCATACAGGTCTGGGCTAGGAATAGAATTAGCATTCAAGTGTAGTGAAACAAGAGCAAGTTTTAACACAATGGTAATTGGTAAAGATATAAACCTAGAATAGAATATAAATAAAATCTATGGTTCAGAATCCTTGAGATATTATAATCTATCATTTTGCTGCCCTGCGTGTTGCTCCATCAGAACAACTAACCCATTCTGCAAGAACTTCAGAAGAAAAGATTCAGCAAGAAAACTCAAAGCGTAAAATTTGGAGACTCCAGAAATCAGCTCTTGTGCTGTCTGTTCTAGTCTGAAAGAAAATCATCTCTTAATTCCCAAAGCATATTGTTCCTACTAAGAGCAAAACTTTAGGAGGAAATCACATCATCAGCGAAGGGAGCGCCAGCTCCTTTGTACTATTTTTCAGCCCTGCCTTGGGAGCCAATAATCTGTCATTCCTTGAATAAACAACCACCTTATCATATCACAAACATTTATTTAACCCTTTTCTCCTGAGCTTTTACCAGCCAAGCAAAGTGGCTAGTGGGGGTAGCCCAATCCCTAGACTACTCTGGCAGAAAGGACAAATTTCCTGTGTATTACACCCAATCTGTAAAGTGTCAGGCTGCCCTTCTTCAGTCTCCATGAAAAGCAGCAGCTTGAATCACTGCATCTCACATACCATAATCAAATTTTCCTGTCTCCCCCGTCCCTCCCCAATACATTAACGCCTCTCTCCCTGGAGAGATCCCCAGATGGAATCATGGGTGTCTATCCAACGAAAGCCAGATTTAATTTCTTGGGGGTTTGGGGTGGCAAGGGAGGTTGTTTACATTTCTTCTTTTAATGAGAGACTCTGATGAACAGAGCTTTTGAATCCAAGTTGTTGGGGTTGGTTTTTTTAAAGATATTCTTTGACTCTGACATCATCAGCAAATGGAATTGGTAAAGTATGTACATTTCCTCAGCTCCCACAATATCCATTTTCTCTCAGTGGATGTCTCTTATTTTGCTTTTTCAGCATTGCTCCCACACAATGGGGCCAATTTTTGTTTAAGACAAAGAAAATATAAACAGAGCATGGATTTGGAATATGAGTGAGCTCTCTGAGCTTAAAGAATTCTTCAGCAGTGTGGAAGGGTTGTGTTGTGTTAACAATTTGCCAGTGGAATTTGGCTAATCAAGATACTGAGACAGTATCTCAGGTAGATTTGCTCAGGTCCCCCAGAGGCTTGTAGATACAGCGGTTCATAGTTCACACCCCTGAAAGTAAAAACTAAAAATGCTCAAAATAGTCTCTTTGAAAGTAATAAAACAACTCTTTGAAGTCTGTGAGCGTTTGAAGTGAACATGTTGTAGGTAAGACCAGCCATAGTAACTGAGCGGATGGGAGGCCAAAGTCCTTGTTCCTTGTTAGTACAATAAATATAGCGCTCACTACCCAAAGTCCATACTTGATCTGAGAGTGGCCCCTGACAGAGTGAGCACTGGGAAGTTTGGCATGGAGGGGGAGTTTTGCAGCTTAATTAGCAGTTGGTGGATTAAAATAAAGATCTGTTAAATTAAACAAATCATTTCAAAATCCTCAATTTCTAGTTTAAAGATGAAGGTAAAGACTTAGTTACCTAGTCACAGAGCCAAACCACAGTTTAACAATGAAAGCAGAAGACCAGCAGCACACCAATCAGAGTGGGGAATATCCAGTTTTCTGCACAGAGGGCAGAATGTTTGACTACTTGCCTTGTGGACAAGTGGTACATATGCACCTGGTGCATCCAGCTTGTGGCCCTCAGGGCCCAGGTACTTCTGGAGACCTGAGTTGCTGAACGAGGGGTGACAGATTATGCCTAAAAGTGGGGGGGGACCATGATGCCCCCCTTTGTGACCCTGCCCCCTCCCCCCCCCCCCCGAGGCCCCATCCCCCAGCCAAGCCAGAGTCGGTCCAGAGAGCCTGGGCCCCTCCACCTGCCTGGGGTGGGGGGACCAGAGAGCAGCCCCTGGCCCATGTCCCCACCCTCTGAGGCCCCTCCCAGTTCAGGTGGAGGGTCTGTGGCTCCACACAGTTGCCTGCATGGATCTTACCTCGATCCGGCTCTGGCTTCCAGCCTGGTGGTGGGGCCAAAGAGCTGGAGCTGGGCCATGGTAAGAACTGCCTGGGCAGCTGTGGGGAGCCACAGACCCTCCACCTGCCCTGGGGGTTGGGGACACGGGCCGGGGGCTGCTCTTGGGCCCCCCCCCCGCCCTGGGGAGGTAGGTGGAGGGTCTGCGGCTCCCCACAGCTGCCCAGGCTCCTCTTCTGGCCTGGTTGGGGGCGGGGTCTGAGGGGGAAGAGGAGGGGTGGGGCGGAGCCAGTGGCAAAAAGTGGACGGGCCAAGGCCTCTTGGCCCCCCCTTTTCTGGCACCGCTGTGCTGAACTGGTGGAGCAGAGACTGAAATTAAATGTAAAAAAGCAAGGTTCCAGAGATTATGTGAGTGTGTCAGCATTTAGGTGCAATCCAGACCCTGCCACTCTGGGTGCCTCACAATGCTTTGCTACTATTGCTCTCTGTCTGGGATGCTCACAGTCAGCAACAAGCAAGCAGGTCACACCCTGAGTGTGTGTGTTCTATGGACCCAGCCCTGGTTCAGCAACTTGGACTCCAGCAGCCTATCTATAGCCCCACTTTAGCTTCCACCAGCCTTGATTACAACCAGCAAGGTGACACCAACACGCTCTCAGTCCTGAATTTTCCCCAAACCATGTGCTCTGCAATGTCCAGCCCACTCCTGGACAGTTCAGAGAAATAATAAGTTTTACTGATCCTTTAAAGAGACAAAAGCACATTACAGCTTATTATCCTAACTGGGGTAAACACACCCTTTCTTTTAAACACAACTCTTGAGTTAGTTTATAGTAAAAATAAAACAAATTTATTAAAAATAGGGCATAGGTTAAGTGACGCCAAGTTAAAAAATCAGTATAGAGGGTTACATGCAAATAAAAATGAAAACATGCATCAAAAAGTCTAAAACTTAATCTAGCAAGGTACAAGCTTTGTTCAAGAAGGTTTCTCCAACCAGTCTCCATATTTTCTTTCCCCTTTATACTGACGAAATCTTCAGTCTTCAGGACATATCAGAGTATCCATAATTTCACCTACAGAGTTGTTACGAACATTTCACAGAGACATCAATGACCATTGTGTTATTAGATTTCAAATGATATACTACATATCACCTTTTAAATACATAGTGTGTAGGTGTAGTGAGTATGTCAGGCCTGACAAGAGTTGCTGACACAGTAGTGAACCACAAAAGGACCTCTGCTTCAGAAAAACAGAAATCCATCCCTAATGAAGCCAGTGGAAAGGAGAACAAACTATGGCAGGTAAAATGCAAGATGGCAATTAGAAGAGAGAGAATTCAGAGGAGACTAACAGAAATGATAAAAGCTTTAGAAACCTAACCTGGGTACGTTTAGTCTTAACAAAAGACAGCTGAGGGAGGACCTTATAACAGTTTTCAAAAATGTTAAGGACTGTTCTAAAGAGGACAGTAGTAAATTGTTCTCCATATCCACTGAAGGTACGACAAGAAGTAATAGGCTTAACCTGCAGCAAGGGAGATTCAGGTTAGATATTAGGACAAACTACCTAATTATAAGGGTAATTAAGATCAGGAATAGGCTTTCAAGGGAGGCTGTGGAATCCCCGTCATTGGAGGTTTTTAAAAGCAGGTTGGACAAACACCTGTCAGGGATGGTCTAGGTTTATTTGGTCCTGCCTCAACTCAGGGGGCTGGACTTGATGACTTCTCAAGGTTCCTTCCTGACATTACTGTGATTCTGGGAGGGCTAATGTCACAGCTATAAAAACCAAACAAGTATAACAGAAGCAGGAGAGATTCTTGAGGGAGAATTGGTGGGTCTGCTGGATTACTAAAGAGTGAATGAAGCAAGTGAGGCTAAGAATAACACAGAGAAGCTGAATGAGTCCTTAGTATTGATCTTTCTGACAGAAGATGTTGGGGAGAGACCTACTCTTTTTATGTAATAAAGACGAGGTACTGTCAGAGACTGAGGTGTCAAAAGAACAAATGCTGAAACAAAATGATCAATTGAAATTTACAAGTCACCATGACCAGCAGTTGTTCTAGTTTCCCTGTAAAACAGGACTATAAACCTGGAGTGAAATCAATGTCAAAACTCCCTTTTACTGCAACACAGCCAGAGTTTCAACCATATAGTCTACACTCTACATGGACAGCAACATGTTAGACAGGTATGCACAAGTAGTAATGTATTATAATGAATTACAAAATATCTGAGCCAGAAAGCAAAGAGTAGGAATAAATAGTTAATTTTCAACCTGGCAAAAGGTTAAAAGTGGCAGGGCCCCCAAGGTTCCACAATCGGAGCGATTTGTTTTGATATGATTATTGATAATCTGCAAATGGAGGTGACCAGCATGACAGCAAAAGTGAAGAGGACACAAAATTATTTAGGATAGTTTAATCTAGATAGTCCTAGGAGGATCTTTGGAGAAATTTAACAGTTAGGGATGTGGACAATACAATGGCAGATGAAATTCAGTGTTGAAAAATGGAAATAACACAAATTGGAAAGACAACTTTGAACTGCTCGAATTACACTTCCAGGAATTGGGGCTGTAGGATTCAGGAAGTGGAATATTCCTGACACTGAGTGGGATTGTAAAAGGAAGTAAGGCAACTGTTAAGAACCTAAGAATGAGAATAACATAGGCTGAGTTGTGTCCTGATTTGGTTTCAGGGAATCACAGTAAAAAACTATCCTTTCCTGACACTGACTGGAATTGTTGGTACTATGTGATAGCCATGGGAGTTTATAACCACACAAGACCAGGTGCATGTCAAGGAAAAATGTCTTGATCAGGAACTTCACAACTATGATTATTTTTACACCCAGCTCTCTTTTAATTACTAAAGTTTAAGTTTAAAATGCAACATTCTAGGTGGATGTTTGCTTTATTAGCAGAGGATATACGCACATTACCAGAAAATTCAAAACCTAGGAGAGGGAGGTTGTATTGTTTATAGATTCAGGGTACAGTATGAATTGCTTCCAAGCAACCTTGTTTTACAGACACAACTTTATCTTATAAATTATTCACCATTTTTCAAGGGCTAAAAGACTTTTGTGCATGTAAAAATGCATGTGCTGTTGTGTGCCTATGTTTGTGCACACGCCTACCACAATTGTGCACTCACTAGTTGGGCATCTAAAAGAATATTTAGCCTAAATATATGTACAATCACAGCAGTTGCACACACAAATGCAAGTGTCATTGCATGTGCATTATTGCAAAGAGATCTCAGGCCTCTTTCAACAATGTGGCTGAAGTGAAGTTATACTGTACAACTCTTGTATATTAGGAATGGTGTCTCTTTCTCCCTTGCTATTGGCTGGTGATTAGCATAGGATTGAACTGTTTGCTAAATTAGGATTTACCTGAAGAACTGTGCTCCTAAATGCTTTGGTTTACCAGAAATAGGCTTACAGTGAATTGAGGCTCAAAGGCAGGGCTGGAAGGAGCCCCTGTGAATAACATAGTTAAAATCCTGGCTTCATTGGAATCAATGGGAGTTTTCACACTGACATACATGTGGCCAGGATTTCACCCCATATTTTCAGCCCAGCCTCTCTTTTTGCACCCATAATTATTAGTGGGTGCACCTTTGGTTAGTTGTCTGTCTCAATATCTGATTTGCCAGTGCAAATATTGAGAGGGCTTCTGAAAATTTGGCCCAAAATTTGTCATGGGATGACATCAAAAGGCAGCCCCAAAGCAATAAAGGAAGTGTATGAAAATGGAATAGGAATGGTGAGTTCTTTTTGGCTGGAAAGAGAAGCAAAAGAAATTCTGAAAGGGCAAGAGAAGCGATTGTAGTATGTGAGATTTGGATTTTGGTGACTAAAATTGAACCCTTTAATGGTGAAATAATGCTACTATCACAGAAAGCAACTTCACACTCAAAAACTACAGAATGGCTGAAGATCAGTGAGCACCACTGCAAGTGCAATCATGGGGCCAAATTAATCCCTGGTGCAACTCAGCTGAGTTTAGTAGAGTACTATAACAGATAAATTTAGCGCATATTAGAGATTAAAGAGATCTGTTAGGTCTTTGCTTTCGTTCCTCACAGGTTGTGGAGGACAGTTAAGTGAGAAGGTCTTGATGTTCCACAAAACTTTTTTAAAGAGAGCACAAAGCAAGCACCTGTTTGGCGGGCTATGCTTTTCCCTACAATCTCACAGCCATGGCTGCGGGTCCCTTGGGCGCATAACACAGAGATGGCTACATGTAACCAGGGGGAGAAAAGCTAAATGGATTATATCTCAGTGATATGCATGTAGAACCCATGCCACTGGAAAATGTACTGAGTCTATTTTTAATGTGCTGTTTCATTTCACATCTGCTACCATTACAGATTTGTTATTGTTTCAATTATTACCACTTGTTTTCAGGAGTTTATAACTGTGCTACAAAATGTAACCCTGGGTTGGAATTTAGTTTACAAGATCTTAGCCACGAGCAAATCATTTTTACCAATTAAAAAAAGAAAAACTAAACTTTGTAGTGATCTGAAATACATATTAGACGTTCTTCAAAATCATAATACCCAAATTCTAGTTTAATGCATCATTATTTATTAGTTGTGAAACTTAGCAGCACTGCATAACATACAGACGACAGAAAATTCTTTCCCTGAAGAGCTCATGATCCCAGAGTTGCATGAATAGTAGTTGTCAAGTAGTTATTCAGTTATGATATTTTAATAAAATAATGAAAAAATTTGCAGAGATAATGAAACAATGTCTTTTTCCATGGCTAAGTACAGAATATCTACTTATTAACTTTATATTTACATGCTTGTGTCAGTGTATTATATATTACAACTAGATATGGGCCCAAAGCAAAGTTCCAGCTCTAAACATCCTAGAACTTTAGAGGGTGTGGCTGGGCCTTACCTTCTTGTCATGGAATGCAGGCGTTATCTCAGTTTCCCTCACTGGTAGGCTGGTTTAGCTCTCCAGCTAATCTAAAATACTCCAGCCCTTCTGAAGTAACAAGAATCAAAGTAAGCAAAAGTCCAAAATGAAAGCAAACTTTCCTGTTCTTCTTTCCCCTCCAGGGTAAGAAGAGCTCCTGCCCTCCATTTTCCAAGAGCTTCAACAAAGTGGGCATCAGGTATAGCCCCAAACTCTCCATTTTCTCTTTCCACAAAGCTACTTCCCTAGATTCTGCTGCAGCTCCTTAACTTCCTTACTGAGATATCGCCACACCTGATTCTTTGGGTACTTCACCAAACCATCCAGCTCTCTTGTTAAGGCTCCTTTTGGACTGTTTTATAGATTCTTCCTGAGGGTTGCCATCTTTCTAATGGCTGGTAACTGGAATCCCAAGGCTCCGCCCCTGCTCTGCTTCTTCCCCCAAATCCCCACCCCTGCTCCATCTCTCCCCCCCAGGGCCCTGCCCCTACTCCACCTCTTACCACCCTCCCCCCAGATAAAAAAAAACCTCCAGACATCAGGCTTGTCAAATAGCTTCCGGAAACACAAACTGAAACCCAGATTATCCAGGTGAAAACGAGACAGATGGCAACTCTACCCTTACTTTTGAGGCCCTATCAGACTGGTTTTCTGACCCTATGACTAGAGACACCCACCACATGACTTATTTTCCTCAGGTCTTCCCTTGTACTGAACAAGGGGAGTTGCCTACATAAAGCCTCCCTTCCCAGCATGCCTTGCTGTGAGCCCTACAACTCCAACAGCTCTGAGAACTACAATTCCCAGAGTTCCACACATTCTGGATTGAAACCAGGAATAGGGCAGTGCTGAATCCATGGCCTACCTTAAAGAGTCAGCAGATGCTGTTTGAGAGGGATTTAAAAATTGAATATGAAATCAAATCCAAATGACCAAATAAAAATAGTCACTGGGTCTGATTTTCCTGTCACACCAGTGCAGATTCCGAGCAACTCTGCCAAAATCAATGGAATGACACCAGTGTAAAACATGTAAATAAAAAAAGGATCAGGGACTGTATCTTTATGTAGGGCCTAACCAAATCCCTGATCCGCATGCTTCTGAAATTCAGATTCTGTTGCTTGAGCCCGGATTTTGTTATAACTAAAGAGGTGAAAATACTACAATTTCCCCTCCCCCCCTTACATTCATTCAAATTTGTAAAACAAATTTGCTTTGACTGTTTTTGCGCACCTTCCTGTTCACCTTCTGCCCATTTCTCACCAATGAGTTAGTCATCTTGGCTGAAACAAAGGGGCTGGTGTGACCAAGTAAGCAATCGAACTGCAATAATTCATGTTGGGAATTCACAATTCATTATGCTTGTGATTGACTGCAAGTGCAAAAATACAGGCACAAAAATAGAGCCTTGTAAACATTTGGTCCCAAATGTGTTATCCTAATTAGATGCAAAGAATAAGAACTAGTAGATGCTGTATAGTTGTTCTTGCTGTGTCCTAGTAAGGGAATCCTCACGCTGTAGCAGTCCCACTGGGAGAAACAGACTAAGGCTACAGCGTCCTTCTTATCAGGGCTGCCTGCCAAACTTTCTCAGGAGTAAGTGTCACTTTGTGGTATCCCTATTTTCCTTCCCAATAAAATAATAATTTGGCAGTGCTTGAGATGCTGATAGTAAATCAATACCAGATTGCAGGAGTCACTGCGATATTCAGCCTATTTATCAAGTAATGTCAGTTAGCTATGTGAGCAGAGGCTGGACAGAGGCTACTGTACCCTTAAGTAGTTTGCTTTAGAAAATGAGAAACTAGTTATTGTTTCAGTCAGTACAAACTAAAATTTCATACGGACAATGACTTGTTTATACTGCTCTATATACTGTTATACAGTAAGTATCACAATGAAATATAAGTACATTTATATTCCAATCGATTTTATAAGTATATGATTAAAATGAGAAAGTCAGCAATTTCTCAGTAATAGTGTGGCTGTGACACTTTTGTATTTTTATGTCTGATTTTGTAAGCAAGTAGTTTTTAAGTGAGGTGAAACTTGGGGGTACGCAAGATAAATCACACTCCTGAAAGGAGTACAGTAGGTCTGGAAAGGTTGAGAACCACTGGCCTAATTTTCTTGCCACTATATCATGACCATGGGTCCTATACTCATGTAATGTCCTGTGAACAGTACAGTTCTGTGAAAACTGGTATGGATGGCAGGACAGTTCTGACCTCTGTAATGCACATAAACTGCCTGCTGGTTAACACTAAAACTGATTCTTCTGCTATGACATTGCAGCATGTTGGGATTAAACAGTGTTAAACTCTCTAAAATCCACAGTCTGCACCATCTATTCTACACTCAGCCCTTAAGGACCTTGCTTCCCAGCCCCCTACTAGTCCATTGACCATGACTGTTGCCTGAACTCTGATTCCCACACGTCAGCCTCTGGCACCACCTCAGTCTTACTCAGTAGTAGAGATTTTTGTCTTTTTCATCAGCAGAGATCCCTTGTTGGGTATACGGTTAACTCTTACCATCTCTGTGGAGCAAAGTGGTCAAGAGGGCGATATTTTCATCCAGCCTCAAACCAGCCTCTGATTTAGTGTTCCTGCTTTCGTGCTGACTGCATTTTGCACAAGCAGGTTAGGTAGACAGGAAGCATAACTCGTTCATACAAATCAGGTTCACGCTCATTTTTCTGGTGCAGCCAATCACACACAAAAAAAAAAAGTGGGGGGAGGCTTGTTCTGAAAATTTATTCCTTCTACCCTGGGTAATCATGGACCTGGAGACCACAAAAAGGCAATCTGGCCATGGGTGCCTCATGGTCCAGATCCTCAGTCTTAATCTAAAGTCCAAATTAATGTAATTTCATTGAAGTCCATTTACTCAAGTAAATGGAGCTATGCCGCTCTACACCAACTGAAAAACTGACCCCTTGTAACCAATTACAGTGATATATATCTATCACTCATGGTGCATTTTTTATCGTGTATGATGGTAAGATTTTTCTAAATCTCAGGAGGCAATTTTAACACAAGGTATCTCTCTCTCCTTGAGGAGAGTGTATGGGATGCTACATCTTTGTTTTGTTTTCTTCCTGACATTTTCTTATTGTGTTACAGGGCTTTGCAGAGAATGGAATCAAACAAGTCACATTAAGAACAAAGCACAAACTTGAAAACTGCCCTGTGTTTTCAGAAAAGACAAAGTTCTGAAGGGTAATCAAATTCAGAAATGATGTGATTAAATGTTATCAGGTTGTTATGGTGACTGCAGTCTTTTCTGAAATGTCTATCCATAATCATAATGCATTTAATTAACAATATATTAAATAACCCAAACAGTCTTTTGTCTTTCGAGCATTATTCATGTGTATTGCTAAATTAAATTCTCTCTCCATAGAAATAGTCTACTGTATTTTATAAACCCTGAAACTGAATTTAAGCAATAAACGGGAGCAGACTTAATTTTGCTACTTTCTTTGTACCACAGTTGTCAGCAATGCCACGGTGTGAAGCCTGTACCCATTAAATCAGTGTAACTAATCTGAGGCAGTAAATAATGAATACCACAGTTGCCAGCAAAACTACACAGACATGACAGAAAGGATAGACGCCAGGACCTTCAGGCTTCTGCCACTTGAGCTCTTGAAGCTGTAGCAGTGTTAGGGCTTATACTTGGAGTGCACAAAAGTTTTGCTAGAACCCTGAATCCACTCCAAAAATCAGGCTGGTTTTGAGTTCTAGCGCAACCACAAACATCAGATCAAGTCCTCAAAGTTCATCTTGAGGGTACCCTAGCTACTGTGGAAAGTTTACAGAGCTTCACTGCTCGTGTATGAGGGTAGCAGCTCTGGAGGTGGGAGTGCTCCCAGTTAACACCACCTTATGGAGATACAGGTCAAGTCTCCTTCTGGCTCCCAAAAACACCGTAGAATTTGGAAGGGACAGTGACTTTCCTGCAGCAGTTTTTTTCTGCCCAAGACAACATGGGTGTGTTGGAAGGATAGGAGTGTAGGCATAGGTTGCCTAAAGTGGGACTGAGGGGGGCGGGAAGGTTAGAGAACCTGAACCTCAGTGTCTGTGGAACCTGAACCCATACCTGCCTAACTTCATGCTTTGTGGCCAACACAAATCAAACCCTGCAGGGTTCACCCACCCCTACTTACAATAGAAACTATCCAGTAGAGGCAACAGCTGGTGCTTAACTCCATAATTGGCTGAACCAAAATCCAAGCTCTGAACATCCTCAAACTTCAAGGAAGTGTGAATCTCAACTCAGGCCTGGTCTACACTACAAGTTTATGTTGGATTTAGCAGCATTAAATCCAAATTAACTCTCCACCCGTCCACACAACGAAGCCATTTTTTTGACATAAAGGGCTCTTAAAACCAGTTTCTGTACTCCTCCCCAATGAGGGGATTAGTGCTGAAATCGACATCACCGTTTTGAATTAGGGTAAGTGTGGATGCAATTCGAAGGTATTGGCCTCCGGGAGCTATCCCACAGTGCACCATTATGACTGCTGTGGACAGCACTCTGAACTCAGATGCACTGGCCAGGTGTACAGAAAAAGCCCTGGGAACTTTTGAATCTCATTTTCTATTTGGCCAGGTGAGCTCATCAGCACAGGTGACCATGCAGAGCTCATCAGCACAGCTGACCATGCAGTCCCAGAATTGAAAAAGAGCTCCAGCATGGACCGAACAGGAGGTACTGGATCTGATCGCTGTATGGGGAGAGGAATCCATGCTATCAGAACTACGTTCCAAAAAACAAAATGCCAAAACATTTCAAAAAATCTCTGAGGCCAGGAGGGACAGAGGCTACATCAGGGATGCAACACAGTGCCGCATGAAACTTAAGGAGCTCAGACAAGCATACCAGAAAACCAAAGACCCAGACGGACGCTCCGGGACAGAGCCCCAAACATGCCACTTCTACGCTGAACTGCATGCAATTCTAGGGGGGGCTGCCACCACTATCCCACCCCTGTCCGTGGACTCTGAGGATGGGATACTCTCCGCCATGGCTGAGGATTTTGCAGATGGGGAAGATGAGGAGGAGGACGAGCTTGGGGAGAGCACACAGCACACCATTCTCCCCGACAGCCAGGGTCTTTTTATCACCCTGACTGAAATACCCTCCCAACCCAATGAAGCCAGAGAAGGGACCTCTGGTGAGTGTACCTTTTTAAATATAATACATGTTATAAAAGCAAGCTTTTTTAATGATTAAGTATCCCTGAGGACTTGGGATGCATTCGTGGCCAGTACTGCTACTGGAAAAGTCTGTTAACGTGTCTGGGGATGGAGCGGAAATCTTCCAGGGACATCTCCATGAAGCTCTCCTGGAGGTACTCTAAAAGCCTTTGCAGAAGGTTTCTGGGGAGAGCAGCCTTATTCCGTCCTCCATGGTCGGACACTTTACCACGCCATGCTAGTAGCAAGTAATCTGATATCATTGCATGACAAAGCCTGGCAGCGTATGGTCCCAGTGTTTGCTGGCATTCAAGCAACATCCGTTCTTTATCTCTCTGCGTTATCCTCAGGAGAGTGATATCGTTTATGGTAATCTGGTTGAAATAGGGGAATTTGATTCAGGGGACATTCAGAGGTGCCCGTTCCTACTGGGCTGTTTGCCTGTGGCTGAAAAGAAATCCTCCCCGCAGTTAGCCATGCGGTGGGAGGGGGGGCCATTGGCGCTGAGCTGTTCACGTTTGGCTAGCAGGGATCTTCCCTGATACCAGCCGCGTGGTGGGGAAGAGGAAAAGCGATCATCCCAGAGAATTGGATGGGGGGAGGGGGTTAGTTTGGTTTCTGCTGCTGCACGTTAACAGGAAAACTGCAGCAGTAAATGGCCAGCTCAACAGGCTTTGCTTGGTTTGGGAAAGGAGGGGGCTGCTGTTATGAAGGTTGCAGAAGCCGAAACACTATGGCTTACCATGTCCGTCTGCAAGCCGAATTCTGTTGCCCGGCCCTGCGTGTGTGATCTCTAACACCAAAGCCGCAGGCACTCAATATAAGATGCAAAATGCGACCTTGTACCAAAATCTCATGTGCTATGTAATGTGAATAGTGTTGTTCACCGTGAAAGAGTATAGCCATTGTTCTGTAACATGTATCTTCACTCCCTTTTTTTCCTCCAGCAGCTGCAAATGTTTCAAGCCTCCCTCCTCCATCCCAGAGGCTATCTCAGATAAGGTGGTGAAAAAAACGCATGCGTGATGACATGTTCTCTGAGCTCATGCAGTCGTCCGGCACTGACAGAGCTGTGTGGAGGGACACAATAGGAGAGTACAGGACGGTGGCCGATGAAGATCAGAGGAGGCATGAGGAAACGCTGGGGATACTGCGGGATCAAACGGACATGCTCCGGCGTCTGGTGGAGGTTCATGAACAGCAGCAGGATCACAGACGGCTGCTGCAGCCCCTGCTTAACCGCCCTCCCTCCTCCCCAAGTTCCATAGCCTCCCCACCCAGACATCCAAGAACGTGGGGTGGGAGGCTCGGGGCACCCAACCACTCCACCCCAGTGGACAGCCCAAGCAACAGAAGGCTGGCATTCAACAAGTTTTAAAGTGGCCTTTTCCTTCCCTCCTACCCTCCTCCCACACCCCACTTGGGCTACCTTGTGAGTTATCTCCCTATTTTTATAATCAATTAATAAAGAATACATGTTTTTTAAATGATAGTGACTTTATTTCCTTTGCAAGCAAGCTGTGATCAAAGGCGGGAGGGCGGGTGGCTTACAGGGAATTAGAGTCAACCAAGGGGAAAGAGTTTTCATCAAGGAGAAACAAACAGAAGTGTCACACAGTGCCCTGGCCAGTCCTGAAACTGGTTTTCAGAGCTTCTCTGATGCGCACCGCTTCCTGCTGTGCTCTTCTAACTGCCTTGGTGTCTGGCTGTGCATATTCAGCAGCCAGGCGATTTGCATCAACCTCCCATCCCGCCATAAACGTCTCCCCCTTACTCTCACAAAGATTGTGGAGCACACAACAAGCAGCAATAACAATGGGAATATTGGTTTCACTGAGGTCTGAGCGAGTCAGTAAACTGCGCCAGCGACCCTTTAAACGTCCAAATGCACACTCTACCACCATTCTGCACTTGCTCAGCCTATAGTTGAATAGCTCCTGACTACTGTCCAGGGTGCCTGTGTACGGCTTCATGAGCCAGGGCATTAAGGGATAGGCTGGGTCCCCAAGGATAACTATAGGCATTTCAACATCCCCACCAGCTATTTTCTGCTCTGGGAAGTAAATCCCTTCCTGCAGCCATTTAAACAGACCAGAGTGCCTGAAGACGTGAGTGTCATGAACCTTTCCCGGCCATCCCATGTTGATGTTGGTGAAACATCCCTTGTGATCCACCAGTGCTTGCAGCACCATTGAAAAGTACCCCTTGCGGTTTATGTACTGGCTGCCCTGGTGGTCCGGTCCCAAGATAGGGATATGTGTTCCGTCTATAGCCCCACCACAGTTAGGGAATCCCATTGCAGCAAAGCCATCTAGTATGACCTGCACATTTCCCAGAGTCACTACCTTTGATGATAGCAGCTCAGTGATTGCGTTGGCTACTTGCATCTCAGCAACCCCCACAGTAGATTTGCCCACTCCAAATTGATTCCCGACTGACTGGTAGCTGTCTGGCGTTGCAAGCTTCCACAGGGATTGTCACTCGCTTGTGAACTGTGAGGGCTGCTCTCATCTTGGTATTCTTGCGCTTCAGGGCAGGGGAAAGCAAGTCACAAAGTTCCATGAAAGTGCCCTTACGCATACGAAAGTTTCGCAGCCACTGGGAATCATCCCAGACCTGCAACACTATGCGGTCCCACCACTGTTGCTTGTTTCCCGGGCCCAGAATTGGCATTCAACAGCATGAGCCTGCCCCATTAACACCATGATCTCCAAATTGTGGGGGAACGTGGTTTTAGAGAAAAGTGTGTTCAGGGCCTCATCACCGCGCTGCCGTCGCCTCCTCGCCTGGTTTTTCAGGTGCTGGTTCTGCATACACTGCACAATAATGCACGAGGTGTTTACAATGGTCATAACTGCTGGAGTGAGCTGAACGGGCTCCATGCTTGCTGTGCTATGGTGTCTGCTCCTGCTCGTGCAATCCAGGGAAAAGGGCATGAAACGATTGTTTGCCGTTGCTCTGGCGGAGGGAGGGGCAACTAACAACATGGCTTACAGGGTTGGCTTACAGGGAATTAAAATCAACAAAGGGGATGGCTTTGCGAGAAACAAAATGGCCCCCTCAAGGATAGAACTCAAAACCTCAAGGATAGAACTCAAAACTGGGTTTAGCAGGCCATTGATTTCATGGAGCGAGGGAGGAGAAAATGAATACAAAACAAATCTGGCCTATTTCTTGTTTTGATCCACTTCATCTATCTTTATACATCTTGCTGGCAGCAGACTGTGCAGTACGACCGCTAGCCATCATCATCACCTGGGTGCTCGGCAGAAGACGGTGCAGTATGACTGCTGGCCATCGTCTTCTGCTGGCTGCAGATTAAAAGACAGTGCACTGCCGGTAGGACTGAATCGGCATGACACGAAACTTAAAAGGGAAATGACCTGGCTGAGTCACTCCCATGTTTGCCCAGGTGCCCCGACCTCATCAAGGTTGGTTAAAAGAGCACCCTGGACTACGTCAACGACGGCTACCAGTCATACTGCACTGTCTGCTGCCAAAAGGCAATAAACTGCTGCTGTGTAGCAATGCAGTACCGCGTCTGCCAGCACCCAGGAGATGTACGGTGATGGTTAGCGGAGCGGGCTCCATGCTTGCTGTGGTATGGCGTCTGCACAGGTAACTCAAGAAAAAAGGTGCAAAATGATTGTCTGCCCTTGCTTTCATGGAGGGAAGGGGGGCCTGACGATATGTACCCAGAACCACCCGCAACAATGTTTTAGCCCCATCAGGCACTGGGATTTCTACCCAGAATTCAAATGGGCAGCGGAGACTGCAGGAACTGTGGGATAGCTACCCAAAGTGCAATGCTCCGGAAGTCTACGGTTGCCTCGGTACTGTGGACACACACCGCCGACTACATGCACTTAGAGCATTTGTGTGGGGACACACACAATTGACTGTATAAAAACGCTTTCTACAAAACCAACTTCTATAAATTTGACCTAATTTCGTAGTGTAGACAAGGCCTAAGATGACCAGATGTCTCAATTTTATAGGGACAGTCCCGATATTTGGGGATTTGTCTGGTATAGGCGCCTATTACACCCCCCCACACCCCCCGTCCCGATTTTTCACACTTGCTGTCTGGTCACCTCAACACAGATCTGAACGTTGTGGATAAATCTATACTTCAGATTTATACCAACGTAACTGAGAGCAGAATTTGGCTCCATCTCTAATTAACATGAGCAACACAGTGAACACACACGCATTGAGGAGAGAACAGTATCCCTAACTATATTCACCTAATTCCTTGGTGAATATATTCAAACAGAGTCAGTTTCTCCAAGAGTAAGAAAGTTGGTTTCACCAGGAAAATATAATTTTTATAGCATTAAATTTCTCCTCATTTAATTGTTTTATAACTACGGTTTACAAAGGGCCTGAATAAGAGCCAACTTACGCCAATTTTGCACTGGTGCAACCTTTGCTGATATCTGTGGAGATCCTTTTTATTTACACCATTGTTAGTGAGATCAGAATCAAGCTTGATGGTGTTATTGCTAGCCTTCCTTTAAATTTCAGTTATAATTTCTGTTTCCTGGGTAACTTAGCTTTTCCAAAAGTGGCAAAAGGGTTGTTCAGTTTATGTAGTTGCCTTTTTTTGCTTGGGCAGACAGGGTAATTGTTTCTGGACTCTCAAAAAATGCTTAAGGTAGAGCAGACAGAATATCAGCATGGGGGGGAAGGGGAATGGTCAGAGACTTAGTCTACACCTCCTGCCTTTCGTCAGCTAATGTCCTAACTCTGGCATTTGGTAGATAGTGGTGGGTTTATTTCCCACCCACTTAGACCTTGATGGAATCTGAAGGAAAACAAAATAGAATGTTACACACCACTCTATGGACCCTCCCTCCCCCACAGCAAATGTTTCTTTAATTGGTTCAATTACCACTCCACCCCCTCACCTTTCATCACTTCAGGAATGACTATTTGAAGCAAGCCATGTATAGAGATTTAGCTGGCATTTAGTGACACTGGGCTCTACAGTCCCTGAAATATTACTGATGTCACTTATTACGGGTTTTTTCCCCCCAGAGACCCAAGGCACTCCTGCCCTGGGGCATGCATTGACAATCTCAAGATAACACTCCTTTGACAGAATCAAGGGGAACTATACCAGGGACCGAAGTGATCTGCAGAGAGTTTCCAAGCTGGGCATTGTTTGTTAGTTATAGTCCACGTCTAGTTTTTACTTTGGTCTTGCTGCAAAATTAGTGGTAAAATTACTACTAGCATAAAAATCTTGTTTTCTTTTCCATACTAGAAGAGTATATTTAGAGGTTTCTTCTGAACTAGAAAAAACTGTTCTGGAAGATACGCTAATCTTTCAAGTCTAGCTATGGACATAAATGTATCCTGCACACCATACTCCCAAGAGTAATCCTTACTTGTGCATGTAGTCCCAATTGACTTCAATGAGACCAACCAAGTACATTGGACCCTATAGCTTACATTGCCTTAAATTTAATCCCATTTTACCAAATTATTTTACAAAAAACTCACCCTCACCTTGTATAAACTCCTTCTAACATTCAAAGTTCAGGTCTCTCTCTCTCTCTCTCTGTACACTTCTTTCGCTTACTTAATCAAGAGGCACTGAGGGTTTTGGGTTAATTTATAATGTTTTCCCCCCTTCACAGACAGAGACTAATCTCAGTCACAGGACATAGCACAGGGCCTGATTCTTATACCCTTACTCATATTGAGAAGCACCTTACTACATGAGTAACTCCACTGATTCCAATATGACTACTTGTGAGATAAGGCACTATTCAGTGGTCTGGATCCAATCTGACGGAGGAAAGCAGGAGCCTTTCCACTGACTCCAGTGGGCACTGGATCAGCCCCACTAAGTAAGGGGATCAGAATCTTTCCATTAGTAAATAGCAATGGGCATACATAATCAAATGTGGAGAACTGGTTTGGATAATGCTTTCCCAAATCATATCAGAACCTCCTTGAGTCTGATATCAATTGGGCTAGAAATCTCACAAAAGCAGGCTTCCTTGGAAATCTCCTGGCATTTCTTTCTCAAGCTGGAACCAGGAACTGGATAGTCACATCAAAATTAAAACAACGGGGCCCCAAGTGTTGTGTCCAATGCCACTTGAGTAGAGTGCAAGTGAGTAAATGCAATACAAGCTAGGGAACACAAGAGGGAGTTCAGACAAGAAGTCATTTAGATTTCAAGAAAATATGAATTATATGCCGTACAGGATAATGAGCAGAATAGGGGCCAAAAGACTTTGGGAGGCATGGCTTTTTCCTTTTCTTTTATCCAGACGCAGAGCACATTTTTTTTCTAAAATAATCTTTATTATTATTTTTAAAGAGGAGTGAAATAATAGTTGGTCTTTTGAAGACCAGAGGCTAAACCAACTGATAAAATTCAGCTGCTATCTGGAATAAATGCAGCTGAAACTGCCAAAACAAGCATGCCGTCACTTCCTGTATGTGTGCACGAAATGTTTTCACCAGGAACTCAGAAATCAGCAAACTAGACCTGGCATGAGCAAAAGAAGAGAAATCTACAACTAGAAGATGAATTTCACCAACTATTCAAACTTTGTATTTATTCTTCTTTTATTTTTAACTATTTATTAACTGCAATAGGAAATTTGGGAGAGAAACTGGAGCAAAGTGTTTTGTTTCTTCTGGTCTGTCTAACTGGAAATTTACAATTATTGGCTACACGAGGTCTATATGCACCTCCATGTGTGCTTACTCATGTGAGTAGCTTCATTGCTCACTGAGAGTCAGGGGTCCACAATCTGTCCCATAAGAAGCAGTTAGCACCACTTGATCAGCCAGCTCTCCACAGACCCCCAGCAAGTCATCTGTGGACCATCAGTAGGCCTGGGACCAAAGTTTGGGAGGCTGAGTTAATTTTTGCTAGTACATTAAGAGCTAGGAATCTGAAATCATCATTTGTGATGTACCATATAAAGTTATCAGACAAAACACGCTAGTGAAGGAATTGGCTTTTGGAAGGATGGAAGGTTTCCCTTAAAAAGCAGGCAAGGCACCTGTTGGAGGTGGGACCTAGCAAGCTTCTGGCTCTACTACTTCTATCCAGACACAGTTGGATAATAATTTACTGCTTATTCAGTGTTCTGTCCTGAAGCTTGAAGTCTGTCTTGATTGAGTGCTTTAGATAATCAGAAATAATCATAGAATCATATGATTGGAAGCGACCTCGAGTATAAACTAAGTATAAACTAAGTATAAACTAGACCATCCCAGACAACTGATTGTCTAACCTGCACTTAAAAACCTCCAGTAATAGAGATTCCAAAACCTTCCTAGGCAATTTATTCCAGTGCTTAACTATCCTGACAGGTAGGAATTTTTTCCTAATGTCCAACCAAAAACACCTTTACTACAATTTAAGCCCATTGCTTCTTGTTCTCTCCTCAAAGGTTAAGGAGAACAATTTTTCTCCCTTCTCCTTGTAACAACTTTTTATGTACTTGAAAACTGTTATGTTCCCCCTCAGTCTTCTTTTCTCCAGACTAAACAAACCCAGTTTTTTCAATCTTCCCTCATAGGTCATGTTTTCTAGACCTTTAATCATTTTTCTGACTCTCCACTGGACTTTCTCCAATTTGTCTGCATCTTTCCCAAAATTTGGTGCCCAGAACTGGACACAATACTCCAGTTGAGGCTTTATCAGCACAGAGTAGAGTGGAAGAATTACTTCTCGTGTCTTGCTTACAATGCTCCTGCTAATACTTCTGTCAGGGTTCCTTCCCCACTCTGAACTCTAGGGTACAGATGTGGGGACCTGCATGAAAGACCCCCTAAGCTTATTCTTACCAGCTTAAAAACTTCCCCAAGGTACAAACTTTGCCTTGGCCTTGAACAGTATGCTGCCATCACCAAGCGTTTTAAACAAAGAACAGGGAAAGAGACCACTTGGAGATGCCTTTCCCCAAAATATCCCCCCAAGCCCTAAACCCCCTTTCCTGGGGAAGGCTTGATAATAATCCTTACCAATTTGTACAGGTGAACACAGACCCAAACCCTTGGATCTTAAGAACAATGAAAAATCAATCAGGTTCTTAAAAGAAGAATTTTAATTCAAGAAAAGGTAAAAGAATCACCTCTGTAAAATCAGGATGGAAAATACTTTACAGGGTATTCAGATTCAAAACACAGAGGATCCCCCTCTGGGTAAAACCTTAAAGTTACAGAAAACAGGAATAAACCTCCCTCTTAACACAGGGAAAATTCACATAAAACAAAAGATAAACTAATCTGCCTTGCCTGGCTTACCTATACTGGTTGCAATATTGGAGACTTGGATTAGGATGGGTGGAGAAGATGGATTTCTGTCTGGCCTCTCTCAGTCCCAAGAGAGAACAAAAACGTAAACAAAGAGCACAAATGTAACCCTTCTGCCTGTCAGAGTTGGCAGCAACAAGGGCCGAGTTCAGTATCTAGGGGTTCCATTCCAATAACACAATGCAAAACCGGCTCGAGCCCCCACCCAGTGACCTGGGACAAATATATACCACCCCCACTGGGCGCCTCCAAGAGGCAATACTTCCCCTCTCGCAAGCACAGAGTCTGAGTGTAGCAAAAAGCCTTTTAATAACAGAGAGAAACAATGTGGCATTATGTTGGGGAAACACCACCAACAGGATTCATAACACAACCCATGAGCAAAACCGACCCCAAGCAAATTTGGGGCATATCCTTTCCTTTTGGTTCTTGAGTCCAGCAACCCAAAATCACCCAAAGTCCCAAAAGTCCAACGACCCAAAAGTCTCTGTCCTTGGTCAGGGCAGCCCAGAGTTCAAAAGTTTATCTGCAGAGTTTTTACCTCCCAACTTGGGTGGAGATTATGGGGGGGGGGTGTTAAGGGGCACCTTACGTGGTCCAACACTGATGGCCCCACCTCTCCATTGGGCTCCGCTCCACCAGCTGCTCTGCACTGCCAGCCACTCTGCTCCGCTCGCCATCCCGCAAACTGAACTGCTCTGCCAGCCGCTCCGCCCGCAAACTGCTCTGCCAGCTGCTCTGCTCACTGTCCCGCAAACTGCTCCGCCAGCCGCTCCGCTCACCGTGCTGCAAACAGCTCTACCATATAGCTTCAGGCTCCCCTACTACTTAACACAACACTCAGTGATTTCAGCTTGTAGTAGGGGAGCCACAGTGCTGGTACACCCTTAGCCCAAAGTGAATTCAACTCAGCAGCCTGTAAGTAGACTCCTAATGGAATCAAAATTAGCTCTGATATTCCACAGTGGAGAGAGGAGGAAGTGCAATTAGCATGTAAGGCCCACACCAGGTATTAATACCTGTTCCCAGCCTCTCTAGTCACAGAGTTTTGGAACCCATGACCCTTGCCTAGCGAGTGCTATTTAGTTGATGGCGAGTCCCTCCATCATAACAAAAGGCCAAGTACAGTTCCAGTGTCCTTGATTCCCATAATCAGGGTAATAACAATTTATTCTTCCTTCCCCAATAACAGAGATACTGGGGATCCCACAGCAGCCAAAGTGACCATTTGGGCAGCTATGGCCTCATTCTAGGCGGGGTGGGTGTGCCTATGCAAATGAGATCAGCCCCTAAAGTTCTTTTCCACAACTTGCCACACCTCACCACCAGATGTCAGGGTGGAGCTGATCCTGACTCTGCTTACACAAACAAAAGCCTTCCCCCCCCAAGATTTGAAAGTATCTTGTTCCTTTATTGGTCCTTTGGGTCAGGTGCTAGCCAGGTTAGCTGAGCTTCTTAACCCTTTACTGGTAACAGGATGTTGCCTCTGGCCAGGAGGCATTTTATAGCACTGTATACAGAAAGGTGGTTACCCTTCCCTTTATATTTATGACAACTTCCCGGAATGATGTTGGGGTTGTTTTTTTTTGCAACAGTGTTACACTGTTGACTCATATTTAGCTTGTGATCCACTATAACCCCCAGATCGCTTTCCACAGTACTCCTTCCTAGGGAGTCATTTTCCCATTTTGCATATGTGCAACCGATTGTTCCTTCTTAGTGGAGTACTTTGCATTTGTCCTTATTGAATGCTCAAAGCTCATTAATGGTAAAAGCAGAATTAAAAATGGCAGTACACTACAGCATTCAGTGATGGTCCAATAATTGCTGTAATGTGATTGTAAAGAATAGTGCTTGGGATCACTAGTATGGAGGACTGTTGTAGTTTTTGCAAGGATGAACTGTCACTCAGAAGGCCAAGAGTGATATAAAAGGCCCAAACAGTTGCAAGCTCTTTACTCAATAAATAAATAAAATTGTGCATCAGCGAATGTGAAAATAAAGAGAGAGTCTCTGAAACAGACTACAATACTGTTAAAATCCCAGCACAGGAGCTGCTGATATATGTTACATGAGTGTGTGTGTGTATTCATAATATGAAATCCCTTTTCATAACCCTGCTGGTTTCTCATAAACTATCATTCCCTGCTGATTCACAAGAACAAAATTTGTATACATTTGCATCATGTACGTGTCTTTTATTCCCAAAAAGACCTGGCAAACTGGCTTTACTTTGTTTGAGTCATCAGGTTTGTCTGGTATTACAGATGCAGATGGTGAGTCAGGTTCATAACTGGCCATTTGTGAGCAAAAATCCCTGATTTCCGCATGCACATTGGGTTTTGGGATGCATAAATCAGGTGCAACCAAAGATGTTGCAAATGCCTAATTTTGAAAATCTAGCCCATAATTTAGAGTTGTTTTAGACAAGTAGGATTTTCCACTACAGAAGTTAACATATTCCACAGATAAATTTGGGTTGCCGTCTCTCACAGATGAGGATATGAGCTGTGAAAATCCTTTCACTTGTCTATTCCCACATCAAAACAGCCATGGGAATGGATTCCCAGTATAGTCCATGCTAAGGTCAAAAATATTCTGGTAAGGTGCTTGTGTGGTTTTTTTTTTTTTCCCCTAACATCAAGGTTTTCCCATTGTTACTGGAAAGACACTTCTCAACAGTAAATAAACAGATGTCCACCTTTACTCCATTACTTTCTATGACAGTGATTGTCAGTGATTGCATTTCAAAGCACTCATCCTATTGCACTCTGCTGCTGCTTTCTAAAGCTATGTCTACACTAGTGAGCATACAGCGGCACAGCTGTACCAATGCAGCTGTGCCACTGTAAGATCACTTGTGTAGCCACTCTATGCTGATGGGTGACAGCTCTCCCATTGACATAATAAAACCACCCCCACAAGCGGTGATAGCTATGTCAGCGGGAGAAGCTCTCCTGCTCACATAGAGCTGTGCATACTACCACTTATGCCAGCAAAACTTATGTCGCTCAGCAGGGTGTGTTTTTAACACTCTGACAAGGTGTACCAAACTCACACAGGGCCAACAGGGCCTGACCAATCACTGTGGGCCTATGAGGCCTTGCTCCTTTGACTCTGCTGTGCATGCTCTAGCTGGACGGGACAAATAAAAGGAGGCAGCCCAGCTCAGTCTGGGCTGGCGGAGGAGGAGTGAGGATGTCTGAGGCAGCCTCCTGCAGAGATGCCTGTGACTCTCCAAGTGGTCAGAACCGTAGCCGCAGACTACGCTTCAGATGACCAGCTGAGTGCACAGACTGACTGGGATGCCGAGCTGCTGCCAGCCCAGGAGATGCCTGAGACGACCCTTGTGGTATGAAGTAACCCAGAAACGTAGAAGAAGCCAATGCTTAAACCCTTAACTGGGAATTTCCTGGCTTCATAGGGCCCTAAGTCAGAACCCAGTAGAGTAGGGTGGGCCCGCATTCTCCTCCCCCCCTCCCCTTGCCACTAGGTGTGGTTACTGCTTGCTTTGCTCTGCCCCGCCAGGGGGCTACAGACTGATTGTTTGTCCTGTGTTGCCCAGAGAGTCAGAACCCGCAACTGCTAGTGCTTGCACCAGCCAGGAGGCTCAAGGACCAGAAACTGTTTGTTTGCTCGGCCCCACCAGGGGACCTGAGCCCTCCTTGTTGCAATTACCTGATCCCATAGGAACACCCGATGACTGTGTGATGGGCCAACAGGGGCAGCGCTGCTCAACATGCAGGGCCCCCCAGGACACACACCCCTGAGCAACATAAGTTTTGCTGACATAAGTGGTAGTGTAGACATAGCCTGAGTAATCTATTTCTTATAGCTTGGTGATTTTGGATGGATCCTTCACTTTGTCTTGCAAATACAGCATATCACTCATGTTTCAGTCTGATGTAATTAATGTTTGTAAGTTGCTTGGAAGATTACATGAGCTACCACTGTTAGGTGCTATTACAATGATGATCAGTAAAACCCAAATGCCGGCGATGTATTATTAAAGAAAATAAAGGTTCTGTACCATGATGCATTGCCATGCTGTGAGTATTGGATGGTTAGTACTAGAATACAACTGGCAGCATGGCCTGACAAACTGATATAATACTGATTTGCCGAATGGGCAGCCAGCTGCCTTGCTAGCTCCCAAAGAGATATTCAAAATGTGGGGTTTTAAAAAATGATTTTGGATGCGCCCTTGGATTTGAGTAAATTATTTACATAAGGAATTATAGCTATCCCCGTAAGCACTGTTGTTGTAGCTACATTGTCCCAGGATATAAAGAGAAACTAGGGGAGTGAAGTAATATCTTCTATTGGACCAGCTTCTGTTGGTGAGACGGACTTCTGTTGGTGAGAGGGACAACACCTTTGAGCTTACACAGAGCTCTTCAGGTTCAGGTCCCTGCTCCAAGGCAGGCACAGCAGGGATTTGAAAACATCTCAGGGGAGTGTCCTAACCACTGGGCCATTGGCTGTGGTAGTACAGACATAAGCATGCCAGTCAGCCAGCCTGAGAAAGTCTCCTCCCTGGCTATCTTTTGTAGGAGGGGGTAGAGGAAGGGGAGGGTAACTGTGCTAGGAACACACCTACGGGATCAGGATGCACAGGCAAGAGCGGGACTCCCTAGTCTGAGAATCCCTGACATGCCAAGCAGCTCGGGGCTATCAGGACTGAGGGTGGGTCTATCTCTGAGCTGGGAGGTGGGATTCCCAGCTCACACAGATGTACCCTGTGCCAGCCGTGCTCAAGCTGGCACCTAAAAATAGCAGCGTCCGCAGCAGCAGCAGCATCGGCAGTAGCTCATTCGAGCTGCCTGAATATGTAGCCAAGCCGTTGGGCGGGTCTGTACTTGAGGTAACTCTCCTGAGCTGCTGCCCATGCTGCAGTGGACACACTGCTATTTTTAGGTGCTAGGTGGAGCACAGCCAGGGTGGGTACTTCTCTGTGAGCTAGGCATCATACCTCCCTGCTCAAATGTAGACATGGCCTTAGGTGGTTTTGCACATGCCCACCCACAGAAACTTAGGCACCTTTGGGACTTTAGGCAGCAACTGAGCAGGGGTTTTGTGAATGCCAGGGGGGCCTACATGTTGGACATCGGTGCCTAAAGTGGTGTTTAGGTGCCTAAGGCCCTTTGTGAATCTAGCCCTTCCCACCTCTATCAAGTGACAAACAGGAGGGAGTACAGCTACAGAGAGAGCAACATTTGCATAAACTTTCTACCGAGGATTCTTCTGGTCACCCTTTGGAAGCCACCATAGCTGCACCAGACTCATATTTGGTTGGAAAGTGGAACTGAAGTGAGAGAGAGGAGAAAAGTGCTCCTACCTTGTGTCAAGGAGTCAGTACAAGTGTCCTATATGTATTATTGTTCCTGTGCTCTTGAGAGGACTTTGTGGGGAGAGGTGATGGAGACTGAGGACTTCACAATGGGCGATGACGTAGAGGTGATTTCTTGACGGGGCACAACATATAGAGGGTTCTTCGTTAAAGCAGCAGAGGACAACAGCAGAGCTGAGTGAACTCCAGTAAAGCCCTTCCTACCCAGCCACTAAATACAGTTGAAAGCACTATAGCTGGATTAGGTGGTAGAGCCTTAAGACAAGAGCAGGTACCTCCCCAGGGACTGGAGACAGGCCTGCCCAAGTTAAGCTTGGGACTCTGGGACTACGCTATCTCCCGACACCAAGCTATGAATGGGGTTTAGCAGATGGAGCAGGGGAAGTGATGTGGTAAAGGGTCATGTGCCTATTGACCATTCACGCCAGTGGGTAGGGAATCAAGTTAATTGACTACTGTCAAAATTACTCTGTTACTTATTCATTTACATATATTTATTGCTGTGTTTTCCAAAGTTGATGCTGTGTCCTCCCTCCAATCTCCCCCAGCAATATTTTCCTTGTTTCACACACAGGCTCAGAGCTGGCTAGTGGGGAAGTATTGCCAGTTAAGGCACCAGGGAAAGTATAGTGATTGCAGAAATTCCAGACTGGGGGCTCAGACTGATGGGTTGGTTAGTTTTAAGAGGGACCCTAAGCTATTTGAACCCAGTCCTTGATGCTGCTGACAACACCTAGCAAAAAGGTTGCACATATAAAGAGAATTCTGTATTAAAGCCACAGGACACAGACAGGACCCTGTAGTACAAAGTCACTACTTACTTGTCACTGAAATCCTTCCTTAAGCTCGACTTCTACCATTATGCCTACAAGAAATAGCCAATCTCACAATGAATTGTAACCTTGTAATCTCACTGATGTTCCCCCTTTCCAACCGCCTTACTCTTGTCACTCCTTTCATTGCACCATGATGGAGGCTAGACTGTGAGCGCTTTCAAGCAGAGGCCATGTCTTCTTATCTGCAATGTGAGGTGGCTGCTTTGAGTCACAATGAAGCCTGGAAGAGACTGTGATCCAAATTCCAGAGCCCTTTAAGGAGACAACCTATAAGGCAGGGAACAGATTTGCCCATATTTCGGCTGATGGTCATCCTTTTGGGGCTCTAACACTCCTTCACTACAGTGAAGCACCAAACCAAGGTACTGAGCTGTGAAAAAGACAAGAGTTTAACCTCAGTAGCTAAGCATTTCAGTAGAGTCGAGTCTGGAGAAAGCTACAGTGTATTCCACTTTGAGTTGCTCCCATTCAGCATGGGATCATAACAAGGAAAGGCCAAAGTCACCAGATGTAGATTGACTGAATAGTACCAGAAAAAAAATGCCAGAACTGAAGAAGGGAAAAGGGGCGGGGGGGTTTGGGAATAATCAAAGACAGCATCTTTATGTGATTCAGCCTCTGATAAACAGTCTGCTTGGAAATATTCAGTGTGTAGCGCTGCTAGTGGAAAATAACTAACATATGGTGCCCTGAGACCAAACTGACACTGTACCTCACTAAGTCCACTGTCCCATGCACAAGAGACTGCACTGCGAGGTGGAAGTACGGCATTATTAAACATCTGAGCATTGTAAGGGGGGGGAACGCATACCCGTAGAATTCTCCACAGCTTACACACCTGGCGATGAGAAACAGGAGAACAGCAGCGGATGCTTTCTGCTTCCACAAAAGGCACATGGTGTATTGTACTGTACTGTATTGTACGGATGGGTAATTTTTAAATCCAGCAACTTTTAACTGTTCAGTTGTAGTCCCAAAAACGGAAAGCAGATATGTATTATTGCATTTCCCTAAAACACCTTAGACTGAATACCTCTCAGGGCAGTAAATCCTGCCTCAGTAGTGCTTGGGGTGGAGCCCAGAGGTTCTAGCCCATTGCAGGAGCTGCTGCAAGGTCCAAGAGCCAGGCTATGCCCTTTCTGTTTTGACTGTCCTGTGAGGAGGAGAGGAGAGAAGCAACAGGGGCCACTAGATGGGAGATCCAGGATGGGGCAAAGCTTTCAAATCTCTACCCTACTGTAGGAAGCTCCTGCTACTACTGGGGCCTATGGAGAGGAGCTAGGGGCTGTTTGGAATCTCTTTCCCAGCATCTTGTCTGTTTGCAGCTCCCTCCCCCAATCCACTGCAGCAGTACCTGTAGGACTGCACCATTACCTCCAAATAATTAGCAATTGACAGCAGCACAAACACATTGGGGGTGCAGGATGGATACATAGCTCCTGTATTTTCCCCTGAATGCATCCGATGAAGTGAGCTGTAGCTCACGAAAGCTTATGCTCAAATAAATTGGTTAGTCTCTAAGGTGCCACAAGTACTCCTTTTCTTTTTGCGAATACAGACTAACATGGCTGCTACTCTGAAACCTGTCATAGCTCCTGTTGTGTCTTTGCATCCAGCCACACCAGTTTCATTGAGATGATGGCTCCCTAGTCCTGCAGAAGAGGAAGCAGGATTTGCCCCACAATCCAGTTCTGAATTTTACTATCAATATATTGACAGCAAAATATTTTACTTCCTATTATTTATCCATGAGCAATTCTTTATCCATGATTGCATGGAGCACATTAATTGGCAGTATTTGCATAGGATTGGATAAAACAGATAAGATCTTCAACCTGGAATACAGTAGACTAGTTTGCTGTAATTATGGTGGCAGCTGTCACCATGTCTGTTATAGCACTACAATATGGATATAGGCATTACTGAATACTATGGCTTAGTTAGCTAGCTAAGGAACAGCTGAGGATCGATCAGAGTTTCTATTTTCTAGGGCCAGATCCTCAGCTGGTATAAATTGGCATAGCTCCATCTCCCAGATTTTAGGGGGTAACAAAACGATAGTATAATCGATAAAGTTGCAGCAAGTGGAAATTTAGCATATAGATTCTTTTATCAGATGATTATTTTTTTAAAGAGAAAGAAAATATTTTGGGAACTAAGTGGTACACACACAGCTTTTGGAAAATCTGAGTTTCAGAGAGATCACAAATGATAGCAAGTCTGCGGCCCTCATCTTCATTTATTCACATCAAACCTTTATATAGTTTGGCACAATTCAAAATGGGCCTGATCCAAAGTCCATTGATGTCAATGGAAAACTTCCACGGGCTTCACTGGGCTTTGAATCAGAACCTAGAATTAACAACCTCTGCCCAACAGAGGTCTTGGATTGGGACAGCTGGGATGCTGCAGGTCGAAACTAAAGTACTGCTGCTGAATGTACAGAACCTGTCCCATAATTCATAAGGAGAAAGGTAAAGGTGACCGGGGGGGAGGGGAAGGCATGTTCTCTTAGTCTGTACAAAGAAAGGCCTGGATTTATTTTTTTCCAAGCAAGAAGGTGGGAGGTAGGGGGAGTTTCTGCTTGTTTTTTTTTTTTTTTTTTTACATTAGACATTGAGGTCTTGTCTAATTGAAGACTTTTGATGACTGGAAAACTCATAGGTTCATGACATCGGTAATACCAAGGTAGTGAATCCTCTTTAACTGAAAGGTTTCATTTCTTGTTTTTAGGGGCACTGCCAGCATGAAATGAGCCAATTACAAGAGAGAGTTAAGTGTTTTCAGACCCTTCACCTGCCCCTGAATGCCTGTGCCAATTTTACAACCACATTCTCATATTTAAAGAAGATATTTCTCTCCCTCCTTTTGCTGTCTGAAAGATCCACACAACCAGGGGGAACAAACAGTCAGTGGGAGGAAGTGGTGGGGAGATCTCTGGAAATGGGTGGCAGAAGGAAGTAGCAAGGAGTCAGGGCATATTTAAAATGGCCTTTTCAAAATGGCAGTGGCAAATTAAAATAAATTGAATTAATCCCTAGTTTCAATATGCATGATGTTCCATGATGTGTTCAATGTATTAGTATGTATACAGCACTATGGCTAATACACAAGCCTTTTACTAGCAAAGAGCCTTTGAATCCCAAGTGTTACATTACAGGGCACATCTTTGTAAGGTGAAAGGATTTTGCTTATTAGAAATACATTTAATGGCTCATAAATAACATGTTATATACTCAGGGGCAGGCCAAAGACGAGAGTAGCAGCCATTTGAGAGTTTCAGGTTTGGAGAAGGAGACCAACAGTAAGCAGGATCCATCAAAGACTTTCAAGGCTGGGATAGGGAAATTTGTAAGCCCAGAAGGGAAGTAGCAGCATTAATTGGGAACTACGGGTAAGTTTCAGGCCCAGGTGCACAACCAGTGGGAATCCTGAGGAAATTTCAGCCCCAGAAAGTTTTAGGCTTAGAAGGATAATGACAAAGCAAGTGAGAACCATCAGATTTTGGACTCTGGTTGGAAGCAAGCTGTGATGGCTCTCAGGGTCCTCAGGACTAAGTCATCTTGCTACCGCCCCTGCCTCTAGCACGAGAGACTTGCTGGTGCTTAACTGGGTGTCAGTTAAGCATCAACATGGAATTTTAAGCCTGGAAAAGAAGCAGCCAAATCATTTGGGAATTTCACCAGCTTTGGTGATTTTTATCACAAGTCTCACACTACTTGTTGTGTTCATTAGAGCACACAACTCCTGGAGTACTGTGATGAGGTGAGAACAATAGCTTTAAATTTAGAAAAAGGTAAGTTTCGAATCCTCATGGTTCTGGCAAAGAACTTGAAAATGTGACCTGAGTGCATCCTAAAAGTTCAAAAGTCAGACAACAAATAAAAAAGGGCCTACAAGGGTGTTTTTTTCCCCTACATCTCGGATTTTGAACCAGTGGTACAATTTTGGGGCGCCAGTCTCATGATTTTTGAATGCTTAGGGTTGGCAATACTGAGTTCAAAGAGGGAATTGCAGAGCAAGTGGACCCCACCAAGGCCTTTCAAATTCAGAAGGAGAATGGCAGGGTGAACTTGAACCCTCAGGGAGTTTCAGGCCCAGAGGAGGAGCAGCCGAGTTTGAATCACCAGAGAACGTTAGGCCCAGGAGTGGAATTGCCGCACCAAGTTATGTTACTGGAAAGGTTCAAACACAGAGTAAGCAGGAATCTTCAGGGAATTTCTGGCTCAATAACAGAGTAAACGTGAATCATCTGGGGTTTCAGGCAGAGGAAGGCACCGGACAAATGCTGAGGAGTTTTGCATTTAACAGGTCTCTCACAGTTGTACCAAGCACCACTGAGTCTAAGTCAGCTCTTTGTTATTTTTTCTGCCTTTTTTTTTTTTTGGCTGTAGTATATTAAAACTAAAAACAACAGTGGAAGTTACACATAAAAGCACTTTTATCCTGTTGATGACTAGGGCCACAATTCAAACATTTGCTCACATGACATCACCCATTGATGTCAATGGGACTACCCATGTGAGTAAAGTTAAGCACAGGTGAAGGTCTCCACAGGATTGTGGGCTAAACACGCAGTGCAAAGGTATCCAGGACTGCCCAACAGACCAAACTGATCCCTGGAGTAACCCCAGTGCTTCCATTGCTCTTTAAACCAAGGATGAATTTGGCCCCATATGTTTAGAGATGCTTGCAATATTTAAGAACAGCATTTGTTAAAGTTGGAGGGGGGGGCCTCAGTGTTGAATTTCCTTCCCTTGTTTTTATTTTTAATGTATGACTATTTGCTTGACCAGGAGTGTGATAATGATATACCCCTTTATTCTGTAAAATATTCTTTTAATCTTCCTGACGAGTATTCATTATTTATGACTAGTGAGAGAACCTTTGCTTCCAAGGGCAGAAATGGATAGTCTTTAATTACCATGTATAGTTAGTTACATGGTGATTGGGATAAAACAATTCACTCACTATTCCCAGAAGACTCTTCCCAAGTGCCTTGAGAGAAGAGGGGGAGGCTAGCTGATGAGCGTAATCTCAAGAAGAACACTGCTGTGGAATCCAGCCGTTGGAGCCAGATGGCAAGTTTGCACTGAATAACACTTTTTATTTTAATAGCTGTGAAACTCCTCTGTCTGCACATGGCTTTGCTGAATGACAGCACAGAGTACTTTTAATTTATCTGGTGTTATACTAAGGTTATTCCTTCAGAAGGTTTCCCTTGTTTTTCACCGAGGCTAAGGGCCTGATTTCAGTACCAAAGCCAATGCTTAAATGTCTGTGAAAGTTCAAAAAGGCAAATGGGGCAGAGGTGTGGGAGGGGAAATACTAAAAAAATGTAAAGAGAAAAATGAGTTTAGCTGAGTGCTAGTGCCAAGCTGCACCCTGGTTTGCTCAGCACGGCATTCATTTGTGACTCCGGCACTAGGCCAGATTCTGCCCTTTGAGACGCAGATGTAACTTTTGTTGAACTCCGTGGGACCTGCATGCATATATCTGGGGGGAGGGATAGCTCAGTGGTTTGAGCATTGGCCTGCTAAACCCAGGGTTGTGAGTTCAATCCTTGAGGGGGCCATTTAGGGATCTGGGGCAAAAAATGGGGATTGGTCCTGCTTTGAGCAGGGGGTTGGACTAGATGACCTCCTGAGGTCCCTTCCAACCCTGGTATTCTATGATCTGAGGACAGAACTATGGGAATCAGTGTTAGAAGCAATTAATCAATTTCCATCTTACTTTAAAGCACGGTTACAGTCATGAAAGTGTTGTAAAATGTGTTACCATAACAATACACACATCAGCTTTCTGTTAGCCCAATTCTGCAAGCTGTTCTATGGTATTAACTTGTATTCTTTTATATATAAAGTATTTTCCCGTAGGCTGAGTTATGATTAAGGGAATCAGATTTTGAATCTTCTGACTCCAGACGTATAAAATATCAACCATAATATGCATTAACATGGCTTCCCTCTGCCATTTAATTTTCTTTGTTTTAATTTATATATATATACACACACACACACACAGATTCAAACAAATCAGATAAGTGCAAGTGAGTTTTTCAGTGTACGATGAGATTCAAATAAATGCACAGAACGTACACTCAGGCATGTAGGATCACATGTTCAGATAACTGCCAGATTGTAGGAGAAAGGACAGGATTTGCCCAGAGGCCTGGATGTCCCCAGACACAGAAATGGTATCCCTGACTGGGCAGGGATGAGGGCAAAATTAGTGGACACCATAAGGGAAATGCATACAACTCAAATAGCATGGAGGACAGCTCTGTGGAACTCCACTGTGTGCTGTAGAATGCTAGAGGAGGGGTGGGAGTGAGGCTGTTTAATCCACTGCTAAATGGATCCGCCTGCCATTACCCCTAGCCTAGTGGGACATGTCTGGACTTGAGGATTTCTTACACCCTCAGCCACCAGGAAGCCTCTCGATACACTGACCAGTTACTTGGGCTATGCATTAGTCCAAGAATTTACTTCTCTGTTGGCTTCATTATCTGTTGCCCTGCACCTTGTGTAGTCACTTACACCAGTGCAAAGTGAGTACAAAGCTGGTATAAAGTACTACCAAATTATAATGAGTATTTTACTCATACTTTGCATTGGTATAAATAATTACACAAAGTACAGGGCAATTGAGAATCAAGGCCTGTGTGTTTATTTAAATGCTTGGAGCTCTGGTTATAAGCATGTATTTCTAAACCAAATCTACAACCTATCAAAGGCACCTGTTTTTGCTGAGGGCTAAGTCTACAGGAATTTTTGAACCTTTTAAATAAGGCTTGAGTTATAGCACTACACTACGAGGACACTAACCGTCCAGAAAATGGTGGGGCTTTATAAACTGTAGGGCTTTAGATCATTGCGAGAGAATACTGTAAAGTACAAAAGTACACAAACAAACTGCCACATGTAATTCTACCAGACTTTCCACATCCAACTTTTGCGATGAGAATAAAGGTAATTGAAAAAAACAACAACAACAAGCAAAGCTCTTTGGGCCAGAGACTGTCTTTCTGTTATGTGTTTGCACCCATGCCCAACACAATGGGCCCTCATCCCAGACTGTGGCCCAACATGCTACCCCAATACAAATAAATAATAAACACCCAAAGATGGGAACTGAGAATGAAAGCGCCTCCTCAACCATAACAGTCTTGCTCCTAACAAGGCACTAGAACTACTGGCTCTATATCTGATCCTTCTCCTCAGATAAGGCCATCTACTGGTTGAGTAATACTACTAATGTTCAGTTTAAAGAGTGAAATTCACACTTTGTTGAGGGCTAGCACAAGGCCCACGCAATATCTATGTCCCACTTATGTTTTCAGAATGGGGCTTAAGTGGTGCATAGCCCTTGTGCTCATTCTCTTAACGGGGTGAATTTCACACAGAGGAAATAATTTGAAGCTTGTCACTAGAGCTGGCTGAGATTTTTAAGTATTTTCACAAAAAATGTTGGGGGGAGGGAAGCAAAACATTTTTGATTCATTCAAAGTTTTAGGATTTTTAATAAATATAATATCTGAATCACAATAAAAAGATATATTTTTTTTGTTTTCTTCATTTCGTTTTTTCAAATTTCCCATACGCTTTACTCCATTTCCTTACTTTTTTTCTCCGTCGAAAAGTAGAAGAGAGAGTTTGTTCCTTTTCCTTGTTTCCTATTCCCTCTTAATTATTTTTCCCACAGGAAAAATATATGTTCATAAAGTGTTAAAAAAAAAAAAAAGAGGGGGAAATTTATTTAAAATAATAAAGTTTGGCAGAATAAAAAAATTCTCAAAGTTTTTAAAGAAAAAGTTTGACAAAATTTGGACTACCTAAAATGCAGTAAAATGGTCAAAATAGTGACTATATAAAATTATAAACATTCTTACTCAAACTATTTGCTCCTTGAGCGTCTTCAAGTCATACTTTATTGACTGTAAACAAGTTTTTACTGCTGACAGCTCTGCAGAGCGCTGGGAGAGTGAGAAAAATGCTATTCTGGTGCACACAACATGAGCATAACTGTCAACTAATTTCTTATAGAAGACAATTAAAATTCTCTCTATTACATTTTCACTAGTAATTAAGATACACAGCTTGATTTCCAGGTCCTGGGTTCAGTTTATAGGACTCACATTTAGAAAAGCCAACCTTCGACTACTGAACTGAGCAAATTAGACAGGGAAGTTACTGAGAGAATAAACAGGGAACCCCACTTAGCCATTTTTAGACAGTATTACTGCACTTTGGGATCTCATTCAGCCAGAGAAATTATTCCTTATTTCTGATAGGCTAGTAGTCTTAGATACTGAGATGTTAAGGCCAGAAGAGACCATTAGACCATAGTCTGACCTCCTATATATCACAGGCCACTATATTTCACCCAGTTACCCCTGAATTGACCCCAATAACTTGTGTTTGGCTAAACCATACCTTTCAGTCTTGATCTGAAGACACCCATCACTTCCCCTGGTAGTTTCTTCCAGTGTTTACTCCCCTTCATTCATGGGCGGTGGGTAATGTAGGCTGAAGGAGGCTGTGCCTCCCCAAACAGCCAGGTGTGGCCCCACCCACACTCTGCCCCCAGACTCCCTCCTGCTTCTAACTCTATGGCTCCCCCTGTGCGATGGCCCCAGCTAGGGCCAGGCCACTGTCCTCCCGCCCTCTGGGGTTGGGGCTGTGGTGCCACTTGCCTTCCCAGCGCTCCGGGGCTGGCGTGGGGGTTGGCAGCCGGGGGGGGGGGGGTGGGCTAGCCTGGGGTGGGGGTTGGCAGCCACGGGGGTGGGGGACTCTGGGCTCCGGTGGGGGGTGCAGAATGGGGGGCTCAGGCAGAAGGAGCAGGGCTGGGGGATAGCCTCTCCCAGCCAGCAGTTCACGCACCACCCATGCCTTTACTGTTAAAACTTTGGATCTGGGTGCTCCTAGAGTATATCTTTTCTGATATCATCCTACCTGCTCTATTCTAGTACAAAAACAAAAAGCAAGCCAAACTAGGGATGAATGAAGCCGTTTGGATAAGAACCAACCAACTCTTCGCCTGAACCTGCATCTTTAAGATCCTATTTTGATAAGGCCTCAAACTGGTTTTCCTCTTTGTCCCTGAAGTTTTGTGGTTGAAAATAGCTGTGGGCACAATTTTGTGTGTGTAATTATAAGCTGGCAGTTGATGTCATTCAGCTTTCTGACTGCACCTAGAGATCAGGTCTAGTTCATTCCACTTCTGCCTTGAGACACAAAAATTGCATCAAAATAAATGCAAAAAAAAAAAGGAGTACTTGTGGCACCTTAGAGACTAACAAATTTATTTGAGCATAAGCTTTCGTGAGCTACAGCTCACTTCATCGGATGCATTCAGTGGACTCTATCAAAATAAATGATTTCAGAGTAGCAGCCGTGTTAGTCTGTATTCGCAAAAAGAAAAGGAGTACTTGTGGCACCTCAGAGACTAACAAATTTATTTGAGCATAAGGTTTCATGAGCTACAGCTCACTTCATCAGATGCATTCAGTGGAAAATACAGTGGGGAGATTTATATACACAGAGAACATGAAACAATGGGTGTTACCATACACACTGTAACGAGAGTGATCACTTAAGGTGAGTTATTGCCAGCAGGAGAGCGGGGGCTGAAAAAGCCTTTTGTAGTGATAATCAAGGTGGGCTATTTCCAGGAGTTGACAAGAACGTCTGAGGAACAGTGTGGGGTCTTAGCACACACCTAAATGACATCAGTTGCACATGGTCATGGCTATGGACCTGATAGACCTGGCCTACCTGTGGAAGAGAGACTGTTAAAGAAGCAAGCTGTTACGGACTAATGAACTGTAACCTGGAATTCCAGGGGAGGGGGTCACCCTTAGTCAAAGTAACCCAAGGAGGGACATGACGCATATTGAAATCTTGTTTTGAGAACTGGACATTCAGATAAGTTCCAAGACTGCTTTCAAGGTTGTGTTGTGTTTGAGTTAATATTGTTTGGGGGAAATTCAGAAAAACTTTGGAATGGGGACTGTCATATAGCCTGGATATTATCCTAAGGCCTGAAAAAGCCTAAACCCCAGTGTAAACACATGGGCAGCTTCTTTTTTGTTGGTTCTGCATTAAGAAGTCTGTCCCTTCCCTTTGCTTTTATTTTTTGTTCCAAGTTACAGCTTCAACCAAGCTGGTTACAGGCTACGAGCCACAGATTTCTTCATGTAACGGTAGAAAGTCCTGGATCCTAGTCATTACTTGATAGGTGCATGTAGGCTAGGAAAGAGCACAAGGGAACCTTCGTTGCCCTGTTGTCATCTCCTGATCCAGCCTTCCTCAGACAAGGAATGTTCAAGAATGGAGCAACCATTCAGCCTAAGCTGATAGCAATCAGCACCGTCCAGCTACTACCTGAGAAGAATGCTTTGTTCTGTTCTTTTCCTCACCCACCCTCAATTTTCCTTTTCTGGCTACTCTTATCTGAGTTTGGCTGAGGAAATTGACTGGATAAAACTAACAACTTTGGCCCCAGTCTAGGAAAGCATGTAAACATATGTTTAGCTGTAAGCATCTGAGCAGTTCTAGTGACTTCAAAAGGGCTGCTCGCATGCTCAAAGTTAAGCACATGCATAAGTACTTTGCGGGACTGGGGCATTTGTGCATCAGCTGATAACATTTAGGTTTTATTCCCCCTTAATATTTCCCTCATGGAAGAGCAGAGGTAAGAAAGGAAAAGTTGGTTTTGTAATTAACAGAGGGTAGGCACAAGTGAGAGGGGTGGGGAAGGAGGGAAGGATGGAGAAATATTAATGGTTTATAATTATATTGATTGATTGTAATGGTTTAATTTTATTTCTACTTATTTTAATTAATTATTCAGAGAGTCTCACCTTTAAAAAAAACTAATAGTTTACCAAGTTTTCATCAACGGCAAAATATTTGAATGAATGTTTTAAGAGGGATGTATTTATTATACACACACACACACACACAGCATAGCTACTTTATTAAAATGCAGAGACTGAAATGTTGGTAGGATTTGCTATGACAAAAGGCCTGTTTTATTTGTGGGAGACCTAGTGTGATAAAATGACTCCTTAGCATAAGCTTAAGTGAACCAAACAGGGCCCAAGGGCCTACCCTTAGGTCAGGAATTTTGCCGTCTCATTCTATATAACCAACAATTGACTACAGAAAGACAGGTACACTGCAAGCTTGCAGAAGTTATCATGAAACAGGGGGCCAGTTTGGAGGCTTGTGCACTATTTGGTAATTTAGTTGCCAGCCAGTTAAATCATATACATCAATGCCGTCTATTAAAAAAATTGATTGACACAAGTGCCTAAGTCAATGATCAGAAGTAAGATTATGGAGAGCCAGAATGCCACATATAGATCATGGGCAGGTATAAACCTTATTATGGCCACAGAACACGTGCTAATATGGTTATGCATCTGAATAGTTACATAAAGGAGAGGTATAATAGATATAACCTAGTTCCCTAAATATTGGGTTCCTCGAAGTCCTGAAACAGCATCTACTGTTTTGTGACCTGCTCTCTGCCAAACTCCATTGAAAGATCTTTATCTTTGTTTTCCATAACTCTTAGGGGGACGTAAATATTCCTAGAGTTCTGAGAGCTAACACTGCTTTTCTTTCTATAGGTTGCCTGGTTATATTAATAAGTATACTTATTTGGTATGTAATTAAAGCTCGTATCAGTCTCTAGTGCGTATTCCATCAATCTCCCAACAAGAACCTGTGCTAAAATACTACTACTAATCCTGGTACAGGCACTTACATGATTGATCAGTCTACACACGTATTCCACATTTTGGTCATATAATCACACACTTTTTATGGCTATTGTCACACACTGGATAACTGGAACATTGAGAGGTACGCCTTTAACACTTGGATCAGTATGACGAGCTATTCCTTCCTCTTTACCCTCTGACATTTTCTGATTTCAGCTTGGTAGGAAACCGGGAAAGAGCCAATTCTTGTGCTATTTCCTTCCCCATGTGGTTGTATGCTTATTCTGTTGCCTGAGCTCCGCTTGCCTGCCATTTGAGGAAAGCACAAGATGAGGAGAGAGGTTACCTCTGACTGCAAGTAAAGTAGGTGGTCACATATCTGCTTTCAATAGAAGCAGAGTGACAATGTTTAACCAAGAGAAGGGGCAAAGCAGGACTAGAGAGGATTGAAATATTAATTCTAAAAGAAAGCAAAGTAAAAAAATAAGACTGTTTGTTGCTCTACGAAATGAATAATTACTCAGCCATGCTCCACAGCTGTGCCAACTCTTGAATTGTTCAAGCAGGTTGCAGCCAGCAGCCCAGACAATGTCTCAGACAGGAAACTTGATGGGAACAATGTCTGTTATTAACCCACTGAATCTGGCAGTGAAACAAAATGAGAAACCTCCATAAAGTGGTTGCTACTGCTACTATTACTGTTACTCCTAAAAATAATAGTAAGCCCATTCGTGAGGTCCATGCTTGAGAAAATCTTGTGACGTCAATGGGAGGTTTGCCACTAGCAGGAATTATATCTTCTTTTTCATAATGCTTTTTATTCTGTGCCTGCTTTGTTTGAACTTCAATGCACGAAGGATTAGGACATCTCTGAGGAGGCAAGACAAAAGTGATGAGAGTAAGTTCTATGCAAAACGTAATATAGCAATTGCTACTAAGAAAAAAATGTAGCAGAATTTAATACCTTAACCTTAAGAGTGGTTCCTTTATGTTGTAGTAAATAATCATTTGTCATAAGAGAAATTATTCCAAGACAAACAAAGAAGTTAGGAGGAAAGTAGAACGACAGTCAGATATGGGACTGGCTACAACCATAAAGGTTACAGTGGTGGGGCCACCATAGAAGACAAACAGATGATAGATGCCAAAGAAATTAATGACAAGTTTCAGAGTAACAGCCGTGTTAGTCTGTATTCGCAAAAAGAAAAGGAGTACTTGTGGCACCTTAGAGACTAACCAATTTATTTGAGCATGAGCTTTCGTGAGCTACAGATGCATCCGATGAAGTGAGCTGTAGCTCACGAAAGCTCATGCTCAAATAAATTGGTTAGTCTCTAAGGTGCCACAAGTACTCCTTTTCTTTTTAAAGAAATTAATGCAAAGTAGTCAAGGTCAGTCAGACAGAGCCCAGCCATCAACTAGATGCAGGATATCATACACAGGGACATGACCAGGCTGGGTTTCATGGAGGAACAAGCCATGGACAGGAATGAATACCGACACTGTACTGCTCCCCATGCCCGCAAGATGAGAAGAAAGAAAAAATCATAATAGCATCTTCCAGCCAAAAGTCTGTTAATTGGAGGTGTGCCAGCTGCAGAAAGCATAGGGTGGGTGGGAGAGAGAGAGTAAGTGTATAAATATAAGTTATTTTAGAAGTGACCAACTGCAAACAACAAACATTGGTATCACATACTTTCACTACTGACCTATAGTTGGGATAGGAGAAAATTTCTGTAGCTCCAATGCTACTGTATAGTGTTGCTTGGCATATTTACTTTTAGAGGTGTAATTTCTCTTTTCCAATTTTTCCCTTATAAAAAAATTGTTTCATTTGTGAATGAAGCGTGCCGACTAATGTATTCCTATGGTCTGCATTTGATATAAACGGAGATGAACGTAAGATGTTTCAGCAGTATAAAGGGGCATTATCAAAGGATTTTGTTGTAGCTAATGAGGTTTATGGCCTGTGTTATACAGAAAGTCAGACTAGATGATCGTAATGGGCTCTTCTGGCCTTAAGTTCTATGAACAGTTTGAATTTTGTGTCCTCTCCCTTGTTCGTAGTATTAATCTCTTCTTGGATTCTAGAAGAGAACATATTTCCTAACTAGTTTTGTCCATTTCTGTACAGCAGACACTGATTTTTGCGCCCATTCCTTTTGTTCTTAATGAAACTTGTACTTAACATGGCATCAGTCACTGCTTCTTTAGTTCTGCACTACCGTTGCTCATGATGTCAGTTCAGCTGTGAGAGTACAGTGTGAGAGTTAACCTGTGCTCCCTCTGCTGGCTCTGAAGCGCCAGGATACACAGCACTGTGGACCAAGGTTTTAAAAGATTCCATCTAAATATACAGTACCTCTTAGTTGCAGGCACAAGTGCACTGACACATTTTTAAAGCACAATTTTAGGTAAAGAGTGCAACAGGAAATAGAGCCTTTTCACACTGACACTTGAATGCCAGACAAGAGTCCAACTTGACATGTAAAATTCAAATTATGTTGTAAAAGTTTTCAGGATTAAGACCTGCATATGCAGAAGTCTGCACCTATTACTGTACATTAATCAAAGCCCTATTGTGCCCATAGGCCGCAACTCGCTTTGTGTGGTGATGGGGCCCCTCAACTCCTATTAACTTCATGGGACTCAGTGCATGAATAAGGACTACTTACATGGGTAATGGTTTGCAGGAGCCAGCCCTTCACTTAAATTCTATTGAACTAAGTAAGAGCTGTTCCACACAACGATTTTTAAAAACATGTTGTATTTGTAAGTGTGCTTCTTACAGCTTATTTCTGTACACAGATAAGAAATCCAAATAAGCCATGAATGCTGTTACACCAGTATAAAGGTGACCGTACAGGAATAGCTATATCAATATGAAGACTTTTTATAGCGATATAAATGCATCCACGCTAGGAGATTTATATCACTTTAACTATCCCAGTATAGTTGAAGCCGTACAACTGGCTCGTGCAGATGAGGCTTCTGTCCAGTAGTAAGCGTTGGCAGGATTTGGGCTCTAACTCAGGCAAATATCGTACAAAAGTACAACATAGGATAACAGTTCAGGCATGGAAGTTACAAAGGCAAAGGGGAGGATTTCACTTTAGTGAAGTCAATGGGAGTACTTGTGGGAATAAAGTTATGCACAGGCAAGACTGATGCTTCCTTTTGCAAAACAACTTAACAATTGAAACAAAACAAGAGTAAAAGCATCAGGAAGAAGCAGCCCAATACTAGTTTATAAATTGGTAATCAGGAAACAGACAAATAAATAAAACATTAAAGTGACTAAGTAAAAATATCTGGTAATGTGTCAAATATTGTGTAGTTTGTGATCAGTGAAGCTGATACTTTAGTTATCTAGAGGTAATAGTAATGTGCAGGACTGTATCCATTGAGAGTTTCTCTCCTCTTATCATCATCGCATTTAATAATTTTTAAAATTATGTATAGCCAGGGTGATAAGTAGACTCGGGAAACGCCTTTTCAGTTATTTGCAATTAATTTACTAGTCACCACAATAAGTCTCTCTAGAAGACTTTTGGCTGTCCAGTTCACATTTGTGACTCTTTCAGGAGGATCAACTAGCACTTCCTCATTTAGGGCCTAAATCTGTAGTAGATGCTCTACATGAGGAACCCCTACTGAAGTCATGATTTATAGCATTGATGTGTTTTCCTGTATTGGAACTTACACCAGTATAAAGAAATGTGTACAAAAATATCATTTGCTGAAAGCCAAAGCCAGCATCAGAGAGTGCTCATTACCCCTCAAGAAGTGTTGCTTAATCAAGATAAGGATTAGAGAGTTAAGCAAAGAATTCATAGTGCATGTATCTCATGGACTTGCTTATTTTCTGTTCAAGAATCATCAGAAAACAAGTTATTTTCTCAGATGGCCTTATTGTTCAAATTTATTCACATATTTTTAAAAAACAATTTTTTTAAACAAATGTTGGCCTATAGAATGGTCACACAGTTTATTGTATGTATTCGATATGTGATATTCAAAATTTGAGCAGCTTATTTTTGACTAGACACATAGGGAACAGAAACAATAGTGCATGTCTTAGATGAGTGTAACCTTTATAACCATATTTCTAGTGGCACCTTAGAGACTAACCAATTTATTTGGGCATAAGCTTTCGTGAGCTACAGCTTATGCTCAAATAAATTGGTTAGTCTCTAAGGTGCCACAAGTCCTCCTTTTCTTTTTGCGAATACAGACTAACACGGCTGTTACTCTGAAACCTGTCATATTTCTAGTGTGAATGCTGACCAGGATGAATTCAAAATTTGCTTTCCACTTATATTCTCTTAGCATTTACTCTTCCTGGATATATTCCCATCTGTAAACTCACTCACTAGACCATTCAATGACCTGAATGCAAAAGGGAAGGGGGGAGGTGAACACAGGCAAAAGTTATTTCTTTAGGTATTTAGTCAACTTCAGTGACAATAGCGAGGATAAGCTGCCCCAGAAAGATGGCATTCACTCACTGCTGTCAGGTTTTGGACATTTGGCACCATATCAAACCCTAAGAATGTTCAAATCAGTTGTATCAGTTGACTGTGGCACATTTAATGCCACTCATAGTGCAATGAAGCTACTGGCGCTGTCAGAGGAGAAGACAGCTCCAGCATCCCAACTTACGAATGGATATGTTTCTTTAATGTATAATTTATTAGTCCCATCATTTTAAAAAAACTTAATTTTTTCACCCAATAGTCCTCTCACTGAGAGTGTCCCAAATTCGGAGTCACTCTCAGTCTGAGCAAGACAAGAAAAATTCGTCATCGACAGGAGATGGAGGCTCCATCAGTTGCAGCAAATAAGAGGAGTTTTGCTTGAATAAGGACAGAGTCCAAACCTCAAAAGTTAGTCCTTTAAGGTCAAATGACCAAGGGCCTCAAGAGCCCACGCTTTGTTATTACATAATGTGTCAGAGTTTTTACTTTAGACATGAAAGAACAAGACCCAGATTATCAAGTATAACCAAGAAGTGCATACTGCGCTTCCTCCTTCCTCAACCTGCTCCAGGCTGGGCTCAAGGGCAGCCAGAGCTCAATGGGACACAGGGACAGCTCAGCTGTACTCCTTACACTGGCAGCATGGACTGAGTTGAGTTAGGCGCTGCAACAGCTTTACATCACTGGAGGACTGGGGCAAACCTCCCAGGGTCAGCTACACTGGTTTTAAGGCCATAATTTGCCAGCAGAGCAGCATAAAGTACCCAGGGTGAGATTTTCACTCCAGATCCAGCCCCTCTACACCAGGTAAAAGGGATCTAAAAGCCCCAGAATCAGCCAGGGGAGAAATGCACCGGTGTAGAAACTGAGGATGACAACCATGGGCTATCCTCCAAAAATTCCTTGTAAACGCTGGTGCAGGGAGTGTGGTGGGATCAGCATGTAACACTGCAGAAATTCCGGGCAATGCTGCTGTCCACCGGGCAGCCTGAGGAGGCATAAAATAAAATCCCTCACTCAGGAATGTCTAAATTACCGCAGAGGCTGCTCTGGCCCATGGAACAGCGCAGAAATGAGGGTGAAAAGGTGGCTTACAACCGCTTCTGACCCACTTCCTGCTGGACTGCACGTTCTGTGCTGCCCTGTAAGGCCATATCTATACTGCAGCTGTAAGATAATTCCCAGCTCCGAAATATGTGCATGCACTAGTTCTGTTCAAGTTAGCATGTGAAAAGTAGCATGTGAGCACAGCATCATGGGTGGTGGCTCAGGCTGGCCACCCGAGTACAACCCCATCTGAGACTGTAGGTACATACTCATGTGGTTAGCCTGAGCCACTGCAGCCACACGGCTATTTTTAGCATGCTAGCACACATACATCTACCCATGCTGGGAATTGCACCTCCTAGCTGCAGGGTAGACACACCATAAGAAGCACAAAGCAGAATCTCATGCTAAGCATTTTAAAGAGTGAGGGCCAGTGCCTCAATAGTTGCAAAGTGGTGCAGCTCCACTCTAGCCCTGAATTTCCCATTGTCCATTCCATACAGGCAAAAGTCTGCCCTCAGTTACCTGAGTGTAAATCAATTACCCTGGTGTCATTCCATTAAAGTCCATGAAGTAACTCCAGATTTACAAAGAGCAGAATCTAGCCCAATTTTGTCTTTTGTGTACAGCCCCCACCTTATATATAAACCCCAGTTTTTCCTTAAATTCTCTAACTCTGTTGGCCATGCTCCACTATGTGCATTTTATCTTCTTGTTTCTGTTTTGTCTAACTTCTGTGTCTGCATTCCTTTGGGGGTAAGGGCCTATTATCTGTTTGGCATGGACCTGCCACTGCACAGCACCATGGCAATATATATATATATAGCCCTATATAAGAGCAAGTCTTCATTTCTCACTCAGTCTTCCTGCAATCAGACTAGTAATGACTCCAGTTTGCATGAGTAAGAACAGTTTAGAAAGCTAAATAAAGACCCATGATTGTGCCTTAGATGATTAATTACCGCATGTGGGAGGAATGAGTTGGGTGTTCTGACACGATCTAGTGCTACTGAGCTGGTGAACAAATGGACAGGGTTACCTCAAGTAAGGAGAAGCATGCTGCACTATGCTCCTCTTCTGGAGTTTAGGAAAGGGGAGTTTTAAAACAGGGAAAATGTTTCTGTGAAGAAAAGTTGCCAAAAAAAATGGCAGATTACCAAGAAAACTTTCCAAACTGCTGGTTACCAGTGACTAAAGCTGCACACGGTACTCTGGAACCCATTAGTCAGATTCTGTTGGGTAAAGGTTTGAAATGGCTCCTCCTTAGACAGGCTTGCAAGTGTAAGAGGCCTTAAGGGCCTGAATTCACTTCAGTGGTTGCTAGTCTATGCTGGGCAGAAGTTCCTGGTCATGCAGATGACCCCTTTTGAGTTTTTTCAAAATAAGAAACTGAGCCAGGGTCTCCATCTACTTGGCCTTGAAGCTCACAAAGGCTGAAATAGTTTCTAAAGTGAAGATGACTCCATGTGTTGGACTCAGCAAGCCAGTAAAATAAATAAAAATGCAGAAGGACATTGGGAAGTTTTTGGCATAGGTGGACTCCCGCGGCAAAACTGTCCCCAAAATGGAGGGCTTAGTCATTACTTAAGTCTTGTGTTTAAGGATTTAAGCAGAAGATTGGGCCGTGTGCTGGGAGCAATTTCTCCCTTGAAGAGAGATTGAGGTAAGCAAGCATAAGCTTGATAGGGACTAACAGGACAAAAGAAAGGGTAGTCTTATTTTTAAAGTGGTGTATATCATGCTAAAACAATACTTTGCTTAAATTAGAAGAGGGCCATTGCAACTACCAGCAAAAGTCTCATTGATTTCCATGGAGCTGAATCAAGTCCTGTTGACTTAAACAAAAAAAATCGGAGTTGAACATCAAAATAAAAAATAAACAGGGGGAAGGGAGTAATATAGAGCCATCAAAGGGGTCAAACTAAAAATGAAACGACTCTGCCAGTAACAGTTGTAAGCTATTGTTTTGCTGTCAGGACAGAAGGGATGTGAAAATGAGTGAGGGAAGTTTCCCAGTGGGTCTCCCTGAAGATTTACATAACTGCTTCTAAGGAAGAGAGGCAGGGAGAAAACTACTCTGGGCCCATAGGAAGCTGAACAAACTGTAGGGGCACAAGTGAGTGTGCAGTGTAAAGAGAGGGAAATGCAGGAGTTTGGGGAATTAAGAGGTTTTTCCTAAAATTCTCAACTCTACATGCTAGCTGCAAACAATCCCTGCTCATACATACTACCCTGACATACTTACATAAGGGCAGGTTAATGCCCTAGGTAAATTATTGCCAGTCCTGCTTTACACTACCTGATTCACTTCTCCCTGGAACAGTTCATTACATCATTCCTAGGATTCTACCATGAGTCAAGTGACCATGCCTCCCAACCTATATTAACAACACAACCAATAGTTGAGTGAAGCAATAAGACATTCCCTCCCCCTCGCCTCCCCACTCCCACCAGCCAATATTGACTTGCTTGCTCTCCTTTGTCTCTTGCGGTATTACTATGTGGCGTCCATTCCTTGCTCTACTAGAGATCAAAGGGAATGAGAATAAACATCTCCATCTTTTCTTCTAACATTCTGTCTAATATCCATGGTATTTTTATTGTGGAGAGGAGCGATTTGTAAGAAGAAATGAAAATCTATAGTGTGTCAGCTCATAGAGGCTAATGATGTTTATACAGACATACCACACTGATGGAATAGTCCCAACATTCCCTACACTGTGTAGAAAAAAAGAGAAAGAGGAGTGACCCAATCCTCCCCTCCCCCGCCTCTTTCCTGCTCAGCAACCTGTACTTGACCCTCCCGAGCCTGGCTCTGCTCAGCCTCCATCCCGCCCAGCCGGAGCCAGAACACTGATACCAGGCAGCTGATGCTCTGCCTCATCCAAAACACACACTTCTTGAAAACACACACTCACTGCATACTTGGGGGGAGCGGGGGGAGGAGAAATACCCACCTTCTGTATTGCAACTTCAGTGAATTTTCACTTGCTCTTGGAAACAATTGGACAGGATGTTCTGTGCTGCTGCTGTTTGCCAAATGCTACAAGTGTTAGGAGAAACTGGTCCACTTCAGTGTGAATATTTTGAATGCCTGGGGCGGGGGGGGGAGGGGAAGGAGGATGTTTGGCCAAAAAATGTCAAGCCTAGATGTGTATGGTTAGGCACCCAAATGCCTGTTCAAGCACCTGGCCTTATTTTTCAAAGGCCCTGAGCCTTCCCAGTTCACTGAAGAAAATAGGAATTATAGGTGTTCGGCAACCTCTGAACGTCTGGCCATTGACACTATCTTCTATTATTAGACATTTGCATTACTGTAGCAGCTAGGAGCCCTAGTCATGGACTCAGGGGTGCTGGAACAATTTGTGTAGTTGGGGGTGCTGAGAGGCATTGAACCAAACTGTACACCCTGTCTATAATGGAATCAACTTCAAGCTGAGGGTGCTGCAGCACCCCCCACACCATTAGTTCCAGCACCTCTGCATGGACCATTGTGCTGGGTGCTGTACACATACAGAACAGAGATCGTTTCTTAGACTCGGGCCACAAAGAGGGCAACATTTTCACAGTTGGGTGCTTAAAGTTAGCTACAGATTTAAGTGCCTGACTTTAGGCACCTAAGTCTGAATAGGCTATCTTTTTGTTGAAGGTGTGAATGATAATGAAAAAACACTTTTATTGTGGTAGTGCCTATATGCCCACTGGCTTGGGGACCCACTGTGCTGTACAAAGATATAGTAAGTCACAGTCCCCACTCCAACGAGCTTGCAGACAACACAGTTACAGAGCAAGCAAAAGAACACGACAGCCTGCAACATGCTTTGTTCTTCTGTCAAGCAAAGGCGGCCTAGAAATCACGAGGAATTTGTGACCCTGCTTAATTTGAAGTATAAACATTTGCACCATGTTGTAATGGATGGCAATGGTCATTTTTCAGTCAACTGATATTTTTAAGCCGACCCATGCTTCCTTTCTCCTCGAATTTTCATGATGACCATCCTGAAGACTTCATACTGCTGTGTGCCCTCAACTCTCACCAATGCCAAAGGAAGCTAACAGCACCCAGCACCAGTAAAAATCGAATCTTTAATCATCAAAACTACTTTCCGAAAGCCTGGAGGCTTTTCCATGAAGATCTCCTATTCAGCTACAGATCAGGCCAGCCTCCTTAGTGTGTGAGGACTGATTAGATCACATCCAGTGATGAGAGAGCTCTCCAAGTCATGCACCAAATTCTTGAGACCCAAAATAGATTACAAGGATAATATAAAGATACTGATGTCTGCGAGAGCTTTGAAAAGCCCGCTTGTCAGGCAAGTTTTCATCTTTAAAACCAATAACGTAGCTTATTCAATGTGCTTATGATGTTTTCTAACCCCTGCTCATAGAACTACTTTTGGTATCAGAATTTAAAGTGCCTGATTACAATGGTACCTACAGTACACTGGTGATACCTTTATCCTCAACCCTTATAGTCAGAGATGTGATCATGTCACTCATGAGATATGGATTCCATTGTTTCCTGTATCTTTGAATGCAGCCATGACATAGCACTATGAGTATCTCGAGATATTTGCCAACTCTGATCTCTGAATATTTTTTATGAATTTAATGGAGAATCATCCTGCAAAACTTCATTTTTCTATGTCTGGTCCTTTCCTGCTTAGGGACTAGCTTTTAATCAACAAATACACAGTTTACACTGCTCTTCACTTGGGCCACTTTCTACATTTCTATTCAAAGTCCTCCAACATGGTCAATGCACCAGAAGAAATTTCATTCTGTACCTGAAATTGAAAGGATGAATAGAGACCTAAGTGCCAATTATTTTCTTCCCCTCCTCCCAATAAAAATGTGTTAAATCTCTGTAGACAGCTCCCCGATGTTATGATTGCACAGAAGATGGAGGACTTTCCTGCCATAAACAGATACTCTTTATTCAGTAAACCAGTCCAAGCCACTGCAAACTTGGAAGTCTCCATTAAGCTGACATCCCATAAGTTTCACCCTGTGTGAGTGGCAAACCAGTCTTTTTATGAAAGGCATTAATATGAGAGCTTTTGTGTGTGTGTGTTGGCTGGGGGGGGGGGGCGGGGGAGCATTGGACATTTACACAGAAAATTGTGGCAATGTCACCCAGACACCCTTTTTCACTCCTGTTCATTAGTTACCATGTGTCCGATTAAAATGGAGCTGCCTTCAAAATGTATTGTAACAATAATAATGTATTCCTGCTATAAGGGCTTTGATTCAAAGGGTAGCAGTCTTCTGCTTTTTCCATTCTTTTACATGTAAGTGTTAAAGATTGAAATGGTTTCCATGCGCCTGAGATAGTATAATGGTTATTTAATGTTTATCTTTCCTTCTGCTTTTGTTTAAAACAAAGGGTGCATCCTTTTTACTTTAGTTACCATTGCCCTAATGCATCTCATCATTTGAGATTCTATAGCCGACATAAGAAAGCACATTTCGCAGGCAGCACTAACCCCAGGTTGCTCTGTATATTGTTGCTGTGATGCCTGTGGTTTCCCCAGACCAGCTGTTCCGAAACTGGGGGTTCTCTAGCAACACTATATTGTTTAGTTTCTTTACAAAATTAAAAGGGAGGGAGGCAAAAATTATTCCCTGCAGGCTTTTATTGTTCTGTGTCCAAAAGAGAGAGTGGATGTCTTGAATCATATGGAAGGACAATTAAAATACTGTCGTTAAAGACTGTGCTTCCACGCAGCCACTGCTACAACCCATAGATTGAAGTATTATAGCAGTCACAGGCCACTGAATCTCAACCAAGCCAAGTATATAGCCATGAGATTTATGTAGCATCATGCATGTGGACTGCCACCTGTGTGCCTTTGTGGAGACTGCAATGCTCTGTGGCTGCTGGGGTAGAACCACCACTTTGGAATCATTGTCCTGTACCACAAAGCTACAGTAATTTCACTTCTGTGTCCATAGACTGAGCAGGATTCTGTACTGAGTGTTCAATTTGGGAATTGCAACCATTATTCACATGAGTTGTTGTCCACTGAACTCAGTGGACCTCTAGTGCCAGCACTACTTGGCCTGACTTCATGTTCTGGAGTTAGGCCCTACACTTATATTGATAATGGAAAACCTGTAAAATGTTTTGACATTTCAGGGTTGTACAGGTATCGCCCAAGTGTCAAATAACCCTATTCTAAAAACAGCCATTCATAAACTAGTTGACATTCAGCTAAGTTGAAGTACTCTGTACAAGGACTTAAAAATATATCAGTAAAGGTCCCAGTTCTTCAATCCTTACTCACATTGCGTAGCATCTACTTATATGATTAGTCCCACTGCAATCCCAAACAGGTCATAAATGAATAGTCTTGATTTTCTCACATCTATCAAACTTGATAAAATCTCTGTGCCTTTTTCCTATGTTGCAAGGCAAATTCATCCTGGACAAGGAATTAAACAAGCCACAGACACCAGACCAAAAACACCTTGTTAGAGAAAGACTCAAGTATTTCATTTCTCCCCATCCTAAAACCTTGTTAAGAAGCTGCATACTGCACAGGTTATTATGATGGCTGCATGCTCAGGTTGAGGAGAACATTATTTTTGGCCTCCCTTTCCACCCAGTTTTTCCTCATTATTACTTTTGTTTTCTCTTCCTCTCACTACAAGTTCAGAAGCTCGGTTGTAACTTACGTTGTTGACATACATTTGCCAAGTTTTGGTATTTCAGTGTTCATACGGCTCTTGTTTCATTCAGTTTCCCCCGTGTGCTTTATCCCTTTTACCTTTGGTCTTATTAATGTGATTGCCTTGTGACAGCATTTGCTGGAATACGTACAGGAGGTCTGGAACAGCTGCTGAATGCTTACTTCTGAACGATACCATAGCTCAGCAGGAGAGCGAAGAATCGCATGTTACCATCCTACTCTTACCGCATGCTCCCGAATCAGCTATTCTCCTCACCAGTGACACGGATACCTTCACCTGGACTAGCCCCAGGAATCGCCACAAAGAATTTTCGAGGTATCATAGTGAAACTGAACTCCCATCTCACTAAAGGGGTTCAAAATCCTTTTTCTTCTGTTTATTTCTCCTTTATACTACTGACAAGGAATTGTCAATGTACAGTCATGATCCAAATACACAGATAAATAGCACATCTGTAAAGATTCATTCAAACATAGGTTATGAATACACACATACCGTACTCAGGCACACTATGCTCTACATATACCCTATACTGTGGCAGACTCTTTCAAGGAGATTATAATAACTCTTTGAAATACTGCCTCTGGATTCTTCTTCCCCAACAGATTCCATCTCTAGCTTTGCACTGAGCCGTCTGCATTCTGCAAGAGAACTTGAGGAATTTAATCAGTATTGTTCTGAATACTCCTATACTGCAGCACTGATCAATAAAGCTCATACTTTATAGTGCTCTATACCTATATAGTTTTAATGCTTTGATTTAAGTAGGTCCTTGGTAACTTGGGAGATATAATTAATTATATCTGGCATAAGAGCTCAGACTCTGGGAGCCATTCAAGGCATTTCCTTTTCCACAGATTTGTTTCCTCTCAGAGAAACTTGCTGAAGTAATGCCTTCCTCCACCCCACTGCCCTCCACTTAATGTTAAAGGCGCTGTTAACCTGGGGATGCCCCTCTTAATCCTTACACGTGGAAACACAGCACAATATTAAGAAAGAGTTAAACAATTAATTTATAATTTTGAAAGTCTTCTCTAATCCAGCTTTCCAGTTTAACATCCATGTCCTCACACATTGTATACACCACTTTTCGTCCTTTATCTCTTCCCTTTCTAAATATTTTACTAGGGTTTTGTTTTATACAGCTGAGAGGAATGCTGCTTTGATAAAAAAAACAGCCACTATAATCTCCTCAGCCTGCATTTGCTGAGACCTCACTCTTCATCTGCCGCTTTTAAACAAAAATCTTTACTAGATGAAAATAAAGACGGTGAATTTCAATGGTACAATTTAATAATTCATAAATCAAATGAAGTTCAAACAGGTTCAAAGTTTAAAAGTTTAAAAGTTTTGCTGAAGCTTTAGAGTTTAAACTGTCAGACTTTGACAAAAAACTTTTCCTGTCTGGAATAGTTAAGATTGTTAAATTATATTACATACATAACTATTGCTACATCTTTCTGAACCAAAAAAAGCTGCCCAAGAAAGTCTTGGGATTATAGTTTTCCTTATACTTTATATTGCAAATGTAATATTTGTAACGTTTCAGCATAGTGGAGATCATAACTATGTAGCATGGATTTACTATAAAGGTTTTTAGAACCCAACTATATTTTCAGCAAGAAATAATGCCACTTATTACTGTTGCTATACACGGGGGGTAGGAAGGGTCTTTCTAATGGCTTGGACATTGTAAAAGAAGAGGTTTGAGGAAAACGTGGAAGAGTCTTGACTGGAGAGAGTAAGTTACATGCATTATGGTCTTTTGAAAACACCGAAGGCTTCATTCTATTCTCTGTTAGATCAACCTAAAAGTCAGGATTAACACAACTGAAGGCAATGGGTCCAAATCTGATCTCACTTACACTGATGTAATCCTGTTACCTTCATTTCAGCAACTCATGATTTACCCTGATGCAAGATCAGTCTCAAAAGACTAGAATATTTTAACTTTTCTAAATTAGATTAGTCTAATTTTTCCCCGGGGCATTAGCTAAAGAACATTGTAGCACAGAGCGATCTGATGCATACAAATAAATAGCACTTTATGCAGACTCATATCCAAATAGAGGGCCAGATCCCCAGGGGACTTCAATGAAGCTATGCCAATGTACATGAGTTGAGGATCTGGCCCGAAACGTTATATACACGCACCACAACTATTAACACAGAATTAGACACCTTCTCCTTGTCTGTCTAATACTGTCATTTTAACCAAGGTGGGTGCGGTGATACTTTCTCTCTCCAACAGAAGTTGGCCCAATAGACAAATGTTTGAGCTCATGCAGAGCTCTTCTTCAACCAGACCTGAAGAACAGGTCTGTGTAAGCTCAAACTTTTCTCTGTCTCCAACAGAACCTGGTCCAATAAAAGATTTACCTCACCCACTTTTATTTCTAATATCCTGGGACCAACACGGCTACAACACTGCATACAGTAATAGACATTACATTTGTCACTTCTAATCTTTAAAGTGACTTGTGAAAGATACTGTATTAACAGGTCTGGAAAGTTAAGTAAGCTATCTGTCATGGTATAATAATAAGTATTAATGGGTTTAAATGATGACTGTCTGTAGCATAGGTTAAGTGGAAATAGGTATTATATGTGCATTAATTCTTTGGTAAGATGGGGGTGGGATAAAGTGAAGCAGAAGAAAATGAGAGAGAATCTACACCTTTAATTATAGCATAGGCTGGAAATAAGAAGTGTAGCCATGAGTCTATTTCCATAGACATTTTTGGTTCTCAAATGAAATCTATTTTGTGGTAGTTAGAAGGCACTCTTCCACCCACAAAGAGTTCTCTGCCCCTTTGATATTGGGGTCTTGCCAATAGGTAATGGGAAGCTTTGTGCAGCTAAGTCACTTTTCTGCTATCTGGCTTACCCTAGATGAAGGCTGCAGTGCATCACAGCAAAGAACAGTTTGCTTCCATCCTACACTAGCAGAATTTTTTCCCCTGCAGGACCCATTCGAATAGCATGGAAATAAGCTGCAATATTGGCTTAAATTTTGTTGTGTTGGTGAACATTCCTGCCATTTGGAGAAAGTGAGCACAGTCAAATAAAGTCATTTAAAAAGGCAAATAGATATTGGTGGCAAATAAAAGTCATCACAATAACATTGGTTAGTAGCAAGACTTGCCTGTATTATAACCCTACCACATTTCTATGTAATTTAGCACAAGTTTCTTTTTTCTGAGTTAAAAACTTAACTCTAGCACCTTAATATTACAAGTTTCAGATGCACTAGTGGTCAAATAATAATTTTATGACAAGCTGTAGTCATCTCTGATTGAGACACAAAGCAGCCAACACAATAAGTCTATGGACCCTTTCTATCACTGGGTGCAGCCACTGCCAGATTTTCCTGTTGTTGGTTTAGTACTAAACAAACTGGCTAAACAAAAAAACAAAACAAAACCCAACCCCTTCTGGGGTAAACAGAAGTCCAATGAACTTCTAAAAACAAACGTGGCTTCCATCATGCTATTCGTTTTCCAGTCCCTCTGTAGGCCACACCTCTCCCTGGTTTGCTCCTCACCCTTCTATTTACCTGCTTCTTCATTGTCCTCTCAGTCTTTTTGTCTGGAGAGACAGAGCTTGCTGCTGCACAGGAGGAAGAGCACACAGGACTACTTAAGGAGAGGGTATGTATGTCCCCACAACAGGTCTTTACTCTTCGCAGGTCTTTCTAACCGGGGAAAAGGAAACTCACTCCTTTCCCAGCATACCTTGCTGCCCAGCCTACAGCTCTATGGTCAATCTGGATAACAAATCACAGAAAGCTTTGGTTCTTGACTGACTGGTCCAGAAAAGGTCCAGAGTTGGACTCTGAACCCCTCTTAAGGGGTCAGCTTGCCCTGTGATAGCCTAGTCCTACAAATACTTAAGCAAGTGAATAGCTTCACTTACATGAGGAGACCCAATGAAGTTACCCACATGAGGAGACCCACTTGCTTAATTGTTTGTGGCATTGGGACTGGCCCTATAACAGCATAGTAGTACCAATAAGCATAGGGTTAAATATAATCATGACAGATGGAACGCCTTCAAGAACAATAACATGAATGACTCCATCCCAACATGCAGAACTCAAAAAAACCCCAACACTATGATGGTGAGACTCATAAGAACACATTTTAAAAGAGCCTATTATGTGCTAGCCAACAGCCTGATACCAGATTAGAGAAAATAGAAAGCAAACCCCTGTCTTCTAGCCCTGGGAAGCATTTTGTTTCTTTGAAGAGTCAACTGCATCTATTGGAAGAGGATTTTGCACTCTGTGGGAGAAGGACATGACCTAGCAATAATATCGTGCTACTGTTTCAGACAACAAGGTAACCGTCAAACCTGGCAATATGAGCAGGTCCCTTTTTTTACAACATAACTATACACTTAACTCAGAGCTGTCATATTCAACCTGAACTTTAGGAGAGCTAGGAACTGAAGTGGCTCTTGAGGATAGTTGTCAGGAATTCTTCTCAGTGCTACTTTATTCAACATTGTTTCGACTGGAATGTTCTAGATACAAGGCAGGCAAAGCTTAGTTTTACTTTAGTGTCAACAAATTACACAGAGTGCTTTGAACAGAATTTAAGAGTTTAGGGTTGAGATTTTTCAAAGCTGCCTACCTAGTTTCGGCATCCAATTCCCATTCAAATCAATGCTTTCTCTTACTCTAATTTGGGACCAGACTGCTAGCTAGCACATAACTTTTTATACATGGTCTTCCAAGTCTCGTCTCATTAATGTCTATTCATACTGCACATCAGGGTGGAGTCATTCATGGGATTAAATCTATGGGAAATTAGTGTCTGAAACTCTTATCTTTGCAAAAATTTCAGCCTAGCTTTTAAAATATGCCAGTTGGATCCACTGGCTGATGAAGACAGTATCTCTCTAAGAGGCCATCAGACTTGAAGAACAACGTTGAGCTCTAAACCTTGTCTCTCTCACCAACAAAAGTTGGTCCAATAAAAGATATTAGTGCACCCACCTTGTCTGTCAAATATCTCTTCCCACATTTCTGTAATGCCCATTACTACTGGGTCTATGTACCAAATTAAAAAAAGCATCATTTCTGGGGGAGAAAAGATCACTATCATATTTACAAGATGGAGAAGAAAACCTTGGTAACATTTGTCTTATACTCATTAATACTGCACTGCAACAATATATTATTGCAGCTAAGACTTCTGGGGTGAAATCCCACATGGGAGACATGCTCAATGGGCCTGTGCAGCACATTATGGAGCGTATCAAGCTTTTGAATGAAAGGGGGCAAAGCAGTGGATTTTCCTCTCTGGATGGTACAGGCATTAGATGATAGTCAGGGAGCAGGAGGAGCTGGGGTGCAGTTCCCATTGCGTTCAAGCAGAGTTCCAAGTATAATACCCCCTAGGAGCCATTGCTGGTTTAACTGGAATCCAGTTCTGCCCATTTTAATAATCTATTGAAATCAGTGGGACTCCTTGCAAAGTAAAAGTACTATACAGCTTTAGTTAGGGTGGCAAAATCAAGCCCCATATGCAACTGCAAAACTCCTCCTGGGCATGCTAATAGCTTGGATCACATGGCTGTTCTGCTTTGAATATCAGATTTATTAGTGAAAGCCCAGATGCTCAAAGATCACTGTCCACTGATTTCAATAGACATTAGGAGCCTTAATATCTTTGAGAATCTAGGACAGTTCAAATTGCAAAGTTTTTCTGCCTTCAGTGGTGCTATGCAATGGGCTTCGGTAGGTGTTACTGAGGGCAGAATGTGAAGATAATGGATTGCACAAGTGTAAACAAAGGGAAGACTCTGGCCTGCAGAATCTTAATTATTTTTGTTGATATATATGAGCCAGAAAGAACCCAGCTTGACACTCAGATCAGGTTGAGTTTGCAGGGCTGGCAGCTAGTGGTGAGGAAAACAAAACAAAGACATCTTTTGGATTATTAGCTGAGAAAACTTTGTGGAGTTATTCCCAGTCTATCTCCACAGGGCCATTTTATAGGCCTCTCCCAGCCCACTACCCCACACTCCAGTGCCCTCCTGATTGCCGGACACAGAAGGCTTACCAGGGGTTGATTGTGAACTTGTTAATAATTAAACTATTAAAATTATATCGTTAACCATTTAACCAGGTACTTTTAAAAACCATATTTATATCCCTACTCTCCATCCTTGCAAATCACATAATTTTAAAGTGACTGAGCTGTTTTCCCACCCCCCACCTTTGGATCCAAATAGCAGATGCCCAAATCTGCAACTCTGGGTTGAGTAGTGCTGAATGCAAAATGTATCATGAGCTTTCGTAGTGCTAATGTGCATGCATAAATACTACTCATTGTAAGGGATACCTAAGGGTAGTGGTCCCCAAACTGTGGGGCATGCACCCCATAGGGGGATGTGGAGGAATGTTCAGGGGGGTGAAGCAAGGCCCAGCCCAGCCCCAAGAAGAGGTGGGGAGGGAGCACCACCCAGCCACACTCTGCCCCCAGCTCCACTCCAGCCCCCACCCACAACCCCACCCTAGCCACCACGCCACTCCCGGCCCCGCTCCCGGCTGCAGATCTGCTCCTAGCCGCAGCTCCAGGCCCCAGCCCTGACCTGCTCCTGGCCCCAAGAGTGGCCTTCCGACCATGGCTCTGGCCCCACTTCTGGCCTTGGCTCCTAACTCTGACTCCCGGGCAGAACAGGGACTGGGTAAGAGTGTGGGAGCACCACCGAAAAAGTTCAGAGACCACTGCCTATGGGTATGTCTACACTGCATCTGGGAGGGAGCCTCACATCCAAGGTCCAAAGACTTGTTAGTGGGGCTCATGCTAGTACTCTACAAGTAGCTGTGTAGACATTGCTTGGCGGTGGCATCGCAGGCTGGAGCTTGGGCTCTCAGACTAGTTCACTCCTGTTGTTTAGCTCATTTACTCAAATAGCTGTGTTAATCCAAACAAAACAAAAACCAGGAGTCTGTTAGTCCATAACTCCATTAGGTTTTGGTTTGTTGGGGTTTTTTGGCACCACAATGACAACGACTGAGCCAGCAGATGGAGCTCCTGTTAACTAATAAATGCTATTCCCAGAACTGTGCTTAGTCTGACACCAAAGATTAGCTTTATGCAGAGAAGTAAAAGGAAAAGCCATGTTGGCTTGTATTCCCCAAAGCAAAGCTCAGGTGAGGAAGTTATTCAGGGTTTGTTAGGTGGAAAGGAACAAAACTGATAGGAAATAAGTGCTATTGCCAAATCTGAGAGGATGATATGAACAATGGAAAGTATAAAGAGAAACCCTAGAGATCAGGCAGTTGAAATCCTGGCTTGAGTCCCAAGAGAAAGTGAATTTGTCAGTCTAATCTATTTCCTTCTTCTTAGGTTCTTATGTCTCCCATCACCATGACATCTAAGCAGCTTCCACTGATGCATGAAGTGACATGACTAGCCTCTTGTCTCCATTTTGCCAATTCAAAATGCCACAGACTATTTGGCATGAAGCTGCCAGTAAAAATTGGAGAGCCACCTGAGTTGTTTAATGGGTTTAATTATGTAATCAGGCCCACAAATTGAATGTGAGACAACGATGTGATGCAGTTGGGAAAGAAAGAAAAAAAGGCTAGTATCATTCTGGGCTGAATTAGCAGGAGTAGCATAAGATAGATATGGGAGGTAATTGTTCCACTCCACTCAGTCCTGGTGTGGCCTCAGCTGGAGTACTGTGTCCAGTGCTGGTTCCCACACTTTCAAGAAAGATGTGGACAAATTATAGAGTCCAGAGCAGAGCAACAAAAGTTATAAAAGGTTTAGGAAACCTGACCTATACGGAAAGATTAGAAGAACTGGACATGTTAGCCTTGGGGAGAGAAAAAAACCCCGATAACAGCAGGGGGGACCTAACATATTTGAAGACTGTCAAGGGCTGTTATAAAGAGGACAGTGATCACTTGTTCTCCATGTCCACTGAAAGTAGGAGAAGTAGTAATGGGCTTAATCTGAAGCAAGGGAGATTTAGGTTAAGATGTCAAGAAAAACTTTCTAATTGTAATGGTAGTTAAGTACCGGAATAAGTTACCAAGAAAGGTCGTATAACCCCATCCACTGGAGGTTTTAGGAACAAGTTGGACAAACCCCTGTCAGGAATGGTCTAGGTTTACTTGGTCCTTCCTCAATGCAGAGAGAATGAGGGTGGGAAGGATGGACTAGATGACCTCTCAAGGTCCCTACCACCTATGAATATTCATGTTTCTGTCCTGTATCTTTCAATGCTAGTTTGCTGGATGCACAAATAAAATTAAATAAATACATTAAATAAAATCCCTATGTTACTATGGGTAATGGGGGAAACTCCATAAAATCTTAATTCTTTGCTCTGGGTTGGCTTCATGCCTCACTACATAACGATACTGTTTTCTTCTGTGGCAACATTGCCCACACTTATTTGCCATGCAAAGCAATTTATAGAAGGTGGCAAGCTGTTGAGGTCATTAGCTGTATTTGCTTAAGAGACGCCCAGTACTGGAATTGCTCAGGGAGCATATTGCAGGTCAGGACTGTAGAGTATTGACAGAGCTGAGGGAGAACATTTGCACAGGGACATTAACCCAGTGCCATTAGCCCTACATATTTATAAGCCCCAAACTACCTCCCACAAATTTAGAAAAAGGAGAGGTGGAAAGCAAACCTATACAATGGTTACACTCAAAACAACTGGGAAAGGGGGTTGGGGAAAGATGGCTCCCGTTTCGTGGAGCCTAAATTATGCCAGCTGCTGTGCTCTCCTAGAGACAGTCATTAGTTGAAGATCAGCCAGAGCATTGCGTGCACTGGCCCAGCCTGCAAGATGCCTTCCAAGAAATGGGACAGTGAGGAACATGAAGCCAATGATGCTAGTTTTCTGCCCCTCCACTGCCCAAGAGGATTCCCTTACACCAGGGGAATCTCCAGGTGCTTCTCTAGCACAGCTCTCTGGCTGAGCAGCACAAAGTAGGATGTGAGGTTTGGGCCCGCTGCGCCCAGGTGAAAAATTATTAAAGTTGAAAGTCAGTGGAGGATTGGGCCCCTGAATCTTAAGGTCAAGGTACTAAACAGCAGACAATTGTTGTAAAATGAGTCTTCTATGAACCAGGGCCATGTCTCACAGCACATAGAGTGGACAATGGACTCGGCAAGGGGATTTTTCAGAATACTTAAGTCTCTTAAAAAGAAAAAAGAAAAGGAGTACTTGTGGCACCTTAGAGACTAACCAGTTTATTTGAGCATGAGCTTTCGTGAGCTAAAGCTCACTTCATGCATCCGATGAAGTGAGCTTTAGCTCACGAAAGCTCATGCTCAAATAAACTGGTTAGTCTCTAAGGTGCCACAAGTACTCCTTTTCTTTTTTCTTTTTACGAATACAGACTAACACGGCTGTTACTCTGAAACCTGTCATTAAGTCTCTTAGCAACACATTTCCTGGTATTTTTTTTAAAAAGGTGTGATGAATGCGGAGGGGATGAATCATATGAAAGTCCCTCTGTTTTGCTTTGACATTGCATACAGAATGCTGAGAGAATTCAGGATTTGCCTCTATTATGTTCATTGAGATCTTATATATTAATGGATTATGCAACTCTCCCCTCCCCACAAATGCATCATATGGCTGAAAAATTCTTCAAAAGAAGCCTTTGTCATCTATGTTACTTTGCTGACCCTTTTCCAGTGGTCAGGTAGTAATTTGCTGCCATAGATGCATCTTCCAAGAAACTATGTCCTGCCAAAAAAAAAAAAAATTAAGTTTAAATAAGATAGTGCACGAAAAACCAAAGAGTACAAGTGAGATTGGGGTAGAAATACCCACCTTTGTTCCCTATGAACACTATTTCATAGACAACTACATAATTAGCTTTACAAGGAAAAAAACCAAAGTATGATGATTTAAAGAGTATATTTCAATGAAAATAGAAAAGAATGAGGGAAGCTGTGCCTTAATGACAATTTGCTATTATTTTTAAGTTGCCTTTTCCCCTGCTTGTGTGACCTTTCATTTAGGAAGTGAGAGTCCTACAGCCAAAAACTTCTTAAAATCTGAGTTGGTATGGTTTTAAAGGTTCCATTTTGATGACAATTAGCATTTAATTGCAGGCGTGAGACTTTAATTGTCTTGAGCAAGGTGTACTATACAGGTCTGTCCATAACCATATGCAAATATTGTTCCACCTGTTTTGAAAGATATTTATTGACACTTAAGCAATTTAAGTGAGGTCATGGACCTTTAAAACAAGTCCCTTGCTTGAAAATTTTATTGTCCATGGTATACTGTTTGACTAAAAGAATTAGCTTCCTCTAACACCACTTAACTGACACTGTCAAATTAGCAATATCATCAAATTCTTTAAAAGAAAAAAATTCCTTCAAACTGATGAGCTGAAACAGAGCTTAATAGACAGCTAAATTAGATACTTGTATGGCCCCCACCCATCACCGTAGTATCTGAAAGCCTCACAATCCTTGATGTATTTATCTTCTATGAGATAGTATTGCCCCTTTATTCTCATTTTTCAGATAGGGAACAGGCAGAGAGACTAAGTAACATCCACAATCACACAGGAAGTCTAACAGAGCAGCAAATTGAACCCAGGTCTGCTATGTTTCAGACTAGCACCTTAACCACTGGACTATCCTTCCTCTCATGGCATAGGACTATACTAGACTACCCCAATAACCTATTCTGTGTTTCATTTATATTTCCTTTTCCTACTACATTAACTGAAAAAGAAATGTGTTTTGACACACAGCTTTGCCTGTCAGATATAATCAGCCTTCTCAGAATCCTGTGACATAATAGATGAAATGGTGGTGTCACAATCACTTGTTTGTGACATCACCCACTGGATAAACTGCTGCAAGCTAATAGGAATAGTCTACAGCAAGAAGTCAGTCAGGAGTTTTGGCTATCAGGAATGGAGAATAAATATGGTACATACACAAAAACAAGGTTGTGGAAATATATTTAAAATATGCCAACGTAAAGGTCAGTAGTCTTGAAGGAGGTCTGAAAATATTGTTCTCCCATTCCCAGCATAATAAGCCTACATCAATAAAGCTATACCTAAACTAGATTGTTATTTTAATTTTTTCATTTGTCATAACCATCTCAGCTGCATAATCCCAACCCACTCCAGTAAGAGGACTCACGCTTGGATGGTTCACCCACCATGAGTGCGCTCTGCTCCCCCTGACTTCAGTGGCATGGACATTGGAGTCACTAGGAGTTACAGGTAGCCCAGAACCATGCAAAAATTGTTCAACCATGACAGGATTGTGCTCTGATGATTACTGAGTAATAACATCCTCTCCCAATACTTCCATCAAGTTCAATTGTAGGCTTTGGACTCCTTGTCATAGATTTCGGCCATACGAGCTGGCATGTTCAATGATGATAGATGTCTTTCTATTGCACCCAGCTGACTCAGATAAAGTCATTCATTTCCGAGAAGCAAGATGAACCTGCTTGGAATTTAGTATCAATAAAGTGTACATATCTAAAATACACAGATTAATATTTGAACACAATGGCCCAAATTCTGTTATGTGTTACAGGGACTCCGGTTTGATTTCAGTGCGCTTATGTATGTGTTCCTGATAAAGAAAAGTTTACCCTAATTATTATTGAAAGTAGGCTTTGTCGTCTTCTTCTTGAAGCACGTGTGAATTTTGTCACCTTGTCCATACACATTCCCCCCCATGCTGTTGCAAGTACTTTGTCTAGGATATGTTCCTGGCTTCAGCCACTTTTAGTTTTGTCCATGTTCATAACCCTGAGAACTTTTACAAAGTGAATGTTGTTGCCTTTGACTGGACTGAAGGTTAGAGAGGATTAAATCCCAAATCAGAGGTGGACAAGAGCTCTGGCTTTAAAGTATGCTTATGAACAGGACCAAAAAATGGGGCAGTTCAGTAGATGTAAAAATGATTCCGGGGTATTCTTAGGAGGCTTCTTGCATCTCTTCCCTCCCCAGATTGTGTTCCCCTTATAATGGGAAGATTCCATCTGATGTGGATCATTTTTTTTTTTTTTGCAAAGATTGTATGTTTCCATATGCTATGTCCAAACCCTATTGAAGGAGTGCTTCGTTCAATGAATCCTGCAGAACATGTATGAGTATGTTTTCCACAGTTTTCTGTGATCAGTGTCACTTTGGCATCTGAAGTAGGTGGGGCTTTTTTGGTGGCAATGTTTGGAATAGTACCACTACCAGTTTTGTTTCTCCCATATGTAAACTCAGGGATCAAAATAAATATGAGCATAATAGTTCCCTTGTACCATTAAGCTCCTAGAGCAAATACTTGACCATTGCTTGTATTTGTGTGGGAGAAAAATTCACTTTCTCAAGGGCCTGTGCTCAATGTATGCAATTTTCCCCCCCATTCAATAAAAGAATTTTGAAGGATGAGGTTAAGGCATAAAATTATTGAACAATTTGTGTTTTGTTAAAGCCAAGGATATTAATACAAGCAGTGAGAGGGATGGCTGAAAGGGAGCTATAAGAATGTTTAATATCCTAAGGTTTTGAAGCTGAAGTGCTGATGCAGGCAAAACTCCCATTGATGACTATGGGATTTTTATCTTTGTGAGGACTGCATGATCAGGCCCTGAGTCTTGCCCAGAAACAAGTGACACTAGTTTAGCTGAGCAGCATATGCTAAAAGAGTGTCTGGCTGTCCTGACATTCAGCTGATATTTCTGCCTCAGATATCCTTACTCCTCCATAGTTCTCCAGGCATTCAGGGACAATCCTTCAAGGCGCTGAACAGCCTCAAATCACATTTAAACAGGCCCTAAAAGTGACATCAGTTCATAGGATCAGGCTCTAAGAAAAGCTCATTAGCATGTTCAAAGGACTCTAAAGGGTTAAGTGCCCCACTGCCATTGGAGTGCCTAACTGCGAGTATCTCAGCTTAATGAGACTGAGCAGAGGAAAAGCTGTGGGCTGACATTTTAATCCCTGGTATGCAACTGTATCTTTATGCTCCCCAGTGAGAGTTAGAAATTTGGCTTGTGTCAGGCTATTCCCTCATCAGGATTCTCAAGCTATATGAGACATCACATAAGACACTGAGCCAAGGACATCCCTGGTGTAATGTCACATCACAGATCAGTTTGGCCCCATTGGTTTAATTGGCCACAAAGCAAGCAAGTATATAATGCATTGGATTCTGATTGAAATATTGAGGATTTCCATGTAAGTTCATGGACTGACCTAAAGTAATAAAGTTATGACTCATGCAAGTGGCCTCTAGCCATTCAGCGAGAAGAGTACAGCATTCATAATAGCTCACTAATCGTATGCACCATGTTTTTCTTACTCCATATCACCTATACTCCCCCCCAAAGAAAATAATTTCTTGTTCAGTTTTAGTTTTGAATTAAGTCAGAAGGAGCTTGGAAGCCAATTAGCTAGGTTAGTAACTTCCTTCCGGTCTCAAGCTGTACGCACTACTGTGTAGAGTGAGGGTGTTGAGAGAATCCATCAGGCCAAGGTCACAGTGGGGAGTGATGAAGGCAGGAAAGGGGTAGCAAACTCTCTGTCCCTATGCATCCATGGGAATGTAGGAAGAGTTAATAGCTTTGAACCATTAACATATTGAAAAATAAATGTCACATAAGAACTAGCTAATACAAAGAGCATCCCAGGAGGTGCTGATTCTGTTGGAGTCTCTCAGGAGGTCTCTATGGCCCGGTTACCTCTGCCCAAGCAAGCAGCACCATTTCTTGATGTACAGAAAATAAAATTAGTTCAGTTTAGGGCACTAGTCCACATGTGATGATTATGCTCCAAGCTAACAATGCTCTGTCATATGTTAGCTCAGGAGAGTGGGGCTCTTCAGACATGGTGCTATAATGGATTAAAAATAAAAAGCAAGGGATAAAGGAGAAACCACAAAAAGATGTCTATTTCTTGGCAAGATTTTTCTTGGACAGTCACTCCTGCTTACCTAGGGTGACCACATGTCCTGAAATTAAGGGCTTTGTCATTATATATATAATTATATACACCTCCCCCACAATACCTCTCCCCTGCACCCTGAAAAAAAGTGTCCCAATTTCTCTCACTTGCTATCTGGTCACCCTATTCTTACCAGCTAGTACCCCTATTCTCTCTATCCATGGTTTAACATGGGGTCACATAGGTACAGTAAAATGAGAACCAACAAGGTTGTTGGTACAATGGATCATATGCAGTGCTACATGCATAACCAGTAGTTTCTTCATGAAGCCATAGTATCAATGTCCTACAGAAGCATGAAAATACATACCATAGTTTTGGTGGAAAGTTATTAGACTTCCAATGCTAGTATGTTAAAAAACATTGTCTACATTACTTCAAATATAAAAACTAAAGTTTTAAAAAAGGACAATGGGTCAAATCTGATAGGGTATGACTTACACCAGTTTGTCACTAGGCAGGATTCCAATATCCGTTTCATCAGCACAAATATTAAGAAAGTCCACTGAAATCAAAAGGAAATGGTTCACGTCCTGGTCCCATTGAATTCGCTGGGCCAGATTCTCATTTACACTGGGGCTGTGTGTACATTAAAAGCTGTACCATTTAAAAATGGTTTTCAAGGTAAAGATGAGGGAGAATCAAAGCAGTGGGTAGAAAGGACTAGAACAGCTTTTGGATGCCATCCCCAGGCAGTAATTTGGTTTGGGGGAGATGGAAGGGACTGAATAGCTTTTCTTCATGTATACGGTTCTCAGCTGGGATCTGAAACAATGGGAATTTTCACTTTAGGATAAATTCAGCCCCGTTGTAAGTGGGTAATTCCATTCAAGCCAACAGAGCTGCACCTGCTCATACAAGACTAACTTTGGCCTATTAGCCATACATTTGGCAATAACAATAGTGAACTTGGGCCTGCAGAATCATAGAAATGTAGGGCTGGAAGGGCCCTCGGGAGATCTAGTCCCCCCCCCCCAGGTTAATATCCCAGTATTTCATCTTGAATCTGACAAAACCCAAGATTATTTTACCAAATAGATTTACAACTTTACAGTATTTGATTCAGCTATCAAATCTCAAAAAATCTCCCTCCCCATACTCCCTCCCCTCACCAAGGTGAGCAACAGCCCTGCACTTGTTTATAATCGGCAGGGAACAATGCTAACAGTCCATCCCCTGTGGTCTCCAAAGTGGGCAAATAGATTGTTCCTGGTGAAGTGCCCTGCCACATTCGTCTTCCTGCTCATCCTCAGATAAGGATGTGGCTATACCAGGAGGAGAGATACTTCCTGTAACAGCACTACAGAGGATGGAGCTGATTATGTGAGAGCCTCTGTGTGACATAGCCTGGGAAGGAGGAAGTCTGGTTTCCTCTCAGTTACTAAAGAATTGGTGCAGTGGGCTGTGTAGAAAACATTGATGTATTTTTCAGCACATAAGCATACCCACCACATTTCTCTGTAGTACATGAATAAACATTTAAGCATTAAAACCAATATATGTACTTCTAAAAATGGGAAACCAAAAGGACATTTAAGATCAACCTACTCAGAAAGCCTGAATAAATAGATAGAGCCCATGTTTTTGACTTTTCTGGCATATTGCAAGGCCTATTTGACCAAGGGTCAGGTAGGAAGGAGAGCAAATAAGAGAGTCAAGGGCCCTCCACTGAGAACACCCTGCCCCCAGACGTACAGAACCGTGGGCTGTCAGTTTAAGCACCTGGCTTCTGAATTCAGCTTCTTGGGTTAAACTCGAACGAGAAGCAATCTGTAAAATATTCAGGACCCTAACCATAAATCGTTATGCAGAGCCAAACTGACTTGCGCTTGCAAATGAACTGTAAGACAACTTGTCTCTGGAGCACAGAAGTAGTATTAGTTGTATGACACGCTGCTATTTAAGTGCACCAGAGGAGGTCTGAGCGATCTACGGGCTTGTCTACGCTGGCAAGTTTTGTCCATGAAACTAATGTTGTCAAGGAAAAAAAAAAAACATCAACAAAAACAAAGTTGCCAAAGCATGTCTACATTTGCTCCCTCTGTCGACAGATTGTGACCACATTCAGGGCACCTTTGTGGACAGTGAGAGCAATGGACTGTGGGTATGTATCCCACAGTGCCTCGTGACACCATCCATCGCTAGGTGTTGTGGGAATGCGGAAACCGAGCACAGCACATTCTGGGATGTGCAAAATGTACCGTCGTGCACTGCTTTGTGTCCCAGCCCTCCAGTGGTTTCTGGCTTCCTTTTGTGCTATTTTTCCAACTGTCATTCTTTTGTAGTGTGCGCCAGCATCTGCAGAGAGGATGGATCCTGCACTTCTTGCCTATGTGCGGTTAGCCGTCGTGAGGACATCACGCATGGCAGCACATTTACTCAGAGCTACTCACAAAGTTAACAGAGAATGAATCGCAAGGACCCGAGTGTGATATGGATGGCAGCAACTTATCAGTGCGTTGTGCATTCACAGAGCAGCTGCTGATGGCAGACCGTTGCTTTTGGGCTAGCGAAACAAGCACTGATTGGTGGGATTGTATTGTCATGCAGGTGTGGGATGACGACCAGTGGGTACAGAACTTTAGGATGCATAAGCAACCTTCATGGAGCTACGTCCCCTGACAGCTGAGCTGTCCCCTGACCTGTGAGGCAAGGACACCAGATTGAGAGCTGCCCTTTTGGTACAGAAGTGTGTTGCAATTGTGTGGAAACTGGTGAATCCAGATTGCTACCAATCAGTTGCAAATCAATCTGGAGTAGGAAAGTCCACTATTGAGCCTGTATTACTCCATGTGTGCAGGGCAATAAATCACATCCTGCTACGGAGGACCATGACTCTGGGAAATGTGCATGAAATAGGGGATGGCTTTGCAGAGATGGGTTTCCCCTAACTGTGGCAGGGTGATTGATAGCACACACATTCCAATTTTAGTGCCAGACCACCTTGCCTCCGAATACATCAATAGGAAGGGATACTTCTCCATGGTGCTGCAGGTGCTTGTGGATCACTGGGGGCATTTCACAGACATCAATGCAGGCTGGTCTGGAAAGGTGCAGGACGCATGCATCTTCAGGAACAGTGGCTGCCACAGAAAGCGGCAGAAGGGGACTTTCTTTCCAGACCACAAGATCACAGTGGGGGATGTGGAAATGCCCATAGTAATCCTGGGAGACCCAGCTTACCCCTTACAGCCCTGGCTCATGAAACCTTACACAGGGCACCTGGACAGCAGCAAGGAGCATTTTAACAGGCTGAGCAGGTGCCGCATGGTAGTTGAATGTGCCTTTGGCTGTTTGAAAGCTCGCTGAAGGTATCTCAATGGCAGGCTAGACCTTACGGAGGATAATATTCCTGTGGTCATAGCTGTGTGCTGCACTTTGCATAATGTGTGTGAAGTTAAGGGTGAAATGTTTGTTCAGGTGTAGAGCACTGAGGCAGAGCACTTGTCTGCACAGTTTGAAGAGCCAGATGCAAGGGATGTCAGAGGACAGCTATTAATATCAGAGCAGCTTTGAGGAAGCACTTTGACAGTGAGAGGCAGTAACATGTCTGCTTTGGAGTTGGTGCATCCATGTACAATTTTGGGGCCCCAAGATCCATGCAAAAAAATGCTTTAGAAGCCTATTCCTGAGAGTGAAGGGATTGCTATACTCTTTTGTAGAACAGAATAAAAACGCTGTACCATTAAATACTTTACCCTTTTTAACAATAAATAAATGCTAAAACCTCACAACTGTGTGTAGCTCCAGCTATCGTTATGCAAGCTGTGAGACAGGGTGGAGTAATGGGGAAACTCAGGAGTGGTGTGAAGTGAAAAGGAATATGTGGGCAGAGAGGGAGGTGGGGTTGGCGAAGAACTGTGCATCTGCATGTTCTGCAGGGGAGGTCTACCAGGGATCTGCTCAGTCTGCAGCTGTATCAAAGACTTGATCATCTGTCTGATCCTCCATAACTTTTATCATCTGCTCTGTCGCTTGCCTAGCAAATGCAGCATTGGCTTCCCTGCACTCTTTGCGTTCCCTGGTCTGTCTCATCATGCTGCAGCACCTCCCGGAAGATGTCTTTGCTGCTCCTAGGGTTCTCCCTTATCTGCTGAAGCCGGTTTGCGGGGGTGCATGGTGTGTTCATCAAGGTCTGTGCTGAACAGAAGAGGGATTGTTACATTCCAGCAAATGATTGAAACATTTTAGTAACAAGGGCCTTTTGCTAGTAGAAATAACTCTGTCTGAGAGACTCTAGGCAGGCACACAGTTCTGCAAGCACCACAATTATGGTGAGTGTTGGGAGTTTGGGGGTGGGGGTGGGGGAAGGCGGTTGTGCATATGGACAAAAAGGTCACTGCTTGCAGGGAACTCATTCTAAAAAATCACACTTTTTCCCCACAGGCAGCCAACCTGCTGGCTGATATCTCACTGCTGCAGGTGACCAGAGAAACCAGAGCACAACTGCTGCATGCTTGCGACTTTCACCCTGATCTATATGCAGCTCAGCTATGTGCTGCTTTGGTCCCAGCTCCAGTGATTACTAAATGGCATGGTGTAGTTTCCTACAATGGGGGAAACTAACAAGGTTGCAATCCCTTGGAATCTGCCGCAGAGGATTAACAAGTACTTCTTGGAAGCTTTCCAGAGCCTCTCTGGAGGATTCCCTGCAGGTCTCTGTCCATCGACACCCTGCTTGGCCATGCAGATTAGCTACACAAGGCAATGTCCAGTTTACAGAAACCACTACCTGCCTCCCACTTTTCGATTCCCTACACAAGCCACAGCAATTTACCTGGTGTCTCATCTGCTTCCTGTTGACCACTTCTGGAGTGGAGAAAAGTTCCTGGCCGCCTGCCCCACTGGGAGGACCACATCCTCTTCTAGCTCAACTTCTTCATCCAGAATTTCAGCCTCCGGGTTACCCCTCTTTCTGCTGCCTGCGAAGTATCCATGGGGCTATCGGCGATCGAGGTGGGGTCACCACTGAGGATAGCGTTCCGCTCCTTATAGAAGCGGCGGATCTTAGGTGCACCACCAGCATGATGGTTCGCCTCCCGTGTCTTATGGTACGCCTGCCTCGGATCCTTTATCTTCGCTCTGCACTGCTCTTTTCGCACAAGCCTTGAGAAATTTGCTCATGTCCCAATTCCTATGGGTAACTCGCAACTGTGACTGAACAGACTCCTCTCCCCATATACTGATCAGATCCAACAACTCAGCGGTGGTCCAAGCAGGAGTGCGTTTGGTGCGATAGCCAGCCATGCTCACCTGGGAAGCCAGCAAGCATGATATGAGATTTAAAATTCCTGGGGCTTGCAAGAGCGAGGGGCCGGTTGGCTGCAGGGCAGTGGAGTTCAAACTGCTGGCCAGAGTGGCAGCATGGGAATTGTGGGACACTTTCTGGAGGCCAATTAAAAAAAAATCAAAAACAGTTGGGGTGTCTATATGGTTGTTTATGACAATAAAGGGAGGGGAAAAAGAGGGGAAAAGTCTCTCTCAGGGGTGGAAGTTTTTTGTCACCAAAACTAGGCGGTTTGTTCCCCCCCCGCCTCCCCCCCCAAAAAAGTCACATTGCAGTGTGTACCCTATTGCTGTTTTGTTGTCAAAAGGCAGTTTTTGGTGACAAAACTTGCCAGTGTAGACAAGCCCTAAGAGTAGCATCAAGATCACATTACCACAATCCAATATGGAGATTACCATAAGTAGGTAATGGAGGTAACGCTAAGGCCTGCAACCAATAGGAAAGTTACTCAGAAGATGGGGAAAAAAAAAATCAGTCTTGGCCATTGCTGACTTCTTCTGGATATTCAGGTAGCAAGGATCCAAGAGGGTTCCTAGATTGCAGACATGACTAACCAAAAGCAGCCATGCACCCTCCCCAGTTGAAGTGGTAGATATCAAATTCACAATTTCCTCTGGTTGCTTCTAACATCCAGTCAGAATTTCTTCACTCTTGTCAGAAATTAGCTAGCTGCTTAAAACTGTCATCTAAACCCTAATTTCAGCTAAACTGAACTTTAGAACCTGATTTGGAGAAACAAATGTGAAACCAAGCGCCAGTGTGATTATGGCACTGCAACAAACTGTCCTGTTTCCCTTTATGACCTTATATACATATTAGACAGGGCAGGTGGCTGAATAGATTCTTCTAGAACACAGATTTTCTGTCATGCGACCTCTGTCACCCAGTGCTACCTTCCAGATCTTTTCCAAGGAAAAGATAAGGATAGAGTTTTACTTGGTTAACATTAACAGGTCAACTATACCTCATGGTTGACAGAAGTAAGGAGGATTGACAGATCGAAGAGGATCACCTTTATCCATCACTAAAATGAGACGATAGACCATTACAATCAGCTATACCATACCCATATGCCTTGGCCTACCCAGGTCTAAAACCAGAATGAAAACGGTCAGAGAAATCAGGACTTTACTGCCAGAGCTGCCTTGCCATAAAAAACTTTTCTAAAAATTTTACTATAAAAATAAAGATAATTGGTGAGATTGCCCATATCAGAATGTGGTTTGCATAGCACAAACCTAACTGTCATTAATTTAAGAGATGCTGACCCTGTTTTGCTGAAGGAAGGCATCAACCTCCCTTAAAGTCCCAATGTTCTAACTACATTTTACAAACCAAGGGAGGCATGGTTCCAAGTCACAGGTCACAACTTAAAGCTACTGGATTATTTTCAGACATTGTACAATTAATAGAACTTGAAACAACAACTTGCTACTGAGAATTAGGAAGAAGTGGGTTATACAAATGCAGAAACAATTAAGAACCCTTTCACCAAAACACAGGGTGAAAATCTGTCTCCTTTGGCTTTTGCCATGGACTTCCAGTAGCCAGGATTTCACCCAGTTTCTAGAATTTAGATTAGTGAGATGTAAAAGGACATCTTGGTCATTTGGGAGACCACCTGTTAGCTAAATATGTATATACTACTCTTATTCAGGAATTTATCTTGCAGTCTTTTGGAGACGGACATGTTTTGATGTGAGCAAAGTTGGGGTTTATGACTCAGTCCAATCTGCACTGATCAGACCCTGAAATAAGATATTCTGAATTTACCTGTAAAGAGATGTTGGGATCCAGATCCAAACTGCAAAGCTGGCTACTCTTTCTTTGAGGATTAGGTCCATCTCACTCTTATTAGAATGATGACTGAACTCTTGAGTTATGCAGATTGTGAAAAATTGCACTGTGTACCAAGATATTAAGACTCCTTATACCCTATATTCTGCCTGCATCACTACCCACTTTTATAAGTAAGTCTCATACTCATCATACTTTTACTCTGTGCATGGAATATAGACCCCAGGCTGATCCCCCAGTAGCACAAATGTGTTTTAAAGCTGCCCAAAAGGGGCAGCTGGGGGTTCTCCTAATGGTCTAGGGAGTCAACAGGCACATGGACAAGGGGGAATCCAGTGGATATAGGTACTTAGATTTTCAGAAATCCTTTGACAAGGTCCCTCACCAAAGGGTCTTAAACAAAGTAAGCTGTCATGGGATAAGAGGGAAGGTCCCCTCATGATTGGGGACTGGTTAAAAGATGAGAAACAAAGAGCAGGAATAAATGGTCAGTTTTCAGAATGGAAAAAGGTAAATAGTGGTGTCCCCAGGGGTTTGTACTGGGACCAGTCCTATTCAACATATTCATAAATTATTGGCAAAAATTTGCTGATGATACAAACTACTCAAGATAGTTAAGTCCCAGGCAGACTGCAAAGAGCTACAAAAAGATCTCTCAAAACTGGTCAACAAAATAGCAGATGAAATTCAGTGTTGAGGGATGCAAAGTAATGCACTTTTGAAAAGATAATCCCAACTATACATATAAAATGAGGATCTAAATTGGCTGTTACCACTCAAGATAGATCTTGGAGTCATTGTGGATAGTTCTCTGAAAATATCCATTAAACGAGCAGTGGCAGTCAAAAAAGCAAACAGAATGTTGGGAATCATTAGGAAAGGGATTGATAAAGCCAAAAATATCATATTGCTCCTATACAAATCCATGGTACACCCACGTCTTGAATACTGCATGCAGATGTGGTCGCCCTATCTCAAAAAATATATATTCAAATTGGAAAACGTTCAGAAAAGGGCAACAAAAATTAGGGGTATGGAACAGCTTCCATATGAGAGATATTAATAAGACTTGGACTTTTCAGCCTGGAAAAGAGACAACTAAGAGGGGATAGGATAGAGGTCTATAAAATCCATGATTGGTGTGGAGAAAAAAAAAATAAGGAAGTGTTATTTAATCCTTCTCATAACACAAGAACTAGCGGTCAGCACATGAAATTAATAGGCAGCAGGTTTAAAAAACAAAAGGAAGTATTTCTTATACACACACACAATGCACAGTCAACCTGTGGAACTCCTTACCAGAGGCTGTTGTGAAGGCCAAGACTAACAGGCTTCAAAAAAGGACTAGATAAGTTAATGGAGGATAGGTCCATCAATGGCTATTAACCAGGATGGGCAGGGATGGTGTCCCTAGCCTCGGTTTGCCAGAAGCTGGGTATGGGTGACAGGGGTTGGATCACTTGATGATTTCCTGTTCTATTCATTCACTCTAAGGCATCTGGCACTGGCCACTTTGGTCTGACCCAGTATGGCCACACTTATGTTGTTTCCCCGATTCCTCCCGTATGTTCAAATCTTTACATATATCTGAAAATAAGTCTGCATAAAAAAATGGGAGAGCTTACATTTGTTATGGTTTGCCTTATGGAGAAAGATTAGGGTTGTTTGTCAGCCTGCATGCTTGGCTGCTCAGCAAGGAATTTTAAAACATGGAATCATATTCGCTCATTGATAAATCAATAAAACAATATGGAGCAACCACTTACCAGGTACTTTTATTCATCTTTCCAAGACACTGATCTTCCTCCCATCATGGGGATTGTCAAGATTGAATATAACTCATGGCAACATTTTATGATGGTAGGGATGCTTATTATATAAACCAATTCATGTCTTCATAATCTCATTTATTAGGATACAGAATCTAGAGAAGAATTACCTTCAGTTTATTTCCTGATGACTATTAGTCAGCTAGTGATCATTTTCATAACATGTATTTTGAGTTTAAAAATGTTTTTTCAAAATTATCTCACTAATATGGCAAATAGAACCTCAACGCTTCTGTTGATGTGGGATGTGATGGGAGTGACATTTGTCTTTTCTGAGCCTTATCAAAACATCAGAGAGAAGCTGGTCAATGTGTAATACTGTACACATGTGATTGTATGTACTTCTAAAAAGATGGACAATTCAACACCACCTCTTTCTGAGGCAAACTCACTTATGCTCCAGTGGATTGTTTCACAGGTGCAAACTATGTTAGCTGATTAACTTCCTTTGCACCATATCATTCAGAGAGACTATAAACAACTCTGCTTTGCAATACAAAATGCTACAAATGGGAAATAAAAACATAAGGGGTGGGGGGAGTAGTTTCATTTTACAACCACTTCTTCCAACCTGAAGCTATAATAAATGTGAAGGTTGTGACTGTGTGTGATGTTTTTATCTACACATCATATTTTAATATTGGTTTGTGACAGAAATACACATCAAAATTGATGGAGTGATGATGTGCCAGTAATTATGAGCAGAGTTACCACAAAGGTTTCAAGAAGTGGTTTCATAATAAATGATGAAATAAAGGGTAAAAGTACTTTTGTATAGCACACCTACTTCTCCCCTGCCAAAAGGCTAGGGCTAGCTGCTGTGCAGCAGAATAAAAACAGGTCCCATAATAAAAAAACTACACCACAATAAAGTATCATATTAGGGTTATAAATAACTTGTCTGTATAAAAAAAGGAATGTCTTTAATTTTAGACTGTGTTCCTTTCTTACAATTTTGTTCAATCCTGGGCAAAGTACAGTTTTATTGGAACAACCTTGTGCAGCAAACACACCTTTGCTCTGCTGTTTTACTGAAGCATTTATGATTAGTTTGCATTTGGGGGCAGAGGAAGGTAAGAACCCTTTAGTCTTTAGATTACGCTGCTCAAAAGATAATCTTGAAGTGACATCAATAATTCTATGAATTATTGTCAGAAGAGCTGCTAAATAAAAAAAAAATCAACTGAAGGTGATGAGGGAGAGAGGGTGTCCTCACACCTCCCACTGTAAGGGCCAGGCACTTGGATTTTGAGACCCACAAAGCCCAGTGGCTGCAAACAATACCTGTTTAAATGTAAAGAATGAAATAATGTGAATGCTGCTATTTCCCACCCCAAAATTCATCCTGATCCTAAAAAAAGGTTAAAAACCAATACAATATTTTTGTTCCTCTTTCTTTACAATGTACAGGTCAGCCCACCTTCTTTGTATGTCCACAGATGATATCCCCCGGTGTGGTGTTCAGGCTATCCCACTCCCCCTCTGTCACCATCCCTCCCTAAACAAACATGTCACACTTCAGAGACCTGAAGAAGAGCTCTGTGGAGCTCAAAAGCATCTCTTTCACCAACAGAAGTTGGTCCAATAAAAGATTACCTCACCCACCTTGTATTGAATATCTGGAACCAACCATGGCTACAACACAGCAAGTGTCACTTTTGAAATACATGTGTGTAATTGTCTTCCTGCTTTTCTCAGAGTCAGCCATGCACAAGCACTGTTTCTTTAGGGCTAGGTGTCTGGCTGATAAATACAAGAGCCCATGCAGACAGACACCTAGTCTATCTTTATACTTACTCATGGTGTCCATTTCCTTAAGTACCTTGGAACAGCAAAACAAGAAATGGACTTCAGTGGCAGATTGGCTGGATCACAGGCCAAAGTCCAGTGCTACAAGCATCGGGCCCAGTAGAGATTATTCATTCCCAGTGCAGATTTCCCTCATCAGCCTCTCAGTGCAGTCTTCTCCCGCTCCAAATTACCACTGGCCAGTCTGTACCTACTGCTGTATTAGCTTCACTGGGATTGCTTGTGTGATTAAGGAAAGCTCCATGTGAATACAGCCTTGCAGGATCAGGTCCATATATTGGAACCTGATAATAAAATGAGGAAACTAAACATATGCTTATGTACCTTGGACGAATGCCAATCTTAAATGCTTAACTGAGTTGTACCATTTTCAGACTGAACCTTTCACCTTCATTGTGTGACTGCCACAGGAGTTTAACAGTGTTAAATAACACTGCCCAACAGATGCCATATTGGTTTGAGATACCAAAAGGAAAAATATCTGTGCAACTTATATGCCAATATGATGTGGAATGATTGGAAGCATATTTGTAGGGTACCTAGTTTATAAGGCATTAGGATCACAGAAGCTAATGATGGAACAGACCAACCGGATCACTGAGTCTGTTCCCCCACAAGGGCAGGGATATCATCATGATCCTCTTAAAACGGGGAAAAAAAAAAAAAGGATGAAATCTGAGCCTTTAACTCCCTTCATATTTGTGTTACATTCAATTTCCAGCAATAAAAATCCCTCAAGGTCAGCTGCGTTATTTCGTAACACCTTATTATGGAAATTGAAACTAGCCAAAGGCGAAGGTCAGGAATCAACAGCTCTCAGCAGCACTATAGGCAAGAAAGCCAAGCACTCTGGACACTAGGATGATTTTTGTTAACAAAAGCAAAAATGTATAGCTTTACAGTGGGGCAGGCTAACCGTGGGGATGGTTGGGCCATTGCCTAGAGCCCCCAGAATGTGCTGAAACTGTACTCTGCCTAAGATTTCCACACAGAGTAATAGCCCATCAAAGATCAGATATTATGCCACAACAAATAAAGGCTCCTAAACCTCTGGGAATACCAGGGCCTCCCATTTCTTCAGTCTAGTCCTGATCATGCAACTTCAAGATACATTTTTCCTATTAAATTATGGTGCCGATTTCAAGTGCCTTGGCAGAGGCTGGAGCACCATTTATAGTTAAAGCTCCTCAGCTGGTCTCAACTCATGTATCTCCATTTAAGTCACTTTACCCCAGTTGAGAATTTTGCACCCCCCTCCTCCCAAAAAACAATTTAATGTTAGAGGCTAACTCATGTTTGATCCCATCATCACTGTGGGCTCTTTGAAAGGAGGCAAATGCAGAAGTATTTAGAGTTAGGAAAGGCCACTCGATCACAGGGATCATTATCCTCCAAGTAGAGGATACAGTCCCCTGACACAGGACACATCAGATATCAAATTGATGTTACATTTAGGGAGATGTCTGATAGTTCTTTCAGAGGCAAAACTCTTGCTGAAGTCAGTGGGAGTTTTGCCTAAGTGAAGAGTGCAGGATTTAGCCCTTGATTTTAGCCAGAAGGCTAATCTGGACAAAAGCTGCCAAGCTGATTTAAAGGCAGTGGTAGAAACCTGTGTAGTGGAAACAGTGGGCTGCTTTTCAAAGGAAAATCAGGTATATTTGTTTTACTGAAATACATGGGTTTGCACCAATCAAAAACAGAGGTTTGTTAAAAGATAATGCAGTGGCTAGGATTCTCAGGGGCAGAAGACCCGAAGAGGCAAAATAGTCAGATGCCTGCACTTGAATCACTCTAAACAATCCCTTCCATTTGTTTTCTTTAGCTACCACCTCTCCTCCCCGTAAAGTTGCCGCTCCCTCCTGCTCACAGAGGAAGAACATTAACAAGTTTTCAGCTATGTAGCATACTCATATTTCAAGATACTTTTCCTTGATCTGCTATTAACTTGACATGGGCCCAGGCCATGAAGTTTAGATCCAAAACCAGTCTTACTTTTATAGCCTGCAGATGTGCAGATCCAAGATGCGCAGATCCAAGATGCTGGCTGTGAATTTGAACTTCAAAGTTTGTGGGTGCTCAGATTGCAGGTGTTGCCATGGGGCTGTCTCTGTACGTTATGCCAATCTTATTGGTCTTTTACACTCATGGTCAAAACTCCACAATGAAAAGCAGCATTGAGATGATGCTACATTAATATAGGACAACCCTGTCTGAAGCAGCAACTGTCAGCGGCATTAGTACAAGGTCAGTGTCTAATTATTCCTTTCAGGAAAGGCCTCCTCTTACACACCCATATGCAAAACAAACACTCTTAAATACATACAGTGCAGTGTATTGCCATTTGCTGGCGTCATGAAGACTGGCAAAAATTGCCATGGCAGTAAGTGTTAGCGTGAGTTGTGAAACCAAGTCAAACTCCTAGTACAAGGGCAACTTCAAGATGACCTATCTGCCTTTTAGGTCTCCCTTCCCATGCAGGGTAGGGAAAGATCAGTGTAGGAACAGTTTTGAACGAATTTCTGACAATGCAAGAGGGCAGCAGAAATAACTGCATTAATCAGCAGCACAGAATTATTTTTGTTTCTTAACAACCTTATATATAATCTCTATTTTTCTGCAACAGAGACTTGTTTCAGAAACCAAAAGTGGTCCACGTGGTAGAACCTTCATTGTAATGCTTTATTTTAAAAAAAGTGATATTTTGAATCCTAGAAATGCAAAACAATGACACCTGAAATTCACTTTCCTTTTTCTACTTCTTTTCATCTCAAATGTTAACATTCATGACATTTGGGATGAAAGATAAGCTTCATTAAAAACACTAGCCATATCCACTAAAGATATATGGACAAATCCTGGTTCTTCTGTATGCATGCAAGACCCAAAGCAACCGGAAATCCTGAATCTCTGCTGCACTGAGTGGGAGAATAAAGGAGGCCGAGGAGAATCTCTAGAGAAGGATTTCACAAACTCTGATGTGCCAACAAGAGCTGCTCCATGAGGACTCACTAGTCTAGAGCGCAGAGAAAGCACTGCAGGCAGAGCAGGAAAAGGGCCAGCGTAGCCATATGCAGCACAGATCCACTGCACAGGGCTGTGGTTAAGGCTTCTACAGATAGGGGTCTAGTAGCCAGCTGGGCCTGGGGACTTCAGTTGTATCTTCAAGTTAGAGGGAGGATTCTGTCACCTCAACACCTACTTGATTTCCTCATGCAAAGTCCCAGCTATTCAGGCCACACCTGGGGGACCTGGAATAGTGACACTAACACCAGTACAAACCCAAGTTTTCTAATCTCACGGTACTATGAAAAGCAATACAAGACTTTTTTTATTTCCCAGGCTCAACATTCAGAGCAAGCTTATTGCTGTGATCTTTAGCAAATATGGTTTTGCTTGCACAATAATTCTGTTCCGAAATCACATATTTCCCTTCAAACACATGTACTAAGAAGTCACAGGTCAGACATATCTCCTTTGTGCCGACACTAGCATAGGCAGGGTATAACGTTCATTCATGCAAAACGCCCAGATTTTAATATCTGGGCTGTCTTATTCATCCAGATTTTATATAAGTTCCCCTTTCATTTCTTTACTGACTACATGGGAAACATGCCATAGTCTCACCCCCACCCAGGTGGTCCATGGAACAAGCTAACACTCACAACAGACTCCATGTCAGCTGAAGCAACATCGGGTGTTAGTCCAAGAGCACAGCACCTGGCAGGTAACGAGGCAGGCATCCATTGCACTGCACAGACTCCAATGAGGCCTCACTGAGTTCTTATATAGCTAGCATGGGTAGTCTCTGGTGGGCAATGACCAATAGGGGGTAAACTATACTAATTCAGTTATAAGCCCTGCGCAGGCTGCATGAATTCCTTACAAACGAGGTCAATGATAAGCCCTACACAGGTTGCATGAGTTCCTTACAATCTAGGGGCTCAGGCACTAGACTAGGACTTGGGAAGCCAGCATTCAGTTCTCTGCTCTACCACAGACTTTCTGCATGATCTTGGGCAAGTCACTTATCTTATCTGCATTGCAGTCCCCCATCTGTAAAACAAGACAATTGCTCTTCCCTACCACACCTTAAAGATAGTGAGGTGCTTATATACTACGATGACGGAGTTCGTATAAGTACCATAGACAAACACACTGGCTTTAATACATTTACATTGAAGTTTTAGTACAAATAAAGTGAGAATTTGATTTCATTGGTCTACTTGCATAAATAAGGTGCACTGGACTTGGATCCAAACTAGAATAATAGACACTGTATAATGCTTTAAATTATGAAGACAAAAGCAAGTAAGCTGTATTGGAAATGGCCACATTTAAAAAATACAGGAACATTCTATACAATTTGTGCCTGATCCTGTGCTGAAGTTCCTATTTGGCGCTTTGTTCTTATTTGCACAAATCTTTCTCTCTTCCCTGGCAGTTTTTATTAATGAAATGATGACCAGCTATTCTATTTTTATGTTTGATTTATTACTCTTATCTTAAATGATACCACTACCTGGACTCCAATAAAAAGAAGCTGCCATTTCCTTGTATTGAGGAACCTGACCGATGGAAGGGCAGAATGTCAGGAAATAGCTTTCCTCAGTGCTGTGGATTTACAGATTTACATGACCCTTTAACCTTCAAGAAATTCATGAAAGAAAGTATCCCACACTTGGGAGAAAAACAAAACAAAACAAAACACATTAGGATAGAAGAAAGAAAGAAAGAAAGAAAGAAAGAAAGAAAGAAAGAAAGAAAGAAAGAAAGAAAGAAAGAAAGAAAGAAAGAAAGAAAGGAGAGATTTAAATTCTACAACAAATGCTCTTCCATTTTCTCAGAAGCATACACAGGTCAGTACAGCATTTTGAAGCCTCTATCTTGTGAGGTGCTCAGCACCTTCAATTCCCTCTGACTTTAGTAGTTGAGGGATCTCAACACTTCGCAGGATTAATGTGTATATGTGCCTTCAATCCATTATTTAAAAAAAAATTAGCTACCAGTCATCCATGGTATCTGGCCCTCCCCACATACATACGTTCTGAGATTCCATAAAGCTACTTATTAGAATCCTCTGACTTCAAAACAAAAGGCTATATACCATTTGACCAGGGATTATAGGATCTACTAGGAGGTGAGAGGGAAGCAGGTTGGTGGCCAGACATTCACAGACAGATTTTTAAAAAACTCACAACCAGGGCCAGATTTTCAGTTAGGCTATTTTGGAGCAGGTTTTCCACAGAGCGTCCTCTGTGTAACGAGTCTGATTGAAATGCCCACACGTAGTGACTTTGCTTTCAGTAAATTTGATTTAGTCCTGTATTTCACTTTATAACTGCATGAATGACACTCATGCTGCATATGACCCACGAACATGGGAAACAATAAATATTATGGACCAGATCCTCAGCTGCTATAGATCGGCAAAGCTACCCCGAAGTCAATAGAGCTATACACCAAAATATCTAGCTTTCCACATGGAAGAGTTAACAGGAAAGACTGTTAAAAAATAATATTCCATGACATCAGTTAGTTTATGACATGCCCTTTAGTTACCCCTACCAGTATCAGAGTGTGCACTTTAGTACAACAAAATAGTGCACACATCGAAGTAAATAATGGCTTCATTAATTAGCCAATAAATGTGCTATCAGAGAATTTAAGCAGCTTTTGCTCTTACAGTTCATCTTACATAAAAAAAAAATACTGTCGGCTGTCTCAGTTCTTCTGGTGAATTTTTGGAACAATACGTGTTCTTCCACCTGCATTATTTTAATCATCTGCTAACTATTTATTAATAGAAACAAGTTGTCCTTTCCCTCAGTTGTTGTATTAATTAAGAGAAGCAGACTATACATGTACAGAAATAGAAATCCAAACATATCACTGCTCAGCCCCCCCGCCCCCTTTTGTTTCGTAAGGAGAATTGAGGAGGACTTCTCCGCTTCTTTCTTGAGAAACTCCAAGACCATCAAGAAGCAATTTAGGTGTTCATACAACAGCTGCCATTCAGGAGCAGGAAGACGGCACTGAGGAAGAAAAGAGACCTTGAGAGACAACAGCCCAGATTCTCCCCAGTGGTGTAGCTATATGGTGCCAAGCTGCCCGCTGATACGGGACTTACATTTGGTATAGTTGGCCACAGAAGGATCATCCCAATGTAATAAATACATACATACATACATAAATAATAATAACTAGCTCTTATGTAGCACTTTTCATCAGAATGTAGGAGGATCCTCTGGCACTGAAGAGGATAGCTGCTCCTACACACCTTCTCACTGAGGGAGTGTGTGATTAGACGAAAGGTGGCATGGCCAGGGATTTTGTGCACTCTGGCAATCCATGCTCCATGTTAGCCTTTTGGGGCTGTTGAAAGGCAGCACAAGTTAAAGCAGACCTCAGGCTGCCCTAACTTATGCTGGGGACTGATGTCGCACAGTGTCAGCTCAGGACTGGGGAAGCACAAAGGTGTCTTTAAAGGGCTTTGCTTTATTCTTAGCTATAGCTGAGAAGCTGGGCCACAGTGGCTGCAATTATTACATACTTTTGGACTGATGCTGCTATCAGTTACATCGCAGGCATCTCCTCCGAGGTCATTGGAGTTACATCTTTGCAGACCAGGGGCAATCAGATCAGAATTAGGCCCATTACTCTTTCTTGGATTTTTTAAAAAGTACAAGATTGCTCTTCCTGAATTCTGTAGTTCATTGTTCTCATTGTTCATCCTGAGCTAGACTGCGTCTGTTAGACACAGCCCAGCACTGGGGACAGGGCTCTCAGCCAGATAGTATTGCCAATCCCAAGCATTCAAATATCATGAGTCAAACCCTCCCCCCAGTCATGAGATCAATTTAAAACATTTTTTTTAAATAATAAATGTTGGGTTCTGTTATTTGTCTTAAGGTTTCAGAGCTTTTGGGTCGCACTCGGGTCATATTTCCAAGTTTTCCTCCTTAACTATGAGGCCTAGAAACTTTTTATTTTTATTCTAATGAAAGCCTCCACTCCTGCCATGGCCAAAAGGTCCTCTTCCCATCCCCATCTTAGGATGTAGCTACGCTGACCTGTTGCAGCCGTGACAGCTGCTCAGAAGTTGTTCACATGCCTATCTGAGTGGGCCAATCTATCCCAGGCAACAAGCACCTGCTTGGGGTAGACTAGGATGGAGGGAGAACAATAAGGCGAAAGAGGAAAAGAGACATGGGGAAGACTTTTTTTTAAAACAAACCTTTTCAACCATACATAATGTTGGAGGGAAACAAGATGAAGGAGGCCCTCTTACCAGAGGAGGGAGAGAACAAAAGATCAAGGCCCATAGGGGGCTGTAAAGACAGCATAACTGATTACCTAGGGATTTCCCACACACAGGGAAATCCCAGAGTAGTGTAGAGTTGGCATAGCCAGTCCTCCACCACCCCCAATCAGAACCTCAGTCTAGGGGTCATGGCCAGGGCAAAGAGGGTGTGGCCAGAATGCCTCTGCACTCCAGGGAGCCATGGCTGCCAGAAGAAGCAGGGCACAACTTAAGAGCAGTGTCAGGGGAGGGGGGCATAAAGTGTAGCTCAGCCAGACACTCAGATCTGGCCCCAAATGTCTTTTTACTTTGTCCTTGCCTGCTTTTTACCTTACTTGTACAAATTCTGTAGGGTGTTCAGTCAACATGGAGAGAGAGAGAGAGAGATGCTATTTTAAAACATATAGAAGACAACCAGATGGTAGCAAAGAACCGTACTTATACATGTCTTTAAAGTTAGGCACATGCTTAAGTACTTTGCTGAATTGGAGTCTGATAGCGGTACATAGTACAGTGGGTTTATATATACACAAGGACATCAGTTTTATCTCCAATCCAAAAGGCATAATTTCTACCTCTTCCCAAAGGTTCAGTGCTAACTCAAATAAAAGAGTGCCACCTACTGAATTACCATAACTATTTCCTTAAGTACATAGAGTTTCCTTTTTTTCCCCATCCAACTGCTGACAAGGCTAAAAGATGCTCAACTCATGAGATCTGGTGAACTCATAGGCCAAAGTGGCATTGCTACATTCCACATATTCCTTTACCTTATCTTCTCCCCACAAAATGAAAATCCCTCAGCTGTATGCAACTAATTTGCTGGAGAGCTACATTTTAAATAAATAATAATTCGTTGCACTTCTATACCCTCTTTCATCTGTGGGTCTCAAAGCATTTCACAGTTGCAGGACTCAAATTTGTCTTTTAGGCACAATCTGTGTTGGGGCCAACATGGAGTCATAATTCTCACGGGGCTGTCAAGTATGGATCGCCCCTTAAAATGTACCAGGATGTAGACAGAATGCTCTAGAAGTGCCACAACAATAAAGTGACCAGGAAACTATATTTTCCACAGTGGCAAAACCATCTTTTCTTTAGAGCTGGTGGAATTTTTTTCAGTCAATATGTATTTAATGAAAAATGAACATTTTTGTTTCTTTCCAAAATGTCTGTTTTTTTCCTAGCAAAAAACAGAAACTGAAAACTAGGAAATGTCCACAACTTATTTATTTATTTTGTCATTTTTGCATGGCCAACACTTACTTGTCTGACAACACTACATTTTCTGACCAGCTCTACTTTCCTTTCCTGCTGCTTCATGGAGCTGCTTTAGGTCCTCACAATTCAGATATACCCATTTTTTCCATTCTGTCAGTCCAATAATGTATTCTGTTGTTTGAACTCCATCCTCCCTTCACACTAGGAAGAAGTAGGATTAGCTTCCTCCAGGAGGTGCTGAGCATATAGGGTACGTTTCCTTTTCCAGTAAAACTACGTTGGTTCTCTTTTAAGTTGGCCGTTTTTGCTGAATAATGTCCAAACTTCCTCTGTGCATTTCTTGAGGGCTTATTTCCAATGAGTATGGTTTGGTCTAAGCAGCTACTTGAGGTGATCTCATCAATTCCAAAGGTGTCAAACATATAACTCCTTGCTCTTGTAGATAGTGCAGGCTTTAAATTGACCCATCTTATTTCTTCTGGTGAGTTACTGAGCACTACCCTAGCCTACCATCATTTAGGGCTAGGGTTCATCTCCTTAAAAGTCTCTATATAAATCAGAGTTCACCTCTTCTGCTAACTCACTGGGAGTTTTGCTCTTGGCTGCAGTGGAAGCAGCAGTGTCCCAATATCATTTGGATAAGGAAAGACCCTGTTGTAAAATTGCATAAATGGAAAAGGCAAAGTAAAAATTTCTCTGAATTTCCTGAACTTTGTGTGATTAAAATCACAGACTTAACCTTGTGGCAGCATAGCTTTGCCTGCCAATAACAAGCAATAAATTATTAGTGCACAATGCTCAGTCCATCATTTTAGTTGCTTTGAATAGGAAAAGCATTTCTTAAATAAATGTTCTACTACATTGTTTTGCACACAACGGGGCAAAATACAAATATCTTCCAACTTCATTTTTAAAATGTTTACATTGGTTTGTCCCAGAAATGCTAAACCTTTGTTTATATAATGTGATGTTTCTTAATATGATGTGTTTGACCCTGTCAGGCAGCCTTACACTAGCAGTCTTCTCTCGTGTGTGTTTCCACTGAAGTCAATGCAACTACCTGCATGAGAAATAATTACTCGCAGGAGTAGGGTCTGAAGGATCAGGACTGATTTATATTACCACAGTGGTGATATCAGCTACAGTAGAGCAGATGTGAGCATCCATGGACTTCCTCATTGCCTTAATCAGCTATGCAGAAATAATAAGATAGTGCTGTCTTGTTTACAGTGTGAGTTGGGTGGGAGCTGCACTCTAAGTTTCTTCCCTTTTGGCGAAAACTGATCACTAAGGGCTAAGCAAGACAAGCTGTTTTTCCTGAATTTCCTGCTTATACAAAGCTTTCATTTAGTCCTGTGAATTTCTTGTGATGATTAATTTGAAACCATTAGTGCTTATCACCATTCTGAGGAGAGCACAGGGTTGAGTAATAGGGCTGAAGCTATAATTTTAAAGACACCACTGGCCTGATTCCATCTAACGCTCGGTTATGCTTAACATTCCTTTGAAAGAAGCCACATTTTAAAGTTTTTAATAAGTTATCTAAATTAAAATTTGTCCAAACCATTCTGTCTGTAGGTGGAGTGCGATCTGAAAACTTGAAGGAATCAATGAATAATCAACCTGCAGTAAGTGATACTTTAAAGTTTCAAGGAGACAAAAGAGTAAACTTTATTTCCAGAACTCCTGGTTGAAGTCCTCAACTTGACCCGAAAAAACACAACTTTAGCAAATCAAAGCATATGGAAATTATGGGATGCCATTTCATTTATAAGATGTAAAAATGGCTCTCCAGGGGGGCCACATATCAGGCTACATGAAATGTTTCCTTATTCTACCTGTTAAAAACAAAAAAATGAATTGCAAAATATTTCACTTATTCAGTAAGAAAAACAGAGCATAACTGTTTTCGTCTACAGTCTACGGAAGATGCTAGGGTCAATTCTAGCCACCTTCTGGTCTTGGTATATACTCCTACAACCCTTCTTGACATGAATAACCCTTCATCAAGGCTCATTGATTTCAGTAATATTACTCACGTGTAAATGGTTACAGAAATAGACCCTTGCTTTATAATTCTACTATTTACTGTACATACACCCTTATTTTATATAAAGTCACAAATTGGCAAGGTGGCAGCTGCATTTACCAGCTTAACCAAGATTTTTGGTCATTGAAAATCTACACCTTAAAGACCAAACTACGAAGTTTCAACTCAAATATTATCTCCATCTTAACATATTTGTGTGAAAATGGAAATCTACCAATGGTACAGACATATGCCTAAATGCCTTTGAAACTAAATGCCTCAGAACAACACTAGGTATTAAATTGAATAAATGTATAACAAATGCCAAGATTCGCCAGAAAGTTCAACAACTTCTTATCTCTAACCTTTTACAGAAAAGAAGCTGGAAACATCTGGGATGTGTGTTAAGAATGAAGCCAGAGCAGGCATGCCATTGGGCAGCTGAAGGTACACGCAAAAGAGGCTGACCAAAAAGTCCCTCCATCAAACACTAGTCAGAGAGAGACTTAACAACACAAAGAACACGCAAAAAGTGGCCAAGAGCAGACAGAGATGGTGGAGCCTGGTTTGAACCCTAAACAAGGTCTGGTGGAGGGCAAAGATTCAGATTCAGAAACCTTTATTTAAGGGATTAATCATGCTCCCCTTTAAGTAAAATGGAACAAATACAGACACTGTGAAAAAGGAGCAGAGAAGAGGGAAAGCAGAAAAGTCTAATGAAAACTCTCTCTCTGTGGCAGATTCTACATCCTGACCCTGTGGGGCCAGTGGACACAGAGAGCCACTTTCAGCTCCCTGATCCTCAGCCACCCAGCCCCAGGTCAAGAGGAAGCTACACAGGAGCAGCTTTAATTTACACCACTGGCATATGGTCAGGCCAGGATGAGGTGTAGCAGAGCTCTGAGCTGCCAAGCCCCTTCCTTCCCTGCCCCCACCATGTCTCTGGAACACTCCCAGCACACCCCTTCCCTATCCTAATGCCAGGGCTAGTGCAGGGCACTGGTGTGGCAGAGCCTCCTCTGCCAGGTTTCTGCCAATGGAGAGGTCTCCTACACAGTGGGGATTCTCTCCTGGTTATCTCTGGCTGGTGTAAGGCCATTTTGTACTGCTTATGGACCAGAGCGTAGGGCACCCTCTCCTGTTGATGACCATGCTGCAGGATTGGACCTTAAGTAAACAGGAAAGCAATGGTCAAATTTTGCTTGCTTTCGTGTGGCGTACCATTGACTATAACAAGATTACTCCTGTGAACAAAGCAAGCAGGATGTGGCCCTGCCTCTGGATTTTGACACCCTAGTGCAGCCTACCCATTCTGAAGATTTCTGTTTTCAGAATCACCCAGAGCTCCCAGTTGCTCCATATCCCTCTGGTCATTCTTCACCGATTGCTCTTATATGGCACCTTCCATCCAGTAACATCCACACGCCTAACAGGCATTAATTAAGCCTCACAGCACTGCCCTGGAGCAGGTGAGGGATGTGATGTATTTGTTCACCCACCACTGAAATACATGCAACACAGGAACCATTTAACACAGCAACAGTTCACGCCCATTTTGGAGAGGGAGCAGGACATTTTAGGTAGGCAAACACTGAAGTTGAGCTGAAGTTTGGCCAGGACACTAGGCCAAGCAGTACTTTTAATAATCACCAGAATTCAGGACCTCAGTTTTAGGTCCCATCCGTGAGATTCATAGAGTTTAAGGCCACAAGGGGCCATTAGCTCTAGTCTGACCTCCTGTATATCACAGCCATTAAATTTCACCCAGTTACCCATGGATTGAGCATAATGACTGGTGTTTAACTGAAGCATGATTTTGTCTGGCTAAAGCAGATCTTCCAGAAAGGCATCCAGTTTTGATTTGAAGACATCAAAAGAGGGCGAATCCATGCCTCCCCTTTGTAGTTTGTTCCAATGATTAAGTGCCCTCATTAATTTGTGCCTTATTTCAAATTTCCATTGGTCTGGCTTCAGCTTCCAGCCAGTTGTTCTTATTAATCCTTTCTCCACTAGATTAAGCAGCCCTTTAGTACCCAGTATTTTCTCCACACTATAACCAAGTTCACGGCTCAGTTTTCTGTTTGCTAAAATAAAGAGATTGAGCTCTCTCTCACTAGAAGGCATTTTCCAGCCCTCAAATAATGTTTGTAGCTCTATACCCTCCCCAATTTTTCAGCTGCCTTTTTCATACCTGAACATCAGAACTGGATTCCAGTATCTGTCTCACCCATGTTGTATACAGAGGTAAACCCACCTTCTTACTGTGTTTATACAGCCAAAGATTGCATTAGCCCTTTTTGCAACAGCATCATACTCGCAGTTCATGCTCAGTTGCTTGTCCACTATGACTCCTAGACCCTTTTCAGAGTTACTGCTTTCCAGGATACAGTCCCCCACTCTCCATATTACCATACACTTAGAGCTTTTCAGTTGTCACTATGTGTCTTTAAGGCGGGTCAATCAGCCATACTATGATAATTTACATTTATAATGTACCTTTAACCTTCACTGATTCCAAAGTTCTTTATAAATATATAAGTGGGAGGACAGGATTAAAATTCAAAATGATCGGGACAAACTGTAGAAATGGTCTGAAGTAAATAGGATGAAATTCAATAAGGACAAACGCAAAGTACTCTAATTAGGAAGGAACAATCAGTTGCACACATACAAAATGGGAAATGACTTCCTAGGAAGGAGTCCTGTGGAGAGGAATCTGTGGGGGGCATAGTGGATCACAGGCTGAATATGAGTCAGCAGTGTAACATTGTTGCAAACATCATTCTAGGATGTATTAGCAGGAGTGTTGTAAGTAAGACACGAGAAGTAATTCTTCCGCTCTACTCCATGCTGATTAGGCCTCAACTGGAGTATTGTGTCCAGTTCTGGGAGCCACATTTCAGGAAAGATGTGGACAAATTGGAGAAAGTCCAGAGAAGAGCAACAAAAATGATTAAAGGTTTAGAAAATATGACCTCTGAGGAAAGAGTGAAAAAATTGGGTTTGTTTAGTCTGGAGAAGAAAAGATTGAGAGGGGACATGATAACAGTTTTCAGGTACATAAGAGCTTGTTCTACTAGCCATCTTCTTCCCTTAGTTACACCAGTGCCACCCCCTACCTACAACGGAGAGATGCAGGCGCAACGGAGGGAAGAATTTGGACCAGTTTGTTATCCATTCTGTTGATGTGTGAGTCAGAATAAAACCCAGCTCTCATTCCCATAGTTGTGCTGACTCTGCAGTACCAACAGAGACAAAAAGCAGTAAACTTTTATTTTGTCACAAGACAGCAGGGCTGCCAAGGCATACACACAGGGAGTGGCTCTAGGGTGTAAGAAGCTGCCATTTTACAGAGTCACTTTTCTGAATAAAACCAGACTATTGTGTTAACACAAAACCTGGTTTATATTGTCTCACCCTAAAGACACACACACAGAGTAAACTACTGTTCTATCTACCTATCTCAGCAGGAGAAAGGGATGAGTTCATGCAACCGTTGCTCCAGGGAATCAAAGTGTTTCATAAATGATGCTTTTTCCACTAAGGAATAAAGGGAGACATTCTCCCCTGTGCTATAGCCGATTTATGATGTTGTGACAGCATTTCAACTAATAAAGATTTCACATTAAAAACCTCTTTTCCATACGCAATTTCCTTTGCTTTCTCAACCCTGAATCCTATGAGACAGCCCTTTCTGCTTACTTAGAACTTGTACAGTGCTTTCACTATCATTGTACCAACATTAACTAATTCACTCATCAATCCTCACAGCATCCCTGAGAGCTAGGAAGAGAAACTTTATTAACCCCATTTTATGTGGCACGGAAAAATAGAGGCGCAGAGTTTCAGCTGGTGCAAACTGGCATAGCTTCATTGACATCAGTGGAGTTATGCCACGTCACACCAAATGAAAGTCTGGGCCCGCGGCCAAGACTCATCCAAGATCGTACAGCATATTGATAGCAGAGCTACGATTACCATTCAGGAGCTCCTGCTTCCCCGTCCCACACTACTGCTAATAGTACTGGAAGTCATATGAAATATTAGCTCCTGTTTTCATCAGCAATGTTTGGGCCCAATCCTGTAGTCTTCATACCCTTGAAACTCCAGGTGACGTCAAAAGGATTTTTAGGTGTGCAAGGGAGAATCAGGCCACTTATGGAAAGAATGTCATCACTATCTTGAGATGTGATATGAGCAAGAGAGTAATATTAAAAACTTGAGGAGTGGGTAGGGGTTCAATCTTACCGATTTTTCATCAGGTATATCTCCCTGTTTTTACATGCTACTGGGTATTACGGTGATAGGAGCTATAGAAATTTTATATATTCTATACGTAAGATACATAGACAGAATGATTAGACAGCTAGATTAGACAGCTAAATAAGAAGACATCACTGAGTTCTTCAAACACTGCAGCTGCATCATACACATTTCTATAGCTTTTAATACTGCTAAATATTTTGTAATATACCAGAGTGAAACAAAGGAGAAGTCTCATTGTACAGAAAAAAACAATACCCTTTTATTTGTAAAGCTCTGATGAAAGAACAACTTTCCAAATGACATCCCATTTAAAAAACAATGTAAACCAACCTAACTATGGGTCAGTCACACTATACAGATTGCATCCTAAATCTTAAAGATGCCTCAATATCTTATGGAGTATTTACATATGTATCAGTTAGGTAGTAACGTTTCATTGCAATTTGTATCTTTCCAGCACATACTTATTCAATGGCAAAACACTGGGGATGCGTTTGCTTTTCTGCACAAAACTTATGAGTAAATGGATAAGGGTGTTTTTCCTGAGAGAAGGTTTGTTCTTGAAAACTGTGTTTTAACAACTGGAAATACAGAAAGTGGGATGTTTTTGCTGCAATAAAAAAAAAGCATAAGGATGCCTAGTTAACTTTTTTCTTTTAAATTATTTACGTACCATTAAGTTAAAATGTTTACATTCATTCATTCATATAAAAACTGTTGTTAAATCTTATGCAAATGATTTAACACTGATTGCTGCAACGCAAATTGCACTTCTTTTTTTTAAAAAAATTATTTTATATATGGAAGAAAAATATCTGATTGCTACCCTGTTTACAAATTCTGACTGACTATATAGAGTTCAGTCACAAAATATTAACTTTCATAAACCTCAGTCACAGTGTACATTAAAAGTTATAATGCAGTCTTGCAAAGTGAGTAAATATTTTAAAACAAAAGATCTCATTAACGGACTCGACCTTGAGAGACTTGTACCAAACATTGTGATTTCCTCCATGGGTGTACTTGAACTCTGATGCAGGAAAATGACAGAGTAATGGAGGCATACTGGATACGGACAGTGCTAACAAGAGAACTGACCTGTGAGAGGGCATCAAAGGTTTAGTTCAAGATGTGTGCATTGGCACAAGCAATACGCACATTAGCGGTTTCTTAAATTTATCTCACTATCCCTTATCATCAAAGGCTTCCCTTATCTCCCTCCCAAAAGATGACTACACCAATCAAATTCTTTGGAGAAGTGAGAGAGTGAAAACAAACATACAATCAAAAAGGCAGCGTTGCTGGATTTCTTGAAGATGTATTTCTGGAACCTAACAAAAGCTCTAGGGTGCTCTTTTTGGCTGTATTCATTTTACCCTGGGAGAGATTCACTTTCCCTTGTTTTTCTTGCATAGATGAAGAGCTGGATGCTAAGGCAGAACCTCTTTGGAAAAAACACCTCTATCATTAAGGCACAAAAACAACATCAGAGGAATGTTCTAGCCAGCACTCTCCCTGCTGCTCAGACTTCCTGATAAAACAGAACAAAACAAAAACAAGTGTGGACGTCTAAAGGCTGCAGCCCAGTGCAGGTATCCAGATTCATCTTCTCTGAATCATGCTAAAGCTAGGGCACACCAGGAATCCTGTCTCACCGATGCTGTAACTTCAGCTGTGGAGGTCAGGCTGACTCCTGTGTACAGCCCTTCTTGACCTGAATACTTGAGCGTGCTGCCTTCAGGGCTGGTGCTCTCTCCTTGGCCAGACATCACTGAAGAACCCGCCTGGAGAACAGGAAAAAAAACATAAGTGTGCTTTAACTCAGTCCTATCAATTAAACAAATCGGGAGTCTGGAGAGCTGAAAAGAATTTGCCTTTGTGAAAAATGGAGCCAGAGCTCCATGAAAGCTACTAGAAGTAAGTGTTCTATGTGCAATGCTTCTAAAGCCAAGAATTCTGCAGAAATGTTATTGTCCACTGGGTGCACCAGACTCCAAGCAGAGCCGATTTGCTTGGCCTTTGTATGAAGGATCAGGATTTGACCCCATTCTGCCGCTCTTGTACCTCAAAACCTCTGATTGAAAAAAAAACCCATCAGGACAGCCAGCGCATTCTCCCCAGTATATAACGGACCCTTCTGTTGGCATCGTCCCACCTCAAGAGCTATCAGTATTTGGGAAATATTACATGATTATCTTTCAAAAGATGGAAATAATCTACCAGAAAAAGGGAGAGCTGGACAAGCCGAAAGAAATGGAAATTAGTATGATTAGATTGTAATGTGCTAGTGCGTGGGTGGGTGTGCTCTAGTGCCCCCTACTGGATGGAATCATGGGTCAAGATTTTCAAAAATGGCTACTGATTTCGGGTGCCTACATTTTTGGGTGCCTAGTTTGAGACAATTTAAGTGGCCTAACTTTCACAAAGTGGGTATTCAGAACTTTCTGAAAATTAAACTCATTTTAGATGCCTCAAAAAGTGGGCACCCAAAAACAGAGGTAGCCAAAATAATTAGTCACTTCTCACAGTCTTGGCCAGAACCACTCAAATGTATGACATCATCCCCATACTGCTGACAGCTAGCAAAGATTCATGTTTATCTCAAGTGGCAGAGGCCTATGCTTTTGAACCAAGACGGTCTTAGCTCCATCCTTGCTGTCACCATAAAGTTTGGATTGGTTATGGTGAGCTTGAACCACAAAGTTCTCAGTGGGCATGGATTTGTTACAACCCTCCTATCCACTGCAACCTACAAAGATCTAAATCAGTGAGACAAACCACAGGGAAGGTTTGGTGGATGTGACTCTGAAATCTAATAATAGTCCATTTATTTTAACAGAGAAGCTGAGAGTTCCAAAGATAAAAACAATCCACTTTTTCCATGTGACCTAGGAGATCTGCTGAAAAGGAAAACTTCAGTGCCAGATAGAGAAAGAGGCAACATTTCACCTAATAAAGGAAATGTTTAAGAGCTGACTTCATGAGAAATTAACTCTTGGATAAATTGACTTTAAAATCTTAATTTGCTTGTAAATGGATACTTGTTGGACCAAATTCCTATAAAAGGGAATAGCTGACAGTGTGACTGTGGAAATAGCCTGCCCATTATTTAAGTGGAAAGTACACATATTTAATCCAATCATTTCACACAAAAGGAAAACCTCCCTCAGGCCCATCTCTCAGATCTTCACCTGGAGCGGCGCCAAACTAGCAGTTCTCATATATAAAAAGCAGAGACTCGCCTAAATGTTTATGGAAATTTCCACTTTTGTTCAAGGGCGGCTTCCCACAATGCTTTGTGAGTCTTCATGGTGAAAGGTGGCAATATCCACCAGTAGAGATAAATTTGCCCCAGGTTAAATTTCTTTTTCCATTGAAAGAGGTATTTGTGGTCAGCTGATATTTTCTGCCTGTGGTAAACTAGGGTCCAGTTTCCCCCTCAGCAGAGCTCTTGAAAGTTAGTGAGGGTCCATTGGTGTAACCTGAAGAAGAATTGTCTCTGGAAGTACTTCAGAAAGTATCCATGTTAATAAAAAATAATTCAGAAGATCTGACTTTGACCACCAACCAGTTATATAGGTAACACAAGACAGTATGCTTATTTCTCCTGCTATCTTTATGTTTTATTTATTAGATATTATATTGCTATTCAGTAAAACAAAATTATATTACTGTTATAAATATTTGTAGGGTGATATAAATGTTATCTGATCAAAAACAGTGCACTTTATGATGCAGATTTATTGCTACTCCTGAAATTAAGTCCATTCTTAAAAGGTCCATTTACCCTGGCATCATTCAAATGTTTCACAATGTTTTATTTACATCAGAATCCCGTGCCCCCCTGAAAAGACATTTTACGGATAATTTGCAGAGCTGATCAGAAACCAGAAATTCTGTTCAGTGGAAAATTCTAACATTTCAAAATCAAAACAAAAAGCTCCAAATTTTGAAATTTTCTGTGAACCAAAAGTTTTTTTAAAAAAGTTATTTCAGGTCAATCAAAACATTTCATTTTGATTAAATCAGAATGTTTCATTTTCTTAAAAAATTGTAATACATGATCATTTTTGAAGCAAAACGTCATTTCAAACCAATAAAGCTTCCATTTCAGATGTCAAAATAGAATGTTTGGACATTATCAACATGCTTCCTCACAATTTTTTTTCTAACCAAAATGTCATTGAAATTGACACATTCCCGTGAAAAGTTTCAACCTCAGAGAAATGCCATTTTCCGATGGAAAAAATGTTTTGTATGAAAATTTTCCGTCAGCGCTAATAATTTGTTTGAATGCTGCACTGCCTTTTCACATAATAATAATAATACCATATTGCAAAACCCACTGATTTCAATAGGAGTTTGGGTGTGCAAGGAATGAATGATAGCAACCATGGCTGCTGCTATCCTTACTTCAATAGTTGTTGCAGTGTTGAGGTAGCCATGTTGCTCCCAGGATATTAGAGAGACAAGGTGGCTGAGGGAATAACCTTTTATTGGATCAACATCTGGTGGTGAGAGAGACAAGCTTTTGAGCTTACACAGCACTTACCTGAAGAAAAGCTCCATGTAAGCTTGTCTCTCTCACCAACAGAAGTTGGTCCAATAACAGATATTACCTCAACCACCTTGTCATTCTTACTTCAAGTCTCTTGTGGTAGCAGAGAGCTTATGTTATTGGTTATGGGATATAACCAATTTTACTGCACCCAGTCAAAACGCGCATTGTAATCTTTGGGAGTTTTGCTTAAGTAAAAAACTGAGTGAGTCTGGCAAGATTTGGATCACAGAGCCTTTCCCCTCTAGGTTGGTGATTCAAATCCAGTTCTGTCATTAGTGATCAAAGTTTACTAACTGATGCCTGGTCAGTGGCCCATCTGAAAAGCGTTTGATGCTCTCATTCCAATTTGAAGTGAACATCACAAAAAGCAACCAGTCTAATTGGCCTCTTTATTGGTAATCTCAGCAGAATGCTAAATGGCCTGGAGACTTAGCTAGCGCAGGGTGGAAGCCCACTGCCCTGATAAATAAAGGACAAGTAAGTTCAATATATAAAATTTAAAAGAAAGATAATGTTTTCCTTTGGTGGTGTGCTGTCAGATCCATGGGTGTCTCCTCTCCTTCCCCAGGACTTTCCTTGTATTTGTCCTGCTTTAATGGTCTTGGAGCAGCCTACACTTTGGGAAGAGGCTTTTATATCTATAATATATAACATAGGTTCCTCTTTAACCAGAAAGACATTTTTAAAAATACATTCACCCTCCCTGGGAGGAAAGAGTTTAAACTACAGGAAAACAATATTTTCAAATTTGAACAAGTTTTGCAAAGATTGTGTACACTAGAAATTAGTGTGAAAGGTTCCCATTCACCTCTCCCTGCTGCTATTATTCCTTCGGGTAAACAGCTCACCTGCTTTTTCCTTGTCTGGAAAAAGTAATTCACTCTTTCCCTGATTCAATTCTATAAGGGTGGAGCAGAGAGATCTGTTTTGTGTTCCCATTTGTGGCTTATCTGTTAACGCTCCTGCAGATACCAGAGAATGCGGAGGCACTTCCGGCTTGAAGGCTGCATATCAGTGCCTGACCCAGACTGGGTCCAGCTCCTAAAATGAGCCAGCATGAAGTGGGGGAGGAGAAAAGGTGTGGGAGGGAGGGGGATGGGCAGGGCAGCTTAGTTTAGAAACCACTCCGAGTTAATGGCATGACAAATTCAATTTGGGGAGTTCCTAAAGTGAGACATGGAAAATAATCTTTACGTGGTGAAATGCCCATGGCTGAATCATTAGGTTACGCAGGTCTGCTCGTGATTAAACATCTCTGCTATAAGTCCCCGAACTGTATTATTGTATTATTATTACATTAATTATTAATGTATTATTGTGGATTATTTCAACCCATTTCTCTGCTGGGGGTGAGCATGATGAGTTTATCAGGGGGATGAGAGTGCCTTGGGGTGGGGGTGGGGGTGGGGAGTAGGAGAAGGCTGGTCCCCGGACTCCAGCATCTTCCTGTGGGTTGGGCTGTGGGCAGGGCCTGCTGCCCCATCCTCCAGGGCATCCTGGGCGGCCCCACTTCTGACACTGGGCACAGCACAGCTGTGAGTGTGGGGGAGGGGGACTGGCAAGGGGAGGGCTCTGCTGGGGAAGCAGGGGTCAGGGCATGACGGATATGGGGTCTCTGCTGGGGGGTGACAGGCCAGCCAGGGGAGAGCTGCTCTGGGGAGCAGGGCCTGGGGAGGGAGGTGGTAGCTCTGCCGGGTGGTGGGAGACCAGGGAGATCTGCTGCTGCCAGGGCGAGTGTGGTTAGGTAGGGGAGTGCCTGAGGTTGGATCTGCTGCCCACTGAACTAGAATCCCCTCATACTCCGTGGCTCTGGTCTCCCCCTCACCCTATGGGGCTAAGAAGCTACTCTTAGGCTAAGTAGCCCTTGCCCAAAACTGACCCCAGGGGATCCATGCTTTCCCCACAGGGCCCTCCCCTTGGCCCTAGCAGCTGATCCCCCTCGGCAGGGGAGGCACCCTGCAGCTCACTAGTCACATGGGGATTTTCCCCTCTCCCCCCACCTCCTGGGCCTCTCTGACCTCACCACTATCCAAGTCCCCTCCTTTGGGCCTTTCCCCTGTACAGAGTGAGTGTACATGGGGCATGACTCTCCAAAGGTCGGTGCAGCAAAAAAATTATGGGAACCTTTGCCATAGACCAAGGAGGCGGGAGGCCTGGGGTCAAATCCCTGCTTCACATCAGGCAGGGATCTGAAACCGGGTCTTCTACATCCTGACCATGTGCTCTAACCACGGGAGACAGAGCTGACCTGGCTTAGGTGTTTGACTCCAGGAGAGGATCCAAAGTGTGACTCCTAAGTTGCTCGGAGAGGTGGTGCTTAGGTGACTCCCTCTCCTTGGCATTTCCTACTGGCTAGCTTAGACAGCTCCCTGCCCAGCGAGCTGGCTTTTTTGAATCCCCTTTTCAGGCACCTAACTCTCCCCAGGTCTTGTATAGGAAACCTGGGCACCTAATTCAGGGTAGAGAATTCCACTTGGCAGCAGGACACCTAAACGTTGGGTACTGCAACGCTCAGCCTAAGTTACCCATGTGAATTCCACCCCATGTGTAGGTCTTTGGGGACAAATTCAGAGCAGCCATGGCACAGAGAGAGAGTGTGAGACTGTGTCCAAGAGGCAGAAACTGAATAGAGTCAGGCTGGAAGAGTTGGAGAAGGAAGATCAAGGAATTTGAAGTGTCAGGGTGGGATCCCAAAGTTGTAGTGAATCCTCTGCCTAACTGGCATTGCGCTTATAGTTCTCCCCAACAATATAAGACACAGACAGATACCACTACATACATTTTTTACACTAAAGCCTAAAAATCTGCTGCCAGTTTTATCTTGTGAGAGGCAGCCTTGCCGACTAAGAGAGGCAGAATTCCTTCCCTGCTCCCACTTGTTCCAGGGGGAAGTAACCAACTATTAATACTGGCCCTGAAACCAGTGGCAGATGACTAACCCCATGCACAGACTCAGCTGTGAAGGCCATAATATCAGGGGACAGAGTCAAGCTTCCACCCACTCCCAGCGTCTTTCAATCCACTTCCTCCCAATCTGCATTGTGGTGATGGAGAGAATACTAGAGATGCAGCCTATTATCTCCCCGCCCCCATGCTGGCAGTGGAGATGCAAAGAGGCTGTGGAGGAGATTTGGGAAGGGGTGCAGGGATTAACCAAGAGCCATGAGCTGCCCCTTAGTTAATACTTTCACAGGGCTTTAAAGATCTAAAGTGCTATATCAATTCTAGGTGTTACTGGTTTATGGCTAGATCTATAGTAAGCCAGTCTCTACTGATAAATGATGTGCACCCTGTTGCATTGCCCTGGCTTGGCTCAGCTTCAGTGATAACCTTTATTTATTCAAAGCACGCTTACAAAAGTTCTTTGTTACACAAAACCTGATTTGGTAAACGTTGGGGGTTCCCTTAATTTTCCAGTGTCCGTGGCTCTCCTGTGAGCCTGCCTATCCATAGCACGTTCTCTGAATATTATTCTTCTGAATACTATTGTTTCCTTTTCTGCTGTAATCTTGTCTTAACAATGATTGACTTCAAAAAAAGTATGAATATAACAAAAATGGAATTCTGTTGATTCAGTGACATTGCCACTATGTAGAATTATATTTTTAATGCTGGTGTAATTACTCCTTTTGCTTATACTAGAAATGTGTAAGTTTACATTTACTCTAATCTCTCCTTTATATTATACCAAAATAAATCTATGGTTAATATGTCACTAATTTCCAAAAGACAGCCAATATTCCAGCCTGGCAAGACTGCTGTCCATGCTATTGTCACTCTAAGGACCCAATCCTGAAATCCTTCTAAAAGCAAAATTACAAGTGAAATCAATGGGAGTTTTTCCTCCACAAGGACTGCAGGACGAGGCCCGACATTAGACTATCACAATATTTATTTGTATGGCCCTTCTGAGAAAAATTTTGTGTTCGTTTCCGCTCATTAATAAACAAAACCAAACAAACAAAAATGTCCTTAAGATTTTAAATTACACGGCATTGACTCCATTTTTTTGCTGCACAGACTCACAAAATTGCACTGTTATGCATTAATGGACACATATATCTACATACACCCACTCAGTTACCAGATAAACAGGAATGAGCTCTTCAGTTCCAGAATATTGCTTGGGCTGTATGGGTGTAAGTGAGGGCAATATCTGGCCTGCTATGCTTAAAATTTATCATGACCAGGACAACATAGACAAAGGACCCAGTCAGTCTCTGTCCACCCATGATGCGGGCTGAACGTCAAAAGAGTGGAAGTGCTGTCCAGGAGCATAAGCTGCAACAAAATGTAGAGCACCATCATGGTCCCCGTGAAAGCAAGCCCAGGTGCTCCTCATGGACACTGGACGCACAAAGTACTGGCATGCTGCAAAAAGGGTGATCATATCTATTCCACAGGGAGCATAAGTAGGCAGAAGAAGCTCCCCTATGTGGTCTCTACTGGCCCAAAGTAAAAAAACAGATGTAAAGGACAGCACTTCTAGACACGATCCAGGCTGCTTTACAAGGCACCATTTGTGATGCACATTGGTTCCCACTGGCACATCAAGATTCCTATTCATTGCACAAATGGCAACAGGAGAAGTGGGGCCCTGGCTGCTGTGCTCTGATGTGGATTTACATCATCCAGACAGCTTGCTATATGAGTGTGCCATATTTTATGCCCAAGACACAATGGCCATAGCAATCCCAATGCCAGGTGCTGTAGTGGCTCCTCTTGCCACAGAGTTCAGGGCCTCTTTCAGCTCTTATATAGGCCCAACGCTTTACTGAAGGGAGAATTCCCTCATTGTTGCTGTATCCTCACTGACATCAGCTCTGGCTCATGGAGACTCCATCTATTGCCATAAAGAGCAGACTTTGTAACAGTCTTTACACTGTGTTTTGTCCTAATGGGGTAATGGAATACTGCTGGCAACCATGCCCACTGCAGCCTCTGCACATCTACAGAAGGGTGTGGACTGGGGCACATGCATTTTATATTAGTTTATTTCAGCATATTGTTGTGTGCAGTTTTCTCCTCTGTGCACCTAAGGGGGGGCATCAGTGGGATGACGTGTCTCAAGATATAGAGGCAGTATGTTTTGAAAGTTTCAAATATTCTTTTATAAGGATATAAAGCAACTTCATATAGCCTATAAATGGTGCTGGTCCATATTAACAATGGAGAAAACTCAGTACTTATACACAGAAATGGGCCCAAACTAAAATCCCTAGATCCAGATGTGAATTTTGCAAAGAACCCCCATCTTTATAATGGGTCATCCCAAAAGCTCAGATGCAAACACTTCCAAACATTGGGATGGTCTAAGTCTGGAGCTGGATCCAAATATTATAATTCATGCCCATTGCTATTAATCAATCATATGTTTTAATTTTTTTAACTTCTTCAACTAGGGGCATAAAATCAACATTTAAGCCATCGTCTTTTCTCAAGGCTGGCAGCCAGTAAAATTCCCTGTATGAAATGTGCAGTTTCAAAGCTGCTCAGTTGAGTAACTGCCTTTCAGAGGATAAGAACCTTCTCCCTCCACCCACCTCCCCCATTATTTTACTTTTAAAAGAAACGGAAAAGGTAGGGCTGAAAATGAATCTTGCTGAAACAAATTCTGCTGAATTTCATTCCCATTAGATTTCCACATTGCTAGGAACTCTTTTGGCAGCCTTGCAAAAGCATAACAAATTACTTTTGTACCAGCAAAGGAATTCATTTTCTCTAAATGATTCATTTAGCAATAACATTTCTATGAATTTCAGGCAATAGTTTCTAAAACTTCATATATTTTTCCCTAATGTATTTTGGTTCTTTTTTGTCAATTTAGCATTTTTCTACTCCTCAAAGAATAAGAAGTAGGGCAGTCAAAAACGTGTCAATACAGTGAGCTACATGGAATGAGTTTGTTGGAATATATAGTTCATTATAATTCCCAGTGAACAAGTGTCCACATTACAAAAACACCAAAAGCACAGTTGGCCCTAAATGACAACATTTTTGCTAGAAAAACCGAGGACTAAATAGGCATGGAGTCATCCCTATGAGCAGTTCTTCCAGCTGATACAGGTAGATCAGCAGGGGGAAGCTTGAACTGCTAATGTCTGGGCTGTACCTGTTCTAATAATAAATAGAGAATGGCCATCAATCCATCAGCTCTAAATTCTCATGAAAAAAATATCTGAATGGGTGGAGAGGGAGAAAGAGGCTTGGCATTAATATAAATTTTTTTTACATGTGATCAGATTTAGGTTCCATTGCTCTGAGATGCTGAATGCCCTTAATTCCCATTGCCTTCAACAGGTCCTGAGCATGCTCACCAACTCCTGTGATTCAGACACAGAGACCGAGCTTACTTCCACTAAAGTTAATGGTGAAGCGCCCCATGACTTCAATGGCAGCAAGATCAAGCCATAAAGACCATGACCTTCTGCTTGCATCTTCTTGCCTCTCCTGTTCCTTTCACATGTTAATTATTGACTGCCTAAAGCAAACAAGGTTATAAGATCAAGTGCGTGGACATGGGTATATATAGTACATGCCATTATTCCAACTACTTCACAGATTCAATTCTTATAATGTGCATTCATGGTTCAAAATGGACAAGTGGGAGATTACTTGCCGTTATTACTGGTTTAGGTCTCATCCAATGCCACTGAAGTTAGTGGTGAATTTAGATCTAAGTGGATTTTCTTATCAAATGTTTGGGAGAGGGGAGGGCACAGAGGGAGCCTGAAACCCAATCATTTTCCATTTTAGACCTATGTTTTAGTTTCAAATTTCCCTTCCTTTAATGTATTTTATTTATTGTTTGAACTCTCTGAATTCTTTCGTGTCACATACAGCCTTTTAATAACATCGCTTGCTGGCATCAGATACAAAAGTCCAGCATCTCTGAGCAGGATTGTTGTAAATAAGTCCACAAACAACAAAACTTGTTTTTGTTTTTGTTTTGTTTACGGTGAAACTGCATATTTCAGGAAAGAAACCACGGAAAGGAATTTGGATCGGGAAACATACCAAAAAAGAGTTATGATAAACAAGTTTCTTTTTAGTAATAAAGGAACAGTGAAAGCCATGCTAAGGGTATCTTTTAAAGTAAATGATATAGTAAATGAAGAATACAGAAGACTGCAACGGTGTGTGTGGGGGGGGGAGGTGTAGATAAATAAAAGAGGTTATAAATTAAACTACTTTTCAACTTTAACTATAGTATGTATTATCCCAAATGCTGATCTGAGGGGTGGTAAGAAGGTGTGGTGTGTAGATGAAAATAAGAGTTTGAAATAAACAATATATTGTTCAGTGGACTTCCTGGGCTCAGTCCTGTGAAGTACTGAACAGCCTCCACTCCCAGTGGGAATCTTTCCATTGATTTCCGTGGGCTTTGGATCAGGCCCTAAGTGCACATCTCAATTCATCTTGCCTGTACACAGACCTCAGGACTGAGTTTTGTTGCTTTTAGTGGGAGTTTAAATTACACTTGGGGGAGGGAGTTGTGTGTGTGTAATGCATGCACACATTTTTAAATAACTTTTGGAAAAGATGAGATGGGTGGTGCTTTGAATTATACATGCATGTTGGCCAGCATTCAAGGAATTTGTGTTATGTGCACTAATGTTATTGATGTTGTCACGATGCCGTGCATTGCTATTATGTCTAAAAAAAACAGTTTTAAGATAAAACCATTTAAACTCTTCAAAACAAAATGTTTTTGTGTAAGCTTTGGTTGATTTAATCATAAAATTTATATAGATCTTAATTAAGAGGTCTGTAAAGTACTCCAGCTTGTCGTTTTGTTTACATTTATATGTAATTTCCTCAGAAAATCTTGCTCCTGTATCAGCTAACAAAACTGAAAAGTTTGTTTAGATTATTGTACTGTTAGATAAGATAAAAGCTGAGATAACATATTGTACAGCGATCAGCTTGCTTACAAATAAAGATACTTTTTTATCACTTACCCCCGAGGCTGTAGTTTGTGTGCTAGGGGAAGCATTTTTGCTACAATCATCTGAGTTAGTAGAAGACGTGGATGTTGGAGTCATAGGAACTGCATTATTATTGTTACCTGCAACAGCAGTAACTTTGATTAGAAACAAATATTTTCCAGAATGACAAAAACCTTACATCCAAATATCCTGTCTTACAATATTTACCAGAACATGTCTTTGACTTATTTATGTTCTTTGGTTTTCGCTTTCTAGTCTGAATTCCTTCTTTTTTCATGGCAAGAGGCCGAGGAACCTGGGGGGGGGGGGGAGGTGGGGAGAATGAACACAGATCATAAAGTTTTTCATGTACAGCACTCAGCAGAAACCAAATTTTAACGTAAGATCAAATGGTGCTACCAACTAAATCAATTGAAATCAACACTTTAAAGCATTTTTATGATTATATAGACTCTACTTTCCAAAAAATACCTAATTTTTCCACTGTTCTAGCAGTGATTCCAAAAAGCCTGAAGTTTTTACTTAGGCAAAACTCTCATATACTTCAGCCAGAGATTTTCCTAAGTAAGGACAACAGGACTGGATCCTAAGGATTTAGAGGCTGATCCTGGAAAACAGATACACATGAAGGGCCCAATCCTGTTCCTACTGACTCCAGTTGTGCATGAACAGGCCTTGACCTAAGTGCTTGTAGGATGGGTCTTTAAAACGTAATATATATTCTTTTTAAGTATTTATCCATGTGAACTAATGTATTCAAGCTTATCTTTATACCAAGAAAATGCGTAAATAGCTGCTTTGGAGTCTGGGTCATTAAAGGCACAAATAACATACCTTTGAAACAGAAAATATGTATTCAAAATTAATATCACTTACCCAATTAAAAATAGCTTTGGAAAATATAATCAATTAATGTACATGATATGATCATGTTTTATAACCATCACTTAATTTCTTTTTTTAAAATGCTGGACAAAGTATTGATAAATTCTAAAATCCCAATCCTTCAAAGCCTTATACATGTGCATAACTTTAGTCACAAGATTTCCCAGAGTCTAGAGCTAAATGGATTCCATTATATTCACAGTACAGTTATTTTCTTACACCATTATTTTTCTACATTTGCTGAAAAAGTATAACCAACAATTTACTAACTAGTGCCATTCTGAATAATTTTTTTCTTATTCTTCAATTTAACATACATTTACAGAATCTTTAAGATAGCCTCATTTAGGCTCCGATCCTGCAACATTAAAGTCAAAGGGAGCTTTGCTATTGACTTCAATGAGCACAGACTCAAGCCCGTGGAGCCTGCTCCTGTTAGTGCTCAGCACACTGAAGTCAATGGATGTTCCATATGAGGACTGGGTCCTTACGAAACAGGAATCAAATGTGGACTGAAATAGCTGCCTACCCCGTGAAGTTTCATATAAAGGCCACAGGCATTGCATACTGGCTCGCCCTCTGCATTCCTACGCCACAGGGTTGTGGTTGTGGTGTGACAGTTGGCACAAGACAAACCAAGCCGTCTCGAAGAAGGCTAGGGGACAAGCACAAGTAAACAAAAACATAAACAAACAAATATAAACAAGTGTAGTTTGCCACTTAACAGCTGGAGAGAGGAATAGACTGGTAACCGGTTTACCAAAGCTATGTGTAATACAAAGTCAGTATGACAACATTCAGCTTCTGTAAGCTGCTTCACAACCTAATCTAATTAAGCCCTCCACCCACCCCAGAGTGTCTGTATTATTATCCTCATTTTATAAACAAGGAAACTTATGCAAAGAGGTAATGTGATTTTCCCAATTCTGGAGAGGTAAAATTAGAACTCAGGAGTTTCTGATCACCAGTTGTGTGTCCAGATCATGGGATATCATCACTTCCTCTGATAAGGTTGGATATGAAAGGATTTCAACAGATTTCCATCCAAATGAAAACGGGGCAGTGCACAGTGGAGCACTCTCCCTTTTCACAATGTGCTACTGTAAAGTAATAGTTTGGACGCAGCACTTTTTTGTGTTGCCTTAAATTGCCTACTTTTTAAGCATTGCCTTAAATTGGTTTGAGAAAAATCAGCTTCTTTTAATGACCTTCCTACATCAGCAGTGAAAAATGAACATTCCAGTATGGCAGGGATTCTGTTTAAAGCAAAAAGACAGCTCAATTTTCACAAGCTGAACTTCACCTGAAGGGCTGTCAGCTGCAAACTTTTGTTTTGACATGGAAAAGGAATATGGAACAGATATCAAAGGGACTTAATATGTACAACAAACAGTGTCATTTTTGTAAAAACATATTTATCACCAAGTGAAAAACAACATACTTCAGGAACATGCTTTACAGAACAGTGCTCTCTCTCTCTGTGTGAATGTTCTAGGAAGTCAGTAAATTGGTGTGCGACAGCAAGGTCCATATTATAAACAAGCCATTTATGACACTCTTCGGTGGAGTTTGGAGCCAAGATGAAGCAACCTTATATCAGAAAATACCATATAACAAAGAGCTTTATGACTGCAGACTATATATCATAAGTGAAGCCAGTCCTCATAAATATTTGAAATGAAGGTGAATGGGTTATAAAAGTTCCTGTAACAAGCGCTCTCTTTCACATTCATCACAAGCAAGGAATTCCAGCTACATCATAAATCTGTTATTTTACAAAGTATTGCAATGTCAAAAAATCTGGGACTAGCTATGTTTGCAGGCTGAAAAGATTTGCATGGAGCAGTCAGTTTCAGTGCACTGCATTCAGCCCATCATGACCATAAAGAAAGAGTCCACAACAAAAACTAATTTCTTGGGCCCTTTCCATTTGTATCATTTACTGTTGGTTTGCTCGAAATATCTGGAGACCTTTGATACCACACCTGCCACACAGAAAACACAAAATAATGTTTTCAGAATGATAAGTACTTTTCAGAGCTATAGTCAAGTCTCTTGAATTCTATCCATTTGTGTAACTAAGTAGTGAGCTGTAACTTTACATCACAGTTGTAAAGAGAATTATAAATTAAATATAATTGCTTTGACTGGGAACTTTGAATCTAAAAGTCATTACTGATTGCATACTGAAGATAATCAGCAAGCTGTGGTTTCAGTCGGTACCAATTTAAGGCAATACGGAATGTACTGTAACAAATAATTAGTACTGAAACAGAATTTGTCATATTAATTAATAAAAGAAAATGAAAGATACACACTGCTTCCAAATTCTGCTTACCTTCCTAAAGCAAAATAACTGTTGAAATCAAGAGAGTTTTGTGTGTGTGTAACGTGAACAGGATTTGGCCCCAGTGTATATGCTGCATTTTCTAAAATTTACATAGTTGGATCTTACCACAATTTTTTTGTATTTCTTCTATTTTTGTTTGCATGAAAATTAGCATAAGTTTCAATATATTTTATATTGAAAGTTTTCTATAATTTTCTGCATCGCTGTTGTAGTAAAATCTAATTTATCTAAAAAACTATTTAACTTTCAAAAAGTTTTGGCACTAAAATGGAAAAAAATCTTGGCTTTCCTGCTGCAGGAGCTTTACCACTGACTTCAGTAATAGTAGGACAAGGGCCAAAACATGCTTATCATCTTCAAACCATTTTTTATATATACTTACAGATGTATGAATATACAATCATACATAATATATAATTTGGTTGTATGTATTTGGAATCGATTATGACTATATTTTTCATAGAACACTGTAAAACTTTTGTTTCATTGAGGTGTCAGATTGAAATTGCTGCAATGCACACACACACAAAAGTGAAAACCAGGAACACCATGGACCAGATCCTCAGCTGGAGTATATCTGTTCTATGACCTTAAAGTTAGGAAAGCTATGATCATTTACACCAGCTGAGGATCTGACCCCATGTGCTGCATTTTTCCTGCTAATTAGTCTTACTTAATGAAATTTGCTAAATAACCAGTTAAGAAATTGAGCATTCAACAGTAATTAACTTTTGCTTTTAATGAATTATTTGGCTTAAGAGCAGGCATTTCACTAGATGAATGTTGACATGATGAAGAAAATGTGGCTTTTAAAAGCTTGTCAGGTGTGGTTTTTTTTCCAGTTACAGAAAATGTTGTAGTGGATGGTGATAGAATTGTTGTTTAACAAAGAATGGCATTTCTTTTTATACAATAGAAATATGAAGGAACTGCAACAGCTGGGGTGATTGAAGGGGTCTTGAAGCTTGATCAGTTTGTCACACTGTCTTCAGACACTGGGGGTCCAAGCCCTGGTTTGGATTATGTCAACATCACTTATTATAACTATCCCATTAATGGCAATTATCGAAAGGAGAATTCTCTTTCTTTTCTGTCCTCAACACAGATTTATTAAAACCTGTCTGCAGTTCCCTCTTGTTCCATTTTCTCCTTCCCTCTTCAGTGCCAGTGCTGAATTATAAAATGGGGTTCTGGTCTGTAGTGTTTGTTCCCCCCGGGGTTTCAATGTGCGTTTTTGACAAATTATGGTTCATTTTTAGGCATAAAACAAAAAAACAAAGGCTTTTATCTTGTTTAAGCAATTGGTTTTCCTTGAATTATATAAACAAAAATCCCAGAGATCCAGAGAAATGAGCTCTTCACAAACAAGGTAGATCTTTAAGAATTTCTAGCCCCCTGGACAAACAATTTTCAACACTGCGAAAAACTGAAACTTCCAGTATTTTCAGTGTGTATTTTTAAACATCTGCTTTGCTTCTTTGATGGGGGTTTATCAATTTTAAAAAAACACCCAAAGGGAGAACTCTTATTTCCCCTGTTTATGCTCCAACATAATTATGACCTAAAGATGAGCCAGGCAGCAACGCTGGACTGAAGCACTAGAAGGACAGCAAGAGGGCTGCATAGGGGGAACCTAGGTTACAGCATAACCGGCTAAGGCTAACACATCTTCTCACAGGTTAGTCTGCCACTTCACCCACGTTAAAGGGGCTTTTCCACTGTGTTGAACTCATTTTCTGCCCGTCAGGACAGGGTCACCCTGAGCCTACAAGGTGCTGAGCAATGAAAGCTGTGGGCACTGAAGGCCTGTCGCTGCATAGTTAGGTCAATGGGGGGGTCTTGCTACTGAGTTCAGTGGGAACAGGACTGAGCCCTACATTCCTGGCAGGATCAGGGACTGTGTGAGTGGGCAGAGGGAGCTAAAGGGCAAATTGTGGGAGCTAGGACTGCAGGCTCAAGCCCTAGGAACAGGGGGTCGGTATTTGAAGGCTTCTGACGTCAGCAGCCGTTCACACTCAAAAGGTGTGACTCCAGTTTCTGAGGGGGGGGGCTGGAATGTGGAATGGGGCTGGCTCCCAGCCGTCTGTGCCTGGCGCTCACTCACTCACCACTCTCTTCTGGGGTTTGATGAGGGGCCTGCTTAGGCCGTTCATTTTGGTGTACAGCCCGCAGGCGTTGCACAGATAGTTGCCGGTGCCGTCCCTTCTCCACAGAGGGGTCTGAATGGAGCCGCAGTTCACACATTCCCGGCTCTCGGACAGATCTTCCAGCAGGTCTAGGAGGGGGACACAGTCAAAGGAAGGCGAGTTAACAATACAACCATCCCCTGCTGTCAGACCCCGGGGAGCGAGCTGAAATCAGCGGGCAGAGATCGCTGGCTCTGCGGGGAGGGCTGGGGGCATTGCGCAACAAGACGGCGGCAGGAAACTTGCCCAGCCCCAGCGAGCTTTGCCCTCTGCTTCCTCCCTTTGACTCATCCTCATCAGAGCCATTTTAAAGCGAAGTCGTGCAAGGCCCGGCTGAACCGAGATACCCCGGCCGCGCTCCCCCTTCCCCCCCCCCCAACCTGCGTCGTCATTTGCTCTTCGGAGCCTAGCACACGCTCAGGTCACGGCTCTCCTGTGGCAGCAAAAGGCGCCTTGGGCAGACGAATCAAAGTGACCCGTTTACCATCTGTCCCCGGGGGCTCTCTCGCGGTCTTGAAGCCCCAGGCCAGGCTGACCCCCCCCAGTCTCCAGCCCTTAGCTCCTCCGGCCACAACGCAGCTGCAGGCGCGACTCTGAATCTCTCACCACTGAGGTCAGCGCTGTTTAAAACACCGCCTGATGATGTTTTCAGCCCGCATGGCCTTGATACAAATGTTCCTCTCGTGAGAGAGCGTGACCAAAATGCCACACAGTAAAAAAAGAATCGTGTTAACAACCCACAGGGTGGGACTTCCCCCCCACGGCCCGATCCTTCGCACGTTGATCACAACGAGAATTTTGCCATAGTGAAAACCCGCAGGACAGGGCGGTTGGGTCAGTTAAAGATGCAATCGTGAACATTTGAAACTGAAAATCACACAGTGCGATATTTACCAATTTTCGTTTAGTCTGGCAGAATTATTCGGATCTCAGAATTTTACCAACCTTTAGTATATTGCCTATATTGAACAGAATCTATTTTCAATCAGAATTGCTCGCGGTGTTTATTTAAATTATTTATTTATTGTATAGAAAGAAGCAATAAATTAAAAGGTATTTACACAGGGCAGAGATTGGTGTTCAAAACTCTTATGTTCGTTGCCAAAATATCCACCTTCCAAAGTCCACTTGGGAGTCTAACTGTAATCATAGTAAATTGGAAGTGAAGTTAGTTTTGTCAAATAATTCTCACTCACGACTGAGCAAGTGTTTGATCGTTTTAGATTCTTACTGAAAAAAATGCTTTACAACTTATTAAAACTTCAATATAAAAAAAGCCTTTGCTAACTGGATTTTACTAAATCTGTAGTTGAGACAACGATTAGTGTTGTGTGTGCGGGAGAGAAACTAAATCTCATTATTAAGAAATATACTAAGTGGAAAAATACCTAACGTTTTATCACAGGGATCTATTAATTACTAAACAGTTAATAAAGATACACGTTAGGCAATAAATAAATAAATCCCAACTATAACAACCAAACATTTCCTCCTGTGGAACCCTTTCTTTTATCTGATTCATCTCTCCATATTTTAAAGATAGAGAACAATTTATATATATTAAAACATTTTAAATTATCTCTGTACAATATATGTGTGTGTATATATATACACACACACAAATATATATATATATATTGATTTATATAATTGTGTGTGTGTGTATATACACACACGCATATATTATACAGAGATAATTTAAAATGTTTTACTTCTATATCACTTTCTTAGTTTAAGAGAGGAGGAAGCCATTGTTGCAGAAGTGTAGCTTCATAATTGATTCTCGCTCCTTTTAATGCCCTGTTCTACCTGACTTTGTTCGTCTTGAGGTTACTCTTTTATGTCTCACATATTAGCTTTGTGTTCCCTAAAGTGAAAGAGATCTTGTAAATGTCAAATAAGGGTTTGATATAACTGTTTGATTATACTAAACGTACTTCGCCTAGAAAGAAATTGTATTTCCCCCTCCCTGGTCCCCCTCCCGGCAAATTTTTCTCCTCCCTTCATTTACAAAAATTACAAGTTCAAATGAAATCAGAACATGGCAGAGTCCAGAGATCACAGTTCAAATTACACTGTCAGCTTGTAACTCTTAACACATCACTAAGATTTATTAATCTTTGCACTAAAAGCTGCCATTGAATACAGTAATCAGTAAAATGCTTAAGGCTTCAAGGACACTGGAGTTAAACAGTTATTTTTTCCAATTGTTTACTTTAAAATGTTACCTTCATACCTATGGAAAGAAATTCTGTGGAGGTAATATATCTCTAGCCTTTAGAATAGTTTTTCCTTAATCCATGCTAGATATATTTATAATTATAATAAAAGAATATAACTTTAATTGTTCAGTAAAAGCTTAGAAACTCTTACAAGTAAAGTTATGAGAATTCTGTCATTGTATTATTTATGAGAATTCTGTTTCCGTTAAATTATGAGAATTCCACGATACTCTTTGCCTTACATTTAAACAAAGAGCTTGATTACACACACTGCATGTGTTCTGAGCGCTGATCTTTTTATTTGATAAAACGTTTATAATTGGATCCATTTTAAATGCGGGAGTCTAACTTGCAGAAACAGAAAACTTTTTATCATTAGTCGGAAGTGATGTGATGGAATCGGTAGTGGGGTTTAAGGTTTTTTTTTTTTTTTTTTTTTAAACTTTGTGCAAATCTCCCCGAATCCATTATTTTCCTCTCCAACAGAGGCATTTCTCTCCTTTGAGTTCCCACCCGCGAATAAAAGAGCGTTCATGGAAATATTAGGAGACCTACACAAATCTATAGTAGATATTGTACATTTTATTTGTGATATCCGTTTATGGTTATTGTATTATACAGCAAGCACCCAGAACTTTAAGTGCCATAATTATTATAATATTACAGGCCCAAGCCAATGGGGATGTTTCTGAGTTAAAGCTAGGGGCTGGAACTCTAAGAATGGATAGCATAAGAGAACCTCAATTTGTGGAGGACTCTAATCGGTTTATTTGCTTCTATTTAAATGTTATATCAAGCATATACTAGACCCTTGACATCTTCTTAAATAAACTAGTTGATGGGGAAACCATACAGAAGGTTATTTGTGCTGAGATAATATTTCTCACACAAATATATGCAGTGTAGTTGTAGCCGTGTTGGTCCCAGGATATTAGAGAGACAAAGTGGGTGAGGGTATATCTTTTATTGGGCCAAGTCTGTTGGTGAGAGAGACACGCTTTGGAGCTTACCCAGAGTTTATCCTTACCCGGACTTGAAGGACAACTCCGTGTAAGCGGGAAAGCTTGTCTCTCTCACCAACAGAAGTGGTCCAATAAATAAAAGATATCACCTCGCTCACAAACATTATAAACAGATTGCATTCACATGCTACTCTGAATTTAGTCTAAACCTGATTGGGGGAGGAGGGGAGAAGAAAGAGATGTTGAGGTCTGGTGACTGACAGGACACCTGCGCTTTGTAGTTCGGATGCACACACACTTTGATTGTTCCTAGTCTGGATCTTGCCTACAGTCTCTTATTTCCTTCACAAGAAGACCTTAACCCCGCTCTGAAGACTGTATCTCCAGCAGCCAATGCCTCCCCCCGTCTTGCACATGCCCACACCTTTTTAGTCACAAAACTGATCTTCAGGAAAGTTTATGGGGGAATACCGTTAGAAACATTAAATTGTACCCCGTGAAATTAGCTGAGCTATTTTCCCGGCCGTTTTAAATCAGGAATTAAACATATTACACTTCGTGTAATATTATCACCGCTTTTCCAAAGACAAGGTTGTAGGGACCAGGGAGGGATATACTACCGACTTAATCGTTTTAACATTGTGTAAACGAAACAAGAATCAAATCAGTTTCTTGAGGAATACATAAGGAAAGTACATCTGGTATTTTCGAAGGAGAATCAGTGATCCAGAAAGAGATCCAGGGACAGAAATGTGTCCGCTCGCCCTTCCTTGCAGATCTAACCCTTCTTCCTTAACCTCTTTCTGTTTAGGGTTGCCCATTCCTTCCTTCCTCTTCAAACCTATCCATGAGCCTTTTCCCCTCCGCCCTCACTCGTCTATGAGCATTTCCATTCCCATAACCCTCTCCTTAGGCAGATGATACGATTGCTTCCTTGCGGGTTTGATCCAGGCCGGTTATCACCGTGTTTTACACTTCAACTTTGAAAGTCCTGACACTCAACGTTCGTGTTGCATGAGAGGAGGAGGGTTTTCTGCTTTGCTTTGCTCTTTCACTGCTATCTCTAAAAAATTAATCATCTTCATTCTCTGTGTCACGTTAGTAAACACGAGAGTGGGACTTAAAATGCCTAAATCAAATATGTTGCATTGGGGGACTGGAGAAAGATTGTTTATCGAGCGACGAAAAGATTTTTAGGTGGTTCCTTCTCTTGTTTAGAAGGAAAATTGTACTGAATCCATGTGCATAAAATATTTATTAGTAGAGTGACAGGCAAACGCAAGCGCAAAATTATAGTCCGACTGAAAGAAATTGAAGAGATTGCAATAACCAAAAATCATCGCAAAGTAACTCAGTCTTCAACCCCACAGTTAATTTAATGACGCGCATAATTTCTTTTGCTAAAAAGACGCTTCCATCCGTACATTCCGCCACTGGGAGCTTGACTGTGCCAGCGGTTTTAAAACAGAAATTCCCATTGATTTTAATTTAAAAATTGCTAACACTAACTGGCTTTGGATTTGCCTTTGGAAATCACAAAAATCCATTGACCGAGTCTCCGTAATGTGCCTGAATCGTTTATTTCGAATAGAAGATGTGATTTACACTGCATTTTTCACTATTTCTTAATCGGATTATGTTAATACGGGGAAGCACGAATATACAATAAAGAGACATCTGGAAGTGACTTACATTAACCAGTTCTTTTCTTTTCTTTCAAAAAAAAAAAAAAGACCAGGCTTAAAACGCCGATGAAAATACTTCTAATTGATGCCATTAAAAAAAAAATACAAAAAGCAAGGCAGTAACGTTTATTCCAAAAGATACTTTTGTATTACCGGCCCCCTGCCTGCCATTATCACCAAAGCCACACTATTCAAAAACACCAAAAGAAGGGGGGGGGGTCTCAAAATACTTCCACTGATCCCTTCCAAACCACTGTCCCTGCACACAACTCAGGAGAGAAAACTTATTCCAAAAGACACCTGAAGGTCCGCGGCCTTTTAGGATTCCTATTCAGCAAACTTTAGGCATATTCATTCAAAGACTGTGTTTGTGCTAATACAACGGCTCCTCCTGGCACCTTTATCCTCCCCTTTAAAAAACCCACAAACCCCACGCCCCAGGATCTTCACATTTTCTCCAAAGACACCGACCTCCTCCTCAGAGAATACACAAATAAGGACTAATAATTATACTTCAGTGCCATCTGCTTCCCTGTCACTTCCTCCCCTCTCCGCGACCACAGCTCCCAGCCTTGCAGCAGAAAAGACAGGCTGGCCACAGACAAAAAATGCCGCCCCGGCTCCCCTCCCCTGGCGGGGAAATCCTCGCTCTCGCTCCCTCGGGTTATTTCGTTCCTGTTGTAGCCCTCGAGAGCCTGGCCGGCCCTTCACCCAGCCCCAGCCCGTGGCGGGGCCTGGGCGCTCTTACCTGAGCTGGGAGCCCGCACCGGGATCGGGGTGGCTCGGCTTTGCAGACAGTGCAGCATGGAGTTCTCAAAAGGTCCCGTGGGCCAGGCCGGGGTGAGCTGGGGTCCCACATAGGAGGGGTAGTGGCCGGGGTAAGATCCGTTCAGAGGCCTGCCCAGCGGGCTGTACTGGTCCCTGGCATTGAGGCTGTTGCTGTAGCCCCCCGGCTCTCGGGAGGCCCCGTTGGCCATGGGCGGGCTGGGGGAGTAAGGGAAGCGGCCCGAGGGGTGCGAGCCGCTGCCGTTGCTGTACGAGGGGCTCTCCGAGGCCGGCTGGGGCCACACCGAGTGGCTGCTGCCCGGGTGGCTGGGCTGGGCGGCCCCGCTGCCTTGGAGGTAGGGGAGGCTGGGCAGCATGGAGCCCACGCGGGTGGTGGGCACGTAGACCGGGGAGCTGGCCGTGGAGTGCATGAAGCTGCCGGCAGATCCATCGTAAGGGGCCGGCGGCCCTTGGCTGGCCGAGATCGCCAGGGTCTGGTACATCTCCTCGGGCTGCTCGGCGCCGAAGGGGCTCAGCTTGGAGCCGCGGCTGGACCAGAGCAGCTTGTTGGTCTGGTCTAAATCCGTGAAGAGCAGGATGTCCTCCCAGCTGGGCAGGCTGGGCGCGTGGGGGGCTCCGAAGTGCACGTAGGGGGCGAGCAGGGACCTGCCCTCGGCGGCGGGAGGAGGCCGGGTCCCTTCGGGCTCGTGCTGCGGAGTCTTGGAGGAGCCGCGCTCGCCCGGGGAGCAGCAGGAGGAAGAGGCCGGAGAGGGCGGAGAGGGGCCCGGCTCCCTGGCGGGGAAGGGGCAGGAGGAGTCGCCAGCGTCCGCGCCGCACCGCTTCACCACGCACCAGCCGCCGTCAGTCAGGGCCATCCAGGTCCCCGTCTAGCCTCTGGGGAGGGGATGGGGGGGTGGGGGGGAGCCGGGGGGGGCACAAAAGAGAAGAAAAAAATCCAGTTAGCAAACAGACCCCAGCGTCTCCCTCTTTGCTGAGACCCGCTGGGGGGGGGGGGGCGAGGGGACCCTCTAATAGCTCCTGTCGCCTGGGCGGCGTTGTCTGGCTCCCGGGCAGAATAAGGATCAGCCGGCAAAGGTCATTAACACCCCGCAGCCCCCAGCCCCGCGTGCGTCCCACCCCAACCCCGCAGCCTCCTCGCAGGGCGCGCCAGCGGCCCGGGCTCAGCTGCCCCCAGCAATAGGTAGAGCAGGCAGGGAGCAGGGCACCAGGCTGTGCGTCCCCACCTTATCTTGGGTGGCAGATCGAAAACGAGAGGGGAAGGGGAGAGCCCCGTTTATTGTCGGCTACCCACGCGCCCCTTCCTTGTTTTCCGATGCGTGAGTCATCTGAATTCCTTCCACGGGGAAAGCGATTAGCAATGGCACGGGGCAGGTTCTCTATAGCTCTGGGGAAACAGACCCACGGCGTTCCATCAATCCGTGTCTTTCCCTCGGTTTTGTTTGTTTCAGACAAAAGGTCGCAAAAGGGACGGGGTGTGCAAAGCCCACCCAGGAGAGGCGATCTGCTAAGGGCGAGGGGCATGTACCTTTCGGAGGAAGCTGGTGCCAGCCTGCGCCACTTACTCCGGGCCTGTGGAGTTGCAAGTCCAAACCCACTATAGCACACCTTGGAAATGGCACCGATCCACAATCAACAAACTCAAACTGCTGCACGTCAGACCAGCCGGGCCCCCCGGCGGAGATCACACCGCGAGCGTATTAAACAGGCCACACACACCCCCAGCCCAGCCCAGTGCCAAGTCCTTGGAGGAGAGGGGTAGAAAGCGACAGAGAGAGTTTGGAGAAGGGGGAAGTGTCAGCCGCTCAAGCAACAAAAGTGGACGCGCAAGTTTCCTTCTCTGAGCTTCCCAAACCACCTCGGGGCTCTTAAGATAACCACATGAATATCAGTCCCAACACACAAACCCCCCTTGCAAACAGGCACAAAATACGTCTCTCCCTTTGCAAGATAACTAGGAGATAAGGGGCGGGTAGATAAGGCTTCCAGGCAAAGGGATCAGAAGTCTGTCCAGAGCAACTCCTCTTGCACCAGCAGAACCCTCAGCGAGCCCGGATCGTGTTTTAAATCAAGAGGTACAAGAAGAAACAAAATCAGTAAGCAAACCTCTCGTGATTGCTTCGCATTGGCTTCCTTGCTTTGGTCTCAGCAGGCTTTAATCCAGTGAGCGAGGAGAGAGGAGAGCGGCAAACTCGAGTCCAGCGGCTACTGCGAGCGGCTCATGGTATAAAAAGGAGAGAGGAGGCGCCTCTCACAGCCCTGCCGGAAAACTGCAGCCAGCAAGTCCTGATTGGATTCAGTGAGCCCTAAACAAACACTGCGCTCCGGAGGGGTGCCAGTCCCAGCGCTAGTCACAGGACAGACGCACCGCTGCTCCCAGCGCTGGCGTGAGGGGCAGCGCAGGCACAATGGGACGCGCGCTGAATGCGGGGGGAGATAGAGATCAGAAACCACTTTTCAGAGATATCCGTGTCAGGCAAATGCTTACAAAAGGGGATCAGCGACTAATCCAAAAGTTGCATGCTGATAGAACGGCAAGCTGGGGCACCATCAAAACCCCTTTGCCCAATTATATTTCCCCCCAAGATTATTCTGTCTAGCTAAGTATCCATCCATCGCTCTCTTCTCCCTGAACAGAAATAGAGAAGGTTTCAGAGGGGTAGCTGTGTTAGTCTGTATCAGCAAAAACAAGGAGGAGTCCTTGTGGCACCTTAGAGATTAACAAATTTATTTGGGCATAAACTTTGGTGGGCTAGAACCCACTTCATCAGATGCATGGAGTGGCACATACAGTAGGGAGGTATAAATACCCCGCATATGAAAAGATGGGAGTTGCCCTTACCAGGTGAAGGGTCAGGCTTTGTTTTCACTAAAAACCCATTTCACCGATCAGTTTCCCTTCCCCTAATTTTTTTTCGCAAGTTGCGGGAAATTACTTTTAAGGAGTCAAGGGCCATGATGTTCTATAGACTGAACTTCACCTAGGTCATACCGAATCGGCCCCTGTATCTTTTTGTATGAGCCACACGCTGTTTGCCTTACGTTCACATTAAGAAATCAGGTGAATAGCCATCAAAACGTCCCCAGGCTTCTTCTGGTAAAATCAAAGCTATCCTCGATTTGTTGGAGGAGGACTCAGGTAAAGTCAAAGACAGGATATGAGAACCCACTCCGTCCACTCCAGCCATTATGGCTACATTTTTAGTCTCTTTCTTTCTTATTCTTTCTCTTATCTCAGCTGTGTACAAACTGATATGGTACTTAGCAGGAAAGTGACTGGAAATTAAAATAACTTCGTTCCCCAGAGGTTATCAGCTGGATATCTGTCATCATCAGTTTGTACAGAAAGAGAGTCATCTGTAGCAAGGGGCTAGATGAAGCATGTCTCCCTCCCTGTAGCCATCAGAAACTATTCGTTCCGACAGACACAATTAAAAAACCTGCTGATAGAGAGTGTTTATCTTGGGTAGAGGGGTTTTTTTTTTCCGGGCAAGGTGAGTGGGAAGCGAACAGTTTGCATGATTGGGGATAAAATATGGGGTGTAATAGTTTGTTGAGAGCGCGGGTTCGATGCTTTGAGTTTCAATGCATTGCTTTATTTTGGTTGTGTATATGGAAGGAGGATTTCTTGTGGAGAAAAAGAGCCTGTTTTCGGAGAAACAATTTCTTTGCTGAATTGCGGGAGATTCCTTTCAGCTCCCGTCTGCCTGCCTAATACTGCTCATTATGTCCAAGTGTGAGATTTAAATGATTAGGGGGTTTCCCCCTAATTTGAGATGCAAGTTAAACAATATAATAGTAGGCAGAGAGGTCTGGACACCGGACCATTTTCTTGAATGCAGCTGCATGGCTTCCAATTGATTTACTTCAGTAACCCAGAATACGTCTCAGTCATGTTTAGATTTGCTAAAGTGAGAGACCCAAACAGACTGCCATAAGGTTTAATGATATGTAACAACGGTAATTTCGTTCCATGATGGTTGTTAGCAGTAAATGTTTCTGCTAAAGTGAGTGAAAGCAATCGGCTTGTCGTTTACATTCTCCAGCAGATCCTTAGTAAAGTAAACCAGAAAATATAACATCGGTATATGGCCAGGCACCCCGGATGGTTGATATAATGTGAGGATACTGGATTTTCACTGAGCGGAAATTTCGATGAATGCGTCTCGGATCTATCCCGACCCTCACTCAATTTCATAACAAGTTTCTTGCTTGAATGGGTGTTGTGCCCGCTAAACAGTGCTACTCTATATCCTCACGCCACTCGTCTGGGATTCCTTTCAATATTCGAGGGCAAGAACATGCCTGTATCCGAAGGCATTGCGTGTTTCTCCAGGACCTCTCTCCTGCTCCGGCTGGAGAGAAGAGGGGAGATACGGGCAGAGGCACTTTAGCCTGGCAGAGATGTGGCTCTGATGGCTCAAAGGTGACCTGCATGTTACCCTCCAGACTTCAAAACTTTTTCATCACTGATTAGCTGCCTGTTTACGGTACAGCCAGGCTACAGATTTCATTTTATTTTCTCCAGTAGACTCGGATAAGAAAATCCTGTGTACTGTGTCAGAGGCAACGTGGAAATTAACCCCCCCCCCCCCGCTTCTTTTCGTTTCAGTTTGGTTCCAAAACCACTAACCACAGGTTGGTTTAAATTGCTCATTTTAAATTGCCACTCCCCTCCCCCGCACCCCACTTCTGACGTACTTTCACCCAGCAGCGAAAATAGCGAGTTTTCTCTCGGGCTTTAAACCGTTCCTAGCCGCGTTAAGCCCCTGCTCCTTTGAGGCATGTTTTACCTCCAACTGACGGAATGAATAACTGAATTGAAATCGGGCTGGGGCTGGGGGGAAGGGGGCAGCGCTAATGATGTTGGGATGGTTGCGAAGGGGAAGAGTTGCTGAAATATACCTATACTAGCCATCACTTTTTAGCCATTCCAATATATCGGCAGTTAGATTGTTCCGGCTTATTTCGATCAATCGAGTCAAAATGCTCAAGATAGGCTCTGTGGCCGATTCAGCCGGGCTGAAGGAAAGAGTCCCTCGTTGTGTGGGTTTCTTTGACACAACACTGCAGGCGGAGAGGCTGGCTTCTCTCTTCTGTAGCGCTCTCTGTGGACTCGCGGGGTTTATTTTGGCTGGATTACATCCATCTCGATTTTAATTCAGTCATTAACTACAGTTAATTTGTGTGTGGGGGGGGGATTGTTTTCTTAGGTTATAATTCGCTTCAGTTTGCGGGTTGTGAAAGCTCCGGTGGAAAAGAGGATTAGTGAACAATAATACACAAGTTCAAACCCCCTGTAGTCTCCTTTGACAAAGCTGTTGGTTGCACAAGTGGCTTTAAAAATAGAGAAAGAGCGAGAGTACTAAAAATACAGCTGTGAAGAATATAACAAATACATTAATGTGTGTGAGAAATGTATGCCCTCTTCCTTGACTACAGATCCCTTTAACTTAAGCCGGTCCCCTCTGCAGAGGTTCACAAGCTTGTTTTCATATCCAATTGTTAACCGTTATTGCCAACTTTCGACTTGTTTCTCGCAAACGCTGGATTTAGTGTCATAAATGTCGGATCTTCTGTTCAACACAGATCTTCTGTAACCCTTTGGAAACTGTCCCTGATACTATTATCCCCAATCACCTGAAATATGTTCTGAACTTCCTCCCAAGTAACATTTAGGGCTAAGCAGGGGGATTCGAGTGCCATTTGTTTAATGAAATAAGCAGACATAGTCAATTTAGTGTGCTGCCCATTTACACAAAGCCCATGTTTAAAGCGAGTAAGTCCAGGTTCTCCCACTGTTGTTGAGTGTCAGAATGTGCATTAATTAAATCGGGCTCTAGGTGAGATACAGTAAAGGTCACTTTGGTCGCTATCAAGGGATGAAATGCATTCTTTTCCATGCCATGTTTATGTAACTTAATGTACTTTAAAACTTGCTGGTAAATTTAGGCCAGGCTGATAAGCAGAGGAGTTATTAAAGGCTACCTGCTGTGCAATTCCCCCCATGTCTCTTATCCAAGCTCCTTTAAAATATAATGTTATCAAGGCCAGCCAATGACAGGAAGTATTTCCACTCTCAAACAACTGTGACATTACACCAGACCGATTGATTGGGGCGACACGAACACGCAGTGGATTTTCAGCCTGTTTGGTAGGCTCCTTCGAGTTCCCCTTCCCTTTACAAATCCTTCTATTCAATAAGTAAAGTTAAAACCTAATATAGTCTAAAGTCTCAGCTAGGCAGATACACACACGCACACACACACACCATACTGCAAGAAGGTAAAAATCCTTAAAAAAAACCTCCCAAAAACTATCGATGTTGTCCTTCCTCCAGTGCAACACTGACCTCGGTTACAGCCAGTCAGACCGAATAAGCGACTAGGAACCGAGTTCTGCTTGGCTGGACTTCAGTGGAGCAGGTGCCAAAGATTTGACCCTGGTCGCTTTCTCTTCTTAGGATTTCTACCTCCCCCGTGAGTACCTGGAAAGACAAACGTTTCTGAGTCTATATCCCAAGAGTTGACCCCACTGGGTTACCCTATAGGAATGGGAGTCGTCCCCCCCCCTTTTTTTCCCCCTCCAATATGTTTTCAAAAAGTGCAGCGAGTTGTTGCAGACGTGGGGGTGAGAGCTCAGAAATGGGGGTGAGGGCTTTTGGATATTGACTGCCGAGGGTGAGAAAGCCGCGGGTGTGTCACCACCACACGAGCGAGGAGCTCAGGGCATCCTGACCCTCCCCCGGGACGGGGGAAAAGCCCCTTTCCAAAGGCTCAGACCTGGGTGCCTAGCCACGCCTTCAGGGGGAGGTTGGAAAGGAGAGAGGGGTTGGCTGCAAGCCGGGCTCCGGTTCTGTGGGTGGCTGGGGTTGTTTGGCTCCAGCCTTGAAATCCAGATCAAACGCTGCCCTTGAGCGAGCTGCTCAGCGGGTTCCCATTGTGCCCGTCGGCGAGTCACACTGGGCAGGAGATGGTTCCCCGCAGCAGCCGGGGGACTCGCGGGGGATGTGCTTTTGGGTGATTTCCACAGGGACGTTTCAGCCCGAGCTACACAAACAATCCATCCGCTTACAGAAACCAAACCGGCTGTGTTAGGCCAGAGAGGTTTTTCTCTTCATGGAAACTCCGGGCTCCCTTGTTTTTGAGAGGCTGGAGGTGTTTCTATGGGAAAGAGAATTCTGGAGGCTTTTTTTCTTTAAAAAAAAATAAGATTTTTTACAGTAATACACGTTGGGTTCTTTTTCCTTTTGCCTTCTGCTTTCTGAGCCTTTCCCCTGCCTGCTGGTCACTTTTCAAGCTTTTCTCCATAACCATGAGGGCAAGAAACTTTTTTTTTCCTTTTTAAGTTGAGATTCTCATGTTATTACCTGGCTCCAGGAGCTGGGACTTCAAGTAAAACAGTCCATTAAAATGACAGGTTTCAGAGTAACAGCCGTGTTAGTCTGTATTCGCAAAAAGAAAAGGAGTACTTGTGGCACCTTAGAGACTAACCAATTTATTTGAGCATAAGCTTTCGTGAGCTACAGCTGTACAGCCGATGAAGTGAGCTGTAGCTCACGAAAGCTCATGCTCAAATAAATTGGTTAGTCTCTAAGGTGCCACAAGTACTCCTTTTCTTTTTTCATTAAAATGCTGAGAGTTGCATCTAGAGGTCATTTCTAGCAGCTCTCACCCACCCACCAATCACACTGAAATCAAGGGACTTTTGCTAAATCAGGAGTGTGTTAGAAGTGCTGGATCAAGCCCGAGGAATGCAAGGCCAGCCCTGGATTGATCCAGCACAGTGACACAGCTTTAAAAATCATTGTCTTCGTTTGGTAGTTTTCCTCCCCAGTTTTTCCTCTTCTGGGCACAACTTTTTAAAAGTTATGATGTTAGCATTACTTCGTGAGCGTTGCCCTGTTTCAAAATCTCCTGTCAAAATGATTGACTAGGTCAGTTTCCAAAGCAGTGGTTTTTTTATTTTATGACAGCATTTATTTATTTTTTTTTTTTTTACACAGTCCAGATAGAAACTATAACCTTGTTTTCTCAAATCAGTTGTATGAAAAGTTGGTACAGCTATGCCTTTGTGGAGGATAAAATTGCAACGAAAGCATAAGCTCTACACATTTTGGAAAATGTAAGGGAATAGTCCTTCCCCCATGGAAGTCAAGGTAAATAAAGGGTTGATGTTGCAATTGCCTGCGGCTTTCATTCCTCCAGCACTTAGAAACCACAGTCATAGGTGCCTTATGAAATGTGAGACCTGATTCTGGCATCCTTGTACTTTATTCCACAGGCTGTCATACTGATTTCAATAAGACTGTAACAGGGTCTCCCCAAATCTGGCAGGAGACCCTGCCTCTGCCTAAACTTCCCTTTAATGTCAGTTATTCACCAGCTCCCAGTCCTATCAGGTCACTGCAGTGACTTAGCCCTCCAGCTAAGTCCCAAAGTCCACCACTTCCAGAGTTCAACTCAAAGTCCAATGTAAAGCTAAAGCCAAATCTTTCACCCAGACTCTTCCACTAGGTACAGCTCTCCCTTTTCACCTTGGCTTCAGCCTTTCCCTTTACTTTAATCCACCCCTTCCATACTTCCTCAAGGAGGAACACACACACCCTCTATTATGAGCTCCCAGCCTGAGAAACCCTAAATTTCCCTGTCTTCCTTTCCCACAGCCTCTTCCTATTCACTCCCAGCCTGGTCTCTTCACTGTCTCTCTCTTGGCTGGGCCTCCTGCTCACGACAGAGCATTCACTTGCAGATCTGCTTTCCCTGGAGTCTCCCTCAGCGTTGTCCTCCCTTTGACCATAGATTTCTCTTATATTCCAGCAGGCTTATTTTGTAAGCCTTTATTTTGATATGGTTAGCTCCTTTGAGGTGTCATCCTGAATTTCTTCTATCTAAGGCACATGTTCCCAACCATGTGGCCCTTGCACACTTTTTCTCCGCTTGGGGAGCCCATACTACACACATCACCAAAAACATCTTTTCTCATTACAGAGCAACACTTTGGGGATGCGCATAGGCCCAGATTCAGCAAAGCACTGAAGCATGTGCAGATGGATAGATCCACTGAAGTGATGAGACACCTGTTTAAAGTTTAAGATGTGCTTAAAGTACTTTCCTGATTCAGGGCCATAATCCACAGGAAATTCCCCTTGATGAGCCCTAACATACAAATCTAACTTACAGGGAAGTGTGGGTAAATCTTCCCAAAGACCCTGTTGGGAGCCTCAGCCTCATGGCCACAGACGTGCCCAACTGCTCTGCAGAGTGATATACACCTAAATATAACCTTTCAGCCCCTTGGAGCCAGCCAGGATTAACAAGGTTCAAGTCAAGTCAAGTCCCAGCAGTACACCTCTCTCTCAATACAACATGCTCAGCTATGACTTCTCGATCCCTCATTCCAAAACCTTCTGAACACAATTTTTCTCCCCTTATTGGGCTGAAGATAAAAGGGGAATCTTTTGATTGCTGCTGTATTGCTGGAAAAGCACTAGCCTTTTTCCAATGGCAATTTCAGTTAAAAAGGGGAATAATGCAAATTAGCTAAGGCTAGTGCTAATACAAAATGCTAATACCTGATCCTACTAGCACTGAGGTCAATTAGAATTTTGCCATTGACTTAAATATAGTTAAGAGCAGGCTGTAACAGAAGGAGGGGACTAATGTCCAGATCTTTGTGTTTCTGCAGAGACATGGCTTATTGTATCATCAACTCAGAGAGAAATATCTCCCAAGGTTGGAGGGGATTAAGGCTACACAACCACTGGAGACCTGTACAGACACAGCTCATCTCCCGCTCCTGCCTTTTATGATTTTCATCCCACTCCCATATGATACAGTTGTGCCATCGTTGACTTCAATGACTTCTGTATAAATGTTAATACTGATGGTCTGATATACCCCTTGGTTATCTGCAGTGCTAGAAGCAGAAGCAGCTCCTGTAACGTAGGTTGTCGAAGATGAGGAGCAGAGCACTGTCTCTGGTAGGAGTGGAATGAATATTACAGAACAGATCTAAATGTTTGAAAAGACCCTTAAATTAACTTGTCATTCTTCTGTGATTTTAAATTTAACCTCATTTCATTTTTGCATGATATTTTCTTGTTCAAGTGAAAAAGTAAGACAGTTTATCTTGCTTCCTGGGACTATGTATTATTTTTTACTGAGTCTAATAGCAGTATGCCTTGAACCTAGCAAGTCTATTGTCTTGTGATCTCTATTAATAATGTGTGGTGGTTTGTTATTACTTCTGGTTTTGTCTCTGTGTATAGTTAACACACACTATTTTCTTTGTATTTTGGTGGTGGGAGCTTTGGGGATTTTTTTAATTTCATATTTACTTCTTTGTTTTTATGGACTTTCTACTTGCATCTATTTGCTACCTCCCACAAATTTTATATATAGAAGGGGAAAATTCTGACACTCAGCTCTTGGTGGGGGTAAAAATATGCTTAGCTCCTTCAAGGCCTAATTCTGAATTTCTTCTATCTAAGGCACCCATTTGGTAATTAGTATCTGGGTACCTCATGATCTTTAACATTTATTCTCACAATGCCCTGAGGAGATAGCACTTCCTTATTATCCCCATTTTTAAAATGGGGAACTGAAGCACAGAGACTAAGGGATTTGCCCAAGTTTACACAGGAAGTCTGTGACAGACGGAGCAGGGAATTGTATGTTGGTCTCCCTAGCCCAAGGCTATCACTCTACAATCCTTTCTTTCATTCTTCCTTGAGCATCCAAAAGTCCCATTGATTCCAGGCCATTGGAATACTGGCCAGTAGCTAACTTTGGTACAGTCTAGTAGTTTGTTTCTCTTTGTAAAATAGAAAAGAACCATCTCATAGGGCCCAATCCTACATCCACAGAAGTCAATGGCAAAACTCCCACTGACTCCAATGCTGCAGGATCAGCCCCATAGTGACCTTAAATATAATGAAACTCCATTAGCAATGAAGTAGAGTGAACATCCAAAACTGGTTACCTGCATTGCAATGTACAAACCACTAATCTAGTTACAATGAACTTCAAATTAGAGAAAAAAGTCTTCTATGAAATAAATGACTTCACAATTAGACAGTTCCACAGTAGTATTATTTACAATTAAAACAGAAAACGATGACTTGCCCTCACCATCTGATTTATCCCACACGGATTTTATTTCTGTTAGTTCCCTATACAACCTGTTTATTAATGATTAGTGGAGAAGATTTTAATTCAGTCTTAATCACTTTACTAGATAAAAGCCCCAGTAGTGATATCAAAGACACATAAAATACTAAAGCTATTACAGCCCATTGCAATCCTTATCAAAATGATCAACTTATAAAGGGTGTTACATCCAGTACAGTGAGATTATATTCTTCCCCCATTCTCACAAATCATTCTCTAGAACAGGTTCTTTATTATTATTCTTGTAATAGAAGCAGATACCAAATACCCAGTAAATGCCAATCACACCTTAATTATCCTTATTGCCAAACTAATAGTTTTCTCCAAGCAAAAAGGTCACGCAGATATCATGCTCACCCCACCCCCCTCTTTTTTAAAGACTTCTAATAAGGAATATTTTCAGGACAAGTGGAAACAATTTACTGTAATTATTATACCTCACTAAGAAAAAATAGTTTGTGTAGAAACGGCTAAAGAATCATTACAGGAGCTTTTATTTCCTATTTCTCTGCTAGGAAAAAAATAAATTAGTATAGCAGGTTGAACATTTTCCAATGTAATGTTTTTCCCATTGGAAAACGCCAATTTGTCAAAATCTAAAGATCCAGCAGGGACATAACTATTTCCACAAAATTATGCTTTTGTGGGAGGGGAAGCCCAAAATGAAGCATTTGAAGCAGAAACATTATGTCAACATTTTCAGAATAAAACACTTCAATGTTTCATTTCAAAACGACTTATCAATTATAAATGCATTTTACATGATCAAATATACTGTACAATTAAAAAGTCAAAATCAAAAATAAATGTTTAGATTTTATTAAAACAAAACATTTTGATTGAACAGAAACAAAAAAAATTGCAAATTTTGTTTCACAGGAAATTGGGACATTGACTTTTTGTTCCAATTTAGGATGACATGAAATTTAAAAATATGGGAATTTCCTACACAATGGAAATTCTGAGTTTTGACCAGGTCTGGAAGTGAAAGACTTTCTGAATCTGGAATGAAAAAATCAAAACACTCAAATCACATATTAAAGGCTCCAGATTTAACAGTTCAGAATAATTGATATGGACCTCTTAATAACTCTTACCTCTCATTGCCATGAAAAGAGTAACTCTTATGTCAAAAAATCCAGATATTGTGCACAGGCGACCATGGCTGGGAATCTGATGGTCAGACTAATTACTATCTCACAACAAAGCTCTAATTACATGCCTATAATTTCTCTGAATAATATATTCAATGCATATGCTTCAACTACTGTCATATATTAAATATATTCAGAAGATTAAATCAAGCCTTTAAGACAGGAATATGGGCTGAGAAAAAAATAGGATATTCCTACAAAGGCTGCAATTTCAATTGTATGTATGCTGGTTTGACTTCCTGGACATTAGACTATGAAAAATGTGGCTCATCTCACCTGATTGGCTTCAATTTTAAAACAAATTCAGCTGTCTCCTTCTTGAATTGGCTAGTGAAACTTTCTTCTCTTTCCTTCCCTGCAATACAAGTTCATCTTTGCCCTCATTAATAAAATACTCCTGTGTTCCTGTAAAGACCTGGAAACTAGCCCAGGAAATACTGAATGTGCCATCTGGTTACCCTCTCTTATGAGCCCAAGCCAGGGAAATCCAGATTTAATTTCAGGTATCACTGATGTAAACTGTAATACTGGAAAAACATTGGGATTTTGTGTTTAACTGATGTACTGGGTCCAATTAGCATATTTCTCTCGTTTTAGCAACACATTTACAAAATCTTCCTCATTTGTAGCAATAGTCAAATACAATAACAAAAACAGAAATGTTTGTGAATACAAGTGCTGAGTTCAGATCATTAGGATTCTGATAGTGAAACCTCTTTATGGCACAGACTGTGGCTTCCTGTGTGTCTGTACAGCACCCAGAGTAGGGCCCTGATTCTGATTGGGGTGTATGGGTATTTCCGTAATACACACAAGTAAATAAAAATAAAATTAAGTGGGCCATATTATTAGTTATTTGTGGGTATTTGTACAACTGCTGGGTATTCATCAAAATGCTTGCAAATCTTGAACCTGGTTAACTTAATCATAAATTAATTCCAGAAGTGTGTTATTTGTTGTACACTATCCTCCTGTTTCAGTCATCCATTAAGAGAGCAAAAACAATACCGTGTGACTTCGGTGAGCCACCAAGCCACATGAGTTAGTAGCAGTTTTCTAACTACTATGGACTGAAAACAATTCACCCAGACTATTCAATAAATACTTATGAGTAATGAATACATTTGAGGAAAATCAGGATTGATTCACTAATGATTCAGTAACAAAACAAGGGACTCAATTTGTAATGAATAATTATTCACAGCAAATAGTTTGACCAGCACTACTTATTTGCATGCATATACAGTTAAAACATTTTTTATTAATGACAATACAAAAATTAACACAATTTAGTTTATTTGCCATCAATTTGATAGGTTTCTAGTGGGACCTCTCTATCTGATCTTGATAAATTCTTATATTGCCACTATCCCTGAATGGAAAAAGGTGAAGACCAACTGGGAGCAGGACACTGGTAAAGAAATATACATAGAAAACTATAATCGTGGAGTCTCCTGGGTTTCCAATAGTTGAGAATCTGGGCACCAATGTGGTTAAAATCTTGGGACCTGAGTCACTGCTCTGTTACACCAGATACCACTGAATTGGCATACACCTGATAGAGTGGAGCTGCAAATCAAGCCTATATTTTTATTTTTTCCCCAATTCCAGAAACAGGCCATTTAGCAAGTTGCAGGAATCTGGGTAGCAACAAAAAGGGTGCAGAGGGGTTGCTTTCCAGGAGCCACAGGGCTCCTGAGAGAGATTAAAAATAAGTCTCACTCCTTTGCTTTGTAAACTCTGCTTTTGCCTGAGTCTGTTTTTCTCCTGCTTTTGACAGCTCTGATTTTCTTTCTGTGTGATTTACGGAGTGCTGTCATTTTTCTGCTCTTTACTTTCACAATCACACATTCAAACCTGATAAAGTTCAAGACCCCAAATGCTTCTGCTCTCTTAGATTTACAGGGTCTCAGCCTCACTGCATCCCGAGCAGCAACAAGTCTGATTGAATCCTCATGGACTCTGCAAGGAGGAGTTAGCAGAGATAAACTCAAAGCCCTGAGAGAGACTGAAAAGGTAGTTTCCATCCAAGCAATTAACATCCACATCAAGACAGTCATTCACAACTAAGATCTCACAGGTGAATCACCTCTTCTGAATCACTCAGAAGGCAACTGTTAACTTCCTCTCAGTGTTCGTGGTTTCATTTACATAGCTTTGTATTGTAGTTAAATAGTACATATGTTTCTGTGCATGTAAACATATGTATTATAGGCAGATTGGTACATGAATACAGTAATATCCATTTAATTCATTCAGTCAGTGCCAATTTTTATCCTTTTAATTTAATCAAGATGCAAGCACAAACAGTTTGTAATACAAATAGTTTCCATCCTTTATATTGATCTCTTTTGGCAGGTGTTATTATGTTGCCTTATCACTAGTAATAATGAATTGTCTTTTTATTAATAAGGAACACCAGCATTTTGAATAAGAAAAGAGCCTATGGAAGGCCTTGAAGATAAAATATGGTTACAATTAACAGCATATTATTCCAATGTTACTAACATGTTAAGAACTGTCATATGCAATTGAATATCTGGGATAATTATTTCAATTAAAATGATATAGACTAGACTGAAATAGAAGACAGTGCTATATTCAAATTTATCAGAATATGTTGAATTTTTATCTTTAAGCACTTCTTATTCTGGCAAAACTCCCATTAACCTTAATGGGCTTTATGCCAACATATAAATATCAGGATCTAGCCTATAAATAGCAAGGGAGATGGAAATAACTTCAACATATATTATTTCCAGTATTGTTCATATAAATAGATTTATGCAACACTTTTCTCTGCACCAGGTTTTTAAACAAACAGACTGGTAAGCCAGACTTCAGGCAGACACGTTCAAGGACAATTATTTCCAGAAAGAATGATGCTGACAAACCAGCCAATTGTACAGATGCTGTGAATACAAGAAACCAGGAGTTTTGCAGATTATATTTTTAAATAATGATCAAGAAACTATATGCTTGTCTAATTTCAGAAACTTGTCATCCTTAGATATTCATGGAGTATACAGGCATCTTGTATATATTTTTCTTACTGATTTAATACATTAAATAGTAATTTAACTAAATTAAACTCAGTTTAAAACTACATTTTGTTAATCATTTCATGTAGCCACATACATACTGGTTTAACAAAGTTTATCTTGCACTGGTATATTTAGTTAGATTGGTGTAAAAACTGTGTAGATCAGCCCTTGAGGGAAAATAATGAATCTAAGTTAATGTAACTCCAGTGACTTTAGTGGAATCAGTCCTGACTTATACCTATATAAATGAGAAGAATCAGGCCCTCCGACTACAATGGAAAATACCTATGAGAATGATAAGTCTTGATGGTGAAGCAGTTGTGACAATAGTAGTGAGAAGTAGTCATTATCTCTCAGGCCCAGATCCACACAAGTACTTAGACTCCTAAATGCAAGACTTAGATGCCTAAGGGCTTGTCTACACTTACCGGAGGATCGACGCTGCAGCAAACAATGCATCAGCAGTGGATTTAGCGGGTCTAGTGAAGATCCACTAAATCGACCGCCAATTGCTCTCCCGTCGACTCCTCTAACTGATCGAGAAGAATCACGTAGTATGGACCTCGTGGTAAATCGCTATCAGCTACATCAATTTTAGTTAAGCTATTCACATCACTCAAATTGCGTAGTTTAGATCAACTTTTCCCTTTAGTGTAGGCCAGGCTGAGGTTTAGGTGCCTAAATCCAATTTTTAGATTCCACTGTGATCCATAAAACTCCTACCTAACCCTGTAGTCACCTAAACTCTCTCAGAGCCTAAGTTTTCAGTGTAGAAGTTCCCTAGGTTTCTGCCTCTGGGCACATGCACTGCTGCCTTATTTTAGGCATCTGGAGATTTATCTTTTGCCTAATCCCCAACAACTGGGGGAAGATAGGTGGGTAAATGTCTATCTGGAGGGGAAAGGGATGCTGATTTGGTAGGTAGGCTCAGAGGCCACTTACGAGATTAAGTCCCACGCCCGGCTAGCAGAGGAGCAGGGCATGCCCACTTCACTGCTTTTAGCCCAGTGGTTAGAGCACTCAACTGAGATATGGGAGACCCAGGTTCGATTCCCCACTCTGCTTGAGGGGAGGAAAAAGATTTCTGCAGGAGTCTCACACACCTTTGAGAAGAGTGCTCTAACCATGGAGCTATGGGATAATCTATTGTGGGGCTCCTTCGGTCTCTCTGCGGAAGCTGTTCCACTTTGGATAAGTACTCAAAGAATCACTGGACCACAGGGAGAGAGAGTGAAAGGGAATGACTGTAGTGTGGTGGTGAGGGCATCCACATTGGAGACCCAGTGTCCAGTCCCCCTGCTCCAGTGACGCTTTCATTATTTACACATCAAACAGCTTCCACAAGCGAGATTGAGGGAGCTGCACATCATCTCATAGCTCAGTGGTCAGAGCACTCTCCTGAGAAGTTTGGGAGGCCCCTGTTCATAATCCTCTCTCCCCATCAGGCAGGGAGGGGAATTAGACCTGGGTCTCCCACATCCTAGGCAAGCACTCTAACCATTAGGCTGAAAGTTACAAGGTGGGCTCCGCTTCCTACTCCTCCTGCTGCTTTGTGTGCAATGGGGGAGGCGCCCTATTCATGCCACAAGAAACAATGTAGGGCCTTAAGCTGCATAACTCCAGGAGAGGGGCTACCAGTTATAGAACAGAAGCAGAGAGAGGCACCTCCAGCAACCTGGACTTAGGTGCCTATCTCCGAGAGAGGGCTGGGACTTAGAACACATCTTTCTCATCATTTCCGTTTGGCTTGCTTAGGCAATGCGCCACCCAGTGGGCTGGCTTTTATGGATGGGATTCTAAGGCAACTCTCTTTCCCCATTCATCATATAGGGAACTTAAGTGCCTAACTCAGGCTTTGTGGATTGCAGCATGGTTCTTGTGATTTTCTAGGCAGCTGAAAGTTAAGTATTGCAATGCTCAGCATCACAGCACCTAAGACTCTTTGTGGGTCTGGGCCTAAGTGCATTAGGAACTGAAAATTCAGCTATACTCAGCTTGGTCAGATGGTGCTCTTGAGCAGAAAACCTGAAGTCCCAGCAATGATTCAGCAGATGTATCCATGGTGCATCCTCAGGCTAACTATGACAGTCAGAACACTGAGTCCCTCACCTTCTTAACACTGAATCCAGGCAACTTCCCCGTGTAGACATTTTCCTTTCTGACATACAGTGCTGCACCAAGGTAGGAGACTGAACAGGGAAGAAAAGAAAATCTGTAAAACAGTTATATTCTCTCTCTCTCTCTCCCCTATGTATGTATGTCTAAAGAGAGTACACATGATGGTACGATGTGCTATGAAGGTTTTATTGTCAGGCCTTTCCAATGGCTGTATTCTCACAAGGGATGAAGTATAGTAAGTTATGACAGTTATCTCAACAACGGAGGTAGATTAAGATTTCCTGGGGCCCTGGGCCAGAGAAAGTGGGGGGCCCCTCCCCAGCCCTGTGGTCCTGCCCCCATTCTGCCCCTTCTGCCTGTGGTCCCACCCACAGCCCCACCCCTTTCTGCCACTTCCCTGGGGCCCCACCCCTGTTTCACCCAGGGTCCCCCCCATTCTGCCCACCCCACAACTGATTTGCTCCTTTCTGCCCCCCCTCCCCCCCAGACCGGGGAAGCTCTGTCCCCGCGTCATGGCCCCAAGGCTGCAGCAGGGAGTGAAACCTCCTCCAGTCCCAGAATTGCAGTGGGGCTTCAGGTGCTGGGGCTTCTCAGACTCACAGATATTAAGGTCAGAAGGGACCATTATGATCCAGTCCGACCTTCTGCACAACGCAGGCCACAGAATCTCACCCACCCACTCCTACAATAAACCTCTCACCTATGTCTGAGCTATTGGAAGTCCTCAAATCATGGTTTAAAGACTTCAAGGTGCAGAGAATCCTCCAGCAAGTGCCCCATGCTACAGAGGAAGGCGAAAAACCTCCAGGGCCTCTTCCAATCTGCCCTGGAAGAAAATTCCTTCCCGACCCCAAATATGGTGATCAGCTGAACCCTGAGCATGTGGGCAAGATTCACCAGCCAGTTACCCAGGAAAGAATTCTCTGTAGTAACTCAGATCCCACCCCATTAACATCCCATCACAGGCCATTGGGCTTATTTACCATGAATAGTTAAAGATCAATTAATTGTCAAAATCATGTTATCCCATCATACCATCTCCTCCATAAATTTATCGAGTTTAACCTTGAAGTCAGATAGGTCTTTTGCCCCCACTACTTCCCTTGGAAGGCTGTTCCAGAACTTCACTCCTCTGATGGTTAGAAACCTTCATCTAATTTCAAGTCTAAACTTCCTGATGGCCAGTTTATATCCATTTGTTCTTGTGTCCACATTGGTACTGAGCTTAAATAATTCCTCTCCCTCACCGGTATTTATTCCTCTGATATATTAATAGAGAGCAATCATATCTCCCCTCAACCTTCTTTTGGTTAGGCTAAACAAGCCAAGCTCCTTGGGTCTCCTTTCATAAGACAGGTTTTCCATTCCTCGGATCATCCTAGTAGCCCTTCGCTGTACCTGTTCCGGTTTGAATTCATCCTTCTTAAACATGGGAGACAAGAACTGCACACAGTATTCCAGATGAGGTCTCACCAGTGCCTTGTATAACGGTACTAACACCTCCTTATCTCTACTGGAAATACCTCGCCTGATGCATCCCAAGACCGCATTAGCTTTCTTCACAGCCATATCACACTGGCAGCTCATAGTCATCCTGCGGTCAACCACTACTCTCTCCTCCTCTGTTACTTCTAACTGACGTGTCCCCAGCTTATAACTAAAATTCTTGTGATTAATCCCTAAATGCATAACCTTATACTTCTCACTATTAAATTTCATCCTATTACTATTACTCCAGTTTACAAGGTCATCCAGATCCTCCTGTATGATATCCCGGTCCTTCTCTAAATTGGCAAAACCTCCCAGCTTTGTACTATCTGCAAACTTTATTAGCATACACCCACTGTTTGTGCCGAGGTCAGTAATAAAAAGATTAAATAAGATTGGTCCCAAAACTGATCCCTGAGGAACTCCACTAGTAACCTCCCTCCAGTCTGACAGTTCACCTTTCAGTATGACCTGCTGTAGTCTCCCTTTTAACCAATTCCTTATTCACCTTTCAATTTTCATATTGATCCCCATCTTTTCCAATTTAACTAATAATTCCCAATGTGGCACCATATGAGATGCCTTACTGAAGTCTAGGTAAATTAGATCCACTGCGTTTCCTTTGTCTAAAAAATCTGTTACTTTCTCAAAGGAGATCAGGTTGGTTTGGCACAATGTACCTTTTGTAAAACCATGTTGTATTTTGTCCCATTTACCATTGACCTCAATGTCCTTAACTACTTTCTCCTTCAAAATTTTTCCCAAGACCTTTTCTCCCACCTACCCTGCGCTTCTGCAGGGGACCAGGGTCATGGTGCTGGAGCTTCTCCCGCCCTGCCCACCCAGTGCTTCTGCTGCAGAGCAGGGTTGGGTGCAGGGGCTTCCCCTGCCACCCCATGGCTTCTGCTGGGGATGGGATGGGTTGCTGTGGGGGGGCTTCCCCCACCCCACCGCTTTTGCCTGGGATGGGGTGGGGGGCGGCTCGGAGGGGCTTCCCGCACCCCACTCACTGGGCAGTGGAAGCCAGGGACCCCCAACTTGGCTGGGGCCTCTGGACATGGGCCCTGTGGGCCCAGTGCCTAATCCGCCACTGCTCAAGAAGTCTCAATAAAAGTTTTATGCAGTATTCTACCTGCCGCACACACATACACCAAGTATCAGATATTCTGTTCTTCTTCGTCTTTGCCTTATCTTGTCAATTGGTGTCAGCAGCCCTTGTTCTTCAATTCCACAAGCACATCTTCCAAGCTGAAGCCAACCTTCTTCATATCCTCCTGTAACATCTCAAACCACTCCCTGTACTCTTTGGCCAACCTATTCTGCATCTCACATGATCCAGCCATCTCTGCCAATGCTCCCTCAGCTTTTCCATGATGGACGCCACCTGCATCATGGCTCATACAATTTCACCGCATAGCCTAACAGCTTTCGTCTCACCCAGCGTCCACCTGAGCATTCTCATTTTGGCAGTGTCAAGTAATTGTTCGCTCTTCCTCCAAGGTGAGCATTCTAACCTGCACATCATAGCTGGCCTAATCATGGGTTTATACACTTTTCTATTTAGTTTCCTTGGCATATGCTTATAGCAGAGAATTCCCATCAACTCCCTTCATTTGCACCAAGTGCACTTCATGCAGCTTCTAACATTCACATCCACATCCCCATCATAGCTCAACATTGAAGTCAGGTATTTGAATTGTTGCACAGACTTTAACACTACGCTGTCTAGTTTTACTGGCATCTCATTACCTCTCTATGAAGCATTATATGTATTCCATCATTTGTAGACTGTTTGGTAAACTGCTTTCTTCTAATGCAGCCCTCCAACATTCTAGATCCCTTTCCAGTTTGTATTTATCTGTGCAGCACAACATCACGTCATCAGTGAAAAGCATGCTTCCATGGAGCCTCTCCCTTAACTGCTTGTGTGCGGGTGTCCATTACAATCACAAATAGGAATGAGTTTTCAGCTGATCCTTGGTGTAGACCAGTGGTTCGCAACCTGTTTATCATTGTGGGCCACATATGCGGCGCACAATGTGTTACGTGGGCCACAGGTTGAAAACCACAGTGCCCCCCCCAAAAACCACCCATAGTCCCCTATGCCCAGTGCCCCCACCCAGAGCGGGGCTAGGAGCAGAGCCCTGGGCACAGGCCAGGCAGCAGGCGGCTGGACCACAGGACCCCGCCATGCAGGGCCGGGCAGAAGCCAGACCTGGACCCTGCTGTATGGGGCAGGGCAGCAACGGGATCCAGACTCCTCCCCGTGGGGCTGGGCAGCCAGGACCCAAGTGCTGCAGCACGTGGATGGGCAGCCAGGACCCCTGGCACTGCACCAGGAGCAGAGCCCCACCTGAAACCTGGGGGTGCTGCAGCACCCCAGCAAACCACTAGTTCCCAGTGTCCCCCACCCCCTCACTGCCCAGAGCCCACAAACCTATCCACAGACCTACTCTCCCACCCCCCTGCGGTACTCACCAGCCCCCTGCTGGCGGGAGCGCTAGTGCAGGCTCCAAGCCTCTGTCTCCGCCTCAGCCAGCCCTGCCCGAGTTTTTTTTAAGCACACAGCTGCAGTCCAGCTGTGTGCTAATTGGGCCACATGCAGCCCACAGGCCATGGGCTGAGAACATCTGGTCTAGACCTACCCTCTCAATGAATGACTCACTGGAACTGCAGTAGTTTCTCACTACTGTTGTGATACCCTCCTGCATGTCAATAGTCTGAACATATGTCTCTGGCAGATTGCACAATCGTAAGTACCACCATATTATTTCTCTAGGAACTCTGTCATAAGCCTTCTCTAAATCTACAAACAATAATGCAGGTCCTTGTGTTTTCCCCTATACTCCTGCAATATTTACGCTACAAACACTGCATTATTTGTTGGCCTTCCAGTCAGAAACCAGAACTGATTGTCACTTAGTTTATGCTCCAGTTCCCCAAGGAGTCTTATCCTGATAATTCTTTCAGGTATTACCACCCTGAAATAATATCAAATATCCTATTTTTACCCCATGTTAAATGGAAAACTGAATGCAGAAAGGTTGTCTTCAAGGGCAGAGAAAAAATATAATTAGGACATTTTAAAACCATCTAAATATTATATAGAATACATTTTCCCTTCATAAAGATGCCATTTTAAAGTCAAGTGTCCTGAGATTTTCTAGGGCTACTAGCCAGTGGATGCAAGTAAACTAGAAATTTTCTTTGCTAATGGTAAAAAGCTCCTATTTGTAACCCTGAGAAGTTATGAGATATCACATTTTTAGCTAGTTCAGGAGTGACTATTGGACCTCAGAGCAATGTAGTTTTAGGTGAGTGAAATTCCACATTTGGGAGAGAAAGGAGAAAACATTTGTCTGGCAGGTAGATTTTTTTCCTTCTTTTTTAAGTGATGGATGTTTGCAGCTCACAGCTTTGGAATGCTAGTAGCCAGGACAGAGGTGGCTCACTGGGCAGCATGCAGATAAAGTGATCAAGGTGCATTGTTAGAATTTCACAGGTAAATTCTCCAAACATTCTTTCTGTACTGAGCATGTTCCATTCTGGGGATGCTGGGGCTGATCAGGACTTTCCCTGAAATTGCTCCTCCCAGCAGCCATATGTCATTGTGCTGCTGCACAAAGGAACGGAGGGCAGAGAAACTGTCTCTCCTGTGCTCTCAATGTTCCTCCTGCTGGTGTCCAGACAGCAAGGAGGAAACAACCTGACATGAATGTATCGTGATGAGGAGCTAGTCCAATGTGTGTGGGGATGTGGGCCTGGGATGGGGAGTTTAGACTGGATTGGGATGAGGACAGGCCGGAGGGGCCAAGGATAGAAGAGGTCAGGATTGGGAAGATGCGTGGGAACAGGGGCAGGAGGGTCTGTAACCACGAATGTACAACTCCCCCCAGAATCTGGAATAGAACAAAGGATTTTTGAGTCTCAACACTCCTCTGCTGTCAGCAAATAGTTGTGAAACCCAAAGTGTGTGCCTCATCTCCTTCAAGAGGCTTGCTCATGTTAAGATGACAACCTACTACTGCTATGAGTTAGCTCAAGTGACGGAGGTCTGTCCTTTAGATCTAAAGTTTCTAACCCTGTTGAACTATGTGGGAGTCCATAAGATTCTACAGGATGGAATTTGTTTTTTCCGTTTGCTTTTTTAAAAACTAGGGAACTGAAGAATGAGGCAGGAGTCCTGTGCAAATGATAGTATGTGATCATGTAATTAAAGACTGTACCATAAAGCACACACACAAGGGGACTGAATTAAGGTTTCATGGACAACTTTAATTCTGACATTTCCTAACTTTTGAGTGGTTAATTTTGCAGTCTTAATGTTCTTTTAAAAAAGTTTTTGGTATGTAACATATATACAAAATTGTGTGGGTGTGTATGTATATAAGAGATCATGATAAGATAATTCCATTTCCCAGATATTTGATGTGGGTCAGGCAGGAATAAGCATTGGCTCTTAAATGTGATTGTGGATAAGTCTACATTGCAATTAGAAGACATCAGCGAATGGCCTGTCCCAGCAGACTTAGGTTTGCGGGGCTTGGGCTAAGGGGCTGTTTAACTGTGGTGTAAACGTTTGGGCTCGGACTGTAGCCAAGATGTGGGACTCTCCCACCTTTCAGATTCTTAGATCCCGGGTTCCAGCCGAAGCCTGAAGGTCGACACTGCAATTAAACAGCCTCTTAGCCTGAGCCCCACAACCCTGAGGCAGCTGGTACAGCTGCTACATTTTCATTGCAATGTAGACATACCCTCTGAGTCCAAAAAGGGAACTTCAGCTCTGTTCTGATTTTCACTCTAACTGCCCTTAATATGTGACTGTCATTCTTATAATTCTTGTCTATGGCCTATGCGAAGTTTTTAAACTGGAAATAAGTATTTGAAATCCTTACTTTTGATACCTTTCACAGAATGACTGAATGACTCTTCCTTTAGGATACGGCTACACTGCATATAAACACCCACAGCTGGTCCACATCAGCTGACTTGAGCTCACGGGGCTTGGGCTACTGATTGTAAAATTGTGGTGGAGGTGTTTGGGCTTGGACTGGAGCCTGGCCTCCGGGGCCCTTCCCGCCTCAAGGGGTCCCAGAGCTCGGGGTCCAACATGAGCTTGAACATCTACGTGGCAGTTCTGCAGCCCGAGCCCCATGAGCCCAAGTCAGCTGACGTGGGCCAGCTGCACATGTTTAATTGCAGTGTAGACATACCATAAGAGGGCGTTTTCAAAACCAATTCATTTTCACCGTGCAGGGGTAATTGCTTTCAAAGAGCGGGAAAACATACTTTGTTTGCTCCTGTGAACCTCCTGGGTTTCCAAAAACTGGCATATCATATGCAAGTGTTTACTGTAACAAAAAGCTTAGTGAATAAGCAATTAGTCATGAGCTGTGATTGCTGCACTAGAAGTTTTCTAAAAACGTCGGAAACAATGATTCAACAATAGCAAATCTTAGCTGCTGTGGAAGATAAAACACATTGGGCATGAATCTATAGAAGATAAAGAATCAGAACGTATAGAGCTAAATAATAATGGGCCAGAAATCATGTTCTCTTTACTTACACAAATAGGCTCATTGACTTCAGTGGGACGACTCACCAAAGTGAGCAGCTTTGGCTCTATAAAAGCTTAGCTCAACATTAAGAGTATTTGTGCTACACCAGCTGTCTTTAATTGTATTCAAGTGTTAATATTACAACTAGCTAAATCACAGGTAAAGTATAAAGTGGTCTTCATACATTAGTACTTAAGGTAGAATTATTTTACTGCAAAAAGGAAATTATTGCAGACATATTTTGATCGTGAAACATTACTTATGGTTCCCAGTATTTTAAAATCTGAATGCTACAATCTTACTGTACAATGGACTAAGTTATTTTATAACTTCTGTGCTATTTGGAAAACAAAATACTACAGTGTTTGGCACACAAAGTTCTAACAAGTGGGTATCAAATTCCAATGGGAGTTTTGCTGGAGAAAGGGCTGCAGGATTTTACCTAATGAATTTAAATGCTATGATAAAATACCTTATCCTTTGCTTTATAACACATCAGTGTCAGACTCAGATTCATGAAAACATTCTAAGTAGAGCAAGTTGGTAGTTATATAGTTACATCTTAGTAAAAATGTGAAAGATGTGTTTCTGGAAACGTGTTAATTAAAAATACACTTACCATCTAAATGCACAATATCTACAGTACTTAGAAACAGCAAGGGCTTAATTACTTCTGTTGATGTCAGTTATTCATTTGTGGTTCATCAAGCTGTAAAATAGTATAACTTATTGACGGCAATATAAACTGGATTTGTGCCCATATTATTCAATAAAAACAGTACACTGCAAAAACAATACAGAGACGAGATCAATTGCCTGGAGTTCATGAGATAGTTATATCATCTATGAAACGGAATCAATATATCCTAGCTGCTGTTCATTAAAAGAGAGCTCAGTTACTTGCTTGGAACTCATGGTGGATTCACAAAGGGCACTTAAAACCCTAAGTTAGGCTCCACTGCAATTCACAAAACTCCCACCAAACTCTGTAGGCACCTAAACTCACTTGGTGCCTAAATAGTCAGGGTAAAAGTTTCCTAGGGACCTAAGTTCCTGCCTCCAGGTATGCACACTGCTGCTTCATTTAAGTGTCCTCTTCCCTGCCTGATCCCTAGAGCGATTCACAACCTGGGGCAAGAGAACACCTGTTTACCTGCAAGGTCATATCTGGTAGGTGTGCTCAGATCGTGTCCCATTGAAAATGGCCACCCTTATAACTTTCACCTCAGTAGTGAGCATTCACCTGGCATGTGGGAGACCAAGTTTCAATTCCCCCCCTCTGCTTAAGCAGTGGGTGGATTTGAACAGGGGTCTCCTACCTTTCAGGAGCATACACTAACCACTGGGGATATGGGATATTCAGATCTGGGGCTCCCTCAGTCTCTGCTGTGGAAGCTGTTCCACTGTGGATAAATAATGAAGAGTCATTAGAGCAGGGGAGCTGGACTCTGAGTATCCCACATGGATGTCCTAACCACCAGCTACACAGTCATTCTCATACTTGCTCTCTTGCTGGCCCAATGACTATTTAATTATTAATAATTATCTAAAATTAAAGTGTCATTGGGCCAGAGATTTTCCAGGCACCTAAGTCCCTTTGTGAATCTAGCCCCTAAGTTTTAATTGGAATCTTATGGCTATGTATATTAAAATATTCAGTGTGATCCTACCGATGAAATAGGAGACTGACAAGAGTACTCCATGGTTCTAACCTCAGCTCAGTCATTTACGGGCTGTGACATGTTGGGCAAGTTACTTCACCATTCTGTGCCTTAGTTTACACATCTATAAAATGGAAATAACACAACTTCCTCAATCCCAGAAGGGCATTTAGCAGTTTAATTAATCTATTAAAAATGCTTTGAGGATCTTGGGAAAAATATGCAACAGAAGGTTTTATTAACTACCTATTATATTATTATTAATATTACCATAATTCTGAAAAATGCCAGCACTTCCAATGCTACATTGATAATCCTCATGGTACTGTGTCTCCTTGTACTCATCAAACAGAGCAATATTTGTGTGTGTATGCCTGCATGTTACCTCTGAACCGAGGTCAAATGTTAAGGTGTTTCAGCTGTAGCACTAATTTTTAGTCAGAGCTTTGAGTGCACTCTACAGATTCTCATTGTGTAGCACATAGAATCAGAGAGGTGACCAAGACCAGAAAGAAAACAAATTGAATTATTTTCATACTGCCAAATCATATCTGTACTGCTGCCAGCAACGTTTTGAACTGTTTTCAAATGTTCTTTGAACATTAGCTGTTGTCTAAAGAATGTAAAAATATTTTCTTTGTCTGGAATCTAATAAAACTTAACGTAATAAAGTCTTGTGTTGCATCAGTTATGATCTTTTTATTTTATTTATTTTTGACTTTTTATCGTTTGATATTATTTACATTTAGTATTTAAATATATTTTGACTGGTGGCATCTAACTTACCATGTAGTAAAACGAGTAGTAACAGATGACCAACAATCTGTGTTCAGAGAGTTATTATGCAAATGTTCATTTATGAATCTGGACAAACAAATGCCTGCTACACCTTTCTTGTGAATGACACTTGTTCTTATATGGCACCTTTAAAAAAGAGGCACACAGTGAGGCTTAATAGAGTATGCACAAGACTGGGAGCCAGGAACTCCTGAGTTCTAATCTTGGCCCAGCCACTGACTTACAATATAAATGTTGACCTTGTCTGCATTGAGTATTTTTACATCAGTGCAAACTCCTAGCACAGATGTTCTGCACTGGTGTAAAAATGTTTCAAACCAAAGTAAGTCACTTTTTCCTTAGTCAAGTCACTAAGGCCCTGTCTATACTAGGAATTGAAAGGTGCATTGTTAGCATATATTAACCAACACATTCTAAATGTGAAGGCAACATATACCTTAACAAATGCTAAAATACCTGAGTTAAAGTCTACACTCCTTCCTAGGCTTTAACTTGATCAGTATAGCACATGTTAAAGGCAGTGTTGTTTGCATGTGATAGTCTGTGCCTTTAAATTCTAATCTAGGACCCAATCCAAAATGCATTGAAGTCAATGGAAAATGTCCATTGATGTCAATGAGCTTTGGATCACTCCCTGAATCTCTCAAGATAGCTCACGTCATACATAACCTTTGGTTTTTGAGACTATTACTTCCATCAGCCATTACTTTTCCACGCCACCTTGCTGTAGAATACTGTCCCAGAACATGTGAATCTCCCTGATGTATATACCCTGCAGCTTTGGCAGGTATAAGACTTCGGTGCTAAACCCCTCACCTGAAACCCTATATTTTAACCGCACTATTTGTATTTCTTTTCTGCTCTGGGGAGAGGGGTTCCAGTCTCAGCTGGGGTTTCTAGGCTCCACTGTAATGCAAATAAATAATAAATAAAATAATAATGTTAGTAGTTTTATTTTCCTCTGTTCTAACTGAGCGCCTCCATAGCACTTGAACATCTCTTCATGACATGACCAATATCATAGAATCATAGAGTTGGAAGGGACCTCTGGAGGTCATCTAGTCCAACCCCCTGCTCAAAGCAGGACCAATCCCCAATTTTTGCCCCAGATCCCTAAATGGCCCCCTCAAGGACTGAACTCACAACCCTGGGTTTAGCAGGCCAACGCTCAAACCACTGAGCCAGTATCGCAATATCTAACAGCTTGGGCAGGGATTTATCCATGAAACTCATGGGGCCTGTATCTTTCACTACTCTGGGGACCTTAAACCCTTTCAAATTCTCAGCTCTTCTCTAAACTTCTTTCCATACTCCAATGACGACAGACAGAAAGTCTCTCATTGTTTTCTTGATTTCAATAACTTGAGCTTCATTTTTACCTACTTGTCCTTCAAAGAACTTCTGTCAGCAGCCTAACTCATAACTTTCCTGGCCCTAGTCACCAGACAAGACACAGAATACAATGCTGTGGAAGGCATATAGGGAGTCTACAGTTCTTTCTACAACCAGTCAGGGTCCCTGATGAAAACAAGAGGGTGCACATTCTAAGATCTGCAATATTGAAGTTGTTGAAATCCATTGTTTTAAAGTAATGTATTTTTTCCTCTCCTAATTTGCCTAATTCCCCTAAGGCATATCTCCAACAGGTTGGTGGTTACCACACAGATGACTCACACTATTTATAAAAAGCAGCTGCCATACATAGGAAAAATACAGGAACAGACAAGTGATTCATCCATTTTCAGGCACATCAGCCTCTGACCTGATCTTGTACATAGTTGTGAGGCAAATTCCCATCCCAATCAAGGGACCATATAGTAGCCTAAATACAGAGATCAAAATTCCATCCTTGGATGAATATACAGCTCCCATTCAATTGTTTCTGCACATGGAGTTTGGTCCAGAAGGGGGTCTCTGTGGGCCAGAGCCTCGGCTATGGCTGATGTGCATAGGGAGTAAATTGTGAGAGAAGCAAAGCTGGGTTTGGGCTCACATTTGTGCTCCCCTATTCCTGGTACTACTTGGTGAAGGGCTGTAGTGTAGGTAGGATGGTAGAACTGGTGGAAGTCCAGAGCAGGGTTGGATGGCACAGTAATAAATAGACCTGAGCAGTGTCTACACTGCATCTTTCATCATTACTACCCCACACTGAGCTGACCTGGTGGATCCTGGTGGTGAATCAAAGATTTCATTTTTGCCAGCGTAGAAGGAGAGATTTAGACCTAGTTCTGCAAAGCCTTTAAGAGCAGGGCTAATTTGAAATATGAGCTTAAGTCCTTCTGAAAGGAAGTCAACTTTAAGCATTTCCAGCTATAAAACTTTATGGTGCCTGTGACATGGTTAAGGCCCTGTCTGGTGTGGGGTGAGTGTGCCTGCCTTTCTCGAGGAGTAGGGGTTGGCGCACGAGCCTTACATGCCTATCTCCCTCAGCTCAAGTTCGCACATCTGGGCTTAGCTGTGGGGTAGAGTGGCCTAGTGGCCAGAGTTTATACAAAATGCCATGCTCATTTGGGGTAGTACGGCCTAGTGGCCGGAGTCTATGAAACTTGCCCCTCCTGTCAGGGCAGTGGGGCCCAATGGCCAGAATCTATGGGGGCCATCAGCTGGGGGGTTGGGGACCCAGGCCCACCTGACGCCACTGGGCCCCAACCCAGGGCCCTAGTAGTGGTGGTATGACCAGCTACTAGCTCCGTGGGGAGTCCCACCAAAACACGCCAAGCTTACCTCAGTGGGAGATACCACTCCAACACCGTAGTCTCAGGTGTTGTAGTCCAGGAGGCATTGGGATCTCTTAGTTCCCCAGCACTGGTCGCTCTCTGGGGCTCCATGGGCTGCTGGGGTCCGAGGCTGTGGTCCATGTTGCCGCTCTCTTCTGGCACAGGCTGGAGGCCATCCTCAGCAGGAGCTCCTGGCACACATCCTTTCCCACCAGCATCTCCTCTAGACTGAGCTGGGCTGCTCTCCTTTATACTGGTACAGCTGGAGCATGCCCAGTAGGGAGGTGGGGGCATGGCTTCCTCAGCCCACAATGTGGCGTTAACCCTTTCCTGTAAAGGGGCACTGTGCGCCCCGTCACAGTGCCCCTTTAAACCACACAAAACTGCGGGCAGAAACGAGCCCTGAAAGTGCCATATCGGGCATAGGAAGGATTCCTCCAGCATAGATACAGCAGAAGACAGCCGTCAGACTGCCTCTTTGGGATCCCCTCAGAAGCCCTGGCATGGGGGTGGGGGACACACTGGGGGCAAAAGCAATGTCTCAGGTGCAAGGCCATACAGCACACAGTGCTGTGGAAAACCTGGCAGCACTGGGCCCATGGAACAACCCAGGGAGGCTGCTGTAACTTAGATACCTGGGGCTGTCTTTAATATGACAGGAGCTGGTGCAACTCAGGATTAAGAGAGTGCAAATGCGGTTTAACCCCCTCTCCTCCTGGGCTGCACATTCTGTGCGGCACCTCTTAGAAATAGAGCACAGAATCTCTCCCTTCATATTTAAAGTATCCTGAGAGACTTTACAAAGCACAGTGAGTTAGACACTGGTGGTGCAGTAACTACGTAGGTAAACATAGCAGCAGTTACGAATCCAGAAGTAATAGGTCTCTCTCTCACACACACACACAGAGCCATGAACATGCAATCCTGTTTTAGAGCGAGCGAGAGAACATGGCCAAACCACTAGTGTTATCAGTATTTCTTTTTGCAAAGAGCCACATGAAATCTTTCATTTCCACTTGGACAGACAGCAGAGCTTTATTCTTCTGCCATTAACGTGACACAGTGTGAATCTTGTGAAAACAGTTCCTGTACCCGAGCATTGTGTGACCCTCATAAAAACAGCTGCGTTTTTTAGAAGGTGTGTAGCAGTGTCAGCTTGTATCTGAAGACCCTTGAGCAGCAGAAAGTCAGTGTGTACCATCTACAGCCAGGAGAAACCTCCTCGTAACAATGTCATGAGCCTTCAGCGCTGACCAGGAGAACTATTACGATATACACCTCCTCTCTAGTAGCTGGCCAATTTGCTAAACTGGTTGCATTGATACAGGTTCTGTATGAGTTATGTATTTATAGCAGGGTACTTGTGCAAAAGCACCTAAATTATCCCCAGCCCAGTCAGCTTCAATCAGGCGAAGCAGATTGGGACTGATGGAAAAGGCCTGATGCCGGCCTGAGGATTGGCAACACCTGCTGGCCTGACAAGCCAAGGGCTGTAAAGACTGGGAGGGAGCCAGATGGCTGGGGGGCAGCCAGGGAACTGGAGGCCTCCTAGCTGAAGGCTGACTCTGTCTGTAAAGGAAGAGATTAATCCTGTAAAGCTGTATGTAGATGGACACTGGTGGTGCGATGAAGTTAAGTAAATAAAGACACTGGTGTTGCACAACCCTGAAGCCTCTCTGAGCCTTATTGGGGAGGGCAAGCAGGCCCCAGGAAGAGGGGTGGGTTGTGAGCCCTGTTACAGTACTTCATTGGCAAATGCCTACATAAGAGAGTCAGATCGGTTCTATGCCACACACTACACCAAGGAACAAGTGTGATAATATTAATAATGTCTTGCAGTAGCATTTCTAGAAACTGGTAGTAAACAATTTTTCCACGAGCATGGGACTCACCTACTCACTGAAGAGAGTTTTTATTTAAAGCATTAATGATTATGTAATTTGGGTACATTTTAGAGATGCCTTTTTGTATTATTCCCAAAATAATATTAGTATATAGGCAGATATAGGCCATCTATGCCACTGTACGAAGAGTTTCCTAGGGATTATTCCTTACGGTGGCCAGAAGAATGGAAAGAATCTGCACCAGGACTTTCATAAACACACTGCTAGATGTCTTTGTCTACCTTCCCCCACAGTGTAAGCATTCCTATTTTATTCGACTTGGGGGGAACCGTGGGTAGGGAAGGCAATGGTACGGTCAATGTGTGTATGTGCAAATTCCAAATTGCTAGCTATGCCCCTCATTAACAATAGCTAAATATACTGACAAGGGGTGCAGCACACTTTGCCTCTGCTGTCCCCGGACAGCTGCCACTATTTCATGATAGAGTATCTCAGTGGGAATAGCTCAACTGTCCTGTGAGGGGGTATCTACCCTCCATGTCATCCCAGTGGACAAATCCTTGCCTATGGTTTAAGGTGTTATCAACTTTAAAGGGAAAGTCTGTGGGTTTCTGTGTTGATAAATTGTTGATAAATTCACAATGAAGTGCCCTCTGTTCCTCCATCATACACAGTCCTACTAATAAGCTGACAAACTAGGAAATGTTAGCACTGCGAGCTACTCACTCTGGAATCTATGAATAGGATCGCCTATTTGCCATTGTTTTTCCATTACCCATGTGGAAAATAAAGGCAGGTTGTAATAATATTATTATTGAAAGGCTTGAGCTGATGCCTAATTAATGTTCCTGAATGTTATGCCCTTTTTGTAAGATCTCTGGCACCACAACTGAGCAGAGCAATAGATGAAAGGACACAGGACACAATCCTGCTCTCATTTAAGTCAATGGGAGTTTTGCCGGTACTTGATTTTTAAATCTAGTACTTCTGAAAGTTTCCTCAATTCAGTTCAACTCACAGTGTAACATTATCATCACCAAAAAGGAAAATACAACTCTGAGCAGATATCTTTCCCAAAGTGTCCTAAAACAACATCTACACACTGCCTAGAGTCAAAATCTTTTTACTTTCCTTGGGGTTTGGGCTTTATTAACAATTCGGCAACAAAGTTCGGCTCAGACTTTCTCCCCAAGCTTGGCTGCTGGTAGGGTTCCTGCCTCAGGACTGTCTAGATCCTTTCACTACAGGCTCTTCTGTTTTCCTTTTAACTCAGCAAAGTAACAAGCCACCCGCTTCATTGAGCCAGCAGAGCCACTTAACCCTTTCGCAGTAAGACCAAAACCAACAAACGGGGTCAGAGTTTCAGGCAAACACCGCCAGCTTGTTACAACATAATAAAAGCTTTATAGAAATCAGGAGAAAACCATTCCCTTCTGGGTGCTTTGTCTGTAGACAGGTCCTGTAGAGACCTGTCGGTTTTATGCCACATGAGCATGTTGCACAGTAACAAAAAACAACCTAATAGTCACAGTTAGAACCAGGTAAATACTGCAGCCAATCTATTCACAAATGTCTGTTCAAATAAAGACTGCATATTAGCCTTGATGACATTCATGTTCCCTTTTCACTAGTTTATGGTGAACGACCATCCATGGCGGAGCAATTCTATTTACTGGAAAGTCAACAGAAAGTGAAAGTGTTATGAATGCTCATCTGATTAGGTATTCACACCTGAATACACATACAGGAGCCTACCTGCAGAAATATTTGCACCAGAAGGGATTGCGTGGCCATCTTTAAAACTGCAGGTCTGGGAGTCAGCCAATCAGGAAGCAGAAACAATACCATGTGATTTAGGTGACTATTTACACCATGCAAATAGCAAGCAATCCATAAACTGACTGATGTTCGCATAAACCCATTCACTTAGTAATTACAAACAGCAAACAAAATAAGCAAATGTCAAAGCCTGTTCACAGATAATTTGCACACAAAAAGAAGTATTAAATTAATCAAACTAACTGAAAATAGTTGACCAGCTCTAGAAGCAATTCTTTATAACTGTTTTGCCTCAGATTGGCATAACATTAAAAGGAGATTAAAAATAACTACAAGAGATTAACAATTCAAACCTACGAGTGACTATTGGGCAGTGCTAACTAGGGGCTTTATTCTAGAAATAACGTCAGCTTTGGAAAATAGCAACTATGTCTTCTCTGTGGACGCAGTCAAAACTAATCAAAACACTCCTGGTAACACAGAGAAAATATCTCAACACTGTGATAAGGAAAGTAAGTGTAGCTCTTTAGTTTCTCAAATAGTTAACAGTGATATGATGGTACAATACTCAGCACAGGAATTAATAGTCAAGAGGAATTTAGCAGAAGAAAGTACACTTTCAGTTTTCTTGCCTACAATTAATTAAAAAATCCCATATCTGAAAGGAAACATTGTGGAAATGGGAGTTATTTGGATGTGTATTAGGCCATACGCTATCATTCTGCTCTGTGAAGAATGCTTTATTAATGCTAATCTGATCCCTATGCTTTGACAGAAGTTACAGTTTCCTTCCTCTGCAGTTCCTAAAGCTGAATTCTATTATGGGGTTTTTTTTAATGGGGGGACATTATTATTTCACTAAATTACCTCATCTTCTGGGAACAAACTTACCCTTGAACTAGGAAACTAAATGGCTTTTTTAAGGATTCACGTCTATTTGGAAATTGTGCATTGATGACTGCTATTTTTTCTGCTTCATTCTGCTTTTTTTGAAATAAACACAATCTGCTGGCTCATTTCTGAAATCTTTTAAAACCAATCTATTCTGACAGCTAGCACTGATGCAAGTGGAAACAGGTATTCTGAATTATATTCAGACATCCCAAGGAACCTCTTTGTTAAATTAAACACCCTATTTTAGTGGCCGAGGAAACTGTATCAATAACATTCTGAAATTCAATACCATTCATATTAGAAGAGCTCTGAGATGGGGCCTCTTCTGCTCCCATTGTAATCAATTGGAAATCTTCTTTTGAAGTAAATGGGACTGTGATTGGGCCCATGGTTTTCCTGGCCTTTGTAGACAGAGCCCTGTTAGTGTGGTTTTATAGACTGGTTTATGGCATGGGCATGCCTTGTAAACACTGCCTAGAGAAACTAGCCTCTCTGGGTATGTCTACACAGCAATAAAACACCCACGGCTGGCCCTGTCAGCTGACTCAGACTCACAGGGCTATAAAATTGCAACATGGACCCTTCCCCCTAGCGGAATCACAGAGCTCAGGCTCCATCCCGAACCTGAATGTCTTACACAGATGAGCTGATCTTCTGATAGAATCTCTGCAAGGTTCTCTAAAGTAAACTTTTCATCCTTTCTCTGAACTTTCCCTTGAAAATTACCTCTCATTCACTTGCTGAGACCCTTCACACGGAGATGGTTTTGAGTCTCCTGTTTACCTCTACAAAAATCTTTTTAAGTAAAATAAACTAACTATAAAGTGACTAAATGAAGCCTTCTACTTCTCCTTATTCCCTGTAGTGCTCCCATTTACACAATAATCTTGGACCCCACTTCCCTGTTCTTATGAGTTTTGTGTGTGAATTCTAATAACCTAAGCTATTTTTATCATCTCTAGTCCAACCAGAATGCACCTGGTAGGAAATCACAGGAAGCAAAATTGTTATTTTCACCACATTCCTTGGAATTGCAAAGGATGGATGAGCTACCATTATGGTTATCAGTTTTGCAATTTCTTGGTTTTCATTTTAGTTAGATTTGACTGAAAAAATGTTAATCAGAATATTTTTTTAATGGAAAATGTCTTTTTGAACAAAACAAAAATGTTTGTGGCCATTTTTTTTTAGTCACAATTTTCTAGTTTTTCAACAAAAAGCTGAACAGTGAACATTTTTGGTTTTAGGAAAAATTATTTGATTTTTGGTTTTAAACCCTGAATTTTACAGAAAACTGTTACATTTCCCTCTAAACAGTTTTCAAAAACTCTCCCCTACCCGCAAATTTTGGTTTTCGTGTTTTAATTGAAACAGTACACCCTTGTGAGAATTTTTTCAGTGAAAACTTTTTGAAATGTCCCATGAAAAATAATTAGCATTTTTCAACCAGCTCTAATTGTAGTGACCAGTAGAGCAGGAAAGGGGACTGGTGAATGTGATCCCAGGTGGTGGAACATTGAATAACCTGAAGGCAACGAAAAAGAAAATGTGGGAAGATCTTTTTCTGCACATAGGGAAAGAGATGAAAAGTGACCTGGACCAAATGTTCCTGTATGAGGAAGAGAGAATCACTGCAGGTGGACAAGTCACTTATGCAGAACTACTGCAGGAACAAGAGGGAAATGTGAGTATGAAGAGAGAGAGTTCCAAAGAGAATATTTTAATGAGTAGCTAAGGGCTCAAGAAAAGATAACAGCACAGCTGTCTCAGGAAGCAGCCCTTGCACCTGTGCTCTACCACCTGCTCAGAATAACTTTACTCCCCTCCCTTCTGCCTCCCTCTCTTCCCTACTCTTCTGGAAGCCAAGCTGGCTGCGCTTCACATCCTCTTTTCTCCTTATCCCTCCCACATCCTGATGGGAATGTTTGGCCCAATCACCTCTTCCCTATCTCCCTTATCCAGCTGTTTGGGCATGCTATAGGATTTATTTGACATATTGTACACACAGAGTCCAATTTCCATGAAGTATAGCCATCATTTTGATTACATGTCTATTCATGCTGCAACTGTTCTTTTCTCTTGACCACTTTTTGCAATATGTTTAATAGTTATTTGATCCCTTAGACACCAAATGGTTTTCTGGCTTGTTTTTTAAAATTAAAGTATAATGCTGAAGAGCTATAAAGGTCTAACATAATTTTAAGTAGCTGGACTCAGAATTTCTGATTTTAATTCCCAGCTCTGTCCCAGACATCCTTAAGTAAGTCTTTGCTCTTTTCCTCAGTTTCTCTTCTGTGAAATGGGTATAATACTTCCTTTCTTCTTGTCTTTGTCAGTCTTGTCTATTTAACTGCTACTGTGATGTAAATGATAACAAATAATAATAATAAACATTTATAGTTTCTTGATCTGTCTCTTTATAATTCAAATATTAAGGTATTAGAAAAAGAAATTTCACTTTTTCATATAACTCCCATACCATGTGGGACTCCACAAGTCTCCTCCAAACTTTACATTTGAATTATCCCCTCCACTAGAAGAATTTTAAGATTCTGAATTCTCACATTTGCCGCCTTCTTGTGTGCTTTTCCCAACCCTTTCCTAGCACTCTGTGTAAGCATGTCATATCAGGGGACAATACCATGCCACGATGGGTCAAATAATTAGCCAGCTCTGCGGAAGTCAACAAAACAGTGCACAAAGTCCAGGTTGAAAATGTCATTTTGGTCTCATCGTAGGATGATAAAGCAAACAGTTTAGAATTAAACAAATTCTCCTTTTCACAGGCTGGTAAGCAAAAAAATCTCTCTTTCTTCCTGTAAACAGTGTTAATCAGGGCTCCGCTTTTGCTGTTAAAGGTCAGAGCCAATGTGGTAAGCACAACCCCACATCCACCTTGCCTAAGAGGAAATCTTCTCCCGCTTCCATTTCTATCCAGGTCATCTCACCTGAGCCCAGAAGATTCCCAAATTGCTAGCTCAAGTTCATCTACTCTCTCATCTGGAGCCAGACAGCACTCTGATGTTTGTGTGTGGAGGGAGAGGGTAGGAAATTCTATGTCTTGGATTAAAAATGTAGTAGATCTATTTAGATTCCTTAGCTACTTCTCCCTTCAGTGAAGAAGGAGAGTTACGCACACACGCTTACTGGAGAAAAGACCCCCTCCCCCAAAGGAGCTTATGCTGTTTTGTTGTTAGTTACACAATACTAAACTGTGAGGTGTTGAACCTATATCATTACTAACAAACTGGAAGCCAGAATGTCGCTTTTAAGCCATGGTCGGAGCAAATGGGAGCTGCTCATGCTCTGAAAATTAGGCCACTTTTATTTCGTTGGCTAAATATGGATTCAGGAGCCTAACTTTAGGCACGGAGGTTTGAAAATTTTGGTCTCGATGCCTGTAGGCCTCGGAACATCTTAAATGGCCAAGATTTTCAAACGGGACTAGTGGTTTCTGGTGCCTCAATTTTTGGATACCCAACCTGAGGCAACTTCAGGTGTTCAACACTTTCTGAAAATTGTGTTTCTTAAAGTTGTCTTAAGCTGAGAACTGCAAAATTTGAGACACCCAAGATATCTAGTCAATTTTGAAAATCTTGGCCAACGAGACTAAGCCTTACCTCATTCAAGTGAATGAGAATTTTGCTGTTAATTTCAGTGGCAGCAGGCTTGGGATCTGTACTTTCACATTTTTGTTGCAGTTCCCAGAGATACTATGTAATCAGTTGCTTGGCAGTGTAGGTTTTCTAAACTTCAGGCCTTACCTTGATGGGCAAAAAGGGTGCACTTACGTTAGCACCATCAAGTTAGCTCAACATGATTGAAAAGCCCTGTTAAGATGCAGGCTAATACATTTTGAAGCCATGTTTGCTACCCACATTTTTGCTTAGTGGGGAGCCCAAACTACAACATGGCAAGCTAACAAGTGCATCAAGAAAAGGCCCAAGTTACAGCAAGTTAACTGGACCTGCTGATAAACCAAACACTAGTGCTATTGACTACTCAACCACCTAAACAAATGCGGCCACAAATCCTGTCTGTTTCTCTTCTGGAAGCAGCCTCTCTAATCTCGTGCTGCATGCACACACAAAGAATACTCTGGACTGATGACAGATGTGAGGTAATGTAAATAATCTATTCCAGCAGGACGGCCGTCTTCTATGTTTTCCATGACTGGCAGTATACAGAGGATATTTATAGGCTCTCCAGAATCTGTTCTCACGACAACAGTGCCTGGCTATATCAGCTGTCATCTTTTTTATTGTTTAAATTTTGTAACAGTTTTCTTTCAGTTTACATAAATTAGGTAAGATGATATGTCTCAGGTAATATGAAATAAGACAAATATGAGAGTGGAATGCTGCAAATATGAGCAGATTGAATCATAAAAGGGAAGACATTGCTGTGCTTATCAATTAAGCAACGCAGACCACAGTCAGTCAAAGATACCTAATTTATCAGGAAAAGTCATACACACACTGATTCTTCAGTCAAAAAACAGAGATGTCGGAGGATTTCCACTTTGTCAGAATAATGCATTTTTATGAGGAAGGTTTAAAACATGGGGCCAGGTTTCTTAATATACAAAAATGTGATCAGTGTTGTTTGTTGTGATAGGCGTTGTACTAATTCCCAATAACATCATCCTGAAGAATCTAGGGAGACTGGAAGTTCTTTGGGGCTAGGAGAGTCATTTATAATGCAGTGCTCAGCACAACAGGGTACAGGGTACCATGCTTAGCACAACAGGGACCCAATCCTGATTGTACCTGGTAGGTGCTACCACAATACTACTAACAACAACAACAACAGGCAGTCCAGCACAATCTCACTTCATCAACTGAGTTCAGAATTACAGCTCTAGAACTTATCTGAAATTGAGAGTCCCACCAAGAATAAGTCATTATAACTATATTATAGATACTTTATTGGGTCTAAAAACTGAGTGAAGACCTCCTGATGTTTTCCCCAGATGGCAGAACTATGGAATTTGAGTGCTCATTACCCTGCTTTCTATTTCCCGAAACCTATCAGAAGTGGTAACAACACAATAGTCATCAAATAGTGGTAGATTGTGTCAGCTGAAGAGCTAGCCTGACCTAGAAAGTTTAGGTGATTGAGGAACTTCTCTACAGAAAGACCCTAGTTTGACCCATTAGGTACCTCACCTGATGATAGCTCTGAAACTTGGAGTGGTCCAGCTAAAACTTTTTTTTCCAAGAACCCTTATCCAATTTTTAAGCTCTTTTTTCTCCAATAGCCAATGGCAGAATTCATGATCTCAGTAAACAAACAAACCTCGTTTTAAAACCTGAACTTCATAATTCTCCATTGGCATGATCAATGATACCAAGGAGGATGTCAAAGGAAATGACATAGAAACATGTAGAGCACTGTCTTCACTATACCTAATTCCCTAGCACAATAGTTATGACAAAGGTCACCAATGGACATAACTCTGGAACCAGGGTTGATTTCAGAGGGCTGAAAGGTGTAGAATGTGTTTCAGAGACTTGGTCACCAAGCATTTTTGAGGAAAAAGAAATATGAATTTCATTACCGTTGGTATTAGACCAACAGGATTATTATTATTATTATTACAGTAGCACCTAGAGGATGCAACCTAAATGATGGTCCCATTGTGCTAGGCGCGGGGCAAATGCTTGGGAAGAAAGCTTCAAGGGCTTACAATCTACATAACATACATTATGCATACACAGAACACACATGCAGCAATTATACAAATATATATGATTAATTCCTTACCATTTCATAGATTGAAAGCTGCTTTGGGAACAGACAGTGTCTCCTCAGTGTTCTGTGCCAAAATGCATATAATGTCACCATTCAGTAAATATTCACTCTGATTAGAGATGGACCTGAACTGGAATTCTTGAACTTTGGGGTTGCTAGGGTCCATCTTCTCAGTTTCGGATGTAATCATATTCAACATTTAGAAATGGACCATTTCTGCCTCTAGGATTTGGAAGTGGAAGTTGGGTTCCACTCCAAGCCCTGCTCATGTCGCAGCCTCAGCCCACTCACTCCCTCTGGCTTCCCCTTCTTGTCTCCACCACTCTGCTCCTCTGGAAAATGAAGCATTCTCCAGCTGGTCCCTCAACACTTCCCTCCTCAGAAATAACCATTGGCTCTTGGACAGCCAGGCTCCCTCCTTCAGTGCCTGCTCCTTTTAGGGGCAAGGGGAAGGAGAGAGGAGCAGAGGGCTCAGCTGTGGGAGGAGAAGCAGCAGCTATGGGACCACGGACCATCTGTATACCAGGTGGGCAGTGTGGGTGGGAGCAGTAGCCACAGAGCCTTCCAAAAAAGTAGGGCCTAGCCTAAGTTAATTGAACTGAGGGAGCTTTAATTCCCCCCTCCCCGCAAATCTACTCCCCTTCCCCAGCCAGAAACCATGTCCAAATTTCAACACAATCTGCTAAACACTGCAGCTCTGTCTCCAATTGAAGGGATAAACTTACTCTCAAGTACAGCAAACACTACAAGATACCTTGCCTCAGAAAGCAGATATTAAACGTACTCTACTGGATATTTTGTGAAAATGATCTTTTGCTGAATTTCACACAACTTTCCAGGGAATGATATCAGATAGGTAAATAAATTGGAAACATAAAAGCATTTAAGAAGTGGGAAGACGTCATTTGGCCAAGAAGCTTTAACTCATTTAGACAAACTAATTTTGCATTGATTCCTTAGATCTCCATTCATGAGAAACCTGCACCATAGGCTGTTAGGGGGACTGCATCATCCAAGCCAACTCCAGGGCCAGTAGAGTGGGCATATGTAGCAGGGAGGAAACACAGCACCTTCACACATCAGAGCTGCTCACAATGACTTTTGTTGCTGATTGCGCATGTTTGGTTCTACTTGTTAAATCTTGTTAAACAGGAAACAGGTTTTGAGGCAAGAGGGTCCCTTGGAGTTCAAACTCCTGCTTTCAAATGTTCTTACAAGATGCACAATTGGCACAGACTTACAGGAAATATTTAATTGGAATCGGAAGGCACTGGCTCCACCAACCTTGTATTATATTCTCTGTGTGCTCCCGTTACAGTGATTTTTGCCAGTAGCTTAAATTGGTGATTTGTTTATATCAATCAGTGGAGAGTTCAACAAAATCAAGGATATAAGTGGACTGTGGTGATGCAGTGGGTGGAGGGGAGGGGTGAGCACTAAGGAATATTCTTATGAAGTAGAAGGGCAGCGACTAAACTGAGAGTGACATATTTATGAGTCCAGTATCGGTTGCCTACACTGATAAGCCATGGTCATTAAAGGAAGGAAAAGTCACCTTTGTGTATATAAAATATACAAGATTCATAGCCTGAAAAGACTGGACAGGAAAGCATTAGGTAAATAAAGGATATCCCATAAAGCATAATGTGAATATTAAGTTACCTCATAAGGGAGGAAGGTTGTCTGTGTCTGCAGTAAGAATGAAGAAAAATTAAATTCCTTTATTTCATCCCAAGGTTAATTGGCCTTTTGTGGTTCAGCGGGAAGGCCGACCTTCTTGTTGTTTTTTGAAGAATATATTCAATGTCCATCCCATTTGAATGGAATCTCCCTGTGTCCCCTAAAGTGTTCACCATAGGCCCACATGAGAGGCTCTGAATGAGCATCCCATCCATTGTTAGAGTGGATAGAAAAATGGAAACCCAATATCACAGAACTCTGACATTTCAAAGTTGTTTCTGTTTTGCAGGGTTCACAGGGGAACCATTTTTTTTTAAATTCTTGCAAAACAATTTGAAATTTCATTTTTCTCCCGTCTTCCCCTTTTTTGCCGCAGAGTGCAATAAAATGAACATCCAAGGTCTGTCTGTTTCATTTTTCCTTTTGCCACTCTGTAACTTTCCAAAGTTACAGAAGTTTTGAAAATTTACAAAGCAGCCAAAAAACAAACAAAAAAAGGAACGAAAGAAAGAAAAACTGGGGGAAACCTAGACAACATTCATTTTATTACATTCAGTAGCAAAAAGGAACAAAGGAAAAAGGGAAAGAGGGGGAGAAAGAAAAAAATATAAGCAATTCAACATTTTGAAAAATTTTGACAGATTCAGGTAGACAAACATTTTATGAACTTGTGTTGATCTGGGTGAATTGTTTCAGATAAAATGAAAACATAAAAATGTTGTTTTGACATTATTAAAATGAAACTTTGATTTTTTTTTAGCTAGACTCACAAGGGGACTTAGGCACTATTCACAAACTGAGGTGCCCCCACTTAGACTCAATAACTTAGTAGTTAGTGCAATTGACTGGCAGGAGGGAAACCTAGGTCAAAATCCCTACTTTCGACTTGAATCCAGATCTGCCCATTGCTAGTCAGCGCCCTCATCACAAGGCTATAGGTTACTCTTATGAGTTAGGGGGTTGACCTCAATATCTCCTGTTCCATGTTGTATAAATACTTAAATATTAATTGGAGCTGGGCCTGGAACCGAGCTGGTGTCCTGTCTACAGGACTAATAAGTATAAGAGATGCACAAACCAACCAACACGGCCTCTGTTTTGTGGATCTAGATCCTTCATTTCCTTTGCTTTGACTAAAATGGTTAAAAATGCCCAAAACATTTAGTTGGACCCAAAACATTTTCCCAACTTTTTCAATTCACCAATTTTTTTTTTTTAAAAATCAGTTTTAGTTCAGGATGAATGGAAAAATCAATTATGTGTACAGCACTATTTCAGACTGACAAAATAATACGGAAATAGTACGAGTGATGGTTTTCAGTAAGAAACAAGGAGCAAGGCATATTAGACCAGTGGTTCTCAAACTTTTGTACTGGTGGCCCCTTTCACATAGCAAGCCTCTGAGTGCGACCCCCTCCTTATACATTAAAAACACATTTTTATATATTTAACACCATTATAAATGCTGGAGGAAAAGTGGGGTTTGGGGTGGAGGTGACAGCTCAGGACCCCCCATGCAGGGCCGGCTCTAGGTTTTTTGCCACCCCAAGCAAACCACCCAAGCAAAAAAAAAAAAGGGGGTGGCCAGAACGCCGCCCCTGGGATGTGCTGCCCCAACCACGTGCTTGCTTTGCTGGAGCCTAGAGCCCGTCCTGCCCCCATGTAATAACCTCCCAATCCCCTGAGGGGTCCCAACCCCCAGTTTGAGAACCCCTGTATTGGACCTTGCTCAGGCAAATTTTAACGGAATGACATGAATGACAGTGAATGTTACTTGGCTGGCTAGCTATTGACATTACTTTGGCATGTTAACATGTCACAGTGAACTAGAGCTCAAAAGAGAGGAAGCTAGTAAATATTTCCCCCCCAGAATCACTTTGTAGGCTCACTGCATTAAAGAAGTATTTTCTTCTTTCAAGCACATGTATCCAAATAAATACACAGGGCTAGTTCCTCAGCTGATGTAGATCAGCAGAGCTCCATTGACTTCAGTGGACCTATGCCAGTTTACACCAACTCAGGATCTGGTCCACATGGACTGCCTTTAAATTTATGGAAAGATGTTTATTTTTATCATACCTATTACACTTTAAAGATATCCTTTAGTCCTGCAATCAGTATGCAGCTAAGAAGCTGTGCGGGTTTAAGAAACAATCAAGCAGTGATCTGTCACCTCTGGAAGTACAGTTGAGTCCAGCGTGGGACTAACTCTCCCCTTTAACCACAGCCCTCGGGGGGGGGGAGGGGTTCCTTTATTTTTTGTGGTTTGCTTTTAACATGTTGCACACGGTTCACTTTTAAATGCAATATTGTACAATTCAGAAGACGAGGGAAACAGAACATCATTTGCACAAGCCACCTTCTAGGCAATGCAGCTTCACTTCCTTTGGATTTTTGACTCCTGCTTTTCTCCCTTTGCTAGTGTCCCAGCTCTGTGTCTAATAAAAAACTAGTCCACATCACTAAACTATGGCACATAACTCAGAGCAATTTGTTACTGTTGGCAATGTCTGTATAGTAGAGGCCCAGGAATAGGCCGGCATGGAAGCAGCATTACCTCCCACTCTTAAAGAGCATGATTTCTGCCTGATTACAAAAGGGGTCATTGGTAGGACAATGTAGGGAAGGTCAGACATATTGACTTGCAGAGTAACTGCCTGGGCTGAATTCTCCTTTCCGTGAGGACTTACTCCAGATTTACCCTGGAGTATCTGAGAGCAGAATTCGGTTCCACCTTTTCAGTACTGCAAGTATAATGGTACATTTTAAATCTTTATATTTTTTTTTAATTACTGATTTTTTTTTAAATGTCTTAAGCAAATACAGTCTCATGCTCAGAAGTTCATTTAAAATATATATATAAATACTTCTAAAAGTAATGACACAACAACAACACCACTAAGCCTGTGGCCTTTCCAAAGCACTGCTCCCTGTGTGTGGTTAAAAAAACCAATGCATTTGTATAATTTCAAAGGAAACTGGAAAGGAGAACGACCTCCTGAGGTCTCTTCCAACCCTAATCTTCTATGATTCTATGTTTTGCATTGATTCCTCCTTGGCTTATGTGATCTTCAACTCAGGGGCATGTCCAGTGGGTGTCATGGGAGGAGACAGTAATGCCCCCGTGGAAGAGCCCATGGCAGGGTAAATATTTTCTTTGTGTTTGTCCCATGAAATAACTAATTGGGAATCAGGGATGGAAGGAAACTGGAATTTTCAGGGTTCAGCATAGAAATTTGGCAACCATTAGCCCTCCTAATAATAAAAAATAAAGGTTCGATTGTTTTCTGTCTAAAAGGGGAGGAGAGGGAGCTAAGGGCTGCTGAAGATGGGAGCTTCCCTTGAGGAAATTTAGAAATGCATAGGGAGAAGGAGTAGCAGTTGCCATAGGCATCGACTTCCCCTCTGCCCGGTGGGTGCTCGACTCCCCTCCGCCCCTGCCCCCGCCTCTTTCTGTTCCTGCACCACCCTCACCCCGCCCCCATTCCACCCCTTCCCACCCCCATTCCACCCCTTTCCCCCAAGTCCCCGCCTCTTCTCCGCCTCCTCCCCTGAGTGCACTGCATCCCTGCTCCTCTCCCTCCCTCCCGGAAAGTCCTAAGCACCACCAAATAGCTGTTAGGTGGCGGGGGGGGGAGGGGGCGGGGACGCAGCACACTCTGGGGGAGAAGGAGGCAAGGAGCGGGAGCTTGGCTGCTGCTGGGTGCAGAGCACCCCCTAATTTTTCCCCGTGGGTGCTCCAGCCCCAGAACACCCACGGAGTCCGCACCTGTGGCAGTTGCTGCCTCCTATTCAAAGAAAGGTTGTTTTCTTGTGAGATACTTGGTCATACTCAGAGGTGATGATCAGTCTCAGCTTTTCTTCTGTGTTTATTGGTAAACACTTGCCAACGTGTTCCTCCCATCTGTTCTTTTCCTTGTAGCCATCTTCCTTCAGACAGCTTGAATACACCACCCTGGTAAGGTACAACATCCTCTGGATATAAACAAAGAGTATCTTATCTACAAGCCACATTTTTAGGAGCTGGTAAGTAACTGGTCTTATCAAGTGCCAGGATTCTTTGAGCGAGTCTGCAAAATATTGGGACCCATCAGAATATAGTCAGATGGCAGGTGAATCCTGATACTGTAGTAGGTCAGGAGGAGCAGCAATGTGATGGACAGCCATAGTTAAAAAAGCTGGCTTGTTATGGCTGTCACATCCAGAGCTTGGATATAGTTTGTGCTCTAGAGATGGTCAAAAAAATTTATTTGAAACTTTTTTTTGTGACAAAAATTGTTTTTTAAAATGGGAAACTTTCAGAAAAAGCTTTCTTAAAATTTTCAATGTTTTCATCAAAACCAAACATTTCTAAATTTTGCTATTTCAGAGTTTCAAAATGTTGGTTGTCAGGTTTTATGTTTTTTTCCCTCTTTCTCTCTTTTTGCCATGGAATGCAACAGAATGAACAATGTCCAGGGTTTGGTTGGTTGGGTGCTGGGGTGGGGGATGCTGGAGGGATTTTTTTAGTTTTTGCCACTCTGTAACTTCTGAAAATGTCCTCAAATATGTAAAACTTAGAGAGTGGCAAAAAAGAAACTTGAAAACGAAAAACGAAAAAGTGAAAAAAGCCAAAAAAACCCAAACCGTAGATATCATCCATTCTACTGCATTCTTTGAGACAAAGGAAAAAGTGAAGTGGGGTGGGAAAGAAGGGAAGAGAAATTTTGGAGTTTTTCCAAAAAAATGTGATGAAAAATTTCAAGGAAACAAAAAATTGTTTCATTTTGGAACAAAGATGACAAACGTTTTCATAATTTGTTTTATTTTTCTTCTGCCAAACTGTTCTTGTGTGTTGCAAACAGGATGCGACAAGAAAGAACCAGTCAGGCACCCACCAGCCTTCAGCATAAAACCAAGATGATTATGCTTGCTCTGGTACTGGGTGTAGTACAGTGTTATGTTCATTTAACAGAGGGAATCCCAAGAGCTTTGTATAAAAGCCTCCAGAATCGTCCATGACATTCGCTTGGGCCCAGAGAGCTCTCTGTGAGAAGTGCCTCATTTCCAGGTAGACTAGTGAGATCTGAAGAGGCGGATAATATAGTCCAAGCAGTGGGTAAGGAAATTATTTTGGCTGCTGCATGCTGGATATACTGAAAGGGACCAAGATGGGGAAAGGCAGCCATTTTGAAGGAGGCTGCAGGAGTAAAGGGGAGATAAACAAGGCAGTAAGGAGAAAGCCAATGGGCAGATGCTCCCCAGCCTCCTGAAGCCAGGCTGCCCAGAGAGAATAGCAGATTTTACCACTCAAAAAGCCACAGCTTAACTGGAGTTCCACAATAACAATAACATAAAAGGTAACCATGCCGATGACTAAAAATGTCTACCTCAGTAATCTAAGGAGGAGAACAATGGAAAGTGACCTATTATCTTCAACACCAAGCAGGAAGATAAACTTAATAGCCTAAAGGACCAGCAAATGATAGCCTCTTTCCCCATCTTCCTTAAGACTTATCTTGGTAGGTTGATGATTAATATCAACGTGCGGGTGCCCCAAAATATTCTATAAGCCCCACCACACTCTGCTGGTTACTAATTGATAGTCTTAAACCAACAACAAACTATTCCTAAAGGGAAACATTAAAATACATTTACCAGTTCTAATTGCATCATCCACAATAGTTACATCTTATTGGAAAAGAGAGGATACAAATCTCTTACAGCTACAATTTGGGGGTTCACTTCAGTTTGGATGTTTCAGTTTCACAGAAGTAAGGGACTGACTCAGCAAGGTACTGAAACGTGTGTAATGTGAGCTCTAACTATGAGTCCATAAGTCATCCCCTGGAAGTCAACGGAGCTACTCACACACTCAGAGTTAAACACCAGCTCATGTACCTTGCTGAGTCAGGACCTAAATTTCTGACGTCTCCAGAACTGGGCAAGAAATCTCTCAAGAATTTTCACATGACTTCCAGTACTTACGGTTTCTGGCTGGACTGCAAATCTTGCAAGAACATTCCTCAATACTCCAACTTCATTTTGGGCACTGTAATTCTAGCCAGAATCAGGAAATGCAGAGTTTCATGAAAAATTAAAAATAGCTTAATTTGTCCAAATGCATTCAAAACTCAAAAAGATTCAGTTTGGTTCAATTTTGGGCATACAGTTCAGCTCCACTTATTTATTTTTAATCAGAATTAAATTTGCCTGTTAACATCTTTTCCATGATCTCTTTCCCTGACTCAGTCTTTTCCAACACTGCCAGAACTGCTAAATCTACACCCCTAGCCCACTTATTTAGCCCCTTATATCCCATTGTAACTAACATCCATCACTGTATCAGCACCTGTCTGAACAGCACTAGAGAAGGTTCAAAGTACTATTTCTTACTCTTCATAGGGGTACAGCAGTGGTTCTCAAACTTTTTTTTTACTGGTTACCCCTTTCACATAGCAAACCTCTGAGTGCAACCCTCCCACCCCCTTATAAATTAAATTATAAATAAATTAAAAATTTATAAATTTTATAAATTAAAACCACTTCTTAATATTTTTAACACCATTATAAATGCTGGAGGTAAAGCGGGATTGGGGTGGAGATTGACAGCTCACGACCCCCCTGAGGGGTCCCAATCCCCAGTTTGAGAACCCCTGTGTTATAGCAACACTAAACCATCCTAAACTTATAAAAGTTTCCATTTAAAACATTTGTAAACATACTTTTTCTGCCTGCTATTCCTTCTTCCCCACGGATGCCTCAGCTCCACTGGTGTGAAGGGTGAATGCCTTTTACACTTGCACAAAAGCAAAGGGAGGGACAGATTTTCCCTTTACTGTATAGCAAGACTCATTACTAAGAAACAGCAAATCTGTGGACTCAGTTGCATAACTGTATGAACTGTAGGCACACTAAAAACAGGAACTGCCACTCCTAACATCAGTCACTGCCTAACACTCTGTGATGGGAAATCTGCTGCTTAGTATGGTTAGATTCAGACAAACTGTAGCACTAGCTAACCAAAATAATCCCTGATCTAGAAAACACATAAATATAGGCATGAAACCAAACAGATATTAATTCTTAATTTTATAAAGATTTCTATATACACTTTATAAACTTTATTTATTATTTCTATTATAGTAGGGTATAAGAACCCCAATCAAGAATCAGGACCCAGTTGTGCTAGACATGGTAAAGACACGTTCCTTACCCCAGAGAGTATAAAATTTAGATGTCTGTGAGGATGCAGCTGTTGGACAAAACAGAGAAGCAGGGTAGAGGTGTTTGGGAAGGATAAGATAAACAGTTTTAGAAGAGAAGTAGAAGTGTGTATATAACACTGATATATTATTAGATTCCCTTTTTTTCTCTGCATTTCTCAATTTTCATTTTTGCTCCCTCTACATATGTTTGTGTGTGCATATGTATGGGGGAGCAAAACACACACACACACAAAGTATTTGCTATAGTTCCATTATCTTGCAGCATTCTCTCTTTACCATGCTGTTGTTTTGTTCTGCATTTTATTTTCCAGTTTGTGATTTGCCATTTTATTGAGAAGAGTCCAATAAGGGTTTTTAATAAGGACAGGTGGAACCTTTGTAGCTAGGTTGGAGTAACAGCCACAGTGTGAAAAGTTTAAAAACAAAACTCACTGCCAGTGCCAAACAATGTGAGAGAAGTGATAATATATGGGAGACTAGCTTATTCTCACACTGTTGAAAGATGTCGTCTATCTTCACCCCACACATTTCTCATTTATTAGACGTTCATCAGACGATGCAACCAGTGTCTTATCCAAGGAAAAAGTCAAGGCCTTGGAGAGTTTGGCTTTTGGGACTCAAAACTCTGATTGTTCTAGACATCCTCTCCCCGCTGGGCCTAAGTTCATGCTAGTCAGCAAAGTGCCACAGAAAACAACAATTTCCTGAACTCCAATGTTATAACTGTATTCTTCCCTGTGGTACTCCAGGAAATGTGAAGGGATTTGTATATCTGGATAATCGTGTGGGCTGGGGGGTTATTGCTATGGTTGTTAATACATATTTAGAGCATCCGCCAACAAGAGAACATCTACCATTCGAAAATGTCATCCCCAGAAAAACAACAAGGAGTCTGGTAGAAGAAGTGGTGTTTTACCCATGAAAGCTTATGCCCAAATAAATCGGTTAGTCTTTAAAGTGCCACCAGACTCCTTGTTGTTTTTGTGGATACAGACTAACACGGCTACCCCATGATACTTGATCCCCAGAAAGTGTTCCTCTGGAGGAATAAGCATGACATGTGACTTTCACTTGCTGGTGATCACTGTTGAGAAGTCGGAAGTTTACTGCCTCGCAAGTATTTGACTAGTAGAAGGTTCACTGGATACTTTCAAAGGTGGGTTTAAGAAACCTTTACCTCTCTTCCCATCCTGGGGCATCCAGATCATAGCATGAAGCAGAGCAGGCTCAAGGCTACTTCTACTTTACAGTGGCTGCTCACAGTCCCAAGGTTGGGGAACACTATAGGAGCCACTACGATGGCTCTATGCCACACAAGGAATCCTCACAGGGCAGGCTTACCACCTAATTAATGATTTAATGAATCTAATTAGAGGATAAATAATAATCAAAGCTGAAGTATTTATTCACCAAAACCACGCAACTTCTGAACTAACATAACTGATCCAGAAGCTCTTAAATTATTTGCAAAAGTATATTCAAACTGTAGTGCTCTGAAGTCCAGAAAAACAAACTGCAAAAACAAATGAGGGTAATAAAATAATACACTATGTAAAGGATAAAGAAAAAGGTTAAAGTCAGCATTTTATCTGATAGGCCTTCTTCAGGAAATGCCTGTGAAAACAGCTTTGGAAAGTAATAATTCGCTTTATGGATTCCTCTGCAGATATTCCTTGAAGCAAATAAGGCACAAAGTTCTAGTGCTTTTTTTTCAAACTGAAAACAAAATAGCTTTCAGTGGAAGCAGAGAGGCATCTGCCACTGCTTGTAAAAGGCAGGCTGGGTTATTAAAAGTCAAAAATTAGAAGATACCAAACTGCTAGGAGACAGATTCAAATTTCTGAGATCAGAGCAAAAGAAAACACATCCACGCTGAAAAGAAACAAACAGAAAGTGATGGCCAAACACAAGGAGAGACCTGTGGGGTGGTTTCAAGTAGTTACCTAGCTAACTTCTCTCCAAGTCTGTGGGTGCTATCATCTTGCCTTTCCTGGAATGTTTGATGTTATTTTATTGACAGACAGTTATACAAGTGAAAACCATGGAATTTTCTAATTCACAGCACACATTTCCTTTAATCACAAGAGATGTATTCTTCCAAGAAAAAAGATAGATGAGAAAGATGATAGGGGCCATGTTACTATCAAAAATTACATAATACAATAAGGAAGACACTTTCATTATTATAACAGCATCGTAGCCAAAAAAGCACTATAACTATCACATCTAAAAACCAGTGTATCTCTACTGATATCACTGGACTTACACCTGGTTTACATTGGTGTAAATGAAGAAGAATATGGCTCATTCTCTCACTTGCTTCAAAATCTTTTCATAAGGGCCGAACTTCACCAACACTCAACAGCTCATCCACTAACCAAGTTGTATCTTGAAGATACCACAGAAAAGTTCATTCGGAATATATCTCATCCAGACAGATCTTTCTTGGAAGTACCATCCTGAAATGCAATAGTTCTATGAATATTACTGGACACCAGTAACTGGATGACATCTCTAGGTTATCTCTGGAAGTATAGCCTTTGGAAGGTGATATTTCTGGGAGCGTAACAAAATATGCTGGCCACCTCCAGACTGAGGCATAAGCGGACATATGTCTATATTTTATACTCTCCGTTTCAAAAAGACTCTCTCTTTCTTTGAGGGTATTGGCCTACATGTAACTGGAGGCTTTTGAGGATTGGAGCATGAACAGCTATGTGACTGCCCAGAGCTCCAGCAGTGTTGATGAGACATGTGTTCTGGTCTATTTGGCTAATGTGAGGGACAGGGCCCAAATGTCTTCCTCAGTTCTGGTATGTAGTTTGTGGAGAGGGACAGAGTTGACACTATAGAACAGGGAAAGGTCAAATGCCTGTTCTATTTACATGCTACAAAACTGACAGAATCAGAGTCCCAGCTGTTACCTGAATGAAAACGGAAAGCAACAGCACCAAACAATGGCAGCTATATGGATTTCTGTTTAGAAATTGCTAACACAAACTACAGCACAACTCAGGACAGCAACCTAATCCATTTTTAAAAACATGATGCTCCAGCAACAGCAGCATATGGAAGACAATAACCATCCTTTTATGCTAGCTGTAGTCCTCCAGGACTGGAGAGAAAAAAGCAAGTGAAGGATCAAATGGATTCCAAGTCAAGTAAAGCACTGTGCAGACTGAAGATGTTTGAAGCCAAACTACCGGACACATTTGTCAAACTCTTAAAAAAATAGCAATGTGGGATCAAAGCAGAAACACTTGACAAATATCAACATTTGTCACCTACTTTTACTTTTGATGTACTTCATTTTGAAGACTTCTTTTTAAAAAAAAAACAGGACAGTCTAATCTTTCAGCACACATAGTTGGCTCCTTCAAAAAGAAATGCAAAGACAATATTGCTGAAACATGGAAGTTTTTAATGAGGGAAGATTAAAAGAATCAGTGCATGAAAAACAAGTAACCCGTGAAACTGTGTTAAGCAACAGTGAAGAGCTCATTTCTTGGAGATGTCATCAAGATGTATAAGTGTTTGGCTAGTTCTCCCCCAAAAAACCAAACATGAAACAATAACACATTGTCTTATTTCAAATTTAAGTAAGGGGTCATGGAGCACTTGAGTCAACAAAAATAGAGAGTTATTTTATACCTGGACAGTGGGAAAGAGCCATCCTTGATAGATGTCCATTCATTTCAGGGGAGGTGTGGCAGTGATGAATCCAGATCAATAAATTTACTCTCTGATCCAATATGTGGACAGAAAAGAAAAAAGAGTTAGAAACCTTTGTCCTGACCACTTTCGTTTGTGTGTTTATCTCAAGCTTTGTGAACTGTGCAGTCCATATTCTTCAGACAGAAAGAGACAGAGAAAGTAAGTCAAGTCCTTGGGTTAGTCATGTTAACGTTTCTACAGGCCTGGGCGCCAGTTCTGTTTTCCTCACCCTTCCATCAGATGCTTTTCTTATCTGCACTGACATCTAGAGCAGCAAAATTCCAGTTTGAATCTGAGGACCTTTAACTTGTTTTATGAGTGACCTTCTCCATGCTGAAAGATTTACAATTCTGTGGTCAAGGTATTTCTCTGCATAATGTGAAATACATAATAACAATAATTTAGGAAATTCAGTAATTGTTAAGTGTGGTAAATCATCTTTAAAGCAAACACTCTTAAAGTCTTAGAGATAAAGTTCATTCCCCCATGAAGAGGTGATAGCATGGAATGCCATGAGGTTCTGGGCAGGGTTTCAAAGCAGTTAAGTCACATTAGGTGAGATATAGTTGCCTATTGCTGCTGGGATTTCTGGGAATGCTGGCATCTGGGTGACATGCCGGATAATCTTTAACAGGGGAAGTCTGTCTGGTGCCTGTCTTTTGTTCCAACTTCACTTTCATATTTGAGAACCCTTATGATATACTTGCTGTTCACAGCAATGCTTTAGCCAGTCACAAGTGTGGCCCTGGTGATTAGAGTTAGGCAAATAAGGAGAGAACCCACACATGTTTAAGTCCTTCAGAGTATCTTTTTTGTTCGGTTTCCATTTGTTAATATTTTACCGAGCCTGTGGTTTGAACAAGTACTTCCCAAATATATTTCAGCTTTTTTGAAAAAAAAAATAATTATAAGGTGCTAAGAGCATTTATGGATAGAACTAGTTTTACAGGTTTAGCCATCTGTCCCTTCCTTGCACAGTGCTACTCTTGTAAAACTCTGTCATATAACTCGTGAACTCACAATGCCCCCATGGCATTACATTCATTTCCTGGATGTCTAATCAAGATAATTTCTTAGAGATTGTAAAGCAGGAGATCTAGGAAGATGTGGCTCAAAATACTTACTGCTGCAATGGGGAAAGCTGGCATTCAAACATTGAAGGAAATATTTGAAACTTTGCTTCACTTTGCAAATGATATTGTAATCAAAACTCCTTAGAAAGGTGCTCATGACCCTGGTTACACTAAAACAAACTATTACCATAATGAAAATTATGACTGGAGCAAAATGATTATCACTCAGGTTATTAGTTACCTGGGGGCTAGACTAGATGACCCTTGAGGTCCCGTCTAACCCTATAATTCTGTGATTACAGTAGAACCTCAGAGTTACGAACACCAGAGTTATGAACCGACCAGTCAACCACACACCTCATGTCATAAATATAAAGGGAAGGGTAAACACCTTTAAATCCCTCCTGGCCAGAGGAAAAACCCTTTCACCTGTAAAGGGTTAAGAAGCTAGGATAACCTCGCTGTCACCTGACCAAAATGACCAATGAGGAGACAAGATACTTTCAAAGCTGGAGAGGGGGAGAAACAAAGCCTCTCTCTGTCTGTGTGATGCTTTTGCTGGGAACAGAAAAGGAATGGAGTCTTAGAACTTAGTAAGTAATCTAGCTAGATATGCGTTAGATTCTGTTTTGTTCAAATGGCTGATAAAATAAGTTGTGCTGAATGGAATGTATATTCCTGTTTTGTGTCTTTTGTAACTTAAGGTTTTGCCGAGAGGGATTCTCTATGTTTTGAATCTGATTACCCTGTAAGGTATTTACCATCCTGATTTTACAGAGGTGATTCTTTTATTTTTTCTTCAATTAAAATTCTTCTTTTAAGAACCTGATTGCTTTTTCATTGTTCTTAAGATCCAAGAGTTTGGGTCTGTGTTCACCTATGCAAATTGGTGAGGATTTTTATCAAACCTTCCCCAGGAAAGGGGGTGTAGGGTTTGGGGAGGATTTTGGGGGGAAAGACGTTTCCAAGCGGGCTCTTTCCCGGTTATATATTTGTTAGACACTTGGTGGTGGCAGCAATAAAGTCCAAGGGCAAAAGGTAAAATAGTTTGTACCTTGGGGAAGTTTTAACCTAAGCTGGTAAAAATAAGCTTAGGGGGTTTTTCATGCATGTCCCCACATTTGTACCCTAGAGTTCAGAGTGGGGAAGGAACCTCGGCACCTCATTTGGAACCAGAAATATGCAATCAGGCAGCAACAGGCGCAGGCGCACGCACACACACACACACACAGAAAAAGCAAACACAGTACAGTACTGTGTTAAACGTAAACTACTAAAGATAATAAAGGGAATGTTTAAAAAAAAGATCTGACAAGGTAAAGAAACTGTTTCTGTGCTTGTTTCATTTAAATAAAGATGGTTAAAAGCAGCATTTTTCTTCTGCATAGGGAAGTTTCAAAGCTGTTTTAAGTCAATGTTCAGTTGTAAACTTTTGAAAGAACCACCATAACGTTTTGTTCAGAGTTCTGAACATTTCAGAGTTATGACCAACCTCCATTTCCGTAACTCATTCTTGTAACTCTGAGCTTCTACTGTATACCTGAATTCCGCTTCTGTTATGCACACAAGGAATTTCAAATATTTGTTCCATACATGTGGGCCACGCTCTGTCCTATCACTAAAGTTGCATGTATAAATGAGGGCAGAAATGTCCCATGATTGAGAAGATTTCTGTTCCCTCACTTTTTTTGTAAAGAACACTCAGTTTTGGCTTTCGTGTACTGATATTATCGAATATTTACATTATGGTAGTGCCCAGAGGCCCTATCGTTACTATTTATCATTAGCACACCAACTGTACATGATGCTTTACAAAAGTTGGAATAGAAGAGGTCCTATCCCTAAAGAGCTAGGAGCTGCTATTCCAAATATTTATTAGTGGAATGGATATTTGTAAAGATGCTATGTAATCACAATACAGGCAGCCTGATTCTCATTTACACTAAATCCCCTTCACGCCACCACTGGCACAGTCAAAAGCCTCAAAGTGGGTATAAATTATATCAATTATATAGTATTTATGTAAATTACATATTTACACTCACCTTAAATCCCCTGTACACTGCCAAGGTAATACAATGGAGTGTTACTGTAAATGAGAATCTGGCCCAGAATTTTTTCCTACAAAGCATGTATGAGAATTCTGATGTCTATTTTTGCAAGCACCAAAATGTTGTTTACACACTATATAAAGTGGTGAAAGGGGGAGGTTGTAATATTAACCAATGAAGGAATTTCAAAAAGAAATGTTAATGTTTCAGTTCAAGGCATCATGATGGAATTCAACACAGGGACAATGATGTTGTCTTAAAAAACAGTGGCATTTTGCTAACTTTTTTATCAGATTGTATTGCATTATCATAGTAAAGTAAACATTAATAATGGATATGCCTCAAAGGTTGGCTTTGGACAGTGCTTAACACAATGGGGGCTCCACTCTTGGTTAGCTCTTAGCTGCCCCCAAAATAAACATGATTATTAATAAGAAGAAGAATTGTTCCCTGCCAAGCTCACCTCCTATTTCCCCACTGGAAGATCCTGGATAAACCAAATTTCTTCTAATTACTTACAATCTCCTACAAGCCCTAGTGGGAAAATAGACAACCTGCATGTTCTTGTTTGCAGAAGTTCAGAGCGCTGTTGAACAACTCCCCTTTAGCTTTGTAAACTAAGCCACTGAATAGTTCATGTTTTCAAAGCATAAATCAGGCTTGTATCTTGGATGCAACTGGTACAGTTACAACAGGGTCTGTTTAAATCAGCTCAGAAAGTGAAAACCAAATAATGAATGAGCACAGAATATTAGGTTGGCAAAACTCCATCATGATGATTTGTTTTAGAAGTTGTAGCTGATTTACAGGTTTGGGGCCTTCACTGGTGCTCTGTAGGTTTAAGGCAAAATAGTTCCATAAAAATTATAGCTAACCACAGTTCTGCTGATCCAGGAAATATTCTAAGGATGACAGTATATGACAGAGATACATGAAACAGCGTTATATTCTAGCCAGTTCCATTATACTTTTGAACAATACATTTTACTGGAATTCCTAAAGTTCTGGGACATATTCTTAGCCCCACTACAGGCCCTTTGCAGTGCTGTAGTGGCACAAAGGGGTCCTAAAGCAGGTTTAGCAAAATTTTTATGGATTCCCTGGTGGAATCCATACAGGGGCAATCTCTGGGTAGTGTCGACAGGGCCAGCTCCAGGCACCAGCGTTCCAAGCAGGTGCTTCGGGCAGCAGTCAAAAAGGGGAGGCAGAGTTTCCACGACGGTGGCAATTCGGCGGCAGCTTCCTCTCTCTTCTGCCATCTGCGGCAGCAATTCAGCGGCAACCGGTTTTTTCACTGCTTGGGGCGGCAAAAACGGTAGAGCCGGCCCTGGGTGTCGAGCTAGAGTAGTGGCTTTACATCCCACCAGCCCCTGAAAGACAGGAAGAAAGGAAGAATGGCCAGGTCATCTCTACTTCCCAGCTATCCCCAACCACTGGAGTGGACCTTGGTGACCAGACTTTATGATGCTTTAAGTTGTGCAGGGTGCAAAACTGTCCGCCCCCTCCCCCCCACACTCCAGCCCCAGGAATAAGGGTATTTAAGGTGGTATAAAATCACCTTTCTCCCACACACCCTGGTCTTGTACCAGCAAACTTAGGCCAGACCAGGAAATCTGAGCCTCTGATTTTAAACTGACCTCTCCCCCCAATGATTTTCCTTGGTGCGTCACCCCTTCCACATCAAGGAGAACAACATAAAGAGCCTTGAAAAGATAATATTGCAGAGAACATAGCCTTTGAAAAGTTGCTGTCTTGGGCCTAGTGTAATGTTTCTTTCATTGGGAATGAGAGGATCACTGCTTTCCCCTGCAGTATAATTGTAATATGTTTTATTTTTGTAGTATCACCTTTTAACATCAAACACGCATCCTTCAGAAATAGCTCCCATCCTCACCCCTGACATGAAGGACAGGCCATTTTCATATGATTAAAGGGACACAACCAAAGTATTTTTCAGCATTAGTAAAACCTTTCCCCCTCAGTGCTGATTATAATAAACTGGAATCTGTTTCTTATCCTTTTGTTAGAGATACTGATGGCTGGGATAGAAGTGATTCATATACCTGAATTCATCAGTTTCTTCTATAGGACACTGTCTACATGCATTAACAGGTTGTATTAAATAAAGCACATTTTTCTCTTGTACCTTGCTGTGAGACAATGGAAATAGAAACTTAAGCTATGTTAAGGCAAGACAATATGCCAAATTCAGAGCTGCTGTAAGCAGGTTGCAACTCCACTAAGTTCAGTGCTGGGAAGCAGGGCTGTTTTTAGCCATTCCAATTTTTTATTTTTTTAATGAAAACAAATACAAACTCAAGGGGCCAAATTTTGCCCTCAGTTAAACCCATGCCACAAAGCTCGAGTCAACTGCGCTTTACAGTGTGACAAAGAGCAGAATTTGGCCTACAAAGAACAAAATGTAATGGCCAGGAAGCCAATACCGAGCTTTGGCTAAGGTATTGGCTTAGCCAAAGCTAAGATTCTCCTGTAAAATCAAACAAAAACAGAGGTCTCGTTAGGCAAATCAAAAAGAGGCAACAACAGAACATTATTTCAACTAGTACATGAGAAACAAAGAGAGGGAGGATCTCAAAAGATCCAGGATAAAGGCTGATTTATTTTTCCCAACCACTGGAAACTAAACACATGAAACAATAAGCTAGAGGCAATAACATTTCAAGACTGTTCTTCTCCCTTGGTGATCTGAAAAATGAAAATAAAATGCTGTCTCAAAATATGCGCATTTTAGAAATACTATCAGCGACCAAATTATCCCGTAATGAAGGGATAGAGCTCTTGTGCCAATGGCTTTCTGGTTAAAATTAGGAGAGTAGATACACTTGACCTGGGGAACATGTATGGAGTTAGTCATACAAACAAGTAATGGGTTTAATCTGCAGCAAGGGAGAGTTAGGTTAGATATTAGGGAAAACTTTCTAACTAGAAGGGTTGTTGAACTCTGGAATAGGCATCCAAGGGAGGTTGTGGAATCCCCATCACTGGAGGTTTTTAAGAGCAGCTGACACCTGTCAGGGATGGTCTAGGTTTACTTGGTCCTGCCTTAGCACAGGGGGCTGGACTTGATGACCTCTTGCGGTCCCTTCCAGCCCTACAGTTCTATGACTCTATAAAATTATAGGCAACAACTTAATACACAGTAAAATATCCAAGGTTGATATGAAAGCATCTTAAGGCTTGAGTAAATTTTAGTAGATTTTACAGAGCTTCATAGATTGGGACTGGAATACTCCAGATTTTGTTAGTATTGCTTGATGTCTGCTGGTTCCTGGATATTGTATGTCTGTTTTGGTCTAATGGGAAAACACCTTTGATTAAGAAAAATGTATACAAAAGTTGGTCATTAACAGAACAATACCATTCTGCATGCATGGGGCCCAATTATTCAACAGCATCTCCTGTGATGCTCCATTGATTTCAAAGGAGACTATGGGTCCAGGGATCCATGCAGCAGATCCAACTGCAGGATCAGAGTAGAGCAGGTCACACTGTGCTTGATCCTTTAATGTACCCTGCGTTTGGGCCCCAATCCAACAAAGTATTTAAGGAATGATTTTTCATTAGTTCAATATTTCATTACTTTCAACATCTTGAAAGTTTTTATTGAAAATTTTTGGTTTTGAACATTTTCATTTTTGAATTTATTTATTTTTCTGTCATTTTCCTTTTTCCTTCTCCACTCTCCCCATTTTCCCTTATTATTCCCCTTTTCCATTCTGCCACCGAAAATGGAGGGGAGGAGAAAAAAGGTGGAGAGAGAAAAGGAAAAGGAAAAACAATAAATCAGAAAGCCGAAACATCAAACTAGCTTTTTGTGTTGGGCTTTTTTTTTTATATACTTTCTGATTTTATTTTTTAAAAAATTGAAAAACAAGAGGATTTTTCAAGAAAACTTTGTATTTTGAAATATAGCACATTTTTGATAAAAACATTTTCATACAAAAAATGTCAACCAGCTTTACTCAATTTCTACATCTATAAAGTGGTTCTAATTAGGGCTGTCAAGCGACTAAAAAAATTAATCACGATTAATCACGCTTTTAAAAAAAATAATCATGATTAATCACACGATTAATCACACTGTTGAACAATAATAGAATACCATTCATTTAAATATTTTGAATGTTTTCTACATTTTCAATATATTGATTTCAATTACAACACAAAATATAAAGTGTACAGTGCTCACTTTATATTTATTTTTCATTACAAGTATTTGCACTGTAAAAAAACAAAAGAATTAGTATTTTTCAATTCACCTAATGCAAGTACTGTAGTGCAATCTCTTTATTATGAAAGTTGAACTTACAAATGTAGAATCATGTTAAAAAAAACTGCATTCAAAAATAAAACAACGTAAAATTTTAGAGCCTGCAAGTCCACTCAGTCCTACTTCTTGTTCAGCCAATCTCTCCAACAAGTTTGTTTACATTTGCAGGAGATAATGCTGCCCGTTTCAGGTTTACAATGTCACCTGAAAGTGAGAACAGGCATTCAAATGGCACTGTTGTAGCCAGCGTCGCAAGATATTTACATGCCAGATGCGCTAAAGATTTATATGTCCCTTCATGCTTCAACCACCATTCCAGGGGTCATGCGTCCATGCTGATTACAGGTCCTGCTCGATAACAATCCAAAGCCGTGCAGACCGATGCATATTCATTTTCATTAACTGAGTCAGATACCACCAGCAGAAGGTTGATTTTCTTTTTTGGTGGTTCAGGTTCTGTAGTTTCCGCATTAGTGTGTTGCTCTTTTAAGACTTCTGAAAGCATGCTCCACACCTTGTCCCTCTCAGATTTTGGAAGGCACTTCAGATTCTTAAACCTTGGGTCGAGTGCTGTAGCTATCTTTAGAAATCTCACAGTGGTACCTTCTTTGCGTTTTGTCAAATCTGAAGTGAAAGTGTTCTTAAAATGAACAACATGTGCTGGGTCATCATCCGAGACTGCTATAACATGAAATATATGGCAGAATGCAGGTAAAACAGAGCAGGGGACATACAATCTCCCACAAGGAGTTCAGTCACAAATTTAATTTACGCATTATTTTTTTAATGAGCATCATCAGCATGTCCTCTGGAATGGTGCCCAAAGCATGAAGGGGCATATGAATGTTTAGCATATCTGGCATGTAAATACCTTGCAATGCCAGCTACTAAAAAAGTGCCATGCAAATGCCTGTTCTCACTTTCTGGTGACATTGTAAATAAGAAGCAGGAAGCACTATCTCCTGTAAATGTAAACAAACTTGTTTGTCTTAGCGATTGGCTGAACAAGAAATAGGTCTGAGTGGACTTGTAGGCTCTGAAGTTTTACATTGTTTTGGCTTTGATTGCAGTTATGTAACAAAATAAATCTATGTTTGTAAGTTGTACTTTCACGACAAAGAGATTGCTCTACAGTACTTGTATGAGGTGAATTGAAAAATAGTATTTCTTTTGTTTATCATTTTTACAGTACAAATATTTGTAACAAAATATATATACTTTGATTTCAACTACAACACAGAATACAATATATATGAAAATGTAGAAAACCATCTAAAATATTTAATACATTTCAATGGTATTCTATTGTTTAACAGGGCAATCAAAACTGTGATTAATAGCGATTCATTTTTTTTGAGTTAATCACATGAGTTAACTGTGATTAATTGACAGCCCTAGTTATAATAAAAACTTATCTAGCTCACAGTGGGTTTGAGAATAAATTCACTGATGTTCATCATGTACTTTGAGATCCTCAAACAGAAGGCGTTAAAAGACATGCAAAGTATTATTGCTTCCTCTTATTCGGACATAAGCATCCAACTGAACATTCATCTGATTCAGAGTGCAGCATCTAGGAAAGAAGAAGACTGGGAGCTAAACTTGAAGCTGAATTCATGCTGGCTACCAGAGAAAAACGGTAATATTGCCCTTCTGTCTGCTGTGTGAGCTATTTAATATATTCTGCTACTATATATTAAAGGACAATTCAATTTTATAATATGTCATTCATGTAGAGTGGAAATGATGTTGGCAGCTGCAGGATATTTTTCTGCACGTGTTTCACATTTTTCCGAGAAATATGGGACAAAGTTTTGTGTAATTTTCAAAGTGACCTTGATTATGCAATTCAGTATAACTGCAACTCCAGACTACCTCAAAGCCTCCAGTAATTTTGTCAGGCACTAAGGAGGAACTGAGAAGAAACATTCAGTGTGCATATGGCTATATACCATGTGCCTTGCTTCCCTATTCAATGGCCATATAAGAATGAGTGAATGCAGAGGAAGGAAAGATCTAAAAAGCTTCCACAGTTTGGGTTCCTTTGGGCGATATACCCGAAGAAGCAGCATGTAGATGATGATCTATTGCAAAGAATCCTAGCCTAAATTTATTTTTGTTAGAAAGATAAATATAGAGGGGTCCCAGTTCAACAAAGCACTTTAGTACATGCTTAACTTTAAGCAGAGGCTTACGTTCTATTAAAGGCAAAGGGTGAAATCCTGGCCCCATTGGAGTAAATGGCAAACCAGTGCTTTAATATAGAACTGAACTGCAAAATCTTTTCTTTCTTAGAGAACCTTTCATGTAGTCAGTGGCTTTAGTTTGTAATGCTTTCAAGTTTGAAGCCAATACAGGGTAGGGGCCAGACGTATTTACTCACATGAATAGTCACAGAAATGAATGGGAAATCTTGCATGGGTAAAGCCTTGTAAGGTCAAAACCCTGCTCCCCTCATCAAACTTGGTCAATCATCATAACATTTAATGTCACTGACCTGTGTTGAGGAGACAAGCAAAAGGAACGAGAAATAACTTTTCACAAAGTGCCCTTTGCCATCATAGTAACTGATGTAGCTTAATAAAACTGCTCTCCTATCCTGTTACCACTGTATGTGAGCAACTCCCACTAACGTCAGTGGGAGATGTGCAGGCAACAGATCCAGATTAGGATACCTGGTGCCATTTTTGCACTGAAAAATATCTAACAAGTTATCAGAAATGACAACTGGGTTATCTTTAGATTCGATCATGATTTAAACATACAAAGATGTAAGCCATCTACCCTCAACATCACAAATTCCCAACAGAACGACAAAAAAAGGAACCTAAAAGAGGCTTCTTCACTGGGCATTTCTCTCATTTCCTTGACATCTTTCTCTTCTGTCTTAAAACCTGGTGGTAGCTTTTCCCACCCAGGTGACATGCCTTCCAAGTCTTGTTGACTTGGTGAGGCAAAGGCGGCTAGAAGAAAGATTTTCCATTAATCACTGGTTTCCTAAAGACTGGGAGTGCCATGTTTCTTGCTAAATTGGACAAGAATTTCCCAGTCATTGCAGGTTCCTTCCTAAAGCATCTCCAAAAAGATCAACTCTGGTCAATCAAACCCCAGTTCTCTTGTCTCTAGCTTGTGATATGTTTTATGATCTGAGACGCAACAGATTGCTAGCCTGCAATGTTTGGAAATAGTAGATCATTAAACACTCTGGCCAGGTGTAAATGCAACCTTTGTCTTCTGAATGCTGTGTGAGAATTACCTTCCTGCTCGAAGTCCTCAGCTGGCACTGCTTGCATTCAGTATTATAAATGTTCCCTATTGCAGTTACAGCCAAGATGACCTCCCACTTTCTAATCTATGAATGAAGCAATGAAATATGTATCACTAGATTTTCCTGAGTTACTGCAAAAATGCTGAGCAAGCGACAAAAAATTTGAAAGAATGTGGTCTGGGAGTTGTGTGGGGGTTTTTTTCCCCCTCCCTTCCCCTGGGGGATTTTGTACCAGGTAAATAATAAAAAATGTGTAATGATTTACTAGGCTTTTAAACCTGAACTGAAGGTAAGTTTGCATTGCTGTTCCAGATAAATATTCTCACTGGCTCCTTTTTTGCCTTTTCCATGATTGTCACACCACAGAGTCCCCCAATCCTGATTTATCCTTTATTCTTCAGCGGTTTGGGCAACATTCAGATCTGACCTTTAGAGTCATAAACTGTTTCGCAATGAAATAACAAGAAACAATATTGAATAGCTAGGTTTCCATTGGGTTTCTGCTGAAAGAAAAAGACTCCACAGTATAGCGAGAGAGAGAGAAAGCATGCAAATAATGTGGATGTTTCACTGTGCAATTAAATTGCTAAACTGAGGGGCAGACAGCCCTGTGTCCACACTAACCAGCATCAGCAGAGTAAGCCCTTTGAGAATCATTCTCCGAAGCCCTTTTATTTACTTTTTAAGATAGAGCTCTCACCAAGAGGCATATGCTGTAGCAAGATTATTACTGAACAAATACCAGGCAGTAAGAGCACTCTTGTATTTTCTCAATACACTGGGTCTGGCTACTGTTCAAGGTGAAATTAAAGGTAGCTAAATCAGTCTCCAAGTATCTTTATTTAACTAAAACCATTTCCCCCCTATGCTTTTTGTTTATTTGAACTTTGCCTGCCTATAATCCACACTACACGCACACACACACACACACAAATCCACCTCTGTTTTTGGTCCTGTTGACATGCCTTGAGGGGCAGGACTGCGTCACCTGCTATTGACTCCCCTGAACAGATCTTTGGAAGTGGAGTGACTATACCAGAATCAAGTCATTTTTATTCTGGCATGGTATCCACGTGAGGTGGTAAAACACCATAGTTATAACGACGTAATTATACCACTATAGTTCTGCCAGCCAATATCCCTGTGTAGACAAGCCCTTTTGAGTAAGATGCTGAGACTTCAGTAGCTTTACCACAGAAAATTGGAATGTAAAGACTTTGGGTCAGATGCCCAGCCCTCATAAGGTTGCTCAGCGTCCTTAAAGCCATGGTGAAGTAACCAGGTGGGGATTCCTGGAATAGGGGAATCACCAGATGGCATAGAGCAAACTCTAGCTGCCACAACAGGCCCTTGGTGGTTAAAAGTTAAATCCCGAAAGTAAAGTTACCTTTGCCTTCAAGTTCTTCTCAAGTCCTGCTTGGGCAGATCAGAGGATGGTGGCCATTGTTCAACTACCCCCACCACAACATCCTATCAAGGCTATGTAAAAGCAGAACCCACAGTTTGGCTCATAAAATATCAACTCCCCCTCATTACAAGGGAATCCCCTGATTTTAGACCCAAATTTCACTCCTGCTCATTACAAAGCTCTTTATAGTTTGTAAATGTTCTGTTTTGAGACTTTTAAATAAAAGAGCCACACAGACAAAGGAAACAAAATTGTGAAAACACCATGCTTTGCTTCTGACATGGAGTACAGTTAGCCACATATGGAATGCAGGGTCAGCAGAAACACATTTGCAGGTACAAAATGTGCAACTGCATGTATATCTGTCTATTTGTACAAGCAACCGTCCATTTCATATGTACTAATACCCACCAGCGCACAACAATATGCTGATTTGCAGGTGTCACCGTTGTGTGCACATTTTTGCAGATCCGTCAGTGTTTCATCTTTGAGAAATTTGGTCCAATACATTGTTCTTATTAAAAATGCAAGTGTCATGTAATAGTCTGAGAAAGATTTGAAGGTCAAACTCAGTGGATTTTTATTTGGTGAGAAGGACACTATTAATATATATGTATATGTTAGATGCAGGGCCTGATTTTCACACAGATGAGGCATACAATTGTGAGCACACTAACACGTCTAATTTATCTGCGCAGTTGTCGTGACCGGGTACACAAAGCAGGTAATTTCAAGCCCAATGCATCTAATTACCCATTTGCTCATGAAATTCACAATTACACAAAGTCTTGGTTGCAAATTACAAACATTTGCCTTCTTAAATTAATTCAATTTTTAAATGAAAATCAGGGCTATAATCTAAACTTGTTTTATTTCCATAAATCCTTTTACATCAGAATTATGAAGCTATGAATCTTTCTAAATGTTTATACTACATTCATGAGCATGGTATCTGAGCACCTTAAAATCTATATATATATATATTCTGTATAATCCATTACTTACCTATTCCCTGTACTGTTTAAAAATGGAAATACACATCATTAAATCCTTCTCCCTGCCTAATTTTTGTTGTGCACTTTGGAATACCATTCCATAGTTTAAACATCAATCAAATGTACCCCTTTCTCACCCACTTATCTGTAACATCCTGGTTGTCCCACCTTCAGTGTAAATTTCACTAGTTTACCTCTCAACTTTGCAAGACATCATTGAGGTTAACAGGATACAAAATAGGTTTAGACATTTACATGGTTAATGTGAACATACAGAGTTACTGTAGCAATGATTAAAACACCAAAACTTACTACTGGGAATAAGGAACCAAAGTTTTATTTCTATCAGGTTATTCCATAATTTTCCACTATAGGGCTTTCATAGAAACATAAAACCATAGGCTTAGAAGGGACCGCAAGGGTCATCTAGTCTAACCCCCTGCCAAGATGCAGGTTTTGTTGTGTCTAAACCATCCAAGACAGACGGCGATCCAGCCTCCTTTTGAAAACCTCCTGTGAAGGAGATTCCACAACTTCCCTCGGCAGTCTGTTCCACTGTCCTACTGTTCTTACAGTTAGGAAGTTTCTGCAGCTTCCTATAAAGCATTTGTACTGCCTGTGGTTGGAGACAGGATACCGGACTACATGGGTGGACTTCTGATCCAATGAGGCAACTTCTAAATTCTGATAGCTCTGCTGAATTAGAACAATTCCTAGTCCTATCTGCATGCTCATCTGAACAATGGAGCTTAAGCCAGAGAGTTTTAGTGTAGGGGAGATGATAGTGCTAGAAAATGGCAGTAGCAGGAGTCCTCACAGCATCAGTAGGGACTAGAGGAGTGTGAAAATTCTAATCATTGGAAAACAATGATCCCAAATGATATTTTTTCACTATTTGTGAAAAATAATAATTTTGTGAATTTTGAAGAGGAGGGGGCCCTTATATGTAGCAAAAGCAATTTTCACAAGTAAAAACATTCTTCTGCTGAGGATCTTCTACCTTATTCTGTGGGAAAAGATTGTTGAGGCTGCAAACAAAACTGGTGGACGGTGGGAGCTCTAGTGCATTTGGATTAACAATATAAGCAAATAGACAGGGCTTTTTCCCCCTGTCAGAGTCCTGTTTTCCTTGATGTACACTGCTTACCCTGAACCCTCCTGAGACCCTCATTATGGCCACTGACCTCAGGGCCAGACACAGCCAAACAGGATTCCCTTCAGCATCCATCAGCACCACACCTCACTTTCCTGGCCCTCTCTTCCATCCCACAGAGCCAGAGAAAACTACCAAGACTTGAATCATGAGCTCATACATGGCAGCACAGACTAGATTACTACTGCTAGGCCCCTGAGCTAGCCTGAACGTAACCATTTTACATTGTTTCTTTCTTGCATCTGCTTCTTAGCTAATAAAATATACATTCAGGGGCACAGGGGAACATTCTCCCGCATCTATGCCAGACTTGGGTTTGCCATACCCAGTGTTGAGCTGGCTTCCACAGTGAAGCCTGCTCACATGAAGTGGCACTGCCACACCTTTCTATCTAGCTTACTCATCACGGCCTCATGTAAGCCCCTACCCTGTGTAAGAACAATTACAAGGATAGTTCTCTCTTCCTACCAGCAAGAATCAGGCTTGAGTTTTGATTTGGTTTATTAATATTTATGCTTTTGTTTTGTTTTCTGAGCACCCCAGATGGCTTTGCTGCCTTTTATTGTATCAGGAAGAGTGGTCAAAGCCTTTGGGGAGGCATTCATGGTACTGCAGGAGGGGAGTTATGAATGATAATCAGGTCCAGGAGTTCTGAGGCCAGAGACATCAGAGATGATTCAAACTAGCAGAGGGCTGAGGATGGGAAGCAGAGGCTGTAAGGAAACTACAATCCATCGGTGATCTTCCTGATAACACCATCCTGGCTACTATGGATGTAGAAGCCCTCTACACCAACATTCCACACAAAGATGGACTACAAGCCGTCAAGAACACTATCCCCGATAATGTCACGGCTAACCTGGTGGCTGGACTTTGTCCTTACCCATAACTATTTTACATTTGGGGACAATGTATACCTTCAAATCAGCGGCACTGCTATGGGTACCCGCATGGCCCCACAGTATGCCAACATTTTTATGGCTGACTTAGAACAATGCTTCCTCAGCTCTCGTCCCCTAACGCCCCTACTCTACTTGCGCTATATTGATGACATCTTCATCATCTGGACCCATGGAAAAGAAGCCCTTGAGGAATTCCACCATGATTTCAACAATTTCCATCCCACCATCAACCTCAGCCTGGTCCAGTCCACACAAGAGATCCACTTCCTGGACACTAGAGTGCTAATAAACGATGGTCACATAAACACCACCCTATACCGGAAACCTACTGACCACTATTCCTACCTACATGCCTCCAGCTTTCACCCTGACTACACCACACGATCCATTGTCTACAGCCAAGCTCTGCAATACAACCGCATTTGCTCCAACCCCTCAGACAGAGACAAACACCTACAAGATCTCTATCAAGCATTCTTACAACTACAATACCCACCTGCGGAAGTGAAGAAACAGATTGATAGAGCCAGAAGAGTTCCCAGAAGTCACCTACTACAGGACAGGCCTAACAAAGAAAATAACAGAACGCCACTAGCCGTCACCTTCAGCCCCCAACTAAAACCCCTCCAACGCATTATTAAGGATCTACAACCTTTCCTGAAGGATGACCCAACACTCTCACAAATCTTGGGAGACAGGCCAGTCCTTGCCTACAGACAGCCCCCCAACTTAAAGCAAATACTCACCAGCAACCACATACCACACAACAGAACCACTAATCCAGGAACCTATCCTTGCAACAAAGCCCGTTGCCAACTGTGCCCACATATCTATTCAGGGGACACCATCACAGGGCCTAATAACATCAGCCACACTATCAGAGGCTCGTTCACCTGCACATCCACCAATGTGATATATGCCATCATGTGCAAGCAATGCCCCTCTGCCATGTACATTGGTCAAACTGGACAGTCTCTACGTAAAAGAATAAATGGACACAAATCAGATGTCAAGAATTATAACATTCATAAACCAGTCGGAGAACACTTCAATCTCTCTGGTCACGCGATTACAGACATGAAAGTTGCGATATTACAACAGAAAAACTTCAAAACCAGACTCCAGCGAGAGATTGTTGAATTGGAATTCATTTGCAAATTGGATACAATTAACTTAGGCTTGAATAGAGACTGGGAGTGGCTAAGTCATTATGCAAGGTAACCTATTTCCCCTTGTTTTTTCCTACCCCCCCACCCCCCGACGTTCTTTTTAAACCCTGGATTTGTGCTGGAAATGGCCCACCTGGATTATCATACACATTGTAAGGAGAGTGATCACTTTAGATAAGCTATTACCAACAGGAGAGTGGGTTTGTGTGTGGGGGGGGAAACCTGGATTTGTGCTGGAAATGGCCCAACTTGATTATCATACACATTGTAAGGAGAGTGATCACTTTAGATAAGCTATTACCAGCAGGAGAGTGGGATGGGGGGAGAGAAAACCTTTTGTAGTGGTAAACACCCATTTTTTCATGCTTTGTGTGTATAAAAAGATCTTCTGCACTTTCCACAGTATGCATCCGATGAAGTGAGCTGTAGCTCACGAAAGCTTATGCTCAAATAAATTGGTTAGTCTCTAGTGTACCACAAGTACTCCTTTTCTTTTTGCGAATACAGACTAACACGGCTGTTACTCTGAAAGCTGTAAGGAAAGGGATTTGTTGTCTCTGGATGTGATGGTAAAATGATCCTATGGGACAAGTAGCAGCAATTGGGGATAGATGACTTGTTTCAGGTGCATTCTCACGCTTACAAATGAATCACTGCTGGAAAATTTCCTCCTGATTATTCTCTGGTATATAATGGAAACTCTGATTACTATGGCAGCGCCTCATAAACTGTTTCATCCACCTTCTCTTACCCAGGTCTTTTGAAATTACTGCCAGATTATGCCTTCTTGCTTTGTTAATTTCTTTTCCAGGGTGAAAATTCTTCCCAAATCACACCCCCCCACACACACACAAGCACACTTTTTAGAAAGTGTTTACTTATGTGGGGGCAATAGTTGAAAAGATAAATGGAAAAGAGGATGTAACCTGGATGGCTTAGCAACACAAACAGTGTCAGAGGGGAAAGAACCTGTGCCTGTTCTTTCCCAGCCCAGAATTGTTCTAACATGACACCCCTTATAATTAATTGTACAGCACATGATTAGTCTTTATTGACAGACCTAGAGCCAATTGACTTTTTTTATCTGGCTGAGGAGAAAACATGAAGTGTCTGCAGCCATGCATACAATATGCCTTCTCATGATTATACCAGCTAGCTGAGCAATTAGAATCAGGTGTACTAGCTCATATGTTAGAGGCAGAAGCAGCAGGATTACTGTCTAACTTTTGCCTTTAAGATGAAAATGAAGAAGGTAGCAACAAATTCAATAAACCATAAAAGCCAAACAAAGTCCACTTGCCAATAAACTGAAAGGCTCAGAGGAAAAATGCAGTTGATGAAGGTGCTCATGGTTCTCCAGGGGCTGATAGGATCAAATACACAAGAGAAAACAGGCACCAATGGGGGGAAACCAAAACCAAAAACAAATGGCAGAAAAATGTGTCCCGTTCATTTTCAGGAGACCAAAGTTGAAATGGATTTGCTTATAGCACCTTTTACATTCCAGGCATCCAGGAGTGCTTTGCAAAGCAAATGAGAGTGCTGGTTGTGCAGTGACTGGACGGGCTGTTTTCCACATAGAGAGAGAAGAACAGGGACTTTCCGTTTAGAGGGTTTTATTTTAGATTAAGGAAAACAATAAGCAGAGACAATTAAAACAAAATCTCCATGACAGAGAAAGCAGAGTGGCCCTTTCTCCCTTCAAGATCCTCTGTCTTGAATCGTTAAGCAATTTGGCCCCTCAACAGACAGGCTGACTTCTTAGGCCTCATCTACACAAGAAAATTGTATGAATTTAACTACATCATTTTGGAAGCCCTGGGTAATCAAATTGGTGCAACCCACTTGCGTGGACGCTCTCATTTCAGTTTAAATCAGAGCACCTTATATCCACTTAGCTAATGTCTACACACAGAAGCTGCACCAGTTTCATTTCAATTGGTTTTAAAACAATGTTAAAAAAAAATGGGTTAAAACCCCTGATTGGGGTCCCTTAAACTTATTTAAATCAGGCTCATATCAGCTTAGCTTACACTTGAATTTACAAAGCCAGGTTTAAAGCAATATAAAAGAGTTCACATAAGGGCTTGCACCAATTTCAATAGATCTGTTGTTTTTTTTTAAATCACATCTTTACCTAACCAGCGCAATCTGTGTGTAGGCCAAGCCTTAGGAACTGATCTAAGCTAAATCAAGGTAGAACACGCTTAAACCAAGATAAGTGCCTCTATGCAAGAGAGTTGCACTAGTTTAACTTAATCAGTTTAGAAGATGATTAAGTTGAATTAGTATAATTTTCTCAGTTTAGGTAAGGCTTTACCTTAGCAGGAGCAGTACGTAGGAAAAAAGAATCATAGCTCCATACACACGTTACGAGTCCAGTTTTCCCTTCCACTCTATGGCTGCAGCCTCCCACTGAAGTCACGGGGACTTGTACCCTCCTCGTCTGAAAGCAGAACTGAGGTCTTCATGTCCAGCAGTTGCTCACATGCAGCGTTGGATATTTGGCTCTGTTTTACTGAGCAAAGGAATGTTGCCAGGGCCTTCGAAGAAATTAAATGAGGCCTCTCCTAAAACTCAAACCAAAACTTTGTTTTATAACCTAAAACCATAGTCGTTTTCATGATTATGTTGTACTGTACTCAAAAGCATGCTAGGTCCTTTATATGATGTAGAGAAACAGGCCCTACCCAAAAAGCTTACCATTTAAAGCCCAGTTCTTCCAAGAAATCTGGTATGGGAGTAACTTTTTGCACGTGAGTAGCACCACGGAATTCACACCCTTGCGTACTTGCCTATACAGCAAGTTAATGTGCAGTAAGCTGAGGTGTAAATCAACAGCACTCCACTGTGCTACACACTAACTGTCCACATGGCCTTTGCTGTTGAACACTAAAAGTTCCCTAATGCACTTTGACCAAGTATGCAAAGCGCACTAAGGAAATGTAAGTGTACAACTGCAGGGACCACACAGATAGTTAAGAGCGTGGCACTCTGGAGAGTGTAGGTTTACACCCCAGCTTGCCACACACTAACTTGCCGTATAGACATGTTTGCACAATTGGTGTCTTAATAGGGACATGCCGTAGCAAATGGTTTCATGAAAACTAAAGGGAATGGAGAAAGTGAAAGGAGAACATGAAAGGAGAACAGGGATTATATTATTCAGAATAATGCATGCATCTTGATTTTTGATTTTTTTCCTTTTGGCTCATTTTTGTAGGCAATCAGACATCTTTAGCTATTGTTTTATTTCTTAGTTTCAAGGGAGAATTTTTTATCTTTTTTTTTTATTATTTGTGGGTGCATCCTATCCAGAGGCTTTGTGATACCACAGGAAAGCCTGCTGTCTGTGTTTTCCATTACAGACAGCCGTTATTCAATTACTACTACAAAAATTATATCCAGAAATCACATTTTGGATTCGATTCTGCTCCCACTGAAGCCAATAGTAAAAATCTCATCCCAGAAAGGGGATTCATAATCTGCATATATTTTACATCATATTTTGAAACATGGGCACCTAAACTACATCTGCAAATAATGTGTGTATATTTTATGTACATAATAGAGGTACTATACTATGAATATTCAAAAATTATTTTACTCATATTTAGCTGTGGTGATAAATGCACTGTCTAACGCTGGCTCTCAAGGAAAGAGACTCCAAAAGTTGTTATACAAACCCCTTCAACAGAACAATTTCCAAAACACTGAGGTTCAGAAATTTACAGCCAGTTTCTTACTTCTTCTGACCCACTACCAGACTATTCAGTAATACTTAAGTTGCACTTATATCTCCAGAGGGAACTTCTAGAGCTCACTAAAGGACACAGTCCAGTCAACTCTTGCTTTTGGATGGCTTGCCTCAGCTCTGTCGAATGTTACCTCTTTGCTTTTCGTGAATGGTGTGCACCTTTGGCTGCAAAACAGCTTCCTAGTACCCCTAAACCTATACCACTGCCTGGATGCGGGCCCCTGGTGGCAGAACAGAATCTCCTCCAATGTTGAATTCTACTCAGACTGAGGTTGAAAAGAGAAGTAGAGGGACTCTGTCGGGTAATTTTTGTGACTGATTGCTGCTCTCTCACTAACACTATCTCCTGTATAATTTCAAAACCCTTATAATATATCGCCTAGCAATTTTCCTTCTCTATTTCTTTAGAGAAATGTAACTTAACACTCAAATGTTAACCTTCTGGCTTGAAATTAGTTCCCCAGCCATAGCCAAACTTCTTTTCCTCCTCCCTCACCCTTTTCCAGCGGCTTTTCTGTCAGATTCAAACAGCTGCTTCTCTTTTACTAGACCTGTCTTCCCACAGCTGCACTAACAAGCCTTTCCAGGATTCTGCCCAGTCTCCAAGGTTTTCTTTTGGCTCTCCATCTGGCCTATGTCGGTAGGTTAGTCCCAGCACACAAAGCAAGCAGCTCTCATGAAACTTCTTGATAGCCCCCTTAGCTGTATTTCATTCAGTCCTGGTCTTATGTATTGCTAGAGGAAGTGCAAGAATCTCTTAGGAAGGATCCAGTTTCTTCAGTGTCCTGCTGACCTTCCCCCAAGAGGGACTCACTGCTGAACCCTGTTCTCATAAGATTCCTGATGCTCCCCGCTCCCAATGAGTCTTCTTGTTCTTCTCGCCTCTTCCACCTCCTTTCTATCGGAAAGCAAAAACCGCACTTTATGGCTGCAGTTCCAACTCCCAGCACTTTGGTTGCCGAGTGGGCAACAGCTGCAAGGGAAAGCTATGTGATCCAGGTCTAGGGCACCAGCTTGTAAATCAGGGAGCCTGGGTTCTATTTCTAGTTCTGACACTACTGTACCTTGAGCTCCTGTTTCCCATCCCTAAATAGGGACAATGATGTTTGCGCACCTTACAGACACGTGACACAGATGAAAAGTGTTATATCAAGGGTTAAGCATTATTCCAAAGGGGATGCCAAATGCAGCCATGCTGTTTGCCCATCCCCAGAACTGGCTCCTGCGTCACTGGACTAAAGAATTAAGGATATTTTACTGTCAGACACAAAAATGTGAATAAGCCCTGGTCTACACTATGGGGTTAGGTCGAATTTAGGCACGTTAGGTCGATTTAAAAATGACTGCGTCCACACAACCAACCCCGTTCCGTCAACCTAAAGGGTTCTTAAAATCGACTTCTGTACTCCTCCCTGACAAGGGGAGTAGCACTAAAATCGACCTTGCTGGGTCGAATTTGGGGTAGCGCAGATGAAAATCGACGGCATTGGCCTCCGGGAGCTATCCCAGAGTGCTCCAATGTGACTGCTCTGGACAAAGCTTTGAACGCCGATGCACTAGCCAGGTACACAGGAAAAGCGCCGGGAACTTTTAAATTTCATTTCCTGTTTGGTCAGCATGGCGAACTCAGCAGCACAGGTGACCATGCAGTCCCCCCAGAATCGTAGAGTGTAGAATGTTTCTACACTCCCCTCCATCTCCGTCCCTGAAGTTATCGCAGATTAGAAGGCAAAAAAACCATACCGGGATGACATGTTTTCCAAGCTCATGTAGTCCTCCCGCACTGATTGGGCGCAGCTTAATGCATGGAGGCATTCAATGGCAGAGGCTAGGAAAGAATTAAGTGAGCGTGAAGAGCGGAGGCAGGACGCGATGAAGCGTCTGTTGAGGGAGCAAACGGACATGATGAAGCATCTGTGGGAGCTGCAGGAAAGGCAACAAGAGCACAGATCCCCCTGCTGCATCCACTGTATAACCGCCTGCCCTCCTCCCCATGTTCCATAGCCTCCTCACCCAGACGCCCAAGAACGGGAGGGGGGAGGCTCCGGGCACCCTGCCACTCCACTCCAGAGGATGGCCCAAGCAACAGAAGGCTGTCATTCAAAACACTTTGATTTTAGTGTGGCTACAATAAGCAATGTGGCCTTTGTCCTTCCCTCCTCCCCCACCCCACCCGGGCTACCTTGTCCGTTATCTCATTTTTTTTAATTAATAAAGAAAGAATGCATGGTTTCAAAACAATAGTTACTTAATTTCGAAAGGGGGATGGTGGTTGGCTTACAGGGAATTAAAATCAACAAAGGGGGTGGGCTTGCATCAAAGAGAAACACACACAACTGTTACACCGAAGCCTGGCCAGTCATGAAACTGGTTTTCGAAGACTCTCTGATGTGCAGCGCACCTTGCTGTGCTCTTCTAATCGCCCTGGTGTCTGGCTGCTCAAAATTGGATGCCAGGCGATTTGCCTCAACCTCCTACCCCGCCATAAACATCTCCCCCTTACTCTCACAGATATTATGGAGCACACAGCAAGCAGCAATAACAATGGGAATGTTGGTTGCACTGAGGTCTGACTAACAGAGCCAGTGAGCTTTTAAACGTCCAAAGGCACATTCTACCACCATTCTGCACTTGCTCAGCCTATAATTGAACTGCTCCTTACTACTGTCCAGGCTTCATGAGCCATCGGAGCAAGGGGTAGGCTGGGGTAGGTGCGACCGTGCGGTGCTGCCAGCTGGGAGAGCAGCCTGAGGCAGAAGCCTCCAGCTCACAGGAGAGTTGCAGCGGAAGCGGTGGAGCCGTACGCCCTGGATGAGGACGGCTAGCAGCCCTACTGCACCATCTGCTGCAAAGGCACCCAGGAGCTGCTGCTGTGTGGCAATGCCAGATGCTGCAGGTGCTTCTGTGTTGAATGTTTGGAGGTCCTGGTAGGGCATGGTACCTCAGCCAAGACAAAAGAGCAGGAGCACTGGAGCTGTTACATGTGTCAACCACAGAAGTGCTATGGGGTGTGACAGCACCGACCAGACTGGAATGTACGTCTGCAAGACTTCTTCACCAGCGACAAAGGGCAGGACTATGATGCATCTAAAATCTAAAAAGGCCCGCACACATTTCCCAGAGTCACTACCCTTGATAACAGAACAGCAATGATTGCATTGGCTACTTGGATCACAGCAGCCCCCACAGTAGACTTGCCCACAACAGCAACGGTGAAAATGAGCTGAGCGGGCTCCATGCTTTCCGTGGTATGGCGTCTGCACAGGTAACCCAGGAAAAAAGGCACGAAACGATTGTCTGCCGTTGCTTTCATGGAGGGAGGGGCGACTGACGACATGTACCCAAAACCACCCACAACAATGTTTTTGCCCCATCAGGCATTGGGAACTTAACCCAGAATTCCAATGGGTGGCGGAGACTGCGGAAACTGTGCGATAGCTACTCACAGTGCACCGCTCCGTAAGTCGATGCTAACCATGGTAGTGAGGACGCACGCCACCGACTTAATGCACTTAGCATGGACATATGCAATCGACTGTATAAAACTTAATTCTAAAAATCAATTTCTATAAAATCGACCTAATTTCGTCGTGTAGGCATACCCTAAGAATCATAGCACACAAGTAATTAGAGAAGAAAAGACCTAGAAACCAGCCTGTCCATTCCCCTACTGGATTCCACCCATCTCCACCCCCAATCATAGTTAAAGAGAATAAAGAGGAGGAATTAATAATTTCTTGGAGAGTGCACTCAGCAATTGCTGCATAGCTTTTATAATCATCTCTGATTGCTCCACAGCTCGATCCTGTGCTCCCACAATATGGACCAAACCCTGTTCTCAGTGCCCTGCTCAAGTAATTAGGTTATGCACAAAGAAGCTTCATATCAGACAGAATCTTTCCCCTCCATCTGGGAAGCAGCAGTTCCTGTAATCTCAGAGCTGTAGTAGACTCACCAGTCACTACAACCCCTTACCAAGGGGGTAATGAACTACATAATCAACAATATTTCTAAGCATGCTGTCATAAATATAAAGGGAAGGGTAAACTCCTTTAAATCCCTCCTGGGCAGAGGAAAAACCCTTTCACCTGTAAAGGGTAAAGAAGCTGAGATAACCTCGCTGGCACCTGACCAAAATGACCAATGAGGAGACAAGATACTTTCAAAGCTGGAGGGGGGGAACAAAGGCTCTGTCTGTCTGTGTGTTGCTTTTGCCAGGACCAGAGCAGGAATGCAGGTCAGAACTCCTGTAAAGAGTTAATAAGCAATCTAGTTAGATATGCGTTAGATACTCAATGCTTTTTTTGCCTCTGTCTTCACGAACAAGGTCAGCTCCCAGACTGCTGCACTGGGCAGCACAGCATGGGGAGGAGGTGACCAGCCCTCTGTGGAGAAAGAAGTGGTTTGGGACTATTTAGAAAAGCTGGATGTGCACAAGTCCATGGGGCTGGATGCGTTGCATCCAAGAGTGCTAAAGGAGTTGGCGGATGTGATTGCAGAGCCATTGGCCATTATCTTTGAAAACTCATGGCAATCGGGGGAAGTCCCGGACGACTGGAAAAAGGCTAATGTAGTGCCCATCTTTAAAAAAGGGAAGAAGGAGGATCCTGGGAACTACAGGCCAGTCAGCCTCACCTCAGTCCCTGGAAAAATCATGGAGCAGGTCCTCAAGGAATCAATTCTGAAGCACTTAGAGGAGAGGAAAGTGATCAGGAACAGTCAGCATGGATTCACCAAGGGCAAGTCTTGCCTGACTAATCTAATTGCCTTCTATGACGAGATAACTGGCTCTGTGGATGAAGGGAAAGCGGTGGATGTGTTGTTCCTTGACTTTAGCAAAGCTTTTGACACAGTTTCCCAAGGTATTCTTGCCAGCAAGTTAAAGAAGTATGGGCTGGATGAATGGACTATAAGGTGGACAGAAAGCTGGCTAGATTGACGGGCTCAACGGGTAGTGATCAATGGCTCCATGTCTAGTTGGCAGCCGGTATCAAGTGGAGTGCCCCAAGGGTCGGTCCTTGGGCCGGTTTTGTTCAATATCTTCATAAATGATCTGAAGGATGGTGTGGATTGCACCCTCAGCAAGTTTGCAGATGACACTAAACTGGGAGGAGAGGTAGATATGCTGGAGGGTAGGGATAGGATACAGAGGGACCTAGATGGATTGGGCCAAAAGAAATCTGATGAGGTTCAACAAGGACAAGTGCAGAATCCTGCACTTAGGACGGAAGAATCCAATGCACCGCTACAGACTAGGGACCGAATGGCTAGGCAGCAGTTCTGCAGAAAAGGACCTAGGGGTTACAGTGGATGAGAAGCTGGATAGGAGTCAACAGTGTGCCCTTGTTGCCAAGAAGGCCAATGGCATTTTGGGATGTATAAGTAGGGGCATTGCCAGCAGATCAAGGGACGTGATCGTTCCCCTCTATTCGACACTGGTGAGGCCTCATCTGGAGTACTGTGTCCAGTTTTGGGCCCCACGCTACAAGAAGGATGTGGAAAAATTGGAAAGAGTCCAGCGGAGGGCAACAAAAATGATTAGGGGACTGGAACACATGACTTATGAGGAGAGGCTGAGGGAATTGGGGATGTTTAGTCTGCGGAAGAGAAGAATGAGGGGGGATTTGATAGCTGCTTTCAACTACCTGAAAGGGGGTTCCAAAGAGGATGGCTCTAGACTGTTCTCAGTGGTAGCAGATGACAGAACAAGGAGTAATGGTCTCAAGTTGCAGTGGGGGAGGTTTAGGTTGGATATTAGGAAAAACTTTTTCACTAGGAGGGTGGTGAAACACTGGAATGCGTTACCTAGGGAGGTGGTGGAATCTCCTTCCTTAGAAGTTTTTAAGGTCAGGCTTGACAAAGCCCTGGCTGGGATGATTTAGTTGGGGATCGGTCCTGCTTTGAGCAGGGGGTTGGACTAGATGACCTCCTGAGGTCCCTTCCAACCCTGATATTCTATGATTCTATGATTCTGTTTTGTTCAAATGGCTGATAAAATAAGTTGTGCTGAATGGAATGTATATTCCTGTTTTGTGTCTTTTTGTAATTTAAGGTTTTGCCTAGAGGGATTCTCTATGTTTTGAATCTAATTACCCTGTAAGGTATTTACCATCCTGATTTTACAGAGGTGATTCTTTTACTTTTTCTTTAATTAAAATTCTTCTTTTAAGAACCTGATTGCTTTTTTCATTGTTCTTAAGATCCACAGGTTTGTGTCTGTGTTCACCTATGCAAATTGGTGAGAATTTTTATCAAGCCTTCCCCAGGAAAGGGGATGTAGGGCTTGGGGGGATTTTGAGGGGAAAGACGTTTCCAAGTGGGCTATTTTTGTTAGACGCTTGGTGGTGGCAGCAATAAGGTCCAGGAACAAAAAGTAAAATAGTTTGTACCTTGGGGAAGTTTTAACCTAAGCTGGTAAAAATAAGCTTAGGGGGTTTTTCATGCAGGTTCCCACATCTGTACCCTAGAATTCAGAGTGGGGAAGGAACCTTGACACATGCAAAAACTTTTAGGAGTTTACACACTAAATAATAATATGCAGATTACATGATGGATATTATAGCTAGGAAAGACCTATGGGGCCAAATTTCTAGCTATTTTGTTTTGCTTTGTGGGGGATATGTGGGTAATGGGGTTCAAATGGAGGTTGTGAGGTTAGTGGAGCGAGGAGGAAAGGGAGACTGAAAGATGGGGGACGTGGGACAACGGAGAGATGGAAAAGGACACAAGGGATTGTGACTGGAGGAAGGAGCGGTCCAGCTGTAGATGTCTAGGATGATGTTGGGAGGTTGAAGGTCTGCAAGCTGCTGCTGCTGGATGGGGAAACTACCAAGATCAGGTCTAGAACTTCTCCCATTGGTCAAGGCCATATGGATGGGGTATGGAGGTCAGTTGGGGAACTAGTGACGTCTCTGATGGCAGGAGAGGCAGTTTGATCCAGAAGGCAGTGGCACTGGGAGTCTGGAAGCTTGGGCTCTGTTACCAGCTCTGCTGTGTGACCTTGGTGAGTCACTTCACTCTACCGTGTCTATTTAGATAGCAAGCATCTCTGAGGGATTGTCTCTTATCCTGTCTGTGTACAACACTAAAACAATGGGGCCCCAAATTGCAACTAACACCTCTAGGCAACACTGCAATAATAAATAATAACAAGAAGAAAAGTAGTGGCAGAGGCTGTGAAGCACAGGCATAGCTGTGATCCATTACAGACAGATGATGATGTTGATCATTTTGGTTACAAGGGGAAAAATGTGAGGAGGGCAGCGGATTCAGGCTGACAACTTTCAGCTAAATGCTGTTGGAAATGGCTGAGGCAAATGAGAAACACTGGCAAACCCCGATGCTGCTATGAAAGCCCTAAGGACAGGAGGCACCATTTAAAATCTCCATCACAACCCTACCTTTATTCATCAGGAAAGACCCAACAATAAATTTGTAAGCATGAGCTTGTTTTCACTTTACCCAGTTGCATGGTTTTCTTTAGAATGTATTTTTCTGGTTTTTGAATTAAGTGCCCTTGGATAAGAACGACTGAGCTACACAACTCGAAAGTAATGTTTTCCTGTCCTGGTCAGAATACTTCACAGACAGCAATTAGCTATCTTGGAGTCACTTGCAGCACATCTCTTGCTTCACTTGCAAACTTACGCTGGTAACTTTCCTGTTACTGTTATAAAACAACAATAATTTCTCTCCTTAACTGTTTATGGGCCTGATCCTGCAACACTTACAGAAATACTCCCAATGGGATTACAGGGATTCTCAAACTGAGTGTCATGACCGTTCAGGGGGTCATGAGGTTATTACTCGGGGGTTGCAAGCTTTCAGCCTCCACCCCCAAGCCCTGCTTTGCCTCCAACATTTATAATAGTGTTAAATATTTTTTAAAATGTGTTTTTAATTTATAAGAGGGGGTCGCACTCAGAGGCTTGCTGTGTGAAAGGGGTCACCAATACAAAAATTTGAGAACCATTGGGTTACTCACATGACAAGAACTGCACAGTCTGCCCCTAGGGATATCAGCGAGAATCCTATGCATAGAGGGCCTGTAGGATTGGACTCTTCATTTGTAGGAAATGTGTGTTTGGCACACTTATGGTTATCATTCAGTTATGCATTTGACATACAGGCAAGCAGCTGATATTCTTAGCATAAAACATCTGAGAGTTGAATGACTGTTCACAGTTGGTCAGAAAATGTAATTTCCATTTTGAGGAAAATTATGACATTTTAAAATTTGTTTGCAAAAAGGAATGAAGAACAAAAAAATAACTTCTCACAGAACAGAACTTTTGACACATTTTGTTTAGATAAGGTTGAAACCTTTCATTTTGGTAATGTCAAACCAATATAAAATATTATAATATTTACATTTATATTTTAATATAACATAAAAGTCCAAATGAAATTAATCAAAATGATAAAGCTGACATTATGAAAATGAAACAAGACAGTTGAAACAATTCCTTTTGTCTTTTCCAGTGACGATTTCATCAAAATCAACGTGGTCCCGTGAGAAATTTTGATTTCAACAAAAAACTGCATTTTCCGATGGAAAACAGTTTGGGGGGAAAAAAGGTTTTGACCAGCTATAATAGGTAACAATGAGGTTATTACATGTTGCTAGGTTGCATATTTCTTAATCTGTCTTCTTATTGTCCCCCTACAGGTGAGAGTCAGGTCACACAGTTATTATTTATCAAGAAATGCCACATGGAAAGCAATTTCAAAGACTCAACAATATGGGGGAAATATATATATGGGTGGCTCCGCAAGAAAAAACATAAGTTTTGCCATAAAGGATCAGGCTCTACCTGGGGAGATCCTGGAAAAACAGTGTTCCCAAGCATTCATTCGGATTGTAAATGATCATTCAGTTAACCACGTTTGTACTTGTTATTCACGATTCACGTGAATAGGTTTTTGTTCACATGGGTGTTTAGGGAACAGATGTTCTTCATGTGAATATCCATATTTGCATATAACCAAGAGTGTCTGCTATTCATGATTTGCAGTTCCTTATTCTCCTATTTAAAAGTCTGAGACATTAAATAAAGGCATAGGGACAGTACCATGTGATTTTAGGCAACCTGTCAGATACCACCAACAGCATGATTTAAGATGAACATTTCACAAAATAACTAATATACTGTACATTACTTGTCACAAATACATGGTAAATATTTCAAAAGAGTACATGCAGACATCAGGATTGGGTCACAAACAGAAAACACAACTTATTTCTACTGACTAATTTGACCAGCTTTAGAACAGCCATTAATTCATAAATTCTGGCATTCTGCCTCCTCCAGCAGTGAGCAATAGCTGATGTTCAAGAGAAAGGTTTAAAATAAACATACTGTACCTAAGTAGTTGTGCTATCTTTCCACAATGAGCCAGATATATATTTATCTGCTCCCTGTTAGTTACAGATCAGCTGTGTGGTTGCGTAAAACAGAGTGTAGTGACAAGGAAGATGATTTTTACCTCTGTATACAATTCTGGCGGTACCAATACTAGAATACAAGTGTCCCCATAATATTTAAAAAGGGATGCTGAAAATTGGAGCACATGCCGGAAAAGAGCCACAAAAATTATTCGAGGGCTGGAGAAAATACTTTGCAGTGTTTAGATTATGTGACAAAGTTCCTGCTCTACCTTGGTGGGTCTCGCGCTTATTGGCCGATTTGCTCACCTTGGAGCTTCACAGCAGCCCTCAGCTTGGCCGTTTTTCTGAACGCACAGTCCAGGTCGAATCCTCCTGTGTCTGACCAGGAGTTGGGAGGATCTGGGGGGAACCCGGACCCGCCCTCTACTCCGGGTTCCAGCCCAGGGCCCTGTGGAATGCAGCTGTCTAGAGTGCCTCCTGGAACAGCTGTGCGACAGCTACAACTCCCTGGGCTACTTCCCCATGGCCTCCTCCCAACACCTTCTTTATCCTCACCATAGGACCTTCCTCCTGGTGTCTGATAATGCTTGTACACCTCAGTCCTCCAACAGTCCGCGTTCTCACTCTCAGCTCCTAGTGCCTCTTGCTCCCAGCTCCTCACACACACACCACAAATTGAAGTGAGCTCCTTTTTAAAACCCAGGTGCCCTGATTAGCCTGCCTTAATTGATTCTATCAGCTTCTTGATTGGCTACAGCTGTTCTAATCAGCCTGTCTTAATTGTCTCCAGAAGGTTCCTGATTGTTCTGGAACCTTCCCTGTTACCTTACCCAGGGAAAAGGGACCTACTTAGCATCGGGCTAATATATCTGCCTTCTATTACTCTCCTATAGCCATCTGGTCCGACCCTGTCACACTTATGAAACGGATTATTGAGAGGTGACAACTATAGTATGAGTACCTTCATGAAGAGAAGATACCGGGTGCTAAACGGCTCTTTAAAATAGCAGAGAATGGCATAACAAGAACCAATGTCTGGAAGTTAAAACCCGCCAAATTAAAGTTAGGAATAAGACCCAACTTTTTAACAGTGAAAGTGATTAGCCATTGGAACAGATTACCAGGGGAAGCAGTGGATTCTCCATCCCTTGATGTCTTCATATCAAGACTGGATGCCTTTCTAGAAGATCTACTTTAGTCAAACACAAGTTATTGGGATCTATTTGGGGTAACTGGGGGACATTCTGTGGCTGTGCTATATGGGGGGTCAGTCTAGCTGATCTAATACTCTCTTCTGGCCTTAAAAATTGATGAATCTATGAATAATGTTGGCAATCAGAAGAGGCTTACCTTTATCAATAGTGACATTTAGTAAGGTTCCGTGGGACTCACATTTACTAGCTGCTGTCAGTGATTGTCTGTTAAACTGTTTCTCCTGCTGATTCTCATCTTTTGAACTCCTGGTTGATTCTTCTGTAGGAAGAACTCATGAAATTGTTAAACAGCTTTACCCATTTTTAATACACTCATTTTCATGTAATTTGTCATGGCCAGCCCATGGCCATATATTTGTTATCACACCAGCTTTCCCAGCTGCTGTATTTCTAGATGCAAAGAATTAGTCACCAGGCAGATAGGAATTTACATCCACCAGAAAGAAATCACACATATAGGTTATTTCATGACCTTAGCAAACGTTTTCAGGACAAATCTGGTGACAGGCACAGGTATATTTTACAGAAATTCAGTATCAGCTGTTTAGGATGTCACAAAGTTGACCTGTCAGCTGCCATTTACAAAGATACTTGCAGTGGCCAGAACTGGGGGATAACGGTTCTACTTGTATGGTTCTATTCTCCCTGTAGAACATGAAATGTGGCCAGATACAAGGCCCTGAGGGCTGAGGCTTGCAGTAGGCAAGGCATTCTGTTGATAAACCTGTGGTATATAGTATAAAAAGGGCTGCTAGGTGGGGACACTTTTTAACCCATCCCCTCCATTTAAAAAAAAAATTCATCCTCAACCTACACCATCATTTTCAACTTATTTCTCCACAGCACTCCCAGTCTGCATAAAAGAGGGGAAGGTAAAAGAGTTGCCCCCAGCCTTTTGAGTTTAGCCAAGCGGGGAGATATTAGCCAACTGAAAAATTCAGATGCAAATCTCGGTTCAGATTCCAATCCCTATACCAAAATCTGGTATTTTCTTTCTGGCCCATTTCCATCGTTAACAGGGTAAATGTTAAGTGTAGCCTATGCTGATGGGCACTTTAGAAATTTGTTTTTTATATTATTTTTATGTTCATGTTATTGTCTTGGTTGTGGGCCTGCAGAAGTTCTGTGGAGAGGAATGGAATTGCACCACTAGCCCAGCTGGATTCAGTACCATAAATCTGTGCTCACCAGCCTCTCCTCTCAGGAAATTAATCCTTACTGAACGCTTTGCAGTTTGTTAGTCCAAGGCATGCTGACAGCAATAGGGTACCTGTTGCATTTACACAAAGCACTTCTTCCCTCCACTCAGTCTGGTTAGAGAACATCTTCCCTATCAAGAAGACCTCTATTATGACTAAGGCAGAAGGCCACAGATTTAGTCAGTTTGTATCATTTGCAATGATTCAACTGTTTTAATGAATAGAAAGGCCTTGACGCTGGTGATGTCACAGATAAGAAAGTGTGGAAAGCAGCAGATGTGTGACCTTGCCTCTCTCATTACTGCTTTTTCCTTTGTACAATACATTGTTGCTTTTCAAGGTTTTCATACCAGAAAAGGAGGAGAGGGAAAGAGACAATTATTAGCAAAATTAAAAAATCCAAACCATGGAAAATTCTCCTTTGGTACAAGCCATTAGCGTTAACAAAACTTAAAGCTTTAGCTAGAAAAAACAGAATGTCCGTCCTGTGGGAAATTCCAATCTTTTGAGATTTGTTTTTGTGCCAAATTGGGAAGAAAAGTCTCAATATTGAAACAGAAAAAACAACAGACCAGAAAAGTTCAGAAAAATTTCCATTCTAAAATATTCAAATGTTGCATTTTGACATTTTCAATCAAAACAGCCTTTAGACATTCCTGTATGAAAATGTCCTGGTTTGACTTGGTTTGACATAGTCTGTGCTCCCCGAGCTTCCTCAGTGAAGTTAGTTTCCATCCTGCACCATAGCCAGGAGCTCCCATGATGCATCAAGGGGAGAGCACATTGCATCATGAGAGATGTAGTCCAGCCACTAAGCCCAGCCCACAGCAGAAATGGTGGACTTGAGGCATCCAAACGGTCTCCCATGAGCCATGGTGGCAGCTGAGGCAAACATTGGATTTGAAACTGACCCAGAGTTAAATGTTTCAATTCAGTTTGACAAACTGAACTGTTCCGATTTGGGTTATCCTGACCTGAAATGAAATAATTTGTTTAGATTTTTCCCAATGTAAAATCAATGAAATTTCCCCACAAAAAATTAAATGTTGTGGACACTGTATTAGCCATTGAAATAATTTTTTTGACCAGCTCTACTTAAAAATAAGCTTCACCTTCATACCTGGAAGGAAAACAAAGGTCAGGAATTGTTAGATACAATAAGCATTTTACAGGGAAATATTGAAAGGCCCCTTTCTGAATGTGGCTTCACCATTTGGCAACTTGCCCATATGGCATAAATGAGTTAGAATCCACTAGATGCTATGGATTATTTTGTATTGCATGGCCCCTGGCACACTGGTCCACAGATCCTTTTCAACAAGCTTTATGTGAGCGTTGAATGATTCTCCTCTGCTATAAATTAGAAGTTACAAAATTATTACACATTTTAATTACATTATTCTGTGAACTGATACATTAAACTCCAGACTCTCAAATTTATTATAGCATGTTATTACTTTCATGTATTTTATTTCAGTTCTGATAGGCTGATATTATGACCTCCTTGTTTGTAGGTATATGTATTTGTACATGTATTTTTAGCGGTTTAATTTGATTATATTTTTATTAAATGTTTGTATTTGACTTTTGATTATGTGCATCAAAAATTAATATGAAGACTTGGGGAAAAAACTGTGACACATTTTCTCCTTGGTAAGCCTGGGAACTTTTATTACATAGAGTTTCGCATATCCTATTCTGTCCTACAAGGAATCGAAATTACCTTGGAGAGTTGCTCTTCACTGCAATTAATTTATACGGTATTGACAACTGTCACAACGTTATCACTAATCTTGCTATATTTGGTATTTTTTCTTAAAGGTCCCAACTTCTGGAGTCATGTGATAATCTCAGCTTCCATTTACAAATAAAACAGCAAGTCTCTAGACCTCATGATTGCAGAGCAAAGTTTGAAAACATGGCCTGAGTGTACCCAAATGGTTCAAAAACTGAGAAAGAAAAAGAACCCAAAACATATTCTCTTGATAAAATCCGATGATTGCTCGGGACCTGACTTTTGAACTGGAGGTTCTATATTTTCAGAGAAATTTGTAGGGAAAAATATGTATTCAACAAAATTCAGAGTGACCCTGATCTATATTTTGAATGTTTTACTCCTAGGATAGTGTCTTAGGGCTAGTCTACACTGGCAATGGTAAAGTGGCTTGTGTAGTCGCAGCAAAGCGCTGGGAGAACCCCACTTCTGCGAGGGGCATGGCTCCCAGAACTGGTGCACTGTCTACACTGGCACTTTACAGAGCTGAAACTTGCTGTGCTAGGGGGTGTTTTTTCACCCCCCTGCGCAAGAAAGGTGCGGCACTGTAAAGTGCCAGTGTAGACAAGCCCTTATTGATCTCAGCTGGAAAGGAACATAGCATGGTGTCCCCAGGTGAAAGTGTTTTTCAGTAGCCAACAGCTCTAAGCAACCTCTTCCAGTTAGCAAAGCCCTCCCATGCCCTGTATGTGTGATGTTCACCACACCTCAGGAGCAGTGACTCCCTCTGGGATTGTACTAGTGCATAGGCTGAGCTACTAGGAGTTGCACTTGCCTTTGTCTTACCTAGAAGCAGTTACAGACATCACAATGATTGCTGGGACCAGTCAGTGCTTTTTAATTCATACTGTGCCCAGGAATATTATCAAGTACAGTAAAAAAAAATCAATAAACTTCCTATGAAGACATTTCTCTATTTTTGTGGGTTCCCTGCGATTTGGGATTCACAGATTACCCTTTGTATAGCAGTGATCACACAGAAGTGCACGCAGGATGGAGGTGGGTTGATCAACCTGTCCTTTAAATGTTTTTTTAAGGTGCATTTAGTGTTGATTAAAGCTACTGGACTGACAGCTCTGAAGACTAGCATTGTCTGTTTATCCAGAGCCCAGGTACTACACAGGCGGTAGCTGCATGAGTGTCCCAGTCACAGCCCCAGAAAGAAACACATTGTAATTCTTATCAGGGTGATGCACATTTTTTGTTCAGGTGGCAAAATGCCCAGTAGCCACCCTGCTGCCAAGATTTTGACTAAAAATAAAAATACTAAAGGACAGATCTAAGCTTAGGTCCACTTAAAAAAAAAAGAGAGAGAGTGAGAGAGAGAGAGAGAAGATAGCTCCAGCCACAATAATAATAAAGTGATCCAGGGACAGGGAACCAGAGAGACAGAATGAGACCGGGCAAAAGGAAAAGGCTAGAGATCTGAAATAGGCAAACACAAGTGGTCACCTTGGCTCAGGCTGAAAGCCTGGCTCGACTCTCTGTCCTGGCTCCAATGACTGTGATCCAAGGACAAAGTGAACTGAAGAGAACGTTCAGGCACTTAGGTATACAGCCAGGACATGGATTGTAACACAGTCCTGCAGAGTTAGCACTGTAATGTTTGGATCCTCCTGTCGCTTGGCTCACATGGCCAAATTGGGTACTTTCATTAGCTACAGCCTGCCTGGTGTAGCTTTGTCAGCAAAGAAAGGAAGAAATAAGTGCTAGACTGTTTAGAGGAATGAGGTAGAGTCCCTGATTAAACTTATCATTTTCTATCTTCTCGCCTATTCTGAAAATGTAATCCCCTTACGAGTTTGCTGCACAAAATGCTACTACCCCCACCAATCATTTTAGAAATGCAAAGGGAACTCTGTGACCCTCTCTCCTCAGAAACTTCATCTTCTACAAGCAGCAGGACTCTTGGAATGGACAATGGACAGAGACCTGGACTGAGTAAGAGAGAGGGGAAGCTTAGGTGAAGACAAGAGAGATAGCAAGATAGATGAAAGGCAGCCTGGAAAGGGTCAGAAGTAAAGAGGCCTGGCAAGGAAACAAATGAGGCTTGAAAAAGGAGGTCAAGAGAGGGACAGAAGCACACACATAAAGATGGGTGCAGAGCACAGTCAGGAGAGGGCTGGATGCAAAAGGAAGACTATTTTAGGCGGACAGGAGATAGCGGCATGAGAGAAAGTTAAATGAGAGACAGGAGCTAAGCAAACAAAAACGATAATAGAGAAAGGTGGGAAAGAAAAACAACAAATCAAAGCAAACACCACAGGTAATTTGTATCTTTATTTGAAAATTATTATATGCAGTGTGGTTGTAGCCATGTTGGTCCAAGGATATTAAAGAACCAAGGTAGGTGACTTGAAAAAGAGCTCTGTGTAAGCTCAATAGCTTGTCTCTCTCTCACCAACAGAAGCTGGACCAATAAAAGATATTACCTCACCCACCTTATCCCTCATGAAAATTATAGCAGCGTCCTCTTGCACCAGTAAAAGTTAGGCTCTATCCCAATTGCTCCCAGTAGAGAACCCAATTTGGAGAGAGCTATAGTTCGGAATATATTTTGGAAGCCAAAAGGGATGCCAGCCTGCACTTTGAATTCCTTGGCTTTTGTCAGTCAGTGCCCCAAGGTTAACTTTAATTAGATGTAGCCTGTTTTGTGTTAGTAACGTACCAAACTTCAGGAGGAGTCCTGAGGGATTAGAAGGGGTTTCAGGCTGGGGCTAGTCCACATTTCAGAACTGACTAGTCTGTGTGTTTGTTTTTTTCACATTCTGGCTTTGTCTTAAGAACTAATGAGAACTTCAGAACCTTCACTGATACAAGCTGTACTAATTTTTGACCTTGCAGATAACCATGAGCCAAATTGTGCAGTGTTTAATTGTTGTCTCTGATGTGCATTCTCATTATCATTTAATGAGACGGAAGATGATGCTGAAACCTTTTTCCAAACATTTGTTTACTTCCTACAGGTACAGGTACAATGAGGGTCAGGGTGTACCTTGAGCAGTGAATGGACAGAAGACCTCAGGAGCTGAAAGATTGCATTTTATTGTACAGAGGTATTTGAGGTTTCAATTTGCGCACGTGCACGCAAACACACACACGCAAACTGAAATGCAGCGTGTCTTTCATATTTCATTGTCGACATTATCCATATCTAACGTGATGAATTTATGGTGCAGACTTACCAGTATCTATTTGTACATGCTGGAAGAGCATGAATTGTGTTCAAATTCCCTTCCTTATGATCGGGATTGTTCTATCACCATGACACTTCTTGTGGAACCACTCCAACTAAAACAATTCTAGAAGCATTTTTTACACTTACATCTAAAGGATCCCAAAATGCTTCACAAGCTACATATATATGCCAGAGAAGCTTTCACCTGCTGCCAAAGTGAAACCACCTCTAAGGTGGCTCACAGCAGCTGCTTAACAATGCACAGCGACCCAGGACAATCAGAACAGGAGGCAAAGAAGAGTGTCATAGTCAAATGAAACTCCAGAAAATTTAGGGTGGCACTCTTACATCTGAGCCAGAAGATGTAAAATCAACTCAAAGCCACTAGCACACTGAATGGTGGCTGCAGCATGGACCTTGCCAGAAGAATGTGACACCAAATAAAAGCTGGAATAAGTCAAAAATATTGTGTTTAGACATTCATTTAATACATAAAAGCAACCGTAACAGACGTAGTTTGGTGAAGTAGATGAGGTAACTGGACTGGGAGTCAGAAGAGACCTGGAGTCTATTCCCAGCTCTGCCCTTTATCTGTCTGGTCTATTTAGATTGCGAGCTCTTCAGAGTAGGGACTGTTTCTCCCTTTTTTTTGTATGTCGTTCCTAGCACAATGTGGCCCCATCTTGGTTGGGGCCTCTCGGTGCTACCATAATACAAACCAGAACAAAAAAATTAACCTTTACTAACACCTAGCTCTTATTCAGCATTTTTCATCAGTAGATCTCAATGTGCTTTACCAAGGAGCTCAGTGTCATGACTGGTTTCAGAGTAGCATTCGTGTTAGTCCGTATCCACAAAAAGAAAAGGCGTACTTGTGGCATCTTAGAGACTAACAAATTTATTTGAGCATACGTTTTCATGAGCTACAGCTCACTTCATCGGATGCATTCAGTGGAAAATACAGTGGGGAGATTTATATACACAGAGAACATGAAACAATGGGTGTTACCATACACACTGTAACGAGAGTGATCAGGTAAGGTGAGCTATTACGAGCAGGAGAGCGGGGAGCGGGGGGGGAAACCTTTTGCAGTGATAATCAAGGTGGGCCATTTCCAGCAGTTGACAAGAACGTCTGAGGAACAGTTGGGGGGGGGGGGAAGAGTAAACATGGGGAAATAGTTTTACTTTGTGTAATGACCCATCCACTCCCAGTCTTTATTCAAGCCTAAGTTAATTGTATCCAGTCTGCAAATTAATTCCAATTCAGCAGTCTCTCGGAGTCTGTTTTTGAAGTTTTTTTGTTGAAGAATTGCCCCCCCCCCCGCTCTCCTGGTGATAATAGCTCACCTTACCTGATCACTCTCGTTACAGTGTGTATGGTAACACCCATTGTTTCATGTTCTGTGTGTATATAAATCTCCCCACTGTATTTTCCACTGAATGCATCCAATGAAGTGAGCTGTAGCTCACGAAAGCTTATGCTCAAATAAATTGGTTAGTCTCTAAGGTGCCACAAGTATACCTTTTCTTTTATTGGTCATGATTGTTAGGCAAAGTAAGTGTTGAAAAGTAAGGTTTCTAGCTGCCTGGGGGAGAGGAGTTAGTGCTGCGCTAAAAAAACAGGCTGTTATGTCTTTCTGAATTGCATTTTATTGTTTGGCTTTCTAAAAAGGAGAAATACATGACTACAAGGACAGAACACGTGCCTATATCCCATTTACATATTTCAAAAAAACAGAGAGAACCATCTCTTTGCAGAGAAGGAAGACATCGTGTATACAGTATTAAAGGGAACATCTTATATTAATTCAGCTAAGCTATGGCAAGGAAAAGTAGAGAAGAAAAATAACAGCACAGAGAGAGGTGATGTAAAAAGCTCCTGTTGATAAATCATCAGAGAACAACATGCGCAGAGACCTATCCATTTCTGAGTTGGAAAATACACTTTCTGCTGTAGCTCACAAAAGCTTATGCTCAAATAAATTGGTTAGTCTCTAAGGTGCCACAAGTCCTCCTTTTCTTTTTACTTTCCTCACAGCCGCTGGATCTTTAAAAAGCCAAATATCCAGTCAAATATTAGGACGGAGGAGGGGAAACAGGGATTTCTAAAGTACAAAAGAACCACATTTTTCGTGAAATGTTTTCCAAAGTGTGTGAGGAGAGCCCCTCTGGGAAGTGTGAAGACTAGCTGAGGGAACAGTCATGGAAGATGTATAAATTCACGTGGGAAAGCCTTTAATACCACACGGTGAGGTTGCAATCAGTTTCCTTTTCCTGAAGCGGGACTCATCCTTTAAAAGTTTAGAAAACGTTGACTTAGGCATATTAAACACCAAAGTGTCTTCAAATAAAATTTTTAAAATGGATTGTTAGCATTTAGGGTCAATTTAGTGGGCTGAATGACATTTTCTCAACCGCTTGGTGGTGCAAGACAATCCCATTTGTGACAGAAACTAGTGTAGGAGTGTGCCTAATATTTCATTACCCTTCCATTAAAGTCTGGAATCCCAGATACACGCAGTAGCCATTCAATCAGAAGGCTTGTCTACACAATGCAGCAAAGCGCGCCAGAGAGGTGTGATTTGTAAAGCACTCTTATGTGTTGCACTTTAACGGCTCCATGTAGACCCTGCTGGTATGCTCCACACGGTACCTAGTTTGCAGCATTAACAGACTACATTGACGTGTACAGGGTACCTTTTAGAATGCACCAGCAGGATCTACATGGAGCAATTAGAACACAATACCTTGGAGCGCTTTACACATCAGATTCCTCTAGGGCACTTTGCAGGAGCTGGGTTGATAAGCCCAGAGTGAGCTGTACTCTGAATCAAATGTATAAGCTCTTTGAAGCAGGGTCCCTCTTTTTATTATGTTTGTACAGTGCCCCACCCAATGGACCCTGTTTGGGACTCCTAGATCCTACCACAAAACAATAAATACAAATAATAATATTTTAGGGAATAATATTGCACAGAGCATCAAAATGAATGGGTCTTTTCCATCTCTAATTTCTAGGATTGTATTTATAATGAAGTTTATAATCAGTGGGGAATCTCTTGGAATTTGTCTCTCTATTGGCTTAAGTTAGTTACAGTTTCTGTCACTGTTGGAATTCTGGTTGCTACCCAGGGTGTCTGTGCTGAAGGGTACTACAGACAGAGTATGACTAAATCAAAGGCTTTTATACCAGAAAATACAATTAAATACCTACATCAGTTGATCCCCTACTTAGTGTTGTCTGTGCCAATTCCTTCCCCTCCAGCTTTCAGCCCTAAATTAAGAGCAACTAAGATTAAAATAATAATAAATCAACTGCATCCGATGAAGTGAGCTGTAGCTCACGAAAGCTTATGCTCAAATAAATTGGTTAGTCTCTAAGGTGCCACAAGTACTCCTTTTCTTTTTGCAAATACAGACTAACACAGCTGTTACTCTGAAACTTGCAAATGACACTGATTCATACCAGGAATCAGTTGGTTAATCATAATCTTTACATTTTCCTAACTGCACTGTTCCTTGGGACTTGAGTTAACAATTCAACAAGCATGTCCACATCTTAGCTTTGAGTGACTGCATTGAAACTAACACAAACTCAAACAGAAGCCTATAAAAAGCAAAGACTTATCATATTTGGTGGTGGCGGAGAGAAAGAAAGAGAGGGAAGGAAACAATACACATCTGAGTGGAATGAGTGTTTATCTGCTTGCCATCAGAACAGGCTAGTCATGCTGTTTTTCTTTCTGTTCAACATGTGAGCAGGTTATGGTGTACAGTACCAGGCTGTACAAAAGCCTGTGGTTGTGTCCTTCTGTTTGTACGGTTTGTTGACATAAGGTGGAGTTTAGATTATTGTGATGTAGGCAGTTTCCTGCCCCTGTTTCTGATAGCCATATATCAGAACTGCATTACAGGCCTCTTTGTCTAGAGGTCCTGAGTCTGCACTATGTGTATTTTGTTAAAAACTATATGCCCAACGTGGAGCCAGCAGCACTTTCATCCACATTTCCTGATATGTTTTATTATATAGTAAACATCTCCCTACTCCGGCCTAGATCCTGGAGACCCTTCCTCACGTGGGTAATACTTACACGCTGTCCCATTGAATTCCTTGCCCTCACGAGCAAGGGTTTGCAGGATCTGACGCTTAAATGTTACCTGTGGAGAACAATTGTTGACAAGAGATGTGCCAGAACGGGGGCCGGCAGAAACCAGTACAGCTCCCTGACTTCAACAGGGCTATGCTCATTTACTCCAGCTGAAGATCTGGCCCTCACAATGAAAAGAGTAATAAATCACGTGCCACACCAACCCTCTGCTCGGACGTGTGCTCTCTGTGAGGAGGACTTCAGACCGAGCCACGGCTAGGACTCCAGATTCCCAGGCCTGTTTTTTCTGTCTGCCTGTCACGTCAATCTGTTCACCAATACAATCAAACACAACTCCATGCTTCAGTGTGTGGCTCCTACAAGGATCTCACAAAGCAGAGTGGGCATATCACAGGACGTGACTTCACAAGGAGGCGCTGTGGGCGTGCGTAAGGGCAGGCAGGCAGGAGGGAATGAGGTGGGTTAGCTAACAGCAGGAACGAAGAGCTGATCAACAGGATGTAGGCAGCACAGAGGTGCTTTGGAAAGGGCTAAAGCAGAGTGAAGTGGGGCAGGCTGTTTCAGAAAGCTGGCATAGCTGCAAAGAGCTGACCTGGGACACACAGAAGCCTGAGAAGAGAAGCTGAAGAGTGTACGGCACCAAAAATCCCTATGTGAAAATGGGAAAAACGTATAGGCCTTGCTGATACTAGGCCAAAAAGGTGAGCACTAGTCTCATTCCCAGTTCACTGTGAACTGCACATGAGCTTATGTCCACATGTGACATGCTTTTAGAAGCAGCTGGAAGCAAGATCAATCCAGATATTGAGCCTTGTTTAGTGGTGGTGAATGTGTGTACTAGCCACGGACAGGAAATGAGTCTCAGTATTGTATGAGACCAGAATAGGTCTTTCTAGAGTGCTTTCTCCATAGTGTGGATGGAAAAGTCTGCTCTCACCAACTGAAGTGGTTTTGACTGTTCTGTGTGTGTCTGGCAATCACACAATACAGCAAACCAACTGTTACAAGGAATACTCCGTGTCTCCTGCACTCACTGCCCCTCGTGTTATGTCTCCCATGATGCATGTGTAACCCATACACCTCCTGGGTGTGGTGTTCTGTCCCATCCAGTGGCACCAAGACCACTTAGCCCTGGTCTACACTAGGACTTTAGGTCGAATTTAGCAGCATTAAATCGATGTAAACCTGCACCCGTCCACACGATGAAGCCCTTTATTTCGACTTAAAGGGCTCTTAAAATCGATTTCCTTACTCCACCCCTGACAAGTGGATTAGCGCTTAAATCGGCCTTGCCGGGTCGAATTTGGGGTACTGTGGACACAATTCGACAGTATTGGCCTCCGGGAGCTATCCCAGAGTGCTCCATTTTGACCGCTCTGGACAGCACTCTCAACTCAGATGCACTGGCCAGGTAGACAGGAAAAGAACCGCGAACTTTTGAATCTCATTTCCTGTTTGGCCAGCGTGGCAAGCTGCAGGTGACCATGCAGAGCTCATCAGCAGAGGTGACCATGATGGAGTCTCAGAATCGCAAAAGAGCTCCAGCATGGACCGAACGGGAGGTACGGGATCTGATCGCTGTATGGGGAGAGGAATCCGTGCTATCAGAACTCCGTTCCAGTTTTCGAAATGCCAAAACCTTTGTCAAGATCTCCCAGGGCATGAAGGACAGAGGCCATAACAGGGACCCGAAGCAGTGCCGCGTGAAACTGAAGGAGCTGAGGCAAGCCTACCAGAAAACCAGAGAGGCGAACGGCCGCTCCGGGTCAGAGCCCCAAACATGCCGCTTCTATGATGAGCTGCATGCCATTTTAGGGGGTTCAGCCACCACTACCCCAGCCGTGTTGTTTGACTCCTTCAATGGAGATGGAGGCAATACGGAAGCAGGTTTTGGGGACGAAGAAGATGATGATGATGAGGAGGTTGTAGATAGCTCACAGCAAGCAAGCGGAGAAACCGGTTTTCCCGACAGCCAGGAACTGTTTCTCACCCTGGACCTGGAGCCAGTACCCCCTGAACCCACCCAAGGCTGCCTCCTGGACCCAGCAGGCGGAGAAGGGACCTCCGGTGAGTGTACCTTTTAAAATACTATACATGGTTTAAAAGCAAGCCTGTGAAAGGATTACTCTGCCCTGGCATTCGCGGCTCTCCTGGATATACTCCCAAAGCCTTTGCAAAAGGTTTCTGGGGAGGGCAGACTTATTGCGTCCTTCATGGTAGGACACTATACCACTCCAGGCCAGTAACACGTACTCGGGAATCATTGTACAACAAAGCATTGCAGTGTATGTTTGCTGGCGTTCAAGCAACATCCGTTCATGTGTTATCCTCAGGAGAGTGAGATATAATCCATGGTCACCTGGTTGAAATAGGGTGCTTTTCTTCAGGGGACACTCAGAGGAGCCCATTCCTGCTGGGCTGTTTGCCTGCGGCTGAACAGAAATGTTCCCCGCTGTTAGCCACAGGGAGGGGGGAGGGTTGAGGGGGTAGCCACGCGGTGGGGGGAGGCAAAATGCGACCTTGTAACGAAAGCACATGTGCTATGTATGTAATGTTAACAGCAAGGTTTACCCTGAAAGAGTGTAGCCAGTGTTTTATAAAATGTGTCTTTTTAAATACCGCTGTCCCTTTTCTTTTCTCCACCAGCTGCATGTGTTTCAATGATCACAGGATCTTCTCCTTCCCAGAGGCTAGTGAAGATTAGAAAGAAAAAAAAACGCACTCGAGATGAAATGTTCTCTGAGCTCATGCTGTCCTCCCACACTGACAGAGCACAGACGAATGCGTGGAGGCAAATAATGTCAGACTGCAGGAAAGCACAAAATGACCAGGAGGAGAGGTGGCGGGCTGAAGAGAGTAAGTGGCGGGCTGAAGAGAGGGCTGAAGCTCGAATGTGGCGACAGCGTGATGAGAGGAGGCAGGATTCAATGCTGAGGCTGCTGGAGGACCAAACCAGTATGCTCCAGTGTATGGTTGAGCTGCAGCAAAGGCAGCTGGAGCACAGACTGCCACTACAGCCCCTGTGTAACCAACCGCCCTCCTCCCCAAGTTCCATAGCCTCCACACCCAGACGCCCAAGAACGCGGTGGGGGGGCCACCGGCCAACCAGCCACTCCACCACAGAGGATTGCCCAAAAAAAAGAAGGCTGTCATTCAATAAATTTTAAAGTTGTCAACTTTTAAAGTGCTGTGTGGCATTTTCCTTCCCTCCTCCACCATCCCTCCTGGGCTACCTTGGTAGTCATCCCCCTATTTGTGTGATGAATGAATAAAGAATGCATGAATGTGAAGCAACAATGACTTTATTGCCTCTGCAAGAGGTGATCAAAGGGAGGAGGGGAGGGTGGTTAGCTTACAAGGAAGTAGAGTGAACCAAGGGGCGGGGGGTTTCATCAAGGAGAAACAAACAGAACTTTCACACCGTAGCCTGGCCAGTCATGAAACTGGTTTTCAAAGCCTCTCTGATGCGTACCGCACCCTCCTGTGCTCTTCTAACCGCCCTGGTGTCTGGCTGCGCGTAACCAGCAGCCAGGCGATTTGCCTCAACCTCCCACCCCGCCATAAACGTCTCCCCCTTACTCTCACAGATATTGTGGAGCACACAGCAAGCAGTAATAACAGTGGGAATATTGGTTTCGCTGAGGTCTAAGCGAGTCAGTAAACTGCGCCAGCGCGCCTTTAAACGTCCAAATGCACATTCTACCACCATTCTGCACTTGCTCAGCCTGTAGTTGAACAGCTCCTGACTGCTGTCCAGGCTGCCTGTGTACGGCTTCATGAGCCATGGCATTAAGGGGTAGGCTGGGTCCCCAAGGATACATATAGGCATTTCAACATCACCAACAGTTATTTTCTGGTCTGGGAATAAAGTCCCTTCTTGAAGCTTTTGAAACAGACCAGAGTTCCTGAAGATGCGAGCGTCATGTACCTTTCCCGGCCATCCCACGTTGATGTTGGTGAAACGTCCCTTGTGATCCACCAGAGCTTGCAGCACTATTGAAAAGTACCCCTTGCGGTTTATGTACTCGCCGGCTTGGTGCTCCGGTGCCAAGATAGGGATATGGGTTCCGTCTATGGCCCCACCACAGTTAGGGAATCCCATTGCAGCAAAGCCATCCACTATGACCTGCACATTTCCCAAGGTCACTACCCTTGATATCAGCAGATCTTTGATTGCGTGGGCTACTTGCATCACAGCAGCCCCCACAGTAGATTTGCCCACTCCAAATTGATTCCCAACTGACCGGTAGCTGTCTGGCGTTGCAAGCTTCCACAGGGCTATCGCCACTTGCTTCTCAACTGTGAGGGCTGCTCTCATCTTGGTATTCATGCGCTTCAGGGCAGGGGAAAGCAAGTCACAAAGTTCCATGAAAGTGCCCTTACGCATGCGAAAGTTTCGCAGCCACTGGGAATCGTCCCAGACCTGCAACACTATGCGGTCCCACCAGTCTGTACTTGTTTCCCGAGCCCAGAATCGGCGTTCCACAGCATGAACCTGCCCCATTAGCACCATTATGCATGCATTGGCAGGGCCCATGCTTTCAGAGAAATCTGTGTCCATGTCCTGATCACTCACGTGACCGCGCTGACGTCGCCTCCTCGCCCGGTAGCGCTTTGCCAGGTTCTGGTGCTGCATATACTGCTGGATAATGCGTGTGGTGTTTAATGTGCTCCTAATTGCCAAAGTGAGCTGAGCGGACTCCATGCTTGCCTTGGTATGGCGTCCGCACAGAAAAAAGGCGCGGAATGATTGTCTGCCGTTGCTCTGACGGAGGGAGGGGCGACTGACGACACGGCTTACAGGGTTGGCTTCAGGAGGCTAAAATCCACAAAGGGGGTGGCTTTACATCAAGGAGTAGTTCAGGCAGGACTTCACGGAGGGTTCCAATAAGAAATGGTGCACCTAAGTTATTGTTCTTATTGGAACAAGAAGGTTAGCCTGGCCTCTGATTGATACATGGCTAGATCTACCTCGCAGCACCTTCTCTGTGAGTGACTGCAGTGTGACCTAGAGGAATGAGTCCCCTAGACAGGGGAGGAGGCAAATGAGTACAAAACAAATCTGGTCTATTTCTTGTTTTGATCCACTCCATCTATCTTTTACATCTTTGGCTGGCAGCAGACGGTGCAGAAGGACTGCAAGCCATCCTCATCTCTTGCCTGCCTGGCAGAAGATGGTACAATACGATTGCTAGCCATCGTCATCTCTTGCCTGCCCGGCAGAAGATGGTACAATACGACTGCTAGCAATCCGTATTGCCTGCCTGCTCACCATTAGACGGTTCAATACGACTGACTGCAGGACTAAAGAGAATGACCTGGTCAAGTCACCAAAAATTTAGTCCCTGCGCCCATGTCTGCCCAGGCGCTCCCAGCCGACGTGGCCAGGAACACCTCGGACATGACGAGGACGGCTACAAGTCATACTGCACAGTCTGCTGCCAGAAGGCAATGGGTTGCTGCTACTGTGTAGCAATGCCGTACCGCGTCTGCCAGCACCCAGGAGACATACGGTGACGGTTACCTGAGCGGGCTCCATGCTTGCGGTGGTATGGCGTCCGCACAGGTAACTCAGGAAAAAAGGCGCGAAACAATTGTCTGCCCTTGCCTTCACGGAGGGAGGGAGGGAACGGGGGCCGGACAATATGTACCCAGAACCACCCGCGACAATGTTTTAGCCCAATCAGAGTGCTCCATTGGGCTGCTCTGGACAGCACTCTCAACTCAGATGCACGATTGTTTGCCGTTGCTCTGACGCAGGGAGGGGCGACTGAGGACACGGCTTACAGGGTTGACTTCACGGAGGGTTCCAATAAGAAATGGTGCACCTAAGTTATTGTTCTTATTGGAACAAGGAGGTTAGCCTGGCCTCTGATTGATACATGGCTAGATCTACCTCGCTGCACCTTCTCTGTGAGTGACTGCAGTGTGACCTAGAGGAATGATTCCCCTAGACAGGGGAGGAGGCAAATGAGTACAAAACAAATCTGGTCTATTTCTTGTTTTGATCCACTCCATCTATCTTTTACATCTTTGGCTGGCAGCAGACGGTGCAGAAGGACATATTGCCTGCCTGCTCACCATAAGACGGTTCAATAGGACTGACTGCCGGACTAAAGAGAATGACCTGGTCAAGTCACTAAAAATTTAGTCCCTGCGCCCATTTCTGCCCAGGCGCTCCTGATCGACCTCACACAGGCGACCAGGAGTACCTCGGACATGACGAGGACGGCTACCAGTCGTATTGTACCGTCTGCTGCCACAAGGCAATGGGTTGCTGCTACTGTGTAGCAATGCCGTGCCGCGTCTGCCAGCACCCAGGAGACATACGGTGACGGTTACCTGAGCGGGCTCCATGCTTGCGGTGGTATGGCGTCCGCACAGGTAACTCAGGAAAAAAGGCGCGAAACAATTGTCTGCTCTTGCTTTCACGGAGGGAGGGAGGGAAGGGGGGGACTGACGATATGTACCCAGAACCACCCGCGACAATGTTTCAGCCCCATCAGGCATTGGGATCTCAACCCAGAATTCCAATGGGCAGCGGAGACTGCGGGAACTGTGGGATAGCTACCCACAGTGCAACGCTCCGGAAGTCGACTCTAGCCTCGGTACTGTGGAAGCACTCCGCCGAGTTAATGCACTTAATGCACTTCTGTGGGGACACACACACTCGAATATATAAAACCGATTTCTAAAAAACCGACTTCTATAAATTCGACCTTATTCCGTAGTGTAGATATACCCTTAGAGAGAGATTAATGAGTCTGCTCTACAGCCTTAGCTAACAGCCACATGGCTTTTAGCTCATGGGTAGAGGCTCATGCACTAACCTCGAGATTGCAGGTTCAATCCCTCTAGCGGATGACCAGGGTCTGTCAGTGTTACAAGTGGGGGCTCATCTGGGATTTCAACTGGGAAGTCTCTGAAGCTCGGGACGTGCTTCTTCAGCTAGGGAAAGTATGTAACCCACACACCTCCTGGATGTGTTGTTCTGTCCCATCTAGTGGTACCAAGACCACTTAGAGAGAAATTAATGAGTCTGCTTTATAGCCTTAGCTAACAGCCATATGGCTTTCGGCTCATGCAGTAGAAGTTTGTGCATTTAGCTCCAGAGGTCCCAGGTTCGATCCCACCTGCCGACAACTGGGATCTGCCAGTGTAACACACATGTAACCTAGAAGTCCCGTACTGGTATTTATACCCCAGCATCTAGTTTTAGCTCACATCTCATTGCCACATCTAGATCTGATCTGTTGGATCACTGAACTCTCATGTTAGACATGTCAGTGGGGATTTATCAGCCACTTGGGCAGAGGCGAGAATGATCTGAAGTTCACCTCAATTCAGGTCAAGCTCAGCACCTTTGAGACAAATTTCCAAGAGGATTTTTGGCACATTTTCTAAATTGGGATTCCCAAGAAGTGCCAGGCAATGCTGGGAGAACACCAGGACACCAACTGTTCGGAGTGAAGACGGAGATGGGGACAATAGTCGAGGTTTTTTTATATGTAGGATGGCCACATATTCTTGAAAACTGGGAATGTTCCTTCTTTCAGGATATGTGCTGGTGCCCCAGTTGATTTTACAGAAAAAACAGCATGTTGTTCTGTTTTGTGTAAACTCCCCCAGACAGACTGGCCACGTGAATGAACCATCGGCCAACTAAGCTGGTCAAACTGATGACAGATTGTCTGAAGGCATGTGAGCTTCAAGGACCACCCTGTTGATAACCTGTTCTCCCTGCTCCAGCCCTGCTAGTGAGCTTCTCCCCTCCACTCAAAGCCATGAACCAGCCCTCTTCTGCACAGAAGCAAATTCATAAGGTGACAGTCAAGACAACACCAGAAGTTGCTGCACTGAGGAGGGAGAGAAGTGGGTACTGCTGGCTCTGTCACCCTCCCATACACATCCTTATTCCCCTCTTCCCCCCCTCCCTCCTGCTCCAGCATCCTGGTTTTTCACTTGGTCACCCTATTGCTTTATTCTGCAGCCATAAATGAGAGAGACAGTCACTGACCTGCAAGCAGAGCGATTACGGGAGGAGGGTCCTTAACACAAGGAGCTGTGCCGTTTCTTCTTCAAGTCAGTGTGTACCTTTGGTGGGGCAGAGAGCATTTAACTCAGAGCTTGAGTGTCACCATGAAAGTTTTGTCCTGGCCATTAATCCCATTAAGGCTGTGAAATATTAACCCCCTCCACCAGGAACTCAATTGCCTCTGCTTTTGTGAAGGCAGAAGTGACTTTCAGTGAATGCAGAAGTTACCTTACTCCCACAGTTAGGAAAAATGGTGGCAGGAGTACAGGGCATAGAGGCACTCCTGGTTTATTTAAAATCAGTGCTTCTTTCATCCCCCACCTCCCACCCCAGCCCCTCAAAGACCTGTTAAAGCAGCAAAAACAAAAGCTGCTGTCTCTCTAATAGAGTCTCTGCTTCCCCCGGGAACTTGGGCAAGGGGTACCACCATTGCTACAGCTATGATGTCAGAAAGCTAGAAGGTCCCCGATTACCCTAGCAAATTCAAATGTGAGAAAAGTCTAAATATTTTAATCTGTTATCAGCCACAGAGGTCTACGTACTCACAAAATTGACCTGTTCGTGGAAGGTACCCCAGCTAGCAAGTGTGATTGGACCAGATATTTAACGCAAATATGAATTTATCCTGGATTTCATCTCTCTCAAATCTTCCACTGTCACTTCAACAATTTTATGGAAAATCCACTCCACCAGTTCTGCAGATGAGTGCTTTCCACATTCATCCCATGAAACTTCACTCTCTTTTTCCATGGTGTGAAAGCATCATGCCATGATAATCCACCATTTAACAGTCTGATTGCAAATTTAACTGGATGGCCTTGGACTTGACCTTAAATGTCAAATGTAACATGGGAGGCTAACATTCACAAGTGAAACGTCCACCATTGCTGTGTGCCCATACGCAACAGCATGGTTACAAGATGACCTGCAAAAAGATATACAGGTAAAATTTAGAAGGAATAAACTCACACAAAAACAGAATTAAATTTGGAACTGTGAATTAAATATAATATTTATTCTAAAGGACACTGTAAAGTATGTGGCAGCTAAGAAAGAAAAGGAGTACTTGTGGCACCTTAGAGACTAACCAATTTATTTGAGCATAAGCTTTCGTGAGCTACAGCTCACTTCATCGGATGCATACTTTAGCTCACGAAAGCTTATGCTCAAATAAATTGGTTAGTCTCTAAGGTGCCACAAGTACTCCTTTTCTTTTTGCGAATACAGACTAACACGGCTGCTACTCTGAAACCTAAGAAAGAATGGAATTCGTTGGTACTTTAATTTAACTACTTCCAAATAATTTGACCCCTTTAATTGTATCGCTAAACCTTGTGCTCCCCCACCCATTTGTGGTATCCACCACACTCCTCTTTGACTATAAGTTCTTTGGGAGAGGGACTCTATTCTGTGTGGATGCATCATGCCTAGCACAGTGAGGGCCTGGATCCGTGAATGGGCCATTTTGGCACAACCACCATACAAATAATAAACAGCAACAACATATTAAACAGATCTCCAAAACTATCAGAGCAAGCTGGTGGGACTGCAAAACTATCAGAGCAAGACAGGGAAGGAAGCTCTAACTCCTGGGGAACCAGGGAATTTACCATATAGTTATGGGATTCACTGAGCTCCCAGCACAATTCACTAGAATTCTGCCAGCTCTTCTTAGTCATTGAGAGTAAAATAGAGGAAAAGAGATGGTACCGAAGAGAGGCCAAGTTGAGGAGATGGGGAAAAAGCACAGACTGAGTTAATAAGAAGCCATTCAAGAATACACCCCTCACACCCTATGCCAACCCTACGAACTGAGGCATACATTTTCAAGGTACTAGTGATTTCAGGTGCCCAACTTGGCACCTTAAAGGATCCTGATTTTCAAGCAGTGCTGCACACCCACTTTTTGAAAATCAGGCTCCTCCAGGTATCTCAAGTTGGGCATTTAAAAATGCAGGCAGGCAAATCACAAATCTCTTTGGAAAGTTTAGGCCTGATAAAGCTTCTACCATGTGCAATATTATATGTATTCCATTATATTAAAAAGACATAAATGTTTATGACTGTCCGTCAGACGGACATTCCAATCAAGGAGGCAAACTACTCATCATTCTTACTCTTCAAATCATTACTGGGAATGCTTTCCTTGCATGAATGCCCTTCCCCCACTTTCCAAACCTCTCCTACTCAACACCCAGCATAATCACAATTATATTCAAGTTGTTTAAACTAACAGCAGCACAATTCACAGCTAGAGGCTTCAGCTACTTTGGATTCGTTTGCTTGATCAACACTCACCCACGGTTAGTAACTTTCAGAGAAAACTGTCACTAAGTAGACAATGGGCTTGCAGTTAACAGCAGTAGATTTGTGTGTCTAAATGTTTGCAGACACTTGGTAAAATGTCTCTGACCAAGTTTCTAAAGGACAATCCTCCTGCAGGGCTGTATGTGTTTAAAGGAGGCAATCTCTGAGATAAGAGGTGGCTCTCCTTCTGCTTATGTGCCAAGAATTTCTGCAGGGAACACAGCCAGGAGACAACTTTTGGGAATCATAACAGATATACGATCTCCTGCCTCTCTCTCTCCCGTTCGCCCAACACACACACACACACACACACACACACACACACACGTGATATGGCGCTCTCTCTATAGAGGACCTAGCATGCCTTGAACCCCCTATATTGCAAGAATAACAGTAAAATATATGCTCAGTGATTTCCTGTGCTGGCAAGCCGCTGGGACTAGGCTGCAAATCCCTGAATATCATGAAAATAATTTGCCCACTCTTTGTGGCTCAATTAAAACATTTCTTTGAGTACATAAATATTCTTCCAAGAACAGATAAAATTCAGATCATTTCAAAAAAACCCACCAATTTATTTTTCTCGTAACTCCATTGCACTCCTCAAACGTGGATGGTAACTCACTGTTGGAGATACCAGCAAGCGATGTAATGTCTTGTCGACATAAGAAAGTTGTACTTATTAATAAACTGGGTAAGTTAACTCAGTGTAACACCCTTGTGAGGAGGCCTCTCTCTTTGATTAAGAAATAATACTTTTCAGAATTGATTTAAACTAAATTCATGTGTCAGTCTAAATTGGTACAACTCTCTCACGTAGATAAGCCTAATGCTAATGGTACCTTCCAGTTTTGGTGATTATCCCATCATGTTACATGCGCATTTACTTACAGATGAAGTTCCCTTTACACTCGTGCACAAACAGCTAAAATATAAAACATTATACAAAACATGTTATGAAAACTGTACACCACTCCATAAATCCAAATCTAACATAGGAGGCAAATTCATTTCTGTGCATACCAATTTTTAGGCCATTATTGAAAACTGGACTGTAAGCATTTCTGCAGCAGTAGTTTTTTGCTTTACTGAGAATAAAATTCATTAGTCAAAAATCTGATAATTTTCTTGTTACAAAAGGGTCACGGTGAAACCTTGGTAGCATAGAATGTATATGCCAAACAGCTCTTATGCCAAACATTCTTTCCTGCCCCAGGCTAGCAGGTGAAAAGAGGCAGGGTTGCCCAGGCCAGCCCTATGCTACAATAATTCTCAACAATGTTTTCAGCCCCCTGTAGCCATTAGGCAGCTATAACACAGCATCTGACAACAGGCCACCTTTAGAGCATCAACAAAAGTAGAGCATTTATACTGGGTTATACTGGGGAGGGACTGTGGATAGAGCCCTGGACTGGGAGTCAGGAGATCTGGGTTCTGTTCTCTACTCTGCTACTGACCTGCTGTGTAACCTTAGGTGAGTTAATTCATCTCTGTTTCCCCTCCCTCCCTCTTATCTATTTGGATTGCAAGATTTTCAAGACAGGGACTGTCTCATCCTGTGTCTTTGTACAATGCCTAGCACAATGGGGGCCTCTCCATGCTACCATACTAGGAACAAATAAAATAATAATAATGCCAGTACAAAAGAGTGAGTAGGCCACCTTAGCACAAGTCAGGGGGTGCTGTGCAGTGCCATCTTAGCTATAACCAAAATCTGGCCCTCTCCCTTTTTTCATTTGCTCACAAGGAAGCTTCACATTCCCCATGTCTAAATACATTAATCATCATAAAGTCAGATTTAAACACAACTCACCTCCTCGTGTCTTGTTCTTTCAAAGTGTCTAGTTGCAGTTCTTTGCTGGGTCACACATTCACTCTTTTACTTCTATTATAGATGGGCCTACAAATGCTGTTGTGTTTCTGTAATGAGATTATCAATCTCATTGGGGGGGGGAGGAATACAGTTGAAAATGTCTGTTTCTGTGTGTCATCAGAATTTAATTTTTGGTGAAATTCTCCACTCCTCTTTCCCAGATTGCAACTCTGCTCTAATTACAAGTAGAGTTTGGTTGTATCCATAGGACAGCCTCTCTTTTTTTAAACATTCCCAAGTTTGTGCACCCACATTTACTAGACTGACTAAACGTGGTACACCCCGTTGTTCCCCGGAGAGCCACAGCTGGATCCTTTCCTCTTCCTGTCTCCACATCAGCATTCACCTCTCCCCCTCTTTTCCTAGGACCCTGGGGGATGTGGGAGGGGTAGGTTGTCCATGGTCTGGGATCCATACAAGATGATATGTCTTTGGCTGCCTCAGTTACCAGCAATATATTCACCATATTATGTAGCAGCAGCCAATGTATAGAGCAACCATGTCACTAACTAGCTGATTAAAAGTGATAATGTAGACGGAGACCTATAGTTTAGACATTGGTATGGTAAGTCTCCTAATTCACTTTAGAGCATAATTATCCTAGACTCAGTCTGAGGTCCATGGACTAATGGATTGTCACAAAGACTTTAAAGACAAACAAAAGACACCAGAAGCTAATGGAATAATGAATGCTGTTACAGATGTTTTGGATTTGGGTAGTAATTTACTTGAAAAACAAAGTTAGAAAGGAGTTCTATTATCAGCCTATAGGGGCGATTCTTCACCAAAAATATCTATGAGGGAAAAATGTTCTATTTCTGTCCTGCACAGTTTCCTCAAATAAAGGCCATAATTAGATAAATTCAGGGTTAGAGCTAATGTGTTTGTGTGTAGCCCACCATAGACCAGGCTCATCAACACCATCACCTCCATAATGCTAAATGTTCAGTTCAGAGGCCTAACCATTCGCAGTGTTGCCAACTCTTACACTTTATTTGCAAGTCTCATGATAATTGGTGCTTTTCTTAAAGTTCTAGCTCTTGGCTTCTTTAGATTACTGAGTGAATATCTCAGTGGGTTTTGTTTGTTTAACTTCTTTCAGAGAAAAGTTGAAAACGCAAACCCCTGAAGGCTCAAAAAAAATAGAGAGGCAAATGAAAACAACCCAAAATGAATTATTTTTCAAAATCTCATTATTTTTAAGCCAATCTCATCATTTTTGAATGTTTGGTTTCGGCAATACTACAAAAGGGACAAATGGGGCAAACCCAGCTTTCACATACCGCGAGAGTTGCACACCGAACCGCGTGTTTGTTTTTTAATATTAATCGCTCCTACTGTGACTGTTTTAAGCATACAACTAAAATAGACTTCCAGAACTCACTTTAAGCTGCCTTCTACTTATTCATCCCTTCAGATAGTTCTGTGGAACTTGTCACCATAGCATGCGAGCACTTTCTATTCCTTAACTGTTTTCTCTTCCCTCCCCTGCCATCAAGAACTTTGCTCCTCTTGATCTGTTGGAGAGCTTTCCCATGACATTTTTTTCCCCTGGGCTGCCTGAGAGACAGTTTCAAATTCCCTGAACTGGATCCGGGAGTGTTCCAGCACCCCCTACTTTTTTCAGGGGGTAAACACACAACCAAAATATCCAGCTCCAGGACAGCTTGACCTTTCGGTGACCCTTACCCTGACCTAACACTGGTCACTCTCACCAGGAGATTTGTTTATCTTGGGACCTCAAGGCTCCAAACCCGAAGGAATCAGCTTTTGTCACCAAACTCCAAGGCCTACTGGAGCTAGTTGCCAGCCACAACTTGAATGCAGATTAGTCAGCTGTATGAAAAGCTTGGGTTTTATTTTCCAGTCCCCAACTTGATATTATGCTGACTGGTGACATGGAGAGTCCACAGACAGCTTATTTTAGCAACCCAAAAAACCCTCCAGCCCACCAGGAAAGAGATTCAACCTTAAGGACAATGCTCTGTTATCAGTCTGCCTCTGATTAGGAGTCTCTTCCCTGCTCACTCAGTAAATTAAATATACACCCTACTTGCAGCACTCCATATGCAAACATTTGCCTCTGTAGCCCCCTAAGGAAGAGTTTCAGAAGGTTCTTTCCTAGTTGTATGATTAATATACAATTGAATGATTAATATACAAACACTAAATCCCTAGTTACAGAGCACACAGATGAACCGAGGAGAAAAAAATCCCATCCATGTATTTTCAAATAAATCACATTTTTTTATAAAAAAATTAAATTTATGTTGATCTGCAAGGCCTCACTTCTGGTAACAGTGACCTTGACCCTGCAAACACTTGTACACATGCATAACTTGGTTCACGTGAGCACTCCCATTGAATGGGAATACTCACAAGTAGGCTTCAGTATATGCCTATGTGTTTGCAGGATCAGGATCAGAATTTGGATATTTCAGGGGTGAGCGTAGCTTTTATAGCAATGGATTCATTATTGGGTTTTATTAGTCGATGAACTCAGTCAGTTTAACTAGAAATGGGAAAAAAACAGACTTCAGTTTTGATATTCCAAAAACTCATCTGTCGGGTTTGGGCTTTGCAAAACTAAACGTAAGGAAGGTTCTGCTTGGATTCTATTTTATCTAAGCTCTCCCAGATACAAAATTCTGAGCCATCACTAGTTTTAACCGGAGTGATGAACACAGACATAAGCAGATTCCTGAGCAGATTCTTTTTCTTTAAACAAAACTGGGGAGGGGGAAGGCGTGTTTCAGACTTCCCCCCCCTTTTTAAATAGAGAAATGCATTGAAGGAGGCAAAGCAGTTGTGACAGCAGATGCAGAAATGCAGAGCAATTTTTCTCTTATCATACGGCTATGCATAAAGGGGGAGGGGGAAAACTGCAGCAGGATGCATCATTCCGGGAATGTCTGTTATCCCAGAAGTGACTGGAAACAACCCATCTGAAATATGCAGAGCCATTATCAGGCCTGGGCTTAAATAAACTTTACTGTCCATTCAGTGATCAACCTCCCTCAGAGTTGCTGGCTCCATTCATCACTGTCACCTTTTCAAAGTGACTGTGATGACAGTTCATGATCATTAACTAGTAATGGTGTGCTTTGCATTAAAGGGAAGGCACATCAAACAGATGGACCCACAATTCAAAAGTTAACTAAATTATATAAAAGACATTCTCTGGCTAACTACATACAGATGGTGGCAAAGGTAGAGCAAAATGGTAAGCATGGAAAACAAGGGGGAGTTTACATTTTGTGCGGTATCTACTGGTTTCCCAATTGCCTTCTAAGTTGGGACTATTACTACTATCAAAAAGAAGCTGTTATAAAGATGGCTTTCTATGTCTGATATGAGCAGAAACACTGGCTGTAGTTGTAAGCCTGGTGTCAAAGTTTTGAGCACCAAAATGCCTTTGATTTTGAAGATTTGCTGTATTTGGGGTTTGTTTTTTCCCTGCAGTGTATCCCACGATGATATTCATTTCAAGCAGGGCTAGGAAGACCATTTGAATGAGGGAGATTTAAAAGCAAACAAGGTAAAATTTAAAATGTCTCACTGAAACACAACAAAATCCTTCGTCCACAAGGATCAAAGCCTAGCTCATTGTCACTTCCTTTACTCCTATAGGCAACGGGCATTCTCCAACAGACCTCCGCACACCCATACTCCACACTTGCAGGCAAAAACATTCACATTCTAGTGGACCTTACAGCTTTGTTTACACTGACAAGGAAAAAAGCATGGTTGGGCAGGGGTGGCCAACCTGCGGCTCCAGAGCCACATGCGGCTCTTCAGAAGTTAATATGCGGCTCCTTGTATAGGTATCGACGCCGGGGCTGGAGCTACAGTCGCCAGCTTTCCAATGTGCTGGGGGGTGCTCACTGCTCAACTCCTGGCTCTGCCGCAGGGCCTGCCCCTACTCCACCCCTTCCCGCACCCTTCCCTGAGCCTGCTGTGCCTTCGCTTCCCCCTCCCCCCACCCCCAGCCTCCTGCACACCACAAAACAGCTGATCAGGAGGCGTGGGGAGGGAGGAGGAGGTGCTGATCGGCACCGGTGGGAGCAGGGAAAGGGGGGAGCGGATGGGGGGCTGCTGACGTATTACTGTGGCTCTTTGGCAATGTACATTGGTAAATTCTGGCTTCTCCTCAGGCTCAGGTTGGCCACCCCAGTCTTGGGGTTACGAAACTAAATGGGATTCAGAAGATCTGGAGTCAATTCCCAGCTCACTCAGGGAGACAGAACAATCACTTGTGACTTACAAAGACGGTGTGAATTACAAATATCTCCATCACTACCTGAGCACTCTGCTGCCCAAGAATCACTTAAAGAAGAAATTTGTGAATTTCAAATAGCTAATAACTCTGAATTCCACAGGCTCTTCATGAAGAAATAAAAGCAATGATTGCTAGTATTTAGTTTATTATGGGCCAGGGTCTTTTTAGTTGACATTGATCAATCTCATATATTTGGGCCTAGTTTTTCAAACAAAACTGGGCACCTGATAGGTTTTTAAACACATAGTTAGACACCTCTGTAAACAGCCTGACTTTAAAACATGCTGATTATGAAGTCAGTGGGGGCTGCTGGGTGCTCAGCAGTTTTGTGAATCACACCCTTTAGGGTCTGATTCAAATCCATCAAAACCAATTGGAATGTTTCCACTGACTTCAGTGAACTTTTTATGTCACAACCGAACTATAGACTGAAGAGCCTATCTTTAGGCACCCATTTGTTAAAATCTTGGTCTTCTTGTTCTGAAATATTGCACAATAGCTTGTGCCAAGGGACCTTTGTATTCAGTGCACTTTACACATTTAAAAAAAAAATCAAACTGACACATCTCACACCAGTTCATCTTAGCCCTGTCTCCTCACATAGTAGCTCTTCAGTTGCCTATCAGATGACATTACTTTGTTCCTTTAATATGTGTTTATTAAAAAGGGTTAATAGAAGCATGTACCAGGAAGGGGAACATTGCTTAGGAGTCTACACACATTCATACTGTTGGCTTTTCAGAGCCGGGACTATCTTACGACCAGTGTGTGTTTGTGCAGCGCCTAGCACAATGGTGCTCTGGTCTTCACTCGGGCCTTGAAGAGCTACTGTACAGATAAATAAATAGGGGAGATTTTCAGAGTCACAAATTGGAGGTAGGCACCCAACTCCCACTGATGTGCAATGGGAGTTGGATATCTAAACGCCCTTTGTGCCTTTGAAAATCTCCCTTTAAATGTCAAGAGAACAGGTCATTTCCCAGGTTTACTACTGACCTGCTGTGACTCTGAACAAGTCACTAGACCCAGATTTTCAGCTTCTAATTTTCTAAGCTAATGCTCAAATAAATTGGTTAGTCTCTAAGGTGCCACAAGTACTCCTTTTCTTTTTTCTAATTTTGGGTGATACAGTATTTGGGTGCCCAACTTTAGACACATTTGAAGTAGGGTGACCAGACAGCAAGTGTGAAAAATTGGGACAGGGGGTGGAGGATAATATGCGCCTATATAAGACAAAGCCCCAAATATCAGGACTGTCCCTATAACATAAGGACATCTGGTCACCCTAATTATAAGACCTAATTTTCTGAGCGCATGCAGCTCCCAATGACCTCTGTTTTCATGTGTTAAATAGGGACAATATTTACCTCCCATGGAGGGGTGTTGTGAGAATTAAATCATTAGTGTTTGCTAAGATCTAAGAAATCCTCACGTATAAAGTGCTATAGATGTAAGGATCTGCAGGTCTACAGCTTGGATCTGCCGGTCCCTAAGTGACTGCTACAGCCACACCAGCCGGCAGCTCTGGCAGAGCAGCAATTGACAGGCTGTGAGGCTTGTGGTCTCAAGCAGGACAGGATGTGCCCCCCACAGAGGGACTGATTGGCAGTGCTGCCAGGGTCCCAGCTTGGTCAGGAGTACTACTTAAGCCTGGAGGGGATACCAGGAAGCTGTCTGTTCAAGGCGGATCCCCAGCTGGGTGCTATACCAAGCCTTGCTCCCAGCCCCGCTCCAGCCTGGTTCTTTTCCTGGCTCCTGAGTCCAGCTCTGACCCCTGACCCTCAGCTCTGGTTCCTGACTCTGACTCCACCCACTAGTCCTGGCTGCCCATGCCCAGGCCTTCACAATAGAAGTGCAAAGTATGATTGTTGTTGTTCCCAGAATACTGACTGGACAGAAGGGGAAGAAAGGAGCGCATTACACATCACTCCCCTCTTTACTGCTTCTCAGTTCAGCCGAGTGTTCCTGCAGCTATATTGGACTGTGAGCTACTGGCGTCCAAGACTGTATGTACTTTGTGTCTGGTACAGTGTGGCGTGCTTTCTCTGCGGTATACAATATTACTAAGAAAGAAAGAAAGCTGAAAATAATTGGTGGTTAACACTGAAGTGGGACAGATGTTGAATTCAGCAATTAAAAATAAGAACCAGGAAGTGCTGGTACAATACTCGCTTCAGCTGGTTAGAAAAAGTGGGAACTATCTAACTTTCCATTCAGTCTCATTTGTCTGCTGTATGTAGTTTATACTGCAGTGAAATAAATGTAGTGGCAGGATGAGTCTAAGGCATACAAGGCACCTGTGTATATCCTCGCCCTCTCTCCCACCCCCAGGTTATGCCTACACTGCAAGCACGACAGTAGCACAGCTGCAGCCACACCAGTGTAGTGATGTAGTGTAGTGCTTCCTACATCGACAGAAGGGGTTTTTGTGTTGCAGTAGTAAAGCCACCTCTCCAAGAAGCGGCAGGCAACTACGTTGACAGAATTCTTCCATTGACCTAGGTGTGTGGGTCTAGGTCGACCTAACTACGGCACTGAGGGCACAAACTTTTTCACAGCCAGCCCTGCATGACATAGCTAGATGGATCTAAGTTTTCAGCGCAGACCAGGCCTTAGTGTACCTGTCAGGATCACAACCAGGCTACGATCCTTCCCCAATATTGCTGCCTTTTAAGCATCTCTTCTTGGGAATGTATTGCAGCATCAGGAATGGTGACTGCAGGGTGAGGTGCCATCCTTCCAGAAAGGTGGCCCTTTCACGAACAGCAGCATACTGTATTTTGTTGAGGTAGTCACAGTCACGTAATTATTTTGTCTGGAGATACCCTTTGGTAATGGGGAATTTGCTTAGAAGATCTCTGAAGTTAATGTACTTTAATATCTGTCCACACCTCAACTCCTCGACTCTGCCCCTCACCGAGTGGAAGGGCTAAGAACTGGCTGGGTTGTAACAAGTTATTTTTAACATTCAGATTAAGAATTCACCCAAACATTTAAAATGACAACCAACAGCTAGGGACATAGGTGCTTAAGGCAGCATTGTCTAGTAAGCAGGGCACTGGGCTAGGATTTAGGAGATCTGGGATCTATTCCTGGCTTTGCCATTGAGCTGCTATGTGACCTCAGGCAAGTCATTTCTCTTGTCACTCTATGCCTCTGTCCCCACCTTTTTTCTGTTTTGCCTATTTAAATTTTACGCTCCGAGTCAGGGACAATCTCTTCCTATATTTGTACAGTGTCTAGTGCAATGGGTAACCAGCCAGGGTCAGAGCCTCTAGGTGCTACTGTCTGACAAATTAATAATAATAAATAATAGTAATAATGACATGTTAAAACACAATACAATCCCTTAGCCAACCAAAAGCTGATGAACACATGAAAGACGATCAATTCAAACGCACTTGTAAATGAGACAGTGTCATATTAACCGTATGTCCTGCGCAAGATTGATACAGATTCTGCCCTTCTTACAGAAGGCTCGTGACTGAGCTCAAAGTTTCTCTATGCTTTAAGAATGCTTCACTGACCACTGACTGGCCATGGAAGTTGAGAAATTTAAGTGACTATACACTCAGACCCGCTTAATCCATGGTTGTGATATCTACATGCCTGGGTACCCAAAAAATGCTACAAAATGGTAACCTGGCCAATTATGTAATTCTTTATCAGCCGGACATATAGGTAAACCAATAAATTGGTTTAAGATCTGAAGTAATGAGAACAGTCATCCCTGACAGCATTTTTTACTTTACTTGCTAGATGAATGCAGTTGCTTATGTCAGACAGTACTTGCGTGGTGTATATGAAGTCTCCTTTTAAATCTTTCTGTACAGGCCGATGAAGTGAGCTGTAGCTCACAAAAGCTTATTCTCAAATAAATTTGTTAGTCTCTAAGGTGCCACAAGTACTCCTTTTCTTTTTTCTGTAGTGTGCATCTCTGTGATTTCCCACTGAGGTGAATGCCATAGTTTGTCTATACGCTGCTTAAGTAAGTGTTTCAAGTGTACCAAGTTAATTTCATCAAGCAACTTAATGCCCTTGTGTTATAGGACTGGCTGAAATGGACTAGATCAATTTAATATCCATTAGTTTGTAATACTTTATCACAACTCCCTGCCATCTCCTCCTCCTCCAAGCTACATCTGACTACATTTTAAAAAGGTCTCCTCAAAGGGAAGCTTCTTACCATTTTTGTCCTTTTTCCCTGGACCATTTCACATTTCTTAGAGTTGTGTCGTGCAAGGTGAACCCTTAGGATGGGAGCATATCACAGGAACATGCATTAAAATACCAGTTCTGTTATTCCAGAAATGGAGACAATGTGGACGGGAAATGGGGGACTTCCCTACCCACTGAAAAGATGACTTCAGCTTTGCAGCTCACAGAGCTGGGGAATAAAACAAAACAAGAGACAAACTGGAGAGGAATTTACAAACTTCCAACAATCTGCATCTGGTACATTACCCTCCAGTTAGAAGCTGCCTATTCTTTATGTAACTAAAGAAAGAGAAAAGTGTCAAACTGAGGTTTTAAAATATTCCCAAGTGTTTACATATATTTATTTAAATTCTTGCAAGTACCTTAAAAACATCAACTCTCCCGCTCTCTCTCTCTCTCTCTCTATCTCTGTTTTCCTTCTCAGTGAAGTTCCAATTTGAGGTGATGATCCAGAGGGGGTTCTTACTGCATGTGATCAAGGCACCTGCTTAACACCCCTTATTCCCCCAGTTCAAAGGTTTGTATAGCCTTAGTCTCAAGAACACTGAGAAACTAATCTACTCAACTGTGTGTCCAAGTCAGGTAAATATAATACCTGTTGTCTCCCTTCAAGTATGGTTAGGAAAGACTGTGTTGCCAGAAGCCTCAAGACTGTTATGACCTTGATAACCTGGATAGAAACATCAGCTGAACATTTTCAACTGGATCTAGTTAACTAATTTCCATAAAAGAGCAGTTGGGTCTACTGGTTTCTGGTGCTCCCACAGAAACCAAAGATCAATTGACAGATTCTATTGGAGTCTCACTAGACTTTCAACAAGGGAACCACAAAGAAAGCATGACTTGGTCTCTTTAGGGGCAAAAACATTTTGGGCTGAAGAGGAAAACCCAGGAAACTCCATATGCACTTTATTTTAATATTATTTCCCCTATTAGCATCCAGCATTAGTTTTGAATCAAGATGGTTACGTGGGGAGTTCAAATATATCCCTGGTACTCCTGCAGCATAGGCTATAAATAAATAAGGCCCTTCTGTAATGCCTTCTACCTTAAAGCACTTTACAAACACTAATGAATGAAGCCTCATCACCTCTGAGATAGAGGAGTTTTATCATCCCTGGTTTACAGATAGAGAAAACAATGCACAAAGAAGTTAAGGACTGGGATGGCGACCCTTTAAAAAGCACAAAATTGTTCCAGTCAAGCAAGTACTGAGTCACACACACAATCTATGTGGACGTGATTCTTGCTGGGTGTCATGCCTTTCACAACTGGCTACCACTGAATGAGTTTATGCCCTCCTAGGGGATTCATATGAATTATGGACCAATTTAGGAAGCTTTTCAGTCCTGAATCAAATGCCAGCTTTCTGGGTCATTAGGCTAATGACATAAATGAGTCAATGCAATATTTGCTGCTGCAGAAAGTTCTCTTCAGGTACCATATAACTTTTGCTCCGTATATACTTCAAATTGTATCGCCAGGATTTTCTCTTGCATCCAGATAAATACAGTAGCTCCACTGCCCTGAGAGCTAATATGGTCTGGCAGCTAGGGCACACTCTGGGCCTGGCTCCCTTCTCACCCTTTTCTATCTGATCTATTTAGACTACAAACTCTTTGGGACAGGGACTGTCTCTCACTCTGTGTTTCTACTGTGCTTAGCACAATGGGGCCCCAATGGAGCCTCTAAGTACCACTTCAATATAAATAATTAACAACACCACTCAGTCATCCAGGATTGATTTCATCTTTCTCTCCACCCCAATTCTATTGGTGTAAGCTTTTCTGAGTTAATAGAGCTGACTCAGGGTGCCTGGATTTAGAGTTAAAGTTCAATTAATTCTTCATTTCCCAGGAAACTCTCTTCCTTTCTCGGCTCCCAGGATTGTTCCCATAGGTAAGGAGTTTATTTCTTGTTCACTTTTGGCTGGCTTTGGCATTTTTTCAGTTCCCCTTTTGGTGAGAGCCTTGTGGATTTCAGATGGGACTTCCAAACTGCCCGAATCCAAATGGGTGACCTTGCCAATCAGCTGGATAGCTAGCTTCAAAGCTATTGGCGTAGAGGCAGCAAAACAATAAAAACACTCCCTAGCCCCAAGCAGGCTTCTTGGTCAGCAAGCCTCCTGCTCTCCTCCCAAACACACTGTAGTGACTTTGGAGAAGTGCATTCTGAAGCTTGGGAGCTCATCTGTGTTGATTTGGTGGGCTTACCTTGCAGGCATCACCGCAAGAAGCAATGGCTTTATGGAAGACTGTGTTCTTCACACATTAAAGCAGTGTTTCTCCCCCGCCCCCATTCAGGAAAAAGAAAGTAATCATGCCTCTCCTGCAACCCTGCTTTTTAAAGGCTTACACTTCATAATTTATGTGTTGACTCGGCAGGCCCCCTTCTACTCCCTCACCACCACTAGTGCCTCACCACCCCTTTGGGAAACACACACGTACATTTTGACAGTATGATATTTCCCTCTCCTTTCTTACGTGCTTTGATGAGCAGTGACATAGTTGACAACGTTGACATTTAAACTTTCATCACTGGCATTTGAGTTAGTATCCCTTGAAATGAATGAGACTCATCACACCTCAGAACTATTGTTTCAGTCTCTCTGCAAATTGAGGCAGACATTTCTGCACTGGTTATATTCACATTTGGAAGGTTTTCTTTTCTTCCCAACCGTAGCCGCTGGATATTTACTAAAAAAGCTGAGACGACAGAGAACGATTGAGAAGTCAGTCCAGGCTTGCAGCCTAGTCCTACACACTCCCACTGGGAATGCATGCAACACTTTGGAAAATTACATCAAGTATTTAGGTTGAGGAAAACAAATATATAGGGGTTAAAATGCTGCTATGGGATATTGTCTCCTCAGAACATACAGAGATCTTTTTTCTTTGTGCCTAGAACAAGAAGTAGTCACCTAAATTCCTGCTTGACTGATAACAAGACCCCTTTTGTAATAGTGACAGCCATGCATACTTTGGACAATGAAGAGCTTCCTGGATAACCTTCTGGTACTGTGGAGTAACAACCAGTCATCTGGTGCTCTCAGAGAAAAGTCCTAACAGCTGTGCTGCGTGTGAGGTGAGTGAAGTTGCCATAATGGTTTGCTCAAGAAGACCAGGACCAACTCATCTTAGCAAGGCGCACCCAAACCCTCGCGGGTTGGCACCCCCACAAAAGGGGACTCCAAACAACACACTTGCTGCTGCAAGCAATGAGGGATTCAGGTTTAAGAAACCCAATTTTTGACCTTCACCCCTTTATTACCAAAAAATAAAATAAACCAAACCTACTTTGTAAGCAAGGAACTGAATTCAAAGTGCAACTTAATTTAAAACCCATTCTTTACAAAACAATTTATCAAGGACACTTATCAGTAGTTAAAAAGCATTTTAGTTTAAATTGCCCGATGTTTCTGTAGAAGTTTCAAAGACACGTACAGTTAAAGGGACATGAACTATGCTAATCATTTTTAAAGTGCAGTTCTACTCTGACATTGTGGAGTTCAAGGTTTATTACATTGCATTGATTCCAGATCAAATTCTCTCCATTTGTAGGTAAAAAGGGAAGGAGGATGGTCTTGTGCTTAAGGTACTGAACTGCATCACGGGAGGGGGAGGGTGTTCAGTTCCAAGTTTGGTCACAGACTTCCTGTGTTTTCTTGAATTAGTGCTTCATCTCCCTGTGTCTCAGTTCCTCCTTGATAAATTGGAGATAATTCTTAAGAAAAAGTGTCCTTAATTTGACTTAGCTAACACAAGTTAATTCAAGGTAATATCCTTGTGAAAACAAAGAAGCATGTAGTTTTCACACAAGTTAGCAGGTAAAGATAATGCTTATATTCCCCTTTAGTTTGTAACTTGACCTGATAACTCATGTGAAAACTACATGCCACCTTGTCTTCACTAGGATTTTACCTCAGGTTAGCTAACTTGAGTTAAGAATACACCATGTTCTGTAGTGAAGACAAGGCCTTAGACAGCAAGCTATTTTGAGTAGGGTCTGTCCCTTACTCTGTATGGTCACAGCACCAAGCGTGTCCTTAGATTTTTTTTAAAAAACTGCAAGTATTTTGCAAGTTACACATTTCCTTTTAGCATTTCAGTCAGCTTGGACAATAAAACACTAGTCATCTTTGCTTATGATTCTAGTCAGCTTCACTTTCTGGCTCTCATGCATTAAAATAATTCAAAATTGCATAAGCTGCAACCATTGCAGGGGACCTATTATCACCACAGACACCAGCTGTTCTTTTTCTCTTTTCTGAGTGAGCTCCATCCCTCTACCACTCTCTCCTTTCTCCCAGATGTGTTTTACATGGATTATTGTGCCCTCTCACCCCTTCCCCTCCCCCGCCCCCCAATAAGCAACTAGGAATCAAGTCTCTTCTCCAATTGCATTGTGTAATTTCAGGATAAAGATAGAATTTTTCTCTGGCAGATTGATTTACAATAAAATGGTGGCTGTTTGAAGGTACTCAGAGGTTTGGAATGTTAGAATTAGTCCAAGGGATTTAGTAAGTACAGGGCAAATGAGCTGGTCAACATACATAATAAATTGCAGAACAATGTGATAAATACTATTTTATCACATGCATCTGCCAATTTTCACATGGATATCACCACTGCATATGGTATATACATATTTATACACTAGAGATGGTCAAATATTTCCCATCAAAGAGTGGTTTTCTTTTAATAAAGACAATGACTTTTTTGTGTAAATGAACATTTTCATAATAAATTCCCATTTTCAGCAATTTTACAGATTTTTGTTGTTAAGCTGAAAAATCCAAACCCTAAAAATGCTTTCTCAAATAAAAACCTGAAAAATGTCAGAGAAAATGAAAAAAAAAATGTTTTGGTTTTGTCCATTTTTTTCCCCAACCAGTTCTAACACTCATACACGCACACCTACCTACCTTAAGTACACATACTCTAACAGTGTGTGTGTGTGTGTGTGCACGCACGCGCGCGCACACACACCCCTACCTCAAAGCATTTGAGAATTTTGCAATTTATTTTCTTCAATTCTGCACACCTTCCACCACTTGGAAATTTTACAGAAAAGGTTTATGAAATGTACTATTGTCACACCAAACATGTGAAACACATGAATGTACATGTTTTCAATGCAAAGCCATTCTCACTCCCCACGTGAGAGATATTTGTAAAGAATATTTGTGTATCTTCATTATATTTATTGAATATCATTAATGTCCAATATTATGTTCCTCAAAAAGGTATGAAAAGATCAGGATTGTCAAGTGGGTTTGCATCTCAATAGATTAGACTGATGAAACAGTGAGGGGGAAATGAATCCCTAGCCCAGATTGGCTATATGTATCAAATATAGTCTTAATAAAGATCCAAATACACTATCGATTAGAAAATCATTCCAAACCAATCATTTCCGTTCAGTCGAGTTATGCAATTCATCTGTAGTTTTAAAATGCATAGTCATCCTCACTGGAACTGCACACTGACCTAACTCCCAGCTTTGGGAGAGAGAGAGAACTATTTTATTTTCCACCTGCTGGGCTGGAATATATATTTTTAAGAACTGTCCTTTACCTGATTTACACACCTCCTGTTCATGATGAAGTATGTCTTTTAAACCTGGCAGTGGGTCCCTGTTCAGCGTGCAGTCCTGTGACTTCTCTAATACCAACAGCATCCTTCAGCCCTTCACTAACTCCATCACCCTCAGAGGCACTTGTATAATGTGAGCATTATTCTGTGCCTCATCATCATCATCACAAGTCCCAGTACTTTCTGAGCAGCATTCTACAGGCTGACAGATTTGTGGAGTGCAAGACTCACTGGCACTTGAGAAACAGAATATCCAGAATCTAAATCTGAAAAGGGAGTGATTGATGTCGGGAGGCTAAGATCAGACTCCCTCTGAGTCTGGTGAGGTAGCAGGACTGGGCTTAAATATCGTGACTTTCCACTCCCACCTGCACCCTCACATATAACTGGTGTTGGTTGCTTTGAAGAACGAACTCTTAAGAGTTTGGGGCATTGCAAAGTTCACCCTCCACAAGACTGGTGAAGGATTTGTGTGATGGGATTGATAATTAGACACTTCACTTTAAAACTCCCCTTGTTCATTTCTGAAATTGCCCTCATGTAAAATGGCCCTAGCTGGAGAGCCCTGCAGTGGTACTTCCCATATTTAAGTTACTACTGCCAGGCACTTTGGGAAGCCTGGAATAAGAGGCGCTATCCAAAACCACTATTCTACTTAAAAAAATACAGCAAGAGAAAATTTCATTTGATCTCATCTTGAATCTAGGCCATTGCTAGAATCCAAAGGGGAAGAGCAGTTTGAGAGGCTGGGTTCAAAACTCCAACCCAGGATTTACCCAAGATTTCCACAAGCTAACAAAATCTGCATGCGTCAGACAAGTCAAAGACTCCCACAGTCTGTCAATTAATTAGTCAACACTAATTCACCTGTATGACAGCCCTGTGTAAAATCCAGATTCTAGTCTCCTAGCTCTCCATGAGCAACAATGCTCAGACCCCTTAACACCCCTGCTGAGCTTTAACAATGAAGCTGCCATCTGGGAATAAGCAGTTAAAGTTGCACTCTGGCATAGCTTTGCAGCTGACAATATTCATCACAAAGGGCATGTCACACTTTCAGAGGCAAAAAACTGCAGGGGAGGGAGGCACTGAAGTCAGTGGGAGCGCTGGGTGCTCAGCACCTCTGCAGATCAGGCCCTGGGTACAGAGTGTAAATTATGATATTGAATAGATCTCTCTCCCCCTCTCTTTTTACCAAAAACACTGGCTACATTGTTAAAGCCCCACCTGAGTTAACTCTAACATGGCCACAACTTGGCAAACCAGCATGGGCCCTCTCCTCAGTGTGATCAGATGGCAGTATTGCTTATTGAATGTTCAGAGAATGAAAGGATTAGCAGCTCTCCCCCCACGAGGCAGGTGAGCCTAAACCCATTCAGACTCTCTTGCATGTCAGTTTACAAGTAAAACATAAGGTATAAATGCAGCTATTGTTTACATGAAGCAGCCATTGTGGCTGGGGAGTTAGATTAGCAATTTGCCCTTTGTAAAAGGATTAGCCGAGCCCTATTGTTTCAATGTTTATTTATCAATTTGCATTTTAAAAAGGGCGCATATCTGACTGGGGACCATTTTCCCCATGTAATCTAGGCCACGCCATTTACTTCCAGGCCCCGGTTGCCAAAGATCTGCCAGAGTGCCTGTAACAGACCAGAAATCACGCTGAACTAAATCCTTCCCATGACTACTTCTGCTTGCACTCTAATATTTTATACCAAACCAATGTGCTGTTCTGTTGCTGTGAGGTATGCGTGAGAGAATTCCATCTGAGAGAAACCCTTCCGTCACTGTGGGCTGGACCAGAGAAATGCTAGCACTGGCTTTCTTCATTGTACATTTTGGGGCGGGGTGGGGGGGATGTCGCCGATCTTTTTTCCCCCTGTACTGTCTTTTCTAACAATTATTTAATTTACTTATAATTATTTCTATCATACTCATTATAGCTTGAGCAACTGGGCCATGGCATATAGTTCATGTCTCCTATTTGCAATATTTGAACAACAAATGCCAAAGCAATAAGCCAAAAGCCTTAGATATTATAATTAGCACTTCTATCATATTTTTCATCTTCAAAGTACCTTACAAACACTGACTAATGATAACTACCACAGTGCCCATAGGACTTAGGTTATTACTATTCCCAGTTCACTGATGGGAAACCAAAAGAGAGAAATTAAGTGACTTGCCCAAAGCATCTGCTAGGGTCAGCATCGACAGTGCCAGGATTCCAATGTAACTATTTCTGCCTTTCGATTCTACGCTCGGGCTCTTTGATCACTCTTCAGGTTAAACTGTGTCAGTGGTCAAAGGCCTTTGGGAGCCTTATAAACAAATATTTATTATTATAGCTACCAATTCACTACCTGCAGATCACAGGGATCCTACTTGGAGGGGAAAGATTTCACACGGAGCAATTTCAAGTATGGGAAGATGGAGAACTCCGTTACCAAGCTAACTTCACCAGGAGTGCAGTCTGGCCATTTGGCAGACAACAACTGTGAAGTTTGTTCAGGTGAAAAATCCTTCATAAGACAGAGCAAGGATTTACTGAGGGCCGGTGGGAAAGAAGGTTTAATTAAAGCGACACCAGTTTGCACAGATGATGGTATGATCACATACAGCCTGTGTCATACAATAATGACTTAGGAAGCTATTGTCTTCAACCAGAGAGTTTAAAAGATGAACAAGGACTCACTCAGCTGTGCTGTTAGGATGGTCAATTAAAGTACCGGCTAACTCTCAGGAGGCACAGCCAAAAAATGTGGCATATATTGTGTGAAGGGATTACTGCTTATTTATACAGAGCCACTGACAGGTACTGGTTTTGTCCTGTAAAGCCCTATGTGGCATGGGGCCTACAGAGCAGACAGATGTCTCGCTGTCCGTGCCACACTGCCACAGCTGTGCTCAATGGAGGTACCTGAGCAGAAGCCTCACTCGTAAGAGGGTGGAGGAGCAGCAGGCAGGGTGTTCTCTGTGAGGGCTTCCCAGTTTTGCAACTGACTCCTTGGTCTGTAAAAGCCCAGTTTGTTGACCTTCAGGCATGCTGCGAGGCCTATTTGTTTTCCCTGGCCATGTGGGAACGGGAAGGCTCTGGTGGGAGATTGTAAAGATCTTAAACTATGTTCTTTGCTGCTGGGTTATTCCGGGCTGTGAATACACTGATTAATGGTTGAAGGAGGAGTTAGAGGAGTGGTTGGTATAAAGATTGTGAATTTAAGAATTACCAAGGAGTGCTTAGAGCCAGGGTTAAGTGTTCCTTTTTGATGGATGTGTGTTCATGTAATGAAATAAGTAATAAAAAGTAAGGGGCATGGTGTTTCACAGACAAGAGAGACAGACGCAGTCCCACAGAGCTTACTATTTACATGTAGACATAGTACAGTGAGTGACAGCAACAATGTGGAGAAGGGAGGACAAGGATTACAACAGTAAACCTTGTGGCTGTTCTGCACCGTATGCATTACACATTTTGGCTTTTTAAAACAATTACACATTTCTGGGTTATAAACTAGTGGTGCTATTGTAATTTGAGTACATTTGACGATGAAGGAGTTAGAGTTATGGAATCAATCACCAAAATTAATTTAGGAAGAGTAAATTATACGCACATAATGCTCAAATAAATTGGTTAGTCTCTAAGGTGGCACAAGTCCTCCTTTTCTTTTTGCGAATACAGACTAACACAGCTGCTACTCTGAAACCTATAAAAACATTTGTATCAGCCATAGAAAGTGTTCCGTACATACTCAATGGAGACAAAAGTTCAGGGCAGGGCCTCTATTCTCAGCCAGAGTCTGGCAACACTGAGAATCTAATAGAGTGTTAACCCCCATACAATTCACCTCAACGGGGTTGGGTAGTTTGGAGGGTCAGTGCTGATGAGGTTAGCTGGTGGCAACCCAAGAACACCCATAATTGCCCTTCTATGCCTGAATGCAATAAGCTTACATCCCACGATACAGAGAGGATTCCTCTCAGGATAGGCACAGTACAGCCTCTTCTGCCTTGCTTTTTAATCACACTCAGTACGATCAACCACCCATGGTAAATATGTCTCTAATCATCCCTTAACACAGCAGTTCTGTCTTCCCATTTTCAAACATCCCCAGCCTTTGCTGCTATGATGCAAGACAGGTTCATGACACTTTAAGAACAACCCATTCCTGTATTCTTGTACATACTTCATTATGTCCGAAGCTGCCCTGTTTAATGGCAGAGAGGATGGTGTATAGCGTTGGTTCTCAACCTTTTCCATACCAGGCATCTCTCCCACCAAGCCAGAACTCCCCTCCCATTTGCCAACATGGACAAGGCAGAGCGGTCATTACATCCCCAACACATTTGTAGTTACCCCGAGGGCTTCACCGTGTATAATGCTGCCAATGCTCTATCTACAGTAGCACTGTTCAGTTTAAATATAACTGAAAATGTGCAGTTTAATAATGGTGGTGGGAAGGGTTGTAACAGGTAGGTCTCTTATCTTTAGATAAGCTATTACCAGCAGGAGAGTGGGGTGGGGGGGAGGTATTTTTTCATGCTTTGTGTGTATAAAAAGATCTTCTACACTTTCCACAGTATGCATCCGATGAAGTGAGCTGTAGCTCACGAAAGCTTATGCTCAAATAAATTGGTTAGTCTCTAAGGTGCCACAAGTCCTCCTTTTCTTTTTGTAACAGGTATTGATTGTTAAAATAAGGACAGACTGAACTGGTTAAAAATATCACCTGTTCTACAGCAGGGAAAGAAGAGGGTGGGGGGGAGGGGGAATTATCCAGAGTTCAGGATTTGTGGCCTTTTTTCATAAAGCTAGCTAGAAATAGTCTTGTGACCTCTAGAGCATGTTAATGTTTAAGCTCATTTATTTCCCTGTACTGTATTAGCACTAGATTTTAGCCTAAATCAATACTCTGCTCACAGAGCCTCTCTCGCTGGATTTAAATGAGAAAACAGAAGTTAATCCATGCTCAATAAAGCCACATTAGCTAAAGACAGTGGTCATGGGTCATGTTCCAGCAAGTTAACAATGTTCCGTGCCTTGCACAAGCACACGGGTCTGCACTGTGACTACTACACTGAAACTGGAAATGATTCTGACAGTCACTTACCACCATACCCCAGATTGCCTTTATGCAATCTCTCCTCACGGCTTGTTTCTTCAAACGTGGCATTTTGAGCCCAGTGAGTCAGGAAACTTTTTATTTTGCATTCCAAAAATATCCACAGGTAAACCAGTAACAGGTAAACAAACAAACCAAACAACCAGCACACCACCAAAGCAGACAGCATTACGAACGGGAAGCCATTTGAAAAGTGTAAGGGAAGCAGAGAGGACCACCCAAAACCAACCCAGGGAAACCATTCACTGACACCATGAGCAAAGCTTAGCATCAGAGTAAAGTTCTCTTCGAACCGTTCATATCAGAAGATGATGGAGAGGCCCCAAATAAATATGCCATAAAAACGCATGGGCATAGGGGACCGTGCTGAGTGCGCTCTCTAGGGCAGGGACTGTATATGTGTTACTTGTTTGTACAATGGAACTCTAATCCCTGTTTGGGGTCCTTAGCTGCTACAGCAATAGCAATAAATAAGAGTGAGCGCATATCAAAACATAGCATTGTACTCCTAAAACTAACAAGCGTAGGCTCCAATAGATGGATTATATTCCACAATATAAAGGGAGCGCGGTCACACTCTAGAAATCCTGTTAGCATAATCACAGTTTTAGGTCCACCTCTGGACCTGTACTGTAGTAGTACCAGAGGACTAGAGAGTGGAGCATATGATGGACTAAGTGGGTACTAGGTAGGGTGACCAGACGGCAAGTGTGAAAAATCAGGATGGAATGGGGGTAATAGGTGCCTGTGTAAGACATAGCCCCAAATATTGGGACTGTCCCTCTAAAATTGGGACTGCTTGTCACCCTAGTACTAGGAAGTCAGACCCTGCGAGGTGGGAGGGTCCCAGAGCTCAAGCTGCAGCCCAAGTCTGGAAATCTACACGGCCATTAAACAGCCCCAGTCAGCTGGCACAGGCCATCCACAGGTTATTAATTGCAACCTAGACATACTCTTAGTCTAGCTTCAGCGCAGGGTACAATTCTGAAGACCACCACAGGAAAACAGACACACAGTTTGTGGATAAAAGTTTTCCCAAAATTGGAACCCATATAACATAGCTTAACAAAAACAAAACAAATCAGGTCAGACCACTCTACAGTAACTTTTAAGAGGTCAGTAAGCCAGTAAGGTTATTGACAAAGGAATTGTATCGTGTCTATTTAAACCATAGCAAAGTGTTTCACAGAACACCACATAAATGATTCATTCAGAGACTGGCCAAAGTGAAGACAAAATAGAAGCATATAACAAATCGGTCCATATAATAAGCACGAAGTCATTGTAAATGGCAGTGGGTCATAATGGGTAGAAATCATTTGCAGGATTATTTCTGAGGCTCCTGCTTTTCATGTTATTAATGACCTAACAGCAAGCCTGGCTGTCCTCATAGAATGGCAAATTTGATTATGAAACCAACATTTATAACATTAACACCTTAAGTGGCACATGAGCACATCATCACAAAACTGTAAACAGACTGGAGAAGTCATCTCAAAACTGGCTGATGGATTCTAATACTAGCAAAGTATATAGAATACATGTATAGAAATCTATATCCTACAGTATAAAGAACAGGAATTTAATACTATTGGTTAAGGAAAGGGACTTGAGAAATTAAGTTAGCACTAGCATGAAGCTGAAACATACAGATTCTTTGAGGCAAGACAGCCTAATAGGATCTTACAGGCTGCACTGAAAGGGCAAGGAGATGATGCCATGGACAAGCCCCACCTGGAGAGCTGCATCCACTTCTGGAGCCTCACTTCAATGGGGATATAATAATTCTGCAGAAAGTCCAGAGTAGAGCTGCTAAACTGATCAGAGATATGGAGGTCTTAGCTATTATGATAGATTGAAGTGTTTAAGTCTAAATGTTATGGAAAATGGGAGGCTTTGGGGGAAATGGGGGAATCTTCTTGCAGTATGTGAATATGAAACAGGATCACAGACTTAAGTAAAGATCTACTCCAATTAAGCATGAGAAGGAATATAGGCACGCTGAAAAATTCAGAAACAAAATGTAGATTTCAGACCCTACATATAGCCTAAACAGAGGCTTTTTTTTGTTGTTTTGTTTTGCCCGTTGGAGAATAATAATCAAGGTGTGGGGGAGGACAATTATTTAGACATCAAGGGTGTGTCAGGGTGCAAAATGGTATCAGATACTCAACTATCGTGATTGTTGCGAGGGATTCACAAGTGATCACGTCATTTGAACTTGGGAAGGATTTTTTCCTCAACTCATATTGGCAGGGGCCAGGGGAGGGTTACCCAACACTCAAGGTTTGAGCAGCAATCATCTGTTAGCCTCAAACTTTTATGACTAAAGTAGAAATGTTATTTATGTCCATTCTTTCATATTTTTGAAATTAAGTCTAGGTAGGTTGTTAACACAGGCACCAATAAGCAGAGGAGCAGAATTAGCTACATTAACATGCACTGCGGTATATCAAAGCACAAATAACAACAGCATAAGAGGGCAGAGCTGGCTGAATAATTTGTGCTTATAATAGGTATTGTAAATTTCGGCAACTTTTAAAATCAATGATTCACAAATACATTTTTTCATTGCCTTGCTCTATAGATGGACACAAATAATGAATAAATATTTGCTATGAATGTTGGCTCTTTTTTTTTTTCAATCAAATAATTACCTGTGAATAAACCTTTGCATTATTTGATCAGCTCAAAGAAGTTTTGCTCCACTGTTGCTGGATATCTCTTATGTAATGTACAGAACCTTTCACTGTATCATATGCTGCCTGTGTAGACAGATATATTTGTTTGCTTGATTTTTTTTTAAAGTCAGCTGAAGGGTTGCTGGGATACCTAGAAAAGTTCTAACTCTGATAAGTTTGCTCTTTGAGGATTCTAGTTTTGTTGTTTCTGTCTGGTTTTTTGTTTGTTTGGGGTTGTTGGGGGTTTTTTTGTATTTTTTTTTTTAATTATTTTACTAAAACTTGTCTTTGGTTAGGCTTCCCTCCCCCTATCTTGTCTCCATTATCTTATGATTTATGCCATGTGCAGTCTGTCCTTTATTTTAGAGTTGGACTATGATAATGTTAGGGTTAATGAGTCAAATTTTCAAAAGCACCAAGTGACTTAAGAGTCTAAGTCCTATTGATTTTCAGTGGGTAAGTCAGCAACTACATCAGTTAGAATTTTCAGCTGCCTAAGTCAGCTGGGCATTTTTGAAAATTTTACATAATAGCTTGCTTGGTTTCCCTCTTTTGGCAATATGCCATGTACCTGTAATTATTATTTATTCCTCATGTTCTTGTATATCTACTTTGCCTTCCATTTAGTAAGGCTTAATTAAAAAAGAGAAAATAAATTAATATTTCCACTCAATAGAAGTGTGGGTCTTTCTGAAGAAGAGCAGATCTGGAAGCAGAACAGATCAGCTGCCCTACCTGTCCATTCTTAACTGTAGCCAAGAGAAGGAGATAGGTAGGAAAAAGTTCTGAAACTGAGTGTACTTACAGAACAAGACAAGACTTTGGCCTCCTCCTCATAAATTTCATTTTTCATTACAGCTCCTTATAACCAGAAAACACTGGCCACGTTGTAAATTGGGGTTCCAGTTGTAAATAGTTTATAAAGGGTTAATACATGATCCATAGCTATTTTAATAAATGCTTAATAAATTCTTATAGATTGTTATAGATTTTAAAATGTCAATAGATTGCTTATAATCCTAGCTCGTAACATGCATAACACTTTCTATAAATGTGTTTATAAGCATCTATAACACATACTAATGTCTGCAAGATTGTAACATCTTTTATCGTTTATGAACCCTTTACAAACCAGTTATAAATGGAATCGTAAAGTGTGATCAAAATCATAAGGCGGCAATAGGAAAAACAGCTATGTGGTTCAACCTGAGTAGATTGGAAGGAGGAAGACAGGAACCCTATCCAATATATTTGAATGGGTGCATCCTATCCCAAGCAGAGGAAGTAGCAACATTTTCCTAAGGCAGAGTCAGTGATGTTACAGTACCTCAGACTAAAACCACATACAAACCATTTTACTGCCAGGTAAGCTAAATGTAGGGAGGTTTACTGAATAAATTAAATAAGCAATTGTGATTACCTGTGATATTAAAGATAGATAAGGTTGTGTCAACTAAACTGGAATGTCCTGGTTTATTTTTTTCAGCAGTTTGGAGGAGTACGAAAGTAAAAGTGTGACATCTCTGACACTAGGGATACATTTCCCCCATACAAGAGCTAAATATGTACGTAGAAAGAAAGAAAAAGAATAGGAATATATCTATGTCGTAGTGTGGAATAGAGTTTTAACGAACACACAAAGCAACTAGGTGACATCTTTATCAGCCCTCATAAACCTTGATTGAACACACAGTGATAAGGCCTGTTTAAACTGTCATCCTCATGATAACATAGACAGAGTCAGCTTGGGTCTTAGCAACGACCTGGGTAAGAGAGGCCTTTCCAAAAGTGCAGGCACCCTTAGGTAATGTATATCCTGTAAACAGTTCAAAGCTTCTGCAGCTGGTTTATTTGTGCGATTGTGGGTGGGTGGGTGGGGGTGGATGAATGTGTATATGCACAATTTCTTGTGGCACCAGCTTTAAGGGCATTTTCTTCAGAGCTAATCTGTTTTTGGCGATGGTGAATAGTCTGGGATGGATGGGTGCTTTGAGCTGGGATGACCTTTAGCACTTAGATCTGCAAATACAGAGAACTTGGTATGAGTGGTTTTAAAGGATTTAAGAGAAGCCTGCTCTGGTTTTCTACCAACATCATAAATGAGGTGAGTAACACACGGCACTTAGAAGTGAATGGACTTGTGGGGCCAAAGTCTCCGTTGCAGTCAGTGGAGCTATAACGCTTTGCAACAGTTGAGCTTCTGGCCCGGAATATTTGGAATGATGAAATGCCTTCATAGTTGTAATTTTCTTCAGCATCTTTTCTTGGACAGTTTTCAAACATCTTCTAGAAATGTCATGGCAAAATACGTGGCTAGTAAGTAAGATTTTAATTCTTTATCCATTCTTTTTCTTTTCTTTATTTGCTGCTTTTGACCAGTTTTGAACTTTTATCCTTTCCTCAGATGTTTTCCCTTCACTCTCATGCCCACAGTGACACCCACAGGCCGTTTCACAGAAAAGTTACTATAATGCTCTAGCTGCACGTTGCAATGAGTCACCATAAACCAGACACAAAGTACTGGCCTACTGTCAGCTAGGGTGGGAGATGAGATGGCACAAAGGGTCAGATTTTCACCTCTGAAGATTTATTTTGACCGAGATCAGAAAGGAGTATGTGGCCTCACTCTAGTGTACAGCACACAGCAACATCTACCACACAAATGAAAACAATGTTGAGACGCTCAGTACTAAAATACTGTACTGCTGCAGGACAAGGAGGGACTATCAGAGGAGAGCAAGCTGAGAAAGCTCACACGCCCACCTGTCAACATTCTGCATGGTGTTAGCCAGGGTTATGACACTAGAGCTGACGAATTATATAATTTATTAGATTTGTAGCAATGTTGAAAAGGATGCCTGTGTTCCTTTGACGGAACTAAAAAATCCATCCTAAGTGTAGCAGTAGAGGTTAAGATAACCCATCACTGATAAAGTGGGCAATTTAACTCTGTTTCCAAATTCCTGGGGAAACAAGGATGAAGTGCACAGCACTCTCTGAAAGTCATCAGATGTGGCTATTTCACACCAATGTGGGGGCGTGTATTCCAAAGCTGCTGGCTTGGCATTCATCCTCTGTGAGAGCTCACAGCTCTTTTATGTTTATACCAGTGAAACCCTGGCTTGAGCACCTCTGCTGGTCACTCCAGTGGCAGTATGGCACAACGAATGAGGTGGTCTCTCAGGTACGTAGGTAGGTCTTTGGCCATTTAGGGCTTTAGAAGTCAAAACCAAAACTTAAACCAGAAGTGCTCTGGCAGCAAAATCCAATACAAAATTCTGCACCTGGCCATCTATGGATTTTTGGTAAAGTATCCAATGTTTCGGTTAGAGCTTCCAAATTGTTCACACAAGTTCCTAATGGGTCAAAGTCACATAATGCCACACTGAACACCTGTATGTGACTAAATTCTTCAGAAGAGACTCAAAGTCTCAGACGCTCAAGACCACAGATACAATCAAACCAAAATATTTACAGCTCCCAAGACTTGAACAGCTCTAATCTAAGCTAAAATGTGGGTCTTAGTTACTACATGGGCCACACAAACTGAGGGCCTGATCTGAATCTTTCCATTGATTTCAATGAGCTTTGGATCAGGCCCTGGAACTTTACAAACTGTGGAAGATTTTTAAAGGCACAGGCCTTAGGCACCTAAATCCCTTTGAAAGTCAATGGCAGTTAAGCCATTAACTGCCATTTGTGCCTTTAAAACGTCCATCAGCCCCAAATTTATAAGGACTAAATACATTTACTATCTCTTCCCCAGCCCTATCATTATTTGTTTCCTTTAATTCATTAATGAACGAAGCCATCTTTGCCAACAACCCTTTACCATCATTTGTCCACAGGAATTTCTCAGCGCTTTGCCACTTTGTATAACAACTTGCTGTAGTGGAAAATAATAATCCACCAAATTACACTATTTTCTTACCTCAGTGTTTAACTCAGCTATTAAAACCTCCTCAAACTAGTTATTCCTACATAATTCTTACAGGAGCATTCTTATATTGTTACTAAATTCAATTTCACACTTAGCTAATTTCCCCCCCCCCCCTAATTTGCTAAAAATCTGCAAGAATAAGTGAATTTAATGTCCACCAAATTGAGAGCCTATAAAAGGAAATCCTCTACTGGGCCTGATCCAATACTTCCTGAAGTCAATGGGAGTCTTTCCACTGACATTTGATTGAACCCTTTTATCCACAGAACACAACAGAACAGCACTGGCAGCAGCAAGTACAAGCTTCCCTATAAAGCTCTGTGAATACAGCTCATCCTTCCTTTGGAATGAGATGAGAGTAGTTAACTCTCCATGTCCATTCAGTTGTTGGAGACTACTGTGGCAGTAGTTTCTGTGACAGGGAATTCTTTTATTTAGGAAGGGGCCAGAGACCACTAAGTTCATTTCATATATGCCCGTTAGCTGCCAAGATGGTTGCAAATTTCAATAATTATTGACAATGTTTATTCTAGTTGTAGACTCTAATATGGCACTCTCACCTCCCGTACACTAACAGATCTATTCTCCCTTCCCTCCAGTGACGTATTATTTTGATGTGTCTCCCCCAAGGTCTCACAGGAAATCTGTGGAAGAGCCAAGAACAGAATCCAGATCTCCTGGGTCCCAGTCCAGTGGTATTACCCCAAAACCATACTTCCTCGGGCTTGATAAGAAATGGTGACTTTGATGGGAAAGGCTGCATATCCCAAGTTAGCTAAGGAAAAAAAAAGTGACTTATGTGGCTATTCACACTTGGATTTAAACTAGTACAAATGAAAACAGAATTTGTCCTATTATCCATAAAATGTCCTTAAGAAAAAAAAGAGGGTTAGTTTGATTTTATTTTGAATGCAGCATGTTGGCTTGAAAGAGTGCAGTAAAGACTTAAGACATGCAAAGCATATGAAATTGGGGGAAAAAATTGGATCGTGTCCACACTCATTGTGGGATAAAGTAAAAAGCGAATGTATCCTGTCCATGAACATGCAAGGTACCTTTGCTGATTCTTTTATACGAAGGCATTTTAGGCAACTTTGTATTATTTCCCACATCTAGCTGCATTAATATTCTTTCTGGAAGAGGGGGAAGAGATTATTATATTCATGGAAAACTTTTATTTACACAGGACTTTCCTTAGAACTGAAAAAAGTTACCCAGTGCACTCCCAGCCAAACTCCCTAGTGAAGTGAAAAATTCTTCCATCTGATAAGAAACTTGTCTTGGGGCAGGGTTTGCTTTTGTTCCTAACAAAGGAACCACTCTCTTTTGCAGTGGTGAGATTTCACTCCCTGAGTTTGCTTTGATTTCGACAGCTCTACTCAGCAGAGACCCACTGTAATCCCTGATAGCCGATATTCACAGCACACAAGGAGTGCCATCAGCCCACATTCTCCCAAATCTGATCTGTGTGCTGTCCCCATACCTTGCTGCATAAGAAGACTGGATGTTCCACCTTTAAAACTTTATTAAAATAAAAACTATAGTTGCATGGGCAAGTTATCCCTGAATAATGTTACCAGGGGACATCTGAATTCTCCATGTTGGAAATTTCACCAAGAATCTAATTAAGGGTCATTAAGGACCTCCATTTTCTACATAAAGTCTAGCTCACCAATTTCTGTAGGTGCCTCTGATGTATCTGAAATGAAGTTAAGTCTCCAGTTCTGTACTGTACAGCAGGATAAGCCATACCTGCCAGGGCACCCCTCAGACATTTTCTCATTTCTGGTATTTAAAAAAAAATGTTTCCCCTTACACTTGAATGGCAAGATTTTCTCCTGATACACCCCCATGTAGTTGCTTCATTTCTAGTCAGGGGATAAGCAATACAATAATGTGTACACTTGGGTTGGACATCTTGTCATTACTCCAGTGAAGTCTTTGTTTTGTCTTAATTTATTACTTAAGAAGGAGCCACCCTGTTTGATTATTAGGATAGGTGGGTGGAGCCAGACTGACAGCTCTGGAGAAGGAAGTACCCTGAAGATATACACCGTTCCCATTGCCCTGCTAGCGGGCCTCAACCCTGACCTGGAGGAAACCCCTGGGGGGGGGGGGGGGAAGAGTTTGGTATTTTGATCCATCTGCCAATCCACTGCTAATTGGGACAGTGGTTTTGTGATGTAGAAATCTGTCAACGGGAAACTGGACTGAGTCCACCAAACTTACCAAAGCTAAATAATCTCCTTTTGTTAACTTCCCCACACCCAGCAGCTTTTCTCCCACTGTTTATTAGATCACCTCCTGGAAGCGTGACCATCCCCTGCAAAATAAAGCTATGATGCAAACTGTTGATTAAGCTTATGAGGAGCTACGACTCCATGTTCCATCCAGATTTTGGCTCATTTGGCTCATTCTGTCGACGACCACAGTATTTCATTTTTGTTCCTTGCAGATATATTTCTAGTATATCTAAAATATCTATTAAAATTCATTTTCAAGCCCTTTGCACTGGAGGGATGTCACTACAGAACAGGTGATAGACCTCATTCTCTCTCCCATCATTGCTAATGCTGGTGCTGTTTCACCTGCACTAGAATAAGAAAAGAATTTCAGAAATATTTAAGTGCAGATAAACCCCCTTTGCACTATGCTCTCACCTGTGCAGGGTCACTGCACACCATTCCAATATGGACATGTAACTACACCTTGCACCTGCACATTTGCAGCCAGTTTTCTCAGATAAGTCCTGCAATGCTTTTCCCCACCTTTCAGTGACCACTCTACGTACTAATCACCTGCCCTCTTCAATCCCATGGCGTATTGAATTCAGCTGGTTCAAGACCACTGAGGTGATTTCAGGTCTGCCCATAATCCTCCCATCCCGTTATACTAGCACACCTATCTATCATAAGTACTTATGTGGCCTCACAATCTTTAATACATCTATTCTCCTAACATCCCTGTGAGGAAGCATAATGTGATTATACCCATTTTACAGGAAGTAAGATGGGAAATACGGAATTTAAGTGACTTGCCCAAGGTCAGACAGCAAACCTATGGTTATCAGGGAATTGAACCCAGACCTCCTAAGTCCTGGGCTAGCACACTAACCTCTGGGCCTTCCTACACCTCCTGATAGCAGCTGATGCAGATTTTGGGTGATCTCCACCAGTTCCCCACTTAAGTCAAATATGCAATCAATGACATGCTAAGAGGAATAAAACTAAAATATTGTGGAGGGGGTTGGGTTTTTTTGCATTAAAAGTTTTATTAAAATAAACATTTTTATATTTACAGCATACTTATCTTTAAAATAGGATGTTTTAAAAGATGGCAGCTATAATTTATCAATATTTTTATTTTAGAGGTATAATTTTTAAATTTGGCTTATGTGTTCTCCTGCCTTCTATATTTAAAAACAAAAAAGACAAACAGAGAGAACATTAGTATAACATTTAAAGAGAGTCAGGAAGATAAATGCATTTATATTTACCCTTACTGCAGCTCATAATCTAGGTACTGCCAAAGCAGTGTCTCTCAGACATCTTGAAAAGGAAAAAACCAAACAAAGAATATTAGTATAAATTACACATTCAGGGTCTAAGCCAAAACCCACTGTTAGTGAAAACACTCCCATCAACTTCTATGGGAGATGGACCTGGCTCTTGGTCACTATGCAGCCTATCATCCTGCAAACAAAACTCAAACTATCAAATTGGTCTGAGCTACCATTTCTCTCCCCCTATCTCCAAGAGGACCTATATAAACCCCAGAGGGACCACAGGCAACCGGTGGTCTGTGGTGGGGAGAACATGATATGGCAGATCTCTTTCCCCTTGCCCCTAGCCTGAAAAATGTCCATCTCGGGATCTTGGAGAAAAAATGGGGAGAGAGAAAATAGTTAAAATTCACTATCAGACATCCAAAGAGTTACGCAAAAATGTTACAAACAATTAGCTTCCCTCCATCCACATGGGCCAGTGCTCATTACAGTAGACCCTTAGTATAAAGAGAAGAAAGAGCAGCATCCTCTTCCCCATCTGCCATGCCACCTGGCTGGAGCAGTGTGAGAGTCTAGCTTCTCAGAACACATCAGTGATTGATTCTGTTACAGCTGGACTGAACCAAGAGAAATATGGAACAAGTACTTCAGTTTCCTGTGCAATGGATTGGGCAAATTCTGTGTGGGAATACTTTTCATTAGTTCTGTAGAGTGGATACTTCCAACCAGTGCAAGGCGGTGCTAGCAACACTTAGCCAAGCCCTTTGTGCTTGGAACAGGACATTGTCTAAATAGGCAAATGGATCAGAGATGTTTTTATTTCAGTTGTCACATCACGGAGAGGTGAGAGAAAGGGAAGAGTGATGGTTTTATTGTGCCAAGGAGCCAGCACACAGTTTAGCATGCACATTAAGAAATGCACTCAGCATAATTGCTATTTATTTTATACAGCTTTCATACAGACTATCACAAAACACCTTACAATCATTGACAGCGTAAGGATTATGAAAGCTTAGTGGGGAGAGTATTACAGGGAAAGCAGTTTCAAATGTACTTCCATACAAAGAGCCAGCACACTACACTGTGAAAGGGGTAGAGGCCAAATCCCACCACCCTTAACCATGCAAACAATGCTTGCTCACACAAATAGTCCCACTGAACTAAATGGGATTACTCTAAGAACTACTCACGTAAGTAACGTTTGCAAGACTGGGGCCAGCATTCACTTCTATACAATGCAACCCTTTCATAGTAAAATTCCTCAGGTTATCACCAAGAGAATGTCGTTATAAGAGGAGGTACAGTGGGAAGTGGGAACTGCAGCCAGCCTATGGAAAGCCAGTCATTCCTACCTGATCCTCTTCACGTCCCTCTGGGAGCAGCTATAGCAAAACTCAGTGGGATCTAGGTTTAGCCCTCTCTCAGGGGGCAGCGTTAACTTCTCTTCTATATACCACTGCCATTGAGATGGAGGGGGCGATGACAATCGTCATATTCTCAGGGGACTAAAAGTAGAATGAGTTCATAATGGAGGGAAATCTCACTACATGCAATTCAGGAATTTCACATTTCACTATATGCAGTTTTAGAGTGAACTAATATGTAGAAAGAGGGTCCTACTCGCCTATACCAAGACACCTGGCCAGTCACACTCTGAGGCAGCTGGAAGCTGAAGATGCAAGGAAATGACTTTGAGAGGAAAGGAGTGAAAGGTTCTGCTACCCACAGTGAACAGGTTGACAGAAGGAGGCAGAAATTGAGGAGTCTGGAGAAGGAGTTTAGAAGAACTGAAATGGGAGGATGGAGAGAAGGCAAGGAATAGAAAAGAAAATGGTGTAGCTCCCAGAGTTCTGAAGATCAGGAGTCCCTCTCTCAACTCACTGCACACAAAGAAGTATCTGAAGTAGATGCCTGTGCCAAACTGAAAACCTCTCACAATTAAACAGACTCAAGCACCTTTTTGAGAAATGACTGTGGTGTAAATTTTGGGAAATTCTCCTGGTAGCCTTGTCTTCTGGTCTGCTTGACTTCTTTCCATGGGATAGAGTGGTGCAAATGATAAGAGCATTCACTTGAAACAGCTGTCTCCAGGTGCCTTGCACGCCCAGAGAGACCTAGAGAATTTGGACATTCCTTCCACTGACTAGGCTGATATGGTTCAAAGCATGTTTAACCATTAGTGGTGTCACTATAGAACTGGAGGGGTGGAGGGAAATATTAATCAGGTCTAAGCCTCTATGAAGTTTTGGGATACTCTTTGGAACATACAGGACACAAATGCAGGAGAAGCAGAAATCAAGTGTTCCCTTCTCCTGTCCACTGGACAGTCTTGTTTGAATCTTATCTGCTCCAACTTCTTGCTTCTGAAAAAATATGTGCTAGACTAAATGAATATTTTAAGCTACAGCTAAAGGTAAACACTCCATTGGAACTTTGCCCTAATCAATAGTAACAATGTGCATGTCACATGGGAGTCAGAGGATAGACTATGGCTGCTTACTAGTCAGCAAATAAGTTAATTATACTTGCTCCTGCTTGGAGAATGGGACACGTGAAGGTCCAGTCCACCCATATTAATGCAATCATCATTACCCTTATACTTTGTTTGCTTTGTGATTATGACACAAAGATCTAAGGTTCTTGTCACAGTGGAGTGATGTTACTGACCCCTGGTGGAAAACACACATTAGTACAGTCCAAATGTGTGCAATTTCCACCTAGAAAATAAGTTCAGGTTTTAATTCAAGTTCACGGTTATCTCTGGCAGAATATTCGGCTTTTATTAAAAAAGGAAATCCTCCAAAACAGGCAATTTCCGCTCACAATGCTGTGATGTCCAAGGAGATGTTACATCCTCATAAGTGGATTTTCCCAGTCTTGGACAGATTAGCACAAATTAACTGTCACACTAATCTGTGCATTGGCAGGAGCAGCAAATTAAGTTTAAATGAATTCACATCACTATAAGTAGTTGCATTAAGTATGCAGTGGTAGAACAGTGAAAATTTTTGTAGCAATTCTGAACTGTTACTTTCTCAGTTGGCACTGCTCTTGATTTTTAAAGTACCATAAAACATTTCAGAGTGGTAGCCATGTTAGTCTGTATCAGCAAAAAGAATGAGGAGTACTTGTGGCATCTTAGAGACTAAAATTTATTTGAGCATAAGCTTTCATGGGCTAAAACCCACTTCATAGGATGCATGTAGTGGAAAATACAGTAGGAAGATACACAGAGAGAGAGAACGTGAAAAAATGGGTGTTGCCATACACACTAGAATGAGAGTGATCAATTAAGGTGAGCTATTATCAGCAGGAGAAAAAAACCTTTTGTAGTGATAATCAGGATGGCCCATTTCCAACAGTTGACAAGAAGGTGAGAGTAACAGTGTGGGGGGGAGGGGGGGAAGAGAGGGGGAATAAACATGGGGAAATAGCTTTACTTTGTGTAATGACCCATCCACCCCCAGTCTTTATTCAAGCCTAATTTAATGGTGTCCAGTTTACAAATTAATTCCAATTCAGGGAGTCTTGTTGGAGTCTGTTTTTGAAGTTTTTTTGTTGTAATACTGTGACTTTTAGGTCCGTAATCAAGTGACCAGGGAGATTGAAGTGTTCTCCGACTGGTTTTTGAAAGTTATAATTCTTGACGTCTGATTTGTGTCCATTTATTCTTTTACATAGAGACTGTCTGGGTTGGCCAGTGTACATGGCAGAGGGGCATTGCTGGCACATGATGGCAGATATCACATTGGTAGATGTGCAGGTGAACGAGCCTCTGATAATGTGGCTGATGTGATTAGGTCCTATGATGGTGTCCCCTGAATAGATATGTGGACAGAGTTGGCATTGGGCTTTGTTGCAAGGATAGGTTCCTGGTTAGTGTTTTTGTTGTGAGGTTGCTGGTGAGTACTTGCTTCAGGTTGGGGGGCTGTCTGCAAGCAAGGACTGGCCTGTCTCCCAAGATCTGTGAGAGTGATGGGTCGTCCTTCAGGATAGGTTGTAGATCCTTGATGATGCGTTGGAGAGGTTTTAGTTGGGGGCTGAAGGTGATAGCTAGTGGCGTTCTGGTCCTTTTTTTTGTTGGGCCTGTCCTGTAGTAGGTGACTTCTGGGTACTCTTCTGGCTCTGTCAATCGGTTTCTTCACTCAGCAGGTAGATATTGTAGTAGTAAGAACACTTCAGTAAACGACAGTGGTTTCAGAACTAAAAAACCCCTGCTTTTCTAAAAATTAAGAACAAATTTAGGATTAAAGACTGATTTTTTTTCAAAGCCACTTGGAACCTTTGGACACATACTGCATCTAAATCCCCTGCACAGCTTTGAAAATCTCAGCCAAAATCTTTTAACATTAGCAAAACTACGAAGATGCTTTATTCTTAGAACAAACAAGAATCCCCAAGTCTAAGCTACCTCACTGGCTTGAACAGAGTGTGATGACAAGATTTGTTTTCCCCACCTCCCCCAATGTATTCTTCAGAACTTGTTGAATCTTTTTATAATGTAAGGAGCACTGTCCAAAAGGAAGTTCTTTCTGTTTTGCTCTTCTAATCCTGGAGACCTTTCATTCTTGCTTTTAAGGAAGATCTTTCAGTTTATGTCCAGGTATGAATGTGAACTGAGTGACTATGATCTTTTTCTTAAAAGGATTTTTAAAAACCCTTCGTTCCCAAAAGATAACAAAATATGTACCCCATCTTCAATTCTAATACAAAAATTTAACAGTGACCTCACATGCTTTTATATCAGTTATATCAACAGTTTAGTACATCTGACTGTCACATACTCCATGACGCTCCCGAGGTCACTGTTAAAGTTCTCCATTAGAGTGCAAATTTTAGGTACATATTGCTTTTTGTATCTGCTGGCAGAAAAAGCCTTCTGGAATGTGTTATCAACAGTGTTGTACACAACATGGAGGGTGAATTGTCGTGACAAATCCCAAAGGGACCTAGTCTCTTTGCAGATAGAGCACTTTCCAGATTGATCTCACAGGACACCAGAATAGCCTTTTGCAAGGTTTCATTGGTCATTTTCACCTCAACAGCTGAGACTCTTGACCATGTTGGCTACAAGGACAACTGACCAGATTGTCACAGGTGGTCAGCTAATACCAAGGTGGAAAGGAATGCACAAATCTTTTCCCCGATTTCCAGTCTTTTAAGGTTTTGAGTTGACAGGTGTGTATTGTCGCAACTTTAACTGCTATTAAACTGGTTTTTGGTTGCCAACTACCTAGGGATTTGTTTAGTTTGTTTTCTAATATGGCTTAGGTGTACCTCAGCAAATAGCTTCCCAGAGGCAGGAAGAAGGGGAGCTATACTGTGCTGCTGACGCTGATCCTATTTCAACCTCATGAAGAGTACGATGCAAGGACATGCCACTGTAAACTGTATAACTTTTAAACAGGGATAAAATGTTATTGAAAGTGCACCAAGATCAACCCTCCATGTTTGCTAACCTGTCCGCTGGAAGCAACTGCTGTGAAGGATTTTGTCTCATTATTTACCTCCCAAAATACCCAGTAGCCTCTCATAAACTTCCAGAAATTTGATATAGACAGGAGTGTCTGCATTACATAGGCAGGTCTGTAACATGGACACAGGTCTGAGTTGATCACTTGGCAGAAGTATGAACATGATCACCCTTAAAAGTGCTAAAACTGTGTAAGCTCATCTATGACAAACAAATGGGAGAACATATGAAAATTCTACTGCCTCTGTGCAGTAGTGTGCAAAGAGCTACAGAAAATGTGCATTTACACACAGATTTAAAATATGAAGAACATGATCAAGCCTTTTATTTCTCATGTATATGGCACACGCTAAAGAAACTCAGGAGAAGATATACCAAACCAGATGGTTACTTATATGAATATGTTATTCTAGTGCATTCCAAGTCAATTTCAGTCACTCCATGTTTTTCATGTTGCTGTAAATGCACTGTTCAGTGGTATATTTAAACAACTCTGGTTCTTTACAACACAGTCTGGACAAGGAGCTTTCTTCCTATTATAGAGCCATAGTGCCTAGCCTGCTTTATGATGTGAAATTCTAAAGCCCAGAAAACATACCAAACATTTGCTTAGATTACATTCTCAAAGTATTTTAAAATTTTAACTTTTTGTTGGGGTCTAATGCCAATAAGATTTCTGATTTTCAAGAACGCTGTAATCAAATGAGCAGAAATGAGCTGCCTCTCCCTTTCTCATAACCTCTAACAACCTCTAATAGGTGTTAGTTCAGTGCAACAAGTTAAGTCAAAGCTTGTTTAAAAAAAGTCAGAATGAGACTCATTATATCATAAGTTTTATTAACAATACGGTACATTAGCATTTGTTTTGAAAAGCTTAGGTCTTGCTAAGCAGTTTTAATCAATGCAATTATGTAAAGCTATTTGCAGTACAGAAATCAACTATATTCACACACACACACAACTTGAATTTAATCCAGTCAACAGTCATATCAAATCTACAATTTACCAAAAATACAAAGTTGATTTTCTAATAAAAGCAAAAAATGTTGTTGTGGTTCAGTAAAACCCATTTTCTACTACAGAATAAGTTGCATCCATAACTAAGCTTGGGACAAAGAAAATACTTTCTAGGAGCCCAGAGTAAGACTTACACTTTCGTAACTATGAAATGCCATGCAAACTTCTTTATAAAAAGATTTGCTAAGTCTGAATTATTAAGCTAATTTTTGCGAGAAGCTGGTTTATAAAATGATTCTCCTTTCATACTAAAAATGTCATTATGTAGAATTTTCTATCCACCAAAAGCTATTTGTCTGATTTGGAATACCGTCCTCAGGCCCTATCACAATTGCTCTATTGGTGTAGTTATCATAAACAAGACTTAACAAAAGCATAACAAAAGTTAAATCTGCTAACTTTCCTTTACAGAAAAACAAATAAATGGCATAAATGCAACACGTATGCTACATATACATTTATGCTGCATAAACCCAGTTTGTAGATTCATATGTACTTCCATTCTGTAAAGGATCTATGGCTGCTGCCAATTCAATTGTTCTATCAAGGCACTATACAACCATTAAACCTCTAATATTTTCCAAGATGCACTGAAGAACATTTATGAATGTGTTTAAGTTGTTAAAAAGCCCTCATACTTACTGCAGCTATAGCTATAAAAATGGCACACAACAGAACTTTATAGACAACAGTATTTTACTCTGTGAACAAAACACATTCTGCATTGTAAAAGGAAAATAGTATATGAATTCCAGCAACTTAGGGAAGGGAAACAGGAATGTACAGTACTATGGGGAATGATACATTCCTCCTGTACATTATTTATACAGTCAGCAATAATCCTTATGTCACATCTAGTCAGGCACCAAAACTGATGTATCAAAACTAAATTGTAGTGTTTAAGAAAACTCCCACTCCTTTCTAAAGGTAAGGAACAATTACTGTAGAACTGAACACTTTGACAGAAAAAAGGCAGAGTTACTAAAAGTAACATTGTAGTGGTCTGTAAGAACTTCATAACACAAGTTATGGTCCAGGCTCTACACAATTCACCAGCAACTACTAACAGAACAAAATGTAACTTTTGACACCTGCAATATTGTAGAGAAGCTCAGCGAGACAAATAACTCAAAGTAACTTTCTCAAACAATTTAGTGTTTACACTAGCCATAAACTGTAAGTAATACTGTTATAAATAAGTAGGCATACCTTAGTAAAACTCCATCTCTAGGTAATATCTACACAGTATCAGTGAATATTCTTATCACAACATAAAGGCAATATCAAATCAGATTCTTTTAAAAAAAGCTAGTTTCACAAATCTTTAGAACTAGATTAAAAACATTTTAAAGACTATGTTAACAAGGCACACAATTTTTCTATATTCCAATTTGGCCAAAGTTTATAGTTAAACTAGTTTTTGAAGGAATTTTCACATTTACAAAGTAACTTGTGTTTATTACCTTTCCAATTTAAATTTTTTTTTGGGGGGGTACCCATTTTTTCTTAAATGGGATTTTGTCCTAATCTAGAACTACTTAACTAGTATTTTAACAAAACATGAAAGTATGTAGCAGTGACTCAAATCCTGCAAAGTGCCAAATGCCTTGAATGTAGAGCAGGAGATATTGAATATCTTTAAGCAATGGGCCTGAAAAGTCATGGTACATTGTTGGAGGGAAAAAGCTGGAAAGTGATTAAGTTCTGATATCTTTAAGCTATTTAGCTTATTGTATAGACCCCTCAAATTTTAAATTAAGGTCTCTTCATAGTTCCTTTACAATACTATTGTGTATAGCAGCCATCTCTAATTTAATCTTACTGATTACCATACAGAAAGGAAAGCTGTTCAAGCAAACTTTTGAGCACCCAAATAATAAAAATCTTTTGCACTCAAATAATAAACTATAATGTAGATATCTTCTTGACTGTGTAACAAGAATACATTGAAGTTCCTCCAACCAATTGCATTCCCAAACAACTCTTAATATTGGGGCATTGTTCTAAGAATAAGAGAAGTGATATCTGAAATTCTCAAACACGTACATTAAATCCAAATGTCTGTTTACTGATTCTTTTTTCTTTTATCGAGTACTTGTTTCCGGTTTCAGTAAAATCTGTACAGTGATTCACTCACAGACATACACTGACCCATCCTCATCTTTCCCTACTTGCCATGATCCCCACCTATCTTCTGAGCCTATGATTGATTTAAAACAGGAAGAAAAAAAAAGGTATCAAATAGAAGTATGCAAGCCTTTCACACAATATCAGGCTGCAGACATACTGTTGCTAAGTAATGTGAATATACTGTATAAATATGGTCTGATACAGCTGGTTTCTTCAAAGCTACCTAAATCTTTAGCTTTAACATACATCACAATCTGAAGAGATAGTGTACAAGTCTAAACATCTATTTACATATGCTACAATGTTTTGGCAAACATTTCTTAAAATCAATTAAAAATCATTTTGAAAGTACTATATCTGACTTCATAATGTCAATTGGGATAAACTCTCACCGGTAAACAGAATGCCAATACTAGCACCTTAAACAATAAATGCTACAAAGTTAAACTGCTTAATTACTTATTTTAAAAAAGCAGTTGTCTAATTAAACTATTTGGCTTGACTTTGTGATAATATCCAGTTAAATTTTTGACATGGAATCATGCATGCAACACTGCTCAACCAAGTTGAATATAAAAAAAGAAATATGTAATGAGAGGTCTGTATGTGTTGATGGGGACAAACCAGGGACCATGGTGTGGAAAGGACAGCTCTTGGAGCAGCACCTTTATTCACTTTATTTATATACAGAGCCATAGATTTTATATATTTATGTCTTACAACAGCTATAGTTTTGTAGCTGAGGAACTGTTGAAAAATATAAAGCCCACTGTGAACTGAACTCCTCTATCACCTACACACCTGACATCCGACTGAATTCCTCTATCACCTGACATCTGTGCTCTCCACAGATGAAGTACGCTTAGCATTTTTCTACCGGTTTTCTCCCCTGGATGCCTTGATTTAGTCCTTTAGGAAAATACTTAATGCCCAGTTAAATTCAGTTCAAGTATTAGTTGCATCATCAGATGATAACATAGGATCAAATTAATTCAGAAAACCTGAAAAGATCAGACACAAAAGACATGATAGAGGGTGAAATCCTGGTCCCAATGAAATGAGAACACCCACTACTGTAGTAGAGACAAGATTTAATTCAGACTATTTAAACAGCTGAAAATTGCATGAAAAAATAGGATCTTACCACTGGCTTGTTCCAATGCTGAATGCAAACAAAACCCTAACACAATTTACTTATTATAAAAATATCGACTGCTATGCAGCAAGTAGTGCATTGAGCTACCATAATAGGGTTTTCAGTTAGAACTGCATTTACCAAGAGATCGTGCAGAAGTGGTGATTAACTGTTAATCAAGTACTTTGTACTGAGCCTTTATGGAGAGGCCTTTCTGAATAATTTAAGTACGAAACAGTCCTCAAAATGATTCTGCCCTGGGTTAAAGAAAACCATGTCACAGACCTGAAACAAGAGAATGAAATTCATAGCAAGGGGTTCAGTGTTGCTCTGTATTAGACAGAACCAGTTCTTTTGGAGAAGGGCCAACAGGGGGACAAGAAGCCGAAGGGTCCTGCTGTGCAATACCAACCACAGAAGCCAGGTGACCCTTATGTCAAGCGAGAAAAAATCTGCAATGTACGCGGCATGGGCTACCAAATCATTTCCCCAAAAACACTGGAAAAGTCATACCAGAATTATTCTGATTACACAAGAACACAGAATGTAAGAATTCTCTCAGACTGGAATTCAGAAACCTCAGCTAACCCGGCTGCAACTCCAAAAGTATATAAAATTCCTAGAGCTAAAGCAATTAAACCAGTTGTGGGACTGCTAAACTGAGGACAAGATTTACTGACAACCAAAGATTTTATTTAGAAGCTACTGGGATCTGCCTATTTTAGAATAGGGACTCAAAGCACCAGGCAAAGCAGAAAGCTTTGTAATGACCAAACACAGAGTGAGATATATGGTATATATATGACTGCTGGAACATCAGAACAAAGAATACTGGATTGGATTGTTTAAAACTGAGTTAAAAAGAGCAAGAAACATCTCTACCTGTTGGATCAGAAATTTTGGGGCATGGACCGTTTTGTCAGCTAATGCATTATGTATTGATTTTCTAAGAAACCACTGTAGAGTTTCCGTCTACCATACAGGTGTTCTAACTGCATGATCAACACTTAAAAAGCATTGGTAAATTCTTCTGAGATTTTGGCTGAAGTGTGCAGAATTCCAAAGATCAACACAAGCTTATCACACACTTCAGAAGACCATGCATTGTGTAAGCACGTAATTTTCCAGGTGAAGAATGCAGACTATGAATCACTTCATTCTCACCTTGATCTTCCCCAGACCAATTCCCATTTTCATGTCCCTGCCATGTGTAACAGGAGTTAAATGAAGGAGACCGGTGTTAGCTGCAAGTAAGGCACCTAACTGAATCCACTGTGTATTTCACAATCCTTGAAATAAATTGTCCAAATCAGGGCTAAAAGACAACAAGCACTGATTTCATATTCTATTCAATCAGTAATTCAGGTAACTGCTGAATTGCTTTTATATGCCATCATTTGGCTGTAAGAGCTCCAAATTTAACTCCTTTCCTGAAATCCTGACTACAGTCCCACCACCAAAGCCTGAAGAACATTTGGATTGTGCTCTTACTCATGTTTTGGAGCTGCTGGTAGTAGTCAAAAAGCCAAGAGTATCTATAAGTGCAATACAAATCCTAGCTAACTCCGACAACCAGTTTCAAGTAACCTATCCATGTGTCAGGAAACCCACTGACTTATCACCACTCCCTTGCTTAATATTAGCTATTAAATGGTCACTGCTGGGATTTGAAATTAATACCCCATTGAGATGAATGGGCAATATATAGTTTACCTCCTTTGCTGTTGCTATTGTTTCCCTATATTTATTCTGTAAGACTGGTTTAATAGAAGACCACACTGATTTATATAAAAAATGCATAGTCCGCAACAGAAAAGATGATTTAAAGAACAGCTGAGTTCTACAGAATCCAAAGGAAAAATATATCACCCAGTTTCCTTAGATCATGAGACCCATAATTTCCCTACTCTCTAGTTATACACTTGTTCCCCAAATATTTTAATCAACTACACTCTTTAGGTGTGAAATTGATAATTGATCTACACTTTATTTTTCAAATACCTTGTAAAGAAAAACAATCAGTACTCTCCACTCACAATTCTATATATTAGTTTTTTTGCTGACAGGATTAAGAAGTTCCTTATTTACTTTAATTTGATTCTGTCAGACTGAAGTACAGGTTTGGGGGCATAACATTCCTAAAGCAAACTTGTGTTTCTTTCCACTGACATTCTCCTCTAAACCCACACTGAGCATGTAGGGCACATTACAGTCAAAGTTATCCACGTGGTTATATTTTGATGTCATCTTATAGGAATAGTATGGTCCTGAATACTACCTGGATATATTGTGCTGATTTTTCATTACTGTACCTTTCAAGACAATAGTACTATGAGGCATAACTTTCTCTGTCATTTGACAATTAAGCAAACGCTGAAGAGGTGTCAAACTTGAGCTAAAAAAATAAATATGTGAAAGCAACTGGCAGTACAAAATCTACATTACTTGATGGCTGATATTAAAGTCCATACATACATACATATAAAAACTTTAAAGATACCAAAACAGAAAATCAGGATTGTCCCTTTACACTTGGTGCTTTAATGGGGTGAGGGAGGGGAAAGACTTGCTTTATTAAGTTAGCCTTATCTTAGCTGTCTCTTGATAGTACAACTAAAAGTTGACTGTTCAAATACTGTTTTCTTTTCTGGTGTGTTTAGTCTTTAAGCAACTACAACGTAGCACATATGTATTGCAGTATTAGAAATGTTTTCATTAGAACCTTAAACTGCCTTTCAAACTTAGAGATTTGATGACCAAAATGTACTGACAATTTGATAAGCTAACAGAAGACACTTGGTTATATTGTTTAATACAAAAGGATTCTTCGTTCTATAGCCTTGCGGCATATAGGGCATTCACTCATTCGGTCTCCACAAAGCTGACATGTTCCGTGGCCACAGAGAAAGATCATATTCTTCAGACGATCCAAACAAACCGGGCACATGGTCTGTAAAAGATTTTGACAAGTTAGGTAGGGGAGAGCAATGGTGAGAAAAAAGTATCAAGTATGCATTCTATTAATTGTAGACAATTTAATATATGCAACTGTTGAGTGAACAGAGATCACTGCGATAGAGAAACCAAGCCACAGAACGACAACAGATTCAATTACCTGCCTTTTGACATTAAATACAAAATAGAAAATTCACTATTTAATTTAATCCTCAGTTTAAAATATATGTTTCATGAAGGGAAAACAAGTGAATTTTTTCAACTCCTTCTCCACAAAATGAGAAAACCAACCCCACAGTAGCTTTCTACACAAATCTGATGGCATCATTTAAATTCACAGCAGAGTAAATAAGCAATTTTCAGCTGCATCCCCCTGTGGTTTCCTTTATATAATGTTAAGGAAACAGGGAAATCTACCAAGCACAGACATTTATGTATGTAATTCAATGAACAAATTATTTACCACCCATGCCTCAAATTTCTACCTACTCATTTACCTACCTCTCTCTCTCTCTCACACACACACGCACCCCAAGCACCTCTTGGACCCAGAAATAGTATGAATATGGTTTTGCTTTAAAAAAAAAAGTTAACAGTCCCAATATACATGCTAAACACCATAGATGTGAACTGACTTTCAATTTTCTTCTTGGAAGTAATTTGCTCACTGATTTGGAATCTTAAGTAACTCAATATTTTCAGAAGCTTTACCAATAACATTTAAGGTACCAGCTTTTTGAAGAAAAGGAACTGGTGTACTCCAACGTATGCTTTAATTCTGTACTTTCAATGTTATTTGTAAAGGAATAATCATTACTTGCATAGGACCATATCCTGCATGTGTTCTGTTTTTTAGAAATCCAGATAACATCTGTGAAAATTTAATGTTTCAATGGAGGGCTGCTCAACTTATCTGAGCTTTTTACCCCTAACTCAGATCCACACAGCAACCCTTTAAAACCAGTTTTTACTATTGAACATGAAGTGAGACCAATACCCAAAAGGATCTCTTACAACTGTTCACCATGAAAGTTTGTCCCTTAGAGAACCATCCTTGACTGTGCCTGCAGTGTCCTCCACCTATATCATATGCAAAAATTCAACTACAAGGCACATGTTTGTTCCTTCACCATAATCACATTAAAGTTTCATTTATAAATGGTTTATAAAGGGGTAATATATAAATAGATTTTTAATAAATAATCGATTGTTACAGATTGTTAGATCAACAGGTTGCTTATAACCACAACTTGTATCTACTGAGGAGTTTCTACTCATGTTCTTAAACTGACATCTATAGTGTGCTTATAACCACCCGAGACACATACTAATGTCTGTAACATGCTTATAACTGAACAGATGTTGTAAACCCTTTATAAACCATGTATAATTGGACCCTTATTAACTGTGGCCCACATTTCAAATACAAATTTATTTCACCATCACCTTGCACTTGTGCACTGTTTTTTCTGATCTATTCTTTAAATCACTGCAGGTTTACCAAAGTAGTGTTACACCAGGGAAAGGTGTACATATCCAGAGTAGTGCCCACACAATGAAATGTAAAATTTAAGGCATGCCTTCTATGCAATCAACTAAATGCAGGGACAAACATTGTTTAGTAAACTCCTGGTTATCATGGCTCATGACTTCAACATGTTTACACAGAGTTTAAAATCAGAATTTGGCCAATTATCTCTTATTTCAATCCGTGTGAAATCACCATATCTAAGGAGCTGTCAGAAGGTATCTTCTGGGTAGAGCTACACTGAAGTAAGAAACCTGTGGCATAGCCAGGACTGGCCTGGGTCAGTGGATTCAGACTCGCTGGGCTAAAAATTACCGTGTAGGGCTCAGGCTGGAACCCAGGCTCTGAAACCCTCTGGTAGGTCTCAGTGTCCAGGTTCCAGCCCAAACCCAAACACCTAACTGCAGTTTTTTAGCCCTGCAGCCCCAGCCTAATGAGCAATGAGACCTGAGCTCTGAGATTCATGCCAGAGGTTTTTTATTGCAGTGTCGACACACCCTCTGCCAGATAAGACCTTGAACTTTTTGAATGAATTTGCAAATATAAAAAATTATACATTCTCAACAAGCATATTTCATATTCAAATGTTGTCAGGGCTAGTATGGCATCACCATATCTATTCATGATTTTCAATAATTCAAAATGTATGTAATTTTCTTCCACTAAAGCACTGCAAGGGACTGATTGTAAATCAGTCCATCCACCCTCTTCCTCACCCAAGCCAAATCCTCACCTGGTACAACTAAGTATCATCCTTATAATTCATAGTATTGTAAAGTCCGAAGTATGGGGAAATTCTTCATTAATTACTTATTAACATGAAATAGCTTTCCTGTGGTGACTGTACATAATTTAATAGTCCTAAAGTATCCCTTTTAGAAGGGATACAGGGTGTAAACCCTAAATTTCATCTTGCAAGAACAGAATTCAAGTCCTTCTCACTGTATGTTCTTTACCCCTATAGTTTGCTTTGGGGTCTGACTATATATCTTACAATTTAGAATAAAAAAATCTGTTTCTCTCCAATATACTACAGAGTAATTTGAAAATATATATGCACATCATAGGACTCTATACAAGTGTCAGCCTAAGCAATGGGGGTAAAAATTTTGTTTTATTTTGTTTACTCATTTCATTGCAGCACACAATTTAGAAGAAATTCCCTGGTGGTATCTCAAATCAGAAAATAGGTCTTTCTTCAATTGTATGGCAGCACGAGCAGATCGTCCAGATTCTTCCTGCTTATCATAAAAACGGTGAATATTTATTTGTAGAGACCAGTTTCGTTTCAGTGTCATACATGGTTTAGTTTATTTACCTTCACATGGCAGCAGCTTTAAGTAACTTTGCACAGAACGATCAACCTACCTGCCTGCTCTCCAACTGTACTCTAGTTACATGACTATCGGTGACTTACACCCTGCTTTGTAACAAGAAGAACAGCAAACAAATGGTAGATATTTTGACTATACTTTTAATTTGGCCTCATGCTTTGGCACCAAAATTCGATGTCTATCACCTCAACCCTATATGAATAAATTAGCTGGAGATCTTTTGAGGGGAAACAAATAAAAATTCTGTGCCTGGAGAAAGTATTTGATTTCTTTTTAAATATTATGTATTCTTGCTTCTGAAATACCACCATAAAGGCACCCAGTCAGTTCTAATCAGGTGTAATCCAGAGACAGAGTTAAGATAGTATGGAAAGGTCTTAGCAATAACATGAGATTGTCACTCGGGTATGATATTGCAAATAAGTCAATTTTAGCAGAATATTTTAGTTTTTGTCTGATATGGGTGTCATATTAGAACCTATAACAATCTTTTATTACTGATGACAGTATGTTTCCAGGCACAAGATACAGGTGCACAGTGACATTACAAAAGCTTTAATTTTAAATAAAAAGAAATGACATACGTATGGTGAAGGAACATATATAAGGTATTTATTACAGACGGATGAGGGTGATTACGTATGAAATGTGGTGGCGGGAACTGCAATCACAGTCAAAGATGGTTCACATTCAGGGAATCCCTGAAGAATGATGTGGTCATCGTGTGTGGACTTTGCTGACATCAGGCCTCGCTTCTGCTTGGCACCAGAAATTGTTTTAAAAGGTTGCTGCACTAATGTATTAGATTATCACTGAAGACATGAGTTGAAACGTAGGTAAACCTGCTGAAAAGAACAAATAAGAAGTTTTAAGAACACAGGAATACTGAATGTCACATTAGGAGTGCAGCTTTAAAGCAGAAAATGAAAAAAATGTTTAAAATGGAACTCTGGGTATAACTTCAGGCACATATTTAAGGTACAATTGAAGAATCTTTTTTTATGAAAAATAGCAATTAACTAGAATCCGCTACTCATTAGCCCCTCTCACAACAGTATACAGAAAAGTCACCTAGAAGACAAATTAAAAGATTCCAAACAAGACAGGTTCAGCCAGTTCCCTAAGAAACAAATTACAATTTCAGACAAGCTAGATTTCAAGCAGAATCGTTTCAACAAAGTAACTACTTGACATGGCAGTCAATTAAGATGCGGTCAAAAACATCCTGCTGAGGAGCAAAGAATAGTTAAGTGACCATATTTTAATATCAGCCTGAAAATAGAGTACTGGGCAGTAAATGTACTGCAAAAATCCAGGCAATAGAGAATATTAAAAATTAAGAAAATTTTATTTTTGTTAAACACTGTCAACTTTTTGATGACCAGAAAAGTAGAATATCAACCCAACAAAATAAGACACTGTTCTACTCTCACTGATAAATGCATCTGAACTTCCTGTTGATGTAAAATCTTTTCTTAAGATGTGTGAAAAGAAATACAGAGGATGGTAGGGACTAATGTGTGTCTTGCGATACCGCTTCTGAATACAATATTTGAAGTAAAAAACTGAGATATAATCACTAGAGGGGAAATTTTTTAAAAAAATTGAACAGTTGTGCTCACACCACTACACACATCTATTCATTGCTGGAATCAACTCACATTAATTTAAACAAAGCATTTAGATTTCTGCAGAAATATTTTTATAACCTTAAGCTCTGTAGAAGAGTTTTCATGTTTTGTTTTGTTTTTTTACACTTCCGATTAAACAGATTGTTTGAATTTAAACTTCACATTTGTAATTTGGAACACTTTACTGCTCAAGAACCAGAAAGTAAAAACAAACTAAATGTATTCTTACTGTCCAAAATGAATGAAATTAAAAAGAAAAATAATCAAAAGCAGATTTTTGAAAACATTTTCAGAGTTAATAGCCTCAAATGTTATTGGTGAGAAAGAAGAAGTATAGTTTTTTAGTCTACCTGTCCTTATACAGAGATTAGGTTGGAAACTGCTTTGAGTTGAACAAAGATTTTCAATAATGAGGGTCTCAGCCAGTTGCCAGGGTGAGGGTAATAATTATTGATAGGTTTGCCTCTGAGGTTAACTGTGGTGGGGTGGTGTCCCACCCCCATGCCAGATTGGGCTTCAACAGGCCAGAGTGGCTGCGCAAGGCGGCAGCCGATCAGGGAGGGCCTGTTAGAGAGCTAATCAGGGCCAGTATTACAGCCAGCCAATCAGGGCTAGGCTAGGCCCTATATAAAGGCTGCCCAGGAAGGGAGCAGGTAGTCTCTCCCAGGCCTTCAGAAGGTGAAGGTCTGTCTCCTGCGTGAGGAGACTAGCACCAGGGACAGTGCAGTGCTGGGCAGGCAGGGGGAGCAGAAGGGAACTGCCGCCCGGTACCTGCCAGGCTGTGGGCCCTGAGAAAAAGGGCCTAGTCAGTGCAAAGGGGCCGAAGGGGAAACGGCCCAGTAAGAGAGACGGACAAAGGGAGAGAAGGAGGGCAGGCAGGAAGGCTGCCACCAAAGGGTCCCTGGGTTGGGACCCAGAGTAGAGGGCGGGCCTGGGTCCCCCCCTTGCACTTCCACCTGGCTGTTAGGAGTGGCCATCACGGACTGCACTGGATCCCTGCCAAAAGGGGTTAGACTTTGGGGTGTGGTTGGCCATTGTGGCTGGGGTGAAGAGAAGGACTGCTGATAACACCAAACCCCCGGAAGGGAGTGAGACCGGAGCAGTGGGCACTGCCAGAGGGCAGCGTCCTGAAGAGGACGCCGCGAGCTGGGAGCAACGCGGGTCGAGACTCCAATCTAGGGTGAGAGACAGACAGGACACCACCAGCAGAGGGCGCGCCGCATGAACTGAGCTAATTCCCAGAGTGAACAGCAGGAGGCGCTGTGGTGGTGAGTCCCAACCCTGTCACATTAACATCTGACACTACATCAGGTCTCAAATTTTCAAAGGCATTTACAGATGTGGCCCAGAACTAGGTGATTCAAAATCTTCTCTCTGAACTTTCAGGTAGGGCTGTCTGGATTAGCTCAGATACCAGCCATCTTTGAAGCATTATACACTAATCTAAATCCACAAGAGATAAAAAGACAATTTAAATGTGAATTAAGTTCTCATCAGTCTCTTCTATTCACCAAAACATTTCAACTGTGACAAATGTAGGACAGTACATCTTTAAAGGTAAATCTCCACTGCTGCTGAGCATGCTTCCCAGCAAAGGTATATAGACATACAAAAATTGCAGTGTAGCTGAAGGCGGGCAATGGTTCAGGACACATAATGTTGCATGATCCCAACAGACAGGAAGAAAAACAATTTTGGGGAGGGACTTTAAAGGGAGAGAAGGGGGAAAAATTTAATAATTCACCACACAAAATATTTGTCCTCCATGTTAATAAATATTTAATCTATTCTGTACAAAATATTAACGCCTGGATTTAAGAGATTTTTGGCTTTTGCATATTACAGAAGACAAAGAGAATAGTTGTTGCTTGTCTGAATCATTTCACATTAAATAATTTAAAAAACAAGATCGGGGTTGTACGTCACTATTTTAGCACTATTTAACACTTGCAAAGACATCTATATTTAATTTTTCTTTTGAAAAATCTATCCAAGATTTTTATAATTTTCCTTCTTTTCCAAGCACAGAATTTAAAAAGCCTTATATTTAAGATATTGTAAAATCTATATAATAAAAGATTTATAATTACTGCATCTCAAAATTATGTATGTAATATTTTACACCTATCAATATTTCATATTGTAGCCATATATAAATATAATTCTCATTTGAGCGTGCTAATGCATTGGGACTGCACATCCCCCCTAACTGCCAACTTGTGTTCAAAAGTGGTTTGTTACTGAATAGGCAGGCTCACAACTCCTGCATCAGCTCAGTGCGTACAGTTTTGTGAAGAAAAATGCCCATATTTAATGGAGTTCTGTGAAAAAAATATCTTCACTGTACATCGTTATGAGGTCAAAAGATAGAGTTAATATTCCTTGCCTCCCTTCATTCCTATATTTATTGTTTGGGTCACTATGCCCGTTCAGTTACACTAAAATAGGTGGGTCAAGAAATGAAATGTCATTAAGAACACTGTATGCATAAAAAAGTCAGATAAGTCACAAAAAACCTTTAGCCACACTAGAGCTCATCTTTACTTCATAGAACAAAAACGGCTTTGATTAATTAATCAAAAAATAGGAACTGAAGAGTTTAAACAGATTTCCCTTATTTTGTTTTGGTGTTCAATAAAAAGGAACATGTGGCACTTTTACCTGTTCCTTTATGTCTTGTAACTGCTGCTGCAGCTTCTGTACATCTGCATTGACATTGGTGTTCTCCTTATCTTTCTGTAAAACTGGAATGTTTCCACTTGCTAAAATGCAGAGGAGAGTAATATTAAAAGCCTAGAACACGTTATGCAGCACTTACAACATAAAGAATAATTTCTTTTGTCTGCTAATCACAAAAATACTATTTCCATTTATCTGAATTATTGAAGCATTATTTCTAACAAATATATTTTGATAATCAAATTATATTTGTTATGACTCACTAGAATTCCATTCCTGAACGAAAAGAATTTACTGGGAAGCTTTAATTACAGTTTTTGACAAATATTTCCCTCATTGTGGCAGTTAAAATGCTAGCAACTACCTGGAGCCCCATCTACACGAATGCCCTCATGGATGCTCCACTGGTGAAAATTCTTTGGCAAAAAATCCCAGTGTCTATTGCTACATTGTTTGGTAATTCCAGACTGGGACTGAATCAATACTGCTAAAAATATCATGCCAATATTTGTCCAAATTGTTGAACAAACTTGGTTTGGCTATGTTTCCACTTATTTCATATTCACTTTGTGAATGTTCAGGAACCAAGTTTACTGACAGAAACAGCAAGTTTAAAGTGGAAAGTTTCAAAAGGCAAATTTTGAATTTTTAAACTTGAATGTTCACATTGGAAATGTGATTCTGAGTTATGCTCATCCCGTCAGGGATCAAATATCATGTAGCTATTCCAATTTAAATTAACCAACAGCTCAAATTTCAAGTATACAATGAACCACACACAGACACATACTACAAAAAATTATTCATGTAACTTGAAATAACTCAGAATAATTTAATAAATTCAAGAAAATTATAAACTGTTTAAGAACTAGTCAAACAGAAAAAGGCAGAACTCACTGAATAATTCTGACATCACAAATTATTTGGCCAGTTTTATTCTAGACAAAATGTTCTATTTCCCACTTCTACTGGGACTCCTCTGATTAGTCAAAGAGGCCAAGAAGTCAAGCTAACATTTGTAATTCGTATGGGGCCACATGCGTAAGTTTATTTGTGTATTTCAATTATATTCACTGGCAATTCCTAGACTTTGCTCCATGTGCCACATAGCTATATGGCCATGAAGTTCTGGAAGTTAAAGAGAAGGGTTCAAATCATCACTGACATATATACACACTTATGATGTTTCAGCTTCTGGTATCATGCTTCTTGGATATTGAAACAGCCCTTTTCAGACATGGTCTATGCTACAACAGCATCTACCACTATCCCATTTGGCGAGTGACAAACAGTAGGTGGAAGGCTGACACAAAAACTACTTTCTTTAAAACTTTCCTTCAAACGGATGATGTGAGGGATATATGGTCAACCCCCTTTTTTTTCAATGAAAGGAGAATGGAAGTATTAGAGAAAAAAGAAAAACACTCACAAATGTCATCAGTGGTATCTTCTGTACCTTTCCCTCCGCAACACATAATGAAAGGCACTCTCCGCTCAACCACTGCCCGGCACTGCACACACTTCTTCATCAGGCTTGCACAGTCTGGGAAAAGCAGAGAATTTACTCTCAGTAGCCTGCTAGTCTCTTTATTCTTGTTTCTGCGCTTCTATCCATGAGTTTAATCAGTTCATTTCATTCTATCCACAAATATACTACAAAAAATGACAATGTGTAGTTACAACACCAATGGCTGTGTTTGCAAAAAAATAATGTAAAAATAAGCACAAAGCCTATTCAAAAGTTAGTTAGGACCCAAAGAATCCATAAACAATACACTGCATGTGACCTACAAAAATCCATATTGTTTGTTTTTTTATTTTAGTGCATTTTGAAAGAATAGATTTTTTTTCTGCAAGCAAACTTACTCTTTCAAGAGCAAGAAATCCACAATTTGGAATAAATACCACCTCATCTTTAATTACCTCTATTTTACAATGGTACTGCAGAATTTAAATATAAGATCATGTGCATTTCCAAGATTTTTGATAATCATGGTGAAAATTAAGGACAGACTGGCAGTTTTTAATTCAGTTGCTTTCGTGACCTTATTAACAGTACTGGAATATTTTTTCTATTTTCCACTTAACCTTTTTAAAAAGCTATACCAAAGAAAGTGTATGAATGGGAAAACACCTACTTTCTCCCTCTATCTAAAAATATCCCTTGATTCACTTACATCCAATGGGCAAATGGGTGTCAGTAATTACTACAAAAAAGATCAAACCCTTTGAAGGGTAAATCTATATCTTTTGCTTATATTACAGGAGAAAGGCTGGAATTCTATAAGAAGAGAATGGTGTCACATGATTGCAGCAACACTGTATTGGGACCCAATGTAAGAGTTGTAAACAGTTCTCAGTGAGTGCTGGGGCACACATTAACCCTCTCACTCAGCAGACTTACTTTCCTTCCTCAAATGCGACAGGAAATAATCTGAAAAAACTTTTCCATATTTAGAACCTTCACTTCCTAATACAAAGCAGATATTGGCAACATGCACTTCAATGATCACACCTTTCACCATGGTAATCTATCTTCTTGCTATCCACCTCCTGGGGAATTAACCGAAAAGCTCTCTTCCCCCACTCATGCTCTCTCCACTGCACACAATGCAAAGAGTCTGGAGCTGGATGGCTGTGAAGGTAGTGAATATGTCAGACCTGAGTCACATCAAAGCAGTCGAGATAATGCCAGATTTCCTTAGCAAGATCAATTAAGCCACTGTTTATGGGGAGGACTACCTTCCCTCTCTTATGTAACTCCATAATGTCAACAAATAAGTATTCTATAGACAACTGACCATCAGCAAAGCCTCAGCAAGATGTCCGAAAAATTCTTGAAAGTTCTGGTGACAAAATGATCACTACATCCTCATCTTATTAAACAAAGGGGGGACAGTTTCTGGAGGCTCCTTAAGTGTTTTCTTTTTCCTCATCAGTTTCTGTACCATACACATCACAACACATCAGAGTGATCTGTGTGGCAGCAGATTCTCTTTGCAAACATGCTCCATTCTAAATCTTTGGGGGAAAGACAGCTCTTGCTGGAATCTTTGTATGTGATGTTAATGGAAGGTTTAGTCATAAATGTCTTTTAAAAAATTGTTTGGTTTCTATACCAATTAAAGTTTAATTGTATTTACACCGCTAGATGCCCTCACAAAACTGTCAAAGGAATCACATGTGTTCTAAAGATCTCAAAAAAAAAAAAGAATGCTAATTTATTTACAGAAATGTACAACAGGACTCTGACTACCACAACTCAGTGAGAATAAAATAATGCAGGTAGGTGAAATAAATCTCCTCTCTCAATTTTCCACTTAAACAGCTACAGTTCTGTTATTTGTCCTCCAAATAATTAAACTTTATTACAAGCAGGTGGTTTTACTGCATTCCAAGTAACGTCAAAGCTCTGATTACCAGACCAAAGTCAATTTACTTGAATAGCCTGCAATTAAGTCAACGTTTTAAAAGAATTTTTAGTGACTATTTTTAACGGACATCTTTTGTTGCATGATCATTATTTTGAAAGGTATTACCTGCCAAGGCTACTTACTCTCACAAGCACACATGTGACCACAAGGCTGGAAGAGTACTGCTGCTTTCTTGTCTGAACACACCACGCATTCTTCAATCTGCAGAAAAGAATAGTAAGGAATAACATGGGAAAGATTCCTTTCCTTTTTGTATCTATTCAATTTATATCTATTTGCTTACTTCCACCCCTTAGCAGGGCAAAGGGAATTTAACAAGCTCTGCTTAGTGCCATGTTAGCTACAACAAAACTATTTAGGAAGAAAAAACAGAGCTGATTCGCCACCTAAAAGTGGGATTTAAATGGGAGATTATCATATCTGTATCCAGAAGTCCTAGCTGGCAATATTTATGCTCTTTGCATTACTGGTTATCTAGGAATTATAAATCATACCAGCTAGGAGAATAAGGCCACCAGGCTGGTACACGTATTTTTCTTGGCTGTACGGTGCTCAATTAGTTTAGAAGGACTTTCTGCTGTAATCCAACAAAGTGGTATAGGACAGGATTTCTCAACTTTTCTCAGGGGTGGACCACATCTTAGAGAAATGGTCACACGGACCACCCATCTACTGATTCATGAATGCCCGGACCACCACTCCTCCCATTCATACAACATCCTTGTGACAACTAGAGCAACTACTTATGCAGAAAAGTAAAGTAATTGGTGTACTTTTTGCTTTCGTAACACACGTTAGCAACTGGAAACAAAAAGCCAGCACCATCTCTCTGCAGACCAGTTTGGGAAACTGGTTTAGTTGAACTAAATTATAATCTAAACTATGAAAAATGTCTATTTAATAAAAAATGACTTGCTCCGTCAGAGAAGAGAGCCAGTCCTGATTTCAGAGTGAGAGCCAGAAGGCAGAGTCTGGGCTATAATGGTCACCAGCTAATCACTGACCTCCTTTGATCAACTACCAGTGTGACAAGTGGTGGGGCTGTCTGGCTGATGGGGGAAGGGCACCCACAGAGACAACAGGATGTGGAAGCAAGCTTTTCTGAACCACTCTCCACCATTTTAAAGCCCTCTTCTCCTCCCTTCCCCCCCCCCCTTCAGGCTTACTAGTGGCATATGTTATCAGTTTGACACTCTGTATGCATGAGGTAGCTTGCTATATGTCGTATTAAGGGGGGGGTGATAGTTACAGCTATCGGGGGCACACCTGGGCTTTGAAGCAACTGCATGGTTTGCACTGTGCAAGTACCTTTGGATTTTGAAGTGACTGCACAAGCACATAATATAACTGTTTTGTCTTCAATTCACAGGATTACACATCCAGTGGCTGATCCTGGTACCATGGGCTACATTTCTCTCAACAGAGAGAAAATTAGGGGGTGGTGGGGGGGATTTGGTTGGTGCTCCCAGCACCACAGAAATCATGCACCTTTAATGTAAATATAGTGTAAGCCACACTTTGCTGGAAAAGAAGGTTCGATTTACATGGAGGCCAAGGCATTTGTATGAGGCCTGACAGATCAGGCAGTGGTCTCCATGGAGTTGGGGCCATGGTACAAGACATTCTTGGTAGGCCTGGATGTGTCAGGATGCTCTGAATTTGAGCACTGAAAAGGAGGAAGACTGCTGACTAGTTTGGGTGGCTGTGACTCCTCCCTTAAGATTACTACCTTTCGGAATTCTTATAATAAAGTTGCTGCCACTTCCCTAAGACAGATAATTCTTGTCTCTGTCCTCATTAACCCTTTTTCATTTGCAATGTGCAACAAGAAGCAATATCAGATAAATGCTGCACTCTGCTCTAACCACTGACAAACTAGACATGTGAGAGAAACCATGGCAGCTGAGACAGTGTACTTTGTTAGTACAGTCAGTCTCTTCTTTTCACAAAAAAATCACAACTGCAGGAAGAATACAATGGGAATATTAAAAATTGTGTTAAGTACCTTTGTTCTGGACTGGACTTGCTCTTTACAGATGAGGCATTTCTTGACCCGTGGTGAGCAGAGGGAACAAGTAGCAATATGTCCACATGGGCCAAATAACGTATCTCTCTTCATGTCTGAACACACCATACATTCTTCTAAAGTTTCTGAGTCATTGCTGATCATAGACGGACTTCGAGAGCCAACCTGTCCACTAAAAAAAACCACCTCACAGTCAGGCTTAAGTCAGCATTACAACTTTGTGCATATTCTGAAAACACTTTTGTAAATCATACTGTACTTCAAGCCCCAAGTCATTTGCTTATGTGTACTACTCAGTCTAGTTTGTGCACAGATTGTATCACCCCTTCTGTTAACTTGTATGTAAAGCTGCTGAGGCATTTGGGTGTCAGTGTCATCAGTATGGAGATTACAGTTCTAATTTTACATGAGGTACAAGCAACGTAATTTTCTGGCTGACTGGAGCATAGCTACATGCTTGGATAAATCAATCTGCAGAAAAAGTTGATAACAGTGGGTTGGAGACGCATCTAGAGAGTGTATGAGGAGAGAACACTTCTACTCCCATCTTTATGTCAATATTTATCTAGGCCTGGGGGCCCGATCGACAGCACCCGGGGTGGCGTGGCCAAAGCCAAAGCCTGATCCCCACTGCCCCGGGCAGGCAGGCCAAAGCCCAAGCCCAAGGGCTTCAGCCCCAGCAGGGAGCCTGCAACCTAAGCCCTGATGCCCTAAGGCTTTGGTCCCGGGTGGTGGGTCTCTGGCCTCAGCAAATCTAAGCCAGCCCTGGCAACTCCCTTAAAATGGGGTTGCGACCAGTGTTCCCTCTAATTTTTTACATCCATGTGCAGAATGAATTTTGTTATGTGAACCCATATGGAGGTATGTGACATACATCACCTTCATATTGGTGCACATAACAAAATTCATGTGGTAGGGGTGGGGCCAAGGGATTCGGAGTGTGGGAAGGGGCTCAAGGCTGGGGCAGAGGGTTGGAGTCGGGCAAGGGCTCTGGCTGGGAGTGCAGACTCTGGGGTGGGGCTGAGGATGAGGGGTTCTGGAGGTGGTTCAGGGCTGGGCAGAGGGTTGAGTGCAGGGGATGAGGACTCCAGCTAGGAGTGAAGGCTCTGGAGTGGGGCCGGGGATGAGGTGTGTGGGGTGCAGGCTGCCCATTGGCTATGGTGGGGAGAGAGAACTCCCCCCAGCCCTCTCTCAGTGCAGTAGCTCAGGCCAAGGGACAGGTGCCTCTCCCTGGCTGCGGCAGTTCCGGTGAGGGTGGGCTGGGCTGAGGGAGGGGTTCCTCTCCTCGGCAGCTCAAGCAGACCTGGGCTGGGCTGAGGGAGGGGCGCCTTTCCCCCAGCCACTGTAAGTCCGGGACACCTTGGCACTGGGGCTGGCCCGAGGGAGGAGCACCTCTTCCCCAGCTGCAGCAAATCCGAAGCAGCTTGGTGCTGGGGCCAGGCTGAGGAAGAAGCCCCTCTCCCCCAGCTGGGGCAACTCAGCACTGGGGCCAGCAGGGAGCGGTGACTCTCCCCAAGCAGCGGCACCTCAGCGCTGGGGCCGAAGGGGTGGGGCGCCTCTCCCACAGCAGCGGCAGCTGGGGCTGGCGGAGAGGGGCGCCTGAACCCCTGCGCTGGGCTTAATAGGCAGCTGCGTCGCTGAACAGCTTAGAGGGAACATAGGTTGCAACCCACTTTGGGGTCCTGTCCCACAGTTTGAGAACAGCTGAACTAGGACTTTTTTTTTTTTTCTATGCTGCTGCACACCCAGCAGAGGGAGCACATGTTAAACAAAACTTTACTTCCAGTGGGCTAACTACACCAATAAAGGTGCTTGTGCACAAACAAAATAGCCAAATGACTCATGTTCCACGCAGACAGGAAGGCTGAGAAGAAAATACCTGCCAAACCCGGGCAGACAATTTATAAGAAATTTCCTTTTCATTTTATTTAGAAATTTAAAAATCACAATATGGAGATAAAAAATGTACAACTCAACAGAGATGGCTATATGGATCTGAGAATTAATGAAAGGAGCATTTGACCTCTAAATCACTAATGTGAATCTAACCTGGACAAGCAGGAACTGGAAACTTACTATTTAATGGGTGGCTGATGGCATACATAAAATATTGAAGTCAGTCTACTTCCTAGAAGATAGCCTACTTCCATGCCCCACTATTTTTAAGTATCAGTACTTGATACAGAGAAAGAACACTGAAAGGGCATGGATATAGAATTACTCTAAGATGAGGAGGGACATGCTGCGCATGTCTCAAGCAGAACAGGGAAGCTTGCTCTGTACTGATGCTCATTTTGTACTTAATCCGTTGACCTCAGTTTCAACTAATTATTTTGTAAATAACATTCAAGACATATGCAGCAGAATATAACTACTTACCTTTATCTTGATTTTCACTAGTCTATTATGACTAATACTTGAAAAAGAGACATTGTTTTTTTTAATTCTACTTCAATTGATCTATCCCGAGGAAATGAAGACCTGTAAACAGGATGCTCAGAAATTTCATATTGTATTTATATACAAACCTGACTTTTTCTTTGTGACATTTAGCCAATGCTTTGCAGAGGCTAGGATCAGGGCAGAGGTCAAGAGGAGACTGACCCTTCTTATTACGAATACTGAGGTCAGCTCCGTTTGCTGCAAGAAAGCAGGCAATAGATGCTGCACTCTTCTTCTCTGCTCCCTGGGTACCAAGTCCCATTATTAACTGAAAGAAAGTAAATAGGCAACTGACTTGAGATTCTCTATTTAAATACTTGAGAATATAGTCTTACTACTCAAGGAAAACAGACCATTTAAATGTGCACATATATAAGAATATATTTTCTAAATAGTAGTTTGATTAGATCTGAGCATGCATTTTTAGCTTATCTGCAGTTCTAAGATGAAAATCATTGTACAAGTACCCAATTTTCAACCAGATAAGTTCCCTGCATAGACTAATTCATTAAAGGCAACAACATCTAAGTATTCAAAAACACAATGTAATCTCTGTGCACCTGTATTCTGGGGTCACAGAACCAGTGCTCTCCAAATCTAACCCTAACTCTGTCACAAAGCTTAATGGTAGCACATAATTCCCGTCAGTTTTCTTTATACCAGTTTTTCTAATTATCCTGCTTTGACCAAACAGTTAAGGGAAAGAATGTAAGGCCTTTTATCTAATGTGAGTGTGGATCCATTACGCCATCTTAAGCAAACTTCAGCCTTTCGATAATAAAGATCTTCTATAGATTTAAAACCTGCAGAGTAGGAACTAGAACAACACACGACTTAACACTGAAAATATGTCTATCCTGGAAGACTGTGGACAGGTGGAGAACTAGAAGGATAACATCACAAGTACCAAGGAAGAAAAACAGAAGAAATGAAAGAGGAAGTGATTTCCCTTTCTACTGTGACACTTATTTTGAATTGAATAAAACATCAGTAAATTGGGAACTGAGTAAAACATGAAGGTAGCGATTATAACAAATACAATAACAGAACAATATTATATTATAAAACAGCCAGCTATGGAACACTTAATTTTAGTAAAATAAACTTTTCACATTAACAACTTCCACTATGAGCAATGGGAAAAGAAATAGGTGAATGTGTTCCATGAACATCAAGAGGGTTTTTGTTTGTTTTTTTGAGAACTTGCTAGCCACTGCATCATGTGGGGAAAATAAACCAAGACCCTTTACCTCAAAGTAGACTTACAGCATCCAGTGTAACTGTAGTCTTGCTTCTGCAATAGCTTAGTCAGTTGTAATATTTCATATCTTGATCACCATTTTACAGACGCTGAAGTCACACTGAAGTCTCAAAGGACTGACAGCTTTAAAACTTTAATTTAAACTCAGTGCTACAGTGGAGCAAGAAATCATCTTTTCATTCTAAATATTTCAAAGATCTTTTAAATCTTAGATTCACTGTATAGTATGGGCTACAGAAGTCTCTGATGGCCCACATTCAAAAAAAAAAAAAAAAAGCAGCTATTGGATGATTTTAACAATGGAGTTACTAAAAATCAGATTTCTCAGATAAAAATCAAGAAATGCAGATCTACTTTATGCAACTTAATGTTGTCTGTTAGCATTTAGTGGTCATTGTCCTAATGTGAGGGAGGATGTAATAATGTTGCAAACACTACTACTTAAAAGGCCAAATTCTGGGATTACAATTAATCTTCTTTCAAAGGTTTTAATCCAACTTCGGTATTCATATTACTATCCTACTTAAAGATATAATACAAATTCTTCATGAGATGGCCTTAAAACTCCAGTAAATACAATACAATAAAATTTGCATATATTTTACATGCGTGCACATAACTCCAACGGACTTGAATGGGAGCAATATACACTCATGAGGGTAGACTGTGAACCTAAAAAGGCTTGTTATTGAAACAATAATTTACAGTTAAATCTGGTTTTTAATAGTAGAGGAAATAAGAAAACACCAGCCTTCTGCTGTACCTAAACTATTTGATATTGTAACGTACATTAATTATTGTATATTAGCCTTATTTAGGCAATAACAGATGGGCATTGAGATGGCCTCCTTAGATTTGATTTGATACATTTCTGCAGGATTAACAATATCAAACAATATTTTGAGAATGATTCAAGATAGTTTCCAGGCATGCATTAGCTAGACTTTTCAAATGGGTACTGCTCTCATTATATGAAGTGGACAATTCAAGCAAGATTACAAAATCCTTGCATGTAAGCACCAGTCTCCTCCACATCCCGCATGCTTCCCAAATATTTCCTTTAGTTATGCAAAAGTTCTTCTTTTGACAAAGGATACATGTAAATATAAGTGGGAAAAGCCCAGATCCATGACTGACCTCAGTGGGAGCTGCTGCTGGTTGCTCACCACTTATTTAGGTGTTTAAATATGTATTTGAGCTTAACTTTCAACCAAGATTTAAAAAAAAAAACAAAAAAAAAACTTAAGTTCTGTTCTGACAATATATTACTTCCAAGTGAAGTACATAACTCAAAGAAACTGGAAGACTACGGAATACAATAGTTTGGCAACCCAACCTCTCTTAAGAATGACTTAACCAGGAAATCCTAAAATGAGGAGGAGAAGACTGGTAGCCAAGAAAGAAAGAAAGGGGGGAAAAAAAGCTTCAATTTCATGCAGATGCTGCCAGTGAAAAGGGGTGGTCACTGAAAAACCAATTCAATGCAGCGCTGAATCTGAGAAAGAACATTCATGTGCGTCACGCTTACTGTATGCTTACTTCAGATGTAACTTCTCAAACACAAAGCATTTTTAGTAACTTGTCACAAAGTTCATTTCAGACCACGGAACTGAAACTGACCCTTTATTGTTCTTTTATCCCACTTATTTAAGAGGAGTTCTGTGTAATACTGCTCCAACTTTTCCTTACATATGCCAATCACTTAGGAGGAACAGTAAATATTTTATTAAAAATAATATTTCAAATCCTTCTATAAAACACTCAGGCAAGTATACTTCAACTGAGTTAAGAATGTGTATTTTTTCCTAATAGCCCTATTCATAACTTTTTGATCTTGACAGGTATGCCTGCTTGATACATCCAATTTTGCTTCCTTTTATTACTTGTACAGTGGTTACTATTAAAAAGTTATTAAGTATCACACAGATGATTTTCAGAGTTAACAGTTACATCCCTATCTTATTTATATAGGTTGGTACATTAGTAAATGTTGACTTTTTAATGATGTACAGTGAATTTACAGTTTTGAATAGCTGCCTTTTTTCCTATAAAACTTTTGTTTAAATGAAACTGTCTCTGGAATATTATGTACAATTACAATAAAAAATGACTACGTAAAATAGGCACTTTGTTACTCAGCAAATCTGACCCTTTGGTATATTCTGAATCAAATATTTTAGCGACAGAAAATAGTTTTTACTTCTGTTTACATCTGTTAGCCCTGCAGAGTCAACACAGACATGAATGTGATGTATGAATTCTACTCCTGGTTTCTGTAGCAACAAAAATTTTACCTCCAATTGCAAGGTAAAATTCAATCTTATACCAACAAAACCCTACTGTTTTAGCAGGGTTTACAGGAGTAATTGAGGGGGGGAAATTCTGCTTTAATCAATCAAGAGAGGGAGGTCGCAATTGGTGTACGTTTGGTCCCACAGATTCTTTATTAGTAGAGGTGAAGTTGCATGATCAAGAAAGAATTCCACCCGACTTTCAGATCCCAGGTGAGTTAGCAGAACTGGCTATGGTGAAAAAAGCCAACTATTTTTAACTTTAAATTGAGCAAGTTTGAGCTAGAGTCACTGAGAAAAACATTGTTCTACTATACTGTCTAGAATGCTTTTCAAAGCAAAACTGAATTGTAATGTTATGATTTAAAACAAGAGTCAAGAATTTTGACTGAGGCACCCTATAATTACACTATGGCATGTTTACACATCACTCAGTGATGTATTAAGCAGTAACTTCACAGATATGTGGATGTGTAGAAATATTTTATGCATCAAGTGCCATAAAAGCAAAAATTTCTGAAATGTAATGTACACACAATGACAAATATACACACACAATAGCAAACCAATGGTAACAAAATGATCATTTTAAAATGTGATTTGTTTTTAAAATCACCAAAGCACTCAAACATTCAAAAAGGACTAGTCTATAAAATTTTTCTAAAAGGAGGCAATATATCAGTCAAGAGCATTTGACTATTTAAAAGATGTGTCTAAGAAATAACTTAAAAAAAAATTCATCTCTAGACAGAAGCATTTTTTTAATCAGTCGTTTTTTTAATCAGGAAAAAGTGTAAGTCTCTCAATTAGAAGTTTAATTTAAATAACCTCCTTTGCCTTAATTGTAACATCACTGGTAGGCGTAGTTATTATTCTTTGTACTAAGTTATGCCAGTTCAGTCTAAGGGGTGTGAACCCCACCCCCCACCCCCGGAGCATCGCAAGTTTCAGCGCTGTAAAGTGCCAGTGTAGACAGCGCTCCCAGCGCTGGTACCTATTCCCCTCATGGAGATAGCTTTTTTAGAGCGCTGTGAGAGCTCTCTCAGCACTATGCTGCGACTACACACGGCAGCGCTTTAACATTGCCAGTAAAGACGTGCCTTTAGAAAGATCACTCCTATTTCTCCATTTACTGTATATGGATTTACATCCTTGTAATAATATTTAAACTGCAATTTTATCACAATAAGATAGTTGCCTTATTTATCTCTTTCCCCTTCTCCCCAACATCAATGACCATCCTTAGTTTTTTGGGCATTAACAATTTAACTTTGATCCTTGTCTTTCATAGTTGGTGAGACACCAGCCTCATCAGAATAGACTTCTGAAATGAATTTGTCAGGACACAAATATAACTTACTAGGTAACATGATTAAGCTACAGCTAAATGCAATTAACCTGCATAATTTCTCTAAGTTTTAGAGCTAAAACACAAAACATAAAACATAATACATGAAAGCTACAAACAAAGCCATGCAAGATGTTAAATCAAAGCATATTTTATTCTTAATCTCTGTACTATATTACTGCTTATTTGTTTCTATTAAAAATAATTTCTTCCAAATTCCTGGAACTCATACAAATTCACTACCAAAGACAAGTCTATGATAATATTTTTGGGCAAACACATCTTTTTCTTTAAAACAGATGAGTTAATGAAATAAAATAATAATAATAAGCATAAAAAAGTGCATATGTAACAATTTGATTTTAATATGGCCCCGCAATTTGGTGAAGAATGTCTCTAAATAAATCTGTGCTGACAACAAGCAGTTCAACAGTACAGAATCTTCAGACTAGACTACAGAAAGAGGTGTACGGGAAAGAAAGTAATAAACAAATTTTATTTACTGTGTTCTTTGATGGCTCCCAAGCAGTATCTACCTTGCCCACATCTTGCATGTCTTGGAGCTGGCGAAGCTGTGACAAAGTATGATGCCTCAGGGCTTCATGTAGGGGAGTATCCCCATCTTTATCCTGAATATCCAGTTTAGCACCTGCACGGACTAAGAGCTGAAAGAGAAAGAATCTTATTTAGATAACACAAGGAAAACTACCAATATTGTTTTAAGGAAAAAAATGCAATGGAAAATCAGTTCTTTTAATTACCCTAAAAGGCCTGAAAATGATAAAGAAATTCTGATTATTTACCTTACAGTAATTGATCGAGACATGTTGTCCCTATGTGTATTCCACTTCAGGTGCAAACGCACTCCATACACCTGAGTATGGAAGACTTTACATTAGTAGTGTCTGATGGTCTGTGCTGGTGCCCTCTACCTCTGAACTGACCAAGGACCAACCACCTCTCCAGTTCCTTCTCTACCACAAATCACTTTAGGAAAGAATCTGAAGTGGAGGGAAAGGAGAGTGGGTAATGGAATACACGTAGGGATTACACATCTCAAACTCCAGTTGCCATAAGATAAGTAACCAGAATTTCTCTTCTATCTGATGGGCCCCAGGGTATACTCCACGTGAGGTGACTCTCAAACAGTATTCACTGAAGAGGAGGACACAGGACCCCTGCTGTATCACAGACTGCAGGACTACTGTGCCAAAGGATGCGTCTGCTGACGAAGCTTGTAACAGGGCACAACGTGTAGTAAAGGTACAAGAGAGGCCCATATTGCCACACTACAGATACCCAGAAGGGGAACACCCAAAAGAGAATCTAGCCTGGACTCTCACTGTCATCTTATAGCAAAAGCAAGCTGCAATCTGAAATCCACTTAGAATGTCTTTGTGAGGAGATTGCCTCCCATTTAATCTGTTTAATGAAGGAGATAAAAAGCTTCAGAGATTTCCTGAAGGGTTTGTCCTCTATATGAGGAGCATCCAAAGAATGAGACTTCCTGTCTTCTCCAGTTGCATGAAGTTTTGGGCAGAAACCAGGTAGGCTATGATCTGATTTAATGGAATTTAGAGAGTCTTTCTAATGAATACAGGGCGCAGCCTGGAAAAGCCTTCTCCTTACAGAAAACTGTGTAGGGTGGGTCTGCCATAAGGGCCCCCAAGATCACCTACTCTTCTAGTGGACTGTATTCACAAAGGTCATCTTTATAGACAGATGAAGAAAGGGGCAGGAGGCTAAAGATTCCAATGGAAGATTCATGAGCGCTGACAATATGAGATCAAGATCCTAAGTCAGCATAAGTTTCAGTACCCAAGGAGAGGTTCTGGCAAGGCCTTCTACCAGAGGATGGAAAACATTAATCACTGCCAAGTGCATTCGCAGCAAGCTGTGAGACAGACCCAGTCATTTTAAAGAGGAGATAGTACAGAGTGATAGGAATCTGTGAAACCTTTGGAAATATCAGATGATGTAGGGACCAGATAAAATTTTATTCCATTTTGCAGCGTAACACTTTCTTGTAGAGACTTTCTGCTATTATTGATGATGGATTGTACCACCTCTGAACATGACCTCTCTAAGCTTACTGTTCATCCAAATACTGGGCTTTTAGATTGAGGGATGCTGGGATTGGGATGGGAGATATTTCTTTTGTCCTGAGTCAGCAGGTCCAACACAAATGGATTCATATGCACAGAGAAGAAGCCATCTGAAAGGATGCTGCTGAAACAAAACTGCCTCAGAAAACAGGGTGCCACTTGGCCTACCGATGCTTTACCCTGCTGATTTTTCTCAGAAATCAAGGTAAGACAGAAACGGGTGAGGAATCATACATGAGCAGGTCTGAACACTGCACTAGGAAAAATGTCCCCCCAGTAGTTGTGCCCCAGAACTGCTCACAACCAGTAGGCCGGGTATTTCTTGTTCTCTCGGGACACAAAGAGGTCCCATGATGGGAATCCCCACTGACAGAAAATGCTCTGTACAACTGAGTCATGAAGTTTACACTTGTGGTCTCTGTGGAAGTGCCAACTGAGGCTGTCCACAGAAGTGTATATTATTTCTGATAGGTGCACTGCCAAAAATGGTGATCTGGAGTCAGCTACACCTATTCCAGAGCTTGATCACTTCTATGCAAAGAGGAGTGGATCTTGCTTCTTCCTGTATGTTATATAATATACTGTAGTCACACCATCCAACATGACCTGAATGTATAGGGCACGGATGAAGGGCAGGAACCTTTTGCAGGCTTTCTGTAGTGCTTGCAATTTGAGGAGACTGATGTGAAGCTTAGATTCTTACTAGGACCAAGCGTCTTGACCCACAGTTTGTCCAGATGCATTTTCAATTCAGTAGGGAGGCATCCATAATTAGCTTCTTTGTGGTTGGAATGGGGTACAAAGGGAACCGCTATCCATACAGTTTCTCTGTCTTCCTACCAGGTGAAGGATGTCAGAACACTGGGAAATTGAGCAGAGACAGCCTGGGCAACAGAGTCTCAGAGAGTAAACTGTCCATAAGCATGCCTGAAAACACCAAAGATGAAGCCCTGAAAAGGGGATTATTCTCCCATTTTTGAAAGGGAAAGGCAATGCCCTAGGGTGCCAATTGCCACAGCATCACTTTGCTTTCCATTCCAAGCAAACTGTTCATGCTGGTTCTTCTTGAGCATATTAAGTCTGGTATAAGGAATCTACACCACCTACAGCAAGCTGAGTTTATGCCCGGCCAATCATCCACAGAACAGATTTTTACCATTAGACAAACTGTTGAAAAAGCCTAAGAATTTTGGCCCAGGAAAGAGAAGGTATGCATATAGCCTTTATTGATTGAAAAGCTGCCTGACTGTTGATCATTGCTCCCTTGGGCTCTGCCTAGCTCCTCAACCTTCTCATAGAGATGTACCATGAAAGTGAGAGCTGTGTTCACTGAGATGTCCAACTGCTTTGAATACAACAACAACATCCATCAAGGGTGCATGGCTGTACCGATCTGTTCAACACAGTTATTGACCAAATGAGGGAAACCGTCACTAGTTGCATATCAGAGTTGATATTGCATGACTTCTGCGTAACAGACCTGGAATACACAGATGACTCAGCTATATTTACATCCCCACAAACTAATCTCATCAATGCCCTGAATATATTTATAGAAGACGCAAGTAGGCTTGGTCTACTTGGAAGAAGACTGAACTGACAAAAGTGGCTGATGGACTTCTACCCCTACCCATAATCATCAATGGACAAGAAGTTGATTTCATTGAGTATCTTAGCTCTGTTGTCACCAAAGGAGGTTGCCTTGCTGACATGAAATATCAAATCAGCAAGCCTGTGGGTGTTATGCAGACTCTTTGGAAGCCTCCATGGCGTCAATGCCACATATCAACTCAGACTAAGATAGCATCTATCAAGCAGCAGTGGCTTCTGTCCTTTTATAAAGCTCTGAAATCCAGGCCACCACAGACACAAAAATGTGCCAGCTAGATGCTTTCAACATGAAACAGCAATGATGTATTGAAGGAACATGGTGATTTCATCATGTTACACAAAAGGATGTCAGGTGTTGGACCAACCACCCTCCAAGTGTTTTCCCAAGTGACTCAAAGCTGGCTCAGGTGGCTTGGCCAGAGTCTATATCCGTGCCAGCTTGATATGTTTGATCCAACAAAAGCTGGAGGGACAAGACCTCACAGGCTACTTCAGACACACTGGAGTGATGTCATGGCTTCCAACCTCATCCACATTATAGTCTTAATACGGAGCAGGCTACAACACTGGCAGGAGACCAGGCTCTCTGGACACGGGTGATCCAAAGGATTCTATGCTCCATGAGTGAGAAAATTAATAAATGGTGTCATACAGGTAAAGGAGGCCACATGGCCTAAGAGGGGAAGGCAGCATCAGCATCACTGTCATCTGAGAGCTGAGTCGAAGCTGGATGATGAGGTCCCTCACAGCTTGGAATCTGTCCTGGTCTAACTATGCTGTGGCTGTAATCAAATCCAAAGGTGCTTCAATAAAGTCTATAGTTTGTGTGGCAATTAAAAGGACTTTTCTTGTTTTACCTGGAGCCCTGAGGATTGAACGAGGCTGAGGAGTGATAGGGTTGTTCATCATATATCTCAGTATGATCAACTTGTAACCAGCCAATCATCAAGGTAGGGAAATACTGGCAATGCAGGTAAGCTATCACCATGGATAGCACCTTCTTGAAAACTCTAGGGCCTGTCAAAAAACGGAAGGGAAGAACTCTGCACTGGTAATGGTCTAGGCCCACTGTAAATCTCCTGTGTGCTGGGTGAATGTCTAGCTGAAAATAGGAGTCCTTCAATCAAGAGCTGCAAGCCAGTCACCTTTGCTCTGAGAGGGGATTATAGAGATGATCACTCTGAATCTCGAAAAGCAAATGAACATACGCACTTCAGTCTCTAGAATGGGGTCTCCAGTCTCCAATCCTTTTGGGGATGAGGAAATACCTTGAATAAAAAAAACTTCCCACTATGCTGAGGAGGGACTGGAGCTCTAGAGTTCCTAGCTGAAACAGGGAGTCTACCTCCTGTCTGAGCATCCTCTCTTGAGACGAGTTCATGAAGAGGGATGAAAGGAAGGGGGTTTTTATGGTAGGAATAGAGAGAAATTCTACTGTATAGCTGATAATGATTTCTAGGACTTGTCACCAGGGAGAAACAGGCCAGACAGTCACTGAATGGAGAGTGGATGCTGGGTGATATGGGAACTTTGTTTGTAGCTCTTGAGGGTCCCATCAACAGGGTTTCTTAGCAGAAGACTGGGGAGAGAACAATGGAAGGATCTTCTCTCAGCTGCACTGCCCACTCTGGCACTTTCTGGGAGGCTTGTAAGGCTTTGGTGGTAAAAAGGCAGAGGACCAGGGTACTGTTTAAATGGTGATTTGGAGTATTTTCTCTGAGGTGCTGTCACGTGTATACCCAAGGAGCAAAGGTTTGCATGAGAATCCTTAAGGATATGCAGTGACTTATCCGTTTTGTCACTGAGCAGACCATCACTCCTGAAGGGGAAATGCTCTGCCATAGCTTGAATTTCCTTGGAAAACCCCAAGGACTGGACCCATGAAGTCTGAAGGAGTGTCCACTGCAACTACTGAACCTGCAAGAGTGAGAGGGTGCCCAAGACACTGTGGAACCTTTTTCAGGGCTAATCTTGCATCACAATACGGCCAGTGTAGCCAATGCCTTCGTTTCAAGCTCACCAGAGAAGTGGAAGTTCTCAGAATTCCACAGGGGGAGCCAATGGTACCGGATGCCTAGTAATGCCTCAAATGGCCAACAGTACTGGAGAATGACAGCCCAATGATGTGGGTACATCCCTAGGTGATTACCAGTTCTGAGTGTATTGGTGAATCCAGGTCAGCATACACAGCCAGGTCACTGAGGATATGATATCCAACCCATGATGATGGGGAGTGGCAGGGAAGGTGGAGCCACTGTGCAATCACTAACCAGGAAGACCCAAGCAGGCCATGCAGCACTTGAAGGCGAGATCTAGGGCATGCTAAGTATTCCAAATGGTGGAGCTATTGAGGGGAATCCCCCAGGCCCCTACTAATACTATCTAACTCACTAAAAACTATCTAAAAGTGTTTATTTACAGAAAAATAAATCAGAGCAGGATTGCTTGTAAAGCTGCAGACAATGAAGAGGTTCCTTCTCGTACCATGGGCAATACCAAGGAACTGGACAGGTGATTGGTCTGTGCCACCCATTGTGATCTCAATTCAGAGGACAGGGAAGCAGGGGGCACAGGCATGGAAAATCTCCCAGTCTCAGGCTATATCTATGCTACAAACTACAGATGTGATTCACAGATCGCGTACACATGCTAGCCTGATGAGAGCTAATGCGAGAATGTGTATGTGAACTGGGAATCACACCTCTAGTTTGTAGTGTAGATGTAGCCTCACACACGAAGTGCACATGTGCTTCGAGTGGAATATGCGTAAGGACAATCACTTGAAGGAGGACTTTATTTTACTGTAATTTAAATAGAATATTCACATTTCATTCTGTATTTTCCAGGCTTTGTACTCCAATTCCAATTAGGATTTTAGTTATATTCAATTGCTCTCTGTTTTATTTCAGCATGAACTTGATTTCAAGCTGTATTTTGAGGGGGAGCTGGGATAAAAACCATGCCAGAAGAACCACACCATGCTTTTTAAGACTTGAGAGATATCCTACATGTAAACAGTGCAACACTACAGAAGCAATATATCAGAAATAAAGGAAGGCTAACAAGGTGAATCGCTAAATGGTTTCCATAAAATTGTTCAGAATTATTTTTACATGATATGTATCACCATAAGAAAGTTACGATAGCCTCAAAATCAACAGAGCAATTAAACATGTGCATACGTCTATCCTTATTCAACAAAGCACTTAAGCACCTGCTTAAAGTTAAGGATATGCTTAAACCCCATTGAAGGCAGTGAGATTTAAGTATCTTCTTTAAGTTAAACAGGTGCTTAAGTGTTTTGCTGAACAGAAATGGACTGCTGAATCAGCCCCTCTATGATTAAGGAGTACAATTATATCCTGCACTGAGGCTTGAAAAGCCCACTTGCAACTAGCAAGTGGAAAGTTTCCTTAGTGAGCGTGTAGCCTAAAGCCATCACTCTACACAGAACGCAAGGTTTTGTTTAAATTTTTTTCTTCGTAACAGTTTTCTAGTGAAGTCATAAGCATACATGTGATACATATCAGTCTAACACACATTTCCAAAATAAATCCAAATAAAGTCAAACTCTAAGAAAAGAAATGATAAAAATAATGAAGATATCCCATATCATTAGCAACTTACACTGGCATTGTACATTATAAAACAACCAACTGCTGAAGAACTGAAGAATTCACCATTATATCTCCTGACAATACTTACAAATTCTTTACTCTTAAAGAAATTAAGTTGCTAGCCAATATGCTTGTGAAGGTAACTGTCAAATATGAGTTGATGCAGCACTACTTTCCCTAGTCCACAGATAGATCACAACAGCAGTGTGAAAAACAAGATGGTCAGTTTCATCACTGCTATTTAAAAAAAACTGTTAGCAGTTAAAATGTCAAAATATCAACTTCAGACTTCTAAGAACTGGCAAAAACCATGAGTAGCAGCAGAGACAAAAAGACCCCAGAAAGCAGAGATATGAGAAGGAGCAAGAGGAACAACCCTCCCCTCCAGCAGCCACAATACTCTTTGAGAGGAGTATGGTAGCACACAATCCCCCACCATAAAACACAAGAGTCAGAAGGGTCTAGAGTAGGGGTGGCCAACCTGTGGCTCCAGAGCCACATGCGGCTCTTCCGAAGTTAATATGCGGCTCCTTGTATAGGCATCAACTCCAGGGCTGGAGCTATAGGCACCAACTTTCCAATGTGCCGGGGGTGCTCACTGCTCAACTCCTGGCTCTGCCGCAGGCCCTGTCCCCATTCCACCCCTTCCCGCACCCTCCCCTGAGCCTGCCGTGCCCTCACTCCTCCCCCTCTGAGCCTCTGCAAGCCACAAAACAGCTGACTGGGAGGTGTGGAGAGGGAGAGGGAGGCACTGATCAGCGGGGCTGCCAGTGGGCAGGAGGTGCTGGGAGCAGAGGAGGGGGACCTGATGGGGGGCTGTTGACCTATTGCTGTGGCTCTTTGGCAATGTACATTGGTAAATTCTGGCTCCGTCTCAGGCTCAGGTTGGTCACCCTGGTCTAGAGGAAAAGAGACACCAGACAATAAAGCTCCTTTCTCCCTTCCAGACCCCGGAGCAATTTGGGACTTACATTTCCTCAGGACCTAATAGCCAGAAAATGATGTACAAGACTGCCCTTCCTATCCGCAAAGCAAGGTCCAGGGACAGCAGCCAGGTAAAAAGCCCTAGCACCCTCCCCTTTACTCAGCAAATGGTGTTAGACAGGCTTCTCAATGGGTTACCTCTGGACCTCACAAGTGGGTCCCATTCCTCCTTTCCTTGTATTCCTTCCCAGTAGCCAGTGACCGGTATGTTTTTCTCAAGCTATTGTTCCCAAATGAGGGGGACAACCTGCAAGTTCCACTTGTAGAAGTTTCTCTTTAGTAACTGTTGGGTTCTGCTCTCCTTCCTTGCAGAACGGGTAGAAGTAAGCCCTCTATGACACCAAACATCCTGAAAACTGCATGGATCTCGGGGCAACCATGGAAACCCAAATCTCTGCACAACAACTTGACCTACCCTTTCCCATGACAACAGGGCTCTTAAAAGAGCCATACTACCCTTATGCATCTATGAAGTAGAAGTTAAGGCTACAACTTTGGAAGGAACCCAATAGGAATTAATAATTTTGATTCATGGGAGCCAATATATTCTTTGCATGGCTGAGTAAGTTATTTTAGGATTTTTAGTTAATCCAGCTTTGAGGTGTGGATGCTCTGCTAGGGTTCCATTTCAACATTCTTGGACATAAGCACGCCAATCTGATACACCACATACTACTAGTTCTTCAACATGCCTATTCTCCTGCTCATCTTTTAGATTAGCATTGTGCCCACAAAGTATCATGCCAGCTCTAAAAGGGCACACAGGCTCACCAAATATAAATTTAGAATAGCCTGAAGAATGCAAGTGACATTGTTTCTATGAAAAATATTCTTCTGGTGGCAAGAAGTTCCAGATATAGGGCCATATCATATGCTTCACTGCAATGGGATCACATCTGTCAACACTTATGGGTAAGAAAAACCATTTTCTAATAATGATAAATACAAGTACAAGCAAGACAGACAATATTTACCACTCATCACAAGATATTTTTAAGAAAAAAGAAAAGAAAAGAAAAGAAAAGAAAAGAAAAGAAAAGAAAAGAAAAGAAAAGAAAAGAAAAGAAAAGAAAAGAAAAGAAAAGAAAAGAAAAGAAAAGAAAAGAAAAGAAAAGAAAAGAAAAGAAAAGAAAAGAAAAGAAAAGAAGAGAAAAGAAGAGAAAAGAAGAGAAAAGAGAAAAGAGAAAAGAGAAAAGAGAAAAGAGAAAAGAGAAAAGAAAGCTAGTTAGGTAGGTTAGGTTATACGAATAATGGAGAAGCTCACATGCATCAAGTGTTCTCTGCATTGCCTGTGTCCATCTTATTGATGTACTATGGATTTTTATGGTCCAAAAAATGGTGTCCAGATATCTCATTTATACAGGTTATCTACTCAATCTTCAGTTTGGTCCAGTAGATGATCTGCCTAACTAAAATTTCCACTGCAGTTTCAACAAAAAAGTATTCTTCCTACCTGTCCTAAATTAGTATTGCATTTCTCCCGGGAAGTGACAGCATTTCAGTAAAGTGTGAAAAGTACTATATAAAATGGAAGTAATTACCCTATATGCTAAATATCAACGTTCTAACTGGATTTTAATAATGACGGAAGCTCTGCATCATTCACCCTTGGGAGCGATGAAGTTTTCCTAAATGGGTGCCATCAACTCTCAACTTTCATTTCAACAAGCAGTTTTGGGCACACATGATTTAAAAGGTAATCTTCCAAATATGACCTGAGTCTGAATAGGTGCAGTATTATTTTATTAAATCAAAACAGCTGGGAATAGCTCCAGCACCTCTGTTGCTGCTCAAGGCTTTGCCCAGGTGCAGAGTGAAAACTGCACCTATTCAGAACACTAAACAGCTGTGAAATGGACAAGAATCAGGTCACAGCCTTGGGGAAAAGTGGCAATACAGGTATTTCTTCATCCTGGTCAATAGGCTTAGCTCTCTAGCCTAGTAGGTGTTGGGTAAATTTTCATAATCCTGGTTATTGCGACCCTATTTTGGGAATCATGAATATTACTGTTTACTGCCGAAGCCTGATTTTCAAATTAGGCCTCTGTTTGTGGTTATAACTGTGTTTGCACTGCATTATCAGAAAAAAGCATTTACAAATGGCAAGCACAAAATGGTAGATATCACAACGCACACGAAATTGTGCCCCAAAAGGATGTTCAATATGAAAAAAATAAAACTTTAACTTATTTCTTTGGCTATTAGGAGACAAACTTATCATGAGTGTTAACCTGAATAATTTCACTATGCATCTATTGGCTCTGTGAAGTCTGAACAAGCTGTGACAATAAGTATTCCAGTCGTTTTAGTTTTATCTAGCAAAGAAATGCTACTTGTGAAAAATCACAGATTGGAAATCTGACATCTGTAGTAGTTTCTCCTTCACAACCTTCATCTCTCATTCTCCCTTTCCCTCCCCGATTCTTGCCACATTGTGGGTTTGTATCCTCTGCAAACTGCAGACTACAGGTCCCCGCAGAGGACATAACCACAGAACTTAAGGTCTCAAAGTGACATTCCACCTAGCAGAGGTTACTGTTTAAGAGGTCAGAGACACAAACTTAGTACCTTATATATAAGCTAATGTTAAACATACTTAGTTACTTTTAATTTTAAATGGCTTTACAAAAATCATTTGTAATGTATATACTACTAGTGCCAAGAGACCACTGTATGGACTGGACTCCCACTGTGGAAGGTATTATATAAAACACACAAGCCCTGCCCTGAGGGGGCTAGCATTTAAGACAACCAGAGACATATGAAGAGATGGGGACGAGGAAGAATGTGACAAATGAGATGGTAGTGGCCTGATGGATTTGAAGGAGGTATTGTGTGTTTAAGGAACAGAATGGAAGAAAGCACCGAGACTGTTGTGGGAGAAGAATGAAGAGACCTCTTTGAACAGTAAGATTATCCAATTAACTCAAAGGGTAGCAAACAGCATGATAGAGAAAATGTGTGTGTTCATTAATATAAAATTATTTAATTAATAAGTTGGCAGTAATAATCTGTGAACTAGCTCAGGAACAGTGTTTCGGAGGAGGGTGGGGGGTTGCCAGCATGCATACATGGAACATGAAAGTAAAAATGGTTATGGAAGAAGTAAACAAATGGCATCTCTAGCAGAGCAGAAGTGGAGGAAACATAACCACCAACAAGGTGAATAAGTACACAGAGGAAAAATTACATAAGGCCCTGAAGGCCATCATAATAAGCTTGAACTTGATGCAGTGAAAAAGGGGAGTCACTGGGATTTTGAAAGAGAAGGTGGTAAAAAAAACCTGTAAGAAGGTATTTTTAGCAACTGCATTTTGAGTGAACTGGAGAAAGATGATGCAAATGTCAGAGAGGCCAAAGAAATGGCAGTTACCAAAATCAAGGTGGGAGATAAAGACACGGATGAAGGAGTTTCAGCTGTGTGGACAGAAAGAAGAGTCTGGATCTGTTATGCTAGTTATGTAAAGAAATTAATGCTTTTCTGCATCCAAGCATGCACGTCTAAACCTTAAGTGGTAGACAAATATATGATTGATACTAAATGTATCTTTCAACCTTGCTGCCTCACAAAACATGTTTCTTGATTGGTTGATACTAGAAATTATTTCTTGTATAGAAAGCCCAGTGAAAGTAAGATACAATTAAGCATCTGTCACCATAAGAGAATAAGTAGATGGGGTATTTCCTTTGTCACTAACTATGCCAAGGAGGTTTAAATAAAGTTGATCTAAATTCAGGATACATCTTAATTAATCTTAAAGGCTAAAACAAGTGGTTATACTAGTATAAATAAGGCTCTTGAATTCCACCTTCTGTTAATGACTAAAGTCACACTGAACAGAATAAAGCTAACCCACATGGCTTATTACAGATATCTTACCCTAACTATTTGTGTGTGCTGTCGTTCAACGGCAAGGTGCAATGCAGTCTGCTGGTTTACATTCTGGATATCCAGGTTAGCATTGCCCTGAAAAAGACGTTAAGAATGTCAGATTTCAACAGTAAATCTAGAAGTAAGGTAGCTAATTAGAGCAAATAATAAGATTCTGAATGTGATACCTCCTTAATTTGGAAGATTAGAAAAAATTACCAGGGTGAATTTTTCTAGCGCACTAAGCTTCCATCTAGGCATTGATATGAAGTAGCTAGCTTTCAGAGGTGTTTAGCACCCAACAGCAACTCCAGATGCCTAAATGGGAGATGCCCTTTTTTGAAAATACAGTCTCAATTTTAAGTATAGAGAACTTTTGAAAATTTGTCCCTACATGTTCAATTTATGGGATTAAGTTAAGGAATGTAAAACCATTCTCTAAATTTGAAAACCAAGAACCTCACAATTATAAGTAGAATAAAGGGGAGAAGGTTGAAGGCTTCGATTAATAGCTTTTAAACTTTAACTGAAAAAATTATAATTAGTGAATCCTTAAATTATAAATAAATGATTCATCCTCAATCACCTCATTTAATAGGCTCAACATTCTTAACCCTACAATTGTACATTCAGGATGCTGTTGAACTGCCTGCTGGATTGTCCAACTGGACTGTGAAAGAGGGAAGAGAAAACATTGATGATCATTGTTAAATTAATTATAATGATTTTTTAAATTACTCACTGCACAATTTCCAAGTTGCTGACTCTAAAGGGTTAAATTTGTTCAGAAAAGTACTGGAGCAATTTCATCTCTCTGCACCTCTTACAACTAAGCCAATATAATAATGATCCCAGGGGCAAACTTGGCACATAGCGAAGGGAATGCAGCCCAATGCTATCTCAGCTGCTTTGGCAAGGCATCTGCTTCAATAAGGTTAATCAAAGACATGTGATATATTTCAATCCTCCTGAGAGGAAAGCCTTACCTGATGCACCAAGAGTTCAGCCACTTCCACGTGATTATTGAGTGCTGCCAAATGTAAGGCAGTATAGCCGTCATCCTTCTTCTCATCCACAATCCATGGCCGTGGTAGCTTGGACAGCAATACACGCATTGCACTGAAATAATTATAGAAGGGTGTTACAGGAACATGGGCAGAGACATCTGTTGAATAATAACTGGACTACAACACAGAATCACAAATATATTATTCGTATATCAGAACTATAAACAAGTCACTAAGTTCAACTAGCAAATTTTAGACGTGTATAAAAAAAGTATACTGAAGAGCTTTAAACATAAAAATCCCGAATTAAGCTGCTTGACTTAAAAGGCAAACGCCAATAGCAAGAAAATGTATTCTGTAAAACATCTGAAGAGTTATGGAGCCAGCTTAAATTTTTCTTCTGAAAGATCTAAGAGCAACTGCAATTACATGAAGCTAAAATACTTATTATTTTCTTTTATAGACATACATAAACCTTCCCCTTTCCAAAAATTTAATGTAATTCTATTTGAAAATATCAATATCTTCTTTCATTTAATTACAAATAAGCGAGTTTCATTGCATTATGCCACTTTAAAATCTCAGATTTTAAGACTTGACTAGGCTCATTATGACTCAGAAGGGAACGATGACGGCCTCTCACTGAGAAAGATCCTAAGTGCTGAGGTAAAATGGGGAATAATTCAGACAAATAAAAACAAATGAAATTATAGGTTGAGTATTAATGCAATATACGTATTGTCATAATAATCAGGACCAGCGGTCGAACTACCTCAATATCCTATCTTACAGTAGCCAGTACTAAATGTGTGAGACCGTTGTGAAGAAGCTTGTGATAGTTTAATGAGGTTTTGATAACATTTTCAAGTTTGTGAGAATATAGCAGTTGCCTTTTTAAAATAGTTTCTATTTGACACTATTTGTGACTAGACTCCAGGCAATTCTTCAAAGTAACCCCAACCTGTATCATACATGAATACCATTACTGGATTGACTAGCTTTTGAAGCATACTAGATATGTACTTTTGAAACCATACACAGATATCACAACACACTGAACTCATAAGGCTCATACCTGAAGCTGACATTTTTTACTGTGATTATTCTAACCCTAATAATAGTATTTTAAACTAACATAACTATGTTAATTATAGTAATGTTATTCCATAACAAGTGTTTTTAGAGCCAGTGTATCTAGAAGTGATGACACTGAAACTGAAGCTGCATTGCTGGGGGGAGGGAACAATTCACCAGTATAGAATATCATTTGTTCTCTCTATCAAATTTCTGTCCCATGTCAACCTCTTATAGAATCATAGAATTGTAAGACTGGAAGGGATCTTGAGGTCATCTAGTCCAGTCCCCTGCACTCATGGCAGGACTAAGCATTATCTATCTAGGCCATCCCTGACAGGTCTAACCTGCCCTTAAAAATCTCCAATGATGGAGATTCCACAACCTCCCAAGGCAATTTATTTCATTGCTTAACCACCCTGACAATTAGGAAGTTTTTCCTAATGTCCAGCCTGAACTGCCCTTGCTGCAATTTAAGCCCATTGCTTCTTTTCCTATCCTCAGAGGTAAGGAGAACAATTTTTCTCCCTCCTCCTTGCAACAACCTTTTATGTACTTGCAAACTGTTATCATGTCCCTATTATTACGCTTAGAACAGACATTCATGCTGCTCACGTACCACCCAGTCTGCTCCACTCCACCAGATTGACATTGCATATCTTTCCCCTCTTAACACGCAGGATTCAGTGGTAGCACAACGTGATGCAGCCAAATGTCAACACTTTTTGCTGACTCGTTCTTTAAAATAAAGGTAGTGAGTAAAACTGATCTTGATTTTAATTTTTTATTTTTAAAGTTAGCTGTGTTGGGCTCCACCTAAAGGAAACCCCACCCCTCTTTTTCGGAATAAACATCAATCTCTACTGATATTTGCTTACTATGTCGTCACCAGATAGATTGGATTAGCAGAAGACCCAAGATCTGAGTTTGGGAGCTGGATGGGGTGCACACTTCTCCCTCCCTCTAGCATGGGCTACCCAAGGGGTGTGTGTGTGTGAGAATCACTCCTGCCCCCAAAATAGGGTGGGGAGACTGTTCAAGAAGGCCAAGTAGAATTAGGGAAGCGCTGCTGCCTGGGAATTCAGAGCCAGCAGCAATGAAGCCACATAGCTTAATGAGCTCCCTCACTCTTCTGCCTGTATGGCTACGTGTAGTAGCCTGCAGCATTAGCCTCAATTCTGCTTCCACTTCTCTCCTTACCCAGGCCCAGGGGATTCATCATCCTCCACCTGAAGCAAGAAATTGGGGAGGAAGGACCACTTGGATTCCTTGTAGTGACAAATCAGACGCCTACAGAACAGATGAACTCAAATCGGTAGAATGGAGTATGTCAGTAGAACAGGCAAAACTTGCCACACTGGACTCACTTTGAGCTCCAAAGCAGCACGCTCCCCATTGTCCACTTTACTGATTTAGTTCTAGGGTGGAGTAGGAATAAATTGCCCCATATCCTCTCGCTGTCTTGTCTTTGGGAATGGTATCTGGAGAACTGCCCCTATAGACACCAAAGATCATCTAACAGCTGTGGCTTCTAGAAGAAGCAGTAACTGCTAGTATCTTGTGTTCAGGCAGTCTCTGCTGATGTTGCCCCATTCCCTCCCACCTGTTGAGACTGTATGCATCTCATAGGCTGCCATGCAAAGACGACATTGGTTGCCACACTCTGAAATTCAAATAGCTTTCTTAACCCTGCAAAATGGAGATCTAGGCTCTTCTAGATGTTTCATATAATGGACCCTTCCACAATGAACCTCCTGGCCTTTTGTATTTAAACAAACAGCACTCCTGTCAGGAATTCTAGATGAGAGGCACAGTGGAAAGCAATGCTCAGACACTTAACCACATCACATACTCACGGATTTACTTCAGGCAGAAAACAACAACAAATGTAAGTTTCTTGATGAAACTGGAAAAATGTCGGTACCAATGATACCAAAACAATCTTTTTTGGCTTGGTCGGGGCTCACTGTGGCTCTCTTCTTAGAAGCCTTGCGAGGTGGCTCATGGTTGTCTTCCTAGGCCCGGGCATGTCTTCACTGGCAACGTTAAAGCACTGCCACGGCTTGTGTAGTCGCAGCATAGCGCTGGAAAAGAGCCAACACACCTACAGTGGAGCACCCACAGGGACACTACTCGAAGAAGAATGTATGTTTCCTGTAGCATTTAACTACGTGTTTAAAGTCCATTTAAGTGGAGATGTCCACAGACATGAGAAATTTTAGTTGTCAAAATTACACTTAAGGCTTTAATAGATTACATTTTTCAGTCTCTGTCAATTTATGAGATATCAATTGTTGTGGGAACACGGGATTTGAGGGATGTGCCATTTTATTTATTCATACATAGAAATAGTGCCATTTTAAAAGAATACAAAATTAAAATAGGAGCGTAGTGTGATACTCAACCATCTATTGTGGGAACTGTATTTCTTTTGGCTAGGTTAATCCTGGATTTCATGTCAAAGATACACGCAATCCAGTGTTGTTGTAGCCGTGTTAGTCCCAGGATATTAGAGAAACTAGAAGAAGTAAGAGACAAGGTGGGTGGGACCTGAAGAATCGCCCTGTGTAAGCTCAAAAGCTTGTCTCTCTCACCAATAGAAGTTGGTCCAATACAAGATATTACCTCACCCACCCTTGTATTTCAAAGATATGCACAGTCAGCTAAAAAATAAGCAAAAAGCAAAAATAAATTGATGAGCTACCTCTCCTGCTAAACACATACTAAGAGAAACCCAAGTAATTGCTATGTTAGCCTGGTCTAGATACTGGTACTACTTACTAGCTCATGCTGAGCATTCTTTAGTTTGGATGAACAATGGGCCCCACAAATACAATTGTAAAGAATTCTTATTTTTCCTCAACGTTCAGCTACAATCTAGTTCTAATTTTAACTGTTACACTATTTAACTACCAAAATAGAGACACTGACAGAAAATGGGGGTTTTGACAAAACCAAGTTTTTCCACAAAAGTTAAAAATAAATGTCTCCACAGATTTTCCGTTTTTTGATGAAAAGTTAAGGATTTTTTTGCTAGGAAGAAAACATTTTCTGGATCAGTTCTATTAAGAGCCTTATCTGATTTCCTGAGCCTTGGCAAACAGATATCCCGGAAGTAGATTTTTAATATGGGAATGTTAGTGTTCAACATTCAAGTCACAAGCTCATTTTCACAAACAGGAAGCAATGAAGGACTTCCTATCTCCCTGTGGCTCAATCATTTTTAGGAAGCAGAAAAACGAAGGACTGCTGCAAACAGATCCAGATAAGCAATCACAGTTGGAGCACCAAATACAAATAGCTTAATCAGGCAAGATCATTTTTTATTTAAGCTCCTCACAAACCACCCAAGCACCACCTTTTCAGCTGCCAACTATGAACTCAGGCTGTTTGGATCCCTTCCCCTCCTCTTGTCAGTCAGCTCAACACATCAACTCTTTACACAAGTGGCCAGTAAGGAATGTTGCAAAGATTTTTTTTTTTCCTCCATGACATTGAAATCCATCCATTTCCGAGTCCTCAGAACACTTATTTTTTCAATTAGAGTTAACTACCACATTCATTTCAAGGGCAATGAAAAGACAGTTTTCTTAGACTACTTGTAGAAAGTGAGTTGTACATGAAGAATTCAACTTCAAGCAGGGAATTATATTTATAAGCACAATTCTGTATGAGAAAGCCTGGCTGAGGTGCAGGCAGGAGCAAATACTGGGACACAGCAGTGGACAAACATACATATCAATCTTTCCTTCACATTATATTTGACAGTTTCACAATTATTTAGTTTAAGAAAAAACTAAGTCAGTTTAAGTTTTTAACTAATCTTTAAGTGAATTAGGGAAAAATCCAATTATGCAATATTGTGGGTGGGGACTGAAGAATTCCAAAATCAGGAAATTCCAAGTTACAGTTCTCACAACCGTAACTTGGCGAGATAGTGCACTCAGCCCACAAATGAAATCAACTGTCACTTCACAAAGACCCTAGCTACTGAGTAATGAGCAGCTCTGACTGGCTCAGAAGGGATTCTATTCCAGCCCTTTTTGTCCGTAGGAATGGCAAATGTAAGGTGTGTGATTTGAGAGATTGAAGGGTGGTTGGATAAAAGCAGAAAAAAAATTGAGGGGTACATTCTTAATCTTCAACAGGGGCACTGAGGAACCCTCAATACACCACTTTGGGAAAAGTAGGAACAAAGTTTTGGAACAAAGTTATTATGCCTACAAGAAGTGAACAAACAATACATACATGTTTTACATTTATTTTATTCATATAAAAAAAGATTTTTATATACACCATGCTGTGCATTAGCTGTTAAGTAACAATCTTACTGTTAAAAGAAAAAAGAAAAGGAGTACTTGTGGCACCTTAGAGACTAACCAGTTTATTTGAGCATGAGCTTTCGTGAGCTACAGCTCACTTCATCGGATGCATAGCATATCGTGGAAACTGCAGAAGACATTATATACACACAGAGACCATGAAACAAAACTTCCTCCCACCCCACTGTCCTGCTGCTAACAGCTTATCTAAAGTGATCATCAAGTGATCATCAAGGAAGGCCATTTCCAGCACAAATCAAGGTTTTCTCACTCTTTCCCCCCCCCCCCCCACACACACACAGACACACATACAAACTCACTCTCCTGCTGGTAATAGCCCATCCCTCTTTGAAACCTCTCTTTATAATGCGCATGATAATCAAGGTGAGTCATTTCCAGCACTAATCCAGGTTTTCTCACCCCCCGCCCCCACACACACCCCCTCCAAAAACCACACACACAAACTCACTCTCCTGCTGGCAATAGCTCATCTTACAATGTGCACAGCAATAATCCAAGTTTAACCAGAACGTCTTGGGGGGGGGGGGTTTGTAGGAAAAAAACAAGGGGAGATAGGCTACCTTGCATAATGACTTAGCCACTCCCAGTCTCTATTCAAGCCCAAATTAATAGTATCCAATTTGCAAATGAATTCCAATTCAGCAGTTTCTCGCTGGAGTCTGGATTTGAAGTTTTTTTTGCTGTAAGATAGCGACCCTCATGTCTGTGATTACGTGACCAGAGAGATTGAAGTGTTCTCCGACTGGTTTATGAATGTTATAATTCTTAACATCTGATTTGTGTCCATTTATTCTTTTACGTAGAGACTGTCCAGTTTGACCAATGTACATGGCAGAGGGGCATTGCTGGCACATGATGGCATATATCACATTGGTGGATGTGCAGGTGAACGAGCCTCTGATAGTGTGGCTGATGTTGTTAGGCCCTGTGATGGTGTTCTCTGAATAGATATGTGGGCACAGTTGGCAACGGGCTTTGTTGCAAGGATAGGTTCCTGGGTTAGTGGTTCTGTTGTGTGGTATGTGGTTGTTGGTGAGTATTCGCTTCAGGTTGGGGGGCTGTCTGTAGGCAAGGACTGGCCTTTCTCCCAAGATTTGTGAGAGTGTTGGGTCATCCTTCAGGATAGGTTGTAGATCCTTAATAATGCGTTGGAGGGGTTTTAGTTGGGGGCTGAAGGTGACGGCTAGTGGCGTTCTGTTATTTTCTTTGTTAGGCCTGTCCTGTAGTAGGTGACTTCTGGGAACTCTTCTGGCTCTATCAATCTGTTTCTTCACTTCCGCAGGTGGGTATTGTAGTTGTAAGAATGCTTGATAGAGATCTTGTAGGTGTTTGTCTCTGTCTGAGGGGTTGGAGCAAATGCGGTTGTATTGCAGAGCTTGGCTGTAGACGATGGATCGTGTGGTGTGGTCAGGGTGAAAGCTGGAGGCATGTAGGTAGGAATAGCGGTCAGTAGGTTTCCGGTATAGGGTGGTGTTGATGTGACCATCGTTTATTAGCACTGTAGTGTCCAGGAAGTGGATCTCATGTGTGGACTGGACCAGGCTGAGGTTGATGGTGGGATGGAAATTGTTGAAATCATGGTGGAATTCCTCAAGGGCTTCTTTTCCATGGGTCCAGATGATGAAGATGTCATCAATATAGCGCAAGTAGAGTAGGGGCGTTAGGGGACGAGAGCTGAGGAAGCGTTGTTCTAAATCAGCCATAAAAATGTTGGCATACTGTGGGGCCATGCGGGTACCCATAGCAGTGCCGCTGATCTGAAGGTATACATTGTCCCCAAATGTAAAATAGTTATGGGTAAGGACAAAGTCACAAAGTTCAGCCACCAGGTTAGCCGTGACATTATCGGGGATAGTGTTCTTGATGGCTTGTAGTCCATCTTTGTGTGGAATGTTGGTGTAGAGGGCTTCTACATCCATAGTGGCCAGGATGGTGTTATCAGGAAGATCACCAATGGATTGTAGTTTCCTCAGGAAGTCAGTGGTGTCTCGAAGGTAGCTGGGAGTGCTGGTAGCGTAGGGCCTGAGGAGTGAGTCTACATAGCCGGACAATCCTGCTGTCAGGGTGCCAATGCCTGAGATGATGGGGCGTAACCTTGATTTGTGCTGGAAATGGCCTTCCTTGATGATCACTTTAGATAAGCTGTTAGCAGCAGGACAGTGGGGTGGGAGGAAGTTTTGTTTCATGGTCTCTGTGTGTATATAATGTCTTCTGCAGTTTCCACGATATGCTATGCATCCGATGAAGTGAGCTGTAGCTCACGAAAGCTCATGCTCAAATAAACTGGTTAGTCTCTAAGGTGCCACAAGTACTCCTTTTCTTTTTTCTTTTTACGAATACAGACTAACACGGCTGTTACTCTGAAACCAATCTTACTGTTGTTACTCCTGTCACTCCTCCTTCAGCCCATCCCTACTGTTTTGTTGCCCCAAACCTCCAAAGTATCATATCTTTAGTTAGACTAAGCTCCTTGGTGACTATGTCTTACTATCTTGTGAACTGCCTAACACACTTGTGTGCTGTAAAATACATACTGAATAGGTTTCTATTGTGTAATGAAAATTATAGCATCCAACATTTATGGTTAATAGCAGGTGAGATACTTCTACTTTGCTGCTCTTAGTGAACAACTTGCAGGTGCAGCTGTACCTCTAGGTGGATTCCATCCCTGCAGGGACAGGTTGGAGGATAGCATCTCAGGATTTCTTTCAGCCAGCACTAAGCAGTTGGGTGAGAGGATGGAGTTAAGAAGGATGTATGACAAAACCCCTTGAATCTTGCAAATATTTCAGCCAGAATGGCAAATTGTATCATATTTCCAGTGGTTCTATTACCTTTCCTAATCACAATTTAATGTAGCTCCCCTTGTCCCATAAGTCCCCTTGTCCCATAAATCATACTACTTTAGCTTGTCGGACTTTACACAGCTCCTACCAAAATTCTAACCAGTAGCTGGTCACCATTCAGAACAGTATTAACTTGGACAGCCATGTGTTATACTAGAAGGCAACGTAATTTCGATGAATAAAATGTTACTTTCCTTTTACGCAACAGTTGTTTCAGCATTCAATTTTCAAAGTAGTAATGAAAACAGCCAACTTTTATTACTGCATTTACCAGGAACATAATCCTTACGTATATAAAACCTTGTTTTCATATCTCATGCTTGCAAAACATGCAAAGTATTCCCCTAAATACTGTTTTATAAAGCAATAAATCTAGTAATAACCATGAACAAAGTTAGCTTGCGAAGTATTTTATACAGCCTTCAATATTTTCAACCTGTGTAAGTTATACTGCTAATGTAAAATTTTGGAAGATTCTAGATAAGATTTTTCAATGCCTTAAAATACTAAATTGATACCATCCTCAACTAAAATTGCATTTAAAGATTATTACGGCACTAACGTACATTAAGAACATAAGACCTGCCATACTAGATCAGACCACAGCCCATCTTGGGTAGTATCCTGTCTTTGACAGCAGCCAGTACCAGAGCGTCCAGTGGAGTGTAGAGAACAGGGCAATTATGGAGTGATCCACCCTATCTTCCACTCCAAACTTCTGTTAATGAGAGGTTTAGGGTCACCCCAACCGTGGGGTTGCATTCCTGACCATCTTGACTATTAATCACTGATGGACCTATCCTCCATGAATGTATGCAGTGTGGTTGTAGCTATGTCGGTCCCAGGATATGAGAGACACAAAATGGGTGAGGTAATATCTTTTATTGGACCAACTTCTGTTGGTAAGAGAGACACGCTTTCAAGCTACAAAGAGTTCCATGCGATTAGTTGTGCCTTGTGTGAAAAAAGTACTTCCTCTTGTTTGTATTAAACTTGCTGTCTGTTAATTTCATTAGGTGACCCATGGTTTTTTATTTTCTCTTTCACACTTCTCTATTCACTTTTTCCACACCATTTGCGATTTTATAGACCTGTATCATATTACTCCCTCCCCAGTTGTTTCTTTTTTAAACTGAACAGCCCTATTGTTTTTAGTCTGTCCTCATATGGAAGCCGTTCTATACTCTTAATTATCTTTATCACTCTCCTCTTAACTTTTTCCAGGTCCACTATATCTTTTTTGAGAAGGGGCGACCTAATACTTCCTAACATACTGTTAGCCTTTTTCACCCCTTCTGCACATTGTGTGGAAATTTTCAGGGAACTATCCACGGTGACTCCAAGATCTCTTACTTGAGTGGTAATAGCTAATTTAAAACCCATAACTGCATATGTATATGTAGTATTATTTTTTCCAATGTGCACTGCTTTGCACCTATCAAGGTTGCATTTTACCTGCCATTTTCTTGCCCAGTCATATAACACAGTTATGCTTTAGTGTATAAAAACATCCTCACTTTTTTCATGGTCTGTGTGTATAAAAACATCCTCACTGTATTTTCCACTGTATGCATCCTATGAAGTGAGCTGTAGCTCACAAAAGCTTATGCTCAAATAAACTGGTTAGTCTCTAAGGTGCCACAAGTCCTCCTTTTCTTTTTGCGAATACAGACTAACACGGCTGCTACTCTGAAACCTGGCTTTAGTGTTTGTCACCAGGGACCTTATTTATAATTAAGGTTGAGTTGAAGTTTCCATTGTAAGCCTCCTTTTTCAGTTGGCTCAACTTTCTAAAATTCTTTCTAGTCTGAAATTTTCCAGACTTGATTACAATGTGGTTATTTTAAATGAAATCTTTAGCAAAATTAAATCAGCCATTTTTAAGTAACAAAAACGTGAAGAAAACCTACCATGATTTTCTCACATGTTCCAAACACAGACAGCTCAACTGGACAACTCAAAATTGGCCAAAGCTAGAAACCTCAAACATGGCCTGTTTTACAGTCCACACTGAGAGAGCGAGTTACTTAATATTTTTCAATTTTCTGGTGTATAAAATATTCATTTGTACAAATTTTTCTTAGAAGTCTTTTTGATCTCCTTCCTCTGAAGGATCAGCGATGGCCACAGATGGAGGTGAAACATTGGATGGTTATGGCCAGGGCTCTGAGAGGGCACCAAGCTTCCTCTCTCAGATGCTTGGCTGGCTGGTTCTTGCCGACATTCACAGGGTTTAACTGATCACCATATGTGGGGTCAGGAAGAAATTTGGCAGTGCCATTAGAACACTTTCACCATCCTCTGCAGTGTGTGGGTACGTGTCACTTGCCAAGATTATCTGGGTATATCCGACTTAATCATTTCTCTGCTATTATGGAGGCCTTGGTGATCCCTCCTTTTATTTGCCTGTGGCACATAATAGTCTAGTCTCCTGTGGGCTGTAAAACACTGGTCTAATTTTAGTTGTTGGGTTGAGTATGCAGGTGCTGGGCAATGCTAGTGGCCTTCAATATACAAGAGGGTAGACTAGATGATTTGGTGGTCCCTTCTGGACTTACTATGATTTCGACCATGTCTACAACTTACAAGCTTACAGGGGCACAGCTGTATCAATACAGCTGTGTTGTTGTAACAGCGCTCATGTACTGTGTAGCCAAGTTATACCGATAGGAGAGAGCTTTTCCATCGACATAATAAAACCAGTTCAACAAGCAGCGGTAGCTATGTCAGCAGGAGAGCGTCTCCTGTCCACACAGCACACGAGCACTTATGCTGACAAAACTTACGTTGCTCAGGATGGTGTTTTTTCCACACCTGAGCAGCAAAAGTTTTGACAACGTAAGTGCTAGTGTAGACATGGCTTTAGTCATTTTTCCAATTTAACCTCGTGCTATCTACTATAACTCGTTAATATTTTCTGAATTTTGGATTAAAATTCAAATATCCAATTCCAAAAAAGGAATGAATGTTTGCAGAAATTTCATCTCTTTTTTAACCAACTATACAGAGCAGGCCAAAGTTTTCAGAATTTCCAAGTTTTGGTGAGAAAGATCGTGATTTGGAGGGAGTGAGAAAACTACAGTTAACTTTTCGTAAGGGCAAGAACCTCATGAGAATGAAACCTACTCCCCACCTGTTTAGCATGGCTCTAACAATTTCAACATATTGCACCTTCTGCAATATCAATCAACAGATAAATATTGCTTAAACATAGTTTTTAGCTATAGACTTTTTGGTAGTGTTTATCAACTGTATATGAGCATGTCACAAACAGTAATGAATTCATTATTCACACCCTCTGAGGTAAGGAAGTATCTCCACTTTCTAGATGGAGAACTAAGGCAGAGATATTAAGTGTTTTACCCAGTGTCGCACAGGAAGTCTGTGACAGGGTATGCATACCCCACACTGAGCTGGAAGGGATTAACCCCACACTATGGGTAGAGGAAGTCCCACCCCTCAGCCTGTACTGGGCGTGCTCCAAATGCTACGCTAGGATAAAAGGGGGCAGCCCGGCTCAGTCAGGTCTGACCGTCAGAGAGGAAGGACCTTTGGTTGAAGCTCCAGCTGAGGAGCCGTCACACTCCTTGCCTGCGGGAGCCGGAGATCTGAAGATCCGGACCGGAGATCTGTGGCCATTGGAGTCCCAGGGAGTTACCTGCGCCGAGGCGCCAGGAGACTCCGCTGCCCCATGGACTGCAGCTTCAGGAAGAGCAATAGGATGTGACCCAGGAAGGTTGAGCAAGGAAGGGTATCTCGTACCCGGGCAAGGTCAGCATGTTTCGGTGGGATTCCCTGCTGACCCAGTGGCGGATCATTCCGCCACTGTTAGGACCCTGGGTCGGGGCCCAGTGGAGTCGGGTGGTCCCAGACCACCACCCTCCTGGTGACGGTCCCCCAGGTATTGGCCACTAGGCCACACTGCCCCATATCTGAGGGCTGCCATATTGACTCTGGCCACTAGGCCACGCTGCTCTATACCCGAGGGCTGCTGCTTAGACCCTAATCATAGAATATCAGGGTTGGAAGGGACCTCAGGTGGTCATCTAGTCCAACCCCCTGCTCAAAGCAGGACCAATCCCCAACTAAATCATCCCAGCCAGGGCTTTGTCAAGCCTGACCTTAAAAACTTCTAAGGAAGGAGATTCCACCACCTCCCTAGGTAACGCATTCCAGTGTTTCACCACCCTCCTAGTGAAAAAGTTTTTCCCAATATCCAGCCTAAACCTCCCCCACTGCAACTTGAGACCATCACTCCTTGTTCTGTCATCTGCTACCACTGAGAACAGTCTAGAGCCATCCTCTTTGGAACCCCCTTTCAGGTAGTTGAAAGCAGCTATCAAATTCCCCCTCAGTCTTCTCTTCCGCAGACTAAACAATCCCAGTTCCCTCAGCCTCTCCTCATAAGTCATGTGTTCCAGACCCCTAATCATTTTTGTTGCCCTCCGCTGGACTCTTTTTCCAGTTTTTCCATGTCCTTCTTGTAGTGTGGGGCCCAAAACTGGACAGAGTACTCCAGATGAGGCCTCACCAATGTCAAATAGAGGGGAACGATCACGTCCCTCGATCTGCTGGCAATGCCCCTACTTATACAGCCCAAAATGCCATTGGCCTTCTTCGTAACAATGGCACACTGTTGACTCATATCCAGCTTCTCGTCCACTGTAACCCCTAGGTCCTTTTCTGCAGAACTGCTGCCGAGCCATTCGGTCCCTAGTCTGTAGTGGTGCATTGGATTCTTCCGTCTAAGTGCAGGACTCTGCACTTGTCCTTGTTGAACCTCATCAGATTTCTTTTGGCCCAATCCGTCTAGGTCCCTCTGTATCCTATCCCTACCCTCCAGCATATCTACCTCTCCTCCCAGTTTCTTGTCATCTGCAAACTTGCTGAAGGTGCAATCCACACCATCCTCCAGATCATTTATGAAGATATTGAACAAAACCGGCCCAAGGACCGACCCTTGGGGCACTCCACTTGATACCGGCTGCCAACTAGACTTGGAGCCATTGATCACTACCCGTTGAGCCCGACAATCTAGCCAGCTTTCTATCCACCTTATAGTCCATTCATCCAGCCCAAACTTCTTTAACTTGCTGGCAAGAATACTGTGGGAGACAGTGTCAAAAGCTTTGCTAAAGTCAAGCAACACCACGTCCACTGCTTTCCCCTCATCCACAGAGCCAGTTATCTTGTCACAGAAGGCAATTAGATTAGTCAGGCAAGACTTGCCCTTGGTGAATCCATGCTGACTGTTCCTGATCACTTTCCTCTCCTCTAAGTGCTTCAGAATTGATTCCTTGAGGACCTGCTCCATGATTTTTCCAGGGACTGAGGTGACACTGACTGGCCTGTAGTTCCCAGGATCCTCCTTCTTCCCTTTTTTAAAGATGGGCACTACATTAGCCTTTTTCCAGTCGTCCGGGACTTCCCCCGATCGCCTTGAATCTCATTGTGGCAAGACCAAAAGTAGTCTGGTAGGCTGTAACCACAGTATCAGCACACACCCTGACCACCCCGACAAGGGACAGGGCATGCACACACCGCCACAAAATCTGACTGACATTGGAAGAGACCCCAGATCTCCTGATTCAAAGTCACATACTTTACCAAAGGCATCTTTCCTCTCTGGTTAAGGTTCTAAAATAAGATGGAGAGTAGGGGAATATTCTCTTTCACCAATGACAAAACCTCCCAATAATTTATTTACATTTTGAGGTCTATCATAAGGAAAAGGACTAAAGACTTGTATGAATGAAAGATTAGGTCTCCAGTCATCTTACACTCCGTATTAAACTTGCCAGAATGATGAGTCACAGCAATGTTCCTATTTAAAATGTTAATAACTTTTCAACTTTGACTAATCAAGTAATCTTTGGTATCATGCACTGGATCTCAGAGAACTGAAAACTAAAATCTAGGTTTTTTTTTTATTTATGTGAAAGTTCTTAAAAACTTTTAGGATACACTTGTTTAGGGTGTTATTTTTCAAGAACCCCTTGTACAATTTTGTTCAAATTTGGTAGAAATATATATTCACCCTAGGCCTAATCTACTAATTTGGAGGCCACTGTGACATGTGGATTTTGAAAGAGGCGAGGGGAAAGACACTGGGTTTATAATGAAAAGCTCAGATGAAGCCTCAGCTACGGAATAGGATGTTGCTGCACAATGCGATTAATTCAAGTTACACTCCAAGGAGCAAAGAAAGGGGAGGGCCTCAGGAAATATGGGTCTCTTCCAGTCAATCTTTTGCATCTCAACCCTTCTATCTTGAAAATACTGTAACTCAATTTATTAAAAGCAACACTTATGTATATCAGGATGAGGTAATGATGGAGTGGTTTCTTATATTTATGGGGCTAGGTTTAATCCTAAACATTGAACTGTTTGGTTATATTTGGCATTTACTCTTTTCTCCCTGCTGGCAAAAGTATTCATGCTGCACCTGAGTGCATATAACGGTTTCCCAAAGAACCATAAAGCATATTCTTCCAAAGGGATTTTTGTCTAGAAAGACACAGGAAGTCTTAACTGAGTTATTTTGGTTTTACTTACTACTGTCTGTGGTACTTAAATGAAGATGGTCAGCAGTTATTCCTAGCTATTCTCTTCTGGAGCAAATAACTGTCTGTTCCATATTAAAATTCAAAAATTAGTTTTCAGATTCTGAAAGCATAGCAACTGTATTTGTTAGACAGTTTATATGAATGGAAATAAAATCTGCAGAATGAATATTTTTTAAATTTCTTCACCAAGAAACGTTTTAAGTTTTTCCAAAATACAGGCACTCTGTTAGTAGTTTTTTAAAAAGCTAATTTATGAGATTAGTATTATAAACACATTACATAATGATGATTTGTTTATTAATAAAGCACAAATATTTTCCATTTGCCAAACCATTTCTGATTTTGCTCGGAACGGGCAAAGAGCACAAAACGTATCTGTCAAATAAAATGTAAGGTTTCTAGAAAAAAACTTAAAACTAGTTATATAATTAAACTACAAGGCCACTTAGGCCTGAGGCTAAAAAGCCTATTATTATTCACAGCACTTTTGACTGATCAAGGAATCAGGTTACACAATCTGTTGTGGCAGCAGAGGGATATTTATGATTTCATATCTGCCTAAAGACTATCTTGCTACTACCAGAGCTTTTTCTTTTTGCTCCGCAGTGTTTCTAAGTATAGTGACAGCCACAGCAGGCTTTACTAGTAGCAGTGCATGCTCAGTGAAAATCTGGGAAATATAAGTGGAAACATGAGAGACGGCTTTATTTGGCAGTGCTAAAAAAATATCAGGACAAATGGCTAAACAGTGTTGGGACAGCAGGATGAATAATCAATGAGCAGAGAGCAAGATAGAGGCTCCCTCAGATTCTGGATCGACAATCGACAGCTGAGAGATTATTTTTTGCAATGGTTGACTAAATATGGTCAGGGAAGAGAGAGGCACAAGAGAGCCTGTTTGCCTGGGAGTGCATGTTTCAAATGCTTAGCTGCCTATAAAGCTGTAACAGTTTTGCTCATGCCCGCTGAGTGGGAAATACAGTTAGTTTCTTCTACCGTGTGCATGTGGGAGCCCTGACCTCACAAACAGACTTGACCTCTGGAGATGGAAAGTAGCTTCAACACAGATCTGCCTACAGTTAAGTCTGGAAACTTAACCTCAAGCAAGAACACATGCAGTGTAATATCTAAGGAGCTGGAAGAAATCTCTCTTTTTTTTGGTCACTCCAACTTTTTCTCTGATTATTTTTATCTGCCAGTGGGCTGAGTTCACCATCCCAGGGCTTCCTAGCATCTTTCCTTGGACACTTAATTCTTAGCCCAGCAGCCACAAGGTATTCATTTCTACGCAACATCATCCATATTTTATCAACCCAAGAAAGGTAGCAGCACCAAGTAAGCTTCACTGTTCACACTATTTTGCTTTGAAGTTTTATCTATTTAAGTGGTAAGGTACCGTATTCACTGACACTTCCCCCCTACTCCCCCTCGCATATAATGAAGAGCTGAATCAGACGGAACACTCAGGATGAGATGGCTGCTGCTGATGTATCTCTCTAGGTCATTACCTCTCTTCCAGCTGCATGATACTAAGCTTACAGGTAATAGAACACCAGGAGGCCTGTGTTATTCTGCACATTTAAAGGATACTTATGACTTTCTGCATGTTTAACTATTATTTACTAGATTGTTTTTATTGTTATACTCGTACCCCTATGCTGAGCACAGCTTAATTTCAGTGTGTTAAAGTATCAAGCATTTGTAGTGTAAAGAGCAGGCTTAGCGAAAACTCTAGTCCAAATTTCACAGCAGATACAGGACAGATCTTTTATCAGATATGCTCTGGTAGTGTACTGCCATGCAATGATTTCTAAAAATCAAAATGACTTAATTTTAGTGAAAAGCATCACCTTACAAATCACAACTAACTCAAACATTTTAAAACTGTATTTAAAAAAGTCAATAGTACAGTAATTCACTGCTTAGCTCCAAAATATATTTGTTAGATTTTTAGTGATCTACCTTAAATGTACAAGAAAACAACCCATTTTAAACCTAGAATGTGCGTGCTGTAATTCTAATGCTGCATTGCTGTTTCTCCTTGTAGTGCTGTGCTAGCTACTGCCACACTCTGATTTGCTCTCTATCAGCTGCACTAGCTTTTTGTCATGGGCTGCAGAAATTTTTACTTCCACTGCTCTCCCCTTTTCTCAGGACTATTAAATTTACTAATTTTTAAGCTTATTTCAAATTAGCATTTCTAACACTGGAAAGACAAAGGCTACTCTTACTATAACGGACACCAACTTTTTTTTTTTTTTTTTTTTTAAGAACACCTACTAACTATAAATTAGGTAGTCAATCTACTTCTGGCAGCTCTTTAAAGGTCACACCCTGCCAGCACACTGCATGTTTACTGGTCATTAAAAGCTGATCATGTACCTCTGAACCACAGAATGTGATGAAAGGGGATAAAAAATTTGAAGAGGTGAACGTTTATCATTTATGTAAACTGGTATTGATATTGCAAGCCTGAAAAAGATTCTGCGACTGAAGCAGGTGAGCGACTACACAAACTCAAAAAAACTATTCTAGAAGTGCTGAATAAGCACTGGCTATCACATATGACCTATGGCCCGCTAAAAGCCCAAATCCTGCCACAATAGTTTTTTAAAAAAATTCAATGTCATCATCTTTTCAATTAGCAGGACCATCAGCATTGTGGGAGGGTTTTTTCTTTTGTTTTGTTTTGTTTGTTTTAAGTCTGGATCTGCAGTAGAAAGAGATACTAGACCTGGGGGGAAGGATTTTTTGAGTGGGGGGAAAGGGGTGAAGGTTATTTCCTTCCATCATATTAGATGAGTTTATACTTCCCTTCAGGATACTAAATGCAATCTGTATACCAGCATGGAAATCTAGCAGAAGACTCAAAGAAAACTGAAGTTCTTATGGTGGACTACAATTATCCATTCCAGGAAAGTACTTTGCAAAGCCACCCATCAATGACAGCTCTACCTTCAAAGTTGGCCAGCCAGAATGAACACCAAGAGACAACAAAAATCTGGATAAGTGCTTCAAATGTCCATGTCATCACGGAACATGGAACTGTAATACACTTTAAGTCACTTTGCAGGTAAATTGCATTGTAAAGTTCAGTCTTAGTAAAAAAAGTTAGCTTATAACAAGTTTATTATAAGATTGTTCTTTTAAAGAAATGACAACATGCATTCTGCATCTTCTAACAAGGAAAGGAACGAAAAAGCAAAATACTTTCAGATTCATTTGACAGATAGCTGAGCAACTATATGTATTCCTGCCCAGAGTACATACTTCTTTATGTACCCATATGAACATACAATGCTATGGAATGTAAAGAAGTATGTATTTTTGGCAGGCACTGAACAACCAGTAAGAGGAAACTAAACTGCAGCTGGAAGAAACAGGTCTCCTATTGTTTGAATGACTTTCATGTGGCACATTAACTTGGTATGGGTCAGATGACACTTGCTGCTGCCAAAGTAAAATCACTTATTGCTTATGAATCATGAAACATTATCCCAAGACACTTATTTAGAGGGTGGGTAGAGAAAGTTCTGCTATTGGTTGTAGATAAGTTATGAACAAAAACGTCATGGTTTTTGTTTATAAATTCAAAATATAAGTTTGGAAATGCAAACAGTCACACCAGAACACTCTGGATAAAATATATAATCTATCTGCAAAACTGATTGTCAATCCTATTCAGGATAATCTTTTGTACCCTAACTTTATTCAACTAAAATAGACTTTTTTAAAGATTATCTGAAGAAATGAGGCATGTGATTTAAAAAAAAAACTTAAGTCTGCAGACCATGCTCTGATTCCAAAATTAAGTTTACCTAATAATCCATAGACACTGAGTCTACCGAGTAATTAACACTGTTGTAAGAAACTGCTTGGCAGTTAGTCTTTGATTTAGCAAACAGAAGAGAAAAATGTTTTCAAAATAATTTTAAATTACCATATACAAATTCTAATACTTTAGACACACAAGTCTGGTGTTTCTCCAAATCAACCCTTATTAAACTCACTGAGAGCTTGGATGGAATAAACTGCAGTGTCAGGTTCATGCATGTAGAGTGACAATGCAGAGATTTCTAGGCCACAGCTGCCAGTCAGCAGATTAAGGCTAATGACAGATTCCAAAACAAAAACACAGGAATGACAGAACACAGGATTCCTACATTTTTCTGAAAAATGTAGTCTAATTTTAACAAAATTGGTTAAGCAATTCTGAATTACATATTAAAATATCCAATTTATACTGCTGCTCCTTCAACTCTTCACCTAAAATTTCAGTTTTAAATTATGAAACCCTTAATTTGGTAAGATGTAATTGTAAAAACTATATGAAAAATAAGAAAGGTAAAGTTGTCAATAGAAGCATGCCATTTATTTATTTCTAAAATTAATGTTAACTAAAACACGAACATATTAAGGCTCTGACTAAAATCACTCAACACAAAGAAATTTTTAAGTAACGGATGACTTGTGCTGCACCTACTCATGTATAGATATTACGCGAGAATCCGAACAGTAATCCTTGCATATTATATATGCTTGTCATAACAGGCACAATTGGCCCAGATTAAAGAATAAAGATTCTGAGTCCACTCGGTTTTTTATTTTAATATTTTAAAATTCTGGGATCATTTTTTGTGTCAGGAAAGGAAAATCTCAAATGTAAGAGATCCAATGGATAATTATGCCTTCAAAAATATTAATTTATTGGATACGTGTACCATTTTTCAAATGAAATGTTTTTTAATCACTACAAAATACCAAAAATTATTAGGTATCACCAGATACTTTTTACAAACAAGTATTTAGCTGGAACCGTAGAATTACACTTATATAAAAAGGAATCAAAGTAATGTAACTGTAGTCATAAGGTAATTTTTAATAAATTGGTCTGAAAGTTATTTTCCACACGATCAAATACCTTGGAATGCAGCCTGTATAGAACTCCAACTTCAAAATTACAAGCTGTTTTATAATGGAAAAAAGCTAAACTATCAGCAACTCTACTGGGATTCGTAATGCTGTTTAGCTTCTAGGCCCGTAACTGACAGATTTACAGACTGAGAGCCCAATTCACTATTGGAGTAAGTGGACACAACTTCATTTACTTCTCTGAAGCTTTCCTTCTTATGCCAGCAATTGATATGTAGGTTTCAGTCTACATATCTGACTATCTTTACTAAAGACCAAACTTTATAGCGAGCCACTGATGCTGAATCCTCTCTTGCTATGCCATAATAAGACAGCAATTCTACTATGAAACAAAATGACAGTTCTCAGAGAGATATAAAAGTTAAAATTATATATTGACATTGCTTCTTGCTAGCTCATGTTAACATATCTCTAAGAATATACTCAGTCACTCTAAAATGTCACATCCATCACTTAGGTCAGCTGTTCAATTTTAACTGAGCACATGCTGAACTCTGGGCATCTGCTGACACTGTTGTAACTCAAATATTTCAACTGTGTGACTGACAGGGATAACAGATGCTGACATTATCAAATGCTACACTGCTGTTTTCCATGGCCATTTTTTTGCCCCGATATGGCCAGTACATGAAACTGTATTGCCATCCAAAAGCACACTTGAGCAGCTGGATCTGTAACACAGCTCCTGTATAACCGGTAAAAATAGAAGCCACTTTTATAGCTGTCTTTAATGCTTAAGTTCAAATGACACACCTGCTAGGTTTCTATTAGGATAGATGGTGTAAAAAATATATTTACATAAATTTCATCACTAGATTTCACAACAAACAGATGAAGACTACACTTGACAGGAGCATTATTAGTGCATGGTTTGAACTAATGTCTCCCTGGCAAAGCTTTAAAAAACCCCACAGGTCTTCAAATGCAATATTTGTCTGTTTAGTGTATCTATTGCAGTTTACCAGCACAAATTACCTTTAAGAAAATGCATGAAATAGAAGCACGTTTAACTCTACTTATAAAAGATTTGTAGTGTGTTAAGGAACCTTTCACCTAAAAGGGCTTTAGGTAAAGAAAATTCCAGATTGATAACATCAGGTGTTTGTACAGAAAGAGAAAGGAAGTGTAAACAGAAAAAAATTCCAGTCTACTATAGTGGTATATATGGGAATTCCTAAAGTGAACGCTAAGCAGAAATGTACCAAAATGAATTAAAAGCACTTGACATTTATAAGAGAGAGGCTACAATACTCCTCTTTCCACAACCTAATCTGTTACTTGTGCTAATCAACTATTGTACTAAAGCAGCAGCAAGATATAACGTGGGGGTGGGGGGGGGGCAAAGAGACAGGAAGAGTGTTGCTTTCTCCAGTGCAATTTAATTTAATGAGTAAAAGGAATAAATATAAGTGGCGCTATACATAAATCCAAACACGACTCCAGAATTAATCAAAAGAAAAAACATTTAACACTGCAACTGTACTTTAACATGAGGCTAATCCATAGTTACAAATTGTGCTTACAAAGGTGCTAGAAGACAGAACAGATTGGTATATTGTATAAGGCATTCTGGGGTAAATGTTTCCTTCCTGCCCTCCCTCCAAAAATGACTTAAGTTAAATCTTCAATTACTTTAAAAATCAAAAGCAAAGTGTCAATAAGTATAACATTTATAGCTGAAAAGTGTGTACTTTTAAAATTGTACATGTACAGTTAAAAAACCCAGCTGTATTGTTATAAAAAGTTACAGCCTTCCTGCACTCCAATGCTTTGCTAAAGCTGGTAAAATGGAACCAAATCACCTCTTCAATGGATTTGGTCCCCTTCAACCAGCTGTAGCTATGCATTGATCACGACAGGATATCAACTATTTTCAATAATGGACTTAACACTTGTATAATGGCAACTTTGAACATGCTTCAACTATTCTGGACAGATTAAATGCACACTGTCAACAGAAAGAAACAAATGTGAAAGTATGGTATTCAGTTATACTTCAGGATGTCCCAAAGGCTGTATTTCTAGATAAACATTTACTTGTGGAATTACTTGTGTTTCGCTTTCTGTTCTTATTTAGTAAAAAAATGGTACCAATGGTAATTTCTATAAGAAAAGAATTAGGCATTCAAATAAATTGATTGTTCAGTCATGTATTGCTTCCTGGTTTTTCTTAAGGTTTCTCCCTCCTGCTTTAAAAACACATACAAAGGGAGGGGGGAGAGAGGGAAATGTACTCTAACATCATATTTATTCTGCTTCACAGATAATCTTTTTCTAACAATATTGTACTAGAGAGGAAATTCCTGAGGGCAGCAACTGTATTTGCATCTTGTACATGTTGAGAATATTATTTACAATTAACAGCTAATAAATTTGTCACTGACCTTGATGCTACACTCTAATTCGCTACCTAATCGCAGGTCTAACCCTGAGAGATTATATTCCCTCCCCACTCACATTTAGAAAAGTCTTCTGTGAAAGCATTTTTGGAACTTATTTCTATACTTTAATACCTCCTTTAAGTGAATGTCTTTTATGTTCAGCTTCCCAAGTTGGAACACATGCACTTACTGAATTAAGTGCAAATACCAAGTCAAGATAATTTCCATCCTTTTAGAAAAATTACTAAAATATTAGCACTTCCCCTACACCCAACCTATTGCCCTGGCAACTTAGTCATCCAAATATGTCTGAGAATAACATCCCCTCCCCCCCCGAAGTAGTCCTGTAATTCTTACTAACGCTAAACATACTTTTGACAAATCCCATTTCTCTATTCCACCACCACCAACCAGTTCAGTACCTCACCCATATATAACATGAATTCACCCAATACAAATACCAAAACAGATAATAGCAAAAGGATTTCCAACACCATTTTAAAGACACGTATAATCTCCCAAATTGTAATTACTAGTTTATGAACAAATTAGTCTCTGCAGCAAAACATATGCCATACAATACTAAAGAAAAGTATTTGAAAAGTGCATCTAACTGTGAGACATTCAGCTTCTGTTCCCACTTAAAGCTAAACTATACTAAGATTATAACTTTGAATTATTCCTTTGATGAACTGGTAATATGGATGCCCAACAAAGGATGGTGATCTGTACAGCCATTACTTAAGAAGTCCTTTTGTGCAAAAAGACTATTCAATTTAAGATGTTAATTCCACTATTCTTTAAGTTTTATTCCCAAGACAGAATGCAGAATCAAGACGGTTGCGGCTATGGGGACAAGTGCACTCACTCACTCTTCACAGCTACATTCTTTAGCTCAAAATATTTGAAGCAACAGAAGATTTCTGGACAAGTTAAATATAACCATGGTTATGGTAATTTGGAAAATGTATGATTGACCCGTAATATATACTCAAGTTCTATTTTTGTTTCTATTTGGTTCTTGTAAAAGCTGGTTAATGTAAGAAATGGACATATCTCAAAATTAGAGAAATGTCTTTACAACTTTGATCAATGGGGTTCATTATCTTTAGGGTTAAAAGGCTGAAGCTAATGAGTTTGTAACAATGTGGTCTATTTAGGTGGACTCAAAAATTGTAACAAGGTTCTCCGTTAAATAAAAATGAAGTTTCTACACGCTTCCTCCATCTATCTTGAACATAATTGTTTCTTCTTACTCAGCAATTCCTTTAAGCAAGAAGTGTATCTATGGCACATACGAAATAAGGTCTACTGTATTATATACATTTTACATTCTACTATAAAAGCCAAGAAAACTCTTATTCTACACTGATTGTTCTTTCATACATGTACACACATGGGGGTAAAATATCCTACTTGTTACAATAATTAAAACTCAAGCATTAGGATGCTGATTATTGACTGTAATCAACATATGATCATTAAGACACACTTACTGTGTCCGCACAAGCACACTTTCATAGAAGGACAAATGCGGAGAAAAAAATTCTGAATTATCTAAAACTATAAACCAGTTTACTATTTACTGCCTTATTTTAATTTAATATTTTCTACTTAATATCCAAAAATCAATTAAACATTTAGTGATTTTTCAGATTGTTAATTAAAACAAAACATTAGAAAGAAGGCACTGGGAAATAAGCAATGATCAAATTAAAAACTGAAATGGCAATATATTAAAACCTTGCAATTCAACGTGCTAGATATAATAGCCTAATAATATCAACAATGTTGAACCACGTTTACCTCAATGATCTATCTCCAGTGACCAAATTTGCATGAGGTTTTGTGAGAGCTAGGCTAAAGGTAAAGCATCTGGCAGTGTATTGCTCTGTTAACTTAATGGTCTCTAGAGTTGTAGCATAAAACAGCTTGTTGGTTGATTCGTTTATTTTGGGGGGAGAGGGGCTATCTTTGCTTGAGTTTCAGCCACGATGCTCACTGGCACTCTTGGGGTGCTAGAATGTATGAGCCACAATGTGCATTAGTTCCAGGCCCCTACTTGCAGGTGAATGCCGAAAGAGAGGTACTGAGGCCATTGCTGGAGACCAACTTTTAAAAAAGGCTGTTAAACCTTTATTCAAACAAACAACATTGCTTTACTGATACATCAACTATCACAAATCTCCTGGGGGGGGGGGGGGGGGAGAAGAGACTGAGTCATGACAGAACTCTTCCAGAAACTTCTAAGAGTCCTTAGCTGTCTGACCCCATCTCCATACCATCCTGGAGCCTCCCCATATGAGGGAAAAACACAATAGTTGTGGTTGGGAACAATCTTGGAGTCAAATGTCTATGACAAGTCTTTTCGAACAACTGCCTTCAATACTACTGACAAGGTGTTGACACACTTGAAGATTCTAGTAGAGTTTACACAGTTACTCTTAACGAGGTCTGCCTGCTGTTTATTAGTAGGACTAGCAACCTCTCAAAGTGGAATGTAGGAGTGTAGTAGACACCCAGCTGCTTCTGGATGCCCACTTGGCAAGTGTCTAGGAATCTCTTGCCATCATCCATCTAATCTTAATAGTAAGCGTTGCTGTATAATCCAAGCACTTCTGAAGTAAATTAAATCTAAATAGATTTGGCAAGAGGTTTGGGTCCTTTTGTGATGTGCTCTTCACACTTACTCATGAGACCTTGTCACCTTGAGACTGGATTACTGCAGTATTCTCCACACAAATCTATAGCTTCAAGATATGTGAAAATTACAGATAATCTACTAAAACACCAAGATCTCACATGACACCACGGGAACTCATGAGGTGCAAAGACGGCACTAGCTTTAAATTTACTTCCAGTTAATGTGCTGGTTTTGACTTATAAAGCCTTAAATAGTTTATGTTCCTTCTATTTAACAGACTGCCACTCTATATATGATACAACACAACAGTTAAGAACAAAGTATCCGAGCTAACAGGTCCCTAGTTTTAACTGGAAGGAGACTAGCAGGAGGGGCAATGAAACGGACAACCAATAGTGGAAGTTTGCGACTGCTGCAGACAAAACTACACCTGGGACTACACAAACCACTCTGGCAAGAGATGAGGGGCCATGAAAATTTCATAACAAAATGCAAACCTCATGAGATTTTCTCTTAATTTCTTCCCGTATCAGTGTGGAAAATACTCACCCACTCATACATTTTTGTATGAAATAATCAAACAATTTCTTCGATACGTTAAGAAAGGAGGAAAGAAGAAAATGAGATTAAAACGAAAACCACTTAGGAGGTATTCAGTTATATAAATATATATATATGAGAGCCATACACGCACCTCAAGTACCTACATAAATCTACCCTTTCCTTTTCAGTCACAATAGTATCCAGGTACCACCGCAGGGTTCAATCACTTATACCTGGAATATGTTCCGACCTCTCAATCACTGTTCTTAAGCTTGTTACTGCAGGAATGCTTCTATGAAATGTGGGTTTGCACCACGCTCTGAGAACTGTCAGAGTAGAGCTCATTTGGATCTACTGTGCGGTGATGACACACTGGGTTCCATCATGGAAGAGAAGGATTCCAACTCCTAAAATTTCCCCCCTGGGATCAGACAGCTTCAGTGGCCCAATAAGCAGTTGTCTCAATGAGTAAGAGTGGTTTTGACCCCAAATACAGGGAATCTAATCTTGATGTGAATAACATATGGATCAAAGTCACTAGACAGGGTCCTCAGAGCAAGAGCCATTGAATCCTGGCAAGCTGGAGACAGAAGTTGGTATTTTTGGCTACTGCTGCTACCTAGATAACAAGGAGCACTGACTAATCTAGTAAAATAACACGGCTTCAGATTCTGTCAGAAAGGCAAGTGCCTTCAAATGAGTGCAGCTAGTGTGTTGTCTAGTGTCTTGATTAGCTCCTTGAAGCGTTTCCTATCTTAGATACTATGGTGATGAGTGCTGTAGAAAAAACTTGAGAATGTAATTTTTCCTATTCTTCATAACATCATTTCCACTGGATTAAAGTGTAGTTCCATTCAACACAACTAAAAATGTTACTATGTGCTTCTGTGTTTATTATGTGTGTCTGATTCCATATGGACTCTGCAAATTACAAATAAATATTTTCCTAACCGCCAGTCATGAAAATGTAAGAGTTAAAAGTCAATCGTGGTTTTCTTCTCATGTATTAGCCACAAAAATTAGTAAAGATTCTACAGGCCAAGCAATACCCACAATTACACGTGCAACTCCATTAGCTTTTCTGTTACTAAACAATTCCATTACCTTTCAGCTCAAACAAGCAATGAAATAAAAATATTAACACTTCTTTTATTCATAAAATGCTGTTTTAGTTGCATGCAAATGACATCACATTTTCCATTATATTTGCACTTAATGCTAATGAAAGTGCTGGACTGAAACTCTGGAGAATGTTAATTTATCCATAAATAAATCTTCACAAGCAGTGACAGTGAAAGCTTTCCAAACAGCTTAAATCATGCAAAAAAGCCAACTACTAAAATTATATACAAATGAAGATTTTAGAAAAAATGTGTAGTTACTGAACACAACAAAATATGGTTACAAGTCAACAATTAAAGAATGAACTGTTACACATAGGTCAAAAAAAATTATAAACCTATATTACATTGTTACTTGAAAAATAGTAACTTAAGATCAAAGATTCAAGACAGTAATGTGATAATCACACAAGGGGACAGAGTTAAGGTTACACATGGAACCACAACCATGGCATTCTCATATCTGAAAGCCTAATATTCCCTCAAAGTACTTTTTATGAAATTTCCTAGGAGAATATTTTAATTAATTTAATAATTAGGCCAGGACAGCCTTTGCTTCACTCTGAGCATACCTTGAACTATTAGAAGCTCATGTGAGAACACAATTAACCATGCAAACCACTGTGCTCCTATGGAGCCCTTGCTCACTGCACAATTTCAGAAATACCCACATTCCCAAGTATATCTACCTACCATACATGCAGGCACAACCCAACCAATAAAAATACCTCTATTTCAGTTACTGTGCATGTGCAAAATGCAGTTTTCAAAGCCTCCTAACTCCCAAATCTCAATTTTTCACTGAAATACTTAATGGCTCTTCTTCATAAAATTTCATTCCATTTCAAAATTTCAACTTTCTACCCTCAGGTTAATGGTTGTATACAAAAAAAGTTTTTTAAAATGATTGGGAGAGCATCTCCTTCCCCTCACATAGCCAACCATCTCACTCTTCCTTTTCATACTCAATAGCTGAACCATTTTAACAAAGTCTCTCTCCAAAATTTCATTTTTGGATAAAAATATGGCTTGCAACATTTCAGTGTAATAAATCTACTATAAAAGTTACAGCAATACCAGAATGTTTTTCTTATTTTTCCTCCTTTAATCAAACATCATGAACTAAACACTAAACATAACAAGACTTTACCTGGGATTCCCTCTTAGTGCAGCATGATGGAGAGCATTAAATCCATTATTGTTTGTAATAGTAACATCTGCCCCAGCTTCTAACAGTACAGCCAGGATGTCATCACGCTTTTTACTTATCGCATCATGAAGCGGAGTATCTCCTTCAGAATCCTAAAAATAGAAATTATTTTCTTCAGCTTCCACATTTACCTATTTAAAAAGGAAATTTATGGGAAAAGAAGGTCTCACATGTCACTATAGGAACTAATGAGATGCAAATACAAGATAACTTTTAATACCATTTTCCAGCACTTAAAATTATAACTTCAGTCCAGGCTGCACACTTATACTGCTTTTTGGTCAAAATAGTTTTTGGTGAAGTTTAATCACAGAACAAGGATAGTCTGAAGGAGAAGTTAATATATATGTATTTATTTATTAATTGTATTACCATAGCATCAGGGACCAGGACACCACACTACTAGACACTACACAAATATAAAACAACAAAATACAGAACAGACTGTCTCTACCCCAATGAGCCTTCAATCTAAATGTAAGACAGAAAGGGAAGTAGAAGGAAACAATGAGACAATATTAATCAGCATGATAGGTAACTGTCTCAGCACACCAGTGGCCCACTTCACAAGCTTTATGTAGGTATCATGGCAGAATACAGTTTTAGGGAGGAATTTGGAGGAGGTAGCTTTGCAGCTGTTTATGGGGAGCTCCTGCCCCAATAGCGAGGGGCACCACATGAGAAAGCATGGAGGTGTTTTTAGAAAAATTAACAAGGGGGTGATTGAGGCTGGAATTATTGACCTAGCAGAGGCGGGAGCTGACATCTCAATAGTGAATGAGAGATGATAGGTAGAAAGAGGATAGGACATCAAGGGCCTCGAAAATGAAGACATGTTGTTTATGTTTGATACAATAGAGAGGAGGGAGCCAGTGGAGGGATGCAAAGACAGGCAACATCTCAAAGCAACACATTAGGAGAAAGACATTTGCAGCGGCATTCTGAGTAGATATGATTGGGGCAAGAATGCAACATCAACACCAGGGAAAAGAACGCTGCAATGATAGAGACATGAGTTTATCAGAGTCAGCTCAAAAGTTTTTACTGTGTGGATGGGTAGGAAAGGCTGTATCTGAGAGATGTTATGCAGAAAAAAAAAAAATCCAGATTTCCACATAGCCTGAATGTGAGGACGTAGAGAAAGGTCTGAATCAAAGAGGACTCCCAGGTTACAGGCCTGAGCAATAGGATGGTTGTGTTGACCACACTGAGCGAAAGAAGTAAGTAGGGAGAAGGGAAATTAAGAGCTCTGTTATAGTCATGTTGAGCTTTAGCTGTCTGCTGAATATCCATGAGGAGATGTCAGAGAGATGCACAGATCTCAGTTTAGACAGACTCAGATCTGGAGCAGAGGTAGATCTGTGTAATCTGCACACAACGAAGAGCTATGCACATTTTTCAAGTACGTAGGCAATTTGTAGTTCAGTATCACCTACAAAGGTCATTAACTGCCATTTTTTCTGCATGTATTTGCTATAAAAAGTGTCATGCATCACAAAAAAGTTAGACATTAAAGCAATTCTTTAAGTTCAAGATTTATAAAAATTCAAATGTCTACTAGCATAAATTTCAAATATATACATAAATTTAGTCATGTTTGAGACATAATTGTCATACAAAAATTCAAGCTAAACCCTCCTCTAACAAAAATAATATGAACAAAGCAGATCAATGAAAAACGTGCACCACTCAGGATAGTTAAACTTGTACAAGGTTGTCTTTTTAATGAAGCAAAAGGACAGATTTCATAGGGCAACATTAAATTTTGTAAATAACTTATGGCTAGTACCAACCAGACAATACATGGTTTAAAGGTGCCAGAAATTTTTCAGCACACACCTGACCAAAGAATTTATATTCACTTTTTAGCTTGCTAGGGTTTTAGTTTTGAAAAGTCCAAATTGAAGAAAAAATACACCATTACTCCAAAAGCGAAACAACTTGTGCATAATTTGTTCAAAAACCCAACAATTTAAATTAAAAATAAGTGTTCTATAATGTCTACAGTAGGAAAATGTGTTTAGTTGAGTTCACTGTGCTGCTGCATAGACATATTCTTAGGATTCATGCTTCTGGGTGAAATCCTGGCCCTACTGAAGTCATCAGGAGTTTTGCAATTGACTTCAGTGGGGCCAGGATTTCATCACTAGTGCTTATCTATTAGCAGCACACGTCAGCATAGTGTAAAAAGGATCCCTTAGAACTTTTACTGTGGGAGTAGCAGACACCAAAATTGAAATATCTGCCAAATTTGGCAGACATCCTGCACCGGCCCACCAAAATGAAATGATATAGTTTACTCATTCCAACTAATCAGATTTCTTGAGCTTATTGTAGGTAGACTAAATTGTTTTCCTTTGTGCAGTGGGTTGGCTTGAGAGTTAAAGAACATGCCAGTTAGCTACAGCCAAGTACTAACCCCAAATGCCTCCTGCATTCTTATCCATCTCAGTGAAATCAATTGCTTAACTGAATCTGCATTAGACGTCTCTTCAGATGTGCAGAATCTGAAAATGTATTATTGTCACAGGGATTTTCTGATTTTCATTGGCTCTGGCTGGTGTAATTTCATAGATTCATTGAGTTTGTGGCCAGAAGGGATCAGTAGATATAGTCCAGCCTCCTTTATATCACAGGCCATTTGAATTTCACTGAATTGTCCCTATTACTGAGCCAAACAGAACAGGCTGGTTGTTATATCCAACGCTTATAGAAACTGGGGTCTGGATTAAAGTTAGCTACCTGAGACTCTACTTCAGTAAGATGGAAGTAATATTTGTAAATAATACCTCAGCCCTTGTAAGATGGAAGTAGGCAGCCAGGAGGAAATAAACTGAGAAAATAGCAATTGCTACATTATCTGCTTTAAGAAAGTTCTCACCTCTTCTTTCCCAGGTGCACAAATAGGAAAAAAGGGTGGAGTTTGAAGCACAAGGATATCCAGATGGCAACAGTAAGTGTGTGTTGTATCATTCATATTTGCCTAAGGCTTTACAACCTTTTCTTTCAGATGTTGACCTCAGCACATTTATCCATCTTTTTTCATCTTTAGCTTTACATGTGCAATGCACTGTGCATGCAGCTATGTTGAAGCTTCAGCTCAGACAGAATGTAGCTGCCTGCTTATTTAGAAGTGTGGTTTTATTTGTTCATTTTTGAGGCAGTATTTCTCCCTTTTGCAGCACCGTTTCCACTAGTTTCCAATTAGTTTACAGAGGCAGTTTTTCCTCCTTGTGTAATATCATAGCAGCAGAGGCTCTCAATAACATACATCATGTTTGAATGGAAGTCTGGTGGCAGACATACTGTCTGATGGATTCAACTCTGGATGTTGTTTTCTCCCTTTTTCTGACAGTCTAAATCTGATGGCCTTCAGGTCATGCTGCAAAGCCTCTCTTACCAGATTACATATGTGGGGAAAGATAAGGAGTGCTGACTGGATGAAGAGAGTTAATCTGCGTGTTAAACAAACATTTGTACATTGACCCAATCTATATAGGCTTAAAATAGTATACACTTGCCTAGAGCAAGAGAGGTGCATTTTAAATCTCTATATGAAATACAGAAAACAATTCAATGCATCAGCCTTAAAGGAAGATTTATACATCTACATGCAGCATGCATATACCATACTTGCATAAATCTTACAGTTTGAAGACAAAAAATGAAAGTCAAAATTTGTTTTACCTGGAGACTAGGATGACAGCCAAAGTCCAGTAAGGTCTTTACAACTTGTAAATGACCTTTGTTAACAGCAATATGAAGTGGAGTCTGTCTGCGTTTGTTGCGAGCATTCAAATCTGCACTGCCTCTGTGCAAAACCTCTATCACAGCACCTTCATCTCCGAAAGCTGCATGGTGAACAGCCCTGTCTCCATCTTTGTCCTAAAGTGTAAACATTGATTTAAAACAAATTCCTTTTGTACTACACAATTATAAAAGGCTTACTTTAAAATGACCAATTAAGGGATCTTTATTGCATTTCCACCATTAGAGAAAAACCAGTCCATATTTTAAATTAAATTACCTCCGCTTCCACATCCACATTCTGTTTCAGAAGTAATTTCAAAATGTCAACATGTCCATTCTGACTGGCTGCTTGCATAGCTGTGTGTCCAGCACACTGCCCATTCACCTGAAAGTATATTAAGAATAAGAAGTTAACTTACAGTGTACATCAATACATACACATGAACATCAGATATTTACTACCAGTAATATCAGCAAATATCCGTGTTATAAAAACTGTTTATTGTGAAACTTTCATTTCACCTGCACTCTGCCTAAATCATCTCCATCAGGGCTAACATACCAAACATCAGAGCAGCTTTCAAATAATGGAAAAAGAAAAGTCAAGACCATATTTGGGGACAGTACAATCTATTAGGCCTTTTCCATCTCTACACTTCTTATTCATTAGCAAGAATGAAGAAATAACATTATTCTGATTTTTACTGATGCCAAAGTTTAATATTAAATTGCTAGCTTGAAGATTTTAGTCAGGCTGCTGCAAAGGTGGACTTTTGAAGAGAATCAGGTTTCTTGGAAGGGAATCAGTTGTATTCTGCAGAATTTATTTTTCCCCTAATTTATGGTAGGGGACTTACAGCCATGCATGTAGACTCCTTTTTATTGCTTGTACAAATCTGAATTAATTTAAAATTCAAATTAACATTTAAGGCCAGTGATGTCCAACCTCTGGACCTCAAAAGCAAATGTATTAAAAAGAAAATATGTATTTGATTGGGAACTGAAACACATTCTAAATCAAGCTGAGCCCTATGATTCTTAAGTGTTTTGACTATAGGAAGGAGGAAGAAGCTTCTTCACTGTGCTGCAAGAACATCAGGAAGAACAAGCTAGCAGCTCGATTGGCTCAGCAGTCTAGGGAAGTGCCTGATGAGGATGGTTCTCCCTACACCACAAAGCCACCCAGGAGATAAGAGAAGTTAAGGACAGCCACCATTTATGACTACTCAATTCTCTACTTCAACCCTACTTAGAGTAGCTTGAAGGCTGCTCTAATTCATGCCAGGTGGCATATGGCACAAAAAAATATGTTCACTGTGAATGGCTGCAACACACTGGTTTCTAGCCCCTTCCCTACCTCCAGAGGCTATGGAGCAGAGGGACAGGAACCAGCTATGCCAGCTCTCAGCACACGGGGGATTCATCCATGCAAGGGGAATCCTAGCAGAGGATTTGGGATTTCTTGCATTTCCTATGCGTTAGAAATCTCACAAAAAAGACACTCACATCCACATCCGGTCTCTTTAGCAAATCTTCCACTTTAGCTACATCTCCATTAGCAGCAGCTTTAACAAGTTCTTCATTGAGGTCCCCAGATTCTTGTGTTTCGAACAGTTTCTTCAAAAGTTGAGACAATCTCTCTACAGATATCAAACAAAGCATGTAAGATCACAACTCCAAACAGAGAACAACAAATTTGGCTGTTTTTCCTATCTGAAGAGACTTACACAAGTAGCCGTTCAATTTATGACTTAGTATAGCGCTTCAGCACTACAAAGCTCTAACTCACTGACATCAGTTTCTCATCAGTTCAGAAACTTCAAATTTACTCAAAGATGATCAGTTTCACTCTACAGTTAGGATTCCTGTCTGAGTGGCTTTGACAACACAAATAGATGGGACTAGGACTTAGAGGAAAAATGTTAATGACTTACAGGCCGGTGTATTGGATTTCTGCTTTTTTAGAGGAAGTTAACTAAAAACACAGACTTTCCTCCAGGGCTTTACGCACAAAGTGACATGCCAGCTGTACAGTTCATCTTACAGCTACTGCAGCCCTACTGGACAGGCCCAACAAAGAAAATAACACAACACTACTAGCTGTCACCTTCAGCCACCAACTAAAACCTCTCCAGCACACCATCAAAGATCTACAACCTATCCTGAAAAATGATCCCTCACTCTCACAGATCTTGGGAGACAGACCTGTCCTCGCTTACAGACAGCCCCCCAACCTGAAGCAAATACTCACCAGCAACCACATACCACACAACAAAAACACTAACCCAGGAACCTATCCTTGCAACAAAGCCCATTGCCAACTCTGTCCACATATTTATTCAAGTGACACTATCATAGGACCTAATCACATTAGCCATGCCATCAGGGGCTCGTTCACCTGCACATCTACCAATGTGATATATGCCATCATGTGCCAGCAATGCCCCTCTGCCATGTACACTGGCCAAACCAGACAGTCTCTACGCAAAAGAATAAATGGACACAAATCTGACATCAGGAATCATAACATTCAAAAACCAGTAGGAGAACACTTCAATCTCTCTGGCCACTCAGTAAAAGACTTAAGGGTGGCAATTTTGCAACAGAAAAACTTCAAAAACAGACTCCAACGAGAAAGTGCTGAGCTTGAATTAATATGCAAACTAGATACCAGTAACTTGGGTCTGAATAGAGAGTGGGAGTGGCTGGGTCATTACACATATTGATTCTATTTCCCATGTTAACTATCCTCACGCCTTCTTGTCAACTGTCTAAATGGGCCATCTTGATTATCAGTACAAAAGTTTTTTTGTCCTGATAATAGCTCATCTTAATTAATTAGCCTCTTACAGTTTGTATGGCAACTTCCACCTTCTCAGTGTGTATATATATATCCGCTTACTATATGCTCCATTCTATGCATCCGATGAAGTGGGCTGTAACCCCCGAAAGCTTATGCTCCAATAAATTTGTTAGTCTCTAAGGTGCCATAAGTACTCCTGTTCTTTTCACAGCCCTACTGTATCTCTCACAGGAAATTCTTATGTATTAGGGGAACTGAACTTAGCATTCAACAATAGGAGACAATGGGAGAAAGTATGAGAACTACCCAGAATGTTTTTGAGGCATCAAAACCAAATATGACAAGGAGAGGAGACTCAAGGCATGCCCAAAGCAGAGAGCACAGGTTTATTAATAAAGAAGTTTCTCAGAAGTCCATCTCGAAATAAAGAACAGTATGGAGAAGATAGATTGGGTACTTCTATTCTTCCTGCCTCATAATGAAGGTTAAAATTTTGTCACTGTTATTTTTAGTAAAAGTAATGGACAGGTCATGGACAATAAACAAAAATTCACAGAAGCCCATGACCTGGCTGTGACTTTTACTTTAAAAAAAGGGGGGGGGGCGCCCCTAACTGTGGGGGAAGGGCGATTAACAGCTCCAGAACCCCCACTGCCCCAGGGCACCAGGCTGAAGATGAAGCAGAAAATGTCATGGAGGTCTCTGAAAGTCACGGAATCCATTTTACATCTTTACCTCACTCCCACCTATCATCTCTTGATTGTAAGCTTTTGGAGCAGACACTATTATATATTTTTGCAGTGCTTAGCACAATAGGACTCCAATCCTGACTCAGGGCCTTTAGGCACTATTTCTTTGTATTCTGATAAACAGTGCTTTAGATTTTTAGCTAATAGAGGTGAAGATTACTTTTTTGAAAAGTGGATTATCCCACATCTGCCTACTACAGGGTTTCTTGTACTTTCCTCTAAAGCAAGATACTGGACTAGATGGACAACAGGTACAATCCAGCATGGAAATTCTTTTGCAATAGGAGTATTCCCCAGCCCTCAGTAGGAACTACTTTCCTGGAGATTATTATTCTTGCTTCATATAGGCGCCATACCAATATTTATCATCAATTTTTTAAGTTTACACAATTTTATTTATCAAAACCACACATTCCTAAATAGTACACAAACTTACCACCAGATGCATTGCTTATAGCTGATCCTGCTGATGCTACCTTTGAGACAGCTGCTGGATTGTATGTCCAAGAGGTCCCACAAACCTCTACCTTTAAGTCACTGTCTGAATAAATCTGCTGGACACGGCCAACTTTACCTAAAGTCTATATTAAGGAAAAGGAAGAGACCAAGTAAAGATATTTAGATGTTAACATATTACAGCATATGGGCAGTTTTATAAAGTAAAAGGGTTTCTGAAACCCCACTTTAACATCAGTAACATCTTCACCTTAATTCTAACAGGCTGAGTTATAGGCTAGACAGAGTGTTAAACTGAGTCTACGCTGCCAAGTGGGGCTTTCCACAGAATTATACTAGCTCAATTTACCTAATTGAACTGAAAAAAGTACTTTTTTTTCCTAGTCTAGACCAGGCCTAAATGTCACCCCAACTCCAATAATTTGAAGGTTTAACCATTTCCAAGTGTAATTAAAAATATCATAACAACATATAGGGCCAGCCCACAACATTTTGGTACCTGAGGTGGGGAGCTCAAATGACGCCCCCCTCACTTGGGCCAAAACTTCGAAAGGTCTCAATTCTGCCTTCTTCCTGTTCTACTCCTCTCACGGTACTGCTTTGCTTCCTACCCCAATAAAAGAGAACTAACAACTTAAAATGCCTTGTTCAAAAATTTTAAGTAACACTTAACTTTCAAAAGCCTGAACAGCAAATGTAACTTTTCTTGTCTGCATAGTAAACACTGGCATTTTTATCTGTTTGAATAATCAAAGTGGTCCTTTCCGTGTTGGTCGCAAAGATTTGAACTGCTTCCTGAAGGTCCACCCTGGGCCAGCTCATGCTCTATTGAGATGGCTGCAAGGCCGACCAGCCTCTCCTGTGTCATTGTGGAGCGAAGATGTGTTTTTATTAACTTCAGCTTGAAGAAGCTGCGTTCTCCACTGGCAACGGTTACAGGAAGTGTTAGAAGTATGCGCAGAGCAACAAAAGCATTTAGAAAGAGGGTGGTCATCTTATTTGTGAACATATATTCCAGAACAGCCTTTGGAGTTGATCCTGCTGAAATGTATCTTGAAAAGGCTTTCAGTTCATCACCTAAATCACTCACATCAATATCGCGCATGTCATCATGTGTCAACACTGTCTAGTGCCCTGCATTGCTGGTGCAGGTCTTCTTCGGATATAGTGAGGAGTTTGGGAATATCATGCAACATCCCAAATATACTGCTGTGTTCCTTGAGCTGCATGAAATGTTCTTCAACTGACTGTATTGCACAATCTAGCACCTGGTTAAAGAATTCAACTTTGAATTGTTGTTTGGGGTCTCTTATGGAATTATCCCATGCCTCATAATCAAAATGTCATCTCCTTCGATGACTCTTGTATTCTTGAATGGGTGGAAAAATAGCTTCAGTGTGAAGTTCCTCTACCAACTTCTGTGCACTCTTCAGAACATTTTGAAATCCCTCATCTGACCGGTAAGACTGTAGGTATGACTTTGCTTTGTCCAGTTGTTCCATTGCTCCAGATATATCAAGGTCAACACCTTGGAGTCTCTTGCTTACAACATTTATTTCAAATAGTACATCATGCCACAACACTAAGCCACACAGAAATTTGAAGTTATGTATGTTTCTGGTGATTCCATTTCCCTCTGCCACTGTTCTCCCACAACAGTTCCTGTCATAGCATTAGCCTCCATAATGGCAACTATGGCATCATCTATCTTCCCAATTTGGTGTTTGATAGGCTTTATCGCCTCCACTCAACTTTCCCATTGTGTGGCACTCAGTGGTTTCAGCGTCAGAGAGGATGTTCCCAGATGTTGCTTCAAAATTTGCCATCGATGAGTTGAGGCGGAGAAAAATACACAGATGATTTGAATTACATTAAAAAATTCAGCAGCCTCGCTAGAAGCTGATGCTGCATCACTGACCACCAACTTCAATGAATGAGAACTGCCTGGGACAAAAAAAAACTTGCAGGTTTAACTCTCAGATCCGTTTCTGCACTCCTCTGTTCTTTCCTCTCATGTTGGCACCATTATCGTAGCCCTGAGCTCTCATGTCAGCTATCGCAATTCCTGTATCTTCCAACTTTTTAAGAAGCACATTTGATGATACTACGGGAGCTGGTATGACAATGTCAATAAATTTTAGAAAATGCTCTCTGACGGTCACCATTGCAGGGACATTTTCACTAGGTTTTGTTGCTGTTACAAAAGGCACCATTAAAGTCATTTGTTCCATATGGCTGATGTCAGATGTGCAGTCCAGAATAACATAGTAATATCTTGCTGACTTTAGATCTGCCACAATCTTCTGTTCAACTTTTGTTGCCAGTAACTGTATGATCTCATTTTGAATTGTTTTTCCAAGGTAGTGGTGTGTCTACATTTCTTGGGTGGTGACTCTTCTTAGATGCTCCTGGAGTACAGCATCAAACCTCAGCCATCAGCTCCACAATTTTAAGGATGTTTGGCACATACAGCTGATCTGAAGTCCCACACAGTGCTAGGTTTGGGGTAGCAAGCATGCTCACAATGGCAATGAGCCTTTTCAGAACATTTTGCCAGTAAAGAGACTCTGATGCAATCTTCTCTTGATGCTGATCATCTATCGTGGCCTTTAACCTTAGTCTCATTTCAAGCTCTTTCCACCTATGGAATGCTCTCTGGTGATTTGCTGCCTTCTCATGGCATGCCAGATTTCTAGCCAGATTTTTCCAGTCCTTTGTTCCTGTAGAACCCAATGTGGCTTGAACATTAGACTGGAAGATTTTGCAACAAAAACAATATGCAGCATTCTGGGTTTTTGAGTACATAAGCCATGGCCTCTCCACGTTGTCACCACTGGGGATTTCACACCAGTAATGTGTTGCATAGAAACTTCTATTTTCATTGTCTTTGGGGAACACGAAATCCCTCAGGCTACTGCTCAAGTGGGTCCACAGTCCTGGATCATCCAGACTTAAGGAACTAAACTCAGCAACGGCTGTTTCTTGCGCCTCCACCACACTCTTCTCTGATCTACACTTTTCTTCAGGAATGTGTATGGTTACATCCATTTGAGATGGAGATATGGATGCTGCAGTAGCTGCCAGGTGACCTGCACTCTGACAAACTGGAAGATCAGGCATCTCCTCACTCACATCCTCACTGGTGCCAGAAGACTCACCCTGAACATTTGTGTTTATGTATCTCAGGAGAGCTCCTTCCTGCTTAGATAGAAAAGTTTCCTTTACTTTCTTTCTTTTTCTGAATGCTGCCCCAGAGGGGAGTTTTCTTCTTTCACTCATGACTGCTGTTCTGCTATAGGGGCTCTCAACATTCAACTGAAGGGGACAAATAAGCAGGCTGGTAACAGGGCCTGAGCGAGGGAAGATATCAGCCTCTTAAGGGCCTAACTGGCTCCTACTACTTCAGTTGACTGCCTTTTCTCCTCAAGTGGGTTTAGGGAAAGAGCAAGAAACAGGAAGCTCCCTGAGAAGCTGGTGTTAATCAGTCCAGGCTCCTGGGGGTACTAGAGAGGTACAGAGGAGGAGGAGCCTCTTATCTCTCCCTGCAGCTCCTGCTGCTTTCTGTTATTCCCTCTCACCTTTTCTCCTGCCTGCCTGTTATGTCTCTTGTGCCCTCCTTCCTCCAGCACTGCACTCCACCTTCTCTCTGCATCTACAGCAGAGAGAATACATATGCACCAGCAGCAGACAAAATTTTCTACACTCTGGGCCCTAGCGGCACCCCACCCAAACCCAGTCTGGCACCTGAGGCGGCCGCCTCAGTTCGCCTCATGATAAGGCTAGCCCTGCCAACATACCATTGTGTGTACACACATACTTACAGGGAGCATTGCTTCAGCCCATTCTCCATGACCTCTCTGAAGAAGCTTGATTCGTTCTAAATCATAACAAACTTGAACGAGGTCACCCACTTGAAACTGTGAGGTACCTCCTTCTGCACCTTGAGCAGCATCTCCACTTCGGACAACATTGGCTTTGGTGAGAACAGCTGGATTAAATGTCCACCTAGAAAATAATATATTTCAAATTAATGATCTTTTCTTTTTTAATATAAAAAGTGGGGGCTATATTTTAAAAGGTTACTTGTTGCCTTAAATTGTGCTTTTGTGCCCAGAAATTTTTGTGATTGGACACTATGGCTTAGCTGCTTTTAATCCCTTCCACTTAGTTTACCAGCTGGTGGTTGCAAGGATAATCTTCTGAGAGGTGCACCTGAAGCAGTCAGAACATTCCCATGGTTGGTTCTTGCAGCCTAAGGGGAAAAGCTGCCAGCCATAAAATGGCAGCTGTGTTGTGACTGTGTTTCAGTTTGTTTGTTTGGGGAGGGGGGGGGTGTGGACTTATTACCTAGGGCAGGGATTAGTGGCCTGAGAGTCTGGCATTCCTCTCAAAATACAGGATAACTGATAAGGATGGATTGCTCTGGCAAGAATTGATAGGGAAAGGAGAGGGCTTGGAATCTAAATACAGGGTTTTCTTCTTTCCTCAGAGATGGGGTTGGACAGATAGGAATATGCTATTTCAACTAGATGTATGGCCTGCAGCCCGACATTTGGTTAAACTATTTTGATTTGTACCATGCAATGTATTGGTTTGTGTGCACTTAGTTCGTGTTATGCTAGTTTATATTCACTTAAAAAAACAGCACGTGACTAAGACAAACATGTGCGTCCAGAGCTATTTTTCTGCAGCTGGTCCATGTGTGTCTAGTACCACAACTCCAGTAAACCAAAAGCAGATTTTGTAATCAAACTGTTGCTTAAAAGGTTACTATGGTAGGAAATGCATTTGTTCTCAACCAAGTGCCTAACACTTTTGAGCACTATACAATTCTCTTTCCATTCACTTTTGTTTTAGAAATATGGAGGTTTCTTATTTTGGAGAAATACAAAGATTATAAATATATACATTTGTGTAAGAAACCTCTATATTTCAATGAACAAGTTACAGGTTGGCTTTTAATATCATCACACAAAGTATATTGTCTAAGAAATCATGAGACTGGAGGATTTACACCATTGCTCCCTACACCTAAATGGTTTGCTGAAAGACGGCTGCCTAAAAGTTAAGAAAACTTAATAAAAACAAAACCCAAATAACTAGCTATTGTAACTTAATGTAACTGCACAAACATATTCAGGTTGAGAAAAGTAAGTGATCACTTTCAGCTACGCATGTTTTTCCTTATGCTTTTTACTACATTAACAAACTGGGAAGGCAATGCATGCTCACATATCAGAAAAGCAATACCCTCTAGAGCTTAGGCACTCATGATCAGAACCACTTATGCCTCACTCTCCTTTGTAAAAGCAGAATCTTCAGAAAGCAAGAACCTGTTCAAACCCAAGAGGCGATAAAATTTGCAGCTTGGATTAACAATTTGGAAGGGAAACAAGGATAGGAAGTACAACACTGAGTAGATGGGCTCTGCTGTGAAATCTCATAACAATAAATTTAAGCATCTCGGAGTATATTTATTCTGCAAGGCTATTTATCTTTACTGTTTTGTTCCAAACATAAAACTAAGTATACTTTTATAGTATAGATCTGTTGAAATTACTGGGAGTCTTAATTTGTTCTCCAGTGGTCACATTTGGCAATACATATTATATATGAAACAAGGGATTGTCTGCCTTCATGCTGGACATAACTATCACATTAGCCTCTACTGTATGGTAGTACACTAGTTCTCAAAAAATGCTCCCTAAGGACACAGCCAAAAGAAATAAACACTACTGAGAGCTATATGCAATCATGTTTTCATGGTTAGTGCATGGAGCTGTGAAATATTCATATTGTGAAATTTTTGGAAGTAACCATTTTAATTACTTAGAGAATTAATAACTTTAATAAATACAATTATCTGACAGACAACATACGTTAAAATAAAACTCAAAGGGACATTTTAGAAAAAAAGACCTCATATCATGAACACCACGAATATTTAACTGAAGGCAGGTTAAAGGTGGGAAAATTGCAAATAATCTCTTTCCCATCAAAACCTCTCACACATGCTATAAAGATTATCATCATTGGGATGTGGCAGACGGGAACCCCTTATTACACAAGCCAGGAAGAAGACAGAAACTCTGGTGGGATGTCGTGAGAACCAAAGAAGGGTAAAAAAAAAATTTTCAAGCCCTGCAACTTGTGAAGTTAAAGGAAGTCTGTCATAGGAAAGGTTTGAGAATATGTAACAAACCTGTTGCCGCTTGGATACTGTACTACTATGTCATGATCTTCATCAATGCCACAAACTGTGCCAGTGGTGGTTAAGGTCTCAAACATGCCATCAGTCCATCCCCCATGACCATGCTGCAAAGACTGTACAATTTCTAAATCAAGGTCAATGTTTACCAGATCACCAATCTGCAGCCCACCAGGATTCCTGTTACCATTTTGCTCACCTGAAATTGAATGAAAAACAAGAACACGAAATATCCAAATCAACATCGGTAAGTGCAATAAAGGTAACTTCAAGAAGATATCTAACACCTGCCAAGTGCCCAGTTTTAAAGATCTGCTGCTTGGCACATTCCCTTCCCTCTTAAGTCAAGGTTTACATATGTTGTCTACTATATATACTAAGGAACTTCTGCACCAAACCTCACTAGACCTTATCTTTTAACTCACCTTCACCTCAAAAACCAAACTACTCAAAAACAAAACTGCACCTACTTTTGTAATAAAGTACAACCATATAGCACCACGCAGCTTAGATACTAGAGTGGTGAGTTCAATGTATAGAATATGTATAGAACCTATATAGAATAGCTCACAACCTATGTAACAAAATAAGCCAGTACGACTAATTATACATATTTAGTTAGAAATTTGAATGCTGATGACTTCATGTTTACAAATCTGCAATATTGCATTAAAATGATGTTTAAACCTTTCTACAAAACTGTGCAGTTATCTTTCGCTATTAAGAGAAAAATGTAAAAGCTGAGCACATGTAAGCCAGAAACATTAACTAGACAGCCAACTTTAACAACTTACTAGCTACATATTTGGTATACTGTTTGACATCAAACATATCTACAGACAGTTGAAACGCATCAGTTAAGATACCAGTTATCATTGCAGCATTTAACCATGGTAATGCACAAAAATGCCACCATTCAAATCTCAATTATTTGGTGCATCCCACTAAGGAACGTTGATTAACTTTGGTTCAGTTCTCAAACTTAAATACTGACTTGGGACACTGAAATGTTTCTATTTACTTAAAACTATCTATTTCTTTCCTTCTCCAACTCACCTAGCACAGGACAATGGTCCCTGTAGAAAGAGCCTCCTTTGGCATCCTGAACACATTTCAGGTCAGACTAAAGAAAGATATTTAGACAATTTTAGTTTTAACAGAGTGAACTTGCAGGTTGACATAAATCAGTGAAATCAGAACAGAAACACACTGAAATATTAGAGGTTGAAAAGCTCATGCATACAAAAATAAATGCATTACGCCAATTCTGAATGCAAAGAAAATTTCAAATATTTTCCAAAATTGTAACCTATCTATTTCTACTACCTATTCCTTTAAGGTAGGGCTGGGAATTGATAGGATTTGATAAATATTACCAGTATTATTAAATGCTTTAAATTTAAGGCTCAAATTAACGCTTTTAGGATCTGATAAACTACAATGACCAAGAGACGTCATATTCATAATTGCTATTAGAATTGCACAGAGACGCTTTAAACTGTTTCACATTACCTTTCTTTAAAAAAAAAAAAAAAAAAGGCAATCAATACAAGCAGAGGAAGAACACAAAATTAACACTACAGAATTCAGGAATGTCTGAATACCACACTGGACATAATAGCCTTGCCTGTGCAGCATCAGCTTGGGTAAGGATGTGTCAGTGTTACCATTATAAAGCCTATACATTTTTTGTTTAAGATGTTTATGACATTCATTTTAACTTATTATAGAGTCAAACCTGACTTCTAACTTCTGGGCCCTGGAGAATATCAGAAAAAGCAGAATAAAAGGGTATTTTGGTTGCTTTCAGAATTCTGTGTTTAACTAAAATCAGATTTTTTTTCTTTAAAAAGTTCTACTGGCTATTTCTCCAAAAGGGCCTCTTCCATAACATGAAAAAAATTAAATGTGAAGAACAGCTACTGTATAAACCCAATTAAAAGTTCTCATAATTTCCCCTTCATTTAGCTTCTGCATATCTCCTAATCCAAATTGCTGCCATCTGGTGTTACTCTTTATGGAACACAATTCCCATCAGGCAAAGGTCATTCTATGTTTATGGGGATGGGACGAGAAAACTGATTGGGCAATGCAATTCAGACTATAGTAATGGGAGAGAGAGAACAAAAGAACAGGTGGTGGAAGATATATAAGCTAAACATGCTTTCATAAAGGCTGTATCTCATTCTCCCACTTCCCCAGGCCTCTTGCAATGAGACTATCCTCTAGCAAGAGAGATGAACTGAAATCCATTCATGCCTCTCCTGATCCTTAAGTTAATGACAAATATAATGCTTACATCCCTTTAAACACACAATACCACCTCCTAGCCACTACTATCTCTAGGCGCTAGAAACAGTATGATTTAAATCCTTCTCTCGAATAAATTCTCAGCTTCCTAAAGCTATATGCCACTATTTAATAATGATACTATATATACATCCACGAGATCAGATGCCAGTATAAGCATATATTCATTTTTAAAACTGCACCAAATTTGGTACTCCTACAGCTCCTCTGATACAATGGTCAGTACAGAATACCTGTACTACAGAGTCCATAAAAAGATTTGATTTCAAGATTTCATGCACTTTACTAGGATCTTATATGGTAAATACATACATATAATAGTCTGTTTTATACACTTGCGTTCACTGCACACTACAGTGCGTAACTTGGTCAGTATTTTAGAGAATCTGGTATTGTACTTGCAGAAGCAAGCCAGCTTTCCAATATGTATGGCTTATTCTTGGATAGATAAAAACCTTTAATATATATGTATTCTAAGTAAGCAAAATTTCAGATTGTATCAGACTACAGCAATTCTCTCAATGTTCTGTCAACATAACAAGGAATATACAAGTCAAAACCAATAGAACGATCATTTTCCCTCTTCTTTATATTATGCTTAACCAACGTTTTTCAAAATTCCACTCCTCCTTTCGCTCAAGGATTTTTCCTGATTACCAGGATATTAAAAATATTGATACTTCATGCACCAAAGGACAGGTAGATTTTTTTTTCTTGAAGTAGTAACTAACAATTTTCTACCACTGATTTAAAGGGCAGCCTATTAAAACTAATTCTATTTTTAACTTAATCCTAAAAGACACACAACTTGAATGAAGCAGTAACAATGGTCAACCCACCAGTACCTCACTATAGTTGTTCATGCCACGGAATCATGCCAAAAATTAGTACTGACACTAAACTTTAGAAAGATGGCTATTTAAAAACAAGAAATGAGGCTGATCACCCCATGTCAAAAATGACAGCAGAAACAAGAGTTCAGAGATAACTGTCAAAAATAATTAGAATCAATAAGTGTCTGCTGTATCAGGAAAGACTGAAAATATTGGGACTGTTTAGAGAAAAGATGGAGGTACACCAAGTAATGAATGATATGGAGAAGGTGTATCAGACACTCGAAGCTACCCTCTTCTCTCTCTACAAGAACAAGGAGCTTTTCAATGAAACTGAAAGACAGCAAATTTAAAACTGGTAAAAGGAAATATATTTACCAGAATGCATAATTAATATATAGAATTCATTGCCACTTGATGTTGAAGCCAAGAGTTTAGCAGGTTTCAAAAAAAGGATTTATATGGCAAAAGAAGCCAAGAACATTAGATAGAATTAAAAACCCTTATGCTTCAGGCAGTATGCCAACCGCAACTGTTAAGATGAAAACACCCCTACGAAAAGTTTCCATAATTGTCCGCTGCCTGGTTTCTTGCAACTCCCTCTTAAAGGTTCAGGTTTGATCAGTGCCAGGGACAAGTTACTGGAGTGGACAGGCCACTGGTCTGATCCATGAAGCGGTTTCCTCTACTATAGTGTACTACCCTAATTCTGTGCATGAAATTCTCCAGCAATGTCCTAGATGTAATGACAGATTTCTCTTATTCAAAAAATTAACTGTGTCAAAAAGCTTTGTTTTTAATCCTCTTAGAGAACTCTGATGTACTACTTTAAGGTAACCCACAATGTGTGTGGATGAACAGGCCTCAGATGCCAGTCAGGAAGAGAAAAAGTGCAAAATAATGCCCAAAGGAAAACAAGGGCAATGGATCCTTTCAGTTTCCTTCACCCTCTCAGCACTGTAACTATTCAAATCTTGCGGGCAAATACCCCACACAGAGATAACTTACAGAGAACTCTGACATTAATGGATGTTAAACCGAAATTATTTCTTCCAAACTCTCCAGAGTTGAGGGGAAGGCCCTTCGTAATGAAAAGAAAGAAAAGAGAGAGTCTAGAATGAACACTGAAGAAATGTAAACAATCTTTAAAGTTATTAAGCAAAGGAAATTTGGTAGCTGAGTGAATAAGTGAATTCCCAAGGCATAAGATCTATTTTAGAAATGTGTAGGTTTAAAGCACCCCATAGCGGTAACATGTTTGTAACATGTTACAGGCTCTAACTTGCTTTTGGATCCAAACAAAATGTTTAAAATCTTTTAGCAACCATGGTCAGTTAACCACATTTCACCTCTGTCAGTGAGCTAAGATGGCAGATGGCGGTGTTCCTTTAACCAGCACCATATTGTTTGAGTGTAGGCCTTCTTCCCCACAGTTGCATGCAGCAGAGTCCACCACACTGTGCTGCACCCAGTACTGTTGATGCTTCTCTGAACACATCCTTTTAGCAGTCGATCACTTCCCTAAATAACTCAAAATTAACTGCCCTAATTATCCCAAAATTAACATATAAATATAAATATGGAAAGAGAACATATAAATATGGAAAGAGAAGCCTCAGTTCTCTTTCCATCCACAGTTATGTCTGATAAACACAAACGGTTTGAAACAAATAGTAAGTTACTGAAGAAACTGATTTACAGCAAGTTTTAAATGTAGTGTCAATATGGAAAATTAAAGCACATTTGATATAAAAATGTCAATGCACAGGTTTTTTTTAATCAAAGCTTCTTTTTAAAATATATAAATATGCAAAAAGAACAGGAGGACTAGTGGCACCTTAAAGACTAACCAATTTATTTGAGCATAAGCTTTCGTGAGCTACAGAATTCAGAATGCATCCGATGAAGTGAGCTGTAGCTCACGAAAGCTGATGCTCAAATAAATTGGTTAGTCTCTAAGGTGCCACAAGTACTCCTTTTCTTTTTGCGAATACAGACTAACACTGCTGCTACTCTGAAATCTATCATATAAATACGGTGTAGCTGGTAGGTGTGGATACACAAAGGTGGCTGTGATGGCAGCACTAAACCATATTTCTTGGTATCTTAAGTGATCATGTCCACTTTCTGGTCACAAAATTATAATTAAAACTTGTAATGTGGACAGTGCCCGTTTGCTGCAGACAATGTTGAAGCCTCAGTTCTCTTTCCATCCACAGTTATGTCTGATAAACACAAACGGTTTGAAACAAATAGTAAGTTACTGAAGAAACTGATTTACAGCAAGTTTTAAATGTAGTGTCAATATGGAAAATTAAAGCACATTTGATATAAAAATGTCAATGCACAGGTTTTTTTTAATCAAAGCTTCTTTTTAAAAATGGGTTACTATTCTTTATTAAATGGCTGATCAAACATCTCTGGTTTGTATAAGATAGTATCTATCAAAGAGGCTTCCACGTACTAAACCATTCTATTTATGGTTGGGTTATTAAGAGCTCTAATATCCATTTAGCCGATATTCTACGAATATTGATAATTCCCCCAATTATAAATATTCCCCTTTGAGAATATGAACCTGTTCAGTCAAGTAAGAGGTATAATCAGATTAAAATCAGATGGAGAAGTAACCAAGTGCTATATTTTGATTTTGTCCTAAATTAAACTAGACTTTATCCTGTAAGTGCTGATATGGTGCAAAATTTACTATTTTTACAAAAGCTGCTTTGTCATCCTGTTAAATGTAATTCTTGTTGCAGGAATATGATAGAAGGACATTCTAATGTAAGTTAGTATATCTCCTCTCTGCAATATATAACCAAGAAAAAAAAATTAACAGAAATGATGCAATGATAATGCTCATTAATATGTCTCAGCAGTTGACAATCAAGGAAACTTTGTTGGCTCACACTAGGGTAAGAGCACATAAAAAGGAAACAAAAAGATATCAACAGAAGTCTCATGACCAAACCTGACCCACTTTTTGTGGTCTTGTTATACTCTAAAAGTTGTAAAATCAAAATGAGAAACTTCATGCTAAAGTCTGAAACACAATAACTCCAAAGTAGGAAAAAAATACTCAAACTATCTGAAAATGTTTTGAGTGTTCTTCACAGTGAAAATTAAATGACAACTGAAAGACTTGCAGTGTTCTAGTCTCGACACTTGGCATTGCGGAGATTTTCAAAAAAAACAAGTTCTGAGGCATTAAAGAAAAAGTCAGGGCCTTTTAAGGAAGTTTATAAATAAATATTTTTATTTTTTACCAATTCTAATTGAAGTAAAACATTAATGCTAGGAGGCAAATTGCATTTGCAAATGTAAATATCTGTTATATTCAGGCAGAAGCTAGCTCTAAAGTTTAAATGATTTGCACCGATGTTTAATAAAGTCTCAAATCAGACTTCCTTCCTAATGCATATTCATGATCCATCCAGCTGTATTCACAATAAACTGATTAACAGCATGCAAACAGACAGAAGGATATCACAAAAGGAGAATAAAAGCACAACATAAGCTATTCTTACTACCCTCTCCCCCCCTCCAAGTATTTTACCCTTTGTGTTGCTTTACTCCTTACCATGCCCTCAAAGCCAACTCTATAAAGATTTTTAGCGCCATTGTCCCATAAAACATATGCTGCACTGTGTGGGCTTGATGCACTCCAGTCCTGGATTTCAGTTACCTATTGAATTTAAAAATAGAAAAATGGGTTACAAGAGTTTAGCAACATATTTTGAACTTTAAACTTCCTCTACCACTTCTACCTATAGTTAAAAGCATGATATAGCAGGGTTTACTGAAGCTTTTTTTTTTTTAAACCAGAACTCCAGGTCCCCCAACTCCATTTTATCATTTTCTACCAACACCAACATTCATACACCTTAATTAATGCTATCCCTAGGAAATAAACATCCAGATTGCCACTTCCATAAGATACATATTTTTCAAGTAAACTGGTTTGAAAATGGTAGAGAAGTACAAAATGAAATTTACTGGTTTACAATGCTTTTACAAGTCCTTACTAGAAAAAACAACTCACTGAAAATACCAAAAATGGCAACAACTTACTCTCAGCACTTGTTTTTGTTTTAAGCTACTTTGGTTACATCAGGCTGGTGGCCTGCAGGTAGCAGTCTGTATTATATGACCCAATTTTAATTCTAATCCCAGTCTTTAAATACTAGGACAGAAGGGGAGTGAAGATGAAAAGATTGGGTCTTTGTATTTTTTCTTCGCATTTCTGAAATACTGATGCCATGTAACAAATGCAACCCTGAAGAGGCATCCATAACACACAAGCATCCTTTTGAATGTATTGTCTTCATTGTCTTTCTCCCAACACTTATCCAAACGCCTCTCTCACTATTTGCTGTCTCCCTCTTTTCTTAGACCCCATCCTGAAAATATTTGTTCCTGTGCTTTTCTTTAAGCATGAAAATAGTCCCACTAGTTAAAGTTAAGTGAACAAGTGTTTGCAGGAGAAGGACCTAAAGTGTGTGAGCTCTTCAGAGCAGTAATGCCACCTTTGCTTTGTAACATGCCATAGTCATATATGGTGTTATGTAATTAAGCCACTCATCTCCAGATGCGTTACCATGGCTACAACACCCATGATTACTACCACTGTAAAAAGGAGAAATATTTCTATTTTTCAGGTTTCATGGGGAAAATGACTATTCAATATTTAATTAAATTCCCATTTATTGCTTGTAACTTCCTCTGTGTAGATCTTTCATATATCAATGATTTATTTTAAATTGTTTTAAAAAATAGAAAATGTAATAGGAAAAAACAAAAATTGTCAGGGAGATCTAGTCTCAAGGTGCAGTATCTGAAACTCCTTTTAACTTATGTTTTAAAAATTGGATTTCAAGTTTGTTTCTCTTTAGTAATCACCGGATCCCCAAATAGCTAATTCCAGATTGTATATAGATTTTTCATAATACAAGAATACACAGTAACTATGCTTGCACAGCAAAATATTTTATTTAAATTATGTTTAGACAGCAAAATAAATTTGATTCAATACATCAATTCACTAAAACAATAAAAGTTACTCATTTTCTATAATCTCTCTTATGTATGTTAAAGAAATTGTACTATGCCTTACTTCCTGCTTAAAATCTACATTTATATCAAGTTCTTCTGGGCATATAATTAATTCTCCTGCATATTTTCTACGGTTTCTGTTTCCTAGAGCCATGATTTGTCAATTAACAGAACTGCATCTGATTTTATATTAAGTTCTAACATGCTGAAGAGGTCTTTATTCCAAGACATCAGGCTAGCACATAAAACTATTTCATGAAGTCAGTAATGTAGTACCTCCAACTAAAGAACTTCCAAAATTGTCTAAACTCCAAAAAAGCCAAAATCTAATAAAACTGGAAGATCCCCCAAAACAACAGATTACAAAGTAGAAACCTGTTAAGTAAGCACTTAAATTTTAAAATAACCTGCTGAGCCAGTGATATACAGAACAACTTGGTTTGTCTGATAGCAGTGAAGAGAAAGCAAAATTCCCTGTTGTAAAGGCTGATTGAGTGGGTATGTCTGAGAATGTTAGTTTTTACATGAACTCCTGAATGATCCTAAAGCTCACCCAGAATCTTTATTTTTATGAACATTCCAAAAACAGGGAATTCAGGTAATCTGCAAGTCTCATATTTTCAATTTTGATCATTTAAGCTCAAGACTACATTCTATAAGAGTGGTTCTCAAACTTTTGTACCGGTGACCCCTTCACACAGCAAGCCTCTAAGTGCGACACCCTCCCCCCCCATAAATTAAAACACTTTTAAAAAATATTTAACACTATTATAAATGCTGGAGGTGAAGTGGGGTTTGGAATGGAGGCTGTAGCTCGCAATCCCCCATGTAATAACCTCAGAACCCCCTCAGGGATCATGACCCCCAGTTTGAGAACGCCTGTTCTATAATAACTTACAGCAGTATAAGTGGTACCCTTTTAAAACAAACGCTTTAATGGTAAACAACATTAAGTTTCAGAAGTTTACAGCAACGTAACCTAAACACCTGTTACCCATAAGTAATATGTGATGTATTTTCTTATTTAAGCCATTTTCATTTTTACCTTCCCCCTACGTCCATTGCCACCATCTTGATCTTCCCATTGCCAATCAACTCCTCGTACCACCCTGGCACCTGCAAAGATTCCTCTTGCTGTAATTTTCTTTGATTTACGACGAGACTCTAACAGCACCCTAAAGTTAAAAATCAAATGATACGTTAATAAAAGCAACTCACAAGAGATCCTGAAATGGAGCATTTAACCAACACTTAACATCACTGAACATTAAAAGATCCTTCAAAATGAAAAGAACTAGGAAATGCAGGGTTGAGTGAGTAAGTTCATCTTTATGAGAAAACTCAGCATATTGTATTGAAAATTCAGCATTCTGAAAAGTCACATGGTGAAAAGCTCTTCTTTCCATGTCTAAATTTTACTTTTTTGCCATTAATATTTTAAGTAATATTAAGATTATTGGTTTGTATCTCCAGGGTTCCTGGTAGCATCATATTGCCAAAACAATAAAATGTATTAACACCTACATATGGGTATTATCAGAATTGTTAAGGTCAGTAAAGCAGCATGCAAACTCATTTATAAACAATGTATTTTTTCCCCGTCAGGGCTGGCTCTAAGCAAATTTCAACATCTACGTAAATCTATATTTTCCCCTAATTCTGTATCCTCTTTATTCTGGTAGTTATTGTGATACCCTGGCACCCCCCATATTCATCACTGTCATATAATTATGGTATGTTTTGTACAAAGTATGCGTTGTGAGGTATCATTCTAAAAGTCTTGATCTGTTGAATGTTAATATCCTGTTGGATTGTATGTGCTATCGTATGTGAAGTTATGAAGTTTTGCTACGTGTCTGTTACTGAAAGATGTTGTGAAGTTGGAAGCACCCACAACAAGCCTTTCAGGTACCACAATGAAGAAGCCAGACAGTGCTAATAGCACATCAACAAAGACAATGGCCATGGAAAAGGCTTGCCCTCACCAGGGGATGCTTCAGACAGCCTATGGATAATGGCTGCCATGACTCATCAAGCTTGCACGGGCACGTGACCAGACAACATGATTACTGAACTCCATTTTGATACATGTATTTTTCCAAAAACTGGGCTGGGAACTTGGCTTGGAACAAAAAGGGTTCCCGCAATATGGAAGAAACTATAAAAGGAGGAAGTGACATCACCAAGAGTCCTCACTCCCTCTAAAACTCAACACCTGGACACACCTACTTTGATCTGTCTGCGGTCACTTACAATCACTCAAAAGCTATATTTCTGTAGTTAATAAATCTATTTTATATTTTTTTACCTAAAACAGCGTGGTGTGAGTGAAGCGTTTGGGGAAAAATCTCAGCTCAGTTAACAAAGGCTTTGTGCTTATTCCTCTCCACATCGATGGAAGGGACGGACTGGGTAATAACTCTCATATACTGGTCACGTTCTTGACCGGGCAGGACAATATAGCTCTGGCATCCTAGGCTGGGGATATTTTGGCTGAAGCCTCTCTATTGTTAGTTCATGCATTCATGAACACAGCTGGGTGTGGCCCCTGCCTGTGGATGATGGTGTGAGTGCAAGCTTGGAAGGCTTTGCACCTTGTCACAACATCAGAGTGTGAGGAGGGAACCCAGACTGGTAAAACAGAGGGCTCAGTTGTGCTCCAGTTCCAGATGGCACCCCGGGTGGCAGGACCCATCACAGTTATATTTTGGTATCAGGCTATTATTCCCCATTGCTTTCATATTGGAGGTCTTTTGACCATTTTTTTTCCTTCCTATTGCACATTTTGGAATCTTTCACTCAATATTTCAACTTGTCTTCCATCACTCTTATTTGTCTGTAGTGCAAAATTGTTCTCAAAATCTCGTCTCCAGCCCACCCTCAATTTTCTGCGGAATGTAAGTTACATGTCCCCAATGGATCTGCCTGAACAGGGTACTTCCTTGACTGCACGTGGAGGTAGGTGCTGGATCATATTAAAGGTGTGTGTGTGTGTGTGTGTGTGTGTGTGTGTGTGTGTGTGTGTGTGAATAAATGTGAAATTGAATGGAATGTTATAACTATAACTAACTGCTTACTATGATTCTTTCTGTATTCACAATAAATGTGGTATTTTGCCTTTTCCCCTTTAATAAGATCCTGCTGGTTTTTAATTTATTGGTATAACATAGGGACAGACCTGAACAGGTAAAATTAAAATTTTCTCTGAAGAGTCACCATTCCGAATGCCCATACTCCCCTACTCTGTTCCCTAAAAGTCACGATGGCATGAAGCCTGAGATTTTTTGGCAGACAAAGCATATCTTTAATCTAAGCAGAACCTTAGATTTCTCCTCTCCACCCCCACTGCCCCGCAACCATTTTGGGAAGAGACTAAAATTCTTCTGCTGAATTTATCACAGTCAGCAGATGAGGAGCCACAGAAGGAATAAGCTGCTATTGCAAACTATGCAAACAGCAGATCAAGTGATTAGTGATTTCTTCTACTTTTTCTGTCCAGCGAATGAATGAGAGTGACGGACTCCATAAAGAGATGTTTTGTTTGGAACAGGATTTTAGCCTTCTGTCAAAAAACTTTTAAAATGTCTACAAAACTGAGAGATTTATCAATAGTAGATTTGACATCAGCATGCAGATCATCATACTATTCTGGACTCATGAATTAAATTGGCTGAGCTCTCAGCTTACCTTCACCCACTAATGGAATATCTCTAAACACTTACCTCTTTCGAACCTTCCCTCAAATTCCATGGCAAAAAAAGTTACATATTTTCAGTTTATTTTTCACAGCTAAAGTGGCTCCAACAGCAACAGGTTTCTTGAAGCTAACACATCCTTTCTGTGTATATGAGCGGCATCATCAAGGCAGAAGTCAAACTGGGCTACAGGAAGAAGCTAAGGGGACGAGCACTAAGAGCGCATAAGTATATGGTGATCCTATGGATTGCTATCACTGCTTACCTCGGAAAACAAGACGAAAAGGGCATGTGCTGGAACAGACTAACTCAGAAACATTTTGGCTACATCAAATACCTCCTTTTAAAAGGGACTGGAAAGTTCAACTATCAAGCAATATAAAAACAACAAGGAGTACTTGTGGCACCTTAGAGACTAACAAATTTATCTGGGCATAAGATTTCGTGGGCTAATAAATAAATAATAAATTTGTTAGTCTCTAATCTGCCACAGATACTCCTCGTTGTTTTTGCTGATACAGCTACCATTCTGAAGTAATATAAAGAAGACCATTCTGCCTATCAATGCAATGGGATTTTAAACAGAAGCAGATTTGAAAAAAAAATATTTGTATAGAAATCAATTTCTCTTCCAGGTCACTTTCTGTGTTCTATTAAAGACCTGTGTTTGAAAAAGACATCTTCCCCTCCCTGACCCAACTTATCCTTTATGCCTCATCTTCCAGCAAAGTCATAATTCTGTTTTTAATTCAGCTATCCTGTTGACATTATGTATTTTGGTGCCTATATACTACAGTGGTACAAACATCAGAAATGCACAGATAGGTGAATTGTTAATAAAGCAATTACTTTTGGCATTTAAGTGGTCATGGTTAGGCTTCAAAGATAAGTGAACAGAAAAGTACACTGCGGACTCTACTGGACAGTTTGGAAGCTCAAATTTCATGTCTCTCCAAATGTATACCTGCTATGTAAAAGCTCAGGTATGAAAACACTATACTTAATGTGTATTTGTTTCAGAAAATATATGAAAAACAGTCTCAGTCTTTCACAGAAAGAATGACGACTTTTCATGGACATTACTTGTATATGAAACTTTTTCTTTCACGAAGAAATACACTGTTCTGCCTTCTTTCCTTATCACAACCAGAAGTACAGGTAGTGAATTAGGACTCTGACACAGTAATAATACAGAATGCTGTAAGGAAAAAAAAGAAATACTGAGTTTGAGACACCATAATACTCAGCACCTACATAATGATTTTAATTGTAATTCTCAAAGCATTTAACAAAGGGAAAGTACCATATTCCCATTTTACAGAAAGAAAGCATGACAGAGAGGTTAAGTGACTTGTCTAAGGCTGCAAAATAAATCAGTGGCAGAATCAGGAACAGAATCTGTGTCTTGAGCAAATATGTTATATCGCTTAACTTACAGTAACCAAATGAGCAGTTAGACAAAGTATTTATCTACAATAAATTACTTCTTGTATTTAAACTCAGGAAAAAAAACACACATTTTACCTTTCACTTCCTGGTGTGGTTATTCTATAAAAACGATGCCTCAAGTGATGTTTGTCCCCGTGATAACAGACTGTGCATAGGTCATAATTTGTGCATTCAGCACATTTCCATCTGATGCCAATGATTGGTTGCTGTCGACAAGTATCACACATAGTCCCATCATGCTTGATACCTATGAAAACAAGAATGTAACACCAGTATGATTTTTAAAAATACTATTTAGATCTTTATTGCCATTAAAAATTAAATTAAATGTGTTATCAAAGAATACTTGAGCAAGCAGCTTCACTAGGGGCAACCATATTAGCCCATGCCAATCAAGGAATTATGGATGGGGGAAGAGGTTTGGGGACTATCCTTCATCTTTCTGGTTGCTAGTCCATGGCTGAAAGGTCCTTCCCTTCTCAACAATTAAATATATATTACTGACCACGTTTATTTTTTTCCCAGCTATATACTCAATACAGATATTCTAAGAGGAAAGATAATGAAGTTTCCCTTAACTTCTAGAGATTAAATTGTCAGAAATCCCCATCAAAAATACTAATCTCTTGGGGAGTTTTAACTGTCAGGCTAATTCTCTACTAATGGCTCAATAAGGAACTGTAACAACTACTGTGCAGTGACACAGTTTATGTTAAGGATCTAACAGTTGATGTTTTAGTCTGATTTATATTTAACAGCCGTAGGACAACGAAGGACCTTAAATTCTGTCCATCTATATTTTTAACCACAGTTTGAAAAATGTACTTGCCTGTGACCAGTAGGAAGCTCTCATGGACAACTGCCATTATTCAATAGAATCTATTGCTTGATTTTTAAAAAATTAAGTTTCTAGCTCTTTTGGTTATTAAGGCAACTTGCAAAACTGAACCACATGCAAACCGCTGGAGCGTTGTTTCCTAAGTCTGCGAAAACAGAGCTCCAAAGCCTCTCCATATGCTCACAGCTTTTCCAAGCTATAGCAGAGTAAGAACCAAGCAGGCCTAAAAGTTTTCACTGCTGCTGTTCACAACCCTGTGAACAGCAGTGAAATGCAGAAGAATCAAGTCAGCTTCACTCTACTGCTGTTAGGAAAGTTATGAGCACCAGAAGCGATAAGCAGTGGTGCTATTCAGTGGTCAGGACAATGCAAAAATGGATGCTAGACAAGGGTTACAGTAGCAGAGAATCCGCCCCAGCTACCCAGCCTTGAGACAACTAGGCATCTCTGACATTAGAGAGGAAACAGACAAAAAAATAAAAGGTTCCTTCTCTTGTCCAGAAGGAACAGTGGTTTGGGAGTGAGGGCTTCAAATTTATCAGCCACCTACTAGCTAGATGCTGATTTGAAAGATGGAACCCTTTTACCAACAGCTTGAGGGAAAGGGACCGCGAAGGGGAGGAAGAAAACTGCCTTCCCACCTGGCCATTGCTCCGAAACAAGTATCCTCTCACCCCATCTTTTGTCATTCTTTGCCTATAAAGATATATGGCAAACATCTAAGCTTGTGTGTGAAGATTCCCCCAGACAGTGGAAAACAGTCATAAGGCTGCCTTCTGAGGACCCCCTTTTACGCCCAGGTATAGTAGGCATGTCATTTTTAACCACACTAAATGGTAAAAATGACTCAAAGGCACCAAACTCCTTATTTCCTACTTTGAGGTCTTAATGGAGTGACGCGGCCAACTGGACAAGTGAATAAAAGTGAATCCTTTTTGCTTGTAGAGTCTGCAAAATCTCTAACCACTTCCTATTCTGCCTCTTATGTCATCCCAGGGCCGACCTCAAAGGGACTTAAAGGAAAATAACTTATTTTTTTCTCTCCTCATTGTTTAAATTCCTTGACTGATCTAAAATCATCCTCTTCCTTTTTACATCCCTGACTCAGTAACCCCCTCCACATTCAAGATTGCATCTTGTTTAGTGCAATACAGAAAGTTAAAATAATGATCACCAACAGGCTACCAATTTATACTCCTTGAGAAAATGTGAAAGGGAAAGTGGGGGGTGCAGAGGGATGTGTCATTTTTAATTGAAGTTGGGCTACAATTGACTACTCGAAAAAAGTAATATGCACCCCACCTTCACATCATGCAAGATACTGATCAGCCCTACCAAGGAGAAAGGATACAGGCAGGGGGCTAAAGAGACACAGGACTTTTTTTTAAAAAAAAAATCAAGATGATTCTGCAGCAAATGGGGGAATTAGCTTTAAAAAAACCCACTGTTTTAGAAAATAAACAAGTATGGAATTACATTATCAGCAGCATTCATCTGGTCAAAATTAATACAGAAGAAATATAACCAAAACACATGGTGTTATGATGAATCTCAAATATCTTGGCAATCCACAATTTCTCTCTCTGGTTGAATCAAGCTGTCTGTTGCTACATCAACATAAAACATTTTATTGTTCACTTAAATGAAAATAAAGTTTCAACAACTGAAATTATAAAATATTTAAGGCAGGACTTAACTATTAAGACAGGTGTAAATAAATGTGGAATGTGACTCTTCAAGTTAGATTTTTTTAATGAAGAGTCTGACATTTAATCCAATAAATTATTTATACTAACCATGCGCATACTCACAATAGAGAAGCAGAAACTCACTTTACAACTTTGACAGATCAGAGATTAGTCAGTGATATTTTTTGATAAATCTTGCTTTATATTAACACTAAAAAAGTTCTGAAAATGGTTTTGAGATTTTTGTAGTTGAGATTTATGTATGTTTCCTGTTCCTTTTTTAACACAAACATATTTGTGGAAGAAAACTGCGATAAATAGCAAACCTGTAAAAACTGAACAAGTATACAATATCATAGTGAAATATCACCATGATCGGAAATACAGCTACCACAAAAATGCTTCCTGAGACAAAGTCAAGGCGCAGATTTGTTCTTTGCCATTTGAACACCGAATGGTTACAATCAGACATTATACCAGCACACAAGACCCATTGGGTCTCCATGATGGCATAAAGTCTATCCATACAGATGTCATGACTGGGGCCTCCATCTCTATTTATCCATAAAACAAAGAAGAGAAGGAGTACTTGTGGCACCACAGAGACCAACAAATTTATTAGAGCATAAGCTTTCGTGAGCTGTAGCTCTAATAAATTTGTTGGTCTCTATGGTGCCACAAGTACTCCTTTTCTTTTTGCGGATAGAGACTAACACGGCTGCTACTCTAAAACGAAGAAGTACACACATACAGCAAGAGCACGTTTCCCAAAACTGCCTCACTAATGTAGCTTGTCTCTGAAATGGAGGTGTCTAGCCAATACCTCTAGACATGGACTAAGAACTTCATTTCAGAAGTCACTGAACAATCTTCAGACAACACTGAGTTTTAGTAAGCAATGTTACTCTGGTCTGGAGTAAGATTGCTGATTAAGCGATAAAAGCTTCATTTTCCCCCCATGATCCAGCAGGACAATTTTCATTTTAACCAAGACAGAAATTGCAGAAATGCTAGGGAATTGCAAGATTTGATACTTATGAAGCATTAATATAGCCTTGCAGTATTGATTAAAATATATAGCTACTGTCAAACATTTAAAATAAGTAATTTTTAAATACATAGACCATCTGTCATTTACTATGTGCCTACAAAATGCTGTATTCCGACAAGTGCACAGGCCTGTGAGTAGTGAAATCAAATTGTTAAATTCAGTGTTTTATATATAACTAAAACATTTTTGGAAAATAAACAATTATTTTTTAAGTCTAAATATGTTTACAGGCCTCAAGTTTCTCTATGATTGACAGTAGGAACAGATTTTGGCTTCAAGAACTTCAACAGAACTGATTATACAAAGTCCATAGATTTTGTGGCAATCTGGTAGAAAAACTAGAAAGTTCCAACAGTGGAAACAAATCCACAGTGTGTATTATACTGAGAATTCCTTTTATTAGGTATTCAGAACAAGGAATGAATATAAAATTGAGCTAGCATGCTTGTAGTTATTTGAAAACCAACTGAATTTTTATTTTATAAATAGTATTTTAACAGTATATCTCAAAGAATTACAAGACAAGCAATTTCATTTCAAGGTCCCTATGCATTAATCAAGATGAATATCAATATTTTAAGATAACCAAAAATCATGGAATTATATTTTTATTCATCTGTCTAGACGCTGTAATGCACTTATTTCAGTGGTATATTATCCTGGTAGTAATGTTGGAGTGTAAAATAGGTTCATTTGTTATTATATATTACAATAAAACATCAGAGTTATTTGTATATCTCCAGAAACATATAAAACATATTTTGGGCTTGCTTTACTGCAGAATTAACTTGAACCCTGTCTATACACAAAAACCCTTAACTCAAGTATGGCAGTGCTCTTAACCTTAGTTGGCTGGCCCGTCAGGGGGTACAGGTTAAAGCTCAAGTTAGCACAATTCATCAGGTGCTAACACAACCACTTTGTGTAGTTCAACTTATTTCAAAGTATGGTGCTCTCACTGGAAGTAGGCTAACCTGCAAGGAGTTAACTCAAATTATCTACACTTGATTGAATTCTGCAGTGAAGACATAACCTCAGACACACTGTCAACTCAAATTTTCTTAAAATTTAAAAAATATCTAGTTTCTGATACAGCCCCATTCAAACAATATGTCCCACTTGGGCTTTCCCCCCCTTCTTTTCCATCCCTTCCCTCTACCCCCCCACCCCACACTTTTTCTTTTTCTTTTTTTTTTTTCTCTTAAAAAGGAAGGTTTTTCTGTTCCTTTGCTGATGTTTATAGTGGTCTTTTCAGTAAGGAACAGTGAGCAGACCCAAAATCAACATCAAACATGTTTGGGTGCACACCTCCCTTTGTGGATTCCTTCTCACTTGCCACTCTAACAGTACTAAGGTGCTGATTCCCAAATTCTAACACCCCCCTCCTCAATTTCTTGCTATTGTTTGTATTACAATAGTACTTAAACATCACAACTGAGATCAAGGCCCCCTTATGCTAGACAACAGACAATCACACAGTGAGAGAGTTTCATCTACATAAGACAAGAAGCCAGCATAGAGGTGACATGACTTACCCAAGCAAGGTCACACAGCAGGACAGTGACAAAACACATTAGAACCTAAAGGTCCAGAGTCCTAATGCTGTCCTATCTATTAGGCTATACTACCACCCCGCTGCATCCCCTTCTTTCCAAATTCCTACAGCTTCCACAAAAGGAACTGTGACATGAAGAGATTTACCACTCAACCCCAACTCCAGCTACCCCTGGCTCCACACAGGTGTTCTATGAAGAGAAGACATCCATTAGCCTAAAACTCAGAAACAGCAATTCCCCTAACTCCTCTTTTATTGCAAACACCCTCGTGTAGAGCCTGACATATGAAGCAAACATATGAGCTTCTCCCAAACAAGTGCAGGAGAATGCTGTCATCAGGCTAATACATGAGACAGAAATAAATACTATCTACAAGTTAAGTCAAAAATACAAAAACTGAAAAATAGCAAAAAAAAAATGATGAAAACCTCCACAGTCACTTGCAACTACAGTAGCTAAGAACTTTCAGATACATTTCAAGTTGACAATACTCCTTTGAAGTCTACACATTGGATCAAGAACAGCAGGCATTTAAGATACCAACCCTGCAGACACATGCAAATGCTTAATTTTAAGCAGGAGCAGGCCCACAGGTTTCAGTAGGATCATTCATGTGAATGAAGTTAACCACAAGCATAAACATTTGCAAAATCAGGATCCAAGATTGAAACACAAACACTCTCTTTCCTTATTGTTTCTGTAACAATTCATAAAAAATTTTCAGCTTACGTTTCTAAACCATATCCCTACTGAACACTCAGTCCAATCCTACCACAGCAAAAGGATATGTAGAGAAGAACAGAGCCACATTTAGAATCATGGGTATCCATCTCAAGTGTTCATTATGACTAAAGTTTTTTCTCTATTGCACATTTGTATTAACAATTTTAATAAGTTCTGTGTTTCTGTATCTTATGAAGTCTGCTAAAGAAATTAACAAACATCATAAGCTTTCTACATCATTTCTCTTTGTATCTATAATTTGGACCAGTGGCCTTCTCCTCCTCCCATTCATTTTCTCTTCTCAAGGCAAAATGCAAATATGAGACATGAAACGAAAACACTAGGAATTCCAATAAATCTGACCAATTATCCTTCCTCTGAACCAATCCTGTCAGGTAAGCTTATGCCCAAATTTTAATTTAAAAAAGAAGGGGGAAAAAAAGAAAAGAAGAGCCCACTAGGATTTTTCTTTTTCTGAAAGTTTAAATGAAAACAGGGGGTCTGGCTTTTGTTAGCCTGAACATTCCCTGTAGTATTTACACCACCAAATTTGCCGCATAGTGTCGGTGCAGGAGAACATGAGAGTTAAACCAACAGCTCTAAACTCATTGTCCAAGTTGAGTGAATTCAAAGCATAAACAGATAAGCAAATTTTTAAAACTTAATTATTTTAACTGAGTTTTAACGTTCTCTGGCTCTTTCCATAGTACAAATAAAGGGTAATGTAAGTAAGATATGTTTTAAATTAGCTGATGTGTTTAGCTCTAACAAAGGGCTGCTGCCAGACATCTTCCTACCCTCAATACAAAGTGACTGAACCAGTTTGAGAGAGATTTTTAGAATAAAAAGTAAAGATGAAAGAAATCTTGGGTCCCCACCGCCTCCCTCCAACCCCACCCATTCCTGCATAACTGTTCCCTATTGTACATTTACTAACGCTTTATCTAATCACGATTTAAAAGTCCACAACAGAGACGTCCAGGCTACTTCCCCTACAGCCTACAACGCCCCGCGGCTGAAGTTCATCCCATCAGTTCCAGCGAGAGGATTTCGGACCCTGGAGAAGAAAAGAGAAAGAAACCACTGGTCCAGTCCACAGCACCCCCGCTCTCACCGAGCACCCCAGCCCCTCTTGCCCCTTGCCCAACCGGGGCGAGAAAGAAGGGAGCGTCCTGCCCCGCTCCGCGGCCGGGCGCCCTTACCGGTGGGAGCGCTGTCCAGGATGCGCAGGTCGTAGGCCCCCGAGCAGCGGTAATTGGCTGCGGTGCCGTTGTCCCAAACCACCACCACCTCCTCGGGGCTCTCGAAGCTGCGCACGGTGCCCACGTGGCCCTCGCCGCCGTCCTGCTTCCCCCACTTCCAGTCCGGGCCCCGCACCACCCGGGCCCCGACCCCCTCCACCATCACGCGGTTGTTCCGGGCGCTACTCATGCCGGGGCCGCTCCTCGCGCACGGTGGAAGGAGGCGGGGGCCCGGCGGGAGGCCCGGCCACGGGGAGCGTCTCCGCGGGGGCTGCACTGGGGGAGGGGAGCGGGGCCTCTCCGCTTGGCCGGTGCAGCCGGCCGGTCGCTCTGCAGGGCGGCGGGGGCAGGATGCGGGTCGGCGCAGGCGCAGGCTCTCCCCCCGGGTCCCCGCGCTGGGCGCTCCCGACTCGAGCCGCTCGCCAGCCGTCTACACGTCCCGGAGGCAGGAGCGAGCCTGACGCTGCCTCAACCACTACATCCGGGCATCTCGGCGGCCGGGAGCCGGGGGGCGGGGAGATAGCGAGACCACCATCGCCGCCTCATCCTCTGGCCAGGAACACACACGGCGCACGCGCGGCCGCCTGGCCTGCCCTTCGCGGCGCGTGCGCGTCTGAGGCCCCTATGCCTGAAAGGAGAACGGTGCCACGCAGGAGCTGGACGCTCATCAGCGCCACCTAGGGAGAGGAGTCGAGCGTTGCACACGGCATTGGGGGGGCGCGTGGACCGCCCTGGCTTCAGTCCATTGGCAGGATGGGCACCACCCCAACCTCTTTGATGCAGTATCATGCACATCCACTGCTCTCTGTGGAGCTTTACATCTGCTGCGGGTAGTAAAAGGTCTCGTTCCCAAAGCGGGGCCTCTAGCCAGTACACATACGTAATAAAATAGTGGTGCCTTGCACCCCCTGCAGCTGGATATTTTTAAGCTTCCCCCCATTTTCTTAGAAGAGGATTCACATGGTTTTGGGACCATCATCTGCCTCTACAGCTATACTGATTTCAGCCGGGACAGCATGGAGCTGCTGCCAGGCAGTTATGGGTATTGGAGGGAGGAGCAGGGGAAGAGGGTAGGGCACAGTCAAGAGGAAAGCATATACTGTCCCTGCAAGTTTCAGAGTAACAGCCGTGTTAGTCTGTATTCGTAAAAAGAAAAAAGAAAAGGAGTACTTGTGGCACCTTAGAGACTAACCAGTTTATTTGAGCATGAGCTTTCGTGAGCTACAGCTCACTTCATCCCTGCAAGTAAATGTCACTGTAGTGGGAGGATAGGGAAACCATGGGGGATGGGGGGGGGGAGGAGAATGGTGAGCTGTGGGAAGGAACATTGTTTTCAAGGGATGATTTTTCAAATCAGCCAACTGTCTGGGGCAATTTGATTCTCACCTTCTAAAAATAAAATAACCTAAAATTCCTCAACATGCCCACCAACCTATCCACTGACTGGGGGGAGGGTTGTCTAATGGCAGCAGGACCCTGGTTATTAGGAGGACTGTTCCTGGCAAAAATGTTCACATGTTGTCAACTATGCTTTGGGAGAGAGAGAAAGGAGAGTGAAACCAGGAAAAAGAAATAAGGGGAGAGATCAGAGGCAAATGGAGGAGAGGGAAAGAAGGTGAAAGAGAACAGAGAGAGAGCTTGGAAAAAAATACGGTGAAAGAACTGCAAAGACAGAGAGAGAAGGAGAAATAATAGCTTTGAGAGAGAGGCAGAGAAAAGGAGAAGACACCTGTGCAAGATGTAATGTAAGGAATGCTGGGGATAGAGACTCAAGTGTAGATACTGTACATAAGAAATGGGGGCTTGAGAACAACAGATTTAATTGGATGAGGTTGACAAACTCCATTAAGGAAATGTAGAAGGCTATGAGGACCCACTCTCCTTTACTATCACAGCATGCAAATATAGGAATTGCCTTTTGTGTAGTTATTTGTGTCAGAATATTAGGATCAGGAATACAAAACATATTGCTTCCCTCTTGCGAGGGTTTCTTCCAGACCTTTAATGGCTTTGAACTCATATTTGCCCTCCATACTATGAAACTCATGTTCAAAGCAAGATTAAAACAGAGAAAAGATGAAGATTATATGAGAGCATCACTGTGAGAAGATTATTTTTTTCACAGCTGCTTGATTACAGGCTCAGGAAATGTCCTTTTTTTTCTTTTTACTCACATTTTATGACAAGTCTAACAGGCAACGAAGAGCATGACAATCCACTAAATAAAAAGTTCACTAGCTTCTTTGGCCTAGGACCCTGTGCAGGGGATACCAAATAGAAGGAATACTTCACCACAGCCTTAATGTTGAACACCTATCAGAATTTCCATGCATATTTAGGGCCAAATCTCTGAAGGCAATGGAACCCTGCCGTTCCATTATGCAGTTAAAGTAGACTGAGGTGTGGTCTGACAGGATTCTATGTATTCCATGCTCACTTTGGAGTTCTAGCTCTGCAGCAGTGCAGAAGGTGGAGTTGTGTGTGTGTTGGAGGAGTGGCAGGACAGAGAAGGCAATGGAGCTAGAGCCTTTGTAAACCACAAGGTAGGTGGGGATGCAGCAGGCACTACAGCCCAGAAGCTATCATAGTAGCTATGCTAATGGTTCAGACACTGAGGGGAAAAGGAGTATGTACCCTCACCCAACTCTGGCCCACCATGATGTTCCCCTGCACAAAACCCCGACTTTGCGCAAAGATCTAGAATATGGCTCTTAATAAATCTACACACACACATATTTCACTCTAAAGATTATTCTTGGGTTTCCTTTAATTCCACACATGCCATGTTGATGTTTATCCATCTTAAATAATGTTTTCCCCTTCAATTCTAATAAGAAATCAAAATGTGATTGACAGAAGATATAACTAAAAGAAGACTGACTGATGTTATCTCATTGTTCCTGTCTGTCCTTACAAGGATTTGCTATGCTGAGTATTAAGCATCCGAGGCAGGATTAAGTGATTAGGCAGAAGAGAAAAATAACTGCTAAAAGGTAGCTGTGCTTGCCTCATAACTAGGTTATTATTTCCCTTTCTGTACTTCCTTTACACGCCAGCGGTAGAAGAGCTTATGAAAGCATTTCCTGACTTTTCTTGCAAACAGCTTTCTCACAGTATAGCACAGTAGTGACACAAAACTTCTAAACAACTATAGCACTGATCCCATTAGTCACTGTTTCCTCCACCATACTAAGACTCCAAAGTATTTGCTCATAAGGAATATCTTCTTTAATATGAAAATGTATCCTCTGTGCATCCATTCCCTACCACAGAGTTTGATTTCCACTTCTCAGTGGAAGTCTTAAAAGATTAACACGTATCATGCCAGGAAGGTGTGTCATTCTTAAACTGCTTGGATGTCTTTATGCTGAGAGTGAATTTTGCTTGTATCAAGCTTATTACGTTAGTATGTGGCATTTTGCAGCCATTCAGCCAGAACGGTACATAAATTCATAAGAGTTGTGAATGGCAAATTACCAGAACATTTTCTCTTTCCAACTGTGGGTCTTTGATGTACTGAGGATCCATTGATGGCCCTAGGATCATAATTTTCTCATCTGATTCATTCTACTTTTTAGATATTGATTATCAGCAAGCGTACAGCTGGTGTTTCTTGCTGAGGATGATCTAAAACACATACTTTTTATTACCCTTTGGCTAAAATTGTTGAGGAGGTCTTCCTTGTGCCTGAGTGAGAGGAGTTCAGTGCTTTTAAATACATAGTGCCCCTTCCAAATCTTGGTCCTGAAAAGATGAGTACTCATGTTAACAAAAGAACTGATGTGGTGGGATGTTTTGTTTTTAATACAATTCTTGGGTTAACAAGATTAAGCTGCAAAAAGTATGGACAAATTCTGGTTTCAAGGAATGAGCTATCCATAGCATATAATTAGATATGACAGGTGTAGAGGCTGTGTGAGGAAAGACCCCTGGGAGGTAACAAGTATGATGATGTCTCAACGATCCTTAGGACAAGAGAACACACCTAGACAGAGACCAGTCATAGGGAAGTGGCTTACAGGGTGCCCCCTTGTGGCCTCAGGGTGACCCCACCAGCAGCCCCGACCTCTATTTCCCTCTTCCAGAGTCCCCAGTAACTCCACACAAGCTTTCTAAACATAAATAACCCATTGATAGGTTAATTACAAGAGTCCCACAACCATAGTCCACAATTTCCCAGCAAAACCCAAACACTACATTCAAGGTCCAACAGTCTATAAAAAGCAAATACAGCTCTGCCATTTCTCACTATGTCCCAGCTCTCTGGTACAGTTCCAGTATCTCACCCCACCTAGACTCTCAGACACAGTACTGCATCTCTCACCACATCTCACCCCAGCCCCTCTAGCTGGGGTGCATCTCTGCCCTGCTTCATTCTCAGGGTTGGTTCTAGCTCTTGCCAGGAGACATTAGCAGGCTCACCCCTGATCTCATCATTATCCCCTAGCCTTCAGCCCCTTGGGATCTCCAGCTTCATCTCGCTGGCTGAGAGAGCTAGCAGACATCTCCCTCTTCTGCTGTCAGCCTTCTGCCCTCTCTGGCCATGGCTCTCTGGCCTGGGGAAATTTGTAGGTGACCCCTTGACTGCCTTCTCCTTTCACCAGCCTGATTTGGCTCCACTCTGGAGCTCTCACCACTCCCTTCTTCAGCTCTCAGCCCAGCTCTGTTTCTGACCCTCTCTCTAGACTCTAAGTTCTGGCCTTTCCTTTGCCTTTAGGCTCGCTCTCATTTGTAAGTCCCAAGTGCAGCCCTGCCCTCCCCATTTCACCAATTGACCATGCACTTGGACTGGGACAGGAGAGCTGGGCTCAGTTTCATTTAAGGGGCCAGATACCCTGTTAAGAGAGAACTGAAACTATGCCAAATGTGCTTATCCTGTGAAAAACAGGAGTCAATACTTTTAACTGGAATCACAATAAGGACCTTTTCAACCTTCTCCCTTATGGCTTCATTGCCTCTCTTCCCACACTAAACAAAATGCAGATTCTCAAATATCTATGAAAATGTCACTTCAGTCACTTTCTGTTTCTTAGTGCATTGAATTCAGATTTTTCATCTTTATACTCAAAGTCCTATGTACACCTCCGCCCACTCACATCTTTGCTCTTGTTCTCTTTTATTTACTTTTTCATGTCCGGCTGTGCCCCTACCTTTCCCTCTTTCTTTCCAAGTCAGGTCCTTGAATAGCCCCCATCTCTCTGTGAGCCAATTAACCTTCAAATTCCTCTCAAAATTCACTTCTTTTGGTTAACGTTCTATTACTAATCTCTACTCTAATGATCTCTCCTCTGGCTGGTATCAAAGAAAGAAAAATATGAAACAGAACTACTAAGTGATCAGTTAAAAAAAAAGTTCTCCCAAAAACTATTCCCTTCCCCTCCCTCTGTTGAGTCTTCTTAAAGCTATACCAAACACGTTCCTCACACGTTCTTGTCAACTGCTGGAAATGGCCCATCTTGATTATCACTACAAAAAGATTTTTTTCTCTCCTGCTGGTAATAGTTCACCTTAACTGATCACTCTCGTTATAGTGTGTATGGTAACACCCATTGTTTCATGTTCTCTGTGTATATAAAATCTTCCTACTGTATTTTCCACTGCATGCATCCAATGAAGTGGGCTGTAGCCCACGAAAGCTTATGCTCAAATAACTTTGTTAGTCTCTAAGGTGCCACAAGTACTCCTGTTCTTTTTGCAGATACAGACTAACCCGGCTGCTATTCTGAAACCGGTCATTGGACAGTTCAGATTCCATCCAGTAGATGGCACAGACTAGTCACTATTATGTGGGGAGAAAAAACACTTCTGGAAAAACTACAGGGGACAGGCTCTCCAGGGTTCATCCTGTGGAGGCAGGTTCAGTGGCAGCCCCCAAATCTCACTGATTCCCCAGCATCTGCAAGAAGCACAGGACCTCCCTCTTTGGATCCCATATCTCCTCTCCTCCCCCAAGGCTCCTTAGCAACACAACCATTGTAAAGTGGCTGCAGTGCAACCGTGAATTCCCCCACTTAGTGAAAGATTTGGCTGAGTTTGCTGAAAGATTCATAAATGTACATGCAATCGGACAAAGACTAACATCTGGGGAAGCTCCCAAATATAATTTATACCATCCAGTGTATGAAATACTCTCCTGGTATGCTGATTTTGGGATAGGATTACATGACTAACTGAAAGGCTAAAACTTCTGATTCTTTTGTCAAATCAAGACTTCGTTTTGAGGCCTATCTTATCCAGTGAACCTTCCGTAGAAAAGCAGTGCCCTTTAAAAGGCACCCTTTAATCCAGACATTGCTATTGGTTTTTATTATTCTGTTTTCTGGGGCTATGTATGTGTGGATTGTAGGTGAGACTCTAGCCTTCTGTGTTACACTTTACAAAGAAAGGGTGTTTAGTCTCCCAATTAAGTTCTGGACACACCTCGGTTTTAAAAAACCCCTATAAAAACAGTTATTACCTTTTTAGAAGCACTGAGCCTGATCCTTCAAACACATTTACTTGAGTAGTCATTGGTTACATGACTAGTATCATTGCAGTCAGTTACGACTATCTGTTTAAAGCAGAAATGCCCCAACTTGTTCCACTGAAGGCTGCAGACACAACTATTCAAGAGCTGAGGACATAAAATGGAATAGATGGTAGCTGTCCTGTCTTAAATACACAGATGCAGCCTATAGAAATGTTATGAGCTGGATGAAACCTCAGTTGAGTCACTGAGATTGAGGGATGTAAAGGCACCCCTGACTTTGTCCGATTGCATGTACATTTATAAATCTTTCAGCAAACTCAGCCAAATGCAAGATCTTTCACTAAGTGGGGGAATTCACGGTTGCACTGCAGCCACTTTACCAGCACAGGACCTCCCTCTTCGGATCCCAGATCTCCTCTCCTCCCCCGGGGCTCCTTAGCAACCATTGCCAACTGGGACCTGCATTCTTCTCAGGCCCCATCTCTATTTTAAGAATTATGGGGAGCCTAGAGCTGGTTAGGAGAAATAAATTCCCATGACAACAACTGATACAAAACAAAATTGTTTTAGCCAAAGACTCTCTACCAATTCTTTTGTTTGAGGGCAAGGGTTGAAATGTCAAAAACAAACAAACAAAAAACAAACACTGAAAGTTTTTGATGGTTCAGGTGGAAAATTTTGCCCAGCTAAAATTTAGTTTTTTTGATCAACTAAAATTTTTTTAATCAGAAATGGACATTAAAAATTGCAACCAGCTGTAGGGCAGTCATGGCTTCCTCTATAGGCCACATTTAATCTATCTGTGGTTTAAAATACAGCAGAGCCTTATTATTCCTCAGGCTTTGCTGCCTTCCTGTGGCCATATATAGTCATTCATTAAAGCCATGATATGTATATATTTGACTAAAAGAAAAGGAGTACTAGTGGCACCTTAGAGACTAACCAATTTATTTGAGCATAAGCTTTCGTGAGCTACAGCTCACTTCATCGGATGCATTCAGTGGAAAATACAGTGAGGAGATTTATATACACAGAGAACATGAAAAAATGGGTGTTATCATACACACTGTAAGGAGAGTGATCACTTAAGATGAACTATTACCAGCACGAGAGCGGGGGGTGGGGGGGTGGGAAGAAAACCTTTTGTAGTGATAATCAAGGTGGGCCATTTCCAGCAGTTAACAGGAACGTCTGAGGAGCGGGTGGGGGGTGGGGGGGAGGGAATAAACATGGGGAAATAGTTTTACTTTGTGTAATTTCACAACCACTCCCAGTCTCTATTCTAGCCTAAGTTAATTGTATCCAGTTTGCAAATTAATTCCAATTCAGCAGTCTCTTGTTGGAGTCTGTTTTTGAAGTCTTTTTGTTGTAATATTGCGACCTTTAGGTCTGTAATCGAGTGACCAGAGAAATTGAAGTGTTCTTCGACTGGTTTATGAATGTTATAATTCTTGACATCTGATTTGTGTCCATTTATTCTTTTACGTAGAGACTGTCCAGTTTGACCAATGTACATGGCAGAGGGGCATTGCTGGCACATGATGGCATATATCACATTGGTAGATGTGCAGGTGAACGAGCCTCTGATAGCGTGGCTGATGTGATTAGGCCCTATGATGGTGTCCCCTGAATAGATATGTGGACACAGTTGGCAACGGGCTTTGTTGCAAGGATAGGTTCCTGGGTTAGTGGTTCTTTGGTGTAGTGTGTGGTTGCTGGTGAGTATTTGCTTCAGGTTGGGGGGCTGTCTGTAGGCAAGGACTGGCCTGTCTCCCAAGATTTGTGAGAGTGATGGGTCGTCCTTCAGGATAGGTTGTAGATCCTTGATGATGCGTTGGAGAGGTTTTAGTTGGGGGCTGAAGGTGATGGCTAGTGGCATTCTGTTATTTTCTTTGTTGGGCCTGTCCTGTAGTAGGTGACTTCTGGGTACTCTTCTGGCTCTGTCAATTTGTTTCTTCACTTCAGCAGGTGGGTATTGTAGTTGTAAGAATGCTTGATAGAGATCTTGTAGGTGTTTGTCTCTGTCTGAGGGGTTGGAGCAAATGCGGTTGTATCGTAGAGCTTGGCTGTAGACGATGGATCATGTGGTGTGGTCTGGATGAAAGCTGGAGGCATATAGGTAGGAATAGCGGTCAGTAGGTTTCCGGTATAGGGTGGTGTTTATGTGACCATTGCTTATTAGCACCGTAGTGTCCAGGAAGTGGATCTCTTGTGTGGACTGGTCCAGGCTGAGGTTGACGGTGGGATGGAAATTGTTGAAATCATGGTGGAATTCCTCAAGGGCTTCTTTTCCATGGGTCCAGATGATGAAGATGTCATCAATATGCGCAAGTAGAGTAGGGGCATTAGGGGATGAGAGCTGAGGAAGCATTGTTCTAAGTCAGCCATAAAAATGTTGGCATACTGTGGGGCCATGCGGGTACCCATAGCCGTGCCGCTGACTTGAAGGTACACATTGTCCCCAAATGTGAAATAGTTATGGGTGAGGATAAAGTCACAAAGTTCAGCCACCAGGTTTGCCGTGACATTATCAGGGATACTGTTCCTGACGGCTTGTAGTTCATCTTTGTGTGGAATGTTGGTGTAGAGGGCTTCTACATCCATAGTGGCCAGGATGGTGTTTTCAGGAAGATCACCGATGGATTGTAGTTTCCTCAGGAAGTCAGTGGTGTCTCGAAGATAGCTGGGAGTGCTGGTAGCGTAGGGCCTGAGGACGGAGTCTACATAGCCAGACAATCCTGCTGTCAGGGTGCCAATGCCTGAGATGATGGGGCATCCAGGATTTCTAGGTTTATGGATCTTCGGTAGCAGATAGAATACCCCCGGTCGGAATTCCAGGGGTGTGTCTGTGCAGATTTGTTCTTGTGCTTTTTCAGGGAGTTTCTTGAGCAAATGCTGTTGTTTCTTTTGGTAACCCTCAGTGGGATCAGAGGGTAATGGCTTGTAGAAAGTGGTGTTGGAGAGCTGACTGTTGCACTTTGTTTCAGTTTCACCCTCTTCATTACAAGTTATGTAGACACTGTCTGCCTCAGCTTCCCCATGAAATGTGGGCTAAAAATGCTTTTATATCTTTGTGAAGTACTTTAAAATCTATTAATTAAAAGCACTACATAAGTGCTAAATGATATGGCAAAATTCATTTATCGAACTATAAAGGAACACTATCTCAGTCAGTGGCAAGGACAAACTATTATTACACCTTTTCAAACCTCAGCATAAGAATACCAATACTCGACCTGGCTAATCCTGTTCTTTCCCACACAAACTAAAGTCACAATCACTTACAGTACAGTCAGTTGATAATGGCCATAAAGGAACTGCTATTTTTCTGGCCATAACAGGTGGCCACAAAATGCAATGTAATTAATATGGACAAATTCTGAGTCCTTGTCTACGTGATCATTTTTCTTAAATCTCTCACTTTTGCACTTCCAGAAGTGGGAGTGGGAGTGTAGACAGGCTCTCAGCATTTTAACCACCAAGTCATCTAATCTTATCTCAATGAAAAAGTGGCTAGGATCCCAGTTTAGCAGGGTGTTTAAGCATGTGCTTAGTGCCACTGATGTTTTTAAAGTTACACAGGTAATTCAGGCCTACAACACCAGCCTGTCTACACAAGTGTTCCCACCTTTGCCATTCCAGTGGAACTGCAATAGTGGGAGATTGTACAAAAAATGCTAGTGAAGACAAGGTCACAGGGACCATTAAGGCAGGTAACCGTGGCTCATGAGACTCTTAGAATGGTTTTCTCTCTTATTTGCTTTGAAACTCTACCTCTAGAGAGCTATTGATCTTCCTCTAGAGAGCTATGCCTCCTGCAAACCCATCTCTCTCTCTCTCTCTCTCTCTCACACACACACACAAACAGAAACAAGATGGCAGCTGCAGCTGTGCTCTTTAAATAGGCAACAGAAAACGATGCAAAGTGAGCCAGATTGAGGAGAAGAATAATGAATTCTTAGATCCTATTCTGGAGTAGACTTGGGAGTTTGGGCTCCCACCTCAGGCAGGCACAACTTTAGAATCCAAAAATTGGAATCCTCTCACAGGTCAAGTGGATTTTATAACCATTTACTAGGCTGATCTATATTATATGCTGAGGAGAAAAATCTTAATGAAGCGTGAAGGCTGAAATTTTAAGTCACAAGACAGACAAAAAGTCAGAGTTAAGAGTCCTCTAATAATCTAGTGCAACGCAATAGGGTCAGCTGCCTGAGTGTGACCAGATTGCAGGTGTGAAAAATCAGGACGGGGGGAGAGGGGAGAATATGAGTCCATATTAAAAAAAGCCCCAAATATCATGACTGTCCCTATAAAATCGGCACATCTGGTCACCCTAGCTGCCCCCCAGCACCTCCTCATAGCCAGGGGTGGCTCTGCCATACCCTGCATCAGCTATCCCCTTTTTCATGGCTCCTTAAATAAACTCTGCCAGTCCAGAGTCTGTAGAACATTCCCTTTGGGCCTAATTTATTTATAACCAATTCCACACACTCAATCCTGGGGCTTCTCCCAGGAGAGAAGCCTTCTCTCCTGTGCATCACTGCCAGGCCTTCCTGCCTGTAAGTCTTCCCTTGCTTTTGGTAGGTGACTCCCAGCCCTCCATGGCTAGAGTCTTTTTCCCCTGCCATCTCAACCTCAGTCCTGGGGCTTTTCCCAGGAGAGAATCTAACTCAAGTTCCAGCTTCACTCTGGTTCTTCCCTTCTTTTAGCAGGCCTAGACCTCCCAGACCTACCTGGTGAGAATTTTTTGGTCCCTGAAGTCTGAGACTCTCATGAAACGTTCTATGCAATGCAGCCTGGAGGAGCCTTCTAACTCTTGATAGCTTCACTCTGCTACAACTTCTTCTTCCTGGTTCCCGTTCCCCTCTGGCTCTTTGCAGAGACCAGCTGCCCTCTCCAGAGTCTATTAATGAGGTTCAAGTGGCCTGAACCAGTTTCCTCTTGGGGCCCAGTCCACCCAGTGACGTACATATACACAATAGCACATACACCAGCTTTCTCTATTTGTAAATTACTTTATTCTCTGTGCTGCTGTACAAGTTCTCTGTGCAGCCTAGTAGTCCAATGTATTTTAGTAGAGTTCAAAGTTATGTATCAATTAAATGCTTTCAAATATTATGCAGTAGGGTTTTGTTACATTTTCATACAACATGTGCATCTGTGCTTATACAGGAAAAAGTGCACTTCCTTAAATTAGAGAGAAGCATGGTCCAATCAGGAGACTAGCATCCAGGAACTCAGTTCTTCTCTGTTATCTGTTTCCCCATCTCTAAAAGTGATAGTAATTTGTACCTACATAACTCACAGGGGTAAAGTCAGAATCTATTAGTTCGTGTTCCTGAAGTGCTTTGAAGAGCTAAGATCAGTGGCCGGGTACAGCAAGGTATTTAAGCATGTACTTAAAAGTGCTTGAGGACTGCCATTGCCATGTGCTCAAAGTTAAGCATGTCCATATGGGCTTTCCTGGATCAGGCCCTATATAAGTACTAAATAATATCTGACAAAGAATGGCTTAGTTGCTATGAAATCATCTGTTAAAGTAATGATGAACTTTGAGGAATCCAAGCATACACAATAATCTTAATTTTTTTAATGTTTGAATATAAACAATTGAAGTCTCAACCTTGACATTACATTAATGTAAGTTTTAATAGATTAGTATCTTAGATTTCATACATACCAGGTGTGGTTATTTGGATATGCATTTATGAACAAATGCTCCTACAAATTTCCTAAAACACACACCTTAATGCATGTTGCTGAATTTTTATGAGTTATACACTGTGCATACTCTTAACATATATATGTGTGTGTATACACACACACACACCTCATTCAAGATTACACAAAAAGTTTTATAAGTAGTTTTCATAGCTATCATTCAAAAGGAAATCTAGACCATTTTTTCAGTGAAAAAAAATCTCCTTGTGTGAAATCCTGACTCCACTGATGTCAATGGCCAAGCTACCATTGACTTCAATGAAGCCAGAATTTCACTGTTTGCTTTGAGATGTTTTTTAAATAACTAAAAGTTTTATAAAACAGTATAATATGTTTTGTTTCTGCGCTTAATTTAAGCATGCAACTTTTCAGACAAAAAATTGAGGTATTTATAAGGGAATGAAAATAGGGGAGTTTAAATGGAAGTGTTACATCAACTGTAGCTATAGACAAGGGTCTATGTACTCCACAGCAAACTTAACCCACATTCTATGGGAAAGTCCCTAGATTCTGTGGCAGTCTGGTAAAAATTGTCAAAGTTCTGTGGCAGTTTCAGATAATTTTTTTTAAATGGCAGTTTTAATTGGATTAGAGATGAATATGAGAAATATACCCAATGCAGTAGTTTATTTTTATACTAATTTAGTTTAGTTTATGCTGTCCCACATTGTCAGTAGGCCACAAATTGTCATCTTTAGGTTTCAGAATTATCAAATTCATGGGGGAGTTCCTCCTTCTCTGAATTATTGTTTCATGCTGTCTTTAAATTCAGGAAGGCACCACTGCATTGGTTTGTACTCAGGTCACCTTTTGGAGGTAATCTTCAGAACTATAAGGGCTAGAAATGACATTTTGATCATATTCCTGTGGCAAGAAGTGGATTTTGCAGCAAGTTCCACAGTACTGAGGAATATTCTAGCATTTCTGCAGCTTAGCATTTGCTCAGGAAGTAGCAAACACAAACCTTCTCAGAAAGATCAACATTTACTAATAGAGTGGGGGCACTTCAAGCAAACATGGCTGATATCAGCCTGGTATATGCCACAGAATTTTACCGTTTTAACATGGTTGTGAACAGTTATGTTAGATGACACGATGCAGAGACCAGACACGATGCAAAAACCAGTACAAATAGTGTTCGGCATCATGTCACCTAAAATGATTAAACAGTGGCCTAAGCTAGGTTTAATGACAATTAGCTCACATGATGCTGAATGTAATTTATCCTCTATCTTCCCAGGGTCCCAGAGGTCAGGCTCCAGCACAAGCCCAAACATCGACACAGCAATTTTTCAGCCCCAGAGCCTGAGCGTTACAAGCCCAAGTCAGCTGACCCAGGCCAACCATGTGCACAGGTGCCGACTTTCCAAAGTGCCAGAAGGTGCTCAATCCCTGGCTCTGCCCCAGGCCCCGTCGCTCCCTACCCCGCCCCTTCCCGCAAGGCCCCACCCCTGCCCCACCTCTTCCCGCCCCACCCGCACCCCGCTTCTTTTCGCACAGTTCCTCCCCCTCTCCTGAACGCGCCACATCTTCGCTCCTCCCCTCCAGAGCCTCCTGCGTGCCACGAAACAGCTGATTGCAACGGGTGGGAGGCACTGGGAGGAAGTGGGAGGTGCTGATCTGCCTGGCCACCAGCTGGCGGGAGGCACTGGAGGGAGGGAGGGAGGGAGCTGATAGGGGGGCTGCTGGTGGGTGCTCCAGCCCCTGAGTGTCTTCCAGGGTAAACAAGACTTGAATGATAAGCGGAAAAGCACCCTCTTTTAATTTAATGTTAAAAACTTTCAGAACTTCTTCACAAAGAAACAGAGTGCATAAGCCTAATTTTCCCTTTAAGCATTTCATACTTACGCAGCAATTTAGTGGCCCATTCAGAATCGCAGTGAGAGCAAAGAACTTGCAAAATTCCTGTCATGCTACAAACGATTTGCTCTCAGATGCTTTTTTTCGGCAGTCTCTTGCTGTTCTTCCTCAGTCCCTCTTCCTCACTAGACTCTTCTCACTTCTTCATTTTGCAAGTAATTCTTCCCACAAGCCTCTTCAACTATCCGCTATGGCCAGCTGGCCTGTCCATTGGTGGCTATGACTACAGATCATGCCAAAGCTGCCTCTCAAATCTCCTCCCCTACTCAGGCTGTTGCTTCAACTCCTCCTTTTCCAGACACCCTGATTCTCCTGTCACTGTTCCAGTTCTCCCCTCAGACTGCTGCTCCCCACCAGCCTCTTCCTTCAAGATGGTTTCTCAGCTCCAATAGCCATCTGATTTTCCTCTGAAAAAAGAAACTAGTACAAAAGGAATTAGCTAGGCTCCCTCCACCCACAAGATCATTATTTTTGTAATTGGAGACCTTCTCTAATCCAAAAACCCAATAATTCTCCCCAAAGCCCCCCATCATCACATAACCACTTTGCAGCAAAAATAGCAGAGCACCGAAGTGAGGTCTTTTTTAATTACTTTTACAAAACAACTAGTTACAGAGGAGACTAGACAAACAATAGGTTGAGTAAGCTGTTTGAATAACCTGGTTTAGAGACAAGCATACAAAATCAAAGAAAAATCTGTGGCTTCCCTCTAAATCTGTTAAAGCTAGGTTGATCCAATAGGTATCTAAGGAATGGAGGGCAAAGAGCATTGTAAATGTAGCAAGTATCTTTGGAATTTTGGACTCTGCTCCTTTGAAAAAGCTATAAACAAAGTTCACACCGGGTTCCCCTCTCTCCCTCCCCCCCCAACTCTAGTGTCTCTTGGAATTGGGTACATAGGAACAAGGAGTGGTCTGTTCTCTTGTATCTCCCAGAAGATATCAGAGGATTACTAGAAGACTTAAACGGGCTACGTACAAAGAAACATTGTATGGAAGAACAGTTACTGGCACACCTACTACTGTCACTTCACAGGGTCTTAGAGTCCGAGCCCAAATATCTGTACTGCAATTAAACAGTCCCTTAGCCTGAGCCCCACAAGTCCAGATCAGCTGGCACAGGCCAGCCACAGGGTTTTAATTGCAGTGTGATCATATCCAGTGTGTCACAGCTAAAAAGAAGAAGGAACAGATTGTTTAGCATAAGTAGTTAATACACATTTTGAGGGACAGTACAACATGACGTGGCCCATGAAGATTCATGTTTTTAAATCTTACAAAATCAGTTCAGCCCTCTTGCCAATGTATGGCCCTGTATAAGTAAGAGATTACTAGTTACTATTACTGTCTGAATATACACATGCTTAAATAATAAATATGTTTTTTTTTCTATTTTGACAACTGACACGTTAGTTTTAAATTCCAACCTTGCCTTGGACTCTGTTGTCACTGAAAGTGAGGAGCTTTAGGTCTGTCTGAAGAATTGCGATTCACAAAGTGACTGAATGGAAATGACACATTGGTCATGAAAGCGAGAAGGTGAAAGCCTTGGCCTAGAATGGACTTGTTCTGCCAGAGCAGTGATTCCCAAACTATTTTCTGCAGAGAGCTGGCTGGGTATGTGTGATGTTTGAATATGACCATTATTATCATTGTTTCTACAACTGTTATGCAGTTGCAACAAATCTTGTACAAAGTATGTCACAAGGTGTAGACGGAAAAGTTATGATTTGCTAAGTATGATTACCCTGTTTATATGCATGTATCATTTTTGTATCTGAAGTTATGAATATTGGCTATGTACAGGTATCTTATACATGTGTTGTATTCCTGGGTAACACTCAGCAGCAGACAGAATTTACATTGGTGCAAGACAGCTGTGTATTGATGGCCCATCACGGACACTAAACTCTCACAATGGGGCATAGCAGAAACTCATCCTGCCCAGATAGTTCTTCCTGTCCACACCTCAGTCTCGGAGAGGCCCATGGTCACTCCTTGTGAATTATCAAACCACGATGTAAGGACATGTGATATGCAGGGAAGCCCTTTCTACACCATCGCTCCCACCTACTAGTGAGTCAAAGCGCTTTGGAAGCATGGCCTTGAGCCCACCCTGCAACAAGCCTGATTCCTGCGCCCCCATCACCAGCTAGAGGGCGGCAGGATCCTCCTGAATGCAGATCTCCCCACCCCCACCCCACCGCCACATCCCTGCCTCTCTAGCCCCCTGCCCGGGTGCGGCTCTTGCCCGCTGTCACAGCTGTCTCGCCCCGTTCCCCACTGCAGTAATCTCCGCCCGAGCGCACGGCCCCGGCCTTGGACCACCGGAGGGGAGGGCAGGGGCGGAGCAGCCTGGGCAGCCGCAAGAAGAGGAAGCTCCGCGGCAGCTGGGGCTGCCCCGGAGCGTTCCGCTGGCTGCGGCATCGGCACCGTCTGGATCCCGGAGAAGCGGCAGGAACGGGGTCAGCTGCCGGACTCCTTCCCCCCGTGCTTCCCTAGGGTGTATGCGCCCGTCCCCAGCCCTGCATCGCCGGGCGCTTCCCTCCCCCCCCCGCCCCCAGGTGTGTGTGTGTGTGTTTGTTGCATCGCGCCGACCAGTGCTGCCTTTGCTGCTATGAGGCTGCTGGAGACCGATCTGCAGGTGCTGACCCGGGAGCTGTCCCTGTACCTGGAGATCCAGGTGCCGGTGGGGCTCTTCGGTTCCGGTGTGGGCTTGTCCCTGGTGCTGGGCTTCACCGCCGCCTTCGCCTGCTATTACCTCAATAGCATCGCCAAGGTGAGTGGAGACAGGCGCGGTAGGATGGTTCTGGGGGTAGAGGACAGATAATGCTCTGACAGCTTTACAGTGGGGTCGCCGTCAGGTTAAAACGCTTTTTTAAAAAGGCAAATGTCCTTGGCTCTGATACAAATCGCCGCTCGCTCGCTAACGCCAAGAGGAGTTTGCAAACCGCAGGACACTTCAGCACTCGCCCCCTTTCTTCTGGTCTGAAGTTTCTTTCACCTTTGGACAAGTAAGAGCAAAGCCGCGTTGATTCCGCTTTCTAAGCGGCTTCCAGTCAATGTCACTGTCGCCTGCCCTAGAAGGGTGCTCCTTTGTTTGGGTTGCACACACTGCCGGGGAAATGCTCATTTGCTTACACAAACTGATTTACGGGATTTTTAGGTTTAGTAAGTCTATTTTTTCGTATCCAATTTTTTGGGAGGGTGGGCAGGGGGATGGTGAGAAAATTGCCCTGACAGCATCCTTTTGTCAGTTTCAGTAGACAGACCTTGGGTACAAGGAGTGCTGGAAGGAGAAATCAAGAAAATTCCCCCCCTTCTAAACCATCTATTCTCTGGCTCTAAGCATTTACTAACATTGCAGCCAAAGAAAGTAGTTTATCTTTCTTCTCTGTACAATTTTTCTGTTCCCTGCATTGTCATTAGTTAGATGTACATACTTTGATATGCAGCTCAGACACTTCTATGTTTCCCTCCCTGTATTTCACAAATAATTGACTCTGAAAGGGTTCACACACCACAGGTGCACCTCCTTGTGGCTGGGTTATTATTTTTTTACCCCATCTGGCACTTCTGTTGGTCACCCCTGTGTCTGAATTGGGTGCTCCCTTTTAACTCAGCCTTCTGACCAGTCCCTAACCCCACTTCCAGGGTAATCCAGTCACACTAGACAAGCTGTCAGGACACCACCTCAGAGGGTCTTCCGTTGCACCTCTAGGTCCTGCACCACTTCCCAGTGGCTGGTAGGGGAAGCCAGGCCCTCCTGCTAATCCAGGGACAAGTCTGACTAGCAATCCAGACCTGCTCAGTCTCAGTTGTTGTTTCACTGCTCTTTCCTACCCCACCGCTTATCCCCTGCCTGTCTCTGTGTTTATCAGCAGAGCTTCCTCGGCTCCCTGTGGCTACATCACCCCCTCTAGACCTCCTGTGAGACTGCCTAGTCCAGGACAGGACCCCAGGTCTTACTCTCCCCCCAGCTCTCCTCCTTGCCCCTGACTAACTCCCTTTCCCTCTAGAGCAGTGATTCCCAAACTGGGGTTCATGAACCCTTGGGGGTTCGCAAAATGTATCAGGGGGTTCTCAGAAAAAAATTCTGTAATAGTGGACAGAGCCATCCCTAGGGACCCTGGCCACCGGGGCAGCCCGAGCCCTGTGACCATGACTTCCTGGAAGAACAAGTTTAAGCTTTGTTGTAGTCGTGCGTTGTTTGCCTGAACTGCTCAAGACCCAAATCCTTGTGGGAGGAACTCTTTATCTGAGCTGGCTTCTTAAATATCTTCATGCTGTTTCACATCTGGTACTCTTTAATGAAACATGTAGGAGGCTTAATCGAAGTGATATGAGCTACAAAAGTGGAATCTTGGAAGAGTGTTGCCATTTTCATAATGTAATAAAATTAATAATGTAATGATAAATAATAATGTAATAATAAAGTGTGTAATAAGCATGTCATAAAAAAACTAATTATTTCCAAGATCACTGCTTCTATAATTTATGCTCAGATAAGGGAGAAAATTCCTGGAAATATTCATTTTTAGGAGGTTCATGAGATTTGATATTTTCGTGAAAGGGGTGTGGTGTTTAGATGCTGCTTGTAATTATTAGAACTGGGAGCACTGGCTGTTGGGAGTCTGAAAGGACAGGAAACAGGAAGTGGGGGGAAGTTGAGGAGGCAGAGTGAGAGCTACCAAGGGTGCAGCAGCAGCTTGGTAAAGAGGTTTCCACTTTAAAAATAAAGTCCTGTTGAAGTTTGTTAGTACCTTGCTTGGTTGCTACAACATTTTGGCAATGAGGATGGATCTTCTGCCTCTGAACCCACCTGCACGCTTTCTGCAAAGCCCAGGTGAGCCTCCAATTGCTTTTACTGCCTGGATCTGTATGTTTGAGACTTATCTGCTTGCAATCGCTGCTACAGAGATTTCTGAAGTAAGACAGCGTGCTGTGCTAATCCACTGCCTTGGAGCAGAAGGGCAGTGTATATTTTACACTTTTCCCATTGCAGATGATAAATATGAGACTGCACTCACTGCATTAAATAACATTTTTTGCCAAAAGTGAATGTAGTAGCTAATCGCTACAGATTTCGCCAGTGTGAGCAGAAAACAGGGGAGACTATAATGCAGTATATTGCTTCCCTGAGGAGTCTGATTGTAACTTGTGAATTTGGGAATATGGCAGATGAGATGATTAGAGACCAGCTCATTGAGAAAACAACCATGCTTCGTGTAGGAGAACGTTTACTTCTAGAACCACAACTTACACTAGAAAAAGCAATAACCATTGCTACCCAGATTGAGTCAGCTACAGCTGAAGCCAAAATAATGAGCATGGATACAGGAGGAACAGTCCAGGCTGTGACTCCTTTGCAGAAAAGTTCACTATCGCTGCAGACAAACGATTACAAGGAGAAAACTAATGGAAAACCACCGAATCAGCAAATTCAAAATAGAGTAAAAGTATGCTTTCACTGTGGATCCCCACAACACCTTGAAAGCTACACAGGATGTCCAGCAAAAGTAGCTCAGTGCAATGATTGCAAAAAGATTGGGCATTTTGCTAAAGTATGTTGCAGCAGCCAGTTCAATCAACAGGTGCATTCAGTTACAATACCAGATGTTACTGTGCTGAGCGTGGACAAAATCACTACTGCACGTATTCCAGAACAAATAAAGTGCACAGTAAACATTTCCGCCATACCCTCAGGCAAATCACAGTCTATTCAGCTAATGTTGGACACTGGCTCAGCAGTATCTATACTACCTGATTCCATCTATTTGCATTACTTTAAAGACGTGCCTCTTACTGAACCCAAACTTCACTTGGTGTGCTATTTGAAAAACCATATTCCAGTACATGGCTGCCTGCCAGCAATTGTTACTTTTGGTGATTGCTGTGTAACTGCAGAGTTCTACATTGTCCATAAAGGCACTCCTATCCTTGGCAGAGATTTATTGGCTGCTTTAAATCTCAGGGTAGTTAATGGACGCATTGATCTTCCTCAGCAAAACACTCTTGTGGTACACACACCAGTTTCAGCTGGGACCCAACACCAGGTTGAGGAGAAACTCGGCTGTGCTTATGGGTTTCTACATAAAGTTAAAATGCGGAATAATGTGATGCCTGTACGACAGAAATTACGGTGCTTACCATTTTCAGTCAGGGAAGCTGTTTCAGAGGAACTTAGAAAACTTGTTCAAGAGGAACATTCAAGAATTGTTCAAGAGAACATTATTGAAGAGATTAACTCCTCGGAATGGGTTTCACCTTTAGTAGTGATGCAGAAGAAGGGTGGAGGCATTCGCCTTTGTGTGAACTTAAGGGAGCCAAATAAAGCTATTGTGATTGACAGCCATCCTCTTCCTCACATAGAAGAAGTATTTGTAGAACTCTGTGGAGCAAAGATGTTTTCTACTCTTGATTTGCAGACCGCATACTACCAGGTTATGTTGCATGAAGATAGCAGAGACCTCACAGCATTTATTACCCATGAGGGACTATTCCGTTTTAAACGTGTCCCATACGGTCTTGCATCAGCCCCAAGTGCCTTCCAAAAAATGATGTAATTGATTCTGAAGAATCAACATGGAGTTCAGTGCTATTTGGATGATATTATCGTATTTGGAAATACTTTGGAGGAGCATGACAATAACCTGCAGTCGGTACTAAACTGCATCAGCAAAGCAGGCCTCAACCTCAATAGGTCCAAATGCAAATTTAGACAAACTGAACTCTCCTTTTTGGGGCATACAATTTCACAGGCTGGACTAAAACCTGATCCAGATCATATCCTGGCAATTTCAAATGCTCCTCCTCCAACAGATTTGCAAACCTTACGTTCCTTCTTGGGTCTTACCTCCTGACATGCAAAATTCATTCCCAATTATGCTTCTGTCATTGAATTGTTATGAGAATTACTACGGAGAAGTTCAACCTTAGTGTGGACAACGGATGCACAAGCTAGTTTCGAAACGGTGAAAGACTTGATTGTACATAGTCCAGTATTTGCACTATTCAGTCCTGCATTGCCCACAATTGTAACTACTGATCCTTCTGATTATGGACTTGGGGCTGTCCTCACACAACTTCATGAGGACAACACAGAGAGGACTGTTGCATTTGCTTCAAGGACACTAAGTAATGCTGAGAGAAAATATTCTACAGTCAAAAAAGAAGCACTTGCTTGTGTCTGGGCTACTGAAAAATGGAGAACTTACCTGTGGGGCACAGACCGCAGCCTTTTGACAATGTTGCTCACCATGAAAGGACTGGGAAGAGCAGGATATCATATTGCTAGATGGTCTGCAAGACTACTCTCTTTCAATTATGAACTGGAATGTAAGCCTGGAAACCAAAATGTGGTAGCTGATTGCCTTTCTCGCCTGCCTTTGCCTTCACCAGATGGTCTACTGGAGGATGAGGATGTAGTAGTTGCTCTTATTATAAGCACTCTTACTGCAGTTGCAAAAGAACAATTTCAAGCTGCTTGTTCAGCGTGTCCAATTCAACAAAAATTATGGGAATTTCTGACAAAGAGATGGCCCAGTAACCCTAAAAACCTTGACCCAGTTTTGCTGCCTTATTTTAGAGTTTGGGATGAACTTTCTTTGCTTGATGGCTGTGTGCTACGAGGTACACACCGGCTACTTGTGCCAGAAGAATTACAGTCAAAACTCATACACCTGGCACACAATACTCATCAAGGAATTGTCAGAACCAAACAATGACTACGGGATCTGTATTGGTGGCCAGGGATGGACTCTCAAACTGAAGCACTCATACGATCCTGTGTCACTTGCCAAATGCATGATACGACAGCAGTGACATGTACCCCTCCATTACAGCCTGTTCCTCTTCCTGAATCTGCCTGGGAAAAAGTGGCAATTGACATTGTAGGACCCTTTGATACTGCTCCAAGAGCCATCACCTTAATAGACTATTTCAGTAAATGGCCTGAGGTAGTGTTTACATCGCAAATCTCTTCTGCTACAGTAATTAAGTTCCTCTCTTCAGTTTTTAGCAGGGAAGGTAACCCCAAAGAACTGGTTTCAGATAATGGTAGTCAATTTACTTCCCTGGAGTTTGAAACTTTTCTAGCAGAGAGGAACATTTTACACAGAAGGTCATCCCTATATTACCCTCAAGCCAGTGGGGAAATCGGTTTAACAGAAGTTTGAAAAAGAGTTTGCAAAAGGCTAAACTGGACAGGCGATTGTGGATAACCTTCACTACTGATTTCTTGCAAGCATACCGGGCTACACAACATGCCACAACGCAAAGATCACCCTCAGAGTTACTGCATGGGAAACAGATGAACATCTACCTGCACATCTACCAATGTGATATATGCCATCATGTGCAAGCAATGCCCCTCTGCCATGTACACTGGTCAAACTGGACAGTCTCTACGTAAAAGAATAAATGGACACAAATCAGATGTCAAGAATTATAACATTCATAAAGCAGTCGGAGAACACTTCAATCTCTCTGGTCACGCGATTACAGACATGAAAGTTGCGATATTACAACAGAAAAACTTCAAAACCAGACTCCAGCGAGAGACTGCTGAATTGGAATTAATTTGCAAACTGGATACAATTAACTTAGGCTTGAATAGAGACTGGGAGTGGCTAAGTCATTATGCAAGGTAACCTATTTCCCCTTGTTCCCCTCCCCCCGTTGCTCAGACGTTCTTGTTAAACCCTGGATTTGTGCTGGAAATGGCCCACCTTGATTATCATACACATTGTAAGGAGAGTGATCACTTTAGATAAGCTATTACCAGCAGGAGAGTGGGGTGGGGGGAGAGAAAACCTGGATTTGTGCTGGAAATGGCCCACCTTGATTATCATACACATTGTAAGGAGAGTGATCACTTTAGATAAGCTATTACCAGCAGGAGAGTGGGGTGGGGGGAGAGAAAACCTGGATTTGTGCTGGAAATGGCCCACCTTGATTATCATACACATTGTAAGGAGAGTGATCACTTTAGATAAGCTATTACCAGAAGGAGAGTGGGGGGGGGGGGAGGAGAGAAAACCTTTTGAAGTGATAAACACCCATTTTTTCATGATCTGTGTGTATAAAAACATCCTCGCGGCATTTTCCACTTCTATGCATCCGATGAAGTGAGCTGTAACTCACGAAAGCTTATGCTCAAATAAATTGGTTAGTCTCTAAGGTGCCACAAGTACTCCTTTTCTTTTTGCGAATACAGAATAACACGGCTGCTACTCTGAAAACTGAACATTGCTGGACTGTAAAAGGCACGACCTGATGCCCAAACCAAGGATGATGTGAGAAAAACAGTTGAACAGAACCCAGCAAAGTATAAGGCTTTCACAGACAAGCGGCGGGGTGCTAAGGAACCAAAGTTTGAGTGTGGTTCCTTCGTTAGAATACGAAAACCTGGAATTTTACACAAAGGGGACCATAAATTCACAGCTCCTCTTAAAATCATAGAGAAGAAGGGACCTTACACCTATCGACTTTCTGATGGGCGGGTATGGAATGCTTCTTATCTTGCACCTGCCTATGCACCAAGAGGAGATTATGCCAACACCCAGTCTGCATTGGATGACTTCACTGTAGTATCAACACAACAAGACGTTGCACTGGAACAGGGGCTTGAGAGACGGCCTGTCAGACCAGATGACCACCTGTCTGGACTAGAGACAATGTTATGTAGTATCTAGTGTTTTCAGTGTAATATTTCTGCCAACAGTATAGTGTCTTGTTTCATATTTGTTCCTGTGGTTAGAACAACAATGTTTATTTTAATTGGGAGAGTTTCTTAAGGGAGGAGGGAATGTGGTGTTTAGATGCTGCTTGTAATTATTACAACTGGGAGCACTGGCTGTTTGGAGTCTGAAAGGACAGGAAACAGGAAGGGGGGGGAAGTTGAGGAGACGGAATGAGAGCTACCAAGGGTGCAGCAGCAGCTTGGTAAAGAGGTTTCCACTTTAAAAATAAAGTCCTGTTGAAGTTTGTTAGTATCTTGCCTGGTTGCTACAACAAGGGGTTAACGAGTTGTTAAAGTTTGGGAACCACTGCGCTAGAGAGTGACTACAGACCTCCTCCCTACAATCCCTTCCTGCTCGCACTTCCTGGCTTTATACTATTAGCCCAGCTCTGCTCCCAGCTGGGCTTTGTCTGCTATTAGGCCCTATCAAGCCCCAGTTCTCCAGGTACAGCATCTAAGGTTAATTGACCTCACCAGTCCCACCTTAACACAGTCAGGGCTTGTGTGGGGTGGACCCCGCTTCACAGACTCAAATAATTTGGATGCAATGAGCCAGATCCTCATCTGGTGTAATTTACACCAGATAAGGATTTGGCCTGATGTTTCATCTCTTGAGAAAGTACAGGAGACCACTGTATGTGATTACTGGGAATATACACAGAGGCTTTTCCACCAAAGGAAGGATGCCCTTGTGGTTAAGGCAAAAGACGGTGCCGGGAGAATTTGGTCCTGTTGCTGGCTGGGCTTTAGGTGGTGTCTAGCACTTTCTTCAAATTTCCCACTGTTGCACTACTGCTGAGAAGCTAGAGAGGATTAAGTAACATCTTGTTTAAAATACTAGCAGCTTGTCAGCACTAGCACTCCCACAGACCTCAAACTTCCTGTACAAAGAGTGTGTTGATTAAGCTTTGTGTTTCTTTATTTCCCCATCTGTGAAATGCGGGTAATATTTGCCTGTTACACAAGCTTTTTTGGGACATAAGTCATATTTGCAAAGTGCTTTCCATCCTTTGATGGAAGGAATTATGCCAGCATAAACTATTTTTCATGAGAGTATAAGTACTTTAATGACCTGTTTTAGAACCATCTCATGAATCCATAATGTCTAGAATCAATAGTGTTGTTCTTTGCTTTTTGCTGGTGCTTTTTGATGTACTTACGTTTTTAAAATGAAAGCAAAAATTAATTACGAAAATAAATGAGCTCGCTGGTAGAGAATGAAACAGCCTTGCCTGAGTTTTGTTCATGGATGCTGCATACCTGACTGTGGTCTCTCTTCCTAGAAACCTCAGTTGGTGACTGGCAGCGAGAGCTTCAGCCGCTTTCTCCAAGAACATTGTCCTGTAGTGACAGAAACTTACTGCCCCACAGTATGGTGCTGGGAGGGCCGGGTGCAGACCCTCTTGCGTCCCTTCATCACCTCAAGACCCCCGGTGGAGTATAGGAAGTGAGTGCCTCTTTCTTGCAAGTTACTAATTTTTCTGCAGCCACATTATCATCAATGCTGATAGTATTTCATGTAACTAGTAATTTAGGAACCACCAGAACTCAGATACCACAGTAATGCTTGTGGTATAATAACCTAGATAGATGTATATGTCTCAGGTAGTGTATACCATACCTTGGGGGAAGAGGGGAGCTTACTGTTACTCTTTTTCCTAGCTCAAAAACTGCTCCTTTAGTATTCCTTTTAACTCCCCACCAGAGCCAAATTCAGCTCCTTGGTAAGTAGGCACAACTCTTCTGAGTGCCAGGGATAAATCTTTCCCCCAGGTTTATCCTTTGTTCTTGGATGCTTGAGTTAGGACATGAATAGGTATTTATATTTATCGCTCTTTCTCTAATAATCTCCCTTACACACACATGGGGCTCAGTCTTCAGGTCCTTCAAAGCTGCATTTGGCACAGGCCCCGAGGGTGAGGGAAAAGTGGTTTTATGTCACCTTTACAATTCCCCTGAACCTGGGCCCAGGCAGATGCTACTTCAGCCCCCTTGTGCAATGTTGAGTAGCTTCAACTTGCACCAGCTCCCAAAGGGATATTCTAAAGGACAACTAGGATGGCTGGAGCACAGAACTGCTTTGGCCAGACCCTGTTTTCCTGCTCCACAACATTTCCTTTATTCCCGGGTCTGTGAGGAAGGTGGATAGATCTGGGAACACAGACTTTGTGCCACTCAAGCTTTGCCTCATGCAAGAAGAATCCTCAGCTGGCCACGTAGAGCAGCTTTAAGTCTGCTTCTTGTTGCTGAAGTAGTGCAAAGCAGACTTAGCAGGGCCCAGGATTTGGCTTATTCACTTTAAAATATGTGATTCAGCAAGTGCTACTAGTGTTGTATTGCTGAGGAAAGAAAAGTTATATGTAAGGCAGGCCTCATTATGGTAATTTGTAGAGCATTTGAGTGTTTGTTCACTTTCTTCATCAGAAAGTTGCTAGATGACAGGGAAAATACAGTATGCTTATAAAACTGACTCAAAACTTCATCTGATGGTTTAAGCCTTGCTTGGTTTCTTGGCATATTATCAAGTTTGTTGCAGTCTTAACACAGATGAGTTTTAAAAGTACTAACTAGCAAAATTTGTAGACATAGGGCAGGGGTTCTCAACCTGTGGCCCGTGTGCCACTTACAGTCCAATCAACGCAGAGCTGTGGCCCATGTGATATCCTCAGGGCCATACAGGTAGCATTGGATGCAGCCCACATAACACGTTATGGGCCGCATATGTGGCCCAGAATGGTAAATAGGTTGAGAACCACTGACATAGGGTGACATCCTGGCCTCATTTAAGCAATGTGTGTTTCTGTCAATAAAACATACACACACACAGAACCCCCTTAACTTACCAAAACAAAACCCACTACACACATTTCTCCCCCAAGGAGATGATGAGAGAAAAAAACATGTGACAGAAGTTAGTCACATTGCTTAATTTCCTACTAGATGACATTCATACTACAGTGACGAGCATGTTATTAGAATCTCTATAGAAGGCAATGGCAAAACTCCCATTGACTTCAATGGGACCAGGATTTCACCAGTACTTCACAAAGGACTAGATCCTCAGCTGGTGGAAATCAGCATAGCTCCGCAGAGGAAATATACTGACTTACACTAGCTGAAGGTCTGGCCCTTAATGAATTACAATTACACACAAATTTTGCTAGCTAATACTTTTAATACTAAAATAAGATTAAGGATATAAATTCCACAACTAATATTTTCTGAACTGTAAATACCTTTCATGGTACATTTAAAAAAAAACCTAATCAATATTGTCTCTTGAACTGTTCCTTTCAGTGAGCTTATTAAAACAACAGATGGAGGACAGATTTCACTGGATTGGTTTGATAATAATGACAGCATATGTTTTCCGGATGCCAGCACAAGACCCACTATCCTATTACTGCCTGGCCTCACAGGAACAAGCAAGGAATCCTACATTCTTCACATGATCCAACAGAGTGAAATGCTGGGATATAGGTACTCCTAGCTTTATTGGCTAGCGTTTTGCTTGTTCAACTAAAATTGTATGTATGTGTGTGTGTATAAGATGTCTACTAGAGCAAATTATATCCACAGAAATAAATTACATAGGATAATATTTGATAATAATAAATAAGAATTGTATAGAGCACTGTATGGGCCTATTTCTCTACTGCCCTCCACCTCGTGCAAAGTGTGTGCAAAATGCAAGATGTCAGAGCAGCAGCTTTCAGACATACTTTGCTCAGGTGTAAATTACCACACAAGGTGTAAGAGAATGGAAAATGATTCCCTTAATTCTTTATAAATGTGTCTTATTCATTCTTTTTGTAAGCTTTCTTTGTTCCTTCAAGAGGAGGGCTGTTGTGTTGAGCTCCAAACAGGCGAATGTGGAGGGGACTGTTGGGGGTGCCAGCTCAGGCAAGGGCTACTGGATCCATACTTACTCAGATCCAGTGACCACAAGCCCCTATCTACTGTGTGTAGAGTGGCAGCATTCCAGCCCTGTAACTGATGGTTAAGGGGTAGATTTTGTCATGCAAGAACTGGTCTGCCCATAGCCCACTTATTCAGGCTTTGAGGAAGAGTTGGGTTGGGGAAGTGAATTGGATCATAACTAGGGCTGACAGGTGCAATAACTTTGCTGCTGTTCTGCTTCAGGATGAAATAACATGGTGTACCATTGTGATTATGTAACCCACACACCTTCTGGGTGTGGTGTTCTGGCCCACCTAGTGGCACCGAGACCACTTGAGAGAGAGAGATTAATGAGTTTGCTCTACATCCTTGGCTAGGAGACAGTTGGCTTTTAGCTCATGCTGTAGAGGCTCATCCACTAAACTCCAGAGGTCTCAGGTTCAATCCCACCTGCCCACCAACGACCGGGGTCTGTCGGCGTTACAGTTACTCCAGCATCCCTATTTCAAGACTACTGAGTTTTGTCTCTTCAGACTGAGTTCTGGCACTGAGTATATTGACTTCTGCAAATACTCATGTATGACCATTCATATTTGGCTACTCATTCTCCACATGGAGGTTCAGATACCTGTATTACTTTTTAAAAAATTGTAAAATAACTTAAGAACCCCCTCTCTGAAACCTAAAACATGGGTACCTTTTTAAAAAAAAATATAAGTATTTATATGTATTCATGACAAATGTGTACACGTCAGGGCACCCAAGAAGAATATAGCTTTAAAAAGAAAGTTTAGGTCAGATCACAACGGAATAGGGTGGTTTTGTTTTTAATTAATTTTAAGCAATAAAATCACTAGAATTAAAAGAAAGATAAGTCCATCTTTTTTGCATTTAATCAACTTTTTGAAAAACTAAAAGTTTTTAGAGTAGAGAGGAAAAATAAAACAATAAGATTTATCAAGAAAACTAAAGATCTTTAAATCAAGGTAATTCTTACTACCAGAAAGCTTTGCCACTATCACTAGGATCAAATAGAGAGAGGTCCATGCTGCACCGATTGAAAACTCCCCTCCGCAACAACCCATACAAAACTCTGGGGTGTTTAGATCTGTGGTTTTGGTTCTGGCTCATGTCTACTACCAAATAAACATAATATAGGCTGACTCTGATCCTGCAATTTGATCTTCATGGGCAGATACATGTCCATATAGAGCCCAATTGACTTCAGTGAATCTCTGTGCAGGCGTAAGAGTCCATCCACGAAGATCGGATTGGGGGATAAGAACTTTACATATTGAGTAAATAAGTTTAGACTTCTTATTGGAACACATTTCTTTATGTATTTCCAGTACATTTTTATTTTTAAATGACCTTTAAAAAGAAAAGTGTAATTCCAAGATGATTCTTGTACACGTCTATACAATAAACAATGTATATATTCAGATTTACCTTCTCAATTTTTAGATGTGTGGTTTTTAACAACCGAGGAACTGCTGGTGAGACTCTCTTGGTAAGGATCAATTTTTTAAAAAATAAGAACTTTCATTGTGTAGACAGCATGTATTGAAGTCATCCGTGTTAATTCTTAGGGCTGGATTCTAATCTAAGATGACCGCGCTTGATGTGGCAAACTAATAAATGACTAGTATAGAATCTAATCTGTAGTTGACTGAGTGCACATCTCTAATTATATTTATTCAGATTAGGATAGCACCCATCTTCAATTTTTAACCTCAGTTCTTATAGTGGAATATGCTAAAATGTGGCTGGTCAGTTAGGGCCAGACCAAAAGCCCTGGAAATCAATGGAAAGATTCCCATTGACTTCTGTGAGTTTTGGGTCAGGCCCTTAGTTCTTGATTTTATAACTGGCATATATTCACCTTTTAAAAAGGCTATTCATTTCTTATATGGCATCTACTTTACTTGTAGAGGCTCCATGTTCCTTGATAAAGAGCAAACCATAGACGTTTAAAGTTCAGAAATCATACTGTCATTTTCTGAATTTTGGATGGTTGGATGTCATCAATAAAAATGCTTTGTGATAGCTGCTTTTCTGGAGGATAACATGACTTTTGCAGCAATAAATAAATGTACTATAATCTGCACAATACAGATGGAGTGTATTCTATTGATGTATTTCATTTTATAAAGATTTGAATAATTTAATATCTCTACCAGCAAAATTAATATCTTTTGTATTTTCTTCTCCAAAAATACTATAGTATCTAAATGTACATTTGTAATTTATCCATTGCAATATTTTCTAATGTTTTAACACATAAATCAGAAATAAGCAGTGGCAGTTACTTTAAACTGAATTGTCTGTATGAATTTTAACTGGACCTGGATAAAATTTTTAAAAACTTTGCCATTATTAACTGACCCACCATTATGCATTATTGTATGAATGAACCAGTTTTATCTGAAACATTTTGTTTTTTGATATAAGTCTACTTTTATTTTTTTCCCAACAATTACAATACAAGATGAGCTACTAGCAGAAGTTGTTTGCAGGATTTACACAGCATATTATTTTAGAAACTAGTGATAAATTACTGAAATCTTAAAGCTAAGAACTTTTTGCAGCTAGGCTCAAGATGTGCTGAAATATTGCTGAATAAGCTTTGTTTCTTCATATATATTTTGTTGGCAAGTTCTGCAGCTGTTATGAGTGTGCACAATACTGTGTATTGTTTGCATTTTTTAATCCACTGATTTTTAAAACAACTTAAAATACCCATTGTGCTTTCTCTTAACCCATTAAAATGTTTCAGTGAAAACACTGCCATGTTAAGAGTCACTTTTCTGCATACTTTTGGAGATGTATATACAAAGCTGTTTTGTGACACACAAAGTCCTTGTTGATGAATTTCAGATTCAGTAAGTGAAAAGATCTCTTGTTTCAATGCTTTGTGTTTATTTCAGTGTAATCGGCTTAACATATTTTATAAGATCTTACTATGGACTAAAACGGCTGAAGTTATAACATTTTTTCTGCAGGTTTTTTCCCCCCACATATTTATATAAAATCCCTAAGTAATGAGTCTGAAGCATAGTCAGGCAACATAATAAAACGTAGTCATGACAATAATTCTTGTTCTTGTCTTTAGAGAGTGATTTAACTTTAAATTTCCATTATACAATGCCTATTTAAAGGATCAGGACTTAAAAAATACTGTACTATCATTGGTGTTCTGTTGAACGTTAGTCTGTTAGATTGAATTACTGTTTTTAAATGATCATATGTTAGATGAGCACAGGCATTTCAGTTGAAAAAGCAACAGATACGTTTATTTTATTGTTTTAAAATATCCTCATACAGCACATAGAAATGCACTTGGGTTTCAGGAATTAAATGTCATATAAGCCCAGTATCTCTCTGTTTTTACAGTATTTAAGTCAAGCATACTTTCTTATGAAAAACATTGTAATCTCCTTAATGAAAATAATTTACTTTTCTTTCTGCAGACTTGCCTATTTAATTGAAATAAAATACATTCACACTCAGTTTATAATTAATTAGCTGTAATAAAGTAAGTGGTAACTCATGTCGTTTTAATTATCCCAGTCCCAGCTTTTTTCCTCCTTTTGTATTTTATTTTTAACTTCAGTATTTTTATATTCTTGTTAGGTAAATTGTAATTAATTAATTTTGTCTAATTAAACGTGTTAAAACCAGCCACAAATTCCCAGGCTGTTTAATTGCAAGCAGTTAAAAAAAAAAAAGCTGAAAATACATTGTTGCCTCAGGTTCATGAGATTCTGAATGAACAAAACTAAAACATATTGTATGATATTTTAAATACCTGAGGTGAAATCTTTATCCTGTTGAAGTCAAGGGGAGTTTTGTCACTGGCCTCAGTAGGGTCAGGATTTTTCCTTGGCATCTTTAATAACAAATATACAGTTAAAAATCTTTGTTTTGGCATATATGAAATCCACAGGTTACTGGGTATGTGTGGGTGTGGGTGTGTGTGTTATGGGGGTGGAGCTATTTTATTGGATTCTTATTGTGCCTGAGGGTAGATGCCTCCACTTGTACTGCCTTCTACAACCTGGGCAGGTAAAATTATAAAGTCTTGTTTATTCTTTGGGTAAGTGGAGGAGAGATGGGACAATAAGGACCAGGTGAAACTCTCATTGAACGAAGTGGGAGTCTCTCCAGGCCCCAGATCGGGAAAGGATTCCTATTCAGAACTTGAAAAGATGCTTAAAGTTAGCTTGTGCTTAAGTGTTGTCCTGAACAGGAATGGAGAACACACACCCTGAAGTGCTTTCCTAAATCAGAGCTTTAATGAACAGATCTCTTGTTTGGATGCCTTTCAGTGTAACCAGCTTCAAATATTTTTGTATTTTAAACTTCTGCAACAAACTAAGATATCAGAAGTTATAATGCTTTCTTCAGGGTATTCTGTCTGTATTAGAATTGGAAAATGCTCAAAGGGACCGCCTAGTTTAAAAGAGGTTTTAATAGCATTAGTACTAAAGCTATTTTAAACAAGACTTTTTGTAGTACCTAAATATTGACTAGTTTTTTAAAAGTTTCTATATGTAAATTTAATTTTACTGAATATTTGCTAGCACGTTTAAATGTGGATTAAGATGAAGAAATGGGCATCACACACACTTTAGAGAGTTCTTGTAGGCCACTCTCCTTTCTACACGTTGCAGTCTTCATGATGTGCTTTACTTCCTCATAGATTTTTAACTAGCAATGATGCCTATCAATTTTTGAACAAATTTCAGCCACAGACTCTATGTCCAGAATTTGTCCAGTTAATTTTTGGAAAGTTGCAGATATTGAGCATACCTCTCAGCTGTTAGTTATTGTGCTCAGAAATATGACTCCTATTGCCACTTCTTTCCCAAAATTATGTAGGTTCATCTTACTGTAGTTTGATGGGAAATGTTAAGTGTGTCATGTTATGTAAACCATCCAGCTTCCACTTTGGTTTGTCCTTAAGGATGATGCAAATACTTATGCTAGTGTTTTTCCTTGTGGCTCCTTACAGACACCAAGGACTTACTGTGCTGCTAACACAGAGGATTTGGAAGCTGTTATTCATCATTTACACAACATGCATGCCTCAGCTCCATTTATGGCAGCAGGTGTTTCTATGGGCGGGTAAGAATTTATATAACAGAAATCACTTTAATTTAGTTTACCAATCATGAGCTAAGAGTGCTGCTGTTTGGCTGTAGTTTAGTGCAGTGTAATGTTTTATGGAGTGAAATGGAGTAAAAATAGTTAATACAGTTATAAAAATCAACAAAGATCCTAATTAAGGGTTCTGTTTAGCAGGATGCATGATTCAGTGGGATGGGTGCTCATCTACATGGCTGAATTTCATTTCTCAGCCCCCACAAACAGGTTTTGCAAATGCATTAAATCTTATTTGAAACCCATGGGTGTAAAATTGAACTTTTATCCATATAGGCAGGTCTCCATTAATTGTTTCGTGATTGTGGAATTTGTCATGGAATTCACCCAGGTTGTAAATTGTGCTCTAAAATCCATTATTTCACTTTTTAAAAAAAGTAGTGTCCCTATACTTCATGAGGCTTGTCTAGAATAAGATAAAAGGTTTGTTTTGAAAACCATCTTTAGCTAATACATTTTAAAACCTCGTATAGACAGGGCAAGTTGCAGTTTTAATTCTCATTGCTAGTAGAGATAAAACCTTGAGGGGAGCCTAGAGTTCACTTTGACTGGCTAAGATGTTAACAATGATTTGACCTGTCTACACTATGATTTTCAAATGTGCTAGCACATTAACTAGCACCTTTAAAAAAACTTTTGTATTTGTCTAGACAAGCCCATGATTGCACTGAAAATCCTAAAAATGTGAATTGAATATAACCAATTTAGTGATGTCTTTCTGTGTTGGCAGACAGCCTGAAACAATAGCTCTGAGAGGTGTGAACTGTTCATTCATCACACTGGATTATTAATTATGAAACCTAAACAGGACAATACAAAGAGTCTTAGTGTTAACTATTTCACTGCTGATTATTTTAGCAGAAACAGCCAACTAGTAGGCCTGATCCAAAGCCTGTTGAAATCAAAGGAAATCTTTTCATTTACTTCAATGGATTGTGGATCAGGCCCAATGTGCTTATTGCACAATCCCAAAGTGGAGCTGCACCTTTCCAGGTGCCGAAAAGTACTGAGCTGTCAAAACTCCAGCTTCTCCTTGACAGCTGCCACCCTGCAGTTAGACATTGGTCTGTAGAAAAACTGAAAGTGTGGGGCAGTGTAAAATAAATGGAAGGTAATATCAAAATAAATAACAGTGGGGCTCCCATGCTGATTTCATTATTCAGCATCAGATCTAATTAAATAAAGCCTCTGTTTAAAAGTCTGTTGTAAAGCTCCGCCAATTTTCTCTCTGTGTGCCCCAGAAGCTGGGGGCCTGGTTGTAGAACGTTGGTCCATCTTGTTGCAGAGTACACAGTCACTTATTAAAATGTCACAAATCAGTATTTCACAACTTCCTCATTATAGCAACTCTACTTCTATCTGCTCTAAAGGATGCAGGAAAGCAGATAAAAAATAAAATAGAGCCAAAAAATAGAGGAAGTGGAGCCAATGTATTATGTTCCTTTCCCTGCCTAGCAGCCTGTGGAAGCACTAGGAGTTAACTCCACTCTAGCAGGGCTTCTCACTTTATAGTTAGGGTTTGTTAGAGGAAGGGTGGGCTTCAGAGAGCATCTGTTTTGTATGATTCAGAAGGAGGAAGTAATACTGTCAACAAAACCAGTGAGTTAATGCGGCTAAAAGCAGTATTATTAACACTCACTCAGTGCTGGCCCCTATCCAGAGAAGGGAAGTACAGCACAGTTAGAATGGACAATGTCCAATGCCAGCACAACTTCTTGGAAAATTGTGCTGCAAGGTAGGAAGGGAAACACCCAGAGAGCCTCTTTATTATGGAGTTCCAGGGAGGGGAAACTTTCACTGGGAATTCTATGAGTTCAGGAATGAACTTCCGGCACCCTCTGTTCCTTTCTTATGGGTTGTGCTGAGGATGGGTACAATGTGGCTCTCTTTACTGGCATTTACCTACTAAGCCATCCTGACCGTTGCAAGTTATTGGATAATTACAAAAAGAAAAGGAGTACTAGGGGCACCTTAGAGACTAACCAATTTATTTGAGCATAAGCTTTCGTGAGCTACAGCTCACTTCATTGGATGCATCTGATGAAGTGAACTGTAGCTCACGAAAGCTTATGCTCAAATAAATTGGCTAGTCTCTAAAGTGCCACTAGTACTCCTTTTCTTTTTGCGAATACAGACTAACACGGCTGCTACTCTGAAACCTGGATAATTACAGATTTGTTCAGTGGATACAGTTATTGATAATCAGGTAAATAAGTAACTTTGAAGCTTTTAAACCCTATTGGGCCAAATCTTGGTCCCATTGAGTTTTGCTATTGCCATCGATGGAACCAAGATTTGGACCATTGCAGGGTTTTTGCTGTTATTGTTATAAATACCAAATAAGAAATATCACAAAAAACTATGACAGATTTTTCTGCACTCCCCTTTCCATAGTGTAGCTCATAATGAATAATTCTGTGGAATGGACTCACCTGTTTCAATGTGCCTGTGAGACTAATCTTTATTTCCTTCCAGTTCTGGATTTTTAATCTGGCACTATTCCCCTTTAGAAACCGTAACCAGTTATGCAAACATGTTTGTTTTTAATATTCAAATGGTGAACTATTTTGCTATGTGTAATTTTGTTGTACCGCTGAAGTTTGTTTGGGAATGTATCATTTGCTTGGGTACTGGATTTGTATTGTTGAGTATGTAGGAGACATACATTTTTTCCACATAGGTTATTGGCAAATGGCAGAATCGAGGTGGGTGGGTATAACCTGGTAGATTGTGGTTGAATAGGCTCGATTTGGAAGGCGAACCAACAATCTGTGTTTGTGACTGTCTGTTGCTTTGCATATGTGAGAAGGTGATGAATGTATGTAAATGGATTTACGCTGCATTCCCTCAGGTTGTTGTGGTTTTAAATTTGCCATTGTTCCTTTGTAATCTTAGCTGGTTTTCACTGTGTCTTTGGTGTTTGAATCATATAATAGATTCATGCTCTATTTCTTTGTCTTGTCACCTCCTCCTCTAGGCTCTGATCTTGCAAAGATTTATGCACATGCTTAATTTTCAGCAATTGAGTAGTCCCAAATTGACTACACTGGGATTACTCACATGCTTAAAATTAAGCATCTTTGTCATGAATTGGATTACTGATCTGCTTAAAGCTAAACACATGTGTAGGTCTTTGCAGGATCAGGACCTTATAAGAAGCAGCTATTCAAAATCCTCATCTCAAAGTACTTTTAAAATTATTTCTTCAATAATTTTAAAAACTTTCTAAATTGAAAACAAAATACAAGTAGAATCCTGACAGACATTTTAAAAAAATGCAACACGACCCACAACATTTCATAAGGAGATTGCAGAGCGAGAAGAAACTTAAATTTGGCTGATTAAGAAGGAAATAAAACATTGACTTTACTTCCCTGTGATGTACATTTAAATTAAAGTACACTTCTCTTTGACTTTCAGTCTGTATTGTTTTGGAAGGGGCACTGCTCCTCTAGCATGAAGCTTCTCAATATCTTTCCCACCACATATATTCTCCAGCTTCCATTTGTGGCTTGTTCTACCACATCAGCATTTTTACTGGCTTAGAAATCAATTGTGGGTTTTTCCACAAACTCTGTGTATGGGGCAGCAGGTAGCTGTGTTACCTCCCAGTGTGTGTCCCACGCCCCCCCCCCCCCCCTTCAAGGATGTGGGGATACAAACCTTGTATCAGCTCGATCCCAGACACAGCTTACAACCCCTGGTATGCCGGAATGTACAGCTGTGCCAGCATGTTGCTTGTTACTCATTCTTTCCTGTTTGCTCCCTGCAAATGTTTATAGGGTTGGGATGTACCAGCCCCTGGAGACTGTTCTCCCTTCCGCACTGGTACCCATCACTAGCTGGTGCAGGGGAGGAAGGGGATGGCTTATACTCCAATAGTACCCCGTGAAAGTAGGCAGGATGGGCCACAATCTGCCCTTACATAATGACAGTTTTCAGAGTAGCAGCCATGTTAGTCTGTATCCGCAAAAAGAAAAGGAATACTTGGGGCACCTTAGAGACTAACAAATTTATTTGAGCATAAGCTTTCGTGAGCTACACCTCATTGATGAAGTGAGCTGTAGCTCATGAAAGCTTATGCTCAAATACATTTGTTAGTCCCTAAGGTGCCACAAGTCCTCCTTTTCCAATCTACCCTTAGACAGCAAACCTTCTAGTTTTCAGGCCATCTTCTGTTTTTCTCCTGCGCTATCCTACCCATCCTCCTGATTTATTTTTAATCTTTCTGCATCTGGAGTGGCAAGTACCTGTGAGCTTTCCTTCATCTCAGGCATACAGCAGCTATGGAGACTATTATGTAAGTGGAGGAATAGTCTCCCTATTGTGTGGAACTTTGCTGGCTTCTGCACTACCCCAGTGAAATGGGCTAGCGAAAGGATCTGAGTCCTCGGTCCCACTTCCTTTACCCAGTGGCCTCCCTGCCCTTGAGGACTCCCCTTCCACTCTCCTGTCTGGCAGAGTCCTCGTAACCCCAACAAGGCTGGGCCCAGAATTCCTGGGGGGCTCAACCCCCAACCCTGCTGTGGTCACCTAGGACAGGGGCTAGGGTGTCCCCACTCCGGGGTACTCTCTCTGAACTGGGCACTTCTCTGACCCACTGACCATTACGTACAATTTAAAGCAAATGCAAGTTATTTAATCAACAATTAATTTTAAAAAGAATAAGGAAAAATGGGAAAGGTGAAAGGAAACACATCAACTGGCTCTGTGGCAGGGAACATCACAAACAGTGTCTCTGGAGTGTCAGGGCAGTTCAGAGTCTGTTCCTTGTAAGTCCCAGGCCTTCTTCTCAGGCCCTGGCTGTGCTGCAGGGATGCTGTGGGTTGGACACTTGCTCTGATGGTGGCCACACACTCTCAGGCTCTAAGTGGTAGGACCCTTCTTCCCAGTGTCGACCCCGCCCTGTCGGGGTTACGATCCAAGCCTGGCCTGCAGAGCCTCTTGGCTGAGGCATCTCCCTGTGCTGGGCCTGCTGCCCAGGGTCCCCCTCACTCTCCCCAGCTGCTCACCGCACCCATCCGCACTGCTCCAGCCCCAGCTCCACCACTCAGCACTGCTGCTGCTGCTGCTGCTCTGCCTCCAGCTCCCTGGGCTGCTTCTTTGGCCCCTCTGCCTCTGATGGCTACAGCTCTGCTCCCAGGGCAGGTCTGCTCTGCAGGCTGCTTCTGTGACTCTGCTCCCAGCACTGACCTGCTTCCTGGGCTGCTTTTCTGGCCCCTCTGGCTCTGGTTGCTGCAGCTCTCCTCCCACGGCAAGTCTGCTCTCTCTGGGCTGTGCCTCTGGCTTTGGGGCTGTAGCTCTGCTCCCAGGACAGGGTCTGCTCTCTCTGAATCTGGCACAGCTCTGCTCCCCAGCTCAGCTTGCACCCCTGCTTTCTCTTTAGCTGGACCCCACTCTGTCTGACCCAGGCAATTCCCGCTCACATGGAGGACAGGACCTCCCTGGCCTCCTGACTCTCTGATTAGCCTGCCCGCCCTGTCATTCAGGCTGACCTGGAGAATTGGCCTCTCCCCATTGTTCCTGGGGACTGTCAGTTTCAGGGTCCTGATTTCCCATAGACCCTTTTCCTTTTAGTACTGGGAGCTAGCCAACCAAAACACCCCCACTGAATGTTAATAAGGGGGCAACAGTCCCCTTACATTAAGTAGCAGTACTCAGGAAGGCAAGACTTTAATTAGGCCATATTTTTTCCTAATTTTAAATAACTCTTCATATTCTTTGCATTCAAGATCTGTGCTCACCATACACGCTCCCAAGTGTGATGCGATGGTGGAGGCTAAAATTCCCAAATATTGTCGCCAGCCCACACGTCTCACCGGGTAGATTGCAATTTTCAAAAGTTTTAAGAAAAATGAAATATTGTAAGACCTACCCCTTTCTGTTCCAAGAGCAAGGCACACTTAATTGACTTTTCCTTCTCTAATGTAAACAATTAGCAGTGTGTACATATTAAAAATACACCCCCGCAAAAAACAAAACAAAACAAAACCCAAACACAACACTGCATACCCTCATCCTCCTGGGGACAGGATGCGAGAGAAAATGAAACGTGACAGATGTTAGTAACATCACTTAAGGCACTATTGGAAGGGAAATACCATGGTGATGAGGGTGGTGCAAGAACCCATTTAGAACAGGATAGGTGTAAAGTTGGCAGATTGTTATACATGTGATTATATTTCAATGAGTGATCTGACAGTTTGATTTGTTTTATTTTTATTCTTCTTTGTAGCATGCTTCTTTTAAATTACCTGGGCCAAACTGGCCGAGAAACCCCTTTGATGGCAGCTGCAATTTTCTCTGCTGGTTGGAATGTTTTTGAGTCTGCAGAATCATTGGAGAAACCACTAAATTGGCTTCTCTTTAACTACTACTTGACTACTTGTTTACAGTCCTCTATTAATAGGTGAGTCACCTTCTGAACTATTCAGAAAGGTTGAAGATATTAGTATGGAATATAAGCCAGATACGTGGGCCTCCTGGGAAAGGAATGCTATTACTGCATTTCACATAATGCTTTTCTTTGTGTGTGTAATCTCAGGAAATTCTGAAACTGAAATGTTTCCTTGCTTGAAAGATTTTCCTCATGGGTGGAATTCACTCTTGTACAGAGAACCAGCTTATGTACCATTGCAGTCTTCAAAATAAATCTGAAGTGGGACTTAAATAGTGTATAGGCTTTGTGCTGGCCCTATCTACGGGACTGAATTTCACCTCATGCACACAATGATTATTGTAAGGTTAGTCATGATTTGAATGTATGGCACCAATTTGATTTTCTTTATAAACTAACCAATATTAACACATTTAGTTTGAGGGCTACATAGATATGAATTTGTTAAAAAAATCAACTCTGAAAACAAAAAGGAGGGGAAAGGGTAGCTCATATGTAGTCTTAAAGAATTGATGTTTTTGTTCCTAAAATCAAAGTTCTCCTTTTTATCCTTGTCATCTTTCTAATGACGAATGCAGATTTCACTCATGTTTCTGTTAGCGCTGTCAAGTGATTAAAAAAATTAATCGAGATTAAATGTACGATTAAATAAATAATCCTGATTAATCGTGTAATTAATCGCTCTGTTTAAACAATAATAGAATACCATTTATTTAAATATTTTTGGATGTTTTCTACATTTTCAAATATATTGATTTCAATTAGAACACAGAATACAAAGTGTACAGTTCTCACTTTATATTTATTTTTATTACAAATATTTGCCCTGTAAAAGAAAACAAAAGAAATTGTATTTTTCAATTCACCTAATCCAAGTACTGTAGTGCAATCTCTTTATCATGAAAATTGAACTTACAGATATAGAGTTATGTACAAAAAATAACTGCACTCAAAAATAAAACAATGTAAAACTTTAGAGCCTACAAGTTAACTCAGTCCTACTTCTTGTTCAGCCAATCGCTCAGACAAACAATTTTGTTTACATTTGCAGGAGATAATACTGCCGCTTCTTGTTTACAGTGTCACCTGAAAGTGAGAACAGGTGTTTGCATGGCACTGTTGTAGCTGTTGTCACAAGATATTTACATGCCAGATGCACTAAAGTTTCATATGTCCCTTCATGCTTTGCCCATCATTCCAGAGGACATGCTTCCATGCTGATGACAGGCTCTGCTCGATAACGATCCAAAGCAGTGCAGACTGACGCATGTTCATTTTCATCACCTGAGTCAGATGCTACCAAGAAGGTTGATTTTATTTTTTGGTGGTTCGGGTTCTGTAGTTTCTACATTGGACTGTTGCTCTTTTAAGACTTCTGAAAGCATGCTCTACTCCTTGTCCCTTTCAGATTTTGGAAGGCACTTCAGATTTTTAAACTTTGGGTCATGTGCTGTAGCTACTTTTAGAAATCTCACATTGGTACCTTCTTTGTTTTGTCAAAACCGCAGTGAAAGTGTTCTTAAAACGAACAACATGTGCTGGGTCATCATCCAAGATTGCCATAACATGAAAGATATGGCAGAATGCAGGTAAAACAGAGCAGGAGACATACAATTCTCCCCCAAGGAGTTCAGTTACAAATTCAATTAATGCGTTTTTTTTTTTTAACGAGCATCATTGGCATGGAAGCACGTTCTCTGGAATGGTGGCCAAAGCATGATGGGGCATATGAATGTTTAGTATACCTGGCACATAAATACATAGCAATGCTGGGGTGCCATACGAACACCTGTTCTTATTTTCAGGTGACATTGTAAATAAGAAGCAGGCAGCATTATCTCCCATAAATGTAAACAAACTTGTTTGTCTTAGTGATTGGCTGAACAAGAAGTCAGACTAAGTGGACTTGTAGGCTCTAAAGTTTTACATTTTGTTTTTGAGTGCAGTTATGTAACAAAAAATCTACATTTGTAAGTTGCACTTTCCTGATAAAGAGATTGCACTACTGTACTTATATGAGATGAACTGAAAAATATTATTTCTTTTGTTTATCATTTTTACAATGCAAATATTTGTAATAAAAATAATATAAAGTGAGCACTATACACTTTGTATTCTGTGTTGTAAATGAAATAAAATATTTGAAAATGTAGAAAAACATCCAAAAAATTTAATACATTTCAATTGGTATTCTATTATTTAACAATGCGATTAAAACTGTGATTAATCATGATTACTTTTTTAAATCGCGATTACTTTTTTTTAGTTAATTGCGTAAATTAACTGCGATTAATTGACAGCCCTAGTTTCTGGTTGTATTTGGAAGTAAGTGCACATTGATTAGTGTCCAGGACAGAGGGATTTATAATTCTGAGAAATAAAACAAATGTTCTTACTCTATGATTATATTTATTTCTGAGTATATATTTGTAAGGCGGACGACTTCTACATCTGTAAAATCATTTTTTCTTCCCCCTCCCCTCATTTTTTTCCAGACATCGACAAATGTTAGAGAAATTATTTGATATGAATCTTGTCATGAAGGTAGATGGATAGATCTTTTCTCTTTTGATTTTATGTTTTGGTTTCCAAATACTGATGTTGTTCCTGATTTTGAATTCTTTACTTCAGGCTAAAACCATTAGGGAGTTTGATAAGCAATTCACCTCAGTCATGTTTGGCTACCGTACAGTTGATGATTACTATGTAGATGCTAGTCCATATCGCAAGCTGAAGTCAATAGGAATTCCGGTGTTATGTCTAAACTCTCTGGATGATGTTTTTTCACCAGGTCATGGTAAGTTGTGGCTTTTTTATGTTTCTCTTTATACCTGTATGTATGTACGTATGCAATCAGTGAGATGGAAAACTGCATAGATCTAAGAACAGGCTATATATGAATGAGATGTATTTAAGTACTACTACTGTACATCACTACTGGTATTTTTAGTTCCCATTTTCCACTCTGATAAACTTTGAAGTTATTGGAGAGGCCTAACTAATACAAGGTGAAAAATGCTTAGTTCTTTTGTTGATCAGCATTCTTGTAAGCCAGCCCCTATAAAACATGTCATACTGTGATTTGCTCATGTTTCAGGATACTTGAACTCCTCTATAGCCATCGCTGGCAATGACCTCAGAGACATAAAAGTCCAATGCCTAATGCAAAAATCATTTGGTTCCCTTTGATGATTAAAGATAGGAAGGAAGTTTAGAATCCTTCAATCTCAGATGGCACCTGGGCCAAAGTGCTGACATGGCTGTGTTGTTGGTCCAGGACAGCAGAAGGGATACATATGATGTGATCTTATACAGCAAGTCCCATATCAATATTAGTAGAAATCTGATTGGAGGATGAAGCTGCCCAACAGGCAGCAATGCCAGCTAATAACAGTTAAGCTGGAAAAACACAATAGATTTTTTAAAATAGTTTATCCTGATCACCCGACAGAGCAATCAGGCTTTTACTGTTGACCCTCTTAAGTCAGTTAACAACATGGTTAAAGATTTTTTTGGTCCTGTGGTCTGCATGATGGCTATATTTTCCTCGGAGTGATATGACAGTGAATAAAAGTAAAGTTGTAAAAGAGGAACTAGCCAGGGCTAAGAGCTAATTAACAACACAATCTTCTGCAGTAGACCACTGACAGTTGGAAGTACAAAATGTTGGTTTGATGCAGGGAAACTTGCTATTGCCATTGTAAATTGACCCAGATCTTCATAAGAAAATCTAGGACACTACGGAGATTGTGCAAATAGGTTAGAGTACTGAACCGAAGTTTAAAGAAACTGAAGGAAGATTATATGTGTGTCATGAATATGTTAAAAGTTACACAAATCTAACATCAAGTAGCATTACACAAAAAGTTGTTGGAAATCAGCTATGCCTGCTTCAGTGAAGGTACACTGAGGAAGGAGAGACCTCTTTTGTCCCTCTTAGGACTCCTGCACTGGTAGTGTAAAGAAGTGGAGACCAGGCATCTACCACTTTTGGCAAACAACACACACCACTCTTGATTGGGAGTATCTTGGTGTGACCGTAGACCTGAAACCCATGCACTGCCTATTGATTGTGGAGCTGTGTGATTTGAAGCACAGGCTACATTTGTAAAATGGGTATTGGTGGAACCACCACTGAGATCACTTTTTCCCCATGCCCCTGGATGTAGTATGATCCATTCATTACTCCTCCTGGTTCCTGCCAGCATAATGCTTCCAAGGGCCTCTAGTGAGGGCTATACAACCTCCTTTCTCCTCCCACCTCAGTTAAAGACGAGGTCTCAGGCTCAAGAATCATCTTGGAACTGAACCCAGGACCCCCCGAATTAAAATACAAGCTTCTACAGCGTAAGCTAAAACTGACAGTTGTAGCAGGTTCATATCCTCTATGAATCTGGCACGGAGGGGGACACAATGCACACTGAACAGTGGGCTGCAGAAGGATTGTTTTTTTTAATTCATCATGCGCCCATTGTTGGTGCTAAACAAACAATAATAGAGACAAACATATCCTGGTGTGGGGGTATTGTATAGAACCGAAAGATAGAACATTACAATTTTTTGTGGTGATTGTGTTTTCCCCTTAAAATCTGATTCTATCCTGCATTTCTCCATTAAGTTCTTGTATGTTCAGGCATTTGTTTGGTCCTTGCTCCTCCTACTGTCAAAGGTAGGTAATGTTTCATACAGCATAGAAAATAGAGAAACATTATTGGAGGGGATCAAACCACTGGCAAGAAATCTGTTCAGCCACTCATTTTGATTAATTTAGTAACTTAGCTGTCACTTACTTGACTACTAGAAAGTGATGATGTATTGGATAGCAGAAGTTTTTCAAGGCAGAGATAAAAAACCTATTTACCCCTGTTCCCTTTCTGAGGTTTAATCCCCTACTAGACTTTGGGGACCTGTGCTGAGCTGGGAATGACTCTGATCAGGAGGACCCCAGGCTTCCACTGATTGCAGGAATTGGCTACTTTTGCATGCCTCCTCATACTTCTTCCAGTAAATCTGAGGTTTCCTCTCAACCTTCCATGCATGCTTCAGCTCCCCATTAGTAGCAGAAAATTAGAATTCCACAGTTCCAGACTGTATCAAACTTAGAATGCTGCCACTTGGAAACACAACCTCAGCCTAGCAGAGAAGGTTCTCTAAGGAGAGCTACTCCAGGATTGCTCTGTATTCAGACAACTCCCTGTATGAAGCTGGCTACACCTGTCTGCAAAGTTGTCTGTTAGATGAGGTGCAAATCCACCAGATGTGTCACTTAACATTCTAATTACAGTTTAGAAGCTTTTATCCCCATTTTAAATTGTTCAAGGCTGATTGACCATAAGAAATGCAGACACTGCATCTGCTTCCTTTAATTGCAGCCATTTGCTCTCACATCATCTGTAAATGCAGTTTTTGATATCTTTTGCACTTGTAAACATAATGGTGGAAGACATCATGGACTCGATCCATAATCAGAAAAATGTCCACAGGGGTCTTTATCCAACATGAAGAAGCTGTATCTCTTATTTCCAGGCATGCCTCTGTGATGGCAGTTTCGGTTTAAATTACCTAGTGCACGCATGGCTGATGCAGCTGTATGAACATACAGCTGTATATATACAAATCTTGACTGTTCTCAAAGTATATAACTAATAAAAGCAAGTGTCATTTGCATCAAATATTTTTAACTCCAAGCCATTTTTCTCACCCAGAGTAATCCAGACAATTCATTGTATGAGGAAAGGCATGATATAGCCAATTTCAGCTTTTATTTTGAATTGCCTAAAAACCCTCACCTGTCCAAAAACAAAACAAAACAGGCACCAGTAGTGCCAGGTATCATAGTGTCACATTTGACTGTATAGTTGAATTATCATTTTCTTTGATCACTACCTTTCAGAGGCATATTATGCAGTGTGACTTAAATTTCCTCATTCTAATGGTCTGCCAGGTGCTGGTAGAGACAATGCTATACCACATCTGAGACTCTGACCTTGCAGTTTAGTGCCCTGTCAGCATGTTCGTACTACTCCCCTCCATTAATATCTGTGCCCTTTTCAGACCACAGTGTAAATTTTACTAAACTATCTTTCTCTCTTCACTCTGTTTCTTTTGAGTTTAAACTTACAATACATCATTGTTAAGTTTCACTCTGCATCCCTTTCTGCAGACAATGCAATGGAATGAAGCAGTCAGGAAAGACCAACGGAAAAAAGAGAGGATAAAAAGATTAGGGAGAGGGGTAAGAGTCAGAAAATGGGAGTAAGGGATTCATGGATAGACGATAGAGAAATGAGTCAAAAGAAGGGGATGGAAAACATGAGAGTAGAAGATTAGCAAAATTCATGCTGCTCTATCCTTTGGGGTGTGTGTGTTTGGTTTGTCTTTTTAATTCGGCAGAGATGGAAGACATAAAGAATAGACTAGCTTTTGAACAAAGGTAGCATTGTGATGCTCCCCCATGGTACTCAGGGTTGTGAGGTACCTCACCACCACTACCTGTCCTTAGGGTGAAGCTGTCTTGCCTGATGGCTGCTGTAGCTCAGCCCCCTGAAACCAACAGCCTCTCGAAACAGACAAGCACTGACTTCCAGGTCTCCACAGACCTCTCCCTCTCTTGTTCAGGCTAGTGACAGACAAACACCAACTCTCAAGCCCCTCCCTCTGTCAGAGTCCCACTACATCCCCTGTCACTGGACACTCCCAGAAATATATTGTCACACAGGATGACTGACACAACTCAGGATCAGGTCCCTTACAAAAACACAGCACTGGAATCTACCTATAGTGAAACAAATATGTTTATTTACAAAGACTAAGATGTAAGACACAGTGAGCAAAGTCAACAAGTTACATGTAAAGCAAAAGGAATAACATGTTTCTTAGAGTCCAAAGTTAACTCTAACAGGCTAAAATCCTTGTCTAAAGCAATTTCTCAGCTAAAGCAACCTCCCAGCATCACTAGTCCACATGGCCAGCATCCAATTTTCATGAATGTGAAAAGCAATGTCTTTTTTGCTCCCTCAGTGAAGGATCGGAAAGGGGGCCTTTTTCCTTCCTTGTATAGTCCAGTAAATCTTTGACATGCCCCTTTGGAAGTGCATCCCCAGATAAGACTCTTTTCCCCTGTTGCTTGTTCTCCAGTGTGCTCCCTGACCCAGTTGGTTTCACATCCCCCAATCAACCTGTTTTTCCTGTTAGCTCTACATGCAGATGGGGCTTCCATTGTTTTACAATGCTTAATTTACATCAGAGACAGGGATAGGTGAAGAGACGTGCTTTTTCTGGCAGAAGACCTGTTTGTCTGCTCTGCCTTGTTACAGACTTTAAAACATAATTTCAGTATATATACACAATTCCTTATATAGTGTCAGTACATACATTTCACAATGAATTAATGGCCAGTGTGTCATCAGCTTTTATTTGAGACTTTGTAAGACACATTTTGATGTCTTATATGAAAGTAGTGTGTTGGGTGTAGTGAGTTTACTAGGTCTGATAGGAGTTGCTGACACAGCCCTGGTCTACACCAGGACTTTAGGTCGAATTTAGCAGCATTAAATCGATGTAAACCTGCACCCGTCCACACGATGAAGCCCTTTATTTCGACTTAAAGGGCTCTTAAAATCGATTTCCTTACTCCACCCCTGACAAGCGGATTAGCGCTTAAATCGGCCTTGCCGGGTCGAATTTGGGGTACTGTGGACACAATTCGACGGTATTGGCCTCCGGGAGCTATCCCAGAGTGCTCCATTTTGACCGCTCTGGACAGCACTCTCAACTCAGATGCACTGGCCAGGTAGACAGGAAAAGAACCGCGAACTTTTGAATCTCATTTCCTGTTTGGCCAGCGTGGCAAGCTGCAGGTGACCATGCAGAGCTCATCAGCAGAGGTGACCATGATGGAGTCTCAGAATCGCAAAAGAGCTCCAGCATGGACCGAACGGGAGGTACGGGATCTGATCGCTGTATGGGGAGAGGAATCCGTGCTATCAGAACTCCGTTCCAGTTTTCGAAATGCCAAAACCTTTGTCAAGATCTCCCAGGGCATGAAGGACAGAGGCCATAACAGGGACCCGAAGCAGTGCCGCGTGAAACTGAAGGAGCTGAGGCAAGCCTACCAGAAAACCAGAGAGGCGAACGGCCGCTCCGGGTCAGAGCCCCAAACATGCCGCTTCTATGATGAGCTGCATGCCATTTTAGGGGGTTCAGCCACCACTACCCCAGCCGTGTTGTTTGACTCCTTCAATGGAGATGGAGGCAATACGGAAGCAGGTTTTGGGGATGAAGAAGATGAGGAGGAGGAGGAGGTTGTAGATAGCTCACAGCAAGCAAGCGGAGAAACCGGTTTTCCCGACAGCCAGGAACTGTTTCTCACCCTGGACCTGGAGCCAGTACCCCCTGAACCCACCGAAGGCTGCCTCCTGGACCCAGCAGGCGGAGAAGGGACCTCCGGTGAGTGTACCTTTTAAAATACTATACATGGTTTAAAAGCAAGCCTGTGAAAGGATTACTCTGCCCTGGCATTCGCGGCTCTCCTGGATATACTCCCAAAGCCTTTGCAAAAGGTTTCTGGGGAGGGCAGACTTATTGCGTCCTTCATGGTAGGACACTATACCACTCCAGGCCAGTAACACATACTCGGGAATCATTGTACAATAAAGCATTGCAGTGTATGTTTGCTGGCGTTCAAGCAACATCCGTTCATGTGTTATCCTCAGGAGAGTGAGATATAATCCATGGTCACCTGGTTGAAATAGGGTGCTTTTCTTCAGGGGACACTCAGAGGAGCCCATTCCTGCTGGGCTGTTTGCCTGCGGCTGAACAGAAATGTTCCCCGCTGTTAGCCACAGGGAGGGGGGAGGGTTGAGGGGGTAGCCACGCGGTGGGGGGAGGCAAAATGCGACCTTGTAACGAAAGCACATGTGCTATGTATGTAATGTTAACAGCAAGGTTTACCCTGAAAGAGTGTAGCCAGTGTTTTATAAAATGTGTCTTTTTAAATACCGCTGTCCCTTTTCTTTTCTCCACCAGCTGCATGTGTTTCAATGATCACAGGATCTTCTCCTTCCCAGAGGCTAGTGAAGATTAGAAAGAAAAAAAAACGCACTCGAGATGAAATGTTCTCCGAGCTCATGCTGTCCTCCCACACTGACAGAGCACAGACGAATGCGTGGAGGCAAATAATGTCAGACTGCAGGAAAGCACAAAATGACCAGGAGGAGAGGTGGCGGGCTGAAGAGAGTAAGTGGCGGGCTGAAGAGAGTAAGTGGCGGGCTGAAGAGAGGGCTGAAGCTCGAATGTGGCGACAGCGTGATGAGAGGAGGCAGGATTCAATGCTGAGGCTGCTGGAGGACCAAACCAGTATGCTCCAGTGTATGGTTGAGCTGCAGCAAAGGCAGCTGGAGCACAGACTGCCACTACAGCCCCTGTGTAACCAACCGCCCTCCTCCCCAAGTTCCATAGCCTCCACACCCAGACGCCCAAGAACGCGGTGGGGGGGCCACCGGCCAACCAGCCACTCCACCACAGAGGATTGCCCCCAAAAAAGAAGGCTGTCATTCAATAAATTTTAAAGTTGTCAACTTTTAAAGTGCTGTGTGGCATTTTCCTTCCCTCCTCCACCACCCCTCCTGGGCTACCTTGGTAGTCATCCCCCTATTTGTGTGATGAATGAATAAAGAATGCATGAATGTGAAGCAACAATGACTTTATTGCCTCTGCAAGAGGTGATCAAAGGGAGGAGGGGAGGGTGGTTAGCTTACAAGGAAGTAGAGTGAACCAAGGGGTGGGGGGTTTCATCAAGGAGAAACAAACAGAACTTTCACACCGTAGCCTGGCCAGTCATGAAACTGGTTTTCAAAGCCTCTCTGATGCGTACCGCACCCTCCTGTGCTCTTCTAACCGCCCTGGTGTCTGGCTGCGCATAACCAGCAGCCAGGCGATTTGCCTCAACCTCCCACCCCGCCATAAACGTCTCCCCCTTACTCTCACAGATATTGTGGAGCACACAGCAAGCAGTAATAACAGTGGGAATATTGGTTTCGCTGAGGTCTAACCGAGTCAGTAAACTGCGCCAGCGCGCCTTTAAACGTCCAAATGCACATTCTACCACCATTCTGCACTTGCTCAGCCTGTAGTTGAACAGCTCCTGACTGCTGTCCAGGCTGCCTGTGTACGGCTTCATGAGCCATGGCATTAAGGGGTAGGCTGGGTCCCCAAGGATACATATAGGCATTTCAACATCACCAACAGTTATTTTCTGGTCTGGGAATAAAGTCCCTTCTTGAAGCTTTTGAAACAGACCAGAGTTCCTGAAGATGCGAGCGTCATGTACCTTTCCCAGCCATCCCACGTTGATGTTGGTGAAACGTCCCTTGTGATCCACCAGAGCTTGCAGCACTATTGAAAAGTACCCCTTGCAGTTTATGTACTCGCCGGCTTGGTGCTCCGGTGCCAAGATAGTGATATGGGTTCCGTCTGTGGCCCCACCACAGTTAGGGAATCCCATTGCAGCAAAGCCATCCACTATGACCTGCACATTTCCCAAGGTCACTACCCTTGATATCAGCAGATCTTTGATTGCGTGGGCTACTTGCATCACAGCAGCCCCCACAGTAGATTTGCCCACTCCAAATTGATTCCCAACTGACCGGTAGCTGTCTGGCGTTGCAAGCTTCCACAGGGCTATCGCCACTCGTTTCTCAACTGTGAGGGCTGCTCTCATCTTGGTATTCATGCGCTTCAGGGCAGGGGAAAGCAAGTCACAAAGTTCCATGAAAGTGCCCTTACGCATGCGAAAGTTTCGCAGCCACTGGGAATCGTCCCAGACCTGCAACACTATGCGGTCCCACCAGTCTGTGCTTGTTTCCCGAGCCCAGAATCGGCGTTCCACAGCATGAACCTGCCCCATTAGCACCATTATGCATGCATTGGCAGGGCCCATGCTTTCAGAGAAATCTGTGTCCATGTCCTGATCACTCACGTGACCGCGCTGACGTCGCCTCCTCGCCCAGTAGCGCTTTGCCAGGTTCTGGTGCTGCATATACTGCTGGATAATGCGTGTGGTGTTTAATGTGCTCCTAATTGCCAAAGTGAGCTGAGCGGACTCCATGCTTGCCTTGGTATGGCGTCCGCACAGAAAAAAGGCGCGGAATGATTGTCCGCCGTTGCTCTGACGGAGGGAGGGGCGACTGACGACACGGCTTACAGGGTTGGCTTCAGGAGGCTAAAATCCACAAAGGGGGTGGCTTTACATCAAGGAGTAGTTCAGGCAGGACTTCACGGAGGGTTCCAATAAGAAATGGTGCACCTAAGTTATTGTTCTTATTGGAACAAGGAGGTTAGCCTGGCCTCTGATTGATACATGGCTAGATCTACCTCGCAGCACCTTCTCTGTGAGTGACTGCAGTGTGACCTAGAGGAATGAGTCCCCTAGACAGGGCAGGAGGCAAATGAGTACAAAACAAATCTGGTCTATTTCTTGTTTTGATCCACTCCATCTATCTTTTACATCTTTGGCTGGCAGCAGATGGTGCAGAAGGACTGCAAGCCATCCACATCTCATGGCTGCTCGGCAGAAGATGGCACAGTACAACTGCTAGCCATCCTCATCTCTTGCCTGCCTGGCAGAAGATGGCACAGTACGATTGCTAGCCATCGTCATCTCTTGCCTGCCCGGCAGAAGATGGTACAATACGATTGCTAGCCATCGTCATCTCTTGCCTGCCCGGCAGAAGATGGTACAATACGATTGCTAGCCATCGTCATCTCTTGCCTGCCCGGCAGAAGATGGTACAATACGACTGCTAGCAATCTGTATTGCCTGCCTGCTCACCATTAGACGGTTCAATACGACTGACTGCAGGACTAAAGAGAATGACCTGGTCAAGTCACCAAAAATTTAGTCCCTGCGCCCATGTCTGCCCAGGCGCTCCCAGCCGACGTGGCCAGGAGCACCTCGGACATGACGAGGACGGGTACCAGTCATACTGCACCGTCTGCTGCCAGAAGGCAATGGGTTGCTGCTACTGTGTAGCAATGCCGTACCGCGTCTGCCAGCACCCAGGAGACATACGGTGACGGTTACCTGAGCGGGCTCCATGCTTGTGGTGGTATGGCGTCCGCACAGGTAACTCAGGAAAAAAGGCGCGAAACAATTGTCTGCCCTTGCTTTCACGGAGGGAGGGAGGGAAGGGGGGGACTGACGATATGTACCCAGAACCACCCGCGACAATGTTTCAGCCCCATCAGGCATTGGGATCTCAACCCAGAATTCCAATGGGCAGCGGAGACTGCGGGAACTGTGGGATAGCTACCCACAGTGCAACGCTCCAGAAGTCGACTCTAGCCTCGGTACTGTGGAAGCACTCCGCCGAGTTAATGCACTTAATGCACTTCTGTGGGGACACACACACTCGAATATATAAAACCGATTTCTAAAAAACTGACTTCTATAAATTCGACTTTATTCCGTAGTGTAGACATACCCACAGAGTAGTGACCCTTTTGCACTCTGGCATCAGTAGGCCTTTGTGTCACAAAAGAGTAGTTAACCCTTCAATAGCAGGCATCGGTGGCCCTATGTGTAGACTATTGCATTATGTGAATTTATTATTGAATTTAGTTTAATTCTACTTACTCATTTCCATCAAAATATAATGCAAATTGTTTTTTTGTAGAACCTAATCACAATTTGTTTTAGTTTTATTTTTTCCATTCCTGCAAAAAAAGCATAATATTTGAAAACTGCAGTTTTTTAAGGCTTCTGCCCTTAGTATATATATATATCAGGGCCTTTTGCTATGTAAAAAATAAACACATTTAACACACATTAAACCTCTGTTACTCATTTTTCAATAGCAACTCCTTTAAATAACTAATCACTCCACCCTGAGTATGAACAATTCCATTAAGTTGCAGTAACGTCATGTCATGTCAGATAGTTATTCCGTATGAGAATAGTCAGACAGTTGCATTTATCTGTCATTTTGTGAATACATGTGCTTTCTATATTGTTAATCTGATTTTAATTTACCTTTATTTTTCTTTTATCAAGGGTTCTGCAATAGATGACCCAGTGGATCAATGTACTAGCCATTCACCTCTGAATACTTTTGACTATCTGAATTCACTGAAATAAAAAATCATTCATTGTAATCTCTATATATGCATATGCCCAAATCATTGCACAGTTTAGAGTCTAATTTTAGACAGCTGATCTAATTCTGAGTAACTCATTTACTAGCATTCGCTAACCTAGAGAGGGCCACTAACCTGGTGTGTGACCTTGGGGAAGTCACTCTGTGTGCCTCTTTCCCGTCCCACTCTTTGCCTGTCTACATTGTAAGCTCTTTTGTGCAGGCACTGTCTCTTGCTAGAGCCCAGATCCTCAAAAGTATTTAGGCACCTAACTCCCATTGAGATCAAAGTACAATGGAACCTAAATCTTGGCTGGGGCCCAAATCTTGGTTGAGGCCTTTAGGTGCTATTGTAATACAAATAATACATAATAATGATGATATTAATAACCCTGTACTGATGCTGAGCATTGACGTAGCTGTGTAAGTACATTGAACATCTCGCTATCTATAGCTGTTGGCCTTTCACTCTGATAAGCACTGAACTCAGATTCCCAAAGTAAACAAATTCTTACAATACTATTTATAGAAATATATTAAAAACAAAATGTTAAAATGACTTCAGGGTTCATACCTAATCTAACAAGAACCAGGACTATTCATTGTTAATCCATCATTTTCTGTTGCCAAGTATTGAAGCACATATGTAAAGGTATGGACCTGATTCTCCTCTCACTTACACTGTTTTTACACCATTGTAAATCTGCATTGACTTCAGTTACATTTATTTTGCATCAGTGTGAGTGAGAAGAGGATCAATCAGTGCATCATCTAGAAATTTGCACAAATGAGGTGAGTAATGATTCAAAGTAAGATATCTTTTGATATCTTAACGTCCCAATCCTGCAATACCCTTTTCTGTATTTCTGTTGTATGATTAGAATGCATGGTATTTACTAGAGAAAAATAATGAGATGGGGGACTTACTATACTTTTCTTTTCTTTTTAGCTATACCCATAGAAACTGCCAAACAAAATCCAAATGTTGCTTTGGTTCTTACTTCTTATGGAGGCCATATTGGTTTTCTAGAAGGAATGTGGCCAAGGAAGTGCACTTACATGGACAGAGTCTTCAAGCAGTTTGTGCAGGCTGTGTTTGAGCATGGAAACAAAATCTGCAGCATGTAGCTCTTCTGAGGCATCTTGGCCAGCCCACTGTTTCAGCACAGTGGCATGATCTGACAAGAGCAGCTCAGCTTAGTGCACAAATTTTAATTACTGTGTATACAGCAAATAAGCCAGCAGTTGGATGAAATCCATTACTATGTGAAAAAAATACTTTTTGCCTAAAATTTTGTAGCAAGAAATAAATATTACGTTGTCACTTTTGTAGTTTTTTAATATGCCTTATCAAGAATGACCTTAAATAAAACAGCACTCTAAATATATCAAATTGCACTTAACCAAAACCATTAAGCAAACAGGTTCCTCAGGGGTTTAATTTAAGACAGTTCATTTTTAGGAGATTCAATTTAGATGACTTGCAATATAACAGTTTTAGTAACTAACTCTCAAAAATCACATTTATGATATTTTAAAGCATGTTACAAGTTGACCCATTTCTAAGGGCATTGATGAGAAAAATACTGAAATATGAAAATAGAAGGAATACAAAACAGGCCTGATTCGTCAAAGTAATCTTTAGGTTTAAGCATGGACTGCAGCAGTATTAGACTGATAATTTCATTTGCTGTTTTACCCTGTGAAAATATTCAGATTTAGGGCCGGTTTTTAATTAATTAATTAATGTTGTTATTTATTTATAATGCCAATACCATATTTGTCTTACATGTTTATTTTTAACATTGTTACCTAATTTGTAGTATTTATGTATTACCAAAGGTTCTGTTGAAATATAATACTGTAATAAACTATGTCATTTTAAACCAACACATTTTGTGCTTCCTTATTTATGTAATCCTGTGTAGTGTTATATATGTAATACATATTCCATATAAAGGTGGCAAATAACAAATTGCATAATTCTATAATTTATGTGTATATTACCTACAAGAACATATGAGTTTTAAAAAATATACATTAGGAAGTCAGAGGATTATGACACTGTCAACTTAAAAACCACATTTCCATCTGAAAACTTTGTCTCTGCTATTATCCCAAGTAATACCTAAAATGAGTAACTGAAAGAGATGGTGGCAGAGGGAAATCTATTTTTTTCAGTTTTCTTGCTTTGTGCACGTGACAGCACTTTGTATATAGTCAGTTTCCTTGTTTTGTTGATGCTCTGACAAATCCTTGGAGCTACTATGATCCTCTTGCACAGTTCTTCTGGCACAAGGGCTGTAAAGCTGGCTTCACCACCTGCTTGTGGCTCTATGCCATCTCCTTCCCAGCTTCTGGCATAGTTTTCGAGCAGGAGGGAAAAGGCAGCTGCACATAATTTAGAGCAGCCCTGAGACTGCTGCAAGGTCCGAATCTAGTGCTTACTGAAGATTATGAGCCTATTCATTAACTTCTTTTGTTATACCAATAAAATAAAAACCAGCAGGATCTTATTAAAGGGGAAAGGTAAAATACCACATTTATTGTGAATACAGAAAGAATCATAGTAAGCAGTTAGTTGTAGCTATAACATTCCATTCAATCTCATATTTATTCACACATTCATTCATACAAACACACACACACAAGCAGGTTCTGTTATCATAGTTACCAGCCTTAGAATTGATCATGCCAAGCCACTAGCCAGGTGGGCTGGACATGAGGAGGGAGCAGGGCCTTGTCAGATGCACATCTGATGCTCCTGGAAGTTGGTTTGCAGAATCAGATCCCGAAGTTCTCACTTTCTAGAGTCCATTTTTATAGGAATTTCTTCCTGTGCCAGTCTATGGGAATTGCTTCATCATGCTGTTGCTGAATCAATCAGCTGAGAGCACATTCCTGACGGCTCCGTGCTGCTAGATGTTATCTTGTTCTTTGGTTCTCCCATTCTTGAGGCTGTTGGATGGATTCCAGGCTGCCCTCCGAGGGTCCTCTGGTTATTTCCACTTGATGCCTTCTTCAGCCGATGGACATTGGATTCTTAGGCTGGCACCTCCCTGATCATTCAGTTATTATCCACACCAAGCATCCATCCACATACATCCTCTATCTCTATTTTAATCACAATTGTTAATACAACAAAAGGGCAGGGAATCTCTGTGTGCTGTTTCTGTTGTTACAGAGTATTGCTTTGAGTCTCTCTCTGTGTGAATTGCTTTGAGAACAGACTCTGTCTTAGAATGTACTAACACAATTAACAGCTTGCAAGTTTCACACATAGAGGGAGAGAAACAGTACCAAAAACCAAGAGACCTCTTAATTAGTAATCAAACTCATTTGTGATTTTAATACAGAACTTCTTTAATATGATCCAACACCCTTATAGCGCCAACACAAGAAAAATGAAATGTAGAAGCCAAATGAAAGTGCACATGTTAATACATGAATGATTTTTAGAAGCCTTATGTGTGCTCATATCGATTTTCAGAACACAAGGTTTGTGCACATACAAACATGGCTCCGACATGTCACTTAACCAATAAGTAAATTATTGAATCATCGCTCTTCATGTTATATTTGCATAATTGTGTTGTACATAGCTCTGTGTTAAACCTTTTTAAAAGACATTTACTAAGGAAATTTCTTATAGTGCAACTGTAAATCACATAATCAATGGCAGATTTACTATCCTTCCTTTCTTTGCCTCATATCACTTAGGCCCTGATCCTGTAGTTGTTTGAAATCAGTGTGACAACTCACATGTTTAAAGCTGAACATGTGTGTAAGCATGTGCAGGAATTAAACCTTAACCTAAATATATCGACATTGACACATTTCCTGAAGACCCTTCCATACCTTTATAAATACTGAACTTTTGTGCAGTCATTTCTTTTTCATTAGGATAATGAAATTGATTGGAGCAGACTAGTGCCAACCAGCTTTAACAACCTGATCTGTATCACTATCCTGGACCTTTCCCAAAGCAAAATGGCATGAGAATGGCTATAGTAGCACTGATGGATGATGTGGTTATGAATAGAAGCCTAATATCAGCACTTAACCTCACTGTAGCTTCCATATAGTTAATTAAAAAGTACCACTGACCTGTGTAACACTTCCACAAGCTCCCCAGACACTGACCTCTGGTATCTGCCCTCCACTTATCAAAGCAGTATGAACTTTCAGGTTCTTATTTTATGCTTCGCTAAATTTAGATTGACACAGTGGTGAGACATTTTGGAGGTACAGTTTGCCAGGAGTTCTCTTTCTCCTTCATCAAGGACCTAAGCACGATTTATGGATTTATCACCTACAGATTAGATTGCGGTAAATCTATGTGGGGTTAATCGTAGGGCAACATGGAAATTCTTGATTGTATACTTGCAACCTCTTAAACAAAACTATCCTCTCAAACACATCACACAAGTGAGCTGCAACTTCTACTCGTTTATAGTTTGTTTCAATGCAAATTTCTATTTTTAACATCTATAAGGTCTTTGCTAACTCAGAGACCATTCTCAGGTCTAGATAATACTTTGTCCTGCCATGAGTATAGGGGATAGGCCTCGATGACCTCTGGAGGTCCCTTCCAGTCCTACAATTCTATGATTCATGACCCATCCTGTCTCAGTGAAGGACAACATAATGAGCTCAAGCCTAGCCATTTTAAGAACATAATGCAAAGCTCACTTCTGAGCCAAAGCAGTCCGACACTAACTGAATATGTAGAATTAATAAGAAACCAAAAATCAATAAACAAACAAAAATAGCAAAGCACAGAATCCAGCCCAGAATGTACAAACTTTACACCAAGCCAGGGCAAGAAGGGATTAATGATCTTTTCTGAAACAGTGACTTAAATTGGCCCTGCACCCCTAACACCAGCAAGCAGGGTCAAGCCCAGAGAGATGGCCCTCCAGCTATAGCTAATAATCAGGAAGGAACAGGATATAAAAGAGGAGACCACTTATCCTTAGCGGGGGTTGGAGTTATGAAGCTGGTACTGTGCATGGGAGACTCAGTCAAAGGGAGAGCTCCTTGAGGAAAGTAGAGATCTACATATGAATTATATTGTTTGTTAATTCTTCTGTTTTTTTGAGTGAAGAGGGGCTTCCCCCCCTCCCCCCCTTTTGGCTCAGCTGTGGACAGTGGGCACTCTACCAATGTGACAGCTACCTGCATAGACTGATATGCAGGTAAAGTGACATATAACTCTTCATAGTATTGCTGTTCTAAATCACCACACTTCTCTGTGTTAACAAATTCCTGAACACCATGTATTCCTGCATACAAACAAGACCTGCAAACTGAACTGAAAAACTCTAGTATTTTTACAGATCTTCAGAATGCTGTTGCCTTACACACAAAGTTGCAAATTTGTTAATATTTTTTCCAATAAGTGTTTTATTCAAACTTTTGGATTTAATATATAACAGCAATGGTATATTCTGTAGTGGTTCCCATTATATGGTAAAAAAAAATTATTTTCTTACATTCACCCAGATGATGTTATCGTCTCCGCATACTTCATGTTAACAATAAAATGAAGGGAAAATATATCTGTGAATTTACATTCTTAACATGAAGTATGCAGAGATGTTTCTAATATTTTCCAGGAGGTTTACAAGCTCCCAAATGATTAGAGTATCCTGCTTTTGGAAGCTATCTTCTAGGTTATTGTAACACAGAAGCAGAGCACGTGTGGGTACATGTACTTTAGTTGTAAAGTCACATTGGATTATGGTAAGTTAAAGGAGAACCTCTATAGGATAGAATCTCTATACCTTCATCCGATGAAGTGAGCTGTAGCTCACGAAAGCTTATGCTCAAATAAATTGGTTAGTCTCTAAGGTGCCACAAGTACTCCTTTTCTTTTTGCGAATACAGACTAACACGGCTGTTACTCTGAAACCTCTATAGGGAGTTATAAATAACATTTCCTGCTATCAGCTATTTTAAAAAACTGCAGCTACTGAAAATATCCATCATCCAGGACAAATTGTGCTTCACTGAAGTGTACATGGAAAGACGATCTTACAAAATAAGGTAGATTCTTCATTTCAATGTCACTAAAATGACAAATTAGGATTTACAAAGAGTAAAACACCACTATACTGCTAACTCTATTCAGCAATTTTCTTCCCAAACAGTATACTGTACAAATGTGATAGTTGAGGAATATAGATAAACTATAGAATATCCTGAGTTTGAAATATTATAGAAAGCCATTTGTTAGAGGGGATTAAACACGTTAATAAAAATATACTCAAAATGCCCATTTAAAAAATATTACTAATAAACTGACAGATTTATATGGAAATTCTTAGAAATTCCATTCTATACCCAGAGAATAAGTGCTGAAAGTCTGGGAAAGATACATGAAATCACTAGTTTAGTCTCCATTACAGTGTCCAAAACAAGATACTTCAACAGAAGGTGGCAGAAAGTCTGAAATGAACAACTTCTATCACAGCCTGCCCTTAAGAGAAGATATAGGTTGGCACAAGTCCTGGAACATGAGGTTTTATCTCTCTTCTAACTTTTTCATTTCCTTCTAATGCAGGTTGTAGATGTTCTCATTATATATTTTTACAGATAATCTTTATTTTATCCTAGGAAGCTCTTGACCTCAGTGATATCACATTTATGAACTCCAGATGTTAATCATGTGCTGTATGTATATTTAAGAAAAAGTTTCCTTTGATTCATTTTCTTCTTATTACTTTGCTGATAGAAAATTTGCTGAATGGCAATGACAAACTGGAATAGTAATTTAGGAATAATTTACATATCATATATAGTACATATAATTGAAATGAATATCATTTAATTGTGTGTATGTTGTCCCTTTTCCTCCCTACCCACCTTTTTTGACTGTCTTTAGATTATGAACTCCTTGGGGCAAGACTTGTACCATCTCTTCTGTTTGGAAAGTACTTTATTACGAGAAATAAATGTAAACAAAATGTTACTGTTGCCTAATTGTTGAGTCTTATAGAGATGGAAGAAAAGGAGAAATAGGTGGAAGAAAGTAACACACTAAGGAGAATGGCAGGCAAGCGGAGGGGAGACACAGTGCATATGTAATATATTAGGGGGAAGATGAATGTGAGGCTCTCAGTGATAGACTGCAGATGGCATGTTTGAGGCAGGCTGCCATGTGATAAGAACTGGAGAACACCCAGCACAGGAGGAAGAGGACTAGAATTGCGAACCCTCCAGGACCGGCCTGGAGTTTCCAGGAATTAAAGATTAATCTTTAATTAAAGATTATGTCATGTGATCAGGGCCGTCCTTACCCATACGAAAATTAAGCAGTTGCATAGGGCACCAGGAAATTTGGGACACCAAATTTCCGGGTGCCCTGCACAGCTGCATACTACTCCAGCCCCTGCCCTGCCTCTTCCCCTAGGCCCCCGCCCTTGCTCCACGCACCCTGCCTCTTTCCGCCCCTGCTCCACCTCAGCCCCGCCCCCACTCCACCCCTTCCCCAAAGCCCCCACCCTGCTCCGCCCCTGCCCCGCCTCTTCCCACCCCAAGGACTGCTGCAGGGCTGGGCCTGCACTCACTGGTGGTGGGAAGTGCAGCAAACTGGCTGCAGCTGTGCCTCCGGTGACTGCTGGGGGGCAGTTCCCCCCTGCCCCCCCAGGCAGCCCTGCCCCCCCCCCCACGGAGGCCTGGGGCCCCACCAACCCCCTGTGTGGGGGGGGGCCTGCATAGGGCCCCAGAATAGTTAGGGGTGGCCCCACATGTGATGAAATCTCCAGGAATACATCCAACCAAAATTGGCAAGAGGACAGCAAAAAAGGGTGCGGGGGACCGAGGTTAGGATAGAAAGACTCTTCCAAAAGAAGTGTAAAGAGGACAGCACTGGAAGTCCCAGAGCTACAAGTGGGTGCCATTGACTGGAAGGCATGGCCACGAATTGTGGGGGGGGGGCTTTTGCCAGTGTAAAGGGGAAAAGGAGTTGCAAGTGAATTAGTATTGCTGCCTTTTAACATCCTTGGATGTATCCGTTTCTGTTATGAGAAGGGCAGCTGGCACTAGGGTGACCAGACAGCAAGTGTGAAAAATCGGGACAAGGGGTGAGAGTAATAGCTGCCCCTGTAGGACAAAACCCTCCCTCCGACAGCCCCAAAGCAGACAGGGGACTGGGTCGGCCCCCGTTCCGGCCGCCAGGGGCCGCTCTGTCTACAACCAGCCCTCCCTTCCCGCCTTCCAGTTCCGGAGCCGTCTCGTTAGCAGGAGTAGGACTCGCATCTAACAGCCACCGACGGAAGTTACGTTGTGCCGGGAAGCGGTTTCCGGATTCGGGATCAGAGAGAAATAACAACAAGCGTCGCAGACTGGGAACCGTCACAAATCGGGGCGGGGCAGTGGCAGCGTTGTCTCGGTGCCCGGATGTGAAGAGATTCCATCCACTTGCTTCTGCTCTCCAGAGAGGCTGCAGGCTTCTGGGTGGCATGGGAAAGGTGCGCGAGCGACAGTGACCTCGCGCCACTCACCCAGCCTGCGCGAGCTTCTCTGTCCCCGTTCCCCCTCGAGCTCGCGCCCCTGCCCCGCTCCCCAGAACAGCCAGGAGAGAGCGGCTCGTGCCGCGAGCGCGCACCGGAGGAGACTCGCTGAGGTAAGTGACCGCTGGGCGCCAGCCCGGCCTCCCCGCCAGAGGCTGGGCGGCCGCGGTCCCTTCCCTCGTGATCGCGCCACTTCCCCCAGCGCCTACGTCCCGGCTGCTGCTGCTGCCGCCTCTGGTTTCCAAGCGCAGTGACTGTGGTGGGGGAAGGAAGATGCCCCTGGAGCGACCCCCTCGGCCCCAAACGGGCGCTCCCCCGCGGCGCGTCTGCGGGGTATGAGGAGACGCCCCGGCTGTTACTGGGAGTTGCTGAGGCTCGGGACCCTGGACCGGGCTTTGCGCCCTCCGCCGTGGGGTGTCCCCCTGGGGGCGGGGTGCAAAGTCTGCAGGCCGCGAATGATTTCCGTGTCAGCGGCGGGTGACTCCAGCCCCTTGTCCCGCAGCTTGGGCCCCGGCCCCGCTGAATCCGCCCCACAGCCGGCAGCCAGCTGTGAGGGAAGCGGGTGTTTTCCCTCACTGTCCTGAGCCAGGACCGTTGCTCAACCTATAGCTGGCAGCCCTTATCCACTCTCCCGCTTTCTCCAACGTCTGCAAGGCCTTAGACTGCCAACTCCTCGGGGCAGAGACTGGGCCCTGTCTGCATGTCCAGAAAGCTCCTAGTGCTGCTCGACTGAAATCAGACTGAAGGGAGGAGTTAAACCGCAGCAGCTGTGTGTGGAGGAGGGTGGCACTTGAATTGGATGCTCTTTGTCTCCACTGATAAACCTCTCCTCCATGTAACTCATCTGGGGAACAGAAGTGGCAGTGGACTTCTCTCTGCTCTATGTACTGCTGGGGAAAAAAATCAAGACCGCTATGACTAGCCTTTAAAAATGCCACAGACAGTGCAAAGGGCATCTTGCTTACCTTATGCAGATCTCAGAGTAACAGCCGTGTTAGTCTGTATTCGTAAAAAGAAAAAAGAAAAGGAGTACTTGTGGCACCTTAGAGACTAACCAGTTTATTTGAGCATGAGCTTTCGTGAGCTACAGCTCACTTCATCGGATGCATAGTATATTGTGGAAACTGCAGAAGACATTATATACACACAGAGACCATGAAACAAAACTTCCTCCCACCCCACTCTCCTGCTGGTAACAGCTTATCTAAAGTGATCTTCAAGTAGGGCCATTTCCAGCACAAATCCAGGTTTTCTCACCCTCCCCCCCCCCCCCCCCATACACACATACAAACTCACTCTCCTGCTGGTAATAGCCCATCCCTCTTTGAAACCTCTCTTTATAATGCGCATGATAATCAAGGTGGGTCATTTCCAGCACTAATCCAGGTTTTCTCACCCCCCCCCCCCCACACACTCCCCTCCAAAAACCACACACACAAACTCACTCTCCTGCTGGCAATAGCTCATCTTACAATGTGCACAGCAATAATCCAAGTTTAACCAGAACGTCTTGGGGGGGGTTTAGGCTACCTTGCATAATGACTTAGCCACTCCCAGTCTCTATTCAAGCCCAAGTTAATAGTATCCAATTTGCAAATGAATTCCAATTCAGCAGTTTCTCGCTGGAGTCTGGATTTGAAGTTTTTTTGCTTTAAGATAGCGACCTTCATGTCTGTGATTGCGTGACCAGAGAGATTGAAGTGTTCTCCGAACATTTGAACACCTTGCGATGGTGTAACAGGCCTGTAGATTACATTTATTAGCAAACAAGATAGTTTTTTACAAGCTAATGCAAGGATCTATACATAAGCTTGTGTGGTATGGCACTTGATAGTCAAATTTCTTACTAGCAGGAATCATAGCTTCCCTACTGGTTAGTGTAAGGAAAGATGAAAGCCTTGGAGGTAAATCTTGTCCACATAGCTGCTTCCGTCATCTGTGTCGTCAGAAACTACTTGATTTTTTTTTTTTAATTATGGAGTTAATTGGGAGAAGTGCTAACAATCTTATAAATAATCATATTCACAATCTGGATTCTAAATTCTGTTCCAGAGGTTGGGGACCCAATCCTGCAACTTGTGTGTGGGTGCAGATTCCATCAAAGTCAGTGGGCAATACAGAGCCAGCGAATTGCAGGATTAAAGTAGAGAAGCTAGAATTTGCTTAAATAGAGATCAGTTGGTTAGCCTGACAGACTGACTTTTTAATAAATCATTTTTAAACTTGATAGAGGGGAAGCTTGTTTTCACAGTCTGAAAAATTCTAACTTAATTAGAAACCGTAAATTGGGACCTGACACAAACTTTTATATTTTCTAATAAACTGGAAGATATGCTTTAGCCAAACAAACAGTTATTTGTCTCAATAAATGAAGGAAATTCCAATGGCCTATATTATATGGAACGTAAAACTAGATGATCTAATGTTCCTTTCTGGCCTTAACTACTTGTTTTAGTTTTATAGATCTTTGAGGTTGGAGTGACAGTTTTGTCATGGGGCTATAGAAATACTTTGCTGTCAGCTTGTTGATGCAAAAAAAAAATTGAACTGTTATAGCAGTCTGATATTGGAAACCAATGGTAGTTGAATATTTATTTAAAATTTAAAAATTTTAAATTGACTGAAGACCTAAAAGTATCTTTCAGTGCCCAGAATTGTTACCCAGAACAATACTGTAAAATTATCTGAGATTGTTCTGCCTTAACTAACTGAAAAAACACTTTTTCCTGAGTGGTCGTTACTTAAGTGGATGTAGAAAAAAATATATCTTTGCATAATAAGACTGTGCCTAAAGAGTAACAGAAGCCTACTTGTTGGAGAACTTAAACATACTAGTCAGATGTAGATCTGAAAATCAATGGTGAGAGGCTGTACTAACATGGCTCAGGAGCAACTTTCTGGTGAGAGGCCCCGTTACTGCTAGTTCTAGGTTTTCTGTCCAGGTGTTTGTCCCTGTCATCTTCTCAGAAGCTCCATGTTTCGTATTGGGCTTGGGTTAGTAAGTGTCTCAGGTTGGACCTTAACCTCCCTCTCCCTGGAGGAGGGTTTTGCTATCCACTTTTCTTCCGTGGTTTTCTGACTGGTACTTATAGCTTTCCTGAGCAGCATGAGTAGTAACAATTCTTGACAACTTGGGGACTCTTAATAGCAGCAGTGAAACTAACCAGAATTTTGTTAATTTGTCTGCTATTGCTGACAATGCTATGAGGTGCAGGAAAAGCAGCAGACCCGTTTGTTTGAAGGCTGTGATAGAATATTTCCTTCCAGTTTGCCTTCTGTTTGCTTTTGGAAGAATGCATAAGGGCTAGAAACTTTTTCTTAAATAACCATATAGGTTCTTAAACAACTACAACATTTTTGCACCATTGGAAATACAAGAGAAAAAGTGTTAAATAGGAAAATGGCAAAAAATATTAAAAGCTTGAAAATATAAGATGTATTCTTAGGTGGCTGTTAGAGTAACTAGAAAAATAAAGGGACTGTTTTCAGCTTCTAATATAAAAGTACTGTTCATCACTGTCTTTGTTAGAGGGCTTGTCTGATGCTATAACATTTCGGAGATCGGGAGTACAAAGAAGTGCATCATTAGTCTCTGGGAGCGATACATATGAGAGCATATAGTGTTGCTTAACAGTGGTATCTGACTACGGTACTAATGGGGCTCCAAAAAGGGCCCTGTCCAGTCCTCTGCTCCTTAGGGCTTTGACTAATGTAATGCAGAGCTACAACTGTAACTGAAGGGGCCTGATATAAAATTCTGTCATGAAGACAGAATAGGGAGGGTTGCATAAAGTTCACATGTCACTTTTGCCTGAGACTCTCATACTTTAAAGCTAAGTATTATTATTTGAAAGAATGAAAAAATGTAATATAGGTGGTCAGGAGCTGTATGCCTGAATTCAGAGTTTGAGAAATAGAAGGTAAAAATTAACAGAATAAACATACTGGATCTAAATATCTCCATAAATGTTTTATTCTTTATAGGTGATATGTAAAGCCTTGTCTACAACCAAATTTATAAGGAATGCTTTTGGCACAGCTTGATAAGTTACTTTTTCTGAAACATCGATCGCTTCTTATAAAATACCTGTAAGTAAAATACATGTAGTATACTAAACTTAAAATGGCTTAACAGATTTTGCTTTCTGATCGTGACTAGTATACACTGATAGTAAATAGACAAAATTAATAATCCAGTATGTCTCCTTTTATATAATATGACTAATAATGTACATTAACAATAGAAGTAGCTGAAAAAGTTTGTAGAAATTTGGTTCAATTATTGTTTTGCAGAAATGGCAGCCCAAAAAAGGAAGTCTGCAATAGCAGAACCTTCTGCTAAACGTCGGAAGCTAGATAAGAACAGCAAATCATCAACAAAGAAAGAAAGAGAGGTGTCAGCCACAAAACATGTCTTAAATAAATCCAAGCCAAATAAAAGTGCAATGCAGAAGAAAGCAGTGCTTAAAATCTCAGTCAAACCTAACAGGTCAGTGATAAATAAAGCCATCAATAATTGTGCTAGGCGGTCCTCCCATTCTAAACTAGTGCAGAAACATTCCAAGCAGAGTGAACTTCAGTTAAAGAAAAGATCTAGTAAAACAGTATCTATGAAAAAATCATCCCTAAAATCATTAAGTAGGGTACCTACTACAAAAACACCCTCCAGATCTTCAAAAATAAACCATACTAATTTCTTGAAATCGACAAAGACTTCCTCCAAAAGAGGTCCTGAAGGGAAGGACAGATGTGCTTTACAAACCAAAGTTTCAGTTGAAAGCAAGAGACAACAGCAATTAAAGTCAACTTCAGATGTTAAAAAGAATTCATCGAAACCTCAAAGTATTAGGCAGTCTGTAAAAACTTTAAATGAAACTACACTTAGGAACATACATGTGGATAGGAAATCTGTTAAGGGAAATTCTACAGAAAGTAATTCTTCTACAAGTACTAAAGTTGTAAAAATTACTGATAAAAATTTAGGGATTCAAGTTCAGAGTCCTAAAAAGAATCTTGCAGAAAAGTCAACTTCTCAAGATGCTGAACAGCAATTGATTAAATCTTTCAGTGACAAACGTGAACCTGAATTAGGAATGCGCATGATGACAAGATCATCAGGCACAAACAATAAAATAACTGTCAAAGACACACAACAGCAGCCAAAAGCCACAAAAAATAAGGAAGTGTGCCAGAAAAAGTCAGCACAAGACATTCCTAAGCCAAGACACATCATTATCCCAGATGAGCAACTAACCAGGCGATCACGTAGATTGCAGCAGTTATCAGATACGTCAGCAAGATCCCTTCATAATAGTGAAATTAAAGAAGGAAAGGCTTCAGAAGTGCAACAGGGCACTCAAACAAAAGGATGTATTCAGGGTACTAGAGTTGAAACAGTTAAACCTCTTAAACAGAAAACTGAACAGAAAAATAAGAAAACAAAATCAAATTTTATAAGTGGAGATGAAGAAATAACTGTAGGAATAACCAGCTCTCTACCAGAGAAAAAATGTAAAATGGATCATAAAACTAGTGATTCTTACAGTTCTCAACATAGCCTGCAAGGCTCAAGATTATTTCTTGATCGTAAAAAAGTAGAAATGGTAAGTCCTCTTCAACCAACTTCTGTGACAATAAATAAGGAAAAACAACCCGTGCATCAGAATGTGAAAAGCAGTGGAAAAGCAAAGAGAGTTTCACAGCCACCGGGAAATGAAATAGATCTAGCCAATCAGCCGGAGAATGTTGTGAAGTCCAAACGGGTAAGCATTCTTGAACTCTGTGAAGAAATTGCAGGTGAAATTGAGTCAGATACAGTAGAGGTGAAAAGAGATTCTCCCAACACTGAATATAAAAACGGAGAAGAGAAACATGCAGACGTGCAGCTGTCACAGACTGTAATGCTTACTCAGAAGGAACCAAATCAGAGCACTCAGTGCAAGCGTTTTTTCCCCAGCAAAAAAGGAATACCTGTCAAATGTGTTCTGAATGGCAGAAATACTTCTTCAAACAAAAACTCTAAGTGGACCAAAATTAAACTAACGAAAGCTAATAATATACATCAAAATAAATTAAACTCTGCAAGTGTTCCAAAGCTGGATTTGTTAGAAACTAAAACTAAAGTTCCAGAGTCAAGTCAAGCAACGGGTGCAGAAATACAGCTTTCAAAGGCCCAAGGTAAATTGTCTGTGACAAAGCCATGTGAGACTAAAAGTGCAACTCACGTACAGGAGAAATTGGGAGCAGTTTCTTCTGAAACGGTCAGAGCTAAAGATGTGACACCAGAAACAAAGCAATCAACAAAAAAAGTTGCTGAAAATGGTTTGTTGGATAATCGGACAAAACATGTTCCTGAGCCAACGCTAGATGAGGTAATTCTTTTTATTTATGGAATGTGGTGGGAGGATACTTTTTCTAAATTTGCTCTAGTACCTAACGGTGCTATCTGTGCTCGTGTAACTAGCTTTGTCAGTAACATTTTGTGCAACTAAAACATTTCAGTATAGGAACCCTAATCTGCTTTTGAGTTGACTTGTGCTTCTCCTATAAATCGAATAGGAAAACAAATCTATTATATATTACTAAGGGCAATCGTTTTAAAAAATAAAATTCTCCTCCAATAACTCAAGTGCATAGCACAACAAATCAAAATGTCATGGCTGATTAATTAAAATACCATAACTATCTTGTGTTGAAAGTGTACAGTAAGGGAAATGGGAGAACAAAATACTACTTATGATCAGGTTGGTTTAAATGTAATGTTATAAGAACATAGGAGTACATGTAATAACCATATTCTTTCCAAATAAGCATCCATATGCACTGAATATGTAATGCAGCAAAATTTTGCTACGTCAGATAGTGCCACAGATATATACATGGGGTTGCTTATCCGTTCACTAAGCAAAGTCTTGAAGAGAACTGGAAAAAGTGCTAAACTGATCTTGTAGGAACTCAATGGTTTTTACTCATAAGATATTTAATTAATGAAATGGGGACAGAACTTAGAGAGAGATGGAGCAGTTTGACTTTGATCTATCATCTGTTCTATTGTGTTGTTCAGAGTTTTAACTTGCATTTGGATACAAGTCCAGAAAGCACTCCAGTGAAAAGTACTACAGCAGCACCACCACCACCTAAGCAAGCCAAAAAGGAGATAGAGAGTGAATCTCAAGGTAAAAAATCTAAACTGTAAATTCTGTGCACTCTGAGAGGTCTGTTAAGGGTGGGGATGAAGGAATTCTCTTCTTCCTTTTCAATTGGGAAGGTTACAGAATTTATTGGTGTCAGCAGGGCATGAAAACTTACCTGGTAGTCCTAGAACTAAGCCTAGTCAAGGTGAAAAATATGGTATCCGGCAACCATGCCGTCCAGAGCCACATCCCCAGTAATGTAAAAGAATAAAAGTTATGTACTCGGTTTAAATGTAATACACCCACAGCACTTGTTGATACCTAATGTTTTTAGCTATATTAGATTATTACTGGTGGAATTAATCAAATATATTAGAATAGTATTTGGCCAGTTACAAGAACCAGTTGGATACCGAAAAATATTAATCAGATATAATATATGATTGTCAGTAAAATCAGATGTTAATTGAGTACTAGTCTACCAGCTTGACTTATTTCATCCTTTTTGTTTTTACCTTCTTTTCCTTCCTGTCTTCACTCAACTTTGTCCAGTAACTGATCATGGCTTGTGAGTTATTATTGGTGTCTGTTTTCTCTCTCCCAACCCCCTCCCCCCCCAAATATTCTCTACTTTCTTCTCCGTCCACAAACTCTCTCAACACTATTCTCCTTATTTATCTCATCACCCATTCTTTCTCTCCCACCTTCCTACATCTACACACAGGACTTGGAATTTTTACCAGGTACCTAATAGTAAGGAGACTTATTCGCCTGATTGTGGAATGATAAAAAAGTGGGGCAATGCTCAGGTGAAAAGCCTTGCTCCCCTGCAGCAGCTGTTAAAAGGAAGGATGCTTGAATTTCTTCTAGGATGTTGATCCCTGGACTCTATTCAATGGTTCCGTCTTTCCTGTCAGCTTCTGGCTAGTAGATGTCTGATAAACTTGAAACTCTGCCTTCTCTGGCTGCTGGAAGAGGAGCTGCATACTCTGTGTTCTCCTTTTGTATCCGAGTCTTCTGGCTGCTAAAAGGGTGAGGGTTCTCATTAGTGTACACCCTCCCTTCCTCTGGACTGATGTGCTGAGGGGAGGGACTGTCTGCTATTCAACCCCCTGCTCAGCTTTTTGGCTGATGCAAGGGGGTGTTTATGCTGCTCTGCCCTTCCTCTAGACTCCATATTTAGACTCCCCTTCCTTAGTGCCTGTCTCCCTCATAGCTTTCCCACGTTGTAGTAGAATGAAACTGACCTGACTTCTTCATTTTGCTTCCATTTTCTGGGATCTGAAAAATGGCAATGACAACTTCCTGCCAAAAGTAGTGGTGTGAAAGGTGGTTATCTGGCAACGTTTTAAAAAAAAAAAAAAAAAAAAACAACCAGACAGCTCAGAGCAGGCGACCCTCTTCAACCTGGGAGGGCAGCCTAACTAGAAGGAAAACTGTCTTGAAACCTTCGTTCATGGATTAAATGAATCTTTGTGTTGGGCAATGGCAACACGATTGCCATCTGTTCGCAGTCCACCAAGTCTGTGGCAACAACGTGGGAAGAGAATGGGCATGCACTGAGTTAAACTAGGGAAAGGCCCTCTCTCTGTGTGTATCGGTTGGCATCCCTGACGTACACTGCAAAGTGACTACATGGATGCAGGCAGTTTCTGCAGATAATGGATGCTTGCACAGTGACTCTTCTCCAGATGAGGAGAACAAGAAGACAAAGAAAACAGTACTTTGGTCAGTCTTTCCTCTGCCTCCTCTTGTGGAAGAGCTGAGCAGCAGCAGAGGTGTGGCGTTGTCCTTCTGCCCTCTTAAGAAACCAATGCAGTGCATCTTCCTATTAGTTTGATCTTGGAACACCATCTTCAAAAACATTAGGGTTAGAAACTTTCTAAATTTGTTTGGATTTTGTAGCAGTTGATGGCACTTGCCCAGGAAAGCTTCCTTTTCACTCTGGGCTAGTGAGTGTTTTCCAGTCTGGAGTATGGAGTTGAGTAAACTTTGGATGATCCATCTGACTAGAAATATTAATTGAATTGGCAACTTGTACAGTTCTCCTTACTACTTTGTTCTTGACAAATTAAACAATGAATCTTCTGTTTTTTCCTCACATTTGCTTTTTTTTTTTTTTTCTGGGTTCCCTTACTCTCAAAGATATTTATCCATGTCTTTTGTTTACCACCACCTTATTTCTAACAGTATACATCTCCTCTTCTCTCTTTCACCCTCTTCATTTATTTGTATGCATCCCTTCTCAAGGAGGAGCTAGAGTTCCTCCTTTTTACCTCCCCTTCTCCACCAAATTCCCACAAATTTGTAACCATTCATCTGTCTGAAGAGGGCTGACTGCACCTCTCTCAGAAACCTGTCAGCACTGTTCCAGTTGTCAAGCCTTGGTCAGTGTAATGTGAAACTTCACTTCTTGAACCATGAGAGGCGAGGGGGAAAAGAACCAAACTCTGTCCTAAACTAATAAGTATCCTTAGTAGATCACTGATACATCTCTTACTCCTCTCTGATGGCATGCCGTGCTCTTGCCTTCTATCACAAGGAGATGGATAGTGCCTGGCCTTGTGGTGCCCTATGCAATGTTTCATCAGCAGGACTCGCCGTTTACTAAAAGATGACACTTGTGCAATTCTTCATTTCAATGCAGCTCCAGCTTTTTGAAGTGCCACATGCAGTAAGAGTATGCAGTAGGAGCCTTTACTGTTGCTGTGAGTTAAGAAAAAAGTCTGTCCGTCGTTCCCAACCCCCTTTGCCCCCAAATTGCATTTCCTAACTGTGTCTCTTTCCCCTACCCTACTACTGAGCAAGTCAGGGATCGTATTTATGGCTCTGCTGCTGTACACAGCAGTACCCAATTGATGTCAGCTTGAGCGGGTTGAAACTAAAAATCAGATTAATTCTGCTGCTCCTCCTTGGCTATTGAGAGAGAACCATGTTCAGCAACAGTGGATATGTATAATTTTTAATGTAAGGTAAGTTTAAAAAATTTGGTGTGGAGAAATATCAGAATCCTGCACTAAATTTGCACCATTTCATTATAGGGTTTTTTTTTCTGTACAGATAAAGTACAGCTTGTATAACATGGTCTTCAATATCTCTTTTTGCTGTAGTGAAGTTAACCTGTTTTGCCATTTGTTTAGCTAAGTTTGCTTTTTCTATTAAGAGAAATTTTATAATGAAATGACCATCCCTGATTAACTGCAGGTTCGGCTCCCAGGCAGTTGGTGCGCACTTTATTCACATATCAGACATCTGAGACTAGTGAGAAGAGGTATAGTACCTTTTTATTCTTTAATATACTTATGGAATGACAGTAGCCCCTCCTTAGGTAAAGTTGCCATTATAAGACCAATTTTTTTTTCCTCCCTCTTTTTTCCACTGCCATCCTAAACTTCCATGTAAAAACAAAAACAAAAATTGGTGTCTCATCCTTTCCATAAGAGACCAACTTCTGTGTTATCCAGTTTACCAAACAAGGTTGTCAGTGGAAAAAGCACTAACTTCAGCTTTGGTAAAAATAAATTACCATACAGCCTGGCTGCAATGTGAGTCACACCTTTTTTCTGAAAAAGTGGTAATTAGCAGAGCTAAAAAATACTTAACATTTTGCTTTGCTTTTTGCCCGATCCTAACCTGAGACTCGAAAATGGATGATGACTAAAATGAAGTTTATTATTCAGAGGAGGAAGGTTCCTGTAATCTTTTCAGTTACAAAAATCTTGTAATAGTCAGTACGCATTTTTTAATGGAAATGTTTAGGGTTTGCTTTTGCCCCCCCCCCCCCAATTCCCCCACACTGAGCTTTGTGCCCCAATCTACCTTAAATCTAGCTGCACAGTGGGGCCCTGAGAAAATCAGAAATTCAGGCTGCCTTATCCATAACTTTTTTTTCCTCATTTGCAACGACACAAAGTAGAATGCTTCACTTTTAATGATACAGTGGCTGTGCCAATTCTGGCCATTCTGTCATACACTCTCTCCTGATTGTTTTCAATGCGTTGTTTGTCTAATCAGACCTCCATTAAGAGTGTCAAATGGCAATGTACAGAGATGCTTAACAGGTCAAAGTAATGGACACTATTGTTCCACATCCTAACCAGCGATCTTAGTGTCATTGGATATACAGAATCATCTTCACAATGAAGACATGAAACCAATTATATAGCACTGCTCTGTAGTTCAAATTTTCAGTCTTCACCTACAAGATGGTCAAATACAGTGGCTTTTCAGAATTAACCCAGAGGTTGAGGACTTCTTAACCTTTAGAAAATTTTCTTGATCCAAAAATAACACCACTGTCAAAAAAGCCATAAAAAGAACAAAGAAGTGAGGTTGGGACTGATAAGTGGGCAGATATAAGTTTAAATATCTTAACTGAATACTTCTAAATGTTTGAGTTCCTTGCAAATTTAATCTTGAACTTTTTTTGCTTTAGTTTAGAGAGTTTTATAAAGATTGTTGCTCTTAGTTGCTGATGTGAGTGTGGTCTTATATTCAATTTCACCTAAGCTAAGTTTTCTGTCTGGAAATAGAGGATGTTCATATTGTTGCAAGCTTGAAAAAAGACTTCTTGGCTAATAAATTTGTGCTCCCTTTGCTATTTTAGATACTTCTGTTTACATAAGTGCTTTCTTAACACATGTCCCAGATACTGCTCCTATAATCCTATTTGAGACATGATTGACATAAAAATGTCACAAGGGGTATAATTTCACTTTAGGCCCAAGAAGAAAAGATGTAGTAGGAAAGATCACTCTTTAAACATAATTATTTCCAGTAATTAACGTGTCAGAAGAAATGGTGAATCAAGTGAAAGAGACATGAATTCATGTCTTAAGTCTGGCATGCCAACATTTCTTTAGATACAACTTGTAGAGCCAAAATTTCAATGTATGTAAAAGCTTATAATTCATCTACTGCAATAGACTGTGGCAACTATTAGCATCTTCTTAATAAGAACTATGTTGCTCTGTCTGATCTCCGCTTTGCAAAAAAGTTAAGATTAGTAATTGCCAAATAGAGGTGCTTGAGGTGGTGTTAAAAAAAATTATTTTATTTTTATTGCGCGAGAGAGTTTTTAGTGACCTCTAGGAGCCTCTCATTCTAAATTCTACTGCTGTCTCCTTTTGGAAAAAGTTCCCTAGAGCTCTGTGGGGAAGTGTTAGTTGGTAACAATCCCTTTTCTATTTCCTGTTGGCTGTGGTGTTTGAGGGAAAGTGGGAGTAGGAAGAACTTTGATCTGCCTCTGAGGTTGGCAGTACCAATTTGGCTTCTCTTCTCCATGCAGTGGGAAAGTGCCTTTTAAAAACATTTTTGAGAGAAGTAGAGCCGCAGGATGTGTATATACATAGCCTGTGCACAGGTCCTTTTCAAAGGTGTGGGGGAAGGAATTCTCTTCCTTAAGGGACTGGAATGGTGTGGTCTAGACAGATACTGTTCTGCTCCTCTCCTGGTGATATTGGGCCACTACTAACTCTGACCATAATTTGTTTGTAAAGTGAAAGTCAGAGGGAAGATTACAGTAACTGCCTTCATTATTTATTTTTAAGAAAAGAATCTGACATGCCTCCAGCTCTGTGTATACAAGACACACAGTAGCATCATTTAAAAATCATGTTTCTACGTTACCAGAAGTCAATGAAAATACTGAGGAATCATAGCTGAGCAAACAAGAAAATGATCTTGAGAGAGATGTAAATAAACCACTATGTCTATACTAGTTGAATGGTTATGTTACGTGATAAGTAAATTGCCCAGTCATTCATCATCATTTCTTCCCACTAGCTATATAGTTTATAATTTATGATAATCACAAATGATGCACTTTTTTGTTCATCTTGGCTATAGTTTTGAATATATCAAAATTGTAAACTAAAACACATATGCTTTTAGTTCTTATTTTGGGATTTAAATTTATTGAAAATGGATTTACATTTATGGATGCATTTTTGAAAATACCTAGTCAGAAGGGCCTTATTAAATTGTATAAACTGAGCAGGATTTGTCAGCCTCTTCTGACAGGAAATATGTTTGTTTAAAGGATCCCTTTGCCAAATCATTCATTAGCACCAAGGTGCAGTAGCTTCCTGTCATCAGAGCAGCATATTCAAAAACTAAGAGAAGCAGGAAAAGATGACAAACAGCTGATCATAGTAAGTACTTTCCTTTTAATGTTGTCAAATTTGTGTTTCCTAACACTGTATCTTGAAATGTTAACACAACCTCTACAATAAATATTTTTGAATGAGCTGTCCCACCTTTTAAATGTTATGAACTTGTCTTAAATGTAGTTATCCTTACATAGTGTTTCTGTAACTTTGTAATCACTAACCATTTCACACTTTCATTGAATTGTTGGCATTGAAAAGTGGTGCTGGACTGATTATTCTATAATCCATGTTGTTTAAACTGAGTCTTCCAAAATTCGTGGTGTGTGGGTTTTTTTTTTTAAATAGGCTGTATTTGCTTTCTCAAATACAAAGGAGGAGCTTTATTTATGAAGGAAAGTGGGAAAAGAAGAGAAATAAATTTGTCTTTGCATATAAACTAGTCCTTAGTTTATGCAAATTATAGAATCTCACTAGTGGGGATAAGCGAGTATATCTGGCAGATTTTTCTGTGTGAGGTTACATATGAATGCATTACATTTATGTAATGATATATGGATATTTTTTGTAAGGCACTGACTAAAACTAAAGATAGGGAAAGAACTTTTCCACAAATCATTGATGAGCTAGCTTCATCAATAACTGATACAGTGAGAGGCATAAATAAATTGGTAAACTAAAAAACAAATAGCTATTTCTACTAAAGGAAAAGTAGAGCAAAAACTATTCAACCAAAGAATTTCAAAATGGTAAGTGGGGCAAAAGCGCACACACTGTCCTAGTTTGAAGGACCACACAACGCTGCAGCAGAAACAATTAAAAAATTGAACCCATTAAAGCAGACATTACGACTATCCACACTTTTGTAATATTAAAGAATTTCTAAGAAATAGATAGACATGAGAGTCCTTAATCTGCTAAAAACATATACTAAGGACACAAGCCTGAAGTCTTACTCTTTCCTAAAGTATGAAATTTGCCTCTTTGGGTGGGATTACAAGATAACCTTTTTTTTGTTGTTGTTGTTCAGAAATGCCAGAATATTAAACTGTTCAGAGATGTGATATTTAACACTTACTTGCAGTAGTCTCAATTATTGCCTGTTTAGGTCTCGGCTGCCTAATTTTAAACATACAAATAGTCTCCTTTACTTCAACAGGGCTGAATGGGGGGCCTTAAAACCCAACTTTTGGTTGTACAATAATAGAATTTGATCTGTCTTTGATATAGGTTATTTGTCAGGAAAAAATAACTCTGATCTTCACTGATCATAAACCAGTACTTTTTGTAACTGACTGGCTTATTTTTCTCATTTTCTGTTTAAAAAAAAAAAAAGAGTGGTTTGTTCAGTGCCACAACAGAAAAAGAAAAGTCTTAGTTATGTAGTATTTAGTGTAGTAATTTTAGCGGGAGAAAAAAGGATAGGGGTCTTCATCAAAACATGAGAAAATAAGTTTACATCTGAGACTAGTTCATTGTTTTGCTTTTACAGTTTTTATTTTGTTAAAGCTGACAGTGTCACTCTTGACATTTAAACTTTTTGGCAGAAATACACATTAAAATAAGTCTCCAAAATATTAATTGTATACATCTCTTAACATTTGCATTTTAACCCAATCCCTGTTTATCAATGAAGGATATACACCGGACCCTCGGTAGAATGCGCGTCTATATAGCGCGAATTCACATATAACACGGTCGCGGCCATAGATCCCAAATTTAATTACTTTAATTGCAATTCATTTTAATGCGGTACCGTGCATGGATCCCAAATCCCGCGTTCTAGCGAGGGTCCGGTGTAGTTGTTATGCCTGTAGTTCACTTTAATCAAATAACAGTATATATGGCACAGTGATTTATAGGCTTGTGTCGTATCTGCAAAAACTGACTAAAGCCTTCAATCTAGGTGCACAGAAGATTACACCTCCAAGTTAACTTTTTTTGTAAAATGTTAAACTAGAATCAGATAAAGGTATATGTACAGATAAGATGTCGTAGTTTGATGTGTGGTTTTTAAAAATGTTTGTACTTGCATCTGTAGGAAAGCACCTGACTCTTAAAACTTTGCATATACAGCTGGTTGAAAGAGTGGCAATTTAAATTAAAAAAAAACTCTTTTTGAAGTTCATAATTGTCAGTATTATTTTTTGACCAACTCTATTTCTAGATATTTAGTCTTTACTTTTAAAGAAATGTGTAAATGAGCTTTTGCTGTATGCCATGTGTACAGCCCATTTAAAACTGTTTGCAAACATGTAATATATAGTAATTATCTTGCATATATTGGCTGAAAAACATATTTTACATCTCTTAAAATTTCTGGCATGCTGTTAGGAGCAGCAGTTTATTATACTCTTATTTTAAACAAAATAGTTCAAATTGCTGTCCTATCTCAGACCTATTCACTATTTAATTAAAACATTAAACATCCAGTTTTTTAGGAGTTTTGTTCTTATCTGTGGTAAGAAAGTTGTTCCGATCGTGGCTCCTATGGTTTGAGATATAATCCTCTTGGAAATCTATCTATCCCTATCTCTCTACCCCATCTCTTCTAACTTACCAAAAAAACCCTCGTCTTTTAGAGGTGTTCTCTGTTGTAAGATGTTAGGACCTTAAGCCCAACATTAATTACTACTACTTTACTGTAGCAGTGACCATGTTAGTATTTTGGCTTTATATTGTGCATTTTATGTCCCTTTTTTATTCTAACTGTTCATACAATGCCAGAGTCCTTGGGACTGAGGTATGATATAAATCTTGTCAAATATTCTTATAAATTCTACCATTCTCTTTGGTATTTGGAGGGAATGTTATGGGTAAAACAATTTCCCCCCATATGCAGTTTTATATTATCTGTTTTACAAGAATTTAGTCCATAAAATCGCATATTATCTCCTTTGTATAGTGCATCCGTACTGAATACCTTTTGTATTACCTGTGAGTATAAAATCTGTAACAAGCTCAATTTGTCTGCAAAAGGTATTAAAAATTCTTGCTGTTTGCTTTTAAATGATAGATTGTTCTCTCTCAATATTAAAAAAAAATCTTCTAGAACTTGAAGTTGTTCTAATACTCAATACTTGTACTGATTTTCAATCTTTTTTTTTTTTATGGTGCATGTCATTAGTGTCTGAGCTTGCCTAACCATTAATCCTCGCATCACAACTATTATTCTCATTTTACTGATGTAAAACTGAGGCACAGAAAATTACACGGGAAGTCTGGCAGAGCCTAGATCTTCTGAGTGCCTTAACAAGATCATCTTTCCTCTTTTTATGAAGGTTACAAAACAAACTTAAAAGAGCAGTGAAAACCTCCATATTATGTGTGCATGCACACATAGTGAAATATACTTTGGAGGAGGAATATTTTTATGTTAAAAGCCACTGTGATACAGGAGGGCCAGGGAGCAGTGGTAGAGGGGAAATATATAAGCCCTAGGCTAAGTAAGGCTTGGTTCCCTGTAGACTAGGGAGGGTTGCTACAGGTTAATTGGAGCACCTGTAGTCAATTAAGGCCCTGTCAGGAACCTAATAAAACCCCTTGCGTCAGGCAGTCGGGAAGAGGAGGAAGGAGAGAGGACTGGAGCTTGGAGGTGTGTTTGTAAGATTTGAAAGACCAGAGAACGAAAGTAAGGCGAGACCCTGCCCCAACAGGGGAGGGAGTCTAAGGACCAAAGGTTCCCCACCCAAGGAGGAAGAGGGTAAGAACCCACAGGGGTTGAGAGGGGCTGGGGCTCAGAGTGAGGAGCAAACCCAGACCCCTCTCCCGCTTCCCTCCTCTACCACCTTCCTGGGCCACTAGCAGGGACCTCAGCGGCCCAAGACCGGGGTAAGGGGTGGCATCTTGGCACCCCTGCCAAGAAAAGTGCAGGACCCACCATACTAATGTCGGCCATCTTGTCATACATTGTGTGAGGGGTGGGATTTCTGCGCTGGGAACATAATCCAGGGTGGGTCACTACCACCTTGCCCCAAGATGGAGGATGTGGTTGAAGCACTGGTGCAAGCCACTGCCGCCCAGCAGGAGGCTACCCGGGTCCAGGCAGCTGCCCAACAGGAGGCCATGCGGCTTCAGCAAGAGACCAATCACCTGCTGATGACCTAGGCCACCCAAGATCGGGCCATGCTGCAGGAACTAGTGAACCAGGTGAAGGCCCTTATGGAGCTGAGCCGCGGGTATGATGGGATGTGGACCATACAAGCCAGCGACTTTCTGCAGAAAATGACCCGGGAGGATGTGGAGGCGTACCTCCTGGCCTTTGAGAGGACAGCTTTGCGGGAGGCCTGGCCCCAAGACAAGTGGTCGGGCATCCTTGCCCCATTTTTTGTGCGGGGAGGCCCAGAAGGCCTACTATGATATGACTGCAGAGGAGGTAGCAGATCCTGGCAGATCCCCCAACTGAAGCCAGAGATCCTGGCCAGGGCAGGGATAACGACGGCCTTCTGAGCCCAGAGGTTCCATGTATGGCAGTACTGCGAAGACCAGACACAGTGTTCACAACCGTTTGACCGAATCCACCTAGCCCAGAAGTGGTTACGTCCAGAGGCTCTCGGCTTGGAGAAAATGATGGAGCTCCTGGTGCTGGACCGCTATAGGAGGGGACTATCCTCAGGCCTCCAAGCCTTGGTAAGCCAGAATGATCCCTCCACCTATGACTACAAGGGTGACCAGTTCGAGAGACAGCTGGCAGCCAGTGAGCTGTTTGAAACCCTGGGAGGTGAAACACGGCGTTTCAGGAAACCAGTCCTAACCCCGAGACCTCCAGGAAAGACATAACGGGAAGAACAGGCACGAAGGAGCGGCCTGAGGCCCCCAAAGGGACCTAGGAGTCTGGGGGGAGAGGGCTGAGGAAGCACGTTAGAGGGCCCAAGACAGAGGGCAACTTCCGGGATATGAGATCGCTTTTATTAGGTGTGGGGAGTTGGGGCATATAGCAGCCCAGTGCCCCAACAGGGAGGAGTCCATGCAGTGCAATCTGGGGGATCCTGGGGACCAGTGTGGCCTAATCAGCCTGGTGGGGGTCACAAAGGCCCCACATCAGTACACCAGGCTGGTAAAGATGAACAGCATCCAGACCATGGCTTTGGTGGACTGTGGGAGTGCTGTCACACTGGTCTCAGGGAAGTTAGTGGGCCAAGACCAGCTGAGCCAGGCCAAGAGCACCAGAGTGATACATGTCCACGGCACAGTAAATTTCTACCCCACAATTCCAATACGGATTGAGATCCAGGGAAACACTACCAAGATGACTGCAAGGGTGGTCCACAAGCCTCCCTACTCAATCTTAATTGACAGGGACTTTCCTGGGTTTGAGAGCCTACTCTCCCCCCACCTCCCCATCAAGTTAGGGGAGGGAAGTAAACCACAAGCAGAGTTCAAGGTGCCCATGGATGGCCCTACCACAACTTTTGCTGGGTTTTCCCCAGAGGTATTTTCACCCCCCGGGAAGTCTCGGAAATCCAGACGGGGAAAGGAGGGCAGGCAAAAAATTAGGAACCAGGATTTTGGTGGCAAACCAAAGAGCTGCCCTGGTTGGAAGGAGGCCCCGTGGAGACCCAGAGATGGCCCCCAGCATGAGCGGAAGCACCCCCAAGAGAAGGAGGGGAGCCCAATCCAATAGAATCAGGCCAGATCGGTCCCACATGCAAATGTTTTGGGCAGGACGAAGCTGATGACTCACTATATGTGAACTTGAGGGAGGAGGTAGTAAAGGTGAATGGCGTGCCAGTAGAAGGGAAAACTAAAGGCCCAGGGCCACACTATATAATCAAGCAGGATCTGTTGTACTGGCTAGTACCAATATGGGGTGGGGGGGGAGTAGTAGAACAGCTCTTGGTGCCAAGGAAGCACACAAGGGCGGTATTAGAGTTAGCTCATAGTCATCTGTTTGGGGGACGCTTAGGAGCAGACAAGACCCTGGATAGAGTCCTAAGGAGGTTCTACTGGCCACGGGTATGGGCAGAAGTCCAGCGCTATTGCACCTCCTGCCCAGAGTGCCAGCTGCATAGCCCCTGACCTCAGTTAAGGGCCCCACTGGTATCCTTGCCTATAATTGAAGTTCCTTTTGAAAGCATAGCAATGGATCTAGTGGGCCCACTAGAAAGAATAGCCTGGGGCCACTGAAGCATACTTGTCATCCTGCATTATGCTACATGGTACCCCAAAGCCATTCCTTTAAGAAACCACACGTCCAAGGTGCTCGCAAAAGAACTGGTGCAAGTTTTTGCTAGGGTAGGCATCCCTAAGGAGATCCTGACCAAGGGACTCCCTTCATGTCGAGAATAATGAAAGACTTATGTACCCTGCTCCGCATCCGAGCCTTGCGGACCTCAGTCTACCATCCCCAAACAGATGGTCTGGTTGAGCGATTTAACCAAACTCAAGAGCATGATCCGAAAGGTGGTGGGCCAAAGTGGAAAAGACTGGGATACCCTCCTCCCATACCTGATGTTTGCAATATGAGAACTTCCCCAAGTATCTACTGGATTCTCCCCCTTCGAGCTACTATATGGATGCCACCCATGTGGCATATTAGACATGGCAAAAGAGGACTGAGAGGAACAACCCAACCCGTGGAAGAACGTCTTTGCACATGTAGCCTAGATGAGAGAACGAATAGCTCAAGTGACCCCCCTAGTACGAGAGCATTTGGAGAAAGGACAAGAGGCCCAACGAACCTACTACAATCATCGGGCAAAAACATGGAAATTTCAACCAGGAGAACAGGTGCTGGTTCTGGTACCAACAACAGAAAGTAAGCTCCTGGCCAGTTGGCATGGACCGTATGAGAGCATGCAAGCTGTTGGGAAGGTGAATTATAAGGTGAAGCAGCCAGACCGCCGAAGGCCAGCGCAGATATACCACGTCAACTTACTGAAACCATGGCTTGATCAGGAGATGTGCCTGGCTGTCCTGCCGGCTCCATCCCAGGCAGATGGCCTGCAAGGGCAGGTAAAGATATCCCCCAAATTAGCCCCCAGAACAATGAACAGAGGTTGTCGATATGATCCAGCGGAACCCAGACATATTCTCCATACAACCAGGCCATACGACACTGATCCAACACCACATCGTCACCTGTCCCGGAGCAAGGGTGACGATAAAACCATATCACATACCAGAGGCAAAAAGCGAAGAAATTAGGACAGAAGTAAGGAAGATGCTGGAACTTGGGGTGATTGAGGAATCACACAGCCAGTGGTCCAGCCCTATTGTCTTAGTCCCCAAGCTTGATGGCAGCCTGAGATTTTGTAATGACTTCCGAAAGTTAAACAATGTCTCTCAATTCGATGCCTACCCAATACCACGTATTGATGAGCTGGTGGATCAGTTAGGCAAGGCCCGATAATTGACCACCTTGGACTTGACAAAAGGTTACTGGCAGATCCCCCTGGCTGGGGACGCCAAGGAAACAAACCGCTTTCTCTACTCCCGACGTCCTTTTCCAATATACCGTCCTCTCTTTTGGGCTCCATGGGGGCCCCCGTGACTTTTTAACAATTGGTGAACAGATTACTTCGACCCCATACCAAGTATGCTGCTGCCTATTTAGATGTGGTAATCCATAGCCCTGACTGGGAGACGCACCTGGGGAAAGTGGAAGCGGTACTAGATGCTCTTAGACAGGCTGGCCTCACTGCTAACCCATCCAAATGTGCAATAGCTTTAGCCAAGGCCAGATACCTCGGGTATGTATTCGGAAGGGGCCTGGTGAAGCCCCAGTGAAACACGGTGAAGCCCCAGTGAAACACAGTGAAGCCAATACAGGAATGGCCCTGCCTGATCCACAAGAAGCAAGTCGGCACATTCTTAGGGATAGTGGGATACTATTGCCGGTTCATCCCTCACTTCGCCACAAAGGCAGCGCCTCTGATGGACCTGATAAGAGCTCGGAGCCCGGGGATAGTTAAGTGGACTGAAGCAGCAGAAAAAGCTTTCACAGACCTAAGGACAGCCCTTTGCAGCCATCCAGTGCTCATAGCCCTAGATTTCAAAAAGGAATTCATCCTACAAACACATGCCTCAGAGGTAGGACTAGGGGCCATCCTTTCACAGATTGCGGGGGATGAGGAGCACTCAATCCTTTACCTTCGCTGAAAGCTCCTGCCCAGGGAGCAATGGTACACCATAGTAGAAAAGGAATGCCTAACGGTTAAATGGACCACAGAAATTCTATGATACTATCTGCTTGGGCGGCGGTTCACCATTGTGACAGACCACACCCCACTCCAATGGATGCGCACAAGCAAGGAGAGGAATGCATGAGTGAATAGATGGCTTCTATCCCGACAAACTTTCCACTTCCGGATACAGCACAGAGCTGGAAGCCAACATGGCAACGTGAACAGCCTGTCATGACAACACTGTCTCTTGTCTCAAGTAGCCCAACCCCGTGGTGTCGTGGGGGGGCATATGTGGTACAGGAGGGCCAGGGAGCAGTGGTAGAGGGGAAATATATAAGCACTAGGCTAAGTAAGGCTTGGTTCCCTGTAGACTAGGGAGGGTTGCTACAGGTTAATTGGAGCACCTGTAGTCAATCAAGGCCCTGTCAGGAATCTAATAAAACCCCCTGCTTCAGGCAGTCGGGGGGTGGGGGGGGGGGAGGGAAGGGGAGGAGGAGGAAGGAGAGAGGACTGGAGCTTACAGGTGTGTTGTAAGATTTGAAAGACCAGAGAACCAAAGTAAGGGATACTCCCTCCCCCAGCATCTAAGGATCGAAGGTTCCCCACCAAGGATGAAGAGGGTAAGAACCCGCAGGGGTTGAGAGGTGCTGGGCCTCAAAGCGAGGAGCAAACCCAGACTCCTCCCCTGTGTCCCTCCTCTACCACCTTCCCGGGCCACTAGCGGGGACCTCGGCAGCCCAAAAGCAGGGGTAAGGGGTGGCGTCTTAGCACCCCTGCCAAGAAAAGTGCAGGATCCACCATACTAACATCAGCCATCTTGCCACAGCCACTTACAAACATTAAATCCTTGTAGCAACTTTCAGGTCAGTATGATCTCTGTTTTACAGACCATGGAAAGTGAGGTAGCAAGATTCAGTGACTTGCTCAAGGTTGTATAATCTATCAAAGATTGGGTTAGAATTTAAGTCACTGATTATTGTTGTGCTCGGACTAATATAACAATCCAGTCTGAGATATTATGAACTATGATATAGGAAGACAGACCTTAAATAACTTCTAAAATCTTACATATTCAGTGGACATGTTGCTGGTTAAATGAGCTCCCACATTTATGCAAAATTAAGTTTTTGTTTTTGTTTTTTTTTGTTAAATTTAAGATGAGTAGAAATGTTCCATCCCCCTGCCTTAGAAAGTTTTAAACAAATACTCCCTTGCTGTATTTGCATCCTAGATTTTTAATGGAGTTCAAAAAAAGAATTAGGTAAGTTCATGAAGGATAAGTCCATCAGTGGTTATTAGCCAAGATGGTCATGGATGGAACCCCGTGCTCTGAGTATCCCTAGCATCTGATTGCCAGAAGCTGGGAGTGGATGACACAGGATAGATCACTGCATGATTGCCTGTTCTGTATGTTTCCTCTGAAGCATCTGGAAGATAGGATACTAGGCTAGATGGACCATTGGTCTGACACGCTATGGCCATTCTAAATGCAAGTACATGGGAATCTGAAAATGAAATTGATGTCCAGTTAATTCTTTTTCCATGTTGACAGGACTGCAAAATTTTAAAAAAAGCTCCCTATGCAGTTTAGTCTTCAATTTTATTAAAATTAGGTGTTTTTGTGACATAAGGAAATTTGCTTTTTAAGATTTTTATACTGACATCTCTTCAAGGAGAGAGAGAGACTATTTATTCTGAGTATCACTAATTAAAAAAAAATGCAGTTTTATTTTTTAACCTATATTCTGAATTTACAAAATAGCATTTCACAGCAAACACTGTTCTCAGTGATGTGCAGGACATAGAGGATGACAAGGTAGTGATAAATTGGATAATTCACCTTAATTTTAAAATGTCTCCTAACTTTTATCAGAGAGACGAGGTAGGTGAGGTAATATCTTTTAATGGACCAACTTCCGTTGGTGGAAGGTACAAGCTGCTGAAATACACAGTGTGGTTTTTCAGGCCTGGGGAAAGAAATTGTAAATAATGCTGCTAGACACTAAAAAACATGGATTCAACAGGGACACTGGTTTCATGGCTCATTACAATCATCTGTAACGCACCTGCCTGCTAACCCGTAATGGCCCACTTCAAACTCCTTTTACATAACAATCTAACCCGTATTATCCACCCCATTTCAAATTACCTCCTATAATATGTTACCCCTTATGCTTAACTGTCTGTCCCATTTTTAGCTCAGGCCTGGTCTACACAAGCTAATCTGTGCATCAACCTAGTTGTGCATGTATCTATACTTAAATTTGTCTCCCACCAATGTAAACTCTCCTCAATGCCAACATAGTAACACCACCTCCCCAAGCAGCACTGAGCCATGGTCGATGTGTTTGAGGTTGACGCAGCACAAACGTAGATACTGTGCTACCTGTGTCAACTCTAACAGTCTTCCAGCAGCTATTCCACAATGCCTGACACTGACTGCTCAGGTCACAGTTGTGAACTCCTGTCCTGGGGTCTTGGAGACCAGAAGGCTAACTGACCCTACACCCCAAGTCCTGCAAATTTTTGAAATGCCATTTCCCGATTGTCCAACTTGGCGAGAACACCTAGCAGCTCTCCATTCTTGTGTGCAACTGCCTAGCTGGCCATGTTGGCTGCATGCTCCAGATGAACTGCAGCTTGGAGTAGACAGGAGATACTGGATTTCCTGGGCCTGTGGGGAGAAGAGGCTGTGAAAGCACAGCTACAGATCAGCCATAGAAATGTGGACATCTGCAGATTTCACAGGTGATTCAGGAGAAGAGGTACAACAGGGATCAGCAGCAGCACTGTGTGAAAGCAAAGGAACTGTGGCAGGCATAGCAGAAGGCCCGGGAGGCAAACAATTAATCTGATGCCGAGCTGCAGACCTGCCACTTTTTACAAAGAGCTGCATGCCATACGTGGTGGAGACCCAACCACCACCGTGGATATCTCCAGGGAGCCTGAGGCACAGGCCCCGGGCATGAACAGCGAGGACGAGGGGAAGGTGGAGGAGAATGGAGGACATGCAACTGAGGGGTCCAGCTATGCCATGAGCTTTTTGGGACTCCAGCACAGCTCAGTCAATTTCAGCAGTTGAGCACGTGCAAGCCCAATGCAGAGGAAAGAACCTTGGGTAAGTGTGTCCATTTATTTTCCATTACAGTTATGGTGCTCCTAGCTTAACAGGACACAACTATTGATTTTCATTAATTTACTTGTACTAGAAGAAGTATTGGTACAACAAAGAAAAGTAGAGTTTATATGCTTTTCATTCCCCTGTAGAGTTAGGTAGAGGGGCTGCGCAGAGCAGTTTGTTTATATTCCCAGAGATGTCCCTTGAATCCTCTTGAGAGCTCTCAATGAAATTTTGGGAGAGGATTGCTGAGCACCTCCAGGAAAGTTTTTTAGGGATGGCAGCCTTATTTCTTACTTCATGGTAGGATAGTTTCCCACACCAGTCGGCAACAATCTTGGCAGTCTCCATTGCAGTAAACAAGCTAGCGATGGACAGCCCCAGGTGGCTTCGGGTTGCCAACAGCAGCTGTGCTCTTTGTGCCTTTGTGTTACCCTCAGGAGTGAGATATCCGCTGAAATCACCACTGCCTGTGGAAAATGGTGCCAATTTTCAGTGCCATTGCCCATCACACACACTTTCATGCAACTGAGCAATCCCTTCTTCATTTCCCTCACCCTTGGCAGGCCATACACACCATGGCTGGAGCTGAGAATGGTATTGTGCACAAGCACTCTGAACCAAAAGTGTCAGTAGGCATGTATTGCTTAAAACTTTCGGGGAGCAAGGGAAGGGAGTTCTGAATTTTAACTTTGCTTTCCGTTGTGAGTATACTGACAATGGTACCTCTGTTTTGTCTGTAGCTGCTGCCATTGCAGCCTTGAGAGGTGGTTCCTCCACACCTGCATAATGCTTGAGCCAGATAAGGAAGAGAGAGAGAATTTGGGATGACGTGTTCAGCAAGATCATACAAGCCAGTGCTGTATCAGATCATGAACAGAGGGCCTGGAGGATGAGTATGGCAGACTGTCTGTAGCAGGGATCTCAAACTCAAATCACCATGAGGGCCACATGAGGATTCGTACATTGGCCCGAGGGCTGAATCACTGAAACCTTTTCATACAACGATACAAAAGTATAGTCAAAAATGGAAAAAAAGAGAGTAATATAGTATGCTATTAAAAGTCAATTTATTAACTCTTTAAAAACTGTAATCCAAAAAGTCAGTGCTAATTTTGACAGTCATTTCATTTTTGGCCATTTAGCTGGCAGCGTTTTGCGTCAATATTAGGTTTGATAGGACTGAGACGAAACCAATCTCAGTGTTGCTTTCAAATGTTCATCAGTGAGCCTTGACCTTAACACAGATTTGTTAATCTTCATGGAACAGGAAAAACTGTTCATACATATGATATATTTACTTCCAAACATTGCCATTATCCTTGCGGAAGCAGAGAATAACATGGGAAATTTTTCTTGTGAAAGAAACTGGTAGAATTCTGGAATTCCAACATCTGTATACTTCTGCTTCAAAATGGTATCACACTGAAGCTCCACTAACTCCATCTGCATTTCCTCTGCACCATTATCCATTTCCACAGCAAAGGGTGTGGAAAAAAGTTGAAAATGTGGTTCAAGTGTCTTGAAATCTTTAAACTGCACATCAAACTGTTTGTGTAAGCTAGAAATGATATCTGCATATTCTTCCAAGGATTTGGGTTCAACTTTTCCTAAGGAATTGAGACTTTGACTTTGAATGACTTAACACTGTCATACGTCTGTGTTATCACCTGTTTTCTACCCTGAAGCTTCAAGTTCAGTGCATTCAGGTGATAAGTTACATCTGTTAGAAAAGTAAGGTTGCAGATAAAAGTGGAATCAGCAAGCTGTGGAACCTCCTTGTTCTTCATTTTCATGAAGGAATCCATCTCCTGTCTAAGTGTAAAAGAACACTTTAAAACATTTCCACGACTCAGCCATCTAACTTGAGTGTGATACAGAAGTGCCCCATATTCGCTGTCCATACTTGCTAGAAAAGAAGTGAACTGTCTGTGATTCAGTCCTCGTGCATGTATAAAATTAATGGTTTTAACAACTACATCCATAGCTTCCTTCATTTGTAGACTTTCACTACGCAGGGCTTCTTGGTGCAAAATGCAATGTATACTGGTGAAGCTAATTCCTGGTATATTGAGGCTGTTCAGTTTTGGTCTTCAGTAATCCAACCACACCAATGTTTTCAGAGCACCTAGATGGCGCACCGTCCATAGCCAAAGATACGAGTTTGTTCCATGGCAGCACAGCTCTTTCAATGCACTCTTCCAGTCCTTGAAATATGTCACGTCCCATTGTGGTACCCTTCAGTGGCATTTAAGTCTAGCAATTCTTCAGTTATATTCCAATTGCAATCCACACCTCTAATGAACACCGCACGGTATCTGATACATCTGTACTCTCATCAAGAGCAATTGAAAATGCTTCAAAGTCTTTTTTGCCATTTGAATCAATTGTTTTTGCACATTATCTGCTAAATCAGTTATCCTGCAGGCAACTGTACTGGCAGACAACCTTATGCCTTCAAAAACTTTCTTCCTATCAGGACATAAAATTTCGCTGGCCTTTGCAAGACATTCTTTTACGAATAGGCCTTCTGTAAAAGGTCACGATTATTTAGCTATCATTTCGCGTATCACAAAACTTGCTCTTATTGAATCTTCACTAGACTTGTTAATCTCCAAAAAGAAATTTCTTTGCTTGGCAAATGCTGCTTTAAGTTGCCGAACTTTTTCCTCTCGGATTTTTCCAGTGAATGCATCATATTTTTCATGGTGCATTGTGTCGTAGTGCCGATGCACGTTATACTCCTTGGGAACAGCAATCATTTGCTGACAAATAAGGCATTGAATTTTATCTCTGTGAAAAAATATAAATTCTCCCATTTGTCTTGGAAAACTCTTTTTTTTTTTTTTTTCTTCCACAAGTGTTCTTTTTTTCGACTAAGTTATTTCCGAGCGGTTTTAATAAAATATATACACTCAGTAATGCACCTCACTCAAAGGACAAAACCCTCACTTAGTTTTAGAATTACTTCTGTTTAAGCCCCGCCCTCATTCCACCCCCTTCCACAAATCCCCGCCTCTTCTCTCCCGCCTCCCCTGAGTGCACGGCTTCCCGCTCCTCCCCTCTCCCCTGGAAAGTGCTAAGCACCACCAAACAATTCGGTGGTGGGAAGCACCTGGAGGTAGGCAGAGGAGCGGGGAGGGGCCGGGGTGAGGGGAGCATAGCGGCCACAGGAAGTAACTCGGGGCGGGGGGATAGCGGGGAGCTTGGCGGGCTGCAACAAAACTCCACGGGCCGCATGTTTGAGACCCCTGGCCTATAGAGAAGGAGAGACCAGACAGGTGCCAGGCCCAGAAGTCCCAGGGAGATGCACAAAGATTTAATGGGGCTTTTTGGGCCGCAAACACAGATGCAGCACGCTCTTGCGGATCTATAGGTTCAACAATCCTGGGGTTGCTTCCCTTTGCAGTCTGTGGAGAAATGCAGTGTAGCACCTGCCTACCTGCCCTCTCTACGTTCCATGTGGCATCAGGGGCCACATCAATAATTCTACCACTCCCCACCGGGGGCCATTAAGGACAACCACAGCTTCACATACACTGACCTGTGAGAGGCACAGTTGATGTTTATATTGCTAAAATGGACATGAATGTTCCTTCCCCTTCATTAAGCTCTGTTCCATAAACTTCTTATGGTTTTAATGTATTTGCTTTTAACTTGCACAGAATTTTTTGGAAGTGTTTTTGTTACTCTTTGTTTGGAAAATAATTCGTCATCATTTCCCAGAAAATGCTGCGGAATGGCTGGTGATACTGAAAGCACCCACCTTCTCATGATTGTATGCTTTGACACAACTCATAAGATCAGTGATAAACAGTGTAATAATCATAAATGTACAGCAAGCACCACAAAACTAGTAGGCATCTGTGTCACATTCATCGATGTGCACCACGCAATTCCTAACAGCCCCCAGACTGCAGGGCCAGATAGAACACATCACAGTGCATTACTGTGGTTTGCTGTTAAAGTGCTCTTTCAAAACCTCCATATAGCTCCACATTAAGCTCTTCTGATAGCTCTGGTGTCTGACTGTTGAAACTCAGCCAAAAGCTGCAACACCTGTGCTGTCCACTCCAGGGGAAACTTTTCCCCCTTTGCTTCACAGATGGACACAGCAGGTGGCTAGAACCATTTGGATATTTTTCTTACTGAGATCCAGACTTGTGAGTAAACAATGCCAGCACCCCTTCAATCTATCAAAAGAACATTCAGTTGTCATCCTGCATCTGCTGAGCCACCGGTAATTGAATCTTCCCTTTGTGCTGTTGGGTGGCCAGTGTACGTCTTCATGAGCCAGAGGAGCAAGGGGTAGGCTGGGTCCCCCAGGATCAGTACTGGCATTTCAACATCACTGTTCATAGTAGCAAAGTGCAAACTATTCAAGTTTATACACTAAAATGTGTTTCATTTTCCTTCTTATTTTTTCATTACACTTCCTTATAATTTCCCATTTAACTGTTTTGTGACATAGGCACTTCATGAGAGAGGTGAAATGCTTTGGCCTCAAAAAATTCACGGGTTTAATTGATGAAAGTGAAGATGCTGTCCATAATGAAGTTGATTTAAAAACCAATGGGCTTGAAGCAGTGAAGTATAAAACTAAAGAAAACAGTTACTGGTCAATTTTAATTACTGGCTCTTACGTTACATTATAAACCTTCATGCTCCATCAAGTTTATATTCCTATCGTTTACAGTATCAATCTTTGACAAATAAGAAAAAATCAATACTGTAAATATTATCCATGCAGCATAATGTTCAAACTTAGACTTAGCACCTTTTTTATTTTACATGTTTATTGCTACCGTTTATAATGACCAATGAAATCAGCATTTCATAATAGGAAATGGCCCCATATTTTTACTTTTTTTTTTTAAATTCTTAGAAGTAAACTTCTAGAAGAAGATTACTTTTTTTATCCTTTACTTTAAAAAGGACATGTTGAGCTGCCATATGTATTGCCTGAAGCTGCAGAAGCTTCTGGGAGGAAGTTGGTGGGCAGGCTTTCTTACTTGTCAAGACATGACCCAATCAAAAAGGAGATGTACAGATTTTAAAAGAAGAATTTTATTCTGTGGAATTTAGCAAAATGAGTGGGAAAACATGACTCCAAATTTCATAAATTGTTACTGCTTCAGTCAGAGGGCAAAAGTTTTGGTATTGTGTTTTTTGTTTTTTGTTTTAAATTCTTTGTGAAGAGCCCAAGAAGAAATATTTTCTTCTCTGGACCACCTTCCTGCTTTTCTCCATTTTTTTCCCTGTTCCTTACAGCCTGCATGTTTTCTGGCTGTTTTTGCTCTCTGAGCAAAGTATTGCTCTATCTGCCTGGAGCAGCCATACCAAGGGTAATCAAGAGGGGCAGTGCCTCACCCTACGCCTAAGACAAGGGGCCCCTACCATCTCCTATAAAGGCACCAAATGCCTATTTTGCAGGTGGAGCTCCTTAACTCACAAATGGAGGATCAGGCAGAGATGCACCTTTTCAGAGAAGAGAAATTGGTAAGACATTTTTATATGTCCAATATCTAGAGAGAATTATTAAAGCCTTTCTAGGTGTGAAGACAGCCTTGTTGTAATGTGATGGCTGGTTGTCTTGAAGTTACAAAGGGACTGAAACAGTGGGTTTCAGAAGTATAAACTTCTCACATTCTTCCAAATGGGGTTTGCCTGACTTAGGGTCTTTATCCCCTCTGCAGTTGTATGAATGCAATTTGCATCAAGTCAGTGTAGGTTTGCAGGTGCCTAGAAGAATGACTTTAGATCAGGTAACCCAATTTCTGCTGCGGCTTTGTCTTGAACCACGTTGCTCTATCAGATTGCTGAGAACTAATCTTCATGCTCCCTGTGACTGGCTCTCTCCTAAGTCTCAACAGCTCATGCTTCACTTCACCCAACAGAGGCTTTTGGAGAAGACTAAAGGGACACTGTCAATTTAAGGAATGAGTTAAAGGGATAATGTCAGGTAAAATTTTTAAACTAATTTCAGAAACCTTTGTTTTGAAAATTTTTAAAAAAAAATCTTTTGAAATGTTTTAAAAATGGAATTTCTTCTCTTCTGGTGATGTTTGAGTGTATTTCAAGGGGGCAGACTAGGCAATCTTAAGAATAATAAAACAATGTTAAGGCACTCACCTGTCTTTCTTAGCTCTGGACACATGCCTCCTTCCCTGCTGTTTCAGCAATAACATTGGTCAGCATTATGCCTCAACATCCAAATTCCTCCCTGTAACCTATTGAAAAGTGACAGGTTGACTCTCGTATTGCCCGTAAGGTCCATGCACAGAGCTGGGAGAAAAAAGGATCGGTTTCTTCCAGGTCTCAAGGTTTCAGTCACTCCTCAGCTCTGTGTAGGAGTTGAGTGGTGGATGCTCACCAACCAGCTCTGTCAGTCTGTCCTGGGGAAAGGAGACACCATCCTGTTCCAAAACCAGAAACTGTAGCAACTCTGCGGCTGTTACTGGCAAACTGCGTATTTGGAGGGAAGAGCGGGTATGTGAATTCCCTTCAGAGCACTGCGTTAGAGTAATGTCATGCTAGTGCATGGGAATAGGAAGTACTGCTGAGTAACAGAAGTGAAAGAGTTTTATGTGCAAGGTACTCTCAAATGTGTAAATAAACTGAAAGCAATTTTTTCCTGTCACTTTCAGTAATAATAATTTGTTTTTCTTATTACTATGCTATTGTCAGATAGGCAGTTCCCTCCCCTGCTGTTGTGTGAGACCCATGCAACCAAGGAAAACTATACATAGGAAATGATGGCCTATTCACGACGTTCTGTCAAATGCTTAAAAAAAGGAAGAATATTTTTTTTGCTCTATTCTTTCTTTTGTAGTAATGTTAGGTGATAACTTGTAATAATAGGTTAAAAATAATTGGCAGATTTATTGTCTCTCAAATAGATTTAATTCCTGCTGCTGTATTGCTCCTTCTGATTTTAGCCTGCACATCCTGATTCTGTATTGCAGAGTCTATACTGTCTCACACAGCAATTTTTTGTCTGAAGCATGGTCTGCTGCAATTCTTGGATTTGGAACAGTACTTCAGTTATGCTGGCAGGCTAATATCTTTATGGGCTGTATAAGGTCATCGGATATGTTTTTTAAAAAATAAAATAAAAACCTTTGCCACACTCTGCAGCCTTACAGAAGGCTTGGTGCACTTTCTAGTAGTTAATGCATTCCTCTAGTATTCATATACTAGTAGCTTTTTAAATACTTAACATCTCCCTGTGTAAGCCCGTCCACACACTTGAATACCTATAATACAGTAACATCAATGAAATCCTAAAAAATTGTCTGCCAGATACAGCAACATTCTGGTATTTCAGTCCTAGTGTAAAATGTAATTGGGCTGTATTATGCTCTTGCTTATAGAGACTGATAGAAGACCACATGCACCAGGCAAGATAGGATGAATTAAGAATACTAGCAACTTTGAGGATTTCTTTGCCATTAATGTTTTAGTGACTTCCTTGTGGTGTTAGTTTGTTAGTGTACCACCATTCACTTTTTGAATAAATTTTTAACTTCCCAATCATTTGAATAGGATTTCGTGTTTCACAAGGCTTGTTGCAGTACTGTTTATACATTAAATATAAGAAATTGCTTTATATTTAGCTGACTTTCAAATGTACATGTCTTATCTTTTTGAAGTGTACTCCAAGCATCAAAGCAGACTTCCCCCTCACCTATCCTACCCTGAGCATCGGGGACATGTTCTCCATCCTCGAGATAGCAAAAATTAGGTTCGGTTCAAGTGGGGTCGTAAGGTAATCACATGCATCCTTCCTCCTGAACTGCCTTTTTTCCTTCCTTGTGTGTAAATAGTTGAAATTCAGCACGCTCCTGTGGCCAAAAGGGCAGTTTCTTCTGAACTAAACCTTTTTAAAGGAGGCCTGGAGATAAGGGACAAAATGCATCAGTCTCAACTTTCACACCCTTGGAACCCAAGTCTCTCCCTGATGCTCCAGCCCAAAGCCAACACATGGAGCAGCGTTTGTTTCCTTTTCTTCCTTTGAAGAATTCTTCCTTTTTCCCCTCTATTACATGCCATAGGAATGTAAGAGCTGCCATGCTGAGGATAGACCAATGGATCTTCAGGTCCCAGTTTCCTGCTTCCAGCAATGGTCCACACATATGCCTTCAAAGAGAGGCTTAAAAATCTTATTATGCACCTCACTAGCACAGTGATGTACCTTGTCATGTTATCTCCTTCCCCTCTCCTATTGTCTTTCTCCAGTACTCATGTGTGTATTGTGAGCTACAGAGTGAAACTTGTGAAAAATTACTAGAATTAATAGAGCATGGTTATAGTGGGTAACTTACAGGGTATACTAAGATGTGTCTTTTCCTTAGAAAAGAAACTATATTCTTAAAGTTCAGACTTTACTAGTAGATTTGCTTGAGGTTACAGCCATTTCTCTGATAGTTGATCTAATTCTCTTCAGACCAGTTAAACCAAATATTGTTCAAAGTTGAAGAGGGAGTGGGAAACAGGCTGAAAAAATCCAGTCATACTGCAAAAAGACCTTCCCAGTAATATAGTGTAAAAAGTCTATAAATATATCTGCTTTTTTAAAAGATGAAATTAAATTCACAGTAAATATTCATGCAGTATTATATTTTGAGATTCACACACATCACTAAAAATTTTCCCTAGAAAATTCCCTTTTACTTATGTAGTATTGTTTACTATATACTATGGTAATTGGATTCCATATTGTGTGTAATGTCTACCTAGCTAAACTCCATTTTTAAGCTTGTGTGTTTTATAATCCATTACCTTTCTCATACACACTTTAAACAAAGTCCAAATACAGGTTTGATTCTTTTTAAACCAAAACTTATATATATTAGCCAAAGATAAGTTTCCAACCTTATCAGTATATACATCTGTTCTTTGGAACAGCCTTCGTCCATGTGAATTACTTAGTTCAAATAAACAAAGACCCTGTACTTAAGGTCTTATTCCCTGTTAGGCATTAATTGTGTTGATTCCTAGTTCTTTGTACTCTTTATAATGAATAATACTTGTTTTAATCAGCAAATTGCAAAACAAATACTGAATTGTCTGTGTGCTAAATGAATTTTGTAATAGATTACAAAATAGTAATAAGATTAAATGTCAGAACAAAATTACTGAGTGTTCCTTTTTATATGGGACTTTTTTACAGTATTAGGGAAAACAAGACAGTACAAAGCATGATAAACTTAAGAATCTTTAGATTTCTGGTAAAGGGGTATATTCTTAACTGGTGCATATGATTTTTTATATATAAAATGCGACTTATACCCCTAAAACTTTGGGAGAAGGGAAGAGGAAGGGAAATGGAAAAACACAGTACCAGATACATTAATTTGTTAAATATTTTGAAATTAAATTATCACCGTAGAAATTTGAAATACAATGCCAAGACATAACGTGTACTACTGTTCCTCTAATGCTTATTTCCATAACCGTTAGGTGTTTTGTTGTGTGTTGTGGTGTGTGTTGGGTGTTTTGGTGTGTGTTTTTTTTTTTTTTTTTTTTTTTTTTTTTTTTTTTTTTTGGTAGTGTCTACAGTTTGCTAGATGCTTTCCAGGCACTCAGGACATGATGGTCCATGCTCAAGAAGCTCGCTATCTAAGGTCAGACAGGAGTTAAAGCATAGGGAACAACAGAGTTATTATTATTATTTATTATTTTTAATACATGATAGCTAAACTCTCTGTAGGCAGCAAAGTAGGTAAAGAGGTCATTGTCTTAATTTTTTTTTTTTTTTTTTTTTTTTTTTTGAAAGAAAAGGTGAGCAATCAATGTTTCTTCATGTGGTCCTGCTACTGTGTCTTAACTCTAACCTAGAAGAGCTACAATTAACACTTTGGGTGGGGGAGAAGTTGTCTTAATGTGTCTTTAGTCTATGGCCTCTGCTGTAACTCTGCTTGTGTGCTGGCCATTGGAGGGTAGACTTCCAGTCACTATATATTTAGTATACTACTTTTTTTCCTTCTTCCCCACTTCCTTTTCGCCTCAGGGCAGAATATACATGTGCTTATGTTTGTGAATTACATATCTAGCTATGAAACATTTCTGCTGTTAACTGTATATTGAGCAATATATATAATTTTTTTTAAATAGGATGCAGGACAGAAAAGATTTGGTGCTATTTCCTGTAATATTTGTGGAATGCTTTACACGGCATCAAATCCAGAGGATGAAACTCAACATCTGCTCTTCCACAACCAATTCATAAGTGCTGTAAAATATGTGGTAAGAGAACTTCATGTCTTTTTAAACAGTAATAAGCTTTGTTTTCCTTGCTGTACATCAAATGCAATTCAGATTACTTTTAATAAACTCTTAAAATATCACAGTAAATGATAAATTCATCTGTGGTAAACATTATTTTTGTTAAGGGAGCCTCGCTCATGGTAAAAAGTCACCTATAAAAATTGATTATCATGATAGCAACGTTCCCGTTCAGTTTTATCCCTTCTTTGTATTTCTGTATTGTTTTGTAGGGAAAATAAAGTCATTTATCACTATTTTTAAAGTTTTGTTAAATTTAGCTTTTGGTATAATTGGTATTGCTACAACATTTGGCATAAGAACTAGTTGGGAAGATCATTGTCTTTAGAATGCCATCCAGATGACTTCTAATTCACTTTTTTTATATTGGCTATGTTAAATTAATATCAGTGATTCAGAGTTGGAATATCTTGGAACTTTGAGCATAGCATTACAGTGTATTAAAACTTTAGAGAATAGACTACTATTTTTAACAGGATAATTTAAAATTATAACTGCACATTTCATACTCTACTTACGCATAATAGGTATGGTTGAGTCAACTCAAGTTTAAAACACAAGCTTGAAGTGTTGTACAATTTCAGATAAGTATTTTGTAAAATCAGCTACTTTCAAAACTTGTTCAAGTGTCTGAAATCCAGAACAGAATCTATAAAGTCTGTTTTTTGTTGGTTTTTTTTGTTTGTTTTTTAATCACGCATGTTACCTTCAGTACTCTACACGCAAGTAGATAAGACCTCCAGGATAATTGAACTGAGGCCACCAATTCATTTCATATAGGTACCAAACAGCAATTAGACTACTATTAAATCCTGATCTGAGTTTGAATCAGTGGTCTAAAAAAGATCCATTACTAATACTTTGAAACCATCTAGTCGCTTTTAAACAATTATCGCCAAATATTGAGGACTTGTTTCATTCTTTTCTTAGTTGGCTGGCTGAATCCCAAACATCTTAAAAAATCTTTTCTGAAAAGCATTAGGCAAATTGAAGGGGATGGATAGGTAGAGACTGTGATAGAAGGCAACCTAATACCTGTTTTCCTACTTATTCCAATTTGTCCATAGTAAATCCATCAATTAGTCATCTTAAAGAATTTTTGGTTCTCGGATGTTTCCCAGGATTCTTTGTCTTGTCTGGTGTACTAGTATAGATACTGTAGCAAACAGCACAAAGGCTACTGAGGCACATCTGATTTTGAAATGCTTTGATTGCCTTGGTGGAAGAGCATTTTTATGGACAAGAGGAAACAGGTGTGGGAATGAAACTGATATAAGAACAAATGAGGAAAGACTAAATTAAATCCTTTGAACAGCAGTTTATAGACTAGTCCTGTAGCCATTCACAGCCGCTAGCGCATTGGTGATGTATAGCTTCAGGTGGTATTGGGGGACGTGGTAGGAATTTCTGAGGAAGTGAACAAATAATTCAAAATGCTTAAGAATTATGAGAGTTGGAACAGCTGATATACCTTCCTTTCCTTGCTATCACAGATGTCTCTAGGATAAGACTGGTATGCGTGTAAGTGGTTTTTAAGGGAGTTTCTTCTCCCTTTCAGTCTGGAATAATTTTGTAGTTTACAATGAAAAAGTTCAAAAGCTAGAGTTTATTTAAAAAAAAATGGAAAGAAAAGGGCTAGAATTTTTAAATATGCTGCAGACAAGGTGTTTAGAAAGGTGGCTTATGGCTGTGAAAAAGCTTTACATAAATTGCACCCAAGCATGCTATTTTTGCCTGCACCTCCTAGTGAGTGAGAACAACATCTTATCTCTCTGAAACTGAGAGACTCCGGTTGTGGTTCCTCAAGTCATTTCTAAAGATGAATGTAGAATAACAGATACTATGGAAACTGGGATGATGATTTTATGTAATACATTAATATAAAAGAGTTGAAAACAAGGGAAATAGTTTTGTGAATGTCTGACATTTCCTCCCTTATTTTTAGTTGAAAAATGCTTAACCAAATCTATAGTTGGCCAAACAATGGGAAATTTAATTTAGAACTGAATGAATACATACTCTTCATTGTAGTTGTTATAACCCACACTTGCATTTTACTGGCCATTCTATTTCCTCTCTTCCAGGCTTCATTTGGGCTTGGTGTTCTGGGTAGATTCAGTATACTATAATGATGGCTGTGATAGAAACATCTATAAAGGTGTCTTGAAAGGACTTTTTTCAAAATTGGCCTTTTTGCCTTTTTTATTCTGCTTTGATGTCTAAAGAGAGCCTGAAATGTTGACTTTTCTGATTCTAGAAATATCAGAAAAGTCAACTTTTGCTCATCTTAGTTTTTCTAGATAACTTCTGGAGAGAGTGACAACTCAGGGTATATATTGTCAACTGCTGCATGTTTAATGTAAGTTGACGGCATTGAAACTAACTTTCTCCAAAAGTTAATCATTTAAATTAAATAGGCAGTAACAAAATCAGAGTTTTAAACATTGATTAAAGATCTCTTCCCCCTTTAAATTGCTAATCTTTCACTCTCTTGAAAACTGTGATGTCATTTCATTAGTTCTTCAGTCATTTTGCACATGATCCTTAAGCAGTGTTATCCTTGCTCATGTTGGAGCCTGATTTTACTTTTAAGGGTAGTTTCTCAAGACACCTTCCTCCATTCCTCCACTGCGCAGATCCTTCACCCTGTGATGACTCAGTGGGAGACATGAGAAAATTTGTCAGGCTGATCGTTAGGGAGAAAAGTAAAGCTACACTTTCTCTCTTCCTTCCCTATCTACCATGGGATGATACTGAACATCTCTCAATAAAATCTCAAACAGATAGGAAAGAAAAAATGTGCAAACTAGCATGCTAGCACCTGCTGCTACCATGACGTGACCATGAAAGTAGACAGTCTATTTTTTTTTTTAAAAAGAAAATTTTGTCTTCCACGTACTTTTGGCCAATCAGCAGATGAATAAGAGAATAAATTAAGCCCCTTGCTATCATCAACTAAACTCTGAAACATGATTCTTCTCCTAAAATTGCTTCCTGGCTGCTGTTCATCTAGTTTCCTTTGACAGATCTATCCTATTCAGGACACAGTGTACAATTCCCAAGAGTACTTTAAAATCGGTCAGAACAGGCCACAGTTGAGCTACCACATGGCCACAGATGTCCTCTTATTTCCCCATGTGGTGGCTGGTTCCTTTTTATGATTAAAGATTTTTTTAAAATTTTATTATAGAACCTCTTCTTGCAGTTAACTGAGACCATTTTCATTCTGATGCTTTCTTTAGTTTGTATGAAAACTTGTCCTCATTAAAAGAATCTAAACTATGTTCAAAGCAAATATTTTAGTCCATCTTAAGCCTATTTGAAGAGGCAAATACCATGATGAAACTCTCTCTCCCAGAAGCTTGTCCTGTGTGCCTGCACACATGCACACACTTGGTCGCTCACTAATGTATTTTTTTCCCCCTCTATCTTCCAAAGGAGTTAGGCCAAGATTTGACCAAAATTACCAGATTTCTCCTAGTTACAGGGCTAATTCTAGTAGCCAGATTGGAAAAAGGGAGAGGGAAAGCAAACAACAAGGTCCACGTAATAGTCTTGATGAGAAATCCACCCCTGATAAGAAAGGCAAGGTGCTGGAAGCCAGTCTCTGATGCCTGTTTACAGTCTCCATCTTTGTATCAGCCCCCTGTTAATTGTCTAATACGGTGGTTCTCAACTTTATTTTTCCATCTAACAGTATGGGGAGGGCAGTATCTCAAGACACCTGCTTCCACTCCACCACCACTCACAAGTTTTACCCTGTGATGTCTCACTGTGAGATATTAGAAAATTTGTTAGATTGATAACCTCTTGAGAACCCAAGATCTAATACATTGGGAGAACCAAAAGCTGCACGACTCACAGAAGGAGAAAGAAGGTCTCGCTTCTGCTTTCCCACCCTAAAGCTTTCTGCCTATTGTTGGGGCAGGAGGTGTCTTTGCTGCTCTAAGCCTCATGGCCTTTTGACTGCTGCAAAAGGTGGTTTGTCTGTTCATCTATCCTCCGTAGGTCAGTCCCTCTTTATTTTTTGTGTGGTGTATGGTTTTTTGTTTTTTGGTTTTTTTTATTTTATTTAAGGGTCATCCTCCCCTGTGACTTAACTCCATTGCTACTGTTCATAGTTTCTCAAGTAGTAGCAGAGGGATATTTTTTTTTTTCCCAGTTTCATGGCTGCCTTCAAGGTTCTGAATAACTGCTGTGACACTGATTAGTATCTTGCCAATTTCACTTGGCTACTACTTGGAGAAAACCGAACAGTAGAGACAGTGGTACCATTTGTCTGCAGAGTAAAGAAGCTAACATTGCTTTGGTTCATATTTTAAAGATTGTTTTAGCACCCAGAAGTGCTGAAAGTATTTTTCCAGGAGACCCTGAATTCTGTAAATATTGATGGCTTTAGGTGCATTCTCTCTCCAGTTCCCAAGGAAGGCTTTTACTCACTACTGGCATATGGATTTTTCAAGTCCAGGTTAAATCTTATTTTATGCAAGACAAGAATACTTGCTTTTTGCCTTAAATATAACTCTTTCATTTCAAAAGGCAAATATGAAGTTTTTTGTTGTCGTCATTGACACAACTTTCATTTTAATGAGGTAAACCAAACATTTACTTTTATTTTTATTTATTTATTTTTTTTAAGTTCCTTTCAACTCTGTGTCGTCTTGACTTTTAGGAAGAGATTTAAGTCTTGTGTATTCTCCAAAGACTTCACAACTTTAGAATAATATTGATCCAAGTTCCAGTTATTGTGTTCAAAATTACTGATTATTATAGGCAATGCTACTAGCCCCTGTTATAAAGCCCTGTTTTCAGTTGCTTTTAACTTGCCAAACTAACAAATTGGGCTGAAATTTTCCAGGCTGGGTGTCTGCCTCAGACTGAAATTTTTTTGGAGAACTTCAGCCAAAATGGTTCAGCAATTTCTGAGAACAAGGCTAGGGAAAAATAAGTTGTTTTGCCCATGCTAAATTCTAATGACCTTTTCTTCAAAAAGCTCTAGTGCCACTATTCTTTGAATATAGATTCAGAATTTGGCACAGTGTGTGGCCTTTGTGTGAGGGTGTACTTTTTGCCATCCCCATGAAAATCTGCCCAAACTTGCCAAGTTATAAGCGTTTGAAAAATGGCAGCACACACATGCTCACTATGAGGTTCCTTAAATTTTAGTAGCTAAATTTTCAGGAGTCTGTCAGCACTGGTTTTTGTGTTCAAGCACTGAGCAGTCTTTTCCCTGTAGCTCTAGGCTACTCGAGGCTGTGCTGGCTCTGGGTCCAGGTACCTGAACTGAGACATGTTCTCCTGTGGTCTCAGTGATACTCCCTCCTCCCCCAACTTGACCCAGGCAGCGTGGAGGAGGAAACTGCCTGATGCAAAAGCACAGTGGCCAAGAGTTGGGCTGTGGGAAAGGCGGAGGTAATAGATTTTGGGGGGGGGGGGGGAGAGTGTGTGTTTTTTTGTTTTTTTGTTTTTTTGAGGAGAGGGAAACAGGGACGATGAATTGGGAGTGGGAGACAGGAACAGGAAGCCAGGTGAGGAGACTGAGAACCAGTGGAAGGGGATACAGAGGTGACAGAGCCAGGGTGTGGAGGGGAGAACTGGTACTGTCTGGACAAAGATTGGGACAAGGAACCAAGTGTGGTGGTGGGATACTGGGCACTGAGAGGCAGTAGGGATGGGAAATGTGGGCAGGAAGTAGGGAAGTGACTGGCTGTGGAGCTGCAACGCAGGAAACCAAGACTTAAAGTGCAGGGGGGGAGGCTTGGTCTTGGGCATGGAGTTTGGAGGGGTGAACCTAGGATGTGCTGGGTACTGGGATGAGAAGTCTGAGGAATGAAGACTAGAATTATAGAGGTGAGGAGAATGGAACTGAGACAAGGAGCCATGGATGGGGGAAGACAAGACTGGAATGGGGACTGGGTAGCTACGATGATAGAGGAGTCTGCTCCCACTAAAGCACAGAGTCTGGACTGGAACTCTGGATTCTAGAGACTTACCATTCTTCTGCTGTCAATATATATCTGTGAAACCCGCTTGTAAAGTTTCTCTTGCAGTGCTTGTCAACATAGAGGATGTCAACATACTACTGCTATCAGTTACTCCGTTAGCTCAAATGGCACAGGTCTGTGTGATGAATTTAAAGGTTCCGGCTCTCTCAATGATCAGTGGAGATGTTGATATGCCACAGGATGGAATTTCTGGGTTTTTTTTTCTTTCATTCAGTTTTCTTAAACTAGGAAATTACACACGCATGTGCACACACGCGCACACACACTCTTCTGTGTTTAAAATAACATTATTAAGGTAGCAAAGTCAAGCACTCAGAAGTTAGGAGATGGCAGAATTAAAGTTGCACAGACAACCTGAATTCAGTGCTCTGTGATACCATCTCTAATTACATGATCACAATATTTTTTCACATGAAGTCCATCTCTAGTTGCAGTAGGACTATGAGTCAGGCATGACTGTGTAGGGAGAAAGTGTCTTGGATCACGTCTAGTCTGAATAGTAAGTGTAAATCACTGTTTACTGCTGGGAATATATCTTAGAATCCATGCTCATAATTCTTAGGGTAACCAGACCCCAAGGACAAGACGTAAGACTGTTTTTAATGGCTATTGGCTTAAAGCATTTTTAATACCTCTTTTGGAATTTGGGAATTTAATAGGTATTTGTACTGAAGATAAAACTGAACATTTATCTTCATAAGATGGAGGTAAACAGCAGACTTACGTTTTCTCTTAACCATACTGAATCCTTGAGTATGAGGATAGACACTCAGCGGAGAATAAGACTTGCTGATATTTCAAATAGGATAGCTCATGCTATTTGATATCACCTTTCTTTTACTGTTCTAAAAATGTCTTAATTTTATTTTAACCTCTGATAATACTGTGTACTTATGATTCTTGGATGAAGGGTGATGAAGTATTCTACAATCAAAATCTCAACATCCCTTAAGAGGTAACACCTCATTTTACAGGTGAGGGTATGAAGGCAAAGAGAAGTTGTGACTTGGCCAAGGTCACTCAATCAGTAGCAGAGCTGGAAATAGAAATCCAGGTCACCTTATTTCAGTTCTGAACTCTAAGCAATAGACCCTGTTACTTTGCCATCTTCACAAAGTGTCAAAGATGCAACAAAGGTTCACTGTTAGAATTTAATTTCAGAAAGACATTCCTGTTAAAGGCATAATCAAGAAAAGAACTTGTGAAGTTCCTTACCAGAAATGAACAGTATCGAGTGACTTCTTTCATCCATAACTAAATATTTTCAAGAAGAATCTGAGTACATCATCTGCTTTTCAGGGCAAATTTTTTTGGGAACCTATTTTTGTAGACAAGTCAAGATCATGTGCATGGACACTTTACAAAGACATCATAGTAGAGGCTCAACGTATATGTATACCCCAAATTAAAAAACACAGTAAAAGAACTAAAAAAGAGCCACCGTGGCAAAACAACCATGTAAAAGAAGCAGTGAGAAATAAAAAGGCATCTTTGAAAAAGTGGAAGTTAAATCCTAGTGAGGTAAATAGAAAGCAGCATAAACACTGCCAAATTAAATGTAAAAATGTAATAAGAAAAGCCAAGAAGGAGTTTGAAGAACAGCTAGCCAAAAACTCAAAAGGTAATAACAAAATGTTTAAGTACATCAGAAGCAGGAAGCTTGCTAAACAACCAGTGGGCCCCCTGGATGATCACGATACAAAAGGAGCACTTAAAGACGGTAGTCATCTCAGAGAATCTAAATGAATTCTTTGCTTCAGTCTTCACAGCTGAGGATGTTAGGGAGATTCCCAAACCTGAGCCATCTTCTATAGGTGACAAATCTGAGGAACTGTCACAGATTGAAGTGTCACTAGAGGAGGTTTTGGAATTAATTGAGAAACTTAACAGTAACAAGTCACAGGGACCAGAGGGCATTCACCCAAGAGTACTGAAAGAACTCAAATGTGAAATTGCAGAACTATTAACTATGGTTTGTAACCTGTCCTTTAAATCAGCTACTGTACCCAATAACTGGAAGATAGCTAATGTAACGCCAATATTTAAGAAGGGCTCTAGAGGTGATCCTGGCAATTACAGAGTGGTAAGTCTAACATCAGTACTGGGCAAATTCCTTGAAACCATAGGAAAGAATAAAATTGTCAGACACGTAGAAGAACATAAATTGTTGCGCAAAAGTCAACATGGCTTCTGTAAAGGGAGATCATGTCTTGCTAATCTATTAGAGCTCTTTGAGGGGGTCAACAAACATGTGGACAAGGGGGATCCAGTAGACACAGTGTACTTAGATTTCCTGAAAGCCTTTGACAAGGTCCCTCACCAAAGGCTCTTAGGTAAATTAAGTTGTCATGGGATAAAAGGGAAGATCCTTTCATGGATTGAGAACTGGTTAAAAGACAGGGAACAAAGGGTAGAAATAAATAGTAAATTTTCAGAATGGAGAGGGGTAACTAGTGGTGTTCCCCAAGGGTCAGTCCTAGGGCCAATCCTTTTCAACTTATTCATAAATGATCTTGAGAAGGGGGTAAACAGTGAGGTGGCAAAGCTTGCAGATGATACTAAACTGTTCAACATAGTTAAGACCAAAGCAGACTGTGAAGAACTTCAAAAAGATCTCACCAAACTAAGTGATTGGGCAACAAAATGGCAAATGAAATTTAATGTAGATAAATGTAAAGCAATGTACATTGGAAAAAATAACCCCAACTACAATATTCATGGTAAATAGGCCCAATGGCCTGTGATGGGATGTTAGATGGGGTGGGATCTGAGTTACTACAGAGAATTCTTTCCTGGGTATCGGGCTGGTGAATCTTGCCCATATGCTCATAATGATCGCCATATTTTGGGTTGGGAAGGAATTTTCCTCCAGGGCAGATTGGAAGAGGCCCTGGAGGTTTTTTGCCTTCCTTTGTAGCATGGGGCACGGGTCACTTGCTGGAGGATTCTCTGCTCCTTGAAGTCTTTGAACCACGATTTGAGGACTTCAGTAGCTCAGACGTAGGTGAGAGGTTTTTCGCAGGAGTGGGTGGGTGAGATTCTGTGGCCTGCGTTGTGCAGGAGGTCAGACTAGATTATCATAATGGTCCCTTTTGACCTTAATATCTATGAATCTATACATACAATATGATAGGGGCTAATTTAGCTACAACTAATCAAGAGAAAGATCTTGGAGTTATCGTTGATAGTTCTCTGAAGATTTCCACACTGTGTGCAGGGGCAGTCAAAAAAGCAAACGGGATGTTCGGAATCATTGAAAAAGGGATAGAGAGTAAGATGGAGAATGTGTTATTGCCCTTATATAAATCCATGGTACGCCCACATCTTGAATACTGCATACAGATGAGGTCCTTCAAATCAAAAAAGATATACTGGCATTAGAAAAGGTTCAGGAAAGGGCAACTAAAATGATTAGGGGGTTGGAACGGGTCCCATAAGAAGAGAGATTAAAGAGGCTAGGGCTTTTCAGCTTGGAGAAGAGGAGACTAAGGGGAGATATGATAGAGGTATATAAAATCAGAATGGTGTGGAGAAGGTGAATAAGGAAGTTATTTACTTGTTCCTATAATATAAGAACTAGGGGCCACTAAATGAAGTTAATGGGCAGCAGATTTAAAACAAATAAAAGGAAGTTCTTCTTCACTCAGCGCACAGTCAGCCTGTGGAACTCCTTGGAGGAGAAGGAGGTTGTGAAGGCTAGGACTATAACAGGGTTTAAAAGAGAACTGGATAAATTCATGGAGGTTAAGTCTATTAATGGCTATTACCCAAGATGGGTAAGGAATGGTGTCCCTAGCCTCTGGTTTGTCAGAGGGTAGAGATGGATGGCAGGAGAGAGATCACTTGATCATTACCTGTTAGGTTCACTTCCTCTGGTATTGGCCACTGTCGGTAGACAGGATACTGGGCTGGATGGACCTTTGGTCTGATCCAGTATGGCCATTCTTACATGGCACAAACAAACAATTTTTGGAATCTTACTGCATTTTTAAGTTTATACGAACTTGGGAAACTTGGGAAATTCAGAGTTAATGCATTCTGCTGTTTTCTTAGCTTACGTGCTTTAAAGGCAAGTCTATATTAGAGAATTTTGGCATTGCAGACTGTGACGGGTTTCCCCCAAGATGCCACCTGGTACTAGGGTACCACTGAGCCCACCTGGCCCACCAACCTGGGCTCCCTTCACTGTTCTGCTGTGACAGGCCCTCAAGCTCCCTCTAGCACACATACAGGTAGGGACCCACCCAGCTGCAGCTACATACAGATGCTGAGATCAGCTCTGTATGAGAAGGCTTCAGCTAAGGAACTGCCCAGCTACTCAAGTGCACACCCCTCTTTGGAGGGTAAACCCAAAATTATACCGTCTTGTGCTGCACGGAGGAACTGTACAAAATAAGCTCATTCGTTCCCTCCTTCAATGTGGAGAGGAATATACACAGTTTTTTGCTCCAAGTTATGACTTCCACATACATTTGTTTTTGCCTTGTCTAAAACCAGTGTATTAACTACAAAAGATAGATTTTAAGAAATTAAAAGGGATAACAAACAGATCAAAGCAGATTACCTAGCAAATAAACAAAAATGCAATCTAAGCTTAATATATTAAGAGATTGGATATGAGTAGCAATTTCTCACCCTAAAAGATGATTTAAGCTGGTTGTAGAGATTTTTAATGGGTCAGCTGCCCTTGCTTGCAGCTTAAAAGGTATTCCTTTCACAGGCTAGAAACCCCTCTAGCCTGGCTCTAGCAATCCCTCCCCCCCAGTTCAGTCCTTGTTCCTCAGGTGTTTCCAAGAGTCTCTTTAGGGTGGGGGGTCAGTGAAGAACCTCAATGATGTCACTCCCCTGCCTTAAATAGCTTTTGCATAGGGCGGGAACCCTTTGTGTCCAAGCTTGGTTCCCACGCGTGGTCAGTGGAAAAGCACTGGTATTCCAAGATGGAGTCCAGTACCAGGTGACTTGGTCACATGTCCCTGTAGGGTCACAGCAGCCATGACTCAGAGGCTGTTTGTAGTGTTCTCAGGAAGGCTCCCTGGTGGGAGATTAGATTCTTCTAAGAGCTATTGTTCTCCCTACTGGCCCTTCCCAGCCAGCCATCTAGACAGACAACCTTTTCCCCAGGTGTAAACATATTTGTAATAGAGGCATAGAAAGTTATCCTAACTTCAGATACCAAAATGATACATGCATACAAGTAGGATAATCCTATTCAGTAAATCATAACCTTTTCAGTGATATCTCACATGCCTCTATTTTGCACAAAATACATCACACCTATGCCATACTCATATAATATTATGAAGTATATGGGGCGTAATGCCACAGTAGACACTTGCTATGCTGGTAACGCCATTCATGTTGTGACCGGAGTCCCAGGGGGGCCAACTGAGGTCGCTCAATAAGGGTGAACTGCAAAGAACGGGGCAGACAATCCCCAAAACTGGTGGATAATCCAATGTTTAGATTTACCAAACCAGCACAAAACAGCTTCTGTAATACCCCACTGGTTACCCAGAAGCCAACAACACAGTTCCCTGAAAGTAACCCAGCCTCATGCCTCCACCCAGACACCCAAGTCAAATATGATGAGGATTACTGAAAATCTTATTCATCATATAAAAAAGTTCTACTAGTCCCAAAGGATCGGACACATTACCTCCCAGGTTAATGAATATTCCAGGTCATACCCAAATATTCACTGACAGCCAATTTTTATTAACTAAACTAAAATTTATTAGAAAAGAGAGTATTGGTTAAAAGATCAGTGTACATACAGACATGAGTACAATTCTTGAGGTTCAAAGTCATAGCAGAAATGGTGAGCTTTGTAGATGCAAAGAGTTCTTTCAGAATTAGTCCATAGGTTATAGTGCGATGTTTATATTCAGGGTGGTCCAGTCAGGACTGGGATCTCAGCCTTGTAGCTTATGCTTCCCCTTCATGAAGCCTCAAGCGGATCTGAGATAAAAAGGATTAGGAGCCAAGCCCTTTTTATACAGTTGACAGGTTGGAGTACTTCGGCGAACAATAGGCAATTATGGAGGCTTATTTCCTAAGCACCACCAGTAATTAGTTACACAAGTTAACATAGGGCAATTTATCCATCAGGCAGTCTATCACAAACTTCAAAAAGACATATAGACAATGACATTATTGCACCCAAGATTCATCTTAATATTTATTCTCTTTTGATCTCTGAATTAATAGCTATAGTGACAGACAGGAATGGTCTGTTTACTTGTATCTGGTTTAATGTTAACCATGTAAACACACACAATTAGTATTACCTCTAATTCTGTAACAATACAGGTTTTCACTTCAAAGTTCTAGCCTATCTAGCATAGAATGGCCCTAATGACCACTTGCATACTTTCTAACATCTCTAAAGGTTGGTTCTGGGTTATTTAGCCTGCAAGCTGCTTAACCCTTTCTGACCATGTGTCACACTATGTATAAGATTCGCTGCAATTATATAACAGTGGTAGTAGCAATGGTTTGCATGGTCATATTTTAATCAGATAACATCACACGTACTCACACAAGTGCTTACAAAGCACGCACAAGTTGCTAGCACCATCGAAATTGCACTTGCTTTGAGCAGAGCTCACAATTGTATTTTGTAATCGTCACTGTGCACCTGGTGTAAATAAAATGATGCCCTAAAGCCACAACATTACAACTAGTGTTCCCTGCACAGTACCATAATGCTGCAATTGCTTCAGCAACTGCTCTGCAATATGCAATGTTTCCTGTACTTCTGAACAATTTCTTGTTTTGAATATTTGGGTCTATAATTCTGTGTACAGATTTTCTGTTTTATTAAGATGCAGACCATTTTCAGTCTATATAAAAAATTAGAATTTTAGTGCAATAATGATTCCATTTTAAATTACAAAACATATATTAAATGAAAAATAATTTGTATGGTTCAAACTAAAAAATCTGTTGTCTGCCACCTCTCCACCTGTGGACTGCTACTGTCTCTCAAACCCCTTCTTTGAGGATCTGTGCTGAGAACTACAGGATAGATACCCATCAGGCACTAGTGTTGCAGCAGTTGGAAGAAGTGCTGGTTTGGGCACATATTTGCACCTTTACAACTTATAGTTGTGATTTCTAATGGTGCAGTTTTGAATCACTGGAGTTTTCACATGTGGTATAATATGCTATGATCATACCCTTTTCCCTGACCATGCAGAACAAATGCTTGTTGATAGGCATATAGGAAGAAGTTTCTATTTCTTACAGACATTAGTATTAAATTTAGATTTGTTTGTTCATTCCAAACACCTTGTACTACTATAAAATTAAGTAAAATTTGGGCTTGACAAAATGGATGCCTTAAAAGGAATGTAAATAAAAATGAGAGAAGAAAAGCCAACTTCCTATGTCTCTACAATAGCATATTACAAAATGTGTTTACATCTGCAGATATGTTACCTTTGCCCTTTTTGTAGAAGAGCACAAGTACTTTAATTTTAATATGTTATTCTGTGTGTTCTACCTTTAGTTCAAGGACTCCTCCCTTCAGCTGCTTGTGATGCAATTTGCAATTTGATCTTTGAAGCCACATTTTCACTTAATTGTATTTTAATATGGGTGTAGGTAGGTGTGTTTTCTTTAAAGGAAAATATGCCCTCAAAATGCATACAAGATACTGTCATTAAAATCGTATTGGATATATTTTCAGATATTTAATTTGATAAATTATTACTGATTGGAAGCTTTAATCTGAGAATAATACCAGCACCTTGACCTCTTTTGGTGTTTCTGTCAACACTGTATAATGAAAAAATGTGGCTTGTTCCTTACAATAGCATGAACAACAATAGGAATGCTGACAAAAGGTATTTGTTTAAACCTATTAACTTTTGGAAAAGCCCACAGCTAACTCCAAAAATCAAAATGTGGAAACATTTTAAAACTTGACAGGTTTCAGAGTAGCAGCCGTGTTAGTCTGTATTCACAAAAAGAAAAGGAGTACTTGTGGCACCTTAGAGACTAACAAATTTATTTGAGCATAAGCTTTCGGGACATGAATGCATCCGATGAAGTGAGCTGTAGCTCACGAAAGCTTATGCTCAAATAAATTTGTTAGTCTCTAAGGTGCCACAAGTACTCCTTTTATTTTTAAACTTGCTTTCTACCCTCTGCTATAAAATTGTATTAATTCTAAATCTTTCTTTGAACACTCATAAGGTGTTGGCATGGTAAGACTTTAAAATACAAGTTTTCAACCCTAATTGTACCTTTGTGGCTGAATTATAAGCCTCTGGAATTTGGAAATGAATAATGGCAGTGCTGAAAACGGAATCACTATCTTGTACTAAAATATATTCAGTTCCTTTTTTAAAAAAATCAGAAAATAAGAGAAACAGTAAAATCAATTTAAAAAAGAATCCTGAAAATATTTAGAGAGCTTCATTTGTCCTTCATGATTTAATTCCTGCTGATTTTATTGAATTCTCCACTGTAGATGAGTCATGCTACTAAAATATTACTTGTCTTGAAAGCAGTGGCAGCAGAATGAGGTAACATGAAATGTACTTTCCCTCTGCCCCCTCCTCATAGTTAGACAGTACTCATTTGAAAGAGCTGTTCTGAAAATATAATTTTCATATTTTTTTTCTACTTATGTCAAACTTTCATTTTGATGAAAAATAGCTGACCGACTCTAGTTGGAATGCCCTCTGTGACTTTACCAAAAATATAAGGCTGCATCTTTGTGTTTGGATAACAGCACTCCGGATGCTGTTTTGGTAGGATTCTTGTCATGTTACTTACACCTTCTGAGTGACATTCTCAGTTGGTCAGGAGTAGGTGATGGAAGCTGTGGGAGATTGAAGTGAGACACCAAAAAACAGATCATGGCTTAATCCCTGCTTCATCTAGGAGACTTTACATTTGCTCTAACTGGAGATCAAGTTCTCACAAGTGCTGCTGTTCCACTACCCTAGTGCCATAATAATCCTGTTTACTGTGCCCCAGCAGCAGAATTTTACCATCATTCGACTGGCCTGCCCCTCTCTGTTGGTATTCAGTGCTATCATTGAGGGGGGAAGGTGGCAGGATTGAAACTAAACTTGTGCATGACATCCCTGTGATACTAGTTTTCGGCAGTAGCATCATTCGGGAGCAACATATGTTCTAACGAGCCCTCTTGTACCAGTTTTCACTGTTGGCATCAAGTGAAAATCTGTGATACCAGTTGTTTCTAAAAGTGTCATCTTGCATCTTGTTTGGGAAAGAATGGTTGAAAGTATCAAGATAATTAAAAAATGAAGTAGAAATAACCCTTCTGAAACTTGTCCTGTTTTGATAGTACATGTGGCATTGTCGGTGCCAAATCCAGTTGTTTGCTTTTTAGTCAGGTAAAATTTTACTTAAGCCAGATGGTACATCTCACTGAGAAAATCGTTCCATCTGTATTGGTTCTTCAAAGGCTTTCTACATAAAGGTGCTTTGTGTGAGACTTACAGGTCAGCTAGTTAAGTGTTCCTCATTTCTTTTGTATTCAATATTTTCAGAATCCCGTCAAAGCAACTCGATTTCTAATTTCTGGATCTGTCCCATCTTACTAGATTTAAGTGGCTTTTTTGTTTGTTTTTTTTCCATGCAGGTACTGCTCATTAATCATCATGAGTGTGGATCTGAAGAAGAATTAATTACCTCTATTTTTTTGAGTATGTTTAACTTCAGATACACACAACGTAGCCTCCTTCCCCATTAGATTCTTAGAAGGTAGTTATAATACTTTTTATAGTCTCCTTCTTGTGGCTTTGATAGTTTATGATCATAACAACAAAAAACCCTGTTCCTTAAGTTTTGGGCAACTGCATGCCAATCAGTTCATTTAAAACCTCCTGGAGGTCTTTCGCATGCCAGAACTTTAAAACTGAGTGTGTATTTGTGGAGGTAACCGTGTTAAAGACTTTTTAAAAATAAAAACTTAGTTTATTTCCATTTCTGGACTCTGGAAAATATATTTCTTGTAGGTTGAGAAATCAGTTATATCAGTTGAGTGAGTTTGTTAATCCTGATAATTTAGTTTGAACTACAATCTTGCAAAAAAAAAAATCATCCATTTGGAAATTTTAAAATAAAAGTTTCATGAGATGTGTCTGGATATGGTTGGTATACAGAATGTTGCATTGAGTGATACTGCATTATGCCTATTGTGTGGATAAATAAGGCTGACTAATCAGGTTGTTTACCAGTAAACTATCACTAATTAGTTATTGCATAGGTTTGCACAGGCTGACTATACCTAGATATATTGATATGTACGTCACTTTTCTGGTTGTAAAAGGATTATCTTATACACAGTATAGATTAATGTTTGTTTTACTAGGGATGGAAGAAAGAGAGAATTTTGGCTGAATATCCTGATGGGAAGATAATAATGGTTCTTCCTGATGATCCAAAGTATGCACTTAAAAAGGTACATTGAAGCTATTTAATTTCTTACAAAGTATACTCTGTCCTGCACAATATTTTTTTTGTAAGGAGAACAATGGTGTTAAACTCACTCACTTTATTATGAAGTCTTTTTTCTTTGATGCCAAAACTATCAGAACACTTCAGTGCAGGTTTAGGGTTACCACCTTCCCTCACGCCCCAACTGCATCAAGTCCAAATTTGGCACATCAGATAATTCAGCTCTATGTATTCACCCTATCCTACATGAAGCCCTTTGATCATGACACTAAGGGTAGTCTGTAGTTGATTAATAGAGTTATGAGAAGGGGGGAGTTATGAGAAATTGCATTATTTTACTTCCAAGAAATTATCATAGGGGCTTGATCTGCAATTGATATATATTACAGACTCTTGTTGGTTTCAACTAGAGTTTTGCATGTGGAACAACTGACAAATCCAGCCTTTGAGATTAGCAGCTGGTTCCAAAATACCAGAAGAGAGAAACAATGCTTTTGTAAAATGTTGTTGACGTTTTAAGCCTGCTAAACTGAAATATCACATTTAAATATAAATCTAACCTTTTTAATACTAGGTTTAAAAACTTTTGAAATACATATTCTACGAATGAAGACTGACATGCACATAGTGAATTTAATTGTAGTTCAGATCATGCAATCTAAATTTAGATAAATCCAAGAGCGATTCAAGACTGAAATTAATTGTAACATAGTATCAAAAATCTTTTAGTATCAAAATCTGTTACCTTTTTTCTTTATCATGTTCTACAAAATTTTCTAATACCTGTAAACTTGCAGTTGGACAAATTGTCATAATGAGTATTCAAGTATCTGATTTGGGCAATGATTAGAAGTAATGTTATTTCATTGTGATTTTACATTTCTAGTAGTAGCAAAATATTCAAGAAGTTGTGACTTGGTTAGGTTGAAGGAATAGCTTTTGACTTGTGAAGTAGATCTTTAACAAATTTTTAATTCATGTTTAAACTGATTAAAATATTACAAGCAAGGAATTACTACAATTTATGACTTGCCTTTTGGCATAGCAGTAGTGCTCTGCAATATTAAGTGTAAGACCTGTGATTACTGCTTCTGTTAGCTCATTTCCAAGGACTTCAGAGAATACTGCAACAAAAAAACAGGGTGCTTGCTCAAATTTCATGAACTTGAGCTGGTTTTACCCCGCTCAGTGTATCAATGGGAGACCTTTAGGGATATTAGTGATGGAACATGTGTATGTTTTTTGTGCTCTAGATAGCATTTTCTATGGCACCTTTTCCTGCAGCTTTGGTTACACTTCTCCCCCACTTACTAATTTTTGATGAATTGTGTTGATGACTGTCCTGAAAGAAAAAAATGTAAGGTTGAGAATTTAATTGCACAAGTCAGGGAATTAGAGTCCCATGATAACCGTAGCTCTCCACTCTAGTGTGTCAAAACTATTAGTATGATCCTAATGAAAAACTGAGACAGAATTTTCTAAATTAGTATGTCTCATCTACAGTAAATGTACATATGCACTACTCTTACTGCTTACATTGTCATCACATGAAATGCTGAACTGTACACTGAACTACCTGATTTCTTTGGGATTAAAATCTCAGTTTTAATATAACATTAAGGTAAGACTTTTTTGCATATTGCCTGTTTATTTATCAGATGCTTTTTAGCCTCTAGAGGTGTCCCTACACTGCAAAGAAAAACCTGCGACAGTCTTGTGCCAGCTGACTCAGGCTGCAGGTCTGGTTCATTGCTGTGTAGGCTTCTATGCTTGGGCTCCAGCCCAGGCCCTGGGACTCCGCAGGGTGGGAGGGTCTCAGAGCTCGGGCTCCAGTCCAAGCCTAGAAGTCTATACAGCAATGAAATGGCCCCGCAGCCCAAGCTCTGCGAGCCTGAGTCAGCTGGCATGGGCCAGCTGTGGGTTTTTCTTTGCTGTGTAGATGTATCCTAACAGAGAGGGACAGTCAGTCATTTCAAACTCCTGATTAGTTTGCTAGAGTATCTTTTAAGACCCAACAAACTTTTGTGCAAAGTACAAGAAGTCTTAAAGCTGAGAGAGAAGTCTAAAATTCTTATCACTCATTACTGGTGATTTCAAATATTTTGTACATTTAATACTGGAAATCAGATTGTTTGTTTGTTTGGCAGTAGTTCAGGTCTGGTTTATAAAACTGCAACTTCTACTTATCTTGGATTAGGAGATGGAACCAATAATATCATCTTTGTAAAAGTTATTCTTGAATTCTAGTCTTGACAGATAATGTCTCAGGTTAGCTTAAAATTAAATGTGTATAGATAGTATTGGAGTTTTTGATGTTACTAATATTCTTATCTGAAGTATGCAGTCAACTCAAAATTGCCAGCTTTGTGTTCATATCTTTTCTGCTAATCCGTTCCTGCTCTTCACATTCAGACTTAGAGGGAGAGTTGTCTGATTTTTCTGAGATTAAAAAATGTCTCTTTCATCTAAAATTAGGATCTGAGAGTTGTAATGGCGCTTGATTAGGACATTTACTGGCCTAATTAAGCAAAGTTTGCACTTAATTTTAGGAATCCTGTTTCCTGGCCTAAAAGACATTCATGATAATTGACAAGACTTAACAGCAAAAGAAAAGTCTAATTTAATATTTGCAATTAAACATTCTTTAAATAGATTCATGTAGCTATCTTTCATATATTACATCTAGAGTAATCCTTCAAACTTCTGGAAAAATAATCTGTTTAATATGTTCCAATATGTTTAGAACCTGTCCATAAACATGTAGCAGTTCTTGTTGGGTGGTATATCTATATGTAGCTCTTCTACTGTATGTTAATTTTAATTTATTATTTTGACAGGTTGAAGAGATTAGAGAGATGGTAGACAATGACCTGGGATTCCAACAGGCTCCGCTCATGTGCTATTCTAGAACAAAGACACTTCTCTTTATTTCTAATGACAAAAAAGTGACTGGTTGTTTAATTGCAGAACATATCCAGTCGGTAAGTGATCAAATTCTAGAGGTGCAAACTGGGGATTCAGTGTTGAATGACCAGTTATATTTTTTAGACATTCTAGAGCAACAGAGGTAGTTAAAATTCAGGTCTGGCCATTAATGTCTAATATGATCCCATTTTAAGGTGTTTAGGATTTTATTTGTGACAGCTAAACTCAGGGATTCTACCATCTACTGGAAATCCCAGCATTTAGCAGTCTCTATCCTACACCATGTGGTCCTGTACAAAGGTACTCCTCTAGGGACAGAACATACTCACAACTCTGTTATTAAAAGAGATCTTACTAAGGTAATTTGTATCAAACAGGTAAAGACTTTTCCATCATAAGCATTTCCAAAATGTAGTTGTTCATGTCTCCATGTACTTAAGCCCTGATCTTACAGACTTGTGGTAATAGGGATACCCTAACCCTCCCAAAAAGTACTCCAGGATTCTGGCCAGGGAACAAAAAAAAACCCAAAAATCTAAAAAATAGAAGTTAATGCAATTTAATGGCTACCTTACTGTTAATAAATTTTGTTCACATTCAATTGGGGAGCTAAACCAAAGAAACTCCAGACATGAAATCTCCCTGATACTTTTGATTCTTCTACCCTAGTTTTGAAATTAAGGGGACAGAACTGAAACTAAAGTTGTGAAATGTAATAATGGCGATACTGCCTCAGACCAGAGGTCCATTTAGCTCAGTATTCTGTCTTCTGACAGTGGCTAGTGGCTGGTGCCAGGTGTGCCAGAGGGAATTAACAGAACAAGGCTATTATGAAGTGATCTGTCCCCTGTCATCCTGTCCCAGCTTCTGGCAGTTAGAGGCTTAGGGACACTCAGAGGATGGGGTTGTCCCTGGCCATCTTGGCTTATAGTCATTGATGGACCTATCCTCCATGAAATTATCTAATTCTTTTTTTAACCCAGTTATACTTTTAACTTTCACAACATCCCCTGGCAGTGAGTTCCACAGTTTGACTGTGCATTGAGACTGTGATGAGATAACATGTATTAACATGCTATGCCCCCTCATCAAAGAAGATATGTGTAACTGAAGTGTTTGTTTACAGCAGAATGGATTATCTTGTACAAGCATTACTAATACATTGTGGAGTTATGAATCGTGCCTTTAAAGTTTGACATTATCTGCAGGGCTATAGAGTTATAGAAGAGAAGATTCCAGAAGTTAGTTCAGAAAATGAGAAAATCATATTTGAGCGACAAAAAGCCTGGTGCTGCTCGACTTCTCCTGAGCCTGCTATCTGTGGGATTAGTCGAATCTGGGTGTTCAGTATGATGCGTCGGAAGAAAATCGCTTCTCGGATGATAGAGTCTCTTAGGTAATATTAAAAAAACCAAATAATTTTAGTGATTTGGGGCTCAATATTAGACTTAAAGTTGAGGCTTTTTGTCTGACAATCTTTTGTGTTTTTTTTATGAAGACCTTTTTCAGTGAATTTGTGGATATAAACCTAAAACTGAAAGTTGTGCTCAGTTTTACACAGACTTTGCACAGTTTTAACAATTTGAGTATTCTCATAGGGCTTGCCTAACCTAAAAAACTTTGCTTGAATACAATTGTAAAGAGTCAAATTAGCTGACAGGATGTTGTCCACAATGGATTAGTCAAAGTAGACTAGGGACAAAATCTTCAAGAGTGCTTAAGTGATTTATGAAAATGGGAGTTAAGCACTCTTACCCTAAGACAAATTGTATTCTTCATTATGTTACCTAATCTATTAGTTACATCTCCTGGATTTTTGGGAACAGGAAAAGGGGACATTAACAGGCACAAAACCGCAGGGCTACCTATTGTATTCTTCTTACCTGCCTATACCTCTCCTTAAGTAGTGTTCTTTAACATTAGTCTGAATCTGACTTTTTTTCACCCCATTCAGGTCCAGTGAGCCTTACAGTAAATTTTAGTTTCTATGGAGTTTAGGTGTGTTCAACTGCCAGTCTATCAGTAAGGAAGGCCACCTCTCCCCATCATCCCCAGCAAAGAACCAGTCAGTTTGTTCACTTCCCCCCCCCCCCCGCCCCTTTTTCCCCACAGTAGGCTCTGAGCTCCCTTTGTAGAACATTTGTTTTCAGAACTTTTGTATTAATTTTTTTTCTAAAGCTGGAAATTGCTTTAAAGTTGGTATCTTCAAGCGAACACCTAAATCTGATGATTTGTCTTTAATGCTATTTTCAGAGACCCTATGAGTTCAAATCCTTCTGCAGTAGGCTCTTCTGTTTGAGGTAAACATAAGACAAATCTAAAAGAATCAGAAAATGCTGCTTGCAATTTCTTGTCCAGATCTTCATTGAAAGGGAGCTTTTACCTTTTCTGCTTCCAGGTAGAAAGCTCTGACAGTCAGAAAGCAGAAGTCTCTAACTGGGTCCAGGGTGAATGGAGAGTTGAGCTCATCAGCCATTCTCACAGCAACCTGACAAAATAATTGTGGAGTGTAATGCTTCCTTGCTGACTGCACCAGCATTTCCAGTAGTAAGCTTTCTTATGTATGGGGCTCCTACAGCTTTGTGTAGCAGGGTCCCCATAGACACTGACAGTTGCAATGTCCCCTTTGATTGGAAGACCGGTTTACTGCCATGGACACCAGTTCCTCCCTTTTTTAATTTAGGGATGCATTCTCTGTTGAACCTAGGGATCTTCCTCCTTGGGCCTGAACTCCTTGCCCCTCCTTAACTTAAAAAAAAAAAAAAAAAAAGTCTCTTCGGAGCAGAGGTCTCTCTTTAAAAAACAAACAAACAACAATTTCTGAATTGCATCATGAGGAAGTAAAAATCTAAAAATAGTTGCTTTTCAGAATTGCTCGAGACCATCCTTTCTCTTGAGTGACATGTGATAAGCAAAATGCAGGAGATGCTAGAGAGAGAAAGCAGCAAAAAAACATGTAAATGATTTTCATCTGTCCATCAAGGAATTTTTCCTCACTTTACGTAGCAGCTCACTAAAAATCTAAATGTTCCTTAATTAAAGACAGTTATCTTGCTTTAAAAGGCCCTTCTGACAGCTGAATAGATCCTGATCTAAAATAATGGAAGTATTCTCAGCAGGGCTTGGATTTAGCATTGGTTACCTGTTTCACTAGAGTCATTCTAGCTTCAACAGACTCCCCAGCAGATATGTGCTCTTAAAACAAGAAGATGAAAATCTGCGTAAGATCTCTAGGAGCTTCCCTTGATTCCTAGCTAGAAAACATGGTCTTAAATGCAGTAGTGAGAAAGTAACTGCTAGCCTTCCTTCAGAGTAAAATATTCTTATCAGCATTTTTTGGGCAGTTTTTTTTTTTTTTTTTACACACACACACACACACTCTTCCCCCCCCCCCGCTCAAAAGGTTCTTCATCCACAGCCACAAGTCTATTTGGTTGAAATATAATTTTTGATAAACAGATCCTGTCCAGATCGGCAAACATCCATCAGATTCTGGAATTCTTGCAGGCTAGCCCCTTGATGTTTCTTTTTTACAAAAGAGAGTGGGGTTTTGTTTTGTGGGTTTAACTGTTTCAGGTCCTACCTTTCAGTTAAGGTCTTTGAGAGCTCCAAATCTAGAATCCTGGGCCCTACAAGGAGACCCCAAGCAAAGCAGGAGTAAAAACCTGATATTCTTATGGTAAAAGTCAAGGAGAGTATAATCCTTTTGACCCACTTTTATACTTCATATATGAACAAAAGGACACAGACCCAATTTTTCTCTCTTCATATTGCCTTTAATGGTAGACGTCTTGAAAGTACATCGCTCAGCCATGTTGTTTTGTAAAGCAGGCAAGATCTACTTTTATCCTGATGTCTGTTTCTCAGAGCATCATCTCTACCTAACAGCCAAAGACCTCCATTGTAGGATTACATGATAGTTTGACCCTCTTATCAAACACCTTCTTAAGGACTCACTGACTTGCATGTAAAGCTATAGGTCATATTTCTGAAAGCTGTACTGGTACAGAAGACAATGCTAGGATTCTGCAGTTAAAGTAGTACTTGACCCAGATTTGGTTTTTATTCAGAAATTAAACACTACCTTTTTACACATCGTAAGAAACTGCCTTGGCTTCATTCTTTTCCTAACAGAGTGCCTTCTATGAAAACCTGGTAGCACCATCTATGTCCACAGACCCCTCAAGACATATATGAAGTCAGACTATCTTCCTCCTACAAACAAAAATCCTCTCACTAGGCTTGGAAGGATTCGATTTTTATTGGTAAATGTCAGTAAATGTAGTTTTTTTTTTTTTTTTTTTTTTACTGTGCATAGACTGACAAAACTGTATTGATAATCAAAAATTACAGATAGGAAAAGTTTAAAAAAAAAAAAGTGGCATGACCATTTAGAATTTAAGGATATTTACTTTGTATATTTTTGTCAATTGATGCTTTAATGGTTATAAAGCTTTAACTTTTTGAATTTCAGCATCTACTGTAACTAAATAATTGTCTGACTCCACTCAATTTCTGTTTTTGATATTATCCATCAAAATGATACTTGGCAGAATTTGATTTTTATTTTTATCTAGCTGCTGGGGGAAAAAAGATGGCTGTAGGGAATATTAGAACTCCTCTGTCCTCTGAGAGCTCCACTGAATTAATAGCTTTGTGGCCCAAGTGGTAATAATTTAAGAGGAAATATGCAAGGCAGGCACCTGGTCAGGGCTGGCTTTCGGTTCCGTCCCCCCCCCCCCCCTTTTTTTTTTTTTTTGCACCCCTGCCCCTGGCCCCACCTCCTCCCCCTGGCGCGCCGCATTTCCCCTCCTACCCCTCCCTCCCTCCCTCCCAGGCTTGCCGCACCTGGGAGGGATGGGGGAGAAGCGGATCGGCGGCAGCGCCCTTGGAGGAGGTGGCGGAGCAGAGGTTTGCTGGGGCGGGGAGCAGTTCCTCTGCACGTTCTCCCCCCCCCCCCCCCCCCAGGTTACTTCCTGCGGTCCCCTCGCCCTAGCTCACCTCCGCTCTGCCTGCTCCCTTGAGCACGCCGCCGCTCCACTTCTCCCCCCTCCCTCCCAGGTTTGCTGGCAAGCCTGGGAGGGAGAAGTGGAGCGGTGGCAGCATGCTCATGGGAGGAGACGGAGTGGAGGCGGAGGCGAGTGGGGGCGCAGGGGGCTGCTGGTGGGTGCCAGCCCTGCACCTGGTAATCAGTACTACTTCTTCAAGTAATGTCTTTATGGGTGCCCCTGCACCGCTAATTGGAGATTTTTGGTAGCAGTGTCCTGTTGAGCCCCCGCATGTGCTCTCCCTCCCTCGTGGTCTGCCTGAGGCTATTTAGCACTGCACGGGCGAACCCCCACCTTGTTTTGTCACCTTTGTTCTCCCTAAAAGTACTCAGGCTAGTGTTTAGTTGTGTTTTGTTTAATTTTATTTTATCTTTAGTCCTTTGGTTTAAAAAGAAGAGAGAAAAAGGAAAAGAACTTAACTTTCCTTCCCTGTCTGGGGGCATTCCCCCCCACCCCAGGCATCTAGTAGTCTCAATTATTTCTTTTTCAGTTTAAAAAAAAAAGTAAAGACGATGTTTTTCTGCATATTCCTCCCTGCTAGAGGATGACAACCCCCTGCCCAGGGGCTTGCCTGGCTCTCTCTGCTCCAAGCGGTGCCTCTCTTGCCAGGAGTCAATTCCTGTAATGGCCAGACACTCACGCTGCCTGGGAGACCCTCACAGAAGTGCTTTACCTGACACACCTAAAACTGCAGCCTCACAGGAGCTGGGAGCTGAAGTAAAAATTCCTCCCTGTAGAGAAAACACTTCAGTCTGCAGGGGACTCTGTTGGGCGTTGACCCCGGATCATCCCTGGAGCCTTTGCTTCAAAAGGGGTCGAGTGGTGAGGAGGAGAGAGAGAGAGAGAGAAAGAAAGAAGAAGCCACCAGCAGACTCCCCCTGGAAAGGCTCCTCCGAGCAACTGGCCAACCAGAGGAGTGTTCCCCAGTGCGGCCATCTCGGCACTGACCCCCGAGCAACTGGCCAGCCAGAGGAGTGTTCCCCAGTGCGGCCAGGCCATCTCGGTAGGACAATACCAGCAGAGGAACCTCCTGCTGTGAGCTCAGCCCTGGAAGCTGAAACCTGAGAAGGGGCTTCCTGCGGTGAGCCCTGCCCTGCTCTGAGCTCTGCTCTCCCACTGACAAGAGGCTTCTGCGCTGCTCCGAGTTCTACTGGGGGCAACTACTGCACCGAGAGGGCACAGTTACCGTACCATCTCTAAAAGAGCGACACAGAGAAGCCCTGCTGTCAGCTCTGCTTCGCACCGAGAAACTAGAGGCTTCCACCGTAGTACTGTCCCCTAAGTGTTCCCTAAGGAGAGGGGACAGTTACAGTACCATCTCTAAAAGAGCGGCATAGAGAAACCCTTTGGTACCAGACGCAACAAAACTCCTATCTAAGAAGTGTTCTGTACCTTCCCAACCATTGATACTGACTACAGACACTCCTCTGGGGTTCTGGATGAGCCCATGGTAACCCAGGTACCCTGATACTCTGGAGACCTGTGGCCTCAGTACTCAGGGAGAGACAATTACCATACCGTCTCTAAAAAAGTGGCACCAACAAACTTTTTTTGCACTGGGCAAAACTCTCATTTAGGGAGTGCTCTGCCCAACTATCAGTACTGACAATGTACCACGGACCCTCCTCTGTGGTACCAAATGAACTCATGGTACTGCATGAGCTCTGGTACCCTGGAGACCTGATGATTGGGGAAGAACCACAATGCCCATTACTTGATACCAGGACCCCGGTATCGAGCACGTCCCAGCACCCAGAATCGCTCTTAGCACTGAGCTGTATATTGCCAATACCCCAGTCAGCGGCACCCTTACCCACTGACGAATCCGATACTGGCCAGGAGAAGATCATTCCTTGGCCCCTCATGGTGGCCCACCACCACACTACAAGGGTCATCCCCAATTCCATCACGCCAACCGCCCGTGCCTGCCTTCCTGCGTCTCCCTCCCAAGGCCATATTGTAACTCTTCGGGTATATACACACACATGGCGCGACCGTCTCTGGTGGACTCTCCCTGAGAGACACCGGATGGTTTGCTACAGCCTGGCACCTGAGCCAGGGCAGGAGAGCACCTGAGCCAGGACAGGAGAAAGCTTCCTCTTCAAGTGTGGGGTTGGTTTGTTTGTTGTTTTCCCCTTCCTCCTCCTTTCCTGTTCTGAAAAAGCTATCTCTTCAGCACACTTCTCATCTCTCCCAGATAAGACTGTGCTGCCCACCCTTCATCACTAGGTGAAGATTTAAGAACTTTCTGGATCTTACCAAGAGAGTGGCAGACAAGCTGCAGATTCCCTTACAGGAGATGGCAGATACACATCACAAGTTGGTGGAAATTCTGCCCACTACCTTCTCATCTAGAACTGTCCTCCCAATTAATGAGCTGATTCTAGATCCTACCAAAATCATCTGGCAGAGCTAGCTTCCATCGCACCAACCAGCAACAGAGTGTAAACAAAAACAACCCTACATCTCTACCCAAAGAGGCAGACTTTGTTTTCAACATCTGCAACCCAACTCCATCATAGTGGATGTGGTTAATGCATGAAGCAAGCAACATAATGCCAAGTCAACTCCATGTGATCAGGCTTTGCAAGATGGCATATTCATCATCAACAATGCTGTTTAGAGTCCTAAATTACCAAACTGTCATGGCCAAAACAATTTTGTTAATCTTGGGAAACCCAGGATGTTTCTGAAATATTACTGGAAACACAAAAAGAAGATTCAGACCATTCTTAGAGAAGGTCAGTTAATAGCCAGACCGGTCCTAGAGACACCACTGGATGTAGCTGTTACAGCTGCCTGCCCAGTCTCCATGACCATGGTACTGAGGTGAGTTATGGGTTCGCTATACCTCTCTAGATTGCCCAAAGAGCTACAGACTTCCAGTTTGAAGGGCCAAACTCTTTGCGGAGAAGACAGATTTTCTCTCCACATCCTGAAGGATTCTCGGACTACACTACACGCCTTAGGAATCCACACTGTGGAACAGAAGAGAAGATGTACCTCTCAACCACACCATAGATCACAATCTTCTCAATAATCACCATCTCTGTGCTGTTATGAGCCACAGTGTAAGAGGCCCAGGGCTCAAAACTGAGAACAGTCTGCACCCCAGTCCATGACCTCTCAAACTGCCTCTTATAAGCACTCTGAGCTGGTCGGGGGCCTGAACAATACCTTACAGCATCAGCTGCCATCTATACACCTGTCACGCCACTCAGAAGTCACCTTACCTTACTTCACAGCAGTTAGGACCAGCTCTAGAGCAAAGAGATTGATTTCTAGCCCTGAACATACAGGGTGCCTACTTCCATATCTCAATACAACCGTCATACAGGAGATTTCCTACTGTTTACCTTTGAGGCAGGATCATTATAGGTACAGACTGCTCCACACAGGGTAGTCTCCAAGATACACTTCATTGTAGTGGCATACTAACCCCGGTACAGTGACTGGACTGTATCAGCACCAATCTGATGCAGTACAAGCGAGAGCGCTCCCCTCACTACCCACATTCACCACCCTGGGACACATCTCCCTAATATGCTGGGGAGCTCACCTACACAACAGCAAGGTTCAGGATAAATGGCCTTCCACAGAAATGACCTTCCATATCACTCTTTTGGGGTTAGGGGCTGTCAGGAGTGCCTGTGAACAAACTCTGCCTTTCATCAAAAACAACACACACAAAGGTTACGATGGACTTAATGTGACCTGTATGTTTTGTATAAACTGCAAAGGAGCTGCCGGATCTCCCTCCCTCTGCAAGACAGCATTCAAACTTTGGAACTGATGCACCGAGCACAATGTGCTCATCTCAGCTGTCTGTTTACAAGGGATACAGAATGGGATAATGAACAGTCTCAGTTGGAATTTTCTCACGACAGTGAGTGTATACTGAATTCACAGGTGCTTGAAGATATAGCCACCCTTTGGGGAAACATTCACTGGCAGTTGCCCTCATCTTCCCAGCGGCCAGGGCCCACTTGTATGTCTTTTCCCTGTTTCCTACCCTATCTGAGATTCTGTTGAAAATTCAACAAAACACAGCGAGAGTTATTGTGATTGCCCCTCTTGACTATGACAAGTCTGGCTCCCTTTCCTGATGCAGATGGCAGTATGCCCTCCTGTTCCTCTGACGTCAGCCCATTCCTCACCTGCTCTCTATAAACAATGGGCTGACCCTTCACCCCAATCCATGGGTCCTCCGCCTCCAGGCTTGGATCTTTCTTTGTTCCAAGGCTTAGAAGCAGAATGCTCTGACAAGCTGAAACACATGTTGCAACACAAGTTGACAACTCCACATACCTATCTACAAAATGGAAATGACCCCAAGTTTGTACCATTCCAAAAGGACAGACCCAACTTCATCTTTCCTCCCTCTGATTTTGCACTACATTTTAAACTCTCACTCAGCTCCCTTAAGGTACAGCTCGTGGTGAAAATGGCTTCCCACTTGGAGTTTGCTCAACCACTAATGTGTTGACTCTTTAAGGGCATTGGGACTCTTTTCCCTCATGTGATACCATCTGCTCTAGCCTGGGACTTTAATCTAGTTCTCAGGGCTTGGACTAGACCTCCCTCCGAGTCCAGGGCAACTTGTTCTCTCTTATACCTGTCCATGATGACAGCATTCTAATTGCCATCACCTCAGCTAGGCACATAGGAGAAATAGCAGCCCTGATGGCACACCCATCATTCACTGCCTTTGTCTTTAAAATAAATAAATAAAAAAATAACTCTAAGGCCGTATCCCAAGTTTCTCCCCACTTTTTCTGCACTTTCCATATGAATCAACAGATCCATCTCCCTATTTTTTCCCAAAACCACATTGTGACAACTGGGAGACAATTGTGCATATGTTAGATATTAGAAGGACATTAGTGTTCTACTTGGACAGGACTAAGGACTTCAGAAAATCCCCTAAACTCTTCCCTTTGTCCACAGAAAGATCCAAAAGCTCTGTGATATCTCCTCAAAGACTATCCAAATGGGTCTCTAGTTGCATCAATCACTTAGCAAGGTGCAACTTGCTTTCGTTCCATACGCAGTCCATGAGATCAGTTCCTACCTCAGTCACATTCCATAGAGATACCCCTATCTCCCGAATCTATAGAGCAATGATTGGGGCCTCTGTCCATACTATTGCAGAACATTATGCGATCACTGAAGATTTGGCCGCTGACACAATCTTCAACTCCACAGTACTCTCTGTAGTGAAAGACTCCGCTCCGAAGTCCCAGCCTCCAGTGGTGGGTACTGCTCCAGAGTCGCCTAAAGTGGAGCACCCATAGGGACACTACTCAAAGAAGAAGAGGAAGTTACTCATCTTGTGCAGTAACGATGGTTCTTCGAGATGTGTGTCCCTGTGGGTGCTCCACAACCCGCTCTCCTCCCCTCTACTTCGGAGTTCTCTATAGGGCTCTGTGGTAGAGAAGGAAGTGAGAGGGGTTGGCCCGTGCAGTGCTAAATAGCCTTGAGGGAGGGAGAGCACATGAGCGGGCTCAGCGGGACACTGCTACCAAAAATCTCCAATTAGAGGTGCTGGGGCACACAGACACCTAAAGTGGAGCACCCATAGGGACACACATCTCGAAGAACCATCGTTACTGCACAAGGTGAGTAGAATCATAGAATATCAGGGTTGGAAGGGATCTCAAGAGGTCATCTAGTCCAACCCCCTGCTCAAAGAATGCCAGTCCCCAACTAAATCATCCCAGCCAGGGCTTTGTCAAGCCTGACCTTAAAAACTTCTAAGGAAGGAGATTCCACCACCTCCCTAGGTAACACATTCCAATGATTCACCACCCTCCTAGTGAAAAAGTTTTTCCTAATATCCAACCTAAATCTCCCCCACTGCAACTTGAGACCATTACTCCTTGTTCTGTCATCTGCTACCACTGAGAACAGTCTAGAGCCATCCTCTTTGGAACCCCCTTTCAGGTAGTTGAAAGCAGCTATCAAATCGGCCCTCATTCTTCTCTTCCGTAGACTAAACATCCCCAGTTCCCTCAGCCTCTCCTCATAACTCATGTGTTCCAGTCCCCTAATCATTTTTGTTGCCCTCCGCTGGACTCTTTTTCCAGTTTTTCCACGTCCTTCTTGTAGTGTGGGGCCCAAAACTGGACAGAGTACTCCAGATGAGGCCTCACCAATGTCAAATAGAGGGGAACGATCACATCCCTCGATCTGCTGGTAATGCCCCTACTTATACAGCCCAAAATGCCATTGGCCTTCTTGGGAACAAGGGCACACTGTTGACTCCTATCCAGCTTCTCGTCCACTGTAACCCCTAGGTCCTTTTCTGCAGAACTGCTGCCTTGCCATTCGGTCCCTAGTCTGTAGCGATGCATGGGATTCTTCCATCCTAAGTGCAGGACTCTGCAGTTGTCCTTGTTGAACCTCATCAGATTTCTTTTGGCCCAATCCTCCAATTTGTCTAGGTCCCTCTGTATCCTATCCCTACCCTCCAGCGTATCTACCTCTCCTCCCAGTTTAGTGTCATCTGCAACTTCCTCATTTGCTGTACATTAAAAAGTAGACATCCAAGACTCTCACAATGCCTTTAGCGGAAGGTACTTCATGCTGTGCCATTATATTGAACTCAGACTGCTCTTCTACACATCTCATGTTGAAATCATTTTTTGAGCTTCAAATTAATTCCCTCTGTGTAAAGGACTGTGAGGATCAATATGAAGAATGGGAGAACTTGTTTTCTTACCTGAAAGAGAGCTTTCTTCTTCTGTTGTGTGCAACTGATCCTGCCTATTTTTTTTTTTTTTTTTTTTTTGTAAATTGGAATCTCAATGGCTGTTTACTCAGATTATGCAGATGGGCCAAGGGGAGAGAAGAGGCTTTAGCTATAAAATACAGAATTTATACTGTAGCACACGTGCATATATTGCATACAACGTAGAGTATGAATTCTCTATTTGATGGCTATAGCCATCCTCCCATAAATACTTTAAAACATATTAGGAAAGTTACTTTGGCCGACTGCTCAGGGAAAGAGGTTTAACACCCACCCAGTGACAGACAGGTCTGGTTTTGCCCCTAACACTCCATGGAGAGTGAAGACCCATTATAAGGATCAGCTCACCTGAAAAATAATTGAAGAAAGGGATCTTTCAAGATACAAAACTATACTTTCGCATTATCACTTCATGGAAATTAACCGATTTTACTTTTTTTTTTTTTTAAACAGGAGTAATTTTATATATGGCTCATACTTGAGGAAAGAAGAAATTGCTTTTTCTGATCCCACTCCTGATGGAAAACTCTTTGCAACGCAGTACTGTGGCACTGGCCAGTTCCTGGTATATAACTTTCTCAACGGACAGTATCATACTTAGTGGAATTCTTTCAGCAACAAGTATTGGGAGACTTCTGCTAACAAGTACTGATTGAGTTCAGCCCTGACCAGGAGCTAGGGCCATATATATATTTTTTATTATTATTACAATGAACTCAGGACTGGTAACTAAAAAAGGTTGTACTATTTTATTAAAATTGTAAATTGTGCAGTAATAGTCTAACACTTTTTTAAAGAAGATATTTTGTTATCTTTTACAGAAGTTTATGATGTATTTTTATCTCTAATTATGTTTACATGCAGAGATATTGTTCATAGTGGACTGTAAACTAATGCAAGGACTATGGTCTCGCTGAGTACATACTGAAGTTCTTAATGTGGTGATATACCAGTGTTGCTTGGCACTGTAATATTTAGTACTTTACCAGTTCTAGATGTTTAGTACGGTATATAAAAGATCATTTCTCAAACTTTAAAACTCTGCTCAATTAGAACTTAAATAACAGAAATATTACAGTGCACTATTTATAGGTGATAGACTTGACAAATTAATTACATGGTGGTTCTACTATGCATTAATATGAATAACAAAGATTAATTAACCTGATTTCTCAATTATATGAAGAATAAGGAAGCTACACATTTTGCAAAGGGGATATTTAGCAGTAGTTTGTGAAAGATGAATTTGCAAAATATAAACAGGTATATGCTTCACCTTTTTTTCCAGAAATGCTGAACTGGGTATATGCCTTTATTAGTGAACTTCACTTTGTATCTCCTTCATAAAGCCCTTCACTTTAAAAGGGTTTATATGGTGAAAAACTGCTGTGGCCTTTCTCTATCTGTATATAATGTAGATTAAAAAATAAAGTACTTGATAGCTTTTTTTTTTTTTCTTAAGTGACACTAACAGAGTGAAAAAGTAGTCTTTGGTGTTTGCTCCTGCAAAGGAAATGTTCAATGGTGAAATATTAATCAGATTAACATCCAAAAGAAAAGTCCTGATTCAAAACAATCTTCAGTACAGCAAAGCCTCACACTTCCTAAGGAATAGTTCCCGATGCCATAATTCATTTTTGGAGCATATACTGTAGGAGTAGCTGTGGTGGTCTAATGTCTGTGTCATAGAAGTGGAAAGTTATTAATTTCATCTCTTTAAGTCCTCTTTAGAAAACCTAAACTTTTCCAGCAAATAAATTCTTTATTTTATTGCATGCTCTTGTCCAGAGGTGGTCAACAGGATAAGCTTCCCAGCACTGTAGCTTCAGCTCGTTTGAATGCAGTCTCAGCTAGCAGCTGAGAAAAGCTGTTTCCTTTACCAGTAGTGAGACTAGAGTTGGGTGAATTTTATTTGCTGAATAGTTTATTGGCCAAAAAAATCAGTTTTGGACTATCAAACTATTTGAGTTTAATACCTCTTCATAAACGAAATGATCAGATAAGAAATCTTCCATTCTGCAGTTTGTTTCCCACAATTTTGCTACACATGAGATATAGGGAAGGATAAGAGAACAGACAGAAGGAAAAAGGGAAAAACCCTCCCTTTTACAGAATTGCTCAAAAGGCAAGGTGGTATTACTGGATAATCTCATACAGCAACTTTCTGTGGAAGGAGACCTCTGTGGAAGACAAAGTCCAGTAGAGTGTCTGATAAAGGTTTTAGCCAGTGATCATGTTGCTACTTTGCAGATCTCTGTGGTGGAAGTACGTACTCTTTCGACCCATGAGGTCACCATGGATCTTGTGGAGTGTGCCTTGATTCCTTCTGGGACAGGAATGTCCCCTCAACCATAGTCTGATCTATATAGCAAGAAAGAGCTTGGAGATGGAGTCCTTGACACTTCAGATGGAAGAAGACAAAGAGGGCACCTGACCTCCTTGTAAATCCTGTGTGCTTGATGTAAATCTTCAGTGTTCTTCTGACATCTAATGTGTGCCACACTTTCTTGATCAGGTGCTGTGGCTTTGGATAGAATGAAAAGAGGACTCTCTTGCGAGACATGGAAAGGAGAATTCACCATTGGCAACAATGTTCTGGAGTCCTTAGCACCACCGTGTCAAACCGAAACTGGGAGTAAGGTTCCCGCAGAGAGAACTCTGCCAGTTCTGAAACTCATCTGGCAGATGTAATGGCCACCAGAAAACAGGTTTGATGGAGTGCTAAAATGGTGATACAGAAGTCAGGCTTTGTAAAGGATTAGTGCTTAGGGCTTTCAGCATGAGTGGTAGATCCCATTTAGGGAAGATGACTACTGATCGGGCCAGTCTGACTTCTCTGAGGCATCTGGATACCAGAAGGTTCTCAACCAGGACCTCACCAGTAGGTGCAAAGGTGGTTTCAGCTATAGTTCTGTCAGGTAAGAGAGACTGTCTTTTTGGCCGGTGCAGAGTTAACACTATCACTTTTTTTGCTTCCTCTCACACTTTTGGATCATTTTCCTTCCGAGGAAAGGGTGGCAATGCATATAGCAGGACTTCTGACCATCTGTTTGACAAAACATTTGCCCCCATAACTTGTGGTCTGCTTCCCTGGTGAAGTATTTTGATGGCTTTGCATTCTTGTGATTGGGAAATGGATGGACTGATAGAGGACCGAACATGTGCAAGATCAGGTTGAAGACTTTCTGGTTTAGGCACTATGCTGAGTTGCTGATGTTGCACTGGCTAAGCCAGTCTGCCTTTTGATTCAGTTCTCCTTTTATGTGGATTGCCTTTGGGGAGAGTTGTTTCTGCCTATTACATTATTTCCATTGTTCCTCCATGTAGAGCTGTGCTCCTTATCCCTCCATGGTTGTTTATGTATGCAGCCATTGTCATGACATTTTCTTTTAGGGGGCTCTGGAATCTCAGAAGAGCGAGTTTGGCTGCCCTAAGTTCCAAGAGATCAATGCTGTGGTCCCTTTTCCCTGGGCTCTAGATGCCCTATACCATTTTGGGATCCAGGTATGCTTCCCATCAGGCTGGAATCGGTGAGAACCCTGAGTTCCAGAAAGCATATGGAAAGACACCTGTGGCTAATTTTCCAGACTGTCCACTATCTCAGTGAGTTAAGAACCTGTTTCGGGATATGTACCTGAAGTTGCCTGCACTCCAGGGAGTGGTCCCATATTTTCACAAGAAAAACCTAAAGGCACCTGATGTGGAATCTCACCCTTGGAGTGACCCCTGTGCATGAGATCAGGAGGCCCAGCAATGAGCAATGGTTGGGCTCCTGCACTTGACCAGCGTGGATATCAAATTCTGAATCTTCTGGAATCTGTCTACTGAGGGATCGATATGTCTATCTCTACACCCAGGTGCATGATCCTTGTCGAGGGGTTCAAGGAACTATTCTTTGTGTTTATTATGAATTGTGCATTTACAGGAGCTCCAAATTCCAAGTCTTGGGGCCATGCCCTACAGCCTGGGATATGGCTCTGATTAAGGTGTTGTCCAAAAAAGGATACAGGTAAATGCCCTGGGACCAGAGTCTGGCTGGGATCATCACCAGCATTTTCAGAATGAGAGGCGAGGGCGATGAGACAGAATGGGAGTGTTCAGTACTGGTAGCGATTCATGCTGTAAACTAATCTCAGAAGCTTGCGGTAGCAGGCAAACACTGGAATGTGACAAATGTCTCTTCCAAGACCACTGAGGTAAGGAAGTCCCCTTGAGACAGGGATGTCATTACTGAATGTAGGATATCCATCCGGAACTTTGTTTTTCTTCATCCATTTGTTGAACCCTTGGAGGTGGAGAACTTCTCCAGTGCACTTCTGAACAATGAAGATGGAGTAAAACCCTGAGAAATTCTCTTCTGGGGGAACTCCTATTGTTCCCATGTACCAAAGGTGGGAGATCTTGTCCTGGAATAGCTTGTACTTGTTGAGATCGGTGGTGACTGAAGACGACTGGATGGAGGAGGAGCGTGGTGAAGCCCTTAGATTGAGAGTATCCCTGACATGCTGACTCTCGCATCCACCCTATCTGTGGTTGAAGCAAACCATTGATCCAGAAAAAAAGAAATCCTGCCTCCCAGGCTCTGGTCCTGGCGAAAGCATATTCATTCATCATAAAAAGCTTTTGGAAGTTGCATGATCTTCTAGGTTTTCTAGTTGCTGCTCACTTCCAAGGTTTTCCCTTGACATATGTGATCTTTCCTCTAGAACCTCGGTGGGGAAAATAGTTGAAAGGAACATCTCCGTCAAAGTGAGTTTGTATTCCCTTCTTAGCGCGCTAAGTGGAGCAGGGAGGGATTGTTTGTGGCTGAAAGTTAGGCTTAAACCAATCTTATCCAGTTTTTCTCCGAAGAGGAGAGATCCTGTTAATTTAGAGGAGCACAGGACCTCTTTGGAGTGAGTATCAACTTTATAGGGATTAAGCCATGTGTGTCTCCTGGCAACGGAGCTAGATGCCATTGAAGCATTTGCCATGAATGCTGTTGCTAGGGAGATTTTCTTAAACATAGACTTAATTGGTTTGGTTTCTACCTTAAGGGCTTTAAGGTTCTCCACCCATGCCATTGGGCTCAAACAAGGCAAGTGGCTGCCATGACTTGATGCCGTCTCAGCCACTCTGAGCAAAGTCCCTTCTGAGGGTGTCTTCCACCTTCCTATCTGATGGACACTTGGGAAAGAAGTCTCCTTTGGGTGGAATAACCATATCCCTTGCTAGAGATACTATGGCAGCATTGACCATAGCCACATCAGTGATGGCATTTCTTGTCTCCTGGAGTTTGTAGAATTTGAGCATGCGTGTTACTGTATTTGCCTTTTTCAGGAGGTTCCCTCTTCTCCTGATTATCTCAGAGGATAAGTGAAGGGGAATTGCTGCCTCGAAGGTATTTGCTTTGAGGGTTGTCCTCAAGGGCCTGCTCAGGTTGGAGCTGTATAGGGGATAGTCTTTTTTTTCAAGTGGTTTCAAACATCTCAGGGGGCATTTTGTCTGTGTCCTGCTCAGAATCAGTCTAATAACGCTCCTGGATGGGGAGGGGTCTGATCAAAGGATGAACCATTTTGGACCCTTTTTTGGGGGGCGGGGGGGAGACACTTTGCAGGTGTGGCTACCTAGCTATGCTTTGGGTGGTGTCTTTTGCAGTTTGCCTTGTGCAGGGCTTTGAGCCCTAGGTAAACTTTTTCCTCAAGGTCATCCCTTATAGACTCCCACTCCCCAGGCCAGGGTATGGGAACTCACTGCCAGAGTTGCATGACTCAACCTTGGAGAAAGGGGGGCTCATTGTGAGCCCTGCTGCTTTCCCCAGAGACCCTAAGTCCTCAAATGGGTCCTTAGTGAAGTCCCTAGGAATGATCCTTCTCTCAGCCCGTGAGTGGCCTGAGGATTAACCTCTTGGGTCAACTGAATGAAGTCGTCCTCATGCTTAGAGCCACTCCAGGTTCCGTTCTGTCTCCTTGTTAGGCTTTTTGGTGGTAGAGTCACAGCTTCTTGTGGGGGGCATATGAGACCCAACATGTCTGTTTGTCTCAGTGCTCTAAGCAGTGCTAGGGTCAGGCTGGCTGAGAACAGGCAGAGCATAATTTCCCCTCTATGGAGCCTGTTTAAAGTTGCCTTGCAGATGGTGCACTGTTTGGGCTTAGCCCTGTGCTCGTATGGCTGCTCTGCCATCCTGAAAGGAGACCGAAGAGCTCAGTGGGCAGGAAGTGGAGTGGGGAAACTGTGGCATCAGCCTCTGTAGTGCTGAATACTCAGTCCAGAGAAGAAAAGAAGGGAAGCTGCTTGCTACTATCCCCCCATGAGCAAAACAAAAAGGCAAAGGAAAGGGCGTGAGAAAAGAGAACCACAACTGACTACTGTCACAGAGGCTGGAGACCCAGAGGTAAGCTGGAGAAAAGGGGCCTTGCCAGTGTGAGCCGTGCGTCAGCTTTGATCCACCTCTGGAACTGCGCGTACACGATTGTGGGTGACACTGGGCTTCAGAAAAAGCTCTGCTTCACCAGAAACCAGGTCTGTGTGGTTCTCAGAGTCCCCAGTAAGGAACTAGGACATGTAAGATGTCTTCTCATACCCAGATTAGTGACCTGGTTATGAGGATAAATTATTCACTGAACTCCTGGTACCTGATCTCAGCAGAAACAATCACTGACATTTTTAGCTACATAATACATGGACTGTGATGGTGTGGTGGGTGAGCAAAAGGGAAGAGCTGGGATAAAGGTTAATGTGTAATTTATATGGGAACAACACAAGACAATGTGGGAGAGGTGGTAATATAAGGTACAAAAGCTGAGAGCTTTTGGATTAGTTTAAAAAACCAACCCTTTCTTTACTTCCCCTTATGAGCATGTTTGAGATTGTAAATTCTTGGGAGGTGGCAGTTCACTGTAGGTGATGATAGCCGTGTTTTCCTGCACTGGAAATGTAGCCAGGGTGAGCTGGGTAAAAAAAGCCCTATGCCCAAATGGGGATAGTGACAGTTGGTACTTTAAATTTAAAGAGTTTCTAATGTTTGGGGGGAGGTTAAACTATAACTGCAGAGTAATATATTCTTAGTTTTAAGCTGTTCTAATGGTGCTTGCTTTCCAAAGGAATATCTGAGAGTGTAAAACTAGCTACTAGCAAGTATAAATTGGGCAACTTGTCCCACCCCATTCGGAAAATTCGTCTTGCAACTCTATGTGGTAGTAATGACCGCAAAACTTTTCTGGTGTGATTTTTATGTAGAACACTGTCCTCCTGAGGACTAACTTGAGACTCCTGAATAAATTAAAAATATAGTGACCCACTGCTTTCAATTGTAAAAATTAATGGAACTGTAACTACTTGAAAGTCCAAGCAAAGAATTCCTGTCTGGCACTAAGCTACATTACCCCAGTCAGAAGGAATAGTCAGTCTTCTGAAACAGCTCCTGTCCTGGCACACAGCAAACTTTTACTCCTCCATGCTGAAGGTGCAGGTTAACTCTGTTTAGACTTTCAAAGAAGGTAATTTTAGAGTACAGGAACTACAACAAATGGCTTAACTGAATCAAAGTCACCATATCCTACCAGTTTTAAGCACTATGCAACACAGTCGCTACCACTCGTGAAAGATTATGGCATTTTTGGAAGAGAGTGCTCTGCTCAGATACTGTAAGTTATTGACAGCACAACGGCTCAATAGACGCGAATTTAAGATTATATTAAAAAGGTAGTCTAACAAGGACATCTTGTAGTCAAAATTTAAATACCCATCCTGTTATACAACAAATCTAAAACAAATGCAGTCTCTTGAATGGCAATTTAATATGTTCATCAAATTTAATGAAAGCACATCATAAACATATTGTAACCACAACTGCAGACAAGTTCAGTTAATAAACAATAAAATGTGAGGTAGACTGACTAGTGAAGCTAAATTCACCATGTTTTGGTTAAGAAAATTTTACACTAAGAAAGCAACATTTTAACCCCCTTCCAAAAGTCACAAAAAGCAATTGCATAAATTACAGCAAGATGCATCTGAATATGATTTTCATTCAAATCTTAGTTTACATTCAGTATTAACCTGTGAACTGTCAATCATGTCCAGATTTCACATTTCAACAGGTAAAATATTATGCTGGCCTATTTAATACATTCATAAGAATGGCCTTGATGATGAGGCTTAAAACCAAAACAGAACAGTTGTACTCTTGATGTCAAAGTATGGTCTCCTTCTCATCTCTTCAAGGACTATGAGCTATAGTTTACTTAAAAGAATCCAGGGTCAGTCTGCTTGAAAAGATTTATAGTGATAGTCTTCAAAAGAAAGTGTTGCCAGAAACCTTCCCTCTCCACTGGAGAATAAAGTGTTATAGAAACCAATTGCTTGTTTGATAATGGAAGGCAGATACACTAGCTTTCTGATTTAGTTCTCAACCATCAGGACAATTTCGCACCACTTTACCACAGGGCTAAATAATCATCAAAATAGTCTTAGCACCTGGAATTTTAAGAACTTAGTGCAAACATCAAGTACACAAACATAAAGGAAACCACTTGTGATCATTTTATATCCTCTGACTTACAGAATACCGGTAACATTTCTAAAATTTTGACCCCAAACTAAAATTCAAAAGTTATTCCAGCAGCCTTAAGCCCATCTAGCAAACCGGAAGTATTGAAATGCATTCAGGTGTAACGAAAAGCTTCAGAGTATACCTGCGTCGCCCCACACCTGCTAAATTAAAATGAAGATATATTTTAAAACATAAGGCTGTATGAAGGACAATTAAACAATTTAAATCTAGAGAAAAAGAAAAGGGTTGTTCATTTGAAATATGCTACATTGACATCCTCACAGTTAAGCTACATTAAAATCAACAGATCTGCAAACCATTATTTTCCTTTTTAGCTTCAGTCTAATATATTATGTTTTTCATTATCTGTAAACATTCGTCTTTTCACAAGGTAAAAAAGCTGCTTGATTAACACTTTGTTCAAAATGCAGTTTTGGCAGGCCCCTCTCAGGTGACTTGCAGGTCACATATAAAGGATGTGTTAAGAACTTCATAAAAACACAATGCAGGGAATATTATTGATTTTTACCAGCTTGCAAAGGAGGTTGCATTTTTTTTTTTTCAACGAAGGCAGTGGAGAGAGGAGAATGTGTGGGGGAAGGGTCTCTTCTATAAAATACGGAAATCTCAATTGAGTAACCAATATAAAACCGTGAATACTTCTAAAAATGTTAACTGCACTAGTGAGACTGGTGAACACCTCTAACCCTGAAACCAAGTGCTTGTGCACCAGGTTAATTCTATAACAGAACAGCAATTATTTTAAGAGAACACAGTAATGTGTTTTAAACCAGAACAATGCATAATCACTACAGCCCATATTTACAAAAGTTTAATATTCAAAATGAAAGGACCAACCTGTTCTAGGTACTGTATTCAAACAGACCTTTTTGATTATGGGCAGATTCTCTTGAGATTGATTCAAGCTCACTTGTGAAGTGATTTTCAGTGGGCTACGGAAAAGCCCCAAACCATTGTGCCTCACCCCATTTTAGCTCACTTTAGATATCAAATTCAGTTCATATCGGCTGCCACGCTCTTGAACGTTGTCTTTCTACTTTATGATTCACTTATGGGCAGGGTACTTAAGTTTTCAAAAGCAGCAGCAACAACAAAAATCTCACCTCAGGACTCTACGCACTATTGCAGGTGAATGAGGAAGGATACTTGGAGCAAACTGCATTCAATCAAACCTACACTTAAAGTTTTTGATGTACAAGTAAATTGTACCCGCTAAAAGGGGATGTTTCACAATTTTTAAAACCTTTGATGGCTATAACAATCTGAAGTCATTTTGCTGGTGGTTAACTGCTCTAACTGAAGGGCCAGTGTGCATAAGAAATCTTTTTCTCTTGTTTATGCTGGCCAGCCAGTTACTCTTTAATTGCGGAGCAGAATTTTTGTTAGAGTGAAAGAATGTTACTAGGAGAACCTGCGTGCGTGCTCCGTGCCTGCCAAGCATTTACTGATTTGTTCAGGTTTAAGTAGTAAACTTCTAACTCCTGTGGAAATTTTGCCAAAGACACAGTTTCAATACATATACAATTACAAGTTTTAAAGTAACACTGCACAGAGAGAGAACAAGACTACTTTTAATACAAATATCTAAGTTACTTTGTAATTTCAAACCCCTGAGTATTACTGTACCAAAGTACAGATCTGAAGAGAAACGGAGGAGTTTCCTCAGCATATTATCTTCAATGGTGTGAGTCTGGTGTTATGCATTCAGGCTAGTGGATGCTGAAGTTAGTTTCTTCCCCTAGCTTAGCATAGTACAAAAAAACCCAAGAGAACTCTTCAACCAAAATATGTCTTCCTCCCACATCACAGGAGACAGCTGGTAGGCTGTGGTGTTAGTTTCATTTACTGTGACTAAAGTGGAATTCACTTGAATCCAAGCTCCTGTAATCATAACTGAAGTGATAAACATATGCCTAGAAACAAAGCCTACTTCAGAATTTTGGGGAATCCTTTAGAGTAGACTAGATAAATATTGGTTGCACTTTGCTCCACAGTGATTGTACTTTGGTAGTTTCTTCTCCTCATCCCCCCACCCCCACTCTTCCCCCAAAAGCCAACCAAACAAAAAAACCTCTCAAGTTCTCTTCTTTTCCTTTGTTATTTGATCTCCTATTAAGTTTATATGTGGCGTCCAGTGAGAAAATAGAGTGGTTTGTCATCAATGCAGTTGGCAGTCTGAAACTCATCTCGGAGACGAAACTGCCACTCGTCTTCCAGCTCTAAACGGACTATTGTTTGACGTAAAGAGCTTCTGTCTTGGCAGATGACACACAAGGTGGCACCTTAAATTAAAAACAAGATACAGCTTTAGATAACATGTAAGACTTCAATTTTTTGCCTCATTTCCAAAAAGACAAAAACAATAAAAACTACTACTTGGAGGCCTTCCCCACATAAAACCGTCATAAGCTCCCAAGTGTCCGTTAAGGTGTCTGACATGAACAGAGTACCCAGTATGATCAGTCTCAGATATGGAAAGTAAGCCCTGAGAGAGTGGACAAACATCTCTACAAAAATGACTGAAAAGAATATAGGTGTGTGTGAACAGTGGGAAGAAACTATTGCAAAATGTGTTTGACATTCAGCAGTCTCCAATGAAATAGGGATTTGGGAGGAGGGGGGAAAGAAGTCTCTCTCTACAGTCCAAGCCTGAAATCATGCACAAGATGTCTGACAAAGCTACTTCAAAATGAATGAGGATTCATGGCAGGACTAAGGGCGCATTATTTATTTATTTATTTTATTTATTTATATTGCAGTAGCTCCTAGGGCACTAGTCAGGGCTCAGAGCCCCGCTGTGCATATATCTACACTGCAGAAAATGGTGTGTTCTTAACTAGGTTATCTAACTTGGGTTAAAATAGCAGTGAAGACATGGCAATTTGGCATTTAACACGTTAGCAGTTAAAGCCTACAAGGGAACCTGGGGTTGAACTTGAGTTGCTGTGTTGGGGTGTCTTCACTGCTATTTTAACTCAAGTTAAGCACTTTTTTTTTCTTCTGCAGTGTAACTATACCCTGTGCTAGGCCCCTTACAAACATGAGTCCATGACCCAGCAAAGGTTTCCACTCATGCAAGTGTGGGTCACCCATTCATCCACTCCATAGTCAGAACTCCTGGGATTTGCTTCCTCCCTCACCCCACTCAAAAAATTAAAGTATGCCTTTTTCTAAGTGGCTGGGCCTGTATACAACCTGGCAATGATTTTAGAATAGTGGACAATTTGCTGATGTAAATATGGGTTATGATGATTAACCTGGACTTTCAAAAAGCCTTTCCTAAAGTCCCACACAAAAGGCTGTTAAGGAAACTAAATAGTCATGTGCTGAGAGGCAAAGTACTGTCACGGATTAAGTAATGACTAAGAGAAAGACAATAGATTAGGAACAAATGTTTTATTTTTGAAATAGCAAGAGGCTAACAAGGGGATGCCCCAAGATTGGTGCTGTTTGATATTGTTTCTTGTCATGCCCATGACATGGTAGATGCTATCCAGCCTTAGCAAAAACAAACACACACCACATGACTGCCATTCTTAAAGAAAAGTCACAAAATGTGCAGATGAGGCAAAATTACTGAGGTGAATCAACAATAGAGAAACCTGTAAGGAACTTCAGAGGAGGCTAAACAAAGCTAGGTGCAGTGGCAGCATGACGAGAGAGGAAATTCAGTGCTGACAAAAGCAAATTTAACCTACTTATACACATTACTGGGTTCTGAGTTAAACTGTAATCACTCAGGAAGAGAGACCTGCATGTCATTGTGGACAGGTCAATAAAGATCATTGCTTAAAAATACAAAAAAAAAAAAAAAAAGATCAGGATATAAAAGAACGGGACAGGAAATAATACTTTGAGGGGTAAAGCTTAATGCTAAGTATCCCTTTTGTGCTCAAATCTAGGGGGCACAATCCAGCCACTGAAAATATACCATATGAATTGATGGTACACCTCACCTGTAATCCTGTGGTTCAGTTCTGGTCTCACAGGAATATAGCAGAAATAGAAGGTATGCAGAGAGTAGGCAATGAAAATGTTTAAAGGCATGGAAAGACATCCAAATGAGGAGAGACTGAAAAGAGTGGGACTGTTTAGAAATGAATAAAATGAGGTACTTAAAATAATGAATTTTATTGGGGGGGCGGAGTCAAACCCTCCTTGTCACTCTCTCTCATAACCCAAGAACAAGTGCACATTCAATGAAACTGAAAGGCAATACATTAAAAACTGATGAAAGGAAATACTTTTCTACATAATGCACATTTAGCCCTCAGAACTCATTGCTGCAAGATATCACTGAGGCCAACAGGTTAGAAAAGTGAGACATTTCTATGGACAACATCATCATCCACAATTGCATTAGACAAGGTTTTTTTCCCCCCTCTTTTACACAAAATTAGTAATAAAACCCCTTAGTATTGGGGCATAAGACAACCACTAACAGAGGGAGGAAGAAACTTCCTCAATGAGCAGGTTACTCTGTTATTGTTCACTGCAGGATTTCTTGCACCTTTTCCAGAGCACTGGATATTCACTATCATCAAAGGCAGTTTTGGAATGAATGAACTGCTTGTGCCATCCATTATGGCAATGTCTATGTTCTGAACTCTATTTCCAAATCATATGTTAGTGCTGCATGCTGCACTGACTGAATTCCACATATACCATACCTATTTCCATTTGATGCCACTGTTGTTAATGCTGTTTATCAAGGCTTTTCTTCACTATAGCCTTGCTATTAAGATGGTGGGAGCTCTACACAAATCGAAAGAGCAAACAGAACGCATTACTTGTTGGAGCAACACGAGCACTGATTATGAAGATGGAGAAATGTAGGGATTCATTTCTTCCTCTGTATTTCATTTTGCTTGTGAGCCATTACTTTGTACTGAATGCAACAGGAGAAATCATTACCTTTCAGGAATTTGAACTTCTTAAGAAGGTCTGCACCTACGAAAGAGTCACAGAGATACAACAGGAGTCCACTGAAATACACCCCCTCACAGTTGACATTGATGGAGTGTGGGCGGGAGCTGACATAGCAGATCGCCACCTGAAACCAAAAAGCAAAACAGAAAGAATGTTTTGTTTTAAGAAAACACCCCAGAGGGACCTAATATGGAGGTTGAACATAAAATAACTACAAGAGGCCAGAGTTGTTTGATGTGAGTTTAAAAAAACAAAAATATCCACAATCTTGGATACAGTTTGCACATTTGGGGGTTCTATTACGCAATCTTCCTGACTGAATTCTAATTACAGTCACAGAAAGTCCTTAGCTCATTTGTTACCTTTTCAAGTTCCTAGCCAGAAAATCTCTGCTGTGAATCTTACTCATTCTCTCCTTTTAATCCCTTCCCTTTACTAAAAAAGCTTTTTCCGTATTTTAATTCAAAAGATTCATCTGCAATGCAAATAAAATGGTGCATAGACTAGCACTGGCATTCAGTCCTAGGTGGGATGATCTTCTGATACTAAATCTTCTGATGGGATGATTTCCAGAAGAAAAGTGATGCCTGCAACTAAGGTGAGATTAAAAACTATTGCATCAGACTCATCTGAACACTAGCAAATAGATTCACCCTCCTGAACGGGCCCACTGTAGTCTAATTTAACCCCATGCTTCTCCATTACTTTGTTGACTTGATCTAAACCTCTGTGGTCTGTGCTTGTGTAATAATCATACAGTGATTGTAATATCATTTCATTTGTTCCAATGACATGGCATTTGAAGTATATCCTATTAAGAAGGAAAATGCAAAGGTGGTGTAGAGAGGGGTACATGAAAGAGGAGGATAATTACACCATGCTTTGTTGGAGTGAGCAATCAGGCTAGTGCAGCAGTGTAATATCAGAAACTGGCTAAGCAAGAACAAAGTTGCAACAACTGTGAATCAGAAACACATGACAAAAAGTAGTAAAGATTTGGGGGATGCATGTCTTAAAAAGTATATGGATGAATATCAGGGTCTGTACAGATAGCTAAATGGCAAACGGGCACCCAAGAATAAGGGCTTTCACTACAGACAAATTCTTACATTATTATATGTGATAGATTACAAAAAGATTAAGGATGACTATCTTAACCTAATAACAAAAGCTGGGGGAGGGAGGGAAGGAGGGAGAGAAGAGGGATGACATGAGCACTCAGTGAGCACAAAATCCAGATACTGAGAACAAAAATCAATCAAGAAACGAAAGGACACGAAGAGAAGAAACACTTCAATAGCCTCTACACCAGGGATTCTCAAACTTTTGTACTGGTGACCCCTTTCACATAGCAAGCCTCTGCGTGCAACCCCGCCCCTATAAATTAAAAACACTTTTTAATATTTTAACACCATTATAGATGCTGGAGGCAAAGTGGGGTTTGGGATGGAGGCTGATAGCTTGCGACCCCCCATGTAATAACCTCATGACCCCCTGAGGGGTCCCAACCCCCAGTTTGAGAACCCCTGCTCTACATCAATGCTAGGAGCCAGGGTAATAAAAGGAGCTGGAATTGCTCACTTATTAGCATAAATTCAATCTAGTTGGTATTATTTAAACTTGGTGGGATGATTCCTATGATTGGAATGTTAAAATCAATGGTTCTAACCTATTTAGGGACTATCAAGTGGGCAAATGGGAATACAGTGTGGCACTGTCAAAAATGGTATTACCTGTTTCCGAGTCACTGATAACTCGGAAGAACATGATCTTGAATGCTTATGGATCAATATCCTAACAGGTAAAGCATAAGACGGGGCATTAGTTGCCTCAAACCACCAAATCACACTAGGGAACAGCATGTCTGCTCCATTACACACCTATCTATAATGTGTATGGAAAAAAACTGTGTGATCATGGGAACTTCAATTTGAGTATTATATGCTGGAGGTACTAAAACATCCTTGGACTTTCTAAACATTATGGATGAGAATCTCCTAACTCAAAAAGTGTTGCATCCAACATGAGGAAATTCTATATTAGGCCTTGTCTTGACAGATGAAGAGGATCTGATCACAGAACTAAAAATTAATGGCAGCTTAGGTACAAGTGATCATGACTTAATCACATTTATATTGTGCAAACAGAATAAAGTCCAGACCAGTGATCTATATATACCTGATACTTTGAAAGGGCCAGTTTCACAAAGCTGAACACAATTATGAGCCAAATTAGCTGGGAGGAAGAATTTATTCAGAAAAATGTGAAATGATAATTGGGACTTGTTTAAGAACAAGTTACTAGAAGCCCAAAAAGCCACAATCCCATAATTGAGGAGAAACAGCCGTACTGTTTAAAAAACAGACCTAGCTTACGGGGGAAGTGAAGGCCGCTGTTAAAAATAAATATATATATGAAAGAAAGGGAAAGTTGATAGTAATGAATATAAACCAGAATCTAGGAATTGTAGAAAATTGATAGGGGAAGCAAACAGACATAAGCAGAAATCTATGGCCAGCAGAATTATGGACAATAAGATTGTTTAAAGTATATCAGGAACATAAAGAATCTTAACAATGGTATGAATCTACTACTAGATGGGAATGGTAGAATTATCAATAATGATGCAGAAAAGGCAGAAGTGTTCAATAAATACTTCTATTCTGTCTTTGGGATAAAAGAGATGATGTAGTCATATCATATAACAACACTCTTCCCATTTCACTAGTATCTCAGGAAGATGCTAAACAGTATCTACTAAAGTTAAACCTTGTTAAATCAGGAGATCAAGATAACTTGCATCCAAAAGTTTTACAAAATCTGTCTGAGGAGCTTGCTGGACTGCTGATAATGGTTTTCAATGAGTCTTGGAACATCAGGGAAATTCCAGAAGACTAGAAGAAAGTTAATGTTGTGCCAATATGTAAAGAGGGTAAATGGGATGACTCAGATAATTATAGAACTGTCAGACTGACATCATTCCCAGGCAAGATAACAGAGTGGCTCATATGGGACTTGATTAATAAAGAATTAAAGGAGAGTAATCCAATTAATGCCAATCAACATGGGTTTATGGAAAATATATCCTGTCAAATTAACTTGATTTTTTTTTATGAGATCACAGGTTTGTTGATAAAGGTAATAGTGTTAATGTAATATATTTAGAGTTCTGTAAGGCATTTGACTTGGTACTACATGACATTTTGGAAAAAAAATTATAATATAAAATTATAGTGGCGCACATTAAATGAATTAAAAACTGGATAACTGATAGGTCTTAAATGTATTGTACGTGTAAACAGGGAATCATCATTGACTGGGTCTGTTTCTAGTGGGGTCCTGGAGGGATTGGTTCTTGGCCCTAAACCAGCATTTCTCAAACTGGGGTCCACAGATTGCTGGGGGTCTGTGAGAGTACTCCAGGAGGTCCGTGGGCCCCACTGATCAGCTCCTCCCCCTCTCTCCCAGCACCTCCTGCACGCAGGGGAAAAAATGGTTACTTACCATCTTGTAACTCTTGTTCTTCGACATGTGTCACTCATGTCAATTCCAATAGGTGTGTGCGCGTGCGCGCGCCACGTGCATGGTCGTTGGAAGGTTCTAGCCTAGCGGTACCCATCGGGTCAGCTATGGAGCCCCCTGGAGTGGCGTCTTCATGGCGGTGTATATGGTCCCCTGCCGACTCGCCACCTGCTCAGTTCCTTCTTGCCGGAATACTCCGACATAGGGGAGGCGGGCGGGATTTGGAATGGATATGAGCAACACATCTCGAAGAACAACAGTAATGAGATAGTAACCATTTTTTCTTCTTCAAATGCTTGCTCATGTCCATTCCAAGAGGTGACTCCCAAGCAGTTTCCATGGAGGAAGAGTTGGAGTTCACCAAGTTGCTGACTGAGGTGCTGCCCTGCTGAAGGCCACATCGTCTCTCGCTTGTTGAGTGATGGCATAGTGCAGCATGAAGGTGTGGATGGAAGACCACGTTGTTGCCTTGCATATGTCCTGAATAGGGACTTGCGTGAGGAATGCAGCGGAAGAAGCCTGAACTCTTGTGGAGTGCGCCATCAGTGTAAGGGCTGGAATCTTAGCCAAGTCATAGCACGTTCTGATTCAGGATGCGATCCACGACGAAATGCATTGAGATGAAATGGGAAGCCCTTTCATCCTTTCAGCGATTGCAATAAAGAGTTGTGGTGACTTACGAAATGGCTGTGTGTGTTCAATGTAGACGGCTAGGGCATGCCTGACATCCAGAGAATGGAGTACTTGCTATCTGTTGCTGGCATGAGGTTTAGGAAAGAATACCACTAGAAATAATGTCCTGGTTTACATGGAAGTGGGAGACTACCTTGGGTAGGAACTCTGGGTGAGGGCATAGCTGCACCTTGTCTTTATAAAAACCCATGTAGGGGGGCTCGGAAGTCAGCGCTCTGAGTTCAGAGACCCGTCTGGCTGAGGTTATGGCCACCGGAAAAAAACACCTTCTAGGACAGGTAGGATATGGGGCAGGTTGCCATGGGCTCGAAGGGGGACCCCATAAGTCTGGAGAGAACCAGGTTGAGATCCCACTGGGGAACGGGTTGCCACACCTGCGGATAAAGCCTATCCAAGCTCTTGAGAAAATGACCAACCATGGGATGTCCAAAGACTGACCTACCCACCACAACTAGGTGGAAGGCCAAGATGGCAGCCAGGTGCACCTTAAAAGATGATATTGCCAACCCCTGTTGTTTCAGGTAGAGAAGGTAGTAGCACAACGGGAATAGGGGCTTGCTGAAATACGTTTCTGTAGGGACCAAATGGAGAAATGCTTCCACTTTGCCAGGTATGTTGTGCAACTGGAGGGTTTCCTGCTCCCCAATAGGACTTCCCTAACAGGTCCTGAGCACTGCAGTTCAACCTAGTTCAGCCATGGAGTTTCCACACCATGAGGTGGAGGGACTCCAGGTTGGGGTGCTGTAGTTGACTGTGGTCCTGTGTGATGAGGTCCGGGAGCATAGGAAGGGCTACTGGCCTGTCCACTGATAGGTTCAGCAGCGTGATGAACCAGTGCTGTTGGGGCCACGCTGGTGCTATGAGGATCACTGAAGCCCTGTCCTGCCGAACCTTGAGGAGGACCTTGTGTATGAGGGGGAAAGGCGGGAACGCATATAGCAGGTGACCCGTCCACAGTAGGTGAAAAGCATCCGCTCTGGAGCCTTGGCTGTGGTTCTGAAAGGAGCAGAACAGCTGACACTTTCTGTTGCTCCGCGTCATGAACAGGTCCACGTAGGAATAGCCCCACCTCTGGAAGATCGAAAGGGCAATGCCCGCTCTGAGTGACCACTCTGAGTACTGAACAAGTGGCTGAGGTGGTCTGCTAGTTAGTTCTCTGCTCCCAGCAGATATGAGGCCTGTAGCTGGATGGAGTGTGCAACGCAGAAGTCCCACAGTTGGAGAGCTTCCAGGCACAGGGGAGAGGAGCGAGCACCACCCTGTTTGTTTATATAGAACATCACTGTGGTGTTATCCATCATCACTGAGAAACACTTGCCCTGAAGATGGGCCTGGAACGTCTGGCAAGCCAGTCGAACGGCTCTCAGCTCCCTGACATTGATATGCAGCGATAGTTCTAGTGACCACAGGCCTTGAGTTCTGATACTGCCCAGGTGTACTCCCCAGCCCATCTCCGATGTGTCCATGACCAGCAACAGTGAGGGCTGAGGCTTAGCAAAGGGCACTCCCACACAGACCACCCGAGGTTGTAGCCACCAGCTTAGGGGACTTGAGAATCAAGGGTGGGAGGGTAACGAGTCTGTCCAGAGGGTCCCGGCTGGGTCTGTATACCCTCGCCAACCAAGCCTGGAGGGGGCAAAGGAGCAATCTGGTGTGTTGTAACATGTACGTGCAGGCCACCATATGTCCCAGAAGCTTCATGCAGTTTCTGGCTGTAATTTTAGGAAACCGGCAGAGGCTCTCTGATGCTTTGGAACCAGGACTTCGGCAGGGAAGCTCTAGCTCTGGTGGAGTCCAGGAGAGCCCCAATAAATTCTATTTTTTGGGTTGGGGCTAGGGTAGACTTGGGCCTGTTCAGAATGAGCCCTAGCCTCCTGAAAGTGGCATGTGCCAATGCCACATGCTCTTGCAATTGTACTCGAGAATTGCCCTTGATGAGCCAGTCGTCCAGGTACGGAAAAACCTGTACCCTGCCTTTGCAGAGGAAGGCTGCCACAACTGCCATGCACTTTGTGAACACACAAGGGGCCATTGAAAGCCCAAAAGGGAGCACAGTGAACTGATAGTGTTGGCTGCTGACCACGATTCTCAGGAATCATCTGTGCACTGGAATAATTCATATATGGAAGTACACATCCTTGAGGTCAAGGGCAGCGTACCAGTCCCCCAGATCCAGAGAAGGAATGATAGTGGCCAGAGAGACCATATGAAACTTCAGTTTTCTTATAAATGTGTTGAGGTTTCGCAGATCCAGGATAGGCCTGAGCCCCTCTCTGGCCTTAGGGATGAGGAAATATTGGGAGTAGAATCCCCTGCCCCTGAAGTCCTGAGGAACCTCCTATATCACCCCTGTAGAAAGAGTTGCCCGTGAGGGGTCTCTGAACAGGGACAGGGAAGGTGGGTGGTAGGGCACAGAACTAGATAGAATATCCCACCCCCACCATGCTCAGGACCCAGCGATCTGAAGTAATCTGGGCCTAGGCATGGGAGAAGTGGGACAGACGATTCACAAAGGGAGGGAAAGGATCCAAGACTTGGGCTGATGCTCCGTCCTTGGGCACACTTTCAAAAGTTTGGCTTTGAGCCGAGGGACTGCTTGCAGGAGCCCTGGCCGGAGAAGGACTGTAGAGGATGCTTTCTGTGGTTTCTGCCCCTCCGTTGACCATCGGGTCTTAGTCCTCCACAACCTCCACAGTTTACATGTTGAGGTTCTGGGCCACCCTCCTAAGAAGGTCCTGGTGGGCTTTTACGTCCATTGCCGGGAGGGATGTAGTAGTGCCAGCTACTACTTCGTCTGCTGAGGAAGAAGATGAGGCTCGAGGTGGGACAGGGTCTTTTTGCTCCTCTGGTTCCCTGGTGACGTGCTCAGCGACATCCACCACTGCTGCGACTGGGAACCGCGGGCGTTGGTGGCTCTGACAATGCACCCGATCCGGGAGGCCCAGGGTGTGGACCCCGAGGTGGGTCCTCAGGAGCCCTGGAAGTCTCGGGGGTGAACAACATTGCGGGGCGGGGTGAGGGGGAGGGGCACCACAGGCAACGGAAACTACTGATGCCGCCCTGGAACTATGCCCTTGAGCCTGGTGATAGGCTCAAGGTGTCCAAAAGGGCCATTGTGCTTGGCCCTGCCACTGGGGTGGCCAGGATACCATTGGTACTGAGGGATTCTCCGCTCTACGGTGCCAAGACCAGTGCCGGGATCTTGAGTGGTACTGGCTGTGTCAGGACACAAATGACTCCACCTCTGACTCAGAGGAACAGTCCGAGCCCGACCAGGGAGGAGTGGACCCCGAGGATGCTGGGAAGCGGCACCGAGGCGATGGGGAACGGTGCCGCATCATGGTGTTCATGCCCTTGTGCCACATAGGTGGTGCCCCAAGTGGTGTCTGCACCTGAACCAGTGCCTGGGAATGCAAAGTGGGGGACTGTGCCATCATGGCAATCAAGTTCCATGCTGCCTCGGAAGCATCTGGTGTGGAGGGAAGGTCCAGGTCCTCCTCCAACACCTTCCAGACTGGGGAGTCCACCGACACCAGACTCGATGGACCTCCTCTCGAGGCTGGAGTCGATCGTGTCAGTACTGATTTGGTGTCCCAGCGTGGGATGCACCATACTGGTGTCCTGTGTGCTTTTCTTCGTGGGGGAACGGTCCCCTCTCTGCCTTTTTCTTCTCATGCAGCCCCAGGGATTGTGATGGGTGTTGCACTGATAAGCTGCCTTCCGCACCGGGGACCAGTGCCCATGCTCCTTATGCAAGTCCTTCCTTGGTGCCCCTCACCGAGGCTGGTGCTGCCTCTTGTGCCAGTTGAGGCAGGAGAGGGGACTCCATTAAAAGGAATTTCAGATGATAGTCTCTCTGTCTTTTGGTTCTGGGCTTGAAGCCTCTGCAAATACTACATCTGTCCTGCAAATATCTCTCTCCCAGGCACTTCAGACAAGCAGCGTGCGGATCCCCTTTGGGCATAGGCTTACCACACCTATCACATGGCTTGAACCCCTGATGCTGCGGCATGCCCCAGATGGGGAAAATCTTAGCTGAGGGAGGGGGAACGTCCCAACTTAAACTTACTCACTCACTAACTACTATGAGAACGATTAACAACTATGTACAGGAAAAAACCACTAGGAAAGCACTTGCTAAAGCAAGAGACAAGTTGTTCCAATGACCATCACTGGCGGTAAGAAGGAACTGAGCAGGCGGTGGGTCAGCAGGGGACTATCTACATCGCCACGAGGGCGCCACTTCAAAGGGCTCCACAGCCGACCCAATGGGTACTGCTAGGGTAAAACCTTCTGACGATCATGCACGTGGCATGCGCACACACCTATTGGAATGTACATGAGCAAGCACTCAAAGAACAGCAGCTGTTCAGCGGCATGCAGGAGGCACTGGGAGGGAGGGGGAGAAGAGGGGATGGGATGCACTCGGGGGAGGGAGTGGAAAGAGGCAGGGAAGAGGAGGGGCAGGGATAGAGTGGGGCAGGAAGGGGGGGCGGGGCCTGGGGCTGAACTGGGGGTCTGCAAAAAATTTTAAATCAAAATGGGGGTCCTTGGGTTGCTAAAGTTTGAGAACCACTGCCCTAAACTATTTATATTTTTATCAATGACCTGGAAAAAAAAATCATTACTGATAATGTTTGCAGTTGACATAAAAACTGGGGGAGTGGTAAATAATAAAGAGAGCTGATACAGAGCAATCTGGATTATTTGGTAAGCTGGGCACAAGCAAACAATGTGTGTTTTAATGTGGCTAAATGTATACATCTAGGAACAAGGAATGTAGGCCATACTTACATGATTTGGGGGGGGGGACTCTATCCTGGGAAGCAGTGAGTGAAAAAGATTTGGGGTTACAGTGGATAATCAGTTGTACATGAGCTCCCAGTGTGATGCTCTGGTCAAAAGGGCTAATACAATCCTTGGATGCATTAACAAGGGAATCTCGAATAGAAGTAGAGAGGTTATTTCACCTCTTTATTTGGCATTGTCGTGACCATTGCTGGAATACTGTGTCTACTTCTGGTGCCCACAATTCAAGAAGGACGTTGATAAATTGGAGAGGGTTCAGAGAAGAGCCACAAGAACGATTAATGGATTAGAAATCCTGCCTTATAGTGATAGACTCAAGGAACTCCATCTATTTTGCTCAACAACGAGAAGGTTAAGGGATATCTTGATTACAGTCTCTAAGTACCTACATGGGAAACACATATTTAAAAATGGACTCTTCAGTCTAGCAGAGAAAGGTACATGTTCCAATGGCTGGAAGCTGAAGCTAGACAAATTCCAACTGTAAATGAGGCATACGTTTTTAATAGTGAGAGTAATTAACCACTGGAACAATTTGCCAAGGGCTGCAGTGGATTCTCCATCACCGACAACTTTTAAATCAAGGCTGGACTTTAAAAAATAAAATAAAATAAATAATGCTCTAGGAATTATTTTGGGGAAATTCTATGGCCTCTCTTATACAGGAGGTCACTCTAGATTATCACAATGGTCCCTTCTGGCCTTGAAATTTCTTAATCTATTAGCACAGTATGGATCTTTGGACCCCACGCTCCCAATGTCCAAGCAACATAAGAGGTTTGCTGCTACTCCTTCTAAGCTAATAGAATTAGCCCTTTAGTTTGAGTAATAGAGAGTCATGGTTTTAAATCAAAGTCTTGGGTTCAATACCCACCCTGATGATTGCAAGGAGTCATTATACAAAAAGAAAGTTTTAAAAAATTAGAAGTAAGAAATATAACAATTTGTATTTGCTAGAGATCCCATTTCCCCCTAGAAATATTTTGTACCTCAGGTCCAATGTTCAGGTAGCAGTCAATGGCCAGTACAGGGTTCTTGAAGTTATGGATGGCCTTTGGAAAGAGTTTGTATGTTGCATGCTGAAGGAATTTCTCCAGAAGGAACTGAGCTGGGGCTGCCAGCAGTGTGTGTTCACTGTCTGGGGCACAGACATACTGAAGAGGCATTATTGGGGCCACGCTCTCCGATACCTACAATGAAAATGATGGAACCTCTTTCAGCCAACACTCTGTAGGTTGCATCTTCACTGAATGTACAGTTTGCCTTCTTGGGGCTATGTTACTGTAATTCCCACTTGGTAAATAAGCTGCAAAACCCCAGAACATGCAACCCAGTGGTACCACATGGAAATAGCAGAAACTGTGATTTTTTTGTTCTTTGATTGTTAAGCACGTTTGTGAATATCTCAATGCATAAGGACAGAAAATAAAAATACAAATAATTTAAATTCAAAAGCAACACTATTTACTACAATACCCCCCATTCACCCTACACCACTCACACAACCTCAGAGATTCAACTCTCCCCTTATGGCCCATTAGGCAAAAGACTTTATATACAGAATGTCACACAGTACAATTAGTCAACTAGTTCCAACTCTGTTGGATGCACAGAGAATAATTAGCCACTACCCCCTAAGCATTCAAATCTGGGGGGTGTTAGCACCAGTGTCCCATCTGATCTGAACTACAGGACTAGGTATGAACAGTAGCAAGAGAGAGTTTAAAGGAATCAGGAAACCAGACCAAGATAGGATTTCAAGATTAAAACCAAACGCCTTGCATTATACCTCATCTGAAAGCTGATACAGTTCATCGAGCACAGGTAAAATGAACTGTGCATGAAACACCATTTAGTAGCAAGCAGCACATTCTGCAATAGCCAGAGTCTGCAGGTGGATTTCCAGAGTACTTTGAAATTTCAAAGCCTGTGTAAAATGTTTCTTCTTATCAACAACAGCAATGACTGAAGATCACCACAAACCACTAGAGACTGGAAATGACTACATATATTTATCTATCCCACATGAATTTAGAAAACCTTTAAACTTGAGTTTAGAAAAATTTATCCACTTCGGATTAGAATTTAGATTTGAGAGTTCCTAATTCAAGCCTTACTCAGCCAAAGAAATCCGTGAATTAACTAGTAATTATTTAATCAGCTTTCAAATCCCAGTTTGTTCTTGGTGTCTCCATTATAATGGAGGAGTTGTGACAGACTCCCAGGATTACTGCTAGTGATAGAGAAATTATTAATATTTATTACTACTTGCATTGAGATAGTACATAGCAGGTCCAGCCATAGTGCTAGACGCTGTTCAAACACAGAACAGACTTTCTCTGACACACTAAGTAAACATCCAAATTTTGACCTTCATGGAAACAATGGCAAAGTACCAGTTTTGTCTCCTGCACATAGCTCGTTTTCAAACATGCAAAACTCACCATGATTTTTGGCTTAATGGCAAAGTCCTTTTGCCCTCCCACCTGGATGTGTTTCTTCATGAGACTGAAGTTGTTAAAGCGGCAGATGAGAAGGCCACTGCTGTTTGTTCTCAGGTTAAAATCTACATCTTCACAGAAGTACCTAGATATTAAACACAGATTCACTAAACTGATTGTAAAAAGAAAAGGAGTACTTGTGGCACCTTAGAGACTAACCAATTTATTTGAGCATAAGCTTTCGTGAGCTACAGCTCACATGACTGTGGGGTTAGGAATAAGGGAAGTGTTGGTCACTATGGCATTAGGAAACTTCACAGTCTTTCACTGGATCACAGAATTCCATTGTATAATTTCATCATGAGACATTTCCTCTAGCATTATACCGTAGGGGTGATTTAACTTTCTAATTCCAAACTCTTCATGGAGTGCTGAGTGAAAAAATGTCCTGCAATGAAACGTACCTAACAAATGACAGCACGACAGTTTGTGTATAACACGACAGGCCCCTGTATTTCATAGCTGTGTGCTGCTGGCTGTAACAGCAAGGGAACATACTGTATATTTTAAAAGCCAAATAAATCTTAGGCACAGGGTTACTTGGACAAAAATCAGGAAAGGGACTCTTCCTGTTAAGATTGGTTATTTCTTTGCCAATCAGTTAGCAACCAAGATTTTCCAGTATTATGAAGCATGGCTAGTGTAGCTCTCGGATCACTGGGAAATCCTGATTGGCCAGTGAGGTTTGTTTTCATACAGGTTTGATGTTCCATTCTAGCACTTGTTAAAGAAAAACTGTACCCCAAAACTGGAATGATTTATAATGAATTAATTTATCCCTGGGGTGGAGGAGAGAAAGGAGTGTTCTCTGTTATGGTACAAGAGGAGCAGCTGACCAAGGTTGTGAACATTTGTGATCATTCTTCCTATTCTCCATTGTGATGTGCCCTTGCATAGTGCTGGTGCAATTCAGTAGGACTTAGCATTGCCCGCAGGGAAAGAAAAACAGTCAGTGCATGGAATCTAGATGCAGGGCTTCCACCTCCCCACCAGGTGCTGTTTTTATACCACGTAAGGACTCATCTGAGTGGAGACTGGAAAAATGGAGTCAGGATAGTGAGCACCAGGGTTAAGATGGAAAGAAAGACAGACTGGGAGAAAGACAGACAGTGGGTGGGTGAGGAAGGAGAGAAAAGGCCAGATTGAAGCTACAGGAGTTTAAAAAAAAAAAAACAACCACACGCAGAGAAGACCTAAAATACAAGAGAGAACCAGGAAGAAATCAGAAGAGGAGAGGCAGAAAATCCATCCTGCTAGGGACAGCACCTTTTGTCAGTCACAGGAAGCTCTGCTTCCAGAAATGCATCGGCAAGTGGCAGGAATCCGTAGGGAAGCGCAGCTCACCTGACTGAAGATAAGAGATCGGGAAAACACTGAAAGTATTTGAGACAAAATACATGAAGGGAGGACGGCTGTTGTATTTCTTATGGAGCTAAATTGCTTCCAGATTTTATCTGTCATTGTTTTACAGAGAAAACCTCTGCTCCCTCGCCTTTATTTCTCACTTTCCATCAGTGTTTGGAATTAAAAACCTATAGCAAATTCACTTGCTCCAGTATTTGCCATTTCTCTCCGTTTCTATCCTCTCACCTGAAGGCATCAATTCCATTCTACAGTTCTCCATAAGAGCTTTGTCACAAGCAGGATTTGAAGCAGAATCCACTCCCTTTGCTAAATAAGACTACATTTTATATTTCCTCCACTTTGAGCTACCCCAGTCTGCGTCCCACTGACTCTAAGGTCTCTACCTCCATCAGCAATACAAACTGTCTCTCTATGTGTTGACCAAATTCCAGCTTGCATTGTTCATGGTATGGATGCCACAGTTCTCTCATCTGTATTACTTATGATGCAAGAATTTTATACTTTTAATTTTATATGAATTTTATTCATAAATGAGATGCTTCATCCAGTGGCAGGGACAAACTTGTAGTAGTAGAATGCCTTCAGGTGAGAGGATAGAAAGGGAGAGAAATGGCAAATACTGGAGCAAGTGAATTTGCTATAGGTTTTTAATTCCAAACACTGATGGAAAGTGAGAAATAAAGGCAAGGGAGCAGAGGTTTTCTCTGTAAAACAATGACAGATAAAATCTGGAAGCAATTTAGCTCCATAAGAAATACAACAGCCATCCTCCCTTCATGTATTTTGTCTCAAATACTTTCAGTGTTTTCCCGATCTCTTACCTTCATTCAGGTGAGTTGCGCTTCCCTACGGATTCCTGCCACTTGCCGATGCATTTCTGGAAGCAGAGCTTCCTGTGACTGACAAAAGGTGCTGTCCCTAGCAGGATGGATTTTCTGCCTCTCCTCTTCCGATTTCTTCCTGGTTCCCTCTTGTATTTTAGGTCTTCTCTGCGTGTGTTTTTTTTTTTTTTTTTAAACTCCTGTAGCTTCAATCTGGCCTTTTCTCTCCTTCCTCACCCACCCACTGTCTGTCTTTCTCCCAGTCTGTCTTTCTTTCCATCTTAACCCTGGTGCTCACTATCCTGACTCCATTTTTCCAGTCTCCACTCAGATGAGTCCTTACGTGGTATAAAAACAGCACCTGGTGGGGAGGTGGAAGCCCTGCATCTAGATTCCATGCACTGACTGTTTTTCTTTCCCTGCGGGCAATGCTAAGTCCTACTGAATTGCATCAGCACTATGCAAGGGCACATCACAATGGAGAATAGGAAGAATGATCACAAATGTTCACAACCTTGGTCAGCTGCTCCTCTTGTACCATAACAGAGAACACTCCTTTCTCTCCTCCACCCCAGGGATAAATTAATTCATTATAAATCATTCCAGTTTTGGGGTACAGTTTTTCTTTAACAAGTGCTAGAATGGAACATCAAACCTGTATGAAAACAAACCTCACTGGCCAATCAGGATTTCCCAGTGATCCGAGAGCTACACTAGCCATGCTTCATAATACTGGAAAATCTTGGTTGCTAACTGATTGGCAAAGAAATAACCAATCTTAACAGGAAGAGTCCCTTTCCTGATTTTTGTCCAAGTAACCCTGTGCCTAAGATTTATTTGGCTTTTAAAATATACAGTATGTTCCCTTGCTGTTACAGCCAGCAGCACACAGCTATGAAATACAGGGGCCTGTCGTGTTATACACAAACTGTCGTGCTGTCATTTGTTAGGTACGTTTCATTGCAGGACATTTTTTCACTCAGCACTCCATGAAGAGTTTGGAATTAGAAAGTTAAATCACCCCTACGGTATAATGCTAGAGGAAATGTCTCATGATGAAATTATACAATGGAATTCTGTGATCCAGTGAAAGACTGTGAAGTTTCCTAATGCCATAGTGACCAACACTTCCCTTATTCCTAACCCCACAGTCAATGAATAGGTGCTGATAATAAACAGAGAACTGGGAGATAAAAGAACTCCTGCAATACCACACCCAATATGCACACCCATTACAGTGCAGTAGCTTTGCAGCTGTGGGTTACCATGATGTTATCAGAACTGCTTGATATGTTTCTTTTAGCCTTTTAATACAGACTCTCTTTCTGGGTGACCACTCTTTCACAATGTTGTAGTAGGTTCGTGCATGGATGTTTTGTGATGACAACATAACACGGTTACTCATAATCTGTATTTTTAGATTTTTGTGGTTTTATTTCTTGAAATCACATACGACTGGTTTTTGTTAAAATCATATACAAAACATCCATTTGTTCCCTATGCATGCTTCTTTTTTGTATGCAGTTCCTATGTCATAGAGAGAAGGGGGGCTAACTCTCACTTTGAACAGCTCATTTTGATGCAACACGAATGTGACATCAGAAGTAACTCAACCAATCATACAGTTGACTTTAGTTTGTTTGGATACTGCAGTCTTATTACAATGCTGCGCACATCATTCTGTGTTTTTTTTAAAGTGGTATTTTGTGGCCCTGACCTCACAGCCATGAAAGTACCACTCTCTGTTTTTACTATGGCTATGAAACATAACTATTAGCTGGCAGGGAGATTTTTTTACTGTATTTGTTGAATCACTTTTGCATACCTGTTTAGATCATATTGCACGTTCTGGGTCAGGTCTACGTTGAGCAGTATGAAGTCATGCACATGGCATCTGGAGAATGAAGGTTTTGATCCCCTGGAATTCAACTTGCTGTTCCATTTCTGAATACCCAGTATTGCATAATGAACAATTTTTGGTGTGGCTTCAATGTGCTGTAGAACACTCTTCAAAGACACATTCTTACTGGTACTCCCTGGCTCCATGGACTGGCTATGAAATGTAATCATGTATCACATATGTGTTTTAGATCTCTGCTACTATATTATTGTGTAATGTTTAGATAAGGATCCTTTTTTGCTAGGTGCTGTACAAATACATAATTGTATATTCATGCACACACATGGAAGGAACATCTACATTATTATAAATAGCTAATGTAAGTGCCACCCTCACCTCTACCCCTCAATCCAGTCATCGTAAGCATACAGACTTTCCAAGAGTGGTGGGTATTACTGGTGAGATATATGGAGAGGCAGAAGGAAGTAGCTTTATGAATCAATTTAGGAAAGGCATTTCCTAAATAAGGTGCAGTGTGGGAGAAGGTAAAAATAATTGAGTGGCATGGCATAATGCCTTCTAGAAAATTAAGACTCCCAAATAAAGAATTTTAATTGAGAAACAAAAAACCCCCCAGAATAGTCAAGCCGATAAAAACAAACAACCAAAATGTTCTTTCCCACTGGCAAGTCAACTGATAGAAAGGCTTAGGTAAACTCTATGTCAAAAACTGATCAGTTTTACAAGAGAGAGCAGAGAAAGTGATCGAGTCAATCACAACACTAGCTAATGGACAGAAAACACTAATTGAGATGAAATAATTGGAGATAAAATGTCTGCAAAATGACATGCAACTGTTAATTGTGAAGTTATCTGAAATGTCATGCACACAATAGTAACAGCTTTGAATCATTACTAAGGGTATGTCTACACTGCAATCAGAGGTGTGCCTGCAGCATCTGTAGACATTCCTGAGCTAACTTTAACCTGCTTAGCTCAAATAACAAATCGCAGTGAAGCTGCGGCACCTGGATTAGCTGCTTGAGTACATGCCCAGGAGTCCTGGGTGGGCTTGTACAGCCCGTGCTGCTGTGGCTTCACTGCTATTATCTGAGCTAGCTAGACCACAACTAATTCGGGCATGTCTACATGTGCTGCCGTCACATCTCTGATGGCAGTGTAGACATATCCTAAGTGAAAAGCAGAGTATAATTTTTAAATTCTGCTTTGACTATTTTAAGCAGCCATTTTTTTTAGTTATCACCAATTGCTAGAGATGGGCGCAAGCTACAAAGTGTGCATCCAGATTGGAATACTGCAAAAGTTTGGGGTGGGCTGTGGCTTTGGCTGGGACCCATCTGACTGTTCCATTGTTCGTGAAAAGTTAATTTACCTGGACTGTTCTTGGACACTGTGAATGTTCCATAAGACACAAGAGTCATCCATGACAACAATGAACGGCCAGACACACTGACGTTTGACTCCTAGTTCTTCCAAGCGGTTTCTCTCTAGTTCTAGATTGTGGTAGGAAAGTTCTTTAATAAGGAATCTGGCAGCACCTGGGAGAATACATGGCACAGAACAACTTCTGTAGGACACTAATGAGAACTTTACTGCAGCTACTGTTTTCATGCAAAAAAAGATATAATATTAAAAAAGAAAGCCACCAATATTATACAGCACAGCACCTTGAAAGTTACAAGGTCAGAAACACGTCTTAGCATGTGTACATTTTCAAATGTATTTGCCAATCCAGGCCCACCTAGGAGGGGTAAGTGGCATCTTCAAATATTATTTATTAGTACGAATAATGCGTTTGGCACTGCACAATCTACAAAAAGAAAGCTTATACGCTCTTTGGGATAGGGACTATGTAAAAGACAGATATAGGGAAGGTAGAACACACTGGAAAACCAGAGAGGATGATTTAGTGTTGTTGATTTTTCTATTTTTATTACACATGTGGACATCAAGAAAAATGGGGCATTTTAAGAGTACTTAGAACCAAGAGAGGATAGTGGCTTGACCATAGGCGGCGCATGAGTCTTCCGTTTGGGAAGGCTTACACATGAGCGCCGGGAGCTCCCTAGAATTGGGGGGCCACTGGAGACCAGACCGTGGCCCTGCCCCCCCTCTACCTCTTCCCCTGATGCCCTGCCCTTGCGCTACCTCTTCTCACCCCCTGCTTCACCCCCTCCCCAATGCCCCCTGCCCACCGCTCGCTCCTCTCTGCTTCTTCCTCCAAGCTCCCCCCACCCAGTGCTCACTGCTCTGTGCCCCCGGCACCTGCTCCTCTGTGCCTCTTCCCCCGAGGCCTGCCTGCTCCTCTCCATGGTGGGCCTCAGGGCAAGAGGCAGAACAGGGGCGGAGCCACAGTCCGGGCACGGTGGGCCCCTACTTCTAGGGAGCTTCACTTCCAGTGCTCCAAAGGCAGGGGGCCAGCGAGTCTCCACAGGGAGGTGACCCACATCGCATCCATGGCATTTGCCCACCTGCATGGCCAGCCTCTTTTTGGGTAGCCTCCCCCAGCCTCTTATACACACCCCCATGGACTTCATCTTGTGTGAGTTGAGGGAACTCAATCCCTTGTGGGAAGAGTTTAACCTCGAATAGGATTGGACCCAAAGTTCAACTATAATTGACCCTCCTGAACGTACAGCTGCAGTTTCATCTTGTTAAATAGTGACATCACTTGTAAAGTGACTGGACGAGGCATTCAGGCTGCAGTGCTGAAAAGATGAATGCAATTTGCCTACAAATCAGCAGTTCTCAAACTGTGATTTCAAAAGCTGTTGGTTAATAGGAAACTGAATCACTGGTGGAACAGGAGCTGCTGGCAGGTTAAGAATGACCATGTAAGAAGGCAACTGGACAGAGGGTTCTGTGGAGTATGGAGGGAATATAATGGAACAGCAGGGAAATGTGCAGGGGCAACGAAAAAAAACAGGCCACAGGAAAAAATATAAAGACATAGGTTGAGAAAGGGCCCAGGGAGCACAGAAGCAAGTGCCAGGAGCAAACAGAGAGAGGAGAACAGAGAAGAGTGTGACTGGGGAGAGAAGAAATGAAGAGCAGAAGCAGATAGCTAGATTAACTGTGTTCAAAAAGGATAAAACAATTATCACATTAAAGGGAGTTAAAAGATATTAAATACTGCACTAATATCCCTTTCTAAACGATCATCTGTACGTGACTGCTGTAGTTGTCACGTGTTATGCGATCATGACCAGGAGAGGCAGGTGTTCAGGGCCAGTGCAAGGATGTTTCGCGCCCTAGTCGAAACTTCCACCTTGCGCCCACGCCCCCTGCCCCAAGCCCGTGGCAGCTCCCCGCTCCCCAAGGCACCCCCCTGCAGCAGCTCCCTGCTGCCGCCCCTCCCCTCTCCTCTCCCTCGGCCCGGAGACCCGTGCGGCAACTCCCCGCCGCTCCCTCCCTCCCTCCCCCCCCTCGGCCCGGGGAGCCGTGCGGCAACTCCCTCTGCCCCCTCCTTCACTCCCTCTCCTCGGCCCGGGGAGCCGTGCGGCAGCTCCCCACCCCAGCTCACCTCTGCTCTGACTCCTCCCCAAGCACGCCGCCGCCGCTCCACTTCTCCCGCCTCCCAGGCTTGCGGCGCCAATCAGCTGTTTGGCGCCACAAGCCTGGGAGGGAGAGAAGCAGAGCGGGGCGGCGTGCTCAGGGGAGGAGGCGGAGCAGAGGTGAGCTGGGGCGGGAAGCAGTTCCCTTGTGCAGCGCTGCCGCCCCCCGTTACTTGCTCCAGGCGGCCCTCCCCGCACCCCCCTGCCCCAGCTCACCTCCACTCCACCGCCTCTCCACAGCACACTTTTAGCCACCCCCAAACACTTGGCGCCCTAGGCGACCACCTAGTTCGCCTAGTTGTTGCACCGGCCCTGCAGGTGTTGAGCTCTGAGTTAGAGAAATCCTGCTTTCAACGTAACACATCGTTTTAGTGCCTCTTACCAACTCCAGCATTGTTGAACGTGCCTGGCAGGACCAGCATGATGTGGTTGGGCCAGTATTTACGGTACAGTGGCATTTCATACTCCTTGACCACTAGGAGGTGAAGGTGACTGATGCCTTCCATAGCATGGTAAAGGTTCAAGAGGCCATGCTCATGGCGGCCACTTGAAGGAGTGAAGATAGGACTCTTTACTGCATTCAAATTCTGCTGAAAGATCAAACAGGAAATGGTTAAACTCTAGAAAGACAGTTCGGTCCTGATTGACTCTTTCCATCGGAAAAAACAGAATAGCTCAAGTAACATTTATTTTTATTATTATTTATTGTAGCACCTACGACATGCTAGTTGCTTTCTAGACAGTCAAGATGGGATGGTCCTTGCCCCAAGCAGCTCACAGTCTCAGGAGAGTCCAACACAAAGGTCACGAGAAGACATCAGACAAATAGGGATTTTTTTCAGTCAAGCCAACTAGATTCATGGTAGGCAGCCAGAAGGAGGATGTAAGAGGCATACACCCACCTTGTCCGACACAAGAGGGAGACGCATGCTTTCCAGGTGCTTTCCCTGCTTGCTGAAGACAAAGTGGTTCTCCTTGGACTTGGGGATTATAAAATGAAGCTGAACCTCTTCTCCTAACATTGAGGAGGAGAACGTAAACGCATGCAGGGTGGAGTCAGTCATCTGCATTGAAGAGAATAACAGGAGAAAATGGTCAACACACTAATCAGATAAAGAGGCCACACACCAACACAAACATGTGGCACAGCAATTTCAATTGCATTTTGAAATGATGGAAGCAGCTGGAAACAAATGGAAAATATATTTTCCGATGGTAACTGAAGGTGGCTTTGTTATAGTCACATTTTCCCCTTATCCAGCAGAATTAATTAGGTATGCAGCTTGTCAGTCTAATAATATAATCACCTTCCTGTGGCCCAATTGTGCTCCTGCTGAAGTCAGCGTTAGAAATTACTCACAAATGTACACAGAGCACTGGAAAATGAGTCAGGAAACAACCTACCCTATCAAAGTCTGCCCAGGACATTCAAAAACATATACACACATACATACATGAGAGAGAGAGAGAGAGAGTGAATGGCACAGGCCTATACATGCTTCTTATAAACATATAGCCTACAGAACATGTTTCTATCACAAAATATGTAAAAGGCCAAGCTTTCAGAAAATCTTTGGGATTCACATTACACAGGTATGTAAAATAGATTACCTTTAAATTACTGCCAGTTTCACAATATGATGAAACTTCAGAAAATCACAACAGGTCAGTACTGTAAACACCCCAACAGAACACATTACAATTTATATACAATATATCCACATATTCCAAGCTAGTTAGGGTGCAGTCAAGGGAACCCTTCCTACCTTGTAATCAACTAGAAATTATGAACTACATCAGTCTGCTACAAGTTGTCTGAAAAGCAAAGGAGTAAACCTAAAAGCACTTTCTGCAGAAAAGGCTTGGTGAGCTTCTTCCATTTTAAATTATGCCTCCCTGTTTAGCAATTGATGGCTTTAACTCATTCCTTAAACTGTTAGTCAGAACTGTTACAATAAAATGATCATCCGCATGAGTTAATATTCTTTTCATTCTTCATTTTAAATTCTCCATAAGTGTTTCACTTTCTCTCACGTTTCATTCAGCAAAGCACTTGAACATTTATTGAACTTTAAGTATGGGCTTAAGTCTCTCTGAAGTCCATGGGACTTAACCAATGCTTAATCATGTGCATACACTTTAAGCACATACTTAAGTGCTTTGCCAAATCAGGGCTGAAGTGAGGCCAGCTGAATAACTTCTCTTTATTGTGTGCGTAATTATCACAACAACTATATGTGCAATTCAGGCATGCACAAACTGGCATTTAGGTGCATGAATTTTATTTGCATAAGCAAATACCTGACTGAGCATACAGCTGCTTTGACTGCAGGCACACAGCAGGTGGCATGACTTAGCCAGGCACGTAGACCTTTTGTTGTATCAATACTGTTTTTTCTCTTCTCATATGGTTTAGTCCTACTGTTATGATTAAACAATATTTTGTTTTGAAAAGGCTGTCTGGTCACTCTATTCACCACAGATTCCCAAAGGGAAGAACTGTAAGTGCCAAGCTCAGATACATCTGCTGAATAACTTCAGTTGATCCATAGGGGACTGTAACCTAGGGCCTGGTCTGAAAGCAGGAGAATCACATGATTCTACCGCAGGAAAGGTTAAGGCCCAAGGCTTAATACTTGTGGGGGTGCACTCTGAAAGATCACAGAGGGGTTAAAGGTGCAGCTAGTCCCATCACTGAGACACTAACCTGTGCTGCAGGATTAATATCCATGTACTGATGGCACTGCTCACAGTGGTGAAATGTATTATAAGCTGAATATTTTGTCAACATCATGGACACTGTCTCTCTCTTTCTGGGCTCCCCAACTTTGGTTTCTTTGCTTGCTTCTGTGTACAAAGAAGATAAATGACATGAATTTTAAGACAGCCAACAAACATGCAGATAAAATGTAATTCTGTAACCACTTTAGAGAAAAACTGAGCACATCTATAGTGTTTTGTAGGTTAGACCTTTCCTGAGCATTATGCCCAGTCAAGCCAATGTAAAATCTCTTGTTCTAAGCAGGAAAATGGAAAGAACTTTACTGACCTTGTTTTACTCTTGACAATTGTTCTGTGTACACTGGACTCATAGAACCATACTTGGTATCATGCACACTCAGGTCAAAAGTTATTTTACTGAAGATCTCTATGTCAGGCCAGTGGTCATTGCTAGACTGCGTGATCTCACTACTTTCTGTAGAATCTGGAACACATTTTGGGTAAGCAATGGAAGAGAGCATGTGAAATATGTTTCTTTGATGTCTGTATGTTTGTGCAATTGAACAGGGATTCAAAAATGGAAGAAGTTTCTATGTCAAACATACAAACAAAAACTAAAATATTAACTCAGACTAAGCCATTTCAAAAAAATGAAAATTGCTTGGAAACTAAGCAGGTCTGAATCTCAATGTCAAGACTTCCATTACTTTCACCCACCAGAATTTCTGAAGTACCTATCCCTACGGCATCTAGGTTTTGAATAAGGATGACAAAATTAAGAGTGGTCTCTGTCCAGGAGATATAGTTAATTCTCCAGCCTCTCTTTGATTTAGTCATCAGCTTCTATCTTTCCTTCTCATGTAATCAGGGGACAACCATGCCCCAAAATCTCCAAACTATTGGGCACTACAATTTTTTTTAAACTCAATTATACCAGTTTCTGAGCAGAATCAAACCTTACTCTGTTGAGTGGTTAGTAGAGAACTACACTTTTTGAGTGCTGGTACATTGGTGTTAAGGCTTACACGTCAGGAGACACCCAAGGGGATGTCCCATAACCACAACTTTGTTTGTTATTCACTACATAAATTAATATCCTAAATAGAACTTGTTTCTTTAAATAGGTTCATACTTCCGCAGTCTAGTTCCTACAATATGAAAATTATTAATGGATTTGTGTCACCTGATAGTCAACAGAGTTTCTCATTACCATTTGTTCCCCCAACACAAAACTTGTAAACTCATGACGTTACGCAACCTCTCCTAGGAATTTGGTGTCTAATTTATAACAAAATCCATCAACAATAGCAAAGTTGCAGAGGAAAAAGCTGCATTATTTAATTGAGCTTGATTGCTTAAAAGAAAACAAAGACAGAGAATGAAGGAAAGAAAGAAAAATACTTTAAAAAACAGTAGGTATGGACATAATAGACAAATCCAGCCTCTTCATGACTTTGATCTATTTTGCCTTTGCAATGTTGTCCAGATGTAGCTTTTCTACATAAAGAAGTGTTCAGTTGATCCATTTAAAATTATATCTAGCATAATAAAAGAGAAGAGTATGTTTAGAGACCTGCCGGAAATCTAGCTACATATTAACATACAAGTTAAAATGACACACCAGTAACACGATAATGCCAGTTTTAATGTACAAAATGCCTTTATGCTCCCAAGAAACTGTAGTTTTATTTTATGCAGTGTTGTCGTAGCCATGTTGGTCCCGGGATATTAGAGAGATAAGGTAGGTGAGGTAGTACCTTTTATTGAACCATCTTCTGTTGACCTAAAGAAGAGCTCTGTGTAAGCCTGAAAACTTGTCTTTCTCACCAACAGAAACTGGTCCAATAAAAGATATTACCTCACCCACCATGTCTCTCTAATTTTCTTTTCACAGAATTGTAGAACTGTGGAACTGAAAGGGACCTCTAGAGGTCCAGTCCCCTACAATCAAGGCAGAACTAAGTATTATCTAGACCATCCGTGACAGGTGTTTGTCTACTCGAACCTGCTCTTTAAAATCTCCAATGACGGAGATTCCACAACTTCCCTAGGCAATTTATTCCAGTGCTTAACTATCCTGACAGTTAGGAAGTTTTTCCTAATGTCCAGTCTAAACCGCCCTTGCTGCAATTTAAGCCCATTGCTTCTTGTCCTATCCTCAGAGGTTAAGAAGAACAATTTTTCTCCCTCCTCCTTTTAACAACCTTTTACGTACACGAAAACTGTTATGTCCCCTCTCAGTCTTCTCTTCTCCAAACTAAACAAACAATTTTTTCAATCTTTCCTCATAGGCCATGTTTTCTAGACCTTTAATCATTTTTGTTGCTCTTCTCTGAACTTTTTCCAGTTGATCCATATCTTTCCTAAAATGTGGTGCCCAGAACTGGACACAATACTCCATTTGAAGCTTAATCAGCATGAAGTAGAGCAGAAGAAATACTTCTTTTGTCTTGTTTACAACACTCCTGCTAACACAGTGGTCATCAACCGGTAGATCGCGATCTCCGGCCGCTAAAAGTCCAGCAGCACAGCGGGTTTAAGACAGGCTCCCTGCCTGCCCCGGCCCCACACCGCTCCCGGAAGCAGCCAGCACACCCGAGGCCCCTGGATGGGGCGGCAGGGATCATCACACCCTGCTACTGCCTGCAAGCACTGCCCCTGCAGTTCCCATTGGCCGGGAACGGAGAACTGAACGAGGATGGAGAGAGCCGAGTGACGGAGGGAGGGGGGATGGAGTAAGCAGGGCAGGGCCTCGGGGAAGGGGTGGGGTAGGACCTGGGTTGCACTTAAATTCAAAAAGTTATCTAGTGCATAAAAAGGTTGGAGACCACTGTGCTAACACATCCCAGAATGATGTTTGGGTTTTTTGCAACAGTGTTACACCGTTGACTGATCCCTGAGAGACCCCACTTGATATGCCCTTCTAGCTTGACTGTGAACCACTGATAACTGCTCTCTGGGAATGGTTTTCCAACCAGTTATGCACCCACCTTATAGCAGCTCCATTCTATTTTATTAAAGAGAATTTATGCACATGAGGTACTGAGAACTACTACTTAGTACTTACTGGCATTAATCTCTTCTTCATCATACACATCTACCTCCAGTAATCTGATCAGCATGCGAAAGAGAATCCTAAGAAACTGCAAGTAAGAGCCAGTTTTTCCCACCTGAAGCAAAAAAACAAAACAAAACCAACTCTCAGAAAATCTAGTATTAAAGCTGGGTTACATTTTAGACAGATGTGTTTGGGTTGTTTCCTCCTGTTTTGCTATTCCAGTCCTGGGTCAATTCTGATAAGACACTGCCAAACAGGAATACATGCCAACCTATAGCATTAATACACCATCAACAGTGGGACAAATTCTCCTCTCATTTACCCTGGCGCAATCCCGCTGACTTCAATGGGATAGCAGTTAACCATTTCTCTATTTGATCCTTTTAACGTAGCTTTATGCCAGCCATGGCTTGTGAGCAGATATGAAAGCATCGTTTAGAGGATAAGTCCAAATGCATGCCCCGGAAAGCAGCCTTGGGAACCACCGCTGCTTGTGTCTTGACTTTTAAAGACTAAAACAATGCCCTCGGTTTTTAGCTAACTTTGGCTCTCTTCGCCTTCCCTAAAACTCTATACTAACATGACTAGCCAAGATGGGGACAGCTCTCTTACCTGTGGGGGTCCTGTCAGAAGCAGCCGTCGCGGGTGAAAACTCCTAGAGCCTGCACTTTCGCTCTGATTGCTGTAATCTACATGGTGTTGCCTGGCTGTGGTCCATTGCCTGTAATAGCGAGACTGCTCCTCACCGTTCATGTCTTTGGGAAGCAAAGGTCTCAAAGAGCTCAGCCAAGACACATCAGCATGCGGCAGAAGAGAAGACGAGGAAGGCAAGTGCCCACTTTTCTGTGAGCCAAGGAGACAATAGGCAGCTTTAGACAAGATGACAATGCGTGGCAGTGCTGCATGCAGGGTCTCGCACTCCTTCACAGACTGGCTGGGCCACCGGAATGTCCGGGCTACAGACGAAGATGATAATTTAGAAGTGGTGCTGCTTGCCATCTGGTTACCCAGAGAGTCACATTCTTGTTTTAAGGTCTCTCCAGCAGTGAATCTTGGATAAGTACCTTCATCAACTGAACTAACTGCCACATTCTGAAAGTTAAGGGACGCTGGTTGCTTCTGAGATTTGTCTGCAGCACTGGAGGAGCTCACGCCATTTTCAGCTATTGAACCTGGTGGAATAAAGCAGGAAATAAACAAACAAACAAAAAACCCATTGAGACTGCTTAGCAAATACAGCTAAGGTGTGAATGCTGTCTGATGCAACTTTAAGATTGCAAATATTTCTGTTCAGCAAACACTATGGTGCCTAGAAATCCTCTACCGGTTGAAGTTCATGTAACTCTACTGAAGTCAACAGAATTACAGGGTTATGCCTCAGCTGAAGAATCTGGACCTATATATCTTCACCATAACCAAGGGAAAAAACCCTTCTACCAAGTCAAAGGTATCAGTAGCACTGCCTTCTTAACACCAGAATAAATTCTCTCCTATGGGCCGTGTTCACATTTTGGGACTAGAAAAGGTAAGGGAGCCTTAAAGTTAGCATATGTGGGGAAGACAATAGTTGGCAAAGGCCCCACTTAACAGACTAAAGGCAGGAAAACTGATAGGGAGAGGGAGGGAGAAGGGGATGGCAGTAGAAGGACACATGGTAGGGAGGGTTGAGATTTTGCCCTGGGAAAAGTTTCTAAATTTCACCCAGTAAAACGATTCTTTGGAGTGCCTCCCCTAGCTGGGTTGAGGCCTCTGGCCACACGCAGTTACCTCCACAGGGTTGGCCCAGTTCAGGCCTGAGCCTCTTAGTCCTTGGAGTGGGCATCACCCTTACCTGCTTTGTTAAGGGTGGGTAAAAGCAAAAGTTCAGACTCAGAACAAGTCCCTCCTGGGATCAACAAAAAGCAAAAAGGGCCATTGGAGCTTTACTGGAGTCTTTACGGGCAGGTAGCCAGGTCAGTTTCTCCCTAACTGGGCTTACCTCTGGGTTCATTGGACTCCTCACAGAGCTCGGGAATCTCTAGCATGGAAGTTCCTTCTTCTGCTTCAGGAGCCACTCCCTTCTCAGGGCTTCCCTCTTGCTGACTGCACCTTCCTCCTTTTAAAGCTTTGTTCCCTACCATGCATGATTTGGCAGGGCCAGAGAGGTGGGGTTACCTTAGCACAGAGCCTGCCTAGCCCCTTGCCTGTCAGTGCAGGGTTTATACACAGCATCACATATCCATCATCCAAACTGTAAGAGGGAAGGATCCCTGTACCTTGTGCCTATATTCAGGGCCAACTCTAAATGTTCTGATGCTCTAAACAAGCAAATGTCCATCCTTTGTAGCACACAGCTACATCCTCACAGTTATTGAACACTGTGATATTCCTAATATTTTACACTGGTAATTTTATTTATTTATTTGGATGTTTAAGATCTTCAGATTCCCCCAAAGCTCAAGGTGTAGCGACAAGTAAAATTATATTTAAAATAATCACAACTGGCTCACAAGGCTACATTAACTGAACTTCCCAACCTAGTCCCTTCCCCTCACCCTAGTCAGGGAAAGCCTGGGAGAACACAGAGGGGCCTTTCAGTGTGATGTGGCATGAGACTTGAAATACTCAGGTATGTAAGATGTTGCAAACCATGTCTTTATTCTCTAATCTGAAATCAAACGCAGCTAATCGCTGACATTTTACTTGATGCTTCAATGTTTGTGTTCAAATTCTTACAAAATGTAGGTCAAGCATTATGCTCCAGAGCAAGTGTAAAAGCAATGACTGACCTGAGGTTCCAGTGACCGCACTGCTGTTACTCTGAGGTCTCTCCAAGTCTATCAACAGTTCATCAGAGTCATTCTCACTAATATTAGCCTTCTCGTGCTCCTTCTCACTCAGGTCAAGAGCTACAACAGACCCTCGAATTGCCCCCTTTGAGACATAGCAGCATGCGAGACCTACTTCTTGCTCTAAGGCAGTGCGAGTTAAATAGCTTGAGTCAATAAGTCGGAGGTCGCAGTATTTCAATGACCTAGAGAAACAAACCCAAGAAAGATGATGTTTTATATTTTCTGGCCTTCAAAGAGTCACTCTCGGTATTAATTGTAAACAGCTTATACAATGTCTATTTGCAATTCCATTAATCACTGGAAATATGATTAGTTTAAAATACTCAGCACATGAGCTATGTTCCTTGATACTTAATATAGCTGTTCAGTTCATTATACAATGTAGAACCTCCCACTAGTACTTTATCTTTCACAAAGCCATTTTTTCTTTTCACCAAGGAAACACTTTACCAAAAAGAAAGTCTTCTAAAACAGTATCTTTCATGCAACATTAACAGCAAGATTGTTATTTCCAGTCAGAAGCTGAAAGTTTTACAGTTGTTCTTACAAACATGTTGATTGTTTTTCAGACATTTGCACTGTACAACAGTTCAAACAGTACCTAGGGAAAGTTTCTCCTAGAGTGTCCTTGCCAGTCAGGATAACAATACAAGGCAGGCCTTCTAAATCCTGATAGGTACGAGGGACCCAATCCTCCTGTTCATTTCCCCTCCAAGCCTGCAAAAAGAGAATATTAAATCAAGTCTGGGTTCCATTTTTTAAACTTTAATTTTAACCCAGTACTGGGGGTCCTATTTTTGTTCTCTGCACATTATTCATTATATCAACATCCAACAGGGGGGACAATCTAAGGGCAATTATGGATTTTGCATGGTAGCCAACTGCCAGCAAAGCAATAAAAGCATAACCAAGGGCATGTTACTGAGTTAGTAAAGTATACCTGGGTGTGGCATCTGTCTTAGATTTCTTTTTTGAACAGACATAAGATGTCTGAAAGCAGTTTATGGCCAAGGGGAATAATTTCCCCTACTGTATGAAAAAAGGATTAAGAACTACTTCAATTTTTGCTTTACTCTTCTACTTAAGGGAACACAGGTACACTAAAGGCTCGTCTATACAAACACTACAGTGTTACAGCTGCAGCCACTGTACTGCTTTAGCATGGACACTACCTATGCTGATGGGAGGGGTTCTCCCATCAGCATAAGTAATCCACCTCTCCAAGATATGGTATGTAGGTCGACAAAAATTATTCTGTCAACCTAGCACTGTCTACACTCGGTCAGCATGTTCTTTTATACACCCCTAAGAGACGTAGCTATGCCGATATAAGTTCCCCTAAGGGGTAAATCCTAGATTTTATGCATGGACTCCGGGGCAAAGAATCCTCACATGTGGATCACTTCATGGCTGAGCCTTCTGGGCTTCACACTCTCCCCTCCACAGAGTGAAATGGCTGGTAGTTTCAGCCCCAGCTCCGCTCATCCCCCAATCCCTGTGTAAAATGGGGCACAATGATCCCCGCAGAGCATAGCTCTATTATGTGTATTGGGTGCAGCCTCCCAGGATCTCGCTTCACATCATGCAGCAGAAGCTTGTTGGTTCTGCTGCATACTGTGTGCCCTGAACCTCTTGAGGATGGAGGCCGGATGTGGCCATATAGGCTTTACAACTTTAAAGCAACGGTTTAAAAGGAAGCCAGGCCAAAAGTAAAACCTAGCATAAAGTTTTTATAATCTAGTGGGTGTATATTGTCTAGATAGTAACTACTTATTGTTTATAGAGAGAGGTGGAGAAAATCCACTGTGTCACCACCAAAGAAGGTTCTACAACAGAAGGTTTTTTTTAAGGTTCTACAACAGAAGTTTACAGATATTAGTTCCCAAGTTGTATTTACACAAGTGATGCTGTTTGCTCATGTACAGAGCCATCTTGGTATAAGGTGCACTGATATATAAGGGATGAAATCGCTGTATTAAAATAAAAAGAAAAGAAAAACATATACAAGGCATACTAATTTCAGCATCTATTATTTATTACAAGTCAAAGGCAACTGCTTTAACGGGAAGAGAAAAAGAACTATTCTGCCTCTGCAAATGCTGAAATCACATTATAACATTGAAGTGCAAAAGCGAAGGCTAAAATCTAGCTCCTATTGCCAATATGCTATGGGTACCATTTGAGAAAATTGACAACTTAGGTCAGTTAGATCACTGGTCAGTCAGACAAGGTTATCAGCTAGGAACCTCTGCACCAGTGTGTCTTTTCTTCATAAACACTAGCTGGAGACTCAAAATGTTCTTTTCTGGATGATTTTAAAGATGAAGGTCTTTCTCACTGTGGAAGGACAAATGAAAATTAAGCCTTGATGCTTTGGAATCAATACTTATTAATACTGCAGAATATTATTAAAGCGTTTCCTGCATCTTCTTAATGATGGATGAAGAATCAACTCTGAATGAGATATTTATAACTTGGCCTTGCAAATCTTCATGGAAATTTACCAGCTGAGGCACAAAATCTGCTTTGCTGACTGAACCATGAATACGATTAAAAAAACCCAAAAAACAAAAATCAAACCAGTAATATTGTAATTGCTCATAAAAAAAAGGATTCTACTCCTGGAACTACGGGGCTGGCAGAAATCTGCAAGGCTGATATTAATTTACATAAATGTATCTTAAGAGGGCACCTAGTTATACGCAAGCTCTGTGGAACAAGGAGGATGTTCTGTATAGCAAGGAGGAACTTTTCAATGACATTTTCCACCCAGCTTTTCTCTATTCTCTTTCTGTATATGATATTTGCTCTTTCTCTTCCTCCACAAATGTCATGTATTATGAGTAATTTCTTCTCAGGCAAAAAGAACAGGCTTAAAAAGGAAACACTCTATAGTAGATCAATGACTCAGTATGGTGTCCTGCTTTTTAAAATTTTCCACTGTGTAAAACCTATGATTAATGTTTTTCCCCTCAGGGTTAGGAGTAGCACATCTCTTCTACTCTAGTTCTATTTACTTTCCCTATCCCATCAGCCTGCTGCTTTCGGCACCCTCCGTGCACCATATTTTTGGGAACAATACAAATTCTTCTGACTACCTACCCACCTCTCTGTATTAGCTCAGTTAGCAGGTTCAATGGCAGAAATGTACTGTCCTATTCAGCAGGATTCAAAGATGTACAGAGCAAGGTGATGTATTTACCCTGTAGCACATAACCAACTTTGGAGGTTTCTGAGAAAGTGCAGGAAAGAACACTGGAAAAACTGGGACCACAGGAAGGAATGCAACACCATCTGGATCAAAAACCTCACCGACAAGATCAAATCCAGTGGGTTTATGTCTTTGGGCTTTGTTTGTTTTGTTTCCTTCCAAGGTGAGAAATCAAAGAGCAGACCAAGTCACTGAGGCTAGGACTGAAAAGTGATATAAGAAGTAGTAACTAGAGTAGCACCAGATCATCAGCACACAGCTACTGCCAATCCTGTGCTACGCTGCTAAGCACTGGTACCTTGATGCTTAGGGGAAGGACAGAGTTAACAGGACCCTCCAAGCTGGTGCCACTAAAAGATACTCCACAAATTGGTCCTTCCTGGTCCCATTGAAGTCAATGGCAAAGCTCATATTGATTTTGATGAAGCCAGGATTTCACTCATAGTTCTTAAAAGAGGAAACTCAATATCCCAAAGCTGCTCTCTCATTCATCCAAAAAAAGATAAGAAAAAGGGGAGGTTACTTAACTGTTCTGTAACCAGAGATCTTCAAGATGCATGGTCCCTATCTATATTCCACTCTGGGTACACATATGCACCATGTGCCTGAGATCAGTTTTCAGCAGTGTTCTTTGGTCCACACCTGCGCCACTCACCTCTTCATGTTCTGATTTGAGGGCATAAAGAACAACATGAACCAATCACCTCTCCAGTTCCTACCACAAATCAAGTCATGATCTCAAGCAGAGGGGAAGGAGGGCAGGTAGTGCAATACAGATAAGGACCACAATCTCAAAGAACTCTGGTTACAGAGCAGGTAAGTAACATCCCTTTCTTCTGCAAGCGCTGGTCCCTGTATGGGTTTTACTCTGGGTGTCTGATGAACAGTATCTATTGTTAGGTTTCAGAGTAGCAGCCGTGTTAGTCTATATCCGCAAAAAGAAAAGGAGTACTTGTGGCACCTTAGAGACTAACAAATTTATTTGAGCATAAGCTTTCGTGAGCTACAGCTCACTTCATCGGATGCATTCAGTGTTTATATACACAGAGAACATGAAACAATGGGTGTTACCATACACACTGTAACGAGAGTGATCAGGTAAGGTGAGCTATTACCAGCAGGAGAGTCGGGGGGGGGGACCTTTTGTAGTGATAATCAAGGTGAGCCATTTCCAGCAGTTGACAAAAATGTCTGAGGAACAGTGGGGGGAGGGGGAGAATAAACATGGGGAAATAGTTTTACTTTGTGTAATGACCCATCCACTCCCAGTTTTTATTCAAGCCTAAGTTAACTGTATCCAGTTTGCAAATTAATTCCAATTCAGCAGTCTCTTGTTGGAGTCTGTTTTTTTGTTGAAGAATTGCCACTTTTAGGTCTTTAATCGAGTAACCAAAGAGATTGAAGTGTTCTCCGACTGGTTTTTTAATGTTATAATTCTTGACGTCTGATTTGTGTCCATTTATTCTTTTACGTAGAGACTGTCCCATTTGGCCAATGTACATGGCAGAGGGCCATTGCTGACACATGATGGCATATATCACATTGGTAGATGTGCAGGTGAATGAGCCTCTGATAGTGTGGCTGATGTGATTAGGCCCTATGTTGGTGTCCCCTGAATAGATATGTGGACACAGTTGGCAACGGGCTTTGTTGCAAGGATAGGTTCCTGGGTTAGTGGTTCTGTTGCGTGGTTGCTGGTGAATATGGAAGTCAGTGCGAGCACAAGTTGGAAACAGACAATTAGAGTGGTACCCAGACAAACGTCCGCTGCCGAGGCCTGAACTATGGCATAACATCTGGAAAAGGTATGCATCAAGTTCCATGTAGCAGTTTTGCAGATTTTGCCAACAGGAACATCTTTCAACGAGGCTATTAGAGCTCACTCTACCAGAGCCCAGACAGCTACCACACCTTGTGGTGGGCTAGTATTGGCTGCAATCTCGCAGCACAGCAGGATGCATCCAGAGATCCATTTAGAGAGCTTTTGGGATGATACAGCTACTATTCTCATCCATTCTGCTAACAAATAACCTCAGTAATTATCTGAATGGTTTTGCTCTATGCAGACAGAAAGCCACTGTCTGCAGACATCTGTCTTAATTAGAAGTGTGTAGTTTTAGAAAGAAGGTAGGTAAGTTAACGGTTTGAGTGAGGAGAATGTCCAAAATGGCGTTGAGTATAAATTTAGAATGCAGTCTCAATGTGATGCTATCTTTGTGTAAGACCATGTATGGTTGATCTGCCATAAGAGCTCCTAGTTCTCCACAGTGGCCATTAAAAAGACAACTTTTATGGAGAGATGGCATAGCAAGCAGGTTGCCAATGGTTCAAAGAGAGCTTTTGTAAGCACTGATAAAACAAAATTAAAGGTCCCACATTGGAGTTGGTTTTGCTTACAGATGGAAATGTCTGAAGGAAGCCTTTGTGGAAGTGGATCATTACAGGATGGGCAAAAATGGAGCAGTTATCAATCAGGGCGGATAGCTGCCAAGAAAACATGTATTGAGAGTCCTGTGGTCTTCAGGGATAGAAGGTAGTCCAGGATAGCAAATATGTCTGATTCTGCTGGAAAAGGGTGGTGATTACGAGCCCAGATAAAAAATCATTTCCACTTGACCACACAACGTTTTCTAGTAGACTCCTTTCTACTATTGTTGAGAATAGCCAAGATATCTCTCCAACATGCACTCTCGAGACTTGATGCCCATCCAAATAGGCTGTCAGCTATAATAAGCCTGGACTGAATTGACTGATTCTGCCTTTGTGTTGTGTCAAAAGGTCCGGGAAGATCTGGAAGGTGATGTTTGGATGAGCCGACAACTGAGGAGACTCGGAAACCAACAGTACCTGGGCCACTTGGGAGCGATCTGTATCACGCATGCCTTGTCCTGCCAGATTTTCCTCAGGACTTCAAGTAATAAGGGGATGGTGGAAAGGTGTACATTGATTGCCTAATCAGGAAAACAGAAGCACATCTCCCATGGAGTTCAGACCCAAGGCCCTCCTAGAGCAGTAGTTCACACATTCTGTTCTTGTGGGACACCAACAATGGAATACTGTCTGTATCGCTGAGTTATGAAGCTCCCACTTGTGGTCCTGAGAGAAGCACCTTTTGAAGCTCTCCCCTGGGGCATTGTGTACTCCCAGAATGTGACAGAGTTATCTTATGTTTAATACACCAGTTCCAGAGTTTTACATCTTCTACACAGAGAGGGGTGGATTGCTCTTCCCTGTTTGGTTATATAGAATACTGTGGAGAGAATGTATGAAGGGGAGAAACTGTCTGGAAGCCGCCCGGACTGCTCTCAGTTTGAGCTGGTTTATGTTCATTTTGGCTTCTTTTCCTGACCATATCCCTTGCCCCAAGTGTTCACCCAAACATGGAGGCATCTATGATGAGAGCCTTCTGTAGTAAAGTTGGAGAGAATGGGACTCTGTCACACCCTGTGCCCCATGGTCACCACTTTTATATGGTTATGATACATTTTGTACATAGCATGCCTTGTGAGGTATCATTTGAAACTCAATCTACTGAATATCATTGTCCTGTATCAACATTGCATATGGAGCTATGACATTTTACTATATGATTGTTACTGAAATATGCTCTAGTTCTGGGTGAGTAGACTGAGGGGAGCCAGATCTGTAGACAGTGAAGATGTAGTCTCGCGAATGGGGTTACATAAGTACATGACACCATGTGACCCAGGAAGATGAGAGGAGCAGATTTGCATCTGAGAGCTCTGTCTGAGTTGTGCAGCAAGTTGTTTGATAGCCTGGAAAGTGTCCTGTGGGAGGAATGCCTTGGTTGTGTTCGAGTCCACCGTCGCTCCTATAAAATCTGTGGACTAGACTGGCATCAAAGTGGACTTTTCAGTGTTTGTGCACACTCCTAGCAACTGCAGGAGGTTGATCAGGCCCTTTGTTGCTGACAGCGTCTCTTGGTAGAAATCCCCTGTTAGTAGCTAGTTTTATGGGTAGAGGAAGACTGATAACGGAAACAAGCTGCCACACCCAATGATCTAAAACGATATTTACAAGTTGAAAGAGAAGAAGAATCTTCAAGAACACTGGAGAATTTCCATCTCAGACCACGCAGTGGTATGAAGGAACTGGAGAGGGGGTCGCTCTGCACCACACTGCCCCATATGCCCTCAGATCAGAACAGGAGGAGGCAAACGGCGCAGGCATGGATCAGTGGACACTGCTGAAAAAATTTTCAATCTCAGGTGCATGGTGCGCATGTTTCCCCACAGGGGAATTCACATAGGGACCAGCACACTAAGAAGAACTGACAGCTCTTACTAGGGGCAGCCCCACAAGCAGCTGTCCCCACCACAAAATAAAGAAAAAAATGAACAGTGAGGAAACTAAAACAGACTTTAACCGCAATTTTGCTGCCCCAGGTATAAAACATAAAGGGGAAGGGTAGATCCACAGAACCGTGCCCTAGGAATACTAGGCATTACATTTGCTAGTTATCCAACACATCTGCACAGCTGATCACCACCAGAGGGAAGATGAGTGGTGTGAGACAGCACTTATGCTGATGCCAGGAAGGTGACACACCTTGACCCCTGCACATACAGTTCTCCTCAAGGATGGAGTAAAGAAAGCACTAGTCTCCACTGTGACCTGAGGCCTCCCAAGAGACAGGATCCTCTCCCTACCCCTTCCCCCACCCCCCAACAGAAATGAGTGAGATATTGTGAAAGCGCGGATATACATACCCTAGGGAACTTTCTCCAATCTCTGTTCTCCCCTTTCTTGCCTCCCCCCACTCCACAAACACCAGAGAAGCCAGAGTCTCTTGGGGGTGGGGGGAATAGAGACAACCATCAGAGTGGAGGACAAAAGGGAGGAAAGAGAAGGTAACTGCTTCTTTTCTTTATTAATCCTTTCCTTTTCTCCGTATGAAAATTTTAAGAGCAAAGTACCAAATATGAAGAGAGAAACAAAATGAAGTTGGAGAGAGGAAAAGTCAGCAAAGAACAAGTGAACTGAAGAGAAAGAAGAATGGTATTAGAAAGAAAAGGTGTAAAATAATGATATTAAATATAGAAAAACAGAAAATGGGATAACAGATACTGAAGAAGGCACATGAAAGATACACCAAGATGTAAAGGAGAAGGGGAGAAGTGATGCTCCATTTGAAGAGATTGTGATATCAAAATGGCTAAAAGACTCATATGTGTTTGATTTTACATCAGTTGCAACAATGGACAAATTAGTGTAGGAGGAAAGTGGGGGAGGGGCAGCAATGCTTGGCTGTGAATGGGATGTGCTCCGGAGCTCTGCATTTATACACATGTGGGGGAGGCAGGGAAACACCCTCCATTTCTTATATCCCCAGCCAGGATAGGATATGTCTACATAGCAACTAGACACCTGCGACTGGCCCGTGCCAGCTGACTTGGGCTGCGAGGCTGTTTCATTGCCCTGTAGATGTCTGGGTTCAGGCTGGAGCCCCGGCTCTAGGACCCTGTGAAGAGGGAAGGTCCCAGAGCTTGGGCTCCAGCCCAGGCCTGGAAGTCTGCACAGCAATGAAACAACTCCACAGCCCAAACCCCATAAGCCTGAGTCAGCTAGGATGGGCCAGCACCAGGTTTGTCTTTGCTGTGTAGACATATCCTTAAAGTTTGGAATGAATTAGAATTAGTGATTTGGGAGCAAGGGGAGGGAGTGCATGTTTACTGCCCTCACGCACGCTTCAGCGCTGGTATTGGGTTTTTCCAAGCACCTGACATGAAATAAGAAAACAAATTTGAGGCCCTGAAGTTTTGTTGGCTTCCAAAAACATTTTGTCTTCCACCATGTGGGAGAGGAGTGAGAAAGTCACTCGGAGGTTCTCAAGCCTGGTCTTTTCATTCTCCACTTGACTGTGGTTCTCCACTCAGTTTAATACAACTACAAGGATTCCCTTAAGCATCAGCTGCCACATTAGCAGTTTTGATCTTGATTCCTACTGAGGCCCGTGTGCTGTTGTGGCACACAGGGGCTATAAATGGCCACGGGCCAATGGAGAATTCACATGACACAGGTTGTGTAGGATCGCTATTACAGGGTTTTAAAGGGGGTGGAACCAGCCTCTAGGAAATACTCCTGGCATAAGGGTGTTCCCTGGGTGGCACTGAGCTACTGAAGCAGCTTTACATTGTCCCCATTGCAGCTTCTGGGAATGTATTGTGAAAGGTAAGGGTTGCAACCAGCATGAACTGCACTTCTGCTAATTTTTTCTCCAGAACAGCCCTTCAAGGAGGCTTTTGCAGCCAGGCATAGGTTAAAGCAATCTCAGTGTTTAAAGCCACCTTTACTCCCAGTTTCTCTTCCTGTGCCAAGAGCAACTTGGCTAGAACGGCAAATGTTGCCCTTAGGATCCAATTGTATATGGCTGTATATCACTGAATGTCTTGCAAAGTAAAACAAGTCAGAAGAAGAACCTTTGAGCTTAAAGCAGGGACTTGGACCAGATAACCCAGGAAATTCCTTTCCACTTTAATATCTACAATTCTATAAAAGGTAGTCACTCTCCAGTAGTTTCAATATGGGTGGTAAAGTCAGTGTGGGAGATAGACTTTGCTACTAGCATCATGCACTTGTAAATACGGAGTAGCTAAACAGTGTCATGCACTTGCAAATACATAGTAGCTAAAGAAATCAAGGTCCTAACCAATGTTTTTCGTGTAGTGCACATCAGGTTGCAAAGAGGCGGCCTTTGCCATGCAATGGACTGAGAAAAGAATTAATTCTATGCCTATCAGAATACTTTACCAGCTATAGGCAGGGTAGACAATGGTTATAAGGACAGAGTAGTTGACAGATAAATGGACAGAACACAATTAGTTCATTTGGTGGGATTTAAGCTTGGCTCTCAGAGAGTCAAGGAAGTAACCAATCTGGTTTTTAATGAAGATTGTTTCATACTGTTTGTTATTCAACTTGGAAAAGTTAGATAACATGCTATCTTTTACTTCTAGGACCAACAACAACTTAGTATTTTTTCCTGCACCTTAAAATGGTTATGATGACCGAAAGTAGACTACACCCACACAGAAAGAACTATACTAAATATGTCCCTTTTCCATGTAAGAACTAACACATATGTCCATAAATGTGTAGGTACACACAAGATTTTTACTAGAGCCCTGCAGTGGGACTGGGATCCCATGGGTTCTGTAGGACCAGCTGTCATAGTAGCGAAAGTGGGATAAAAATTCAACAAACTATGTGGGAGAGGGTGGGAGAAGGTATTAAGTGGTGAGATGGGATTAAAAATTAGTCCCTTACAGGGCTACATCATCATTTACACAAGTTACAGCCTTGCACAGAAATATTTAATTCCTACTAACCTTTAATCGTGTCACAAAGTGCTTAGCAACAGTAAATTCTGAAGCTGGGTTCCCAAGAAGGATCTCAAAACGATACTGCAGACCTAATTTGTCTCTCACTTCTTGTAACCTCTCTCTCGCCAGCATTGCTAACTGCACGGAGGGAACTCTAATGATAAGCATATGGCCGCAACCATTCCTATTCTTTCCTGGTGAAGTGATGAGGTCATCCATTATGCTGAGTGTCTCAGGGGTGCTGTGGTCTCTGAGGGAGGCCATGGTTGTGAGAGCCATCAGAGCTTCAGAATACTGCTGAATAAGAAGGTAGCAGCGAATCACCATGCTGTGCAGCCTGGGGTACCTTCAAAGGATTACAGTTATATGTTGGTCAGTAAATATGTTCAATAAAATCATTACACGAAAGTCAGCTCAGACACAAGCAGGCCTGGATGGCAAGAAAAAGGAACTCATTTTACGTGTAGTACATAAATACAGAAATCCTCAACCTCTATTAACAATTATGAGCTATAAGTGCATCATATTATTTTTATAGGCATACATGGCACGTACAACTATAGAAGAAGGTACAATCTAATTCAAACACTGTTAATATCAGTACAAACACATATAACACAGGCTGATGATCCAGTCTCACTTAATTGTCCACTTTTTTCCCCCCCCTTTTATCAAGTTTTGTGGAAGAAGGGAGTTTTGGGGTGGGGTGGGGCAGATATAAACTTACACCACTCATCCAATTCATGAAAAGACTAGACTTGCCTATGTGCTAGTGCAGGAGCACACTTTGTTGGATCTCAGCCAAGGGCAAACTAAGAGTTTGGCTTTCAAGCAAGACGATAACAGTCTTTTTCTCATGTTGGAGCTAAATTCAGTGACTATAAATCCAAACAAGTACGACCAAATACTAAGAAAAAGTGAAAACCTACGGAACTAAGGGAAAACCATCCTATGTCTAGTCATTGTAACAATCTACTACTATATTTAATAAACATGGAAATATAATAGGAGTAAAAGTTGGTTTGAACAATCACAAATGACAACATATACAGATAGCATGCTGCATGGATGAGATCAGCAGTGTTGAAAATGATAGTACTGCCTTATTTCCTGTGATTAGCTTTTCTTGTCTATATGTGACAACACATCCAGCCTTGGCTCTGTGGAACTGGATTGCTTTGTTGTCTATAAGGGGATATGGAGCCATTGTGAGTTATAGTCAGGTCCTGGTCAGCACACACCAAAAGCTGTCACTGTAAAGAGGCTGTTCTGTGACCCACATGAAATTTGTTGAAATTCTCAGTTCATTTGCTAGTGGACGGTGTCCACATCTGGCAAACTTCTTTTCACTCTCTGCAGAGAAGCCACAGCATAGAAAATGAATTACCCACTCAGCCTTCTAGGTCAGGACTAAGGCAAAATGGTAAAACAGAATGGGCAAGCCTGGACCACCACTGCTTATGCTGTATCAATTACCTGGATAAGCAGAGGACTTCAGTTTGTAAGGCTATCAATCTGACACCTTACGTCATCATTAAATTCATTATGAAATTAAAAAACAAAACCAACACCTGGAATTCCAGTATCAAGGGGCTGTCCAAATTCCAAAAGCACCATGTTTAAGCCTAAATAGACTGGTGCATTTTTGGAACCCTGTAACTGAAATGCCAAAAAAGTTGTAACATCTACATTTGGTTTATTCCAGGTTGTGCACATGTAAGAGTGGTGAGACAATGCTAACTTTAAACAGGATCCATTATTCTAACTTCCTAGAGGATTACACTAGATAAAATTGAAAAATATGAAGAAAATATCTGTGTGAACGTTGACCCTTCTACCAAATACCTACTGTTGCATATTGATCCGATTCCATTTATGACAGAGTAACTGAATGCCAACTATAAGTAGTACATGTTTGGACCAAATTTTCAATATTGGCCAGCTAAATTGCACTCACATTTGCATCTGTAAATTTTTGAGGCAAGAGGGAAAAGTGAGGCAGCCAGTTTTTAATATATGGCACTTAAAAGATACCCAGTTAACAAATTAAAGTGTTTGTTCAGAATGCTACCTAACCATTTCCTGACAATCAGTAGTGGTAGCCGTGTTAGTCTGTATCAGCAAAAAGAACGAGGAATACTTGTGGCACCTTAGGGACTAACAAATTTATTTGGGCATAAGCTTTCGTGGGCTAAAGCCCACTTCATCAGATGCATGCAGTGGAAAATACAGTAGGAAGATATATATATATATATATATATATACACACACACACACACACACACACAAACAACATGAAAAAATTGGTGTTACCATACCAACTCTAACGAGACTAATCAATTAAGATGGGTTATTATCAACAGGAGAAAAAAAACTTTTGTAGTGATAATCAGGATGGCCCATTTCCAACAGTTGACAAGAAGGTATGAATAACAGTAAGGGAAAAATTAGCATGGGGAAATAGTTTTTACTTTGTGTAATGACCCATCCACTCCCAGTCTTTATTCAAGCCTAATTTAATGGTATCCAGTTTACAAATTAATTCCAATTCCAATTCTGCAGTTTCTTGTTGGAGTCTGTTTTTGAAGTTTTTTTGTTGGAGAATTGCGACATTTAGGTCTGTAATTGAGTGATCAGGAAGGTTGAAGTGTTCTCCAACTGGTTTTTGAATGTTATAATTCTTGACGTCTGATTTGTGTCCATTTATTCTTTTGCGTAGAGACTGTCTAGTTTGGCCAATGTACATGGAAGAGGAGCATTGCTGGCACATGACGACATATATCACATTGGTAGATGTGCAGGTGAACGAACCTCTTATGGTGTGGCTGATGTGATTGAGTCCTATGATGGTGTCCCTTCAATAGATATGTGGACAGAGTTGGCAACGGGCTTTGTTGCAAGGATAGGTTCCTGGGTTAGTGTTTTTGTTGTGTGGTGTGTGGTTGCTGGTATTTGCTTCAGGTTGGGGGGCTTGCTGTAAGCGAGGACTGGCCTGTCTCCCAAGATCTGTGATAGGTTGTACATCCTTGATGATGCGTTGGAGAGGTTTTAGTTGGGGGCTGAAGGTGACGGCTAGTGGCATTCTGTTATTTTCTTTGTTGGGCCTGTCCTGTAGTAGGTGACTTCAGGGTACCCTTCTGGCTCTGTCAATCTGTTTTTTCACTTCAGCAGGTGGGTATTGTAGTTGTAAGAATGCTTGATAGAGATCTTGTAGGTGTTTGTCTCTGTCTGAGGGGTTGGAGCAAATGCGGTTGTATCGTAGAGCTTGGCTGTAGACGATGGATCATGTGGTGTGGTCTGGGTGAAAGCTGGAGGCATATAGGTAAGAATAGCAGTCAGCAGGTTTCCGGTATAGGGTGGTGTTTATGTGACCATCGCTTATTAGCACTGTAGTGTCCAGGAAATGGACCGCTTGGGTGGATTGGTCTAGGCTGAGATTGATGGTGGGATGGAAATTGTTGAAATCATGGTGGAATTCCTCAAGGGCTTCTTTTCCATGGGTCCAGATGATGAAGATGTCATCAATGTAGTGCAAGTAAAGTAGGGGCATTAGGAGACAAGAGCTAAGGAAGCGTTGTTCTAAGTCAGCCATAAAAATGTTAGCATACTGTGGGGCCATGCAGGTACCCATAGCAGTGCCGCTGACTTGTATACATTGTCCCCAAATGTGAAATAGTTGTGGGTGAGGACAAAGTCACAAAGGTCAGCCACCAGGTTTGCCGTGACATTATTGGGGACACTGTTCCTGATGGCTTGTAGTCCATCTTTGTGCGGAATGTTGGTGTAGAGGGCTTCTACATCCATAGTGGCCGGGATGGTGTTTTCTGGAACGCCACTGATGGATGGTAGTTTCCTCAGGAAGTCAGTGGTGTCTCAAAGATAGCTAGGAGTGCTGGTAGTGTAGGGCCTGAGGAGAGAGTCTACACAGCCAGACAATCCTGCTGTCAGGATGCCAATGCCTGAGATGATGGGGAATCCAGGATTTCCATGGATCTTGGGTAACAGATAAAAACCCCTGGTTGGAGTTCTAGGGGTGTGTCTGTGCAGATTTGTTCCTGTGCTTTTTCAGGGAGTTTCTTGAGCAAATGGTGTAGTTTCTTTTGGTAACCCTCAGTGGGATCAGAGGGTAATGGCTTGTAGAAAGTGGTGTTGGAGAGCTGTCTAGCAGCCTCTTGTTCATATTCCGACCTATTCATGATGACGACAGCACCTCCTTTGTCAGCCTTTTTGATTATGATGTCAGAGTTGTTCCTGAGGCCGTGGATGGCGTTGTGTTCTGCACGGCTGAGGTTATGGGGCAAGTGATGCTGCTTTTCCACAATTTCAGCCTGTGCATGTCAGCAGAAGCACTCTATGTAGAAGTCCAGTCTGTTGTTTCGACCTTTAGGAGGGGGCCTCGCAGATTCCTTCTTTTTGTAGTGTTGGTAGTTGCTAATTTTTCCCCTACCATTACTCACACCTTCTTGTCAACTGTTTGAAATGGGCCATCCTGATTATCGTTACAAAAGTTTTTTTTCTCCTGCTGATAATACCCCACCTATCTATCTTCCTACTGTATTTTCCACTGCATGCATCTGATGAAGTGCGCTTTAGCCCACAAAAGCTTATGCCCAAATAAATTTGTTAGTCTCTAAGGTACCACAAGTACTCCGCGTTCTTTTTGTAGTTACACTGTGACATTGTCTCTCTGTCCATTTATTATATGGCATGTAACCTTGGATCATGGTTAGGAACAATTCAAAACTCTTATTATTTACCTTTCTAAGAGTGTGTTCACCATTTTTTCAAAGTTTTCATCACATCTCAGCAGAGGACTTGTGATTCCCCATTGTAGAGATTTGCTGTATTCATTCAAGCCAAAATATAACTTCTCCTCACTGCCCATTTCCTCCTGTTCCAAACAAAGATATCACAAACATAATGAAAGTTAAAGACAATTTACATTTCTCCTGTATTATGAAACAAAGCATTTTTCCTGAGAAAATATCTTTGATTTTCATTCTTCCGAGTAATGACTTCTTCCATTGAAAACAAGATGTTAAATATTTGCTGCTAATTTAACATTTGATTAAGTTTGTTAGAGAGAGAGAGAGAGAGGGACAGACAGACAGACAGACAGACACACACACACACACAAATTTTTCCAGCACATTATTCCTAGTCTTAGCAGCAAATACTTGGGATTTAATATTATGGATTAAAAGAATATTCAGAATTATCATAATTAATGCTAATACAAATTTTGGAGGTGACATTAACCCTCATGAATAGGGCTTAAGCCAGTATTTATTAGAGATCAGGATAAGACGAAATGAGGGGGAAAGTTATCCCACCTATATCTACTGGGGGAGTTCTTACACCTTCTCTGAAGGATCTGGTGCTAGCCAGTGTTAGAGACAGGATAATGGACTAGATGGGCCCTGGGCCTGATCCTGTATGGAAATTCCTGTGTTCCTATGGGATCAGGGATGATTTACCTATTACAAAACAAGCTTAATCATGGGCTGCTGTCTTTTGTATTTCCCCCACCCCCCTTAAGGTGCTTTTAGTTTTAATTCTGGATCCAGTTCCTCCCAGTAAAGCTAATGTCAGGAAGTCTCCCTGATATAAGCATTAGTTACTAGCATTATGGTGATTGCCTGCATACAAGGGCAGGATACTAGGATGACATTAATAGTAAGTGCTAGCATCATAGTACCAAGACTATAGACCAGTTATGGGCAAAATCAGTTTGCTTTAAACTCACTCTATCATTGGCCTACTGATATTCAGGTCTAATAACTAAGGGCTTGCCTTCACGTTCAGTGCTACAGATGCACCAGTGCAGCTGCACCACTCTGGGGCTTTACGAAGACACTACAATGCCGCCAGGAAAGCTCCTCCAGTCAGCATAGTCAATCCACCTCCCGGAGAGGCGATAGCTATGTAGACAGGAGCTCTCCCATTGACAAAGTGCTGTCTACACTGAGGTTTAGGTTGGTTTTTTCACACCCCTAAGTGATGTATTTATACCAGTATAGGTCTGTAGTGTAGACCTGGCCTAAGAAATACATATTCTTAGCTTATATAGGTCTGTAATATTGGTATTTTTCAAGTGACAGAATTATGTAATGAGTATACATGGAGCACTTACTGATGTAAATGCACTGCAGTTATTTCTCATGCAATGCAGGTACAGTGTAATTAATGTATGGGAATCTGTCATTATGTACATGGATTCAGAAGAAGAATAAAAGGGTACAGTGCAGTACACCTATAGTGTATAAGGCTCATCAAAATATTCGTTCTGCCAGCCTTTTTATACCTAAAATTAGTTCAGGAGGTTCAACAAATTTCATACTCGGAGTTTGCTCATCCCTGTAATAGACAAAGCTTTATCCAGTCAAAGGAAAACGTGCTATTTCTAAGTCTAAATGTCAGTGCCACCTTGGCCTCCAATGGCCCCAAGGAGAAAAGGGCTGGGATTCCACTGTAACTTCAGGTAGTCAACAATTTCCAGTGTGGAAAAGAGATTTCTCCACCGGTTTCTGTTTATACATCTGGGTTGTGCATTCTAGAATGTGGCAAATATAAGAGTACACTACAGCTCTTAGCTGAACAGTTACACACTCACCATATTGTCAAATTGTATCCAATGTACCTCGTTGCTAGAGCTTATTCTGGACTGCTGTGTTTGCAGGGCATAGGGGAAAGAGCTGACTTGAAGGACCAGGAGATTGAAAGCTTCAGTGACTTCTCTGCAGTTAATAACTCTATCAGCCAGTCCATGACTGGGTTCACCATGTGATAGAGAACTTGAGATGGCACTGTGGAAATAAAAACACACAGAACGGCTTTATTGTCGCCTTCAGATTCAACTGGTAACATTAAAATCTCTAGATTTATAGGGAACCAAACGCCCCAGGTCATCAGACTCTCTGAAAAGGAACAAGAGATGGTAAAACCAGCAAGGTGCTTTGCACAGAGAAGTCCAAGAGTGTGGGAGAAATAATGGAGCGAGTCCCACACTGGGAAGCAACTAAATCAGCCTGCCAATTTAAAGGATCAGAACATAGAAAAAAGTTTAAAACAAGCTAAAAAGAGAAGGAAGCGTATCAGCTGGACTGGGCTGTTACATGAATGGGGAGGGGGGAAAGATGGGGGAGCAGGCACAAAAATTAACTGGATTGCTCAACCAGAAGCAGTCCTTATATAGCAGACTTTGAGGGCATAACTTTTGTTTGATTTCCTGTCTCCACTTGCTGGTAGGTGGACATAACACTCACTTGTCTCAATAAACCTACAGGTTACAGGAGAATTCCATATTTGGCACCACAATAAAAACATAATACTAATTTGGTTTTGAAAAAACAACAACAAGAATGCATTTTGTTTACTAAAATTCGACAGTCGAAATGTGTCCCAAAACCATACAAACGGTACCTGAATACTTGAGCAGTGAAACAAGGAGGAATATATTTTGCTCTCATGGGTCAAATTATCTCTGTCTTTACGTAAGTAAGAATTTTTGCTGATTCTTGCATGGAGCAAGGCAGTATTATGTATAGCCTTCATTTTCCAAAAGACATGTGATGATGGGACTTCACATGGAGAGAAAGTCTCTGTGTTTTGTGCCACTCAGATTAAACATTGACACTTACCTTCCATGCTCATGATGCTTTATCACTATTTCGAATTTAAGTAACCACGGTTGTATTTAAAGGAAGAGAAAACAAATGACTCTCGTTATCTCTCTGTAGCAAATAGTTATATTTTCTGTACTACTCAAATAAAAACAAAACAAAAATACTCAGGCTTAAACAACCTGACTAACTGGGAAGATCACAATTAACTATTGTGCTTGCTAACACGGGGAAGGTTTGGGTATGTCAGGACCTTGGTATTGAACCCAGGCTCACCAGGTCCTTAAGCAGCAGCCTTAGTTGCTATACCACAGCGATGCCCTAAACAGGCTCCCACGACCAACAGCCTTCATACCAGAGGCCTACAGGAGTCACATCCCAAACCTCTGATTGGATGGACAGGCAGCACTCTCATTGTGTACCTGGACTATACAAAGGAAGAGGAAGCTGTCTGAGCAATAGACTAGTGCCAACTGGTTGCTCACCAGACCACCTTGCCTCGCTTCGCTTCCCCTGCTGCCTCAACACCTCACCTGATCTCACCTTCCCAGCCCAGTGACCCAGTCCCTTGGATTGTATTTTCCAGCTGCTGACCTGTCCAAGAACTCTGACCATTGCCCCACACTTCTTCTAATACAGATTGACCTGCTGGCTACCTGACCACCCATGCACACTGGACTACTGCTCTGGATTGCCCCCTAAACGTGCCGTGGCTACCGGGCATTACAGTAAGTGGTTTGTTTGTGCAGTGATGTACAGGTAGAAGAATGGAGACCAGTTTCCTCCCTGATGATCTCATTCGGTAGGGGGGAAAAAAAACCTCGCCCTTTCCTTTGTTCTAGAGTACTGGTTTGTGGCTACAGGCGGGATCGGGGGAAGGAAGATTATCATTTTCTCTTCTACTTTGCTCAGTTACAGATGGGAAAGAAATGGGACTGGGAAAGACATGAGAAGTTGGATGAGAATGGCTATGCAGAGGAAAGGGAGAAGGATGAAAGAGGGAACCCTAGGAGCATTCTTGCTAGGGACTGAAAAGTCTAAAGTTGACCTCACCTTAAATCTTAAAATGAATCTGAATTATAGTTTTAAGAAATATCTAGGACGGACAAAGATGATGGCTTCTGTTATGAATTTTTAAATGCCTGGGGCACAAGGAGACATCAGGCTGAGATCATAATTTTGATTTATTAAAAATCCTGAGTAATAATATATAGTAGAATAAATTTTGCCTTGTTATGGTGAAGCACTTACCTTGTTAAATCAATGTGGGCATTGTCGTGAACCAGCACAAACAAGGTGTATGGATTCTGCTTCACCCGTCTCATAAAAACTTCAAACTTAGTTTGGATCTCATTATCTAGCCGTACTACATATTTCTCAGCTCTTTGATAGGCTGTCCCATTCTCTTCTAGGCCCAAGTCAACAAGAACACCTTCCAAAAAGAAAAAAAGAAAAATTCCTTTGCCTTTATCTACAAATAAGGCCTTGTCTACACTACAAAGTTTTGTCAAAAAAGTTGCCTTTTGTCGACAGAATAGTGGAGATATGTACACACTACAGTGCTACTTTTGCCAACAAAACTCTCCTGTTTTGCCGACAATATAAAACCACCTTGACGAGAGGCATAGAGCTTTTTGCGGCAAAGTCATATTGACCTACTGGCAGATTTCCCATGGGTTTTGTGAGAAGAGCTACGAACAGGACATGGTGCAGTGCTGAGCAAAGATAAAAGAGCTGAGGCAGACGTACCAGAAGGCAAGAGAGGCAAACCATCACTCCGGTGCTGCGCCCAAGAGCTGCCACTTTTATCAGGAGCTGGACGCCATCCTCGGTGGTGATCCTACATCCACCACCAAGGACACTTCAGAGGGGCTGGAGGCTGCGGACATTGGACCTAACCCCGAGGACAAAGTTTTGGATGAGGAGGTGGAGTTGGAGGACATTGTGGAGCCCACGAAAGGGTCATGCAGTCTTGCGGTGAGTCAGGAACTCTTTTCCACTCCGGAGGGGTCTAGCCCATCCCAGCACTACATATCCGGTCAGCATGATGCAGGAGAGGAGACCCCTGGTAAGTGATCTTTTTGAGTTGATGCTGCTTCGTTATAGGATGTACAGCTGTCCTTTGTGCTGTATACTGTAGAAGCGGGTAAAGGGACAGCAGCAAGGAGCACTTCACCAATAGGCTGAGAAGGTGCAGAATGACCGTGAATTGTGCATTTGGCAGATTAAAAAATCTGAATGAGGAAACATTCCCATTGTCATAGTAGCCTGTTGCATGCTCCAAAATCTTTGTAAGGCTATGAATGAAAAGTTTCCCCAGGGGTGGAGCACTGAGGAAGATCGCCTGGTTGCTGATTTTGTGCAGCCAGATACCACAGCTATTAGAGGGGCATAATGGGGGGCAATTCAAATCAGGGAGGCGTTGAGGCAACATTTTGATAATGAGCTCCAGTAATGTGTATTTCTATAAAGCAATCTGCATAAATTTCTTCATAAATTTCTGTTATCTTATTTTGCCTAAAACTTGTGATGAGTCCAGGGTGGGATTTGTAGTAAGCGAATTATTAAAATGCACGTATGTTTTACTACCAGCAGCAATCACTACGTGTAGGACACAAATAAAGACTGGTTATCTTTCAGAGAGTTTGTTTTTATTAAACACCAGTTAACAAACATAAAAGAGTTGGAGTAGGGAGATAACAGGATTGGGCAGGGCAGGCTGTCATAGCTGTGCGTAAATCCAGCTATCATTTTGGAAGCCGTCCTAAGGGGTGGAGTGAATGGGATACCGAGATTTCCAGGAAGTTACAAGGAATGTGCGGGAGGCGTTTGGGGAGGGCATGGAAAACAGTTCTGTATTGGCTGAAAGAGTGGGCAAGCACGCATTTGTTCTGCCTGCAGTGTGATTAGGGACTTCAACATCTCTGTTTGCTCCTCCATCACTTTTATCATCTGCTCCTGAGCCTTCAGAATGTGCTCCACACTGTCCTTTCTGTCCCACCTTTCCATTTGTCTTAACTCCCTGTGTTCTCTTTTTTCTGACTCAGGAGGATTGGATCACCTCTCGGAACATGTCCTCCTTGCTCTGCCTTGGTCGCTTTCTCATCTGGTAGAGGCACTTCTCCGGTTTGTAGGGGGTTCCCCTGAAGGCCACATCTGCAGTAACACAAGAAATAATACATAGAAGCATGATTGTTAGTTCACGCACAGCATTGAATCATTATAGTAAAATACACCTCTTTTAACATACTAATCACTTTCTCACTGTCCCTTGGCATGCACACATCTCAGTGAACACCCTAAACATGGGGAGTTCGGCCCAGGTGAGGGGTGGGTGTTCAAGATGGGGCAAAGGATATAGGTGATGTTTTCAGAGGATCAGTGAAGGCGACAGGACAATATTGTAATTTCTACTACCGTTTTCCACAGACAGCGGTCATTGAAGCCATCTCACTCCTGAGGGTAAGCAAGGATGAAAGCGTGCATCTCCTGCATGCATGCAGCTTCAGACCTGGTCCCTATGCTGCTCGCCTGTGTGCCGCTTTGGTCCCTGCACAAGTTTCTGAGTGCCTCCAGGAAAGTTTTCTAAAGATTTCTCTGGAGGAGTCCCGTGAAATCTCGGTGTGCATCAACACCCTGTTCTGTGCAGCTAAGTAGGGCAGCAGGGGAATGTGAAGCACACTGAAACACAGCTAGTCTTACACATTTCTCTCCCTTCACCCACTTCCACAGTATACAGAGCAAAGGACAGCTGTACATCCTATAACCAAGCAGCATCAACTCAAAAAGATCACTTACCAGGGGCCTCCTCTCCTGCATTATGCTCACCGGAGATGGAGTGCTGGGATGGACTAGATCCCTCCGGAGTGGAAAAGAGTTCCTGACTCACCACACCACATGACCCTTTCGTGGGTTCCACAACATCCTCCAACTCCACCTCCTCATCCACAACTTTGTCCTCGGGGTTAGGTCCACTGTCCGCTGCCTCCAGCCCCTCCGAAGTGTCCCTGGTGGAGCAGGTGGGATCACTGCAAAGGATGGCATCCAGCTCCTGAGAGAAGCGGCAGCTCTTGGGCACAGCACCAGAGCCACGGTTTGCCTCTCTTGCCTTCTGGTATGCCTGCCTCTGCTCCTTTATCTTCGCTCAGCACTGCACCATGTCCCATTCGTAGCCCTTCTCATAAAACCCACGGGAAATCTGCCAGTAGGTATCGAAGTTCCTATAACTGGAGCAAAGCTGGGACTGGACAGCCTAGTCTCCCCATATACTCAGCAGATCCAACTGCTTCACAGTGGTCCAAGAGGGAGAGCGTTTGTTGCGTGGAGCCGCCATGGTTAGCTGGGAAGATGCGATGTGAGTGCTCCACGCTGAGCAAACAGGAAGTGGAATTTCAAAAAGTCCCAGGGCTTTAAAGAGGGAAGGGTGGATGCTTGTTTACCTGGCTGCAGGGCAGTGGAGTTTGAACTGCTGATCAGAGTGGTCAGGATGGGCATTGTGAGACACCTCCTGGAGACCATTTACTGTGACAAAACGAAGCGCGGTGTCTACACTGACACTTTGGCGTTACTGGGATAGATTTACTTTCACCGTGGTGAGTGAAAGTTATTTCCTCACTTCTAGATTTCCTCCAAGGGGAGGGATTTATAAGCAGATGGGAGACTCATAACATTACTAGAAAAAATAATTTAGATCTATATAAGAATCTTCAATATGGCATTGAGTTGGGTCAGACTCAATGACAATAAGTTTAGTTTCCCTGTACTTGGCTAATACATTCTTCCCACTAGATGGATACCTGAGAAAAGATACTTGTGAATCCCCTCCAAAAATTCATAAGTTTACATATGCCTCTTCCCAATATTGGGTCAATCTTTTCTATTCCCCTCAAACAAAACTAAAATTACTGCCATATTCCTCCAGCCTACTCCAATGGGAAGGAAGTACAGTAGCAGCTTGCCTGCAATCCCTGTAAGCTGTCTTGGAAATTATTATATTCAACCTGAGCATAAAGAACAGCTGAGAGAGAACCTCTTCTCAGTGCACAGGAGCAGCAAAATAGGAAACATAGTGTTAGACTGTATGAGGAATGGAAGAGAAAATAATAATGCCATTATATAAATCAATGAGGCACCCTCTTTTCAAATAATATGTTAAGTTGTTGTCACCTTATGTCAAAAATAATATCAAAGCAGAAAGAGAAGGGATTCAGAGATGGACAACCAAATACATTAGATGTATGGGAGGCTTTCTTTATCAGGAGTCACTGAAAAGACTGTGACTGTTTTAGTTTTTATGGGGAAAATAAATGAGAAGACTTGATTTCAGAAACGCTTGACACAGTTCCACATGATAGTCTCATAAGCAAACTAGGGAAATGTGGTCTAGATGAAATTCTATAAAGTGGGTGCACAACTAGTTAAAAAAAACCAGAGTAGTTCTCATGATTCGCTGTCAAACCAGGAGGACATATCTAGAGGGTTCCCACAAGGGTCTGTGCTGGGTCTGGTACTAGTCAATATTTTCATTAACGACCTGGACAATGGAGCGGAGAGCGTGCTTATACATTTTGGAGATGACACCAAGCTGGGAGAGCTTGCTAGAGCACTTTGGAGGACAGGATTAGAATTCAAAATGACCTTGATAAATTGGAGAATTGATCTGAAATCCACAAGATGAAATTCAAAAGACAAATGCAAAGTGTTACGCTTGAAGGAAAAATCAAATGCACAACTACAAAATGGGAAATGGTTAGGCTGTAGCACTGTAGAAAAGGATCTAGACATTACAATGTATCACAGATTTAATAGGCGGCAACAATATGATGCAGTGGCAAAAAAAGCGAAGTATTCTGGGGTGTATTAACAGCAGTGCTGTATGTAAGACACAGAAGGTAACCTCCCACTTTACTCGGCACCGGTAAGGCCTCAGTTACAGTGTTTTGGGGCACCACACTTTAAGGAAGATATGGACATACTGCAAAGAGTCCAGAGGAGAGCAACAAAAATGAAAAAAGGTTTAGAAAACTTGACCTGTGAGGAAAGGTTAAAAAAATTGGTCATGTTTAGTCCTGAGAAAAGGAGAGGAGGACGACGACTTGAAAACAATCTTCAAATATGTCAAGGGCTGTTATAAACAGGACTATGATCAATTGTTCTCCATGTCCCCTGAAGGTAGGACAAGAAGTAATGGGCTTAATCTGTAGCAAGGGAGATTTAGGTTAGATATTAGGAAAAGCTCTAACCATACGGATGGTTAAGTACTGGAATAAGTTACCAAGGGATATTGTGAAATTCCCATCACTGGAGGTTTTAAGAACAGGTTAGACAAACACCTGTCAGGGATGATCTAGGTATACTTGATCCAGCCTCAGCGTGGGGGGGAACTGGACTAGATGACCCCTCAAGGTCCTTTCCAGTCCTACATATTTCGATGATTCTGTGGTAGGCATATAAAAAAATGTATAGAGAAGTTGCATTGGAAATCCCTCTTTACCTTTTCATTATATGAGAGCAAGAGCAAGGAAATATCAAATTAATTGAAGGACAACATGTTTAAAATTGATAAAAACTTTTTTTTTTTAACAGAATGCATAATTATCCCATGGAACTTATTGCAACAAGACAGAGGCCGAGAGCTTAATAAGATTAAAAAATTATTAGCCATTTATATAAATAATCCATAGTTATACTAAATATGACAATTTTTAAAAACGATATAAACCCTCATGCTTCAGAGCATAAGCCAACCACTAACTGAAAGGGGGAGGAAGAAACTTCAATAGGCAGGTTATTCCATTAATTATCCACTAAGGGGTTTCTTGCACCTTTCTCTGAAATATCGGCTATTGGCAATTGCCAGACACAGGACACTGGACTAGAGAGACCACTATTTGACTTAGTATGGCAATGCCTGTGTTCCTATGAATATACTATTGTGGGGGCAAAATGAAAAGCCATTTGTTCATTCCAGTTCTCTCATTTCAACTGCTAGATGTTATAGCTCAGGTCATAGCTCTTTCAGTCTTTAGGTAAATATGGCAATGCCTATTGCCACCTACACAGTAAATGCAGTTGGTCCAATCTTTAGAACTTACATGTGACACTAAATAACTGAACAAAGCTGGGACCTCCAGAATAATTTTTTTAGCAGTTTACTCTAAACAGGGATACATACATACCCAGTTTTGATTTAATACACTGCTTTCCTCCCCATCCCATTACCTGATTGTCGAATCCGTTGAAGGGTTTGCTGCACCAGAACCTCTGAACGAGGGACTATAACGATGAAGTCTACTTTGCTGAAGTGGCCCAGATCCAGGCTTTGATTGCCACTGTCTGCTATAGCACATACCTGGGACAAAAGCTTTCTGGCAACTGTAAGCTGTGGCTGATAAATTTGGAAGGTGGCAATATCCAAATCTAGTAAAAAAAAAAAAAACCATCAAAATTTAAATTATTTTACATTAAACAGCAGCCTTCAAAATACTCTGGTTTACATCATCCAATAGATGTAATCTGGTTTACATCATCAAATAGATGTACATCAAACAGAATAAATCCTAGATTTATGGTGAAACTGGTGTACATCACCACCACAGAATCTACTTTTCAGATCAAAATTTGGTTACATACAAGATACTCTCAGCAGGGTAGTGGCCATTTTTTCATTGCATGAAGTGATTTACAAGGCTGCAACTCAGTGAAACCTCAGTGCCTAACCTCAGTGCCTGAATTGCAACCATTAAGGGAAGCAATGCATGTAGGTCTAACCTTCTCTTGCCACATACAGTTCCTTGAACATGCCAACACATGTGGAGCAGCCATACACCGCTGAGACTGCTGTGCTCAGACCCCATGGAATGACACCTACTGCTCTGCTGTGACGACACTGAAACAATTCTCATTTACTGGGTGGCAAGCCAATTGGTGAGAACTTACCTGAAAAGTCAAACCATCATAGTTTCTACCTTCTCGGGTGTGTGACCATGACAGCATCAGACTGGCCACTTGTTTATGGAAATGGACTGGAATGAAAGGTTGAGTGAGAGACCAAAGACCCTCAATCAAGAGGTGGAGCAGAAGTCCTGATTTTAAGGCAGCTTAGTCATGGATGTACATGGAAACCTTATGGAAGGACTTGCGTTAAAGCTAGCTACGAAAACTTTGGGGCCTGGAGTTATATCATTTAGAGAAATGTTTTCTCTAAGCATGTGTCAATGTTCACATCTGCCAAAGAGCAGGTTCAGTCCTAAACTTAAAAATAGTTAGTGGGTATATTCTATGCACTTTTATATACACTTCGCTAGTCCTGAACAATTTAAACTCTTAACGTACTACTACCAAATTTTACCTTGTAGTAACATTTTAGTTATGGCTCTGTCTGTTTTCCTATTACAAAAACCAGTGCGGATGGATGGAAAACTTGGCTCAAAGATGTGCCTGGGAGAAAATTATTTAAAAAAACAAAAATAAAACCATTTAAAAAGATAATATATAGTAATAGTTTGTTTATTTTAAGCAATATACAACTAACATCTTTGTATTTTAGGTAACAATTTGAGGATATTTTGGGCCAAATGTTGAGTGCCAATTCTGCCATGCTTACGTTATTGATTTCCATGCAGCTACTTGTGGAGTAAGGCATTACACAATGTACGTAAGTGGGGCAGACTGGCCTCTCAGGTTTTATTCAGTCTTTACTAAATGAATTCTTTGCATCAGTATTCACTGCAGAGGATGTGAGGGAGATTCCCACACCTGAGCCATTCTTTTTAGGTGACAGATCTGAGGAACTGTTCCAGATTGAAGTGTCAGAGGAGGCTTGGGAACAAATTGATAACCTGAACAGTAATAAGTCACCAGGACCAGATGGTGTTCACCCAAGAGTTCAGAAGGAACTCAAATACGAAATTGCAAATTTATTAATTGTGGTATGCAAACTATCACTTAAATAAGTCTGTCTACCAGATGACTGGAAGATAGCTAATGTAATGCTGATTTTTAAAGAAGGCTCCAGAGGCAATACTGGCCAATTATCCTAACTTTAATACCAGGCAAATTAGCTGAAACTGTAGTAAAGAACAGAATTATCAAATACAGATGAATATGATGTGTTGGGGAAGGGTCAACATAGCTTATGTAAAGGGAAATCATGCCTCACCAATCTATTAGAATTCTTTGAGGGAGTTAACATGCAAGTGGACGAGGCTGATCCAGTTGATATAGTATATTGTACTTGGACTTTCAGAAAGTCTTTGAAAAGGGCCCACACCAAATGCTCTTAAGCCACTAAGCAGTCATGTGATAAGAGGGAAGATTCTCTCACGGATATGTAACCGGTTAAAAGATAGGAAACAAATGGCAGGAATAAAGAGTTAGTTTTCTAAGAGAAGAGAGATAAATAGTGGGATCCCTCAATGATCTGTACTGGGACCAATGCTGCTCAGCATATTCATAAATTATCTGGAAAGGAGGGTAAACAGTTAAGATGGCAAAATTTGCAGACGATACAAAATAACTCAAGATAGTTAAGTCCAAAGCTGACTGCAAAGTGTTAAAAAAGGGATCTCACAAAACTGGGTGTCCGGGCAAGAAAAGAGCAGATTAAATTCAATGTTGATCAGTGCAAAGTAATGCACATTGGAAAACAATCTCAACTATACATACAAAATTATGGGGTCTAAATTAGTTGCTACCACTCAAGAAAGATCTTGGAGTCATCACACACAGTTCTCTAAAAAACCTGTTCTATGTGTGGTGGCAGTCAAAAAAGCAAACACACTATTAGCAACCGTTAGGAAAGGGATATACAATAAGATAGAAAAATATCATAATGCCACTATATAAATCCATGGTATGCCCACACCTGGAATACTGCATGCAGTTCTAGTCACCCCATCTCAAAAAAATATATAATAATTGGAAAAGGTACAGAGAAGGGCAACAAAAATTATTAGGGGGTGGTACAGCTTCCTTATGAAGACAGATTAAAAAGACTGAGACTGTTCATCTTGGAAAAGAGCTTACCAATGGGGGATATGATAGAGGTCTATAAAATCATGAATAGTGTAGAGAAACTGAATTGGGAAGTGTTATTTATTCCTTTACATAACACGAGAACCAGTGGTCACCCAATAAAATTAATAGGCAGCAATCTTAAAAACAAACATAAGGAAGTACTTTTTCACACAACACACAGTCAACCTGTGGAACTTGTAGCAAGGGGATGTTATCCCTAAACCTCTCACTTCCAGAAGCTGGGACTAGACAAGAAGGGATGGATCACTTGATAATTGCGCTGTGAAGAGTCTGGTACAGGCTACTGTTGGGAGACAGGACACTGGGCTAGACAGACCATTTGTCTGACTCATTATGGCCATTCTTATGTTCCTATATATTCAGGCAAATTCCCACTGCCTTCACTAAGAGTTCTGCCTGAGTAAAGGCTGAGTAAAAACTGAGAAAGGATTTGGCCCTAAATGTACAATTTAAAACCCAAAAATAAACTCTGAACAGTTAGAAACAATCAGTTAACTAAATACTGAGATTTTGAAGTGGGGGGGGGAAGAGGACCCCAGGTCCCACTGTCCACTGTTTACCCTTCTTTTCTCCCACAGTTGGCGGCCCTTCGGGGGCTCTCTGAGAGCACCTGCCTGCAGGCAGGCAGGTTTACTGCTCCTCTTCCCTTTCCCTTGCAATAGAGGAGGATCTGGTTGACACAGCTGTCTCCTCCTCGGCTGGACTACCTCTGTTACCAGCAGTCTCCGGGTGCGGCAGCCTTCTTCCTGTTCACCGCCCCTTCCTGGGGTAAGTTCCCCCCTTTTAAGATCCTCTCCCTCTAGGCTGAACAAGCCTTGCAGGTGCATCTCATTAGTGTCGAACTGGCCCAGAGGAGCTTGTTAGTCTCCTCCATACAATGTGAGGGTGTGTCCCTTCACACATCCCACCCCTCAAGACAGAAAGGCTGTTCAGGGGTGGGTTGTCTCCATCCCTAATCTCCCATGAAAAGAAATCGGTGTTAGCATAGTCCTTTCCCGCCTGGTATTGTACTTGGAAACTATAAGGTTATAGTGCAAGGTACCACTTTGTTATATAGGGGTTCATATCCCTCGTAGTCTGGATCCAGTGTAGGGATGTGAGATCAATGATCAGGGAAAAGGGTCTACCCAAAAGGTAATAGCTGTGGGCATCTACCATCCATTTGACAGCTAATGCTGCCTTTTCAATAATGGAGTATGACTTTTCCCTAGATGATAGCTTCCTGCTTAGGTATAGAACTGGGTGTTCTTCCCCTTGGAAGTCTTGCGAGAGGATGGTGCAGATGTCAGAAGCATCTGTGCATAATATAAATTCCAAAGAAAAATCATGGCTGAAGAGCATGGGTGCCTGGCATGTTTTCAGTTCCCTGAACACTTCCTCATGCTTCTCATCCCAATGGATCTTCTTAGGGTTGCTGTTTTCTATGAGGTTCATTGGCGCGGGGGGAGGGAGGCGGGGATTGAGGCAAAGCTGGGGATAAACCACCAGTAATATCCTGCCAGGCCAAGAAAACATCCGACTGCCTCTGTTTGGTGGACAGGACATGCTTTGAAAGCCTGCATCTTACTGACCACCAGCTTCACCAAGTTACCTCCTATGTGGCACCCCAAATAGGTTACTTTACTCATAGCTACCTTACATTTTGCTGAGTTGGCCAGAATTTCTGCCTCCTGTAGCGCTTTTAAACTCTGCTCTTAAATGCTGAAAGTGATCTTCCCCGGGAGGGACTGTAGATGACAATATCATCAATGTAGGCCACCGCATACTGATGGTAGGAGTTGGGGATCTTATTCATAAGTCATTGCAAGGTAGCGGCAGCTCCATGGAGGCCAAAAGGCATGGTCTTAAATTGGAAGTGTCCAAAATGGGTGAAGAAAGCAGTTTTCTCTTGCAAGGAAGGGGATAAGGGGATCAATTGTGCTCAGGTGCTCCGCCGGTCCCAGACATTCTAATAACTCGTCCATCCTTGGCATTGAGTAGGTGTTGAATTTTGTGATGGTACGGACCTTCCTGAAGTTGATGCTGAACTGAACCATACTGTCTGATTTGGGAACGAGAACTATGGGGCCCCTCCATTCACTTCTGGATTCTATAATCATCCCCATCTCCAGCATCGCTTGTACTTCCTCTCAGACCGTATCCTACATCTTTTGTGGCAATGGTCAAGGGTTCTCTCAAACTACCTGGCCTGCAGTAGTCTCTAGGTGATGTTGGACCAATTACATTCTCCATGGACAGTTGGAGAACACTGTTGCAAAGTCCCCGATTAGTTGGAGGAGTTGTTTCCTTTCTGCAGGGGACAGCAATTCACCCCCAGTATTGCTCCTGGAGCTTCATCACGGGGCACCTGGGGCCTCAATTCTGGCTCTGCTAGAATAGGAGTTATCAGCAGGGCCTCCTGCGCCCTCCAAGGTTTGAGAAGGTTCATGTGGTAGACCTTGATTTCCTTCCTCCACTCAGATAGTCTGATCTCAGTCTACAGGCCGTACCTACCTGACCACTTTGAATGGACCCTGCCATCGGGCTATTAATTTGGACTCAGATGTGGGCAGTAGTAGTAGAACATGGTCACCCAGCTGAAAAGTCCGTAGTCATGCCTCCCTATTGTAATTTTGTTCCTAGGTGTGCTAGGCCTTCCTCAAATTCTCCCTGGCAACCCCCACTCCGCCTATGTTTCCGAGTTGCACCCTTAACTGCAAGATATATTGGGTCGTACTTAAGGCTCCCATGTCTTCTTCTTCCAGCCTTCTCATAGCAAGTCCAAGATGCACCATGGTTGGCAACCATCGAGCAACTCAAATGGGGAGAACCCCGTAGAGGCTTGTGGGACCTCCCTTATGGCAAACAGGAGTATTGGGAGTAGCCGGTCCCACTGCTTGGGGTTGTCATTGACAAAGCACTTCAACATCCCTTTCAGTGTCTTATTAAGCCACTCTATTAAACCATTGGTCTGCGGTGGTACACTGAGGTCTCCAAGGACTTGACCTTTAGGAGGGAGCATAATTCTTGTATCAGTTGGGAAGTGAATTTAGACCCTTGGTCTGTTAATATTTTGCAGGGACACCCTATGTGTGAGCAGAGCTTCGAGAGCTGTGGAGCTATGGCTGTCACTTTTGGGTAGTGGAGAGGAACAGCTTCCAGATACCTGGTTGCATCATAAGTATGTACAGATGCCCTGCTGCAGTTTTTTCTAGAGGTCCGACCATGTCCACCCCATCCTTTCCAATGGGGTCTCTATCAAGGGCAGAAGGACTAAGGGTGCCTTAGGGATCCCCCTGCTGCTGATTAGCTGACATTCTGGGTAGGAGGAACAGTATTCTCTCACCTAATGGTGTGCACTTGGCCAATAGCATTGGGCTAATATGCAAGCCAACGTATTTTCTCATCCCAAGGGTCCTGCACAGGGGATATCATGCTCCAGCTGTACCACGGCCTGGTGGTACTGGCGTGGTACTAGCAGCTGGTTCCTCACCAACCCAGTTTGCTGAATCTTCTCGATTCGATACAAGCACCCCTTCTTGAGTGCAAAGTGTGGGTATCGTTCACCTCCCTGAGACTCTGTCACTTCTCCATTTATGCGGTCCAGTTGCTCACATGCACAGTTTAATATAGAGTTGTTCCTCTGTTCTAACAAAAAATTCCTGTCCCATAGGAGAGCTTCCAGGTCCTGATGGCCTGCCTCTTCCTCCCCTGTGGGGGTCTGTGGCTGTGTTGCTCGGGACATCCCTTCCTCAGGGTTGTCAGCTTCTCTAAGACTTTCCAAGCTCTGGGGAGCTGGTATCCCCACTTGCCCCTGTTCTTGTTTGCACCTGAGAGCTAGGTATTAATGACCTGCCAAAAAAAAAAATAAGCACCCGTCTCAGCCTATGATCACAGCATAGGCCAACTTTTCTGCTACAGTTACGGTGGTGACCACAGTATGGGCTCCCACCATCAGCTGTAGCTGCTGGCTGAGGTAGGACTTGACATCGCCATGGATACATTGAAGGTGAATCATGTTCTTAGGAGTAGCGTCACTTCCCACCATGGCGGTCTGGACCACCATCTGGTTGCAGTCAGAGTCCAAAAATCCTTGAATCAGCTTCCCTTTGACTATGACAGGTACCATCAACTTAGGGGGAGTTTTTTTTCCAGGCCTGGGTGTATTCACATTCCATCAGCATTCACTCCCTCTTAATGTACCTTGTCTGTCCACAAGAATAGCATGTTAACGGGCTGGGTTGCCAGCCTCTTTCCTAGGTTTAGGGAAGCCTGCCTGCGGAGTGCTGGTTGGACCTCCATCTGTGAGCCATGCTTCAGTAGTCTAGGGTACCCCGTGGTCCCTCTGGCAGCATTGCACTTGCACTCTGCCTCCTTTTCCCCAGGGCTGCCTTGGGCCTAAGTGGCAGTCTGTCCATCTGGGAGGACGCCGTTAGGACTGACTCCCTGTTGTAGACTGCTGTGGGCTCTGGCTCACCTCCCTCCCATGTCCCTTGCCCTGCTGACGTCCAGGTTGACTCTGCCTTTAGTGACCCTTCAGCTTCTACAAAGTCCTCCATTAACCTGACTGCTTTTGATAGCGTCCCTGAGTGACGCCGTAGTACCCACTCCTTGTCCCCCATGGGCAATAACCTTTATAAACTCCTCCGTTACAATGGCCTCAGCTACTTAGGTCCCTGAGTATTCCTCTGGGTGGAGCCACTTCCAGCAGTGTTCTTTCAGCTATTGTGCTACTATTCAGGATCACGCCCCCTTGGGGTATCTCTTGTCCATAAACCACTGGCAGTGGGTCTCTTCTGAAATACCCAAATAGTCCAAGATGGTGGACTTCACTTGCTTGTAATCTTTCACCCACTCCAAATCCAGATTACAGGAGGTGGACTGTGCCAGACCCACCAAGTAAGGGGCCAGGATTGGAGCAGATCATTCTAGAGGCCACTGGGCTTCCAGTGCCACCCTCTCAAACGTGACTAAAAAGGCTTCAAGGTCATCCTCCAGCCCCATTTTGGTGAGCTTTTCTGGTGCAGGTGAAGGGACCCCTTCAGTGGAAGCATGACGCTCCCGTCTCCCCTTGTGGACATAGGGTTGGTACTATCTGCTGTAACATTTCCTTTGGGAACTCTTGCTGCAGGGTCATCAGTTGCCTCAGCAGGTATTGTTTTGGGTGGCTTTAACCTGCTGCTGGGCGGTCCACTGCTGAAGAAACTGCTGTTGTTGGGTACCTTGCTACTGCCTCTCCGCTACCCACTTATACTATGCTCCAGTTCCAATGTGTGTGGAGCAGCTGAGCTCAAACACCTCAAAGGTTTCCCACCCTTTTTTTTTTGACCCCTTGTATCAGGCATAGTTTACCCATGTTCTCCCCCATTTGTGGGGGTGGTGGGGCTCTCTGACCCAGCCCCCCAGGTCTCACTGTGGTTTGTTCACCTTCTCTTCTCCCCCAGTTGGCGGCCCTTGGGGAAGCTGTCTGAGGGCAACTGCCCACGGGCAGGGGATTGGCTCCTCCTCTTCCCTTCCTCTTGCAAGAGGAGGAGGATCTGGCTGGCACGAGGACCAGTCTCTCAGGCAGCCCCTAGAGATACAGGGGTAAGGGCTCAGTCTCTCAGAGTTTATTGCCCCTTTGTGGGGTTTACCTTCTTCCCCTCTTCCTAGGGCATACTGCTTTGTTGTTAGTGCATCTCATGACTGTCTTCTCCTCAGCTAGACTATCTCTGTTACCAGCAGTCTCTGGGTGGAGGAGCCTTCTTCCTGTGGTAAGTTTCCCCCCTTTTAAGCTCCTCCCCCTCCAGGCTGAACAACCCTTGCAGGTGCATCTTATTAGCTTGAAACAGGCCCAGAGGAGCTCGCTAGCTTCCTCCATACCAGTGTAAGGGTGTGTCCCTTCACAAAAGGCAAGTTACTGCATACGAACAGTAACCACAAATAAGAATTGGCCCAAAACTTTGTTCATTCTTCAAATAAAACCCAAGCTGAACTTTTAAGGTATTGTCTTCACTAGACAGCCTACTTTTTAACTTGAACTGCTGTCCTCTGCTCAGGCTACAAACTGCTTTGTCTTCAGTAGGATTTTACCTTGTTAGCTTGCTTGAGTTAAGAACACACCCTTTTTTCCCAGAGAAGGCAAAACCTCATCAAGGTTTCAAATTTATCCATCACTTGCCTTATTACTGGCCCCAAAGGAATCTCAGAACTCATAGAAAATCAGTTTTACTTATTTTGCCAATACTATTATATAAAAACAAATGTTGAATGGTAATGTTCTGAAAAGGTAAGAGGTAATTAAATTCAACATTAAGACAGGGAGTCCATCTTCAGCTCATCCATTGTGACTGTATATTACATATCACACTGAACAATATAATTAAATAATAGTGGTATTTGTACTTCGAGAGCACTTTTTATACAAGAAACTTAAAGCACTTTCCAAACACTGATTAAGCCTCATAGCACCTGTGTGTGGTAGGTATAATCAGCATTTTACACATATGGAAACTGAGGTGTATCACGGCTAAGTTGGCTAAGACACTTGCACAAGGTCACATAAGCAGTCTAGACACAATCAGAAACAGAATACAGATCTCTTGTGCTTTAAGCTCAAGACCATACTTCCTCTCCAGGCGTAACAGGGTGCAATCAGTCCAGAGAGTCAGCCATAAATGGGAATTTCTGTATGCTCCAATTAGTTTGTAGCACAAACTTAGAGCAAAAATATTTTAGCTTGAGAACTGTCAAAGGTAGAAAGAGGAAGCTTTTTGTGCTATAGTAAAGTTATTATGAAAGAACCTTGGCCAAGATTAAAGAAAAGGAGTACTTGTGGCACCTTAGAGACTAACCAATTTATTTGAGCATGAGCTTTCGTGAGCTACAGCTCACTTCATCGGATGAAGCTGTAGCTCAAATAAATTGGTTAGTCTCTAAGGTGCCACAAGTACTCCTTTTCTTTTTGCAAATACAGACTAACACGGCTGTTACTCTGAAACTTGGCCAAGATTATTGCTGTCGTTTTCTTTTTGTTTTCAGCCAGTGATACTAACAATTTTCGCCTGGCTGAACAGTGTCCTCAGACTACTTTGTGGCACATGCATTTTATGAAATCCAGCAAAGAAAAACATTACCCAAGTCTTGTGTTGAAACCATGGTAGCTGCCTCCTGAGATGACACACATTCACTAACATCTCCATTAAAAGGGATTACAACATTGTCCCCTCGTTGCAGCTGCATTTTCTCTAGCAACTTGTCCAAATCATCACCTATTTAAGAATTTAAAAAATAAAATATGTCTGGAAGGAATTAAAGATAAGTGATGAAAATCTTTATAACACATGTTCCAATATGTCACATTGACTATCCTCAGTTTTTCTAGTGACTGGGCATTTGTATAAAGTTCAACACCAAAAGAAAACCACAGTTGGATGTTTCATAGTTGCTCCTTTACAGCTTGCAGTAACATTTGATGATCGCAAAGGAACAAATACTCTGAAAATATGTTGACTGATTAGCACACAGAAGCCCCAAGCAACTATGGATGCCCCACAATCAGATTCAGCCTATGAAGCAGTTAAAATAGATTGTAACAGGATGGGGAGCTCTCGCTGCCCAGCCGAGGAAGAGAGAAAGAACACGCCTTCATGCTCACTACACCAAGGCAGTGAGAGAAGGAGAGCTCTTCCTCGGCTTTTAATAGAGGATGGGGAGCTGCATTTTGCTCCCTGCGCCTTACATTAACCCCTGAACAGAAGAAGATGCGCAAAAGAATCAGGAGATTCATCCGTTAGTAGAAACTTCAGATCCTTAAACTCACTCACCCAAAGACGTGTTTTTGAAATGTGATGCCAAGAAACTAACTTTTCCTGTGATGAGTTCATAACTGATCTCTTTTAAAAACTCACTGGTTGTCAGCATGCTTTCTGCCAGTGCTCTAGACTGATACTGACCTAGAGAACAGAAAGGACAGATCGAGGTTAAATACAGTGCATTCTCATTATAAACTCCCCACTACGTAATGGCCTTATGGAAGTGACGTGCTCTACTAATCTTCAGCGTTGGGTCTCTCCTGCCTTTTGCAGAAGAGATTGGGGGGTATCAACAAGAAACACAGTCAAGTCTATTCTAATAGGACACAGGAGAATATATTCTGTCATTTTAGCACATTCTTTGCAAGCTACTGTTCACAGACATGTGGGTCCATGAGCTATTCTGTAGCAAAAGGAGGTATACAGTATAAGAACTTGCTCCTCAGAAGGGATGGAAAATTCTGGTAAAATGTGAAGAGGAAGTTGTCCACCAGAGTGAAAAAAATGGGACAAGACTAATTTGTTTACATAATAAAGGGAGGAGTGTAGTCACAAATTCATCTTTCAGGCATACACATACACATGTGCACACAACTTTGTTATAAAGGCCTGTTGTGGAAAAAACAGCCTGGCAGAAACAGTGCCCTATATTTTATATTCTTATGCAAAATAATTGTAGTCTAGTCATTGGATCAGGTGGTCAGCATTACAATGTAAAAATAGTATAGTTGCCATGTAACGTAGGGAAAGATATGCACACTATTTTGCATAAGGGACACTTTGGGCCCATTCCCCAAGGCAGCCATGCAGAAGAGCAAGGTTTCAGCTATCCCAAGCACAGGGACCCTGTAAGGGTAGTGAATCTGCTTCAGGGAGGAGCTGCTGGAAATCATGCAGCTATTCTTCCCTCGCCAGCCAATGTCCCTGTAGACACTACTACACAAAGTCCTAGTGGAATAAAAGGAGAAAGAGAAATATTATTGCACAAGTGTAAAAGGGGAACAAAAACTATTAAGGAGAGGTTAAAGATGAACCACTTGATCAAAATGCATAATGCAACTGCACATGTAACTGCATCATATTGTAAAGTTACTCACCTAAGACTACTACACAGAACTCATTTCCTCTATTCTTTGATGCACAGATTGCAACAACATAATCTGGTAGCCTTTGCTGATGTTTCATTTCATTGAGAGATCTCAGAGTTTCTGAAATGCCTTCAGCCAGAGAATTCTGGGTAACAACCACATGCACCAGGTCCCGAGATACACTGGTGATTAACCTAGCAAGCCAAGGGAGTTGACCTGGTGACACTGAGATACACTGACCACTCATTTGCAAGGATCGCTCTCTCAGTGTGAACTCCTGCATAGCTTTCAGCATGATCTGTTCAAATTCCTCCCTGAGAGGTATCTGGTCAGGACCTACATTAAAAAATAACATCATCTGTCATCAAAAAGTTATCACACCAAGATCAATCATTTTGCTCATCTAGTTAGGACATTCTTTTAGCATTATATAGCATTTTTCACATTTTTTAAATGGATACTTACCAGTGTGAGCATATTCTCATTTCTTCATTGTAGAAGCCATTTTGTTTTTTAGATAACAAATATGGCATCTCCTCCCCAGCTTCTTTGCCCTCAATAATCAGAAAACTGTAAACTAGATACATCTAGTCTCCAGGCATCCAGAGATCAAAAATCTCAGTGCTCACTCTCAAACCTTAATCATGACTCTGCAACTTGCCAAAGATACCAGAAAGTCCAGCATTCTGCTTTTTCCCCAGTATTTCTACAAGTTAACTGACCATGTATACTTGATTCTGATTTTTTCAATAATGCAATGTAACAAAACTTCAGACTTCTAATCTTAAGAGCTGTATATATAATGCTGGAACTTGTTTGTTGGACTTTCAAAATCTATGTCATGAATTTGAACTGCTGAGTTAGAGGTATAAGGCTTTATATCTCAGTATTGATCCCTAGAGTTACCCACTTTTATTAACATTTGCCTTACTAAAATAAATCTAATGAGCACTTCCCAAGGATATAGAATCATAGAATATCAGGGTTGGAAGGGATCTCAGGAGGTCATCTAGTCCAACCCCCTGCTCAAAGCAGGACCAATCCCCAACTAAATCATCCCAGCCAGGGCTTTGTCAAGACTGACCTTAAAAACCTCTAAGGAGGGAGATTCCACCACCTCCCTAGATAACCCATTCCAGTACTTCACCACCCTCCAAGTGAACAAGTTTTTCCTAATATCCAACCTAAACCTCTCCCACTGCAACTTGAGACCATTACTCCTTGTTCTGTCATCTGCTACCACTGAGAACAGTCTAGAGCCATCCTCTTTGGAACCCGCTTTCAGGTAATTGAAAACAGCTATCAAATCCCCCCTCATTCTTCTCTTCTGCGGACTAAATAATCCCAGTTCCCTCAGCCTCTCCTCATAAGGCATGTGTTCCCGTCCCCTAATCATTTTTGTTGCCCTCCGCTGGACTCTTTCCAATTTTTCCACATCCTTCTTGTAGTGTGGGGCCCAAAACTGGACACAGTACTCCAGATGAGACCTCACCAATGACGAATAGAGGGGAACGATCACGTCCCTCGATCTGCTGGCAGTGCTCCTACTTATACAGCCCAAAATGCCATTAGCCTTCTTGGCAACAAAGGCACACTGTTGACAACAAGGGCACACTCATATCCAGCTTTTCTCAACCACTGTAACCCCTAGAATTGGCAAATATCCTAGAATTGGCAAAACAATATTCATAAACGTGGAACAAGAAATAGCCATACTGTGCCACAATTCCTCCCCAGTGCCACAGGAGTGAGATTCACAGATATAGATTTGGTATTTCAGCATTTTGACCTTCAATACCAAAGAGCAGCCATTAGACAACAAAAATATATAAAATGTCCAATTTCACTTTATGGTTATTTGAAGGCAAAAAAACCTCGGGTGAGGTGGGGAGAGGAAAGGAAATGGAATGGTTTTCTGAGAAGTGGAGAAAGGAATTGTTAAGAGTCCATTGCAAAAATCTGGAAACAGTTTTTCATGACAAAAGCCTACAACCAGTCTACCATCATCCGATGAAGTGAGCTGTAGCTCACAAAAGCTTATGCTCAAATAAATTTGTTAGTCTCTAAGGTGCCACAAGTACTCCTTTTCTTTCTACCATCACTGCTATCCAATACATATATGTGCACACCACATTAATATTGTATTATATCCAGCATGTAGGCAGTTACATTAACTGAGTTATCTTCTGTATTCCCCCTTTTGGTAGATCTATGTTTATACCTTCCCTTCAGAACTGACTCAATTTCTGAGATATACCAAAGTATTACATCTCAGATCTTTGAAGAGCTGGTTTAGGGGGAAATAACTGGTAATGATCTGCTGAAAAAATTGTTGAACTGGCAGGGGGGAAGGAGAGAGGGAATGATCACCATAATAACTCCTGGGGGAATTCTGCACCAAAAAATTAAAAATTCTGCACACAATATTTTAAAATTCTGCAATATTCTGCATATTTTATTTGTAAAAATAATGCAATATAATTACTCTTGTTTCAATTATTTCAGTAATTTATTTAAACTACAATACAATGGATGGAGAATGGGAGTGGAGAGCACTGGAGGAAATCCCCAAACCCTCTTGCCTAATAGTAACGTAGCTAGGTTTGACCCTTTATTTCTAGTTATTAGTCAACAAATATATGCAGCCATATGCTCAGTGTTACATCATAGGCAACTGAAGACCAAATGGGGGTTTGGGAATCACACACTCAATTTATATTGGCTACTGACCATCTCCAGAAAGGGCAGTAGGAAACAGTTCATGGAGCACATTTTCATAGGAATTTTTTTTCAGTCCAAAATTTTAGACCAGTTCTAATCACTAAAGCACCGTAAGCATTTATAAGGCCATACTGTCCTTTACGCCACTCTGGCAATGTAAAGGAGTCTTAAAACTTTTACACCTGTTCTATACTCCTGGGGGAATTCACAAAGATAATAGGAACAATTCACTAAGCAGGCAGGCTGCTACATTCTGCTCTCAGGGGAACAGAGCTTGCCCTATGCTTACCTCCTCAGAAACACCCAAAGCCCTTCCCCTCCATGGAAAGTTGCCACAAAAGTGAGTAATAGGGTCAGAATGTATGTCTTTCTCTGTTACATGACTGCCCAGCCTCCCCCGCCCCCTCACAGTGATTTACATCTCTACCAGCTGCTCCAGGTGCCCAAACAAACCTGCCTGCACTGCCAGGGATCTTCGCGTGACTGCTCTTGTGCCTTTTCCTTTGCTTCCCTGTCAGCAGTCATTTTTCTGCGGGGAAGCAATGAAATCTGTGGGGTACATGAATTCTGTGCAAGTGTAGTGACACAGAATTCCCTCAGGAGTACATAATGAGAGACTACATAACATCTGCAACATACTACAGAAAAGAACCTAAAACTATCCAGATACAAAAGCAAGACAGGCTGAAGGAGATCAGTTAGGTAGGACACAAACTTTGGAGGGCAAAGGAGTTCAAGCAAACCCAAGAAAGGTGGAAATAATTATATAAATGGAAAGACCCCAAAGTAAGGAGGCCTTACTGAGATTCGAAGTGATGTTAATACACCTTATCAAATTCATCCCCAGTTTGCCACATGTTAAGTATTCCACTTAGAATGCTGCTTAAGAACAAGACAGAACTGCACTTGAAAGATGAAGAGAAAAACTTTTCAGAATTAAATACATTGTCAAAGAGGCATCAATATGGAAATATTTGCAGATTAACAAAGAGCCTATTATCACAACTGATGTGTGATCACATGGTCTCTAGGCCATATTTCTTCATGGTGATAATCTAGTGGCACATACTTCAAAAGCACTGATCAATATTCAACAGAACTGTGATCAGATGGAAAAACAAATGTTAGATATTGATTTTGTTTGTGAACATCTTTATGAATATGTTTGTGCACAAAAAATTGTCAAGGTAAAAACAGATGAGAGGTTGGAAGCCTCAGTACAGAAACCACTGTGCAAGACACCATTTAAACTTCAGAAAATGATAATGAAATTTTTAAAATGCACGTTAATTGTGAAATTCAAATTTGGTGAGGAGCTTCTTAATGTGGACATGTTTTCAAGAGTACCTGTAACCGAAGAAAGCAGGGAGCAGCAGAAAGAGGGGTTTGAAGTAAATTGATTCAAGTGCTACCAATTTCTGAAACAAGTTTGGCAAGCACAGGTGAGAAACACAAAATAATTGAACCAAACAGCTTGAGAGAATAATTCTAAACAGGTGGCCAGCAAAAAAAAGCCAGGTATATCTCCTAGAATTAAAAAAAACCCACACACAATTTAGTGGGACTAAAGAGATTAAATTGCTACATATGGTGAGATTCTGTTCAAAGGGCATTGTATCATAATACCACAAAACATGAGGTTGGAAATAGTACGTAAGTATAACCCACAGTGCCCATCTGGGTATTCTATGGTGTAATAAAAGAGCTCAAGGTGCCCCACACTTGTCACCCATGAATGCTGACATCAAAGACAAGGTATCCAAATGTGAAATCTTAATATATACTTCAAAAAGAATGCAAAGGAACCACTGAAACCAGGTTTCCTGATCACTTTTGGTCTGGAAAGATTACAACTTCTTAACGGATTACAGCTCAGTTTTTTTTAAAATTGAAGTATTGCACAATATAGCAATATAACAACTCACTGTAAATTTCAGTTTTCTATAGATGAAACAACAACCGAAACTGTCCCACAACCACAAATGGCTCAGTTTTGCAGTACTCTTTGTGGTATCAGTTCAGGCACATTATATAAAGCCTTTCCTATGCACAGTCAAATGAGTTAGCAGAAAGATCAGCATAAAGAGCAAATAACTTGATTAAAAAAACTCTGAGGAGTCCAGCGGGCCGCAGCATATTACCACACAACTCACAATATTCTTTTTGGGTCCCCCATTCAGAGAGATTCATAGGCAACAGGGCAAAAACCATAGTGACAATGCCTAACAAGTTTCTTGAGCCAAAGGCAATTAATTCTGAAGTAATAATAGAAGAGTTACTGGAACAGAAGAAATGTTATGATAAGAATGTCAAGCAATTACCCACCAATGCTAATAAGAGAGACTGTTAGATGGCAACCTGCCAAAGTAACATCTGCACCAAGGTAATGAACCATAAATCACCCCAAGCATCAGTAAAGAGGAACAGGAACCCTAAACAAAACCACGGGAGACACTGGCTCTGTTTTTTCTAAGGACATCAAAAATGCTAAGACAGTACTCGTGTGCTGATCCAAGTAACACATGCCTGCCGAGTTACCGACAATGAAAAACACCAGGAGTAGTAAACACAAGAGAGGTTATTTTACTTCTTTATTTGGCACTAGTGTAACTGCTGCTGGAATAGCGTGTTCAGTTCTGGAGTCTACAATTCAAGGATGTTGATAAATTGGAGCAGCTTCAGAGAAGAGCCACAACGATTAAAGGGTTAGAAAGCATGCCTTATAGCGACAGATTCAAGGAGCTCAATCTATTTAGCTTAACAAAGAGAAAGTTAAGAGGTGGACTTCATAACAGCCTACATGTACCTACATGGGAAACAAATATTCAATAATGGGCTCTTCAGTCTAGCAGAGACTGGTACAACATAACTCAATGGCTGGAAGTTGAAGCTAGACAAATTCAGACTGGAAATGAGGTGTACATTTTTAAGTGAGAGTAATTAACAGCCCAAGTCAACATATCCATAAATGATCTGGAAAAAAGGGTAAACAGTGAAGTGGCAATATTTGCACCTGATACACAACTACTCATGATAGTTAAGTCCCAGGCAGACTGTGAAGAGCTACATTAGAATCTCTCAGAACTGGGTGACTGGGCAACAAAATGGCAGATGAAATTCAATGTTGATAAATGCAAAGTAATGCACATTGGAAAACATAATCCCAACTATACATATAAAATGATGGGGTCTAAATTAGCTGTTACCACTCAGGAAAGAGATCTTGTGGACCATTGTGGATAGTTCTCGGAAAACATCCACTCAATGTGCTGCAACAGTCAAAAAACTAACAGAATGTTGGGAATCATTAAGAAAGGGATAGATAAGACAGAAAATATATTGCCTCTATATAAATCCATGGTACACCCACATCTTAAATACTGCGTGCAGATGCAGTTGCCCCATCTCAAAAAAGATTTATTGGAATTGGAAAAGGTTAAAAAAAGGGCAACAGAAATGATTAGGGGTATGGAATTACTGTCATATGAGAAGAGATAAATAAGACTGGGACTTTCATCTCGGAAAAGAGATGAGTAAGGGGTGATATGATAGAGGTCTATAAAATCACGACTGGTGTGGAGAAAGTAAATAAGGAAGTGTTATTTACTCCTTCTCGTAACACAAGAACTTGAGGTCACCAAATGCCATTAATAGGTAGCAGGTTTAAAACAAACAAAAGGAAGTATTTTTTCACACAACACACAGTCAACCTGTGGAACTCCTTGCCAGAGGATGTTGTGAAGTCCAAAACTATAACAGGGTTCAAAAAGAATTAGATAAATACATGGAGGATAGGTCAATCAATGGATATTAGCCAGAATGGGCAGGGATGGTGTCCCTAGCCTCTGTTTGCCAGAAGCTTGGAATGGGCGACCAGGGATGGATCACTTGATGATTACCTGTTCTGTTCATTGCCTCTGGGGCACCTGGCATTGGCCACAGTCAGAAGACAGGATACTGGACTAGATGGATCTTTTGGTCTGACCCAGTATGGCCATTCTTATGTTCTTAATTAACCATTGGAAGAACTTACCAAGTAGAGTCTAAAAGATCTGCTCTAGGATTTATTCTGGGGAAGTTCTATGGCCTGTGCTATACAGGAAGTCAGACTAGATGATCACAATGGTCTCTTCTGGCCTTGGAATCTATGACTCTATGAAAGCTCCAGGTGGTGGATCCTGGGTAATTATTCTAAGAATAAGAAGTGGCAAAGTGATCAGAAATCCATCAAGATTCAGAGATAGTTGTTAGCAGTAGAACTGCGCAAAAAATGTTCTGTACCAATAACAAGCCAATACAACTAAGGCAGTCTCTGGATGTGGCATTCTTCTATCTACTTCCCAGACCTCTCTGCTTCTTACTCTTTTGAAATCAATTTGCTCTAGATGAAACTATGAACATTCTCAATGAAATCATCTTTTTTTGGACACTTTTCAAGGACCCAGTAAAAAAAATGATTTTACCAGTGGTCCAAAATTTCCCTTATCGTTAATTCCTGATATCAAAAAAGGGAAAATTCCACATTACTTTTTATAGGAAAATCCTACAGAATTTAGAAGGGAAGCATCCAATAGAGCTGTAAGAAAATTATGCTAAAAGTATTCATAATTTAATTGAAAACAATAGTCTTTTTTTGTATAGCAGTGAGAGAATTTTCTCTCAAGCTCTATAAGATGGTTCGAAACATCTATGGAAAGGTTATCTTTTTCTACTGGATTTTTGGATAAGGAAAGAAGCCCCAGGAAGAGGCATGCTGGGGGAAACATTTATCTAGTGTAGAAAATGCAATGCATCTCTATTACAAAATCACCATGCATCTCACTGTGATTGGCAGTCTCTGTTCAAGGGTGACCAAGGACTAAAATGAAAGGGAAGATGCAGGTCAAGATTGACACAGCTGTGGGAGAAGGCTTACACAGCACTTGCCCACACTATTCTCTATGCCTTTAATATCTTACGTTTATGTTCACTACATTTTACACTAATGTAGGGAAAGTGGCTATCCACAAAGGGTTAGAAAATCTGCAACTCACTTGACTACCCTAAATTCTGTCTAGAGCACATATTAAATACATTTAAGAAAACAAGAATTTGTTGTGTACTAAATAAATTGCTTTAGTTTGCACAACAGAAGTAGTTTTCATGTAAATGTTGCAGTCCCCAAAACAATGGTGACAACACATCTGTAAGCATCTGTCATGAAACTCTGAATGAAAAAAGGACTGGGTGCTCTTAGAAACGGTTGTGAAAACAGGTGGTTTGATTCCCTAAGCAAATGAAGTATTTGCAATGCAGAATTATATTTGATTTTCACAAAGGTGACTTTGGTCACAGGGAGGACAGAGAACAATATCACCCTTCAAATTCAGCTCCTTTTCAAGCAGATTTACAAAACAGCGCTGGCACTGACTCTAGATAGAGACTAGTCATCTCTTCCATCTGCTAGATAGACAGAAAACTGGCTACCAGCAAGAGGTAGGACATCCTGGAGATGAAGGGAGAAAACAAAAGTCGTAAACAATAAAAACTGGAATGAATATGAGAAATGGCTTACCTAATCGGACAAGATACTGTATCGTTAAAAGAATCATGTTCTCTACACTTAGTAACTGACTGCCAGTCAATCCCAAAAGATCCAAATCCTTGTTCTCCAGCTGTGGAATCTTGTAGCAATTCACCAGCAAGGGACTTACTACAATATCACCAACATTGCCATAGAAATAGGGTAAAGTGCCATAACCTTCAAAAACAAAAATAAAAATACTCAAAACAAACTATTACACAAAATCTTGCAACAGTTATGTTCCCTAACTTCTGTCTAATGCTCCATAGCAAAAGATGGGAGGACAGTGACCAAACTGACATTATTACTGTCTACAGAAGAAATCAAGTATGCCAATAGTGTATTACCCTGTATATGTCAATATCGATTTACCAAAAGTTACTGTGATGGTCTGCCCAGCACCAAGATAGTGATTATTTATTCAAAGACAAATATCAAAGTAATCCGTTCAGTTGTTACCATGACCTTTAAATGCATAAAGCTCACGTTACCAATAATTTAGTGTGCAAAATCTGCAGAACTGCAGTACAGAAATCTTAACCTGATAAAAGCAGCACAAATTGAATCAAATGTGCTTCAGACACTGCTGTACTGTGTACTGTTTTGATGAGCATCTTAAAATTTAAATGCAGATAGAAAGTGTTATTTTCATGAATGGTTTCACTAAGACATCAATTAATAATAGAATCTTTTTGGTAAGGGTAAGAATGACAGAGATAGAGACAGACTACTTTTTTCTCATGTAATTTTTTCAAGTACATCTGGTACTATGCTATCAATAGGACACTTTTTGTCCAGGGACACGAACACTGGGCCCACCGGAGGACTGCACTGCCAACTTGCCAGGAGCCTCATCTTTCATAAGGAAATGCAGTTATGGAAATTATAGAACTGTATGCTAAGGCCTAGACTTTCTCTAGGCTGAACTTCCATAAAATAAAAAAAATACAAATTAACTGTAATCCTAACCTTGCAATCTTTATTCACGTAGGTAGCCCCATTAACTCGAGAGGAACTATGTATAAAGACCAGCTGTGTGAGTAGGGATTTAGAGCAATTTTCCACTACTTAATTTATGATAATTAATTCCAGGGGTCATATGGGTAAAAATGGTTCCCTAATATGCAGGGTGCTTTATAAAAAGGGGTAATATTGCACTGAATTGAACAATGATGGAATTACCCCTTCAAATAGTGGCACAACTCCCCAGTTTGAGTAATTTTCTTTAATTATTATTATTTTGCAGTAACACACCTCAAAGGGACACTTTCACATTAAAAGTCATATTTTTAATGTAACAGCAATGTCCTTACACATAGTATATTACTAACAACACACTGTATACAGGTGAAATATTTTAATATTCTAATTTATATTTTATTATTCATGCTGGCTGCTTACTTTTTCCATTTTTCCTAGTTTAGACACGGGGGGGAGGGTTTTGGGGGGGAAGCTAGTCAGTTTTGATTGGTCAGTTCAACATCAATTTCACTTTCTCGGTTTCAGGCAGTAGCACAGGGCTATAAGGTTTGGTTGTAAACACTGTAGAGGAATGTTTATTTGTCTTGGAAAACTGTTTGTATTGGAAAGTTGTTTTAAGTCCAAGGAAATAGTCTATTCTTAGATTTTATAAAAGCCTTGTTTATACAAAACCCAAATTTGAGGTCTAATCTGATCTGGCCAGGACCCTTTTGTATGTCAGGTCTTGGCAAAAATCACCCAACTTCTCATTGTAAATATTGCACAATTAACACAAGAGGCTGCTGAAAGTCTTACAAAATACAGTGACCTTCTGTTGTGCTTACGGGCTGATCACAAAAGTGAATTTCATTACCTCAAAAAACCTCAAATCTTTTGAACATGCAGTTATTCAAGAGGTACAGTGTTGCTTATCACAATGTGAAGCTTACCTATAAGAATCACTGGTCTGATTCCTGAGTTATTCAGCAGGTTTTCAGGAACTATTACAGTCTCCCCTGCAGGGATGGGCTGAGGCTGTAAAATTCCAGTTAACATGGATTGAGGAACTGGGACTGACAAAAGGGGCTCTATAAAATAAAGAAAGAAAAACTTTCATTACCAAAAGGCTCATACTGTGATTTGGCCCTATGAACAAATAAACACTCCTGCAAATCACTAACTGCAATAAAATTCAAAATACCTTTGCATTTCCTATTACAGTTTTAAGGAATTTAAATTAAGACCCAATATCCTTCTCTGGCCCCACCACTAAAATAAAGCTTTTCTCTAACTACTGTATTGTTTCGGGGAGAGGGAGAGGAAAAATCCAGGTTTGAATATGCATCTTCTAACAAAGCCAAGTACTAGGAAAAGTGTTCACATAGGTCACTTTTCAATGCTACCTGTCAGCACAAAGAAGGAAGAGACCTCCCTAACTTCTGACCTACACTATGTAGACTAAAATCTCAAAGCTGTTTGCATACCACTTTATACTATTCTGAAGCTATAGAAAGATGAAAACTACACTTCAGTCATGAAGGAGCAACAGCAGCTTTGAAAACAGGAAAAGAAAGCACAATGCCTCAGTATTATAATCTGTCAGTATAATACATACTTCATAGGGATATTATGAGACTTCCTTAAATTGTTCATAAAGAATTTTGCAATCCTCTGATGAAAGGTGTTAAAGAAATTCAACTTTTTTTAATTGTGGGAACTTTTCCGTTTCTAGAAGTTTGTTTAATTCAGAACTTTCTCTCTGGACTGCAACATGGGCATGCAATAGATCTATGCAAGTAAACTGACAACAACAACAAAAGAGAAGATGGCTTCTGACCACATGCAACTGGTTTGAAAACTTCCATGTTTAAATGACAATTTAAAAATGTTGTTCAAATGTTTTGTCAGTAAAAGTGTATTCACAGTTACCACAAAAGGACGGAGTGGTCGAGCAAGAGGGCATGAGTCTGGGAGTCAAGAGATCAGGGTTCTAACTTTCCGTATTACCTTCAGCAAGTCATTTAAGACAAGGTCTTCGGAAGTGGCTACTGATTTTGAGTGCCCATGTAGACACACAGAGGGCCACGCTTTCAGAGGTGCTGAGCTCTCCCCCATGGACGCTTAACCTCTCTGAAAGTCAGGCCCAAGGTATCCCAAACTGAACACCCAAAAATTGAGGCACCCAAACGTCATTGGCAGTTCTAAAAATGTGGGGCTTAACTTCTTGTCTCAGTTTCCCTTTCTGTAAAATGGGGATAAATGATGCTTACTTTGCTTTGCAAAACACCTTGACTGCTATAGCTTAAAAGTATTATTGCGGTAAGTAGTTATAGGATTTAAATTACCACTTCAGAATATATAAGTAGTTAATATACCTTTTTATTTAACCCTAACTCTTATCTCAATATGGATGCCAACATTACATGGTCTTGATGGAGTCCTAAGGATTCTCAATCCCCTCACTTTCAACGCCCTATATCATGGTCATCATCCTTTGAGAGCTAAGGATGACTTGATGGGATTTTCATCAACGCCATTTTGTTCTGAGTGGCCAAAGTTAAGCTATGCAAGATCCTCTCTCCCGTGCAGGAGCGGAGCATCCGCATCATGCTCTGCCAGTCTGGGAAGTTCAATCTCAAGCTGAGAGCCAATGGAAATTACATCTATTTATTTTTATATTTGTATATACAACATACCTATACAAACAATTTTGGAAGCACCAAGTTATGGATGGTTAATCATGTGTTTGTATTACTACTATCCTCATCCTCACTTCTCCCCTTCCCCATTAACTGTCATGCTCTCATACTGCCTCATTTTAAATTAGATTGTAAGTTATCTGGGGCAGGGACCATATCATCATACATGTTTATAGAGTGCCTAGCAAAACCAGGCCCCAACCCGAGTAAGACCTGAGGTCATTACTTTCCACAGAAGTAATCATATGTCCTGCACAACAGTTCAGAGAAGCACTATCATGCTACTGAGCTGGAGGAGCAGAAGTTTTAGTCATGAAAATTCACATAATTATTCAAGTTTTACCTGTTCTTGTAAGAGGCCGAATTGTCGGAACAGGTACAACTAAACCAGGAGGTGGGACTGGTGACCCAGGAGACCATCCCCGGTGTCGTTTCTTTGGTGGCCCAGAACTAGACATTGATGCTGAGGAGAAATAAAGAAAAAGATCATTCAAAATACTCTTCTTCCCACATCCCTTTTACATTCAGATACACAAACTCTGGGCTGGATTTTGACCTCACACCGTTTTTATGTTGGCATAGCTCTACGGAGTTTAGAGTTACTCTTAATTTACATCAGGCCACATTCTGATCTGAGAAACACTAATATCTATAATGAGGTGTGTATCATTATCATCAACACTCAAGCCAGCAACACACTACATCTCAGGGAAAAGTTGTGGAAACAGCTACGGTGGAAAAGAAAACAAATCTACAGTTTTCAGGCTCAACAGTTTATACAGTAAAGAGTTTAAAATAAAATAATAAAAACACAGATTTTCTTTTACCTTGATCTACCGAAAAACAGGCAGGGCTGGGGGAAGTTGAGTGTGGCATGGGCCGAGAGAATGTAGAGCTCAACACATTATTTCTTCCTCCACTACTGTTTCCATTTGCAACATCGCTGTTACGCAGTGTAAGTGGAGCTGAACACAACAAAATACACAGAGAGAACCGCTTTAGACAATCTTTAAAACAAAATAAATCATATTTCAGAATGTAAAGCAAAAACAGAACAAGACTGGTGACTGAGTCAACTTTCGTCCTGGGGCATCCACTGGAGAATAACTCAGGCACTGGCAGCAAAATTCTGATCTTTAATTAGGGCTTCTGTATTTCAGGGGGGAAAACAGAAAAAAAACAAAGCCAAAAACACAACCATAAAATCTAGTAAGGATTTTGAAGCATCCTTATTGAAAACTGGAAATGAGAAATATGTGTGTCATTAATTTAGCTACTAGGAGATCTCCGGCCTCTTTATATATCTTTTACCTCACTTCTTAGGCTAAAAGTGATGAGAGATACAAATTTTTCCAATAGGCAGCATGGGGAGATTTACGTTTAGCTTGGTAAATTTTAGATTTCTTCTTCTGACTCCTATAATTTTTGGAATGTTTACCACAGAGTTTCATCGTATTAGTGGGCAGTGAGGCTGGGAGCAATTCAATTTAAAGTTATATTATTCTGCAATAAAAGGGGGCCTTACTTTACCTACAGAGTCCTATCTTCAACCATAGTCACCCAACAGGACATCATAATCCTGCACAAGTGTCTTAAAATTGGCAATTCTCAAATTTGGAACCAGTATTAATACCTAGTTTATATGCCTGATTACTGATTTCATTGTCCAAATGAGGTGTCTAGATATCCCACTGCGATTAAGGATTCACAATTCAAGCAATGAAAGAATACTAACACTAGCCCTCCTTTAAAGGAAGGTAAATTTCATGCAACATCTCTGAAGAGGCTACATAAGTCATTCATAGAGAACAACATGTAGACAGATTAGGATTCTTACCTCTTTTACTGAGAGCTATTTAAAGGTGCCATGTCACCCAAGGTTGAATCCATAGGGTTGTCGTCTCTCTTATGGAGCTCAGCCAGGGAAATAATTGGTCCCCTTTAAAGTATAGTGACCAAACTGTCAGGTTTGAGAACCAGGACACTATCCAGGGTGGGAATACCAATGGTAGTGCAAGATGTGCATGCGCAGAGTATTGAAGTGGTACACAAATTTGGGGGTATGGATAACAAATGTACCCACTACTAGACAGACAGCTCATTATCCCACTTGGCTTTCTGTAAAGTAAATTATTACCTGTGGCAAATGTCTTTCCTACAAGCTGCACAGACAAAGCCAGTGGTTTCACTATGTTCTTGTTCCGGGATAGGTCTTGTGTTCCACTTATATTAACAGCAGAAGATGATTTTGCTGGACTGAATACTGTGGAGTCTGACAAAAAAATTTGCTTGATTAAATAACTATTTGAAATTATCTATAGACATACACCCCTAAGAAGTCATCATATAAGGAGTTATCTCACAAATAACTAGTACTACCTTAAATTTATATATTTAACTGTTTTTCATCCAATGATAGAAAGTAAGAAAGAGCGAAAGCGAGAGCGAAAGCAAGAGAGTTGAGATTTTGTTTATCACATTAGCAAAGAGCAACGAACAGTTAATCATTTACTATACATGGATGATCTGATACTGTATGGACTGTCACAAAAGAAGATACAGCAGTTGACGACACATGTAGAAAATTTTGATGAGCATATAAAGCTACAGGTTGGTTTGGCTAAATGTGTGCCGATATCTGTAAAGAGGACAAAATGGGTACAATCAAATGGCATACAAGTTAAAGAAGGTTCTATCCAAGATCTCTCTCAGCATGATGCCTACAAACAAGTGAGGAAAGAATACTACAGATGAATAAGAACTAATTTCCAAACAAAACTCAACTTGAAGAATTTGATCCAATCCATTAATATGCAGGCAAAACCAGCAGTATGGTACACTGCCAGAATGATCAAATGGAATCAAGAGAAGAAAAAATTTAACATCCAAACAAAAAAGCTTCTAGGGATGCACAAAGAGATGAACATCAGTCAAGACATGGGCAGAATGTATGTTCAATGATGTGATAGTGGAAAAGGTTTTCTATCTGTGGAGGAGGACAGTGACAATGAATGACGACATCAAAATATATGAGGAGTCAGTCACAGTAAAAGATCATCTGGTCATGATAATAAGTCGAGGCTAAGTGTGCATCCCAATCCAAGAAAGAAAGGAAAAAGCAAATTCATAGAATCATAGAATATCAGGGTTGGAAGGGACCTCAGGAGGTCATCTAGTCCAACCCCCTGCTCAAAGCAGGACCAATCCCCAATCAAATCATCCCAGCCAAGGCTTTGTCAAGCCTGACCTTAAAAACTTCCAAGGAAGGAGATTCTACCACCTCCCTAGGTAACGCATTCCAGTGTTTCACCACCCTCCTAGTGAAAAAGTTTTTCCTAATATCCAACCTAAACCTCCCCCACTGCAACTTGAGACCATTACTCCTTGTCCTGTCATCTTCTACCACTGAGAATAGTCTAGAACCATCCTCTCTGGAACCACCTCTCAGGTAGTTGAAAGCAGCTATCAAATCCCCCCTCATTCTTCTCTTCTGCAGACTAAACAATCCCAGTTCCCTCAGCCTCTCCTCATAAGTCATGTGTTCCAGACCCCTAATCATTTTTGTTGCCCTTCGCTGGACTCTCTCCAATTTATCCACATCCTTCTTGTAGGATGACTACAAGAATGACTTGAAAGATTTACATAGCAATCATTGCATGGACAGTGGCAGAGAACAAGCAAATCCATTAGCGATAGAAGATCAACAAGCCATGAGTTTGTTAAAGGATACCTGAAAAGAGAGACAGGAAGCCTCATTATGAGCACACAAGAGGAGTCCTTAAGGCTTAATTATGTTCTAAACAAAATTGACCAATAGAACTGCATACCAAACTGCAGAATATGTTCTGAAAAGGAAAAGATGATGGAGCATGTGCTGAGAATCTGCAGGAGCCTGGCTGCGAGAGAATATATGAACAAACACAATGAGGTCACCAAGTGTCTGCACTGGAAACTCTGTGGCAAGTATGGAATTAAACAAACCATGTGGTATTATGACCATCGAATCAAAAGTGCTCTAGAGAATGAAGAAGCTAAGATTTTATGGGATCTGGCAATTGTCACAGACCAAACAGTGCAGGAAAACAGGCTGGACATAGCTGTAGAGAAGAAGACAAGCAAGGCCATGTTAATTGATATTGCCATACCAGCACACAGAAATATTAAAAAGGAAGATGTGAAGTATGAAGAATTGAGCCACAAAGTGGAATGATTATGGAAAACTAGATGATCCCAGCAATAATTGGAGCTCATGGAGTGGTCCCTAAGGGCATGAATGAATACCTCAAGAATGCGTTAGTTGTGCAAGACATCACGACCAGTGCTTTTAGGCACTGTGAGAATTTTAAAGAAAGTTAAAGAAGAAGGAGTACATTTTGAGCACCTAAAATACACGAATTCTGTGGAGGGTTTAACAAAACTCCTGACTACCCAAACCTACAAAGTTGGCTCATGGTCAGGATTTATAGGTGACTCGTGGTAAATTTTAGACAGTGTCTTTCTCCTTTTTATGCTTACAGTTCTTGTATGTTGTGAAGGCTACTTGCATGAAATAAAATACCCATGATGTAATACTGAGGGATGATGATACTACTACTACTAAAAACAACTCTTCATCATGCTTAACATTTACATAGCCTACATAGCATTTTTCACATTCAAAATGCTTTTCAAATATTATCTTACTGTTCTTCATAATAGTTCAATGGGATAGGCAAGTAAACATGATTGTCCCTTTTTATAGACTGGGAAGCTGAAGCAGAGAGGTTAAGTGACTTGCGCACACAACAGAAAGAGTCTGTATCAGAGCTGGGATCAGAATTCAAGGGTTCCTGACGCCACGTCTTGTGTTCAAACTACTAGAACACACTTCCCTCAAAGTACTTCACAAAGGTGGATAAGTATTATTATTCCCATTTTATAGGTGGGGAAACTGTAGAACAGAGAGTTTAAATGAATTATATAACAAATCAGATATTAGATTATATAACAAATCAGCAGCAGAATCAGGAGCAGAACCCAGATCTCCTGACTTCAAGTCCCCTGCTCTAACCATTAAACATTTAATACCTGCAACTTTATTCAGATCAAATTCTACACTTTGGATGTTGTCACACAGGCAGCTCTAAATTCTTACAACATAAGGATGAATTTTTCTGAAAGAACGTTAACTGGATTTCGCTGGATAAATTAATCTGTAAAAAGTAAGCAGTTTATGTGAGGTTCCACCTACACATCTCCATACTCAAACAGAAAGAAAACAGAAGGCAAGGACATTACCAACCTGATCTGCCAAACTGATATACCTTGAAACAACACACCACTCTGGAACAATGGGAGGAGGAGAGAGTCTATTTTGCCAGCTGGAATAATCAAGGTTGAGAGTGGTCACAGAATCTCTGACTCCACTCCAGCAGAATGACTTGTCCCATTTTCACAAGAAATATGCCAAATGGCTGATTAGTAAACACAAGGTCAGAGGCTCTGGTGAAACCTGATAGTCTATTATTAAATACACTGTGGCAAATGCATCTGCCAATGCCTCCTTCAAGTGGGCAGTGTACGAGCATATGGAAGTTGTGTCTCTCTAATTAATATTAATATATGTATAGTCTATAACCTATATATACACAATTGTGTATTTGTGTGTATTTTCATATGCACTCACATAAAACACAAAAGTGTATTGTATACAGCGCTGGTAGCAACACCTGTTAAGGTTGCCCTACACTTCCCATTTTAAGACCCTATAGTCAGTTGCTTATAACTTTATGAAACTCACTGCTTGGGTTGAAATTTTCCATGCTGGGTGTCTGCCTCTGGTTTTCGTAACTTTCAGAAAAAACAGTTCAGCCATTTCCAAGAACAAAACCAGGGGAAAATACATTTTTTCCATATTAAAAAATTCCTGAGACCTTCTCTGCAAAATGCTAGCATCCCTATGCTTTGAAGAAGTGTCCTGAAATTTGGCAGGAGAGTGTTCTTTGTGTCAACGATGTGCCTTTTCCTATCCCTATGAAAATTCTCCCAAATTTGGCCCAGTTATACCTGTATGAAAAATTGCAGTTCGCACATGCTTATTAGAGACTTCTTGAATATTTGCAGCTAAAATCTCCAAAATTCTAACCTCACTCAGCATGCTCCATCCCCTCCCAACCCCTAGTGCTGACTGGATCTATGCAAGTACCATCCCCACACAGCGAATGTGCATGCTCTATCCACTCATAGCTCATCCATGTTGACAGGATGGTGCATACGCTATCCCTACAGAGTGACTGAAAATTGTCCAGGATCAGGCTACAAGGGCTTATTTCGACTTTCCCTGTAATAGCTGTTATGAGGTACTGTAGGCCAAGGTGGGCTGGGCTGGGCACTGGAGCTGAGAGCAAGGAGCTTATCTGTCCTGTCCACTCCATGACAACCCAGGCAGCATGGAGGAGGGGGCCACCTGCTTTAAATGCAGAGAGGGCAAAAGATGGACTGGAGGGAAGGGAGAGAAGTAGACTGAAACAAGGAGTCTGATGAGACTGGGACTGGAAGGGTTGGAGAGAAACAGAGACTAGGAGTTAGAGGGGGAGACTGAGGCTGGCTAGATTAGGAGATTAGTATTTGGCACCAGGGGAGGAGAGGCTGGGACTGGTTGGGCAAGAAGGCTGAACTGAAAGCCAATTGGCGCAGGGAGTGAGAATGGGGTAAACACAGAGATCTGGTAAGGAGCTGGGGAGAAGGACTAGGAATCAATGGTATGGGAAGAAGAGAGAGAGATGGCAAGGAGTTGGGGTGTGGTGGAAGAACTAGAACTGGCTGGGCAAAGACTTGGGGTGTGGTGGAAGAACTAGAACTGGCTGAGCAAAGACTCTGGGACAAGAAGAAAGTGGAGGGGGAGCCAGATTGGATGAGGAGCAAGACTAGGATTAAGAGCCAGCAGGGAGAAGGAATAGGGACTCAGCCAGTGAGCCTGGAGTAGGGAGACTTGGACTGGCTAGACCAGGAGACTGGGTTAAGACAAGAAGCCTGGGGAGTGGAGACTGGGACTCTGTGTGCAAGGAGAATGGAACTGGGACAAGGAGCCCTGGATGGAGAAGAAACAGGACTGGTTGGAAAGAACAGAGGAGAAGGAGAAGAAACATGGAGAAGAAACAGAGCTTGGGGGGAAAAACAAGCGGAAGAGTCTATTCCTACTAGAGAACCTGCTTTCCATAGCCTGCTGTCCACTGCTGTCAGCACATATATGGGAAAGCCAGTAGCAGAGGGTGCATATCAAGCAGCACACATCTGTCTGGTCCATCTAAAGGGTCAAACCCTGCTGATGAACCACAAGGGTGACCATATGTCATCACATGATGGAGTTTCTGGTTTTTTCAGTTTCCTTTCATAAAAATCCAGAGAATTACTCAAAATTATATCAAATAGAAAATTATTAAGGTTGCAGACTCAAAAACTAAAGTTAGGAAATGCCAGAATTAAGGTTGCTTGTCTAACCTTAATTTGGGCCCCTGTGTGTAAGCATTATGATATAATATTTAATTACATGATCACATACTGATTTTGCCACAAGACTCTTGGCTCACTCAATGCACAGGATGGACCTGCTCTGGGGATGAATCAGGGCTGTGTAGTGAAAAGAGGCTGTTGTCTATAGAACTTCTGTCTCATCTGTTGTAGGTTTGAAGGTGCATAATGAACAAGGCAGAGGACTATATGAAGAGAAAGGTTGGTCGCATGGAACACTTCCCTGGAGAACTGTATTCTGTCTCTGAGATTCTACCCATGTTTCGGCAACAGGGTCCCTTTGTGATGTTGGGCAAGTCACTTAATCCAAACTTCTCACAGGAGGTCGCTAATTGTGCATTCCTCATTTTCTGCATGCCCAACTTCAGATTGTAGGGCTTGATCTGCAGAAGTGCTGAGCACTCACACTTGCAAATGAAGTCAATGGAAGCAGTGCTTCACTATATAAAGTGCTACATAATACTAAGTACTGTGAAAAAATCAGGTCCTACACATCTCAAATTCAAATATTGACTGTAGCCTCTCTGTGCCTCAGCTGTCCATCTGTAAATTGGGAATAATACCACCCCTTCACATCACAAGGGTTTTGTTGAGACAAATTAATTACTATTTGTGAAGCACTTGGATATTCTTGTGATGGCTATCACAGAAAATTTCCCATGAGGAAATTAATAATTGTATCCTCATAGATGAGTTTGAATAGTGTGCAGTAAATAAGATCTGGGGGCACTCAGTGAACAATGAGGAGAAAAAAATATTGGATAGCTGCTCATTGAGCACAGTCCAGCCTATACACTCAGTGAGGAAGTGGTCCTGTGGAAAAAACAGTATGTGCTTATATAATTAAATTATATAATTTATAAATTATAATTATAATTATATTCTATAAAATTATAAATTATAATTATAATTTATATATATAAATCTTTGAAGAATTAGATTTTATTGATAAATGGCGGTAAATGTCAATTTCCCCATGCACACACAAATCAATGAAAAGGTATTTCCATGGATAATAATCAAAATTTACAGACAGGTAAAGAAAGAAAAATGTTGCTTGAGAATTTATTAGAGTTTGATTTAAGGATATTTACTTTGTATACTTTGACATATGATGTTGACAATTTGTGTTTTAACAGTTATAAAGCTTTACATTTTTAAATCTTAATGTCTCCTGTCATGAAATAATTATTGCTTGACCAGCTCCATAATTTCCCACAACTATGAAAATTTAACTGGATAAAAACTGAAAAAATGCTTACAAATAAGCATTGATATGTCAAAAATATAAAAATATACAATTCCACTTATTGTAATCATAATGCATACACACAACGGGCCCATACTAAGGTTGCACAGGCAACCTCAACTCTGGCATTTCCTACATTTGAAGTGCTTGACTTTGCAACCTTGATGTTCTTTTAACATGTGTATATAGCTGTCTGTATAATAGTTATATAACTTCTAAGGTAGCTAGGGCCTTGTACTTTAGTTACAAAGCTAGACAGAGGGAAGTACTCAAGTCCATACCTTAGGAAAGAAAAATGGTGATAAAAGGAACATTTTTCAGAAAGCAACCCAGTTTCATTACACCTACCTGAAAGCAACAGAGAAAAGTAGCTCACCTCAGTGTATGACTAGCTATGGAGACTTCCAGGGAGAAACCTGAACTTTCATCACAGGTGGTTTGCAACAGTACTTATACATTACAAACAAATATGGTGGGACTTTTTCCCCCTTGTCAAGTGGAATTTGTATTATGAATGTGGCACTATCTTCACTGGAAGGTAACAATGGTAGGAGATAAAAGGGTTTGATAATTGTGACCTGAGAGAACAAATAGTGATACAAAAGGACAAGAAGAAAGAAAATCATGGTGAGTTGATAAGGAGAAAGCAGTCTATAAAAGGTGTATCTATTAACTTGTCAGCAGCAACCCAGACAAAGCTGTGTAAATATTAGATTACTTGTTATGCCAAATAAAGTGGGATTCTCATGTGCCTGCACATTTTTCATGCAAGGACCTGGAGGCCAAGACACCACAACATTCTCATTCCAGATTAGAAATATAGTCTCTTAAGTAGGAATAAAATCCAACACCTCCGTCAACGTGTCCCTGAACACACTAACATTTGCAACACCAATAGGAATGCTAATGTTCCATTTTTATTGTTCATTTATTTTCAGCATCCCTTGTAAGCAAAAGAATTATTGAAACAAGTTTTTTTTTAAAATTTTGCACTTCAGATCCCTCCATATAAGCCTATATTCTAAAATATATGTGGCCAATTAAAATTCCTGGATAACTGAGATTTTTAGACATGACAAATCCTGTTCTGTTTTTACATCATTCAGAGATGGCAGAGATGTGCACTCCATTCAATCATAGCTCAGCTGAATAAAAACTTTTTGTTTCTAAAATCTATCAAATAAACAAAAGAACATGAACTGCGATAAATCAGCTTCAAAAATTGCAACAACCTACAAAGCACACCAAAGAAAAATCACCTTTTGAGTCCAGAAGGAAAGCCCTTCTAGGTGAAACTGCTATGGTTATTAGAAAACTACTTTATTTCTACTTAAATCAATGCACAACTCCAAGAGATAATAATTTCAAAGCTTTGGAAATATGGCTATGATGTGTCTTAGCTCACTTAGAAAACCACTGCAGTTTATCACTACTTTTACCACACTTCAATAGTGGGAGTCAAACATCAAAAACAAAAGGCTGCTTTTTCTCCAGTGAGGAAAAACATGTCAATTCAAGGTACCCATTCTATTTAGGATGTTAACTATAAAGGAGTATTTCACAACATCTGGGACATCAGCAAAAATAATATAATAAATAAATAAATAAAATGGATTTTTAAAAAAAACTAACACTTTTCAAGCTACTATTAAGAGCTAAACTTATCCCAGTCTCATCAGGTCCTTAATACTGACAGAATAAATTTTGAAATATGTTTTCTATCTTTAAGTTGTAAATGATGCAAGCTAAAAATCTACTTGGCAATCCTATGGAACATGTGAGGTACTTTATCTCCCCCAGTGGTCATTTCTACAGCATACAGCACTTTCAGCCCCTACCTGTCTGAGTGAACCCTGATTTGTATCCATTAGCTCTTCCGCTCTCTGGGGCCGTGGATGGTGACACTGAAGAATTTGGTTTAGCAGAATGGCTAGCAGCAGATGATTGTCTGCTTCTACATTCTGGAAGTGAAGCAGCTACAGTACATATTAACAAGGCCTGGCTTTCAGTGCAACAGTTTAGTGCAACGGTGTTAAACATTGACAAATGTTAAAAGCACATACGGTATGACATGCAACAAATAGCAAAGTTCAGCTAAAACATCTCTCAGGATTCAACCAACCTAATTTAATTATTTAGTTACAAAAACCCTCCCCATAAAATTCATAACAAGGGGCCCTCAACTTAAAGCTGAAGATATTCACCCTAGGTGCACCCAGGGTGCAAAACAAGAGAGCAAAACCTGAGTATGTGATCCCTCTTTCCATTCCCCTGAGATCAGTGTCCCCAGCTTTTATCTTAGAGTGCAGTTTGCGGAGTTAGTTTTTCTATGGGTGCTAGCATGAATTTATAAGTGATTAGATTGGCAGAACAGTCCAGGAACTGCGGCTGGAGAATAGGCTGAGAGCCACTCTGCCAGATCCCGGAAGAAAACACCCAGACATAGGAGGCGATTATCGGGCTGATGGACAGCTTTATTTCTGTGGAAGGGGGGATTTGAGGCCTCCTCTGGGGATGTGGTGAGGAGGGGATAGAAGAGAGATGGATGAGAAATTCTCCTTTTACCTAAAACTTTAGCCTCTTGGGTGAAATCCTGGCTCCACTGAAAGCAGTGAGAGTTTTGCCATTGAGTTCAGTGAGGCCATGATTTCACCCCCTAGCTTTTTAAATACTTAAACCCAAAACTTTTAAGGTTCACCCAACACTACATAAAAATTTTCTAAAATCTGTAAACATGCTTCTAGCAAATGGGTTATTCTTTACCTTTCCAGCAGATAAGGGGTCCCTTTGACAGTACACCTTGGGAGCTTCTTACTAGGTAGTACTTTAAGTGCTTCTGCTTCTTTGGCTGAGTGGTTAGTTTCAAGTTAATGTGGTTGGAAAATTCCGTGAAGTATCGAAATCCCCTTTCTCCACAGCCTATACAATTCCCAGAAAACCCTGCAGGAAAGGGTGGGGGAAAAGGTACACAAACAAAAATAAATTCCTTTTGAAATATACTGGGAATTAGGCCATTTTAGCCTTACCTGAATCTACTACAGTAACTGGGTAAGCTTCACACATAGCACAGGAATGACAGGAAGACAGACAAACAACAGAGACAGACTTTTGCTGCCTCACACCACTTTGTTTGAAAATGCCCTCTCTCTAGCTGTTACTAATTTAGGCCCAAAAATTATCCCCCAATCTTCCACACTGTACAGTTCCTCAGAAGGGAGCAAATTCTCAGAAGAAAGCACAATAGGTACATGAAGACTGAGAAAGGGATTCACAGGATGATCCAACACCCTCCATGTCAGTACCTTTCACCCCTGCTCCTAGCACATAGTGGAGGACCGGCTCCAAGAAACATGCTTCCTTTCCCAAAACTGACTGATCCACAGTTTTGTGTATAAAGTTAATGCTGCCTAAGGCAGCCTTAACTCCCACGGCACTGTGAAATTCCCCTTTGTTCTTCCTGAAGAAGGAGCCTTCAAAAAGCAGGGGTGCTGGGGGGCTAAGTAATACCTTTGCATTATTAAGTTCTCAAATGTAAAAGTGTAACACACGTCCTGATTACTTTCTTATGACTTATGATTTTCCCCCTTATTAGGGTCTTAAAAGGGCACAAATAAGAAATCACTTAATCCAAAATCCTTAGTTCTACTGAGACAGAAATTTAGAGCTTTTATTAAATTTAACAGTTTAGGAATACAGCCAAAAACTGGGTAGAAGACCATTTGATAGTAGAGATAATAAAATTATTTTGTGGAGAGAGCTGAATTACATCTTTGCACTAGGATTTGTATGGTAGGACAACAGAATTAGGGCTATGTAATTTTCACTGAGGCCAATGAGAATTGTGCACTAGAAGAATTGTCTTCTGAGTAAGAGATGGGGAAGACTAAGTTTATTCCTAACCATATGCCCTTGCATTTGGCTTTATTAAAACACACGTTTGAATAAGCTCAGTTTACCAATCAATCAAGATTGTGCTGTACAACTGACGTCCTTATTATTTACCAATCCACTAATTTTTGCATCACCTGCAAATTTTACCATCAACTCATTTAAATCACTGAAAAAGATATTGAAGGGCAAGTGGCCAAGAACAGGTCCCTGTAAGCAGAGGTGCTGGAACTAGGGGTGCTGCTGCTGCACACCCTAGCTTGAAGTGGTTTCCATTATATACAGGGTTTACAGTTTGGTTCAATGGCTCTCAGCACCCCGACTATACAAATTGTTCCAGCACCTCTGCCTCCATTAGAAGCATCTCTATTTGATGATGATTCCCCATTAACAATTACTTTTTGAGAGCTATCTATCCATTTAATAGGTGCTACACTGATGTTTGCAGTGCTAATTTTTAAAATCAGAGTGTCATGAGGTACTATGTCAAATACTGTACAGACGTCTACATCAAAAGTTAACTTTATCAACCAAACTTGTAATCTCGTCAAAAAACAATATCCAGTTTCTTTGACAAGACCTATTTTCCATAAAACCATGTTGATTGGCATTAAATTATATTGCCATCTTTTAATTCTTTACTGATTACTTTCCATGATTTCCATGATTCCATGAAGTGGAAGGTTGGACATATGACCAGGGAAGAGTATAAAAATATTGCTCGGGCATGTAGGAAAGATATCAGGAGGGCCAAATCGCACCTGGAGCTGCAGCTAGCAAGAGATGTCAAGAGTAACAAAAAGGGTTTCTTCAGGTATGTTGGCAACAAGAAGAAAGCCAAGGAAAGTGTGGGCCCCTTACTGAATGAGGGAGGCAACCTAGTGACAGAGGATGTGGAAAAAGCTAATGTGCTCAATGCTTTTTTTGCCTCTGTTTTCACTAACAAGGTCAGCTCCCAGACTGCTGCGCTGGGCATCACAAAATGGGGAAGAGATGGCCAGCCCTCTGTGGAGATAGAGGTGGTTAGGGACTATTTAGAAAAGCTGGACGTGCACAAGTCCATGGGGCCGGACGAGTTGCATCCGAGAGTGCTGAAGGAATTGGCGGCTGTGATTGCAGAGCCCTTGGCCATTATCTTTGAAAACTCGTGGCGAACGGGGGAAGTCCCGGATGACTGGAAAAAGGCTAATGTAGTGCCAATCTTTAAAAAAGGGAAGAAGGAGGATCCTGGGAACTACAGGCCAGTCAGCCTCACCTCAGTCCCTGGAAAAATCACGGAGCAGGTCCTCAAAGAATCAATCCTGAAGCACTTACATGAGAGGAAAGTGATCAGGAACAGTCAGCATGGATTCACCAAGGGAAGGTCATGCCTGACTAATCTAATCGCCTTTTATGATGAGATTACTGGTTCTGTGGATGAAGGGAAAGCAGTGGATGTATTGTTTCTTGACTTTAGCAAAGCTTTTGACATGGTCTCCCACAGTATTCTTGTCAGCAAGATAAGGAAGTATGGGCTGGATGAATGTACTATAAGGTGGATAGAAAGCTGGCTAGATTGTCGGGCTCAACGGGTAGTGATCAATGGCTCCATGTCTAGTTGGCAGCCGGTGTCAAGTGGAGTGCCCCAGGGGTCGGTCCTGGGGCCGGTTTTGTTCAATATCTTCATAAATGATCTGGAGGATGGTGTGGATTGCACTCTCAGCAAATTTGCGGATGATACTAAACTGGGAGGAGTGGTAGATGCGCTGGAGGGGAGGGATAGGATACAGAAGGACCTAGACAAATTGGAGGATTGGGCCAAAAGAAATCTGATGAGGTTCAATAAGGATAAGTGCAGGGTCCTACACTTAGGACAGAAGAATCCAATGCACCGCTACGGACTAGGGACCGAATGGCTAGGCAGCAGTTCTGCGGAAAAAGACCTAGGGGTGACAGTGGACGAGAAGCTGGATATGAGTCAGCAGTGTGCCCTTGTTGCCAAGAAGGCCAATGGCATTTTGGGATGTATAAGTAGGGGCATAGCGAGCAGATCGAGGGACGTGATCGTTCCCCTCTATTCGACATTGGTGAGGCCTCATCTGGAGTACTGTGTCCAGTTTTGGGCCCCACACTACAAGAAGGATGTGGATAAATTGGAGAGAGTCCAGCGAAGGGCAACAAAAATGATTAGGGGTCTAGAGCACATGACTTATGAGGAGAGGCTAAGGGAGCTGGGATTGTTTAGTCTGCAGAAGAGAAGAATGAGGGGGGATTTGATAGCTGCTTTCAACTACCTGAAAGGGGGGTTCCAAAGAGGATGGCTCTAGACTGTTCTCAATGGTAGCAGATGATAGAACGAGGAGTAATGGTCTCAAGTTGCAATGGGGGAGGTTTAGATTGGATATTAGGAAAAACTTTTTCACTAAGAGGGTGGTGAAACACTGGAATGCGTTACCTAGGGAGGTGGTAGAATCTCCTTCCTTAGAGGTTTTTAAGGTCAGGCTTGACAAAGCCCTGGCTGGGATGATTTAACTGGGAATTGGTCCTGCTTCGAGCAGGGGGTTGGACTAGATGACCTTCTGGGGTCCCTTCCAACCCTGATATTCTATGATTCTATGATTTTGCCCAGTCAAGCTAACTTTCCTATTAGTTACCTGGATCATCCTATTTACCTTTTTAAATACTGTACAATATTATTTCTTTACCCCAGTGTTCCATGATTTATTAAAAATCAATAACAGGGGCTCAGAGAGCTCCTGAGACAATTTTTTTAAACTGCTTGTGTATATTATTACCAGTCCCATAGACTTTTACATTTTTAATTTTAGTAGCTCACCGGCAGAGCAGAGATGAGCTGTTGGCTCATTATCAAATAAGATGACAGGCAAGAAGAGGCTAAACTATGAAGGTAAGGTCTTAAAAGGAAAGACAATTTGTAACATGGAAGTGGAAAAGGTGGAGCGAGTGGAGGGATACAATGAGGGGAAGGGCAGGTAGGATAATGTGATTGGACCGATGAGGCAAGATGATGAAATTGGCAGTAGCATTTGAATGGATTACGGGCGACAATATGGCATTTGTCAAGGACAAAAATGAGGAAGCTGCAATAGTTAGGATGTAAGATAATGATGGCCTGGACTAGAGTTTTAGCTAAATAAATCCATTAAAGCTTTAGCGAAATTTCTTGTCTATTGAAAAGTCCACCTCAATGTATTCTAGGCACCACAGGAACAGGGAAGAGAGAGAGGAGATTCAAGATGGAGATTGATGGTGCCAAAAAAACAACAACCTTACATCACTTTTATTGGTCTGTTCACCCAGCAGTCATAGGCCAAGAGGGCAAAGCAGGTGTGCAGATGCATGTCTCCAATTAGTAAGAAACATTACTGTGTTAATTCATATTTTAATTATTATAAATATAATCTGTGTCTGCTAATTCATGTTTCTTATTCATGAAATGAAATTTTTACACACTGACTGGAGGTTAAAAATTGACTACGTTTCACATTTATGCCCCGGTACTGCAACAGACTTTGTGTGGGTGGACTCCTGTACCTATGTAGAGCCCCACGCAGTTAATTGCAGGACCAGGGCCCTATTTTAAATGGGCTTTTCAAGAAGTTCAGTTACAGATTTAGTTTCATAAATATGGAACTCTCTTCAACATACCATGAAGAAAAATTCATTTCTTGAATCAACTTTAAACCAACCTTTAGTTATCAATTGTTGTACCAAGAATAATAATGAAAACCATTTACCTAAAAGTGCATTTTTTCCATGATCATCTGGCAAAAACCGCTTGTCAACAGCACAGACTAAAATATGCTCAGGAAGATTTGGAGACTTGGCTCCTACCAGCAGGAAGCCTGCTGGGATATCAATTTGTTCCACGCACAGCGATATTAACCGCAAATCCTTGCCTGCTTGACAAAAACCTGAAAAGAAAAGATGTGTGATTAAACTTTTATGAGTGGTTTGCTGTCACTTTCTCTTTTGTTTGTTTCAGCTATGCAAAGCAGCCAAGGAAGATGTTTCCCATTATTATCTAATTTAAATTCTTTTTTTAGAAAATACATACATTGTGTAAAATGTATCATCATTTAGGGTCTAATCCAAAGCCCACTAACGTCTTTTGAAAGACTTCCGCTAAGCTCAGCGTGCGTTTTGGATCAGGTCCTTAATAAGGATACAGATCTACTGGCAGGGGGCTTCAGAGAAAATAAATAGCCATTATTTACCTAAAAGGCTTCTGATTGGAGAAAGTAAGTAAAACTCTGGAGATCAGAAATCAAATGGCTAAGAAGCAGATACCTTTTCCATTATTCAAGTCCAGTTTTAAATAGAAGAAACACTAAAACACTCAAACGTATGAAAAAGCCCTACAGTGTGCAAAACTCATCCCGTGTTTCCTTTTCATCTATACCATGTCACTTGAAACTAAACAAAAAAAGTTATGAGTTCATAAAAACAAAACAAACAAACCTCTTAAATTATTCCCAAGGAGTTCTATCTTCTCTGCATCTCTCTTTAGATTGTAAGCTTTATAAAGGGGACGGTCTTTAACTTTGTGTCTTGGTGCTAAACAAACATATTAATAATAAAAAAGACGGCTACATATCCAGTGTTTACTAAGAAAAAAAACACTAAAAAACCCATCAGTAGTTTATGAAATTTGACCCTAAGTTATACCTACACCAACTCTTTATGCTCAGGCACACTGAAATAAAAGAAATTTCAGTGATATATTATTCAAATAGAAGTTTTTTGGGGGTGCTCCAGCTTTTATTTTCCATCTGTGTATTACATTGTCTAATATATATAACTGTTACTGCTTATGTGATGCAATCCATTTTTCAGAGGTTTATACGTTTTCTTTGAAGAAAAAGATGCATTTAAAAATTCAGTTCAGCAGTGGGGTTTTCAGAAGACTGTTGCTTTTTGTTTGCCCCTACCCTCATAAAAAACTAAAAACTCAGCCATATGAGACTTAAAATCATTTTTCAAAATTCACAACTTGTTTGTTTAGGCATTTTCAAAATTTCCAATTTTAAAAAAAATTTAAAAGCAATTTCTGAGTTAAGAACAAATCAGAAAGAGATGGAATTTATGTTATCATTGGTTCATAATGTAGGTTAACATTTGAGTTTTGAAGTTGAGTTTTGTATGTTTGCGTTTAACTTTAAAAATAAAAAAAAACCCATTCGTGGGCCAGTCAACAGCATCTGTATTGGATTTATGGGGATCAAAATGACTGGCCACTTTCTCTGCTGGCATAAGTCAGGGCAGCTCCATTATTGATCCCAAACTATTTACAACAGAACAAAATCTTGCCTTACTTTCTCCCTGATTTACTTCTAGTTCCGCTTTGAAGACTGAGATGACAGACACCAGAGGGAGCCATCTTTATCTCTTGTCCTCCTCCACAGGAAGGGATATAGTGACAAGGGACCTTTTGGTCTCTCTTTTCATAGGCAATGAAACTGTTAGTGGAAGCATTATAAAGCCAGGTTTATAAATGGTTCATGCGAACACAATTTCAGCACAGGTAGCCTGGCTAATGTACAGCACACACAATAACTTCATAAGCCATTTTGATAACCTGGCTCTATGATAGTACGTCCCTACCTAATTTCCACTTCTACAGGTGCAGGAAAGCTCACCCATCTGTCAGCTGCAGCAGGAGGGGTAAGTAGATTTGTTTCAGGGCATTAGCAAATATCGGGTTGGCAGGTGACAGGGCACTCTGCTATTGGTTGACAGGGAGTATGGTCTTTCCTCTGCCACAGTAACAGAACCTTCCTGGTGTGCATTGAAGTAAACTTGAAAATCCTTTTTCAGTGCCTATTTGTGCATATACAGTATAGTTTACCAAAGAACAGCTTCAAAAGGCTCTACTGTATCGGTTGTAGCAAACTATTATAAACCTTCATTATTAATTCAATTTTAACAGCCACATCTAAGGCATTACCATCTATGTACTTTAATACTGTACACCCTGATCCTGTAAAAATTCATGCATCTACATAACTTTACCCTTGCAAGTAGTGCCCTTAACATCAATTTGAGCCATGCCGCATGGAGGATGCCATTTTGCTCTACAAAATGGCATCCTTCATACAGTGTTAACTCACATACGTGCACAAGTTCACACAGGTGAAGGCATTCCAGTAACATACAGCCTATTCAGTACTACTACACCATCACGTGAAGGAAAGTCCTATTTTGCTCAATCAAACGGAAGACACGTAATATTTTTGCATAAACGAGTTTAGTGTAATCAGGGGCGTTATCAATGTAGACATCACACAGCTGGGGATGTAACCCGGTTGTAGATAAAAAAAGCTCTTCTGGGTAAATTGTATTTTACTCAAAATGTAAATTGCCTGCTTACCCAGCTGTGGGTGGTACATACCACTGAGATATTATGGCTAAAATTTTCAAAGAAGCCTTACTTCATTAGATACTCAAATCCCATTGACATTCAATGGAAGTAGTGTGCCTAACTCTCTTTGGCTCCTTTGATAATACTAGCCTATGCCTCGGTCTAAAATGGCAAAATTACCCACTGATACATCAGGGGTCAGCAATGAAAAATTTTGCTATTATACACAAGGCTTATGATACAACAGATGTGAATGTTTTAACAATTACTCTTTAGTACTGTCTTACCTAGGAAATTTTATAAAAATGTTCCCAACTGCACTAACACTGACTGTTGGAGCTTTATGCTAAAATGTGTTATTGTTAGCAACACTAGGAGATCTAGAGTACCCAGGGTTTTGGCAGTCAACAGTTTTCAGCACTGTTGTAATCTGACTTGCCAAAATAGCTAGGTGTCACTGTGCTAAAAATCCTGTTAGCAGCTAAAACCCCACCTACAGCAGGTCTACTAATGTTCTAACACTAATTCCACTGAACTCAGGTTAGCACTGGTAGGAATTTTTGGATAAAATTCCATAGCATGCACACCACCCTGATTAAGACAGGCCTAGCAAATCACGTTGAAAAGGTGTTAGTAGGAACACAATTTAAGCTGTGTTTAGGACAGATTCACACCATCAGTTCTGATGAGGTCTCAAAGCCCTAGAAGAAGCCCCAAGAGGAAAAAGCAACCAGGAATAGTTCATAACATTTTAACAGTCATCTTCTGAGCATGTACCACTGCACCAAGGCACATCTGTGTTACACCATAATACATTAGCACAGAGGTCCCCAAACTGTGGGGTGTGCCACACTTTGGGGGGCATGGAGGACCATCTGGGGGCAGGGGCACGGCAGAGCCTGGGCCAACCCCATGGGGGGAGGGGAGGGAGCACTACCCAGCCCCTCCCCTGCTCCGGTCCCCAGCCTCAGCCACTGGCTATGTCTCCGTTCCTGGCCTGGGGCCGAGGCTAGGGGCAAAACCAGAGTAGAGCCACACCTGGCCAAGGCCTGGCTGCCAGCCCCCACTGCAGTCCAGCCACTGCCCCGCTCCTGGCCCCAGACCCACCCCCAACTGCAGCCCCAGCCTCTGCCCCCTTACCCTGTGTCTATGTCCCCCACCCCTCCTGAGCCACAGCCCTGTTCCCGGCCCTGGTGGGGCAGAGGGGGCGCTGACAGGCGTAAGGGGGAGCAGGACCCTCAAAAGTTTGGGGACCACTGTCTTAGCAGTACAGAGTGAAACTAGCCTATGTATCAGAGGCTGATACTATAGAGTCTAGACAATAGTATCCTCTTATCTGAGAGGCTGTTTTATCTGTATAAATTTCATGCTCCCTATTCAATTAGGATAAATACATTCTATTATACAAATGCTGTACATACACAGCCTGTAATGGTACATACTACAACGTAGATACGTCTTTAATATTTACCCAAGATAATAGATGAGAAGCTGCCATTACTATATACAAGATATTCACAAATTCCACAGTAAACTGCAAACACTTCTTATACCTTTATAATTGTTCTCTTGTATTATCTTTTGTTTACGCTACTAAAAAAATAGCTCCACAAATGCAAAAACCAAAAAGATCTTTGAACATAAAACTAATGTTTAAACAAGATTTACCATTTAGCTTAAAAGTTTAAAAAGCCATGGAAAAACAAAGCCGATGTTAAAAGTTTGTCTTTGGCTCACCCTCAGCAGAGAGAGGAGGTTGAAGAAATGACAGCAATGGGTTGCACTCAGGACTGATTTTCAGTTTTGTTTTATGCATTTAATTCACACCCTTTAAGGCTGAAGTTTTAAAGGGATCCATAGTTGGCTTCCATTTGTACAAGAAGCTTTAATTAATAGCTGTTCGAGACATGTCAAATAAAAAATATTTTCTTTACAAAGACTTTAGGGGATTTTGTGTTTACACATCAACAGCCAAATCAGAAAGAGCAGATTAATAATTTTGGCCAGGTACTTCTGTGTTAGCTTAAAGTAAGAGATTATCAGAGAATACGTATCTGCTTCTATGAAGAAAAATCTTGAATTTTCTTCCAAAAAAATGTAGACAGTATCCAAGAGCCATCCATTCTTCTTCTTTTCCACCCATGTAAGGATCATTTCTTTAGCAACAAAATGATTCATTTGTATAGAGTATTTTTGTTAATTGTTTTCTCAAAAAATTCCAGTCATAACATTTTATTTTTCTGGCTAGCCGGAAGTTCAGAGTGCTAATTTTTTTTCCTACATGATTTTGTGTTGATAATTAAATATCAGATAGATACGACTATACCCATGTAAACATCAATAAGGCACACATTTTCAAAAATTGACCTCTAATTTATGCTAGTGTAATTTGCACGCATAATTTTTTTTAGATTCGGTTCATATCAAGTGTATTTGCACTATATACATGCTCATTTATATAGGTATTTATACATGAAAATTCTGTCAAGTGACAGTATGTACAAGTTGTTTACACAAGTGATTGCAACTTGTACTATAAAAATGATGCATTCACCAATACAGGCCAGATTTGGAAATTTAGCCCTTTACTGTTATTTGCATGGATACAGGTATCTCCTGATGTATAGGTACACATGAAGAGGGGGTAAAAACTAGGGCTGTCAAGTGATTAAAAATATTCATCGTGACTAATCACACTGTTAAACAATATTAGAATACCATTTATTTTAATTTTTGGGATGTTTTCTACATTATCAAATCTATTGCTTTCAGTTACAACACAGATCACAAAGTGTACATTGCTCACTTTATATTTATTTTTGATTACAAATATTACTGCTATAAACACAAAAGAAATTGTATTACAGTACTTGTATGAGGTGAATTGAAAAATACTAACTCTTTATCATGAAAGTTGATCTTACAAATGTAGAATTATATACAAAAAAAACTCATTCAAAAATAAAACAATGGGCTTGTGACTGAAGCATGAAAAGGCATACAAATGTTTAGCATATCTGGCACGTAAAATACCTTGCAATGCCGGCTACAAAAGTGCCATGCCAACGCTTGTTCTCACTTTCAGGTGACATTGTAAATAAGACGCCAGCAGCATTATCTCCCATAAATGTAAACAAACTTGTTTGTCTTAGTGATTGGCTGAACAAGTAGTAGTACTGAGTGGACTTGTAGGCTCCGAAGTTTTACATTGTTTTGTTTTTCAGTGCAGTTACGTAACAAAAAAAAAATCTACATTTGTAAATTGCACTTTCACGTTAAAGAGATTGCATTATGGTATTGTATGAGGTGAACTGGAAAATACAATTTCTTTTGTTTATCATTTTTACAGTGCAAATATTTGTAATAAAATAACAATATAAAGTGAGCACTGTATACATTGTATTCTGTGTTGTAACTGTCATCAATATATTTGAAAATGTAGAAAAACATCAAAAAATATTTAATACATTTCAATTGGTATTCTATTGTTTAACAGTGCAATTAATCGCAATTAATTTTTTTGAGTTAATCGCATGAGTTAACTGCGATTAATCGACAGCCCTAACCCCCCCCTTTTAGCTGTCATCTGGCCAACAAAAATCAACCACTATAATTCTTACAATGTTTAGAAAATATTAAAAAAATAAAAGTATACAAATGAGCTCTTTGACTCACTCCTCGCTCAAAAAAAAAAAAATTTACCATGGGATCCTCAGCTTTGTTTTAAAAAGAGAGCAGGCACTTAAATCCTGATTAGTAATTTGCGAAGTGCCAAAAGCAACGGGAAAGAAGAATAATGAATAGCTCTTAGGGACATCATCTGCATTTCTTTGGAAGAAAATTCAAATGTTTTCCTTCACACAAGCATGTTTGCATTCCACAATCATCTTAATTTAAACTAGCACAGGCCTGTCTGCCCAATAAGGAATAGTCTTGTCCGCACAGCTGTGGAAATACAAGCAAAAGGGCTAAAATCTTTTGAAACCAAAGATTTTCTATTTTGTTTTCTTTTTTCACCTAAAGGTAACAAACAACAGCCTTAGTATGGGGTACAAACTTGTATCTGTACTGCAAAAAATATATTTGCATAAGAAATTAGCTTCTAGGAATTACATATGAATTGCAGTTCACTGTCACTCACTATTGTAACTTCACAGCAACTGATCAGGTGTTAAGTACCTGCTTACTTAATTGCCTCTGAAATTACTTTTGACCTCCTTTAGACCTCAGGTAAATTGAGGATTTACTAACAAAAGAAAGGTGCTACTATTGTGTTTCACACATATCTTGCATATAATGCCATTCCACAAATTAAGACAAGCATGCTTTAAAGGCATGGCAATGAAGAGGTTAAGAACTGTTTACTGTATTATCTAGTTGTACATTTGAGGTCATTATGCTAAAAGCTGTCAGTATTTCCATTGGTTTCAGAGCAGCAGCCGTGTTAGTCTGTATCCACAAAAAACCTTCACAGAAGTTTATAACTGGGCTATAAAAATCCATTTGGAGCTAAAACTTCTGCCAAAAACCAAAAAGAAACACTTATGCTTATTGCTTAAAAAGGCTTTATTTTTACAAACAGAATAATTATGTGGATTTGTCACCCTATAATGGTCTTCCAACAAGAAGGATAAAGGACCTCCTGCTACTGCCAAGTTAGGAAGAATGTTCAGCAAAAATGTTACTTGTGTTTTATTCATTATCAAAGGCAATACAAACCAGTTCATGTGTTTCTGACTGATTTATGACTCAGCCATGTGAATTTGGGGAATTATGTGATTTCTTAATAAAAATTAGGATGTTATATGGAATATGAAATGACCACGAGTGAAATCCTGGCCCCACTGAAATCAACACCACAACTACCATTGACTTCAACAGGACCAGGATTTCACCCCACATAAGGTACAACCCTTGAGACATTTAACCTAAAGTATCTGTATAATCAGCAAAACTCATGAATTGCAGACTCAGGAACCAAGGACCCAATCCAGTACATGTTCAGGTTGGAGCACCCTGAGCAGCCCCACTGACTTCAACTTTTAATTTTCTATCTATTATTTTGAATTTGATCCTAATATTACTTTTCTTTGTAAGCAACTGCTGAGTTGCTTCAGGGACGTCATGCAATGGAAAATGGAAGGTTAGGTGATCTGTATGATCACATATAGGAGGAAAGGTAGTCACTGAGTCAATTTCTTTGTTTAGACGTGGTGTAGAACATGAACATATTTGGGTACCCATGCACTTACAACAATACATATAATTATACACAATCTATCAATTGGCGTGGGTTCAGAGAAGAGCCAAGAGAATAATTAGAAAACATGCCTTATGGTGATAGACTCAAGTAGCCTCAAGCCTAACAGACAGTTAAGAGGTGACTCGATCATAGTTTATAAGTATGTACATGGGGAACAAATATTTAATAATGGGCTCTTCAATCTAGCAGACAAGATCCAATGGCTGGAAGATGAAGCTGGGCAAATTCAGACTGGAAATAAGGCATACATTTTTAACAGTGAGGGTAATTAACCATGGGAACCATTTACCAATGGTCTTGGTGGAGTCTCCATCACCGACAATTTTTACTTCGACTGGATTAAAAAAAAAAAAGATATGCTCTAGTTTAAATGGAATTATTTTGGGGATTCTATGGCCTGTGTTATACAGAAGGTGAAACTAGAACAAGGATCAGCAACTTTTGGCATGAGGCCCACCAGGGTAAGCCCCCTGGCAGGTGGCGCCGGTTTGTTTACTTGTTGCGTCCACAGGTTCGGTCGTGGGCTGAGGGATGTGCTGGCTGTCGCTTCCCACAGCCCCCATTGGCCTGGAACTGTGAATCGCAGCCAGTGAGAGCTGCGATCGGCCGAACCTGCAGACACAGCAGGTAAACAAACCGGCCCGGCCCGCCAGGGGGCTTATGCTGGTGGGCCGCGGGCCAAAAGGTTGCCAATCCCTGGATTAGAAGATCACTATGGTTCCTTCTGGCCTCAGAATCAATGAATCTGTCAGTCTACAACTACTTCTGATGAAATGTCAGCAATGTTTTAAAATTTCTTCCCTCTCCTTTTCCAACAATCAAAAAATAAAATCCCTCCCCACCAACCCAGCATCTTCAGGAAAACCCTTAATAGGAACATGAAACATAGAACTGAAAGGGACCTCTTGGGTCATCGAGTCTAATCCTCTGCTATTCTGGACAACTCTGTGATATCATCCCATTCATAAATTCAACACAATCCATTTTAAAACTAGTTAGGTTGTCTGCCCCCACTACTCCTATTGGAAGGCTGTTCCAGAGCCTCACTCCTTTGATGTTTAGAAACTTTCTTCTAATTTCCAGCCTAAATTTATTCATGGCCAATTTATACCCAGTTGTTCTTGTGCCAACATTGCCATCTAGCTTAAATAGCTCTTCTCCCACCCTGTCTTTTACCCCCTTGATGTATTTATGGGGTATGTCTACACAGCATCTGGGAGCGAGCCTCCCACCACGGGTCCACACACCTGTACTGCTAGCACTTGCGTTAATGTTTTTAAAATAGCTGTGTGGATGATGCTTTTACATTACGGTTCAGGCTGGAATTTGGGCTCTGAAGCCCACCCCATACCCTGGAGCCCAAGCTCGAGCTTCCACCTGAGCCAAATATCCACATTGCTATTTCTAGTGCACTAACATGAACCCTGCCACCACAAGACTGTCAACCCAGGCTGTGAGACACACTCCCAAGAGCTGTTTAGAAATACCATAGACAGCAAAAATATTCCCCTCTCAGCCTTCATTTCGCCGGGTTAACAAGCCAAGCTCTTTTAGTCTCCTTTCAAAAAAATAGACTCTCCATTCCCCGATCATCCTAGTAACCGTTCTATGCACCTGTTCCCGTTTGAATTCAGCTTTCTTGAACATGGGTGCCCAGAACTGTACGCACCATTCCAGACAAGATTTTACTAGTGCTTTGTACACCGGCATTAGTACTTCCCTATCTCTACTGGAAATACATCCTAGGATCAACATTTGCTTTTTTCATGATCACATCACATTGGAGGCACAGTCATTCTGTGATCGACTAATAAATCCAACTCTCTCTTCCTCTGTCATTTCCAATTGATGAGCTCCCATACAGAAAAGCTTTGCAACCACCCAATATCATTATACTTGTGCTCTGTCAGACCGAAGAGAAAGAGAATTCCAGAGTCAAGAGCCCTCCACTGAAACCACACCTCCCTCGACCTCTTCCAGAAACAGACATCTAGGGACTTGCCATCTTCAACACCTCAGCTTATCTCAATTGTCAATTCTGAGTCTGAGTATAAGGTAACCAGGACCCAAAATCTAAGTGAGCTTTGTAAGTCAAAGACAACAAACAGAATTGCATGCACAAATGAATTCAAAGGCAGTACAAACTAAAGAACATGGATGTAAAATGCTCCATGTGTGAAACCCTACTAAGTACAATGTGCAGGGATACTGCAGATGTTTATATCACACTCAGCACCCTGGTATCTGAGCACCTACTTGCACTAAAAGTACCCCCAAGTCTTCAAGTGTAGCTCCAAAGAGTAATCCAGACTGGAGGTGAGAAAGGCATGGATGATTGTGGCACAGTTTGTATATGAAAAGAAAGCCAAAGATGGAAAGGAACACTCTTGACAACTGCTGCTGTCTGGACAGCTAGAAGCAGCCAGGGATCCAGTAGGTCCCCAAGGTTGTGCAACTGAGCAACCAAAGGGAAGGGACCTGAAGGGAACAAAATCACTTCCACCATCGGCTCAGGTTGTTTCTCACAATCCACAACTGTCACTTCATGGCTTTAACTGGGTGTACTTCTACCAGCTAGCTGTCATTCAAGCCCTGACCTTGGTCAGTCACTGGGAATGCAAGCAACCACTCCCATGAAATAGAGGCACAGAACTAATTTCCATAAACATTCTGAGGACACTTCACCCCAAAGAGCCTCACATGCATACCCTGAACAGGAAGAAAAATAAAACCCCGGAGTACTCCGATGAGAGAACCTAGGAGCAGGGAAGCAATTGCTCAAAGGCTATCAGAATCCACTTGGAGAAAAAACAACAAAGCCACTGTATCTATCCCTGCCAAGTTACACAGACATGTCAGTGCTGTATCAGGATAAATGGCATCCTATGCCGTGACAAATCTAAGTGAATCAACACAAGCACTTGATCTTGGTCTGTTGCTACAAGACCATCAACCAGTGAGACCAACTTAGTTTCTGTGTCATTCCCAGGTCTAAAATCTGAAAGTAGACCAAAAAAAAAAAAAACCCCTCTGAACACATCAGCCAATGTGAATACTACATCACAACAAACCTCTCTCAATAACTTTCCCCAATTTCTGATAACAGCCCAGTGTTTTTGGATTCAAGGCTTTTGGGGTTCCTTTGTTTTGGAGGACAAACATGCCCATCTAAAACAGACGGATCCAGAAGGGACCAATATATAAGGTTTTTTTTTAAAAAAAAAGTGAACATTTGCCACCAATTACCACAGAAATTTTCTGTTCTAATTTAGGGAGAAAACTGGTAATTACAGATACCAACCTGTATAGTAGCTGTTGGCAAACAATGACTATTTAATAACAACTATTGCAAAAAGGCCAACAAACCAGCAGAAATTTAACATTAACATAAATAAATTTATATAACAGTTATGATTAAGTTCTTTTCTTCAAGGAATTTTTAGGTCTGTAGGATATCAAACCAATAAGAATGTAAACCCGTTATTTAATATTTACTCCTAACAGCTATCTCACTAACCATTCTATCCACACAATATCCAACATCATTGCCTTCCTGCTCATATTTTCAATAACTAGCATGGTCAACAAGTCTGTTTATCCTTTTAAAAAGCTTAGGGGTGACTCTGAACCTGTTACACTGGTAAGCAGCTACTCATGCAAGCACCCCTTTATGGCTATGGTAATACTCACCTGAGTAAATATTCACTAATGTAAGGAAGATGTTCACTATTTGGCTCTTAGTAATCAATTAGGGCCATAATGAGCCTTAGCCACTTTTAACAAATAATACAGCCCTTTTTATACACTGTATCAAACCCCCTTATTTGAATATTTCCCCAGTAACTGTTAGCTACATTTTTAAACAGCTATTTTAAAATCTTTTGGAATTCTACAAAGTCATATAAAAGGTTGGGGCTGACTGTCTATGTTAGTTACTCATGCAAGTCAACTAGTATAATTTTTATAGACTTTAAAAATGTTTAAAAATAGTTTGAATGCTTTAAAAAGCCTCTAGTTAAATTTATGTTTGAAAATGTTACATTACATTCTATTCTGGGCCATATTTGAAAATGTAGTCTCAGTCCAAAGCCAAAATTTGATCACAGTTCCAAATTTCTGAGCAGAACGACTCATGCGACTAAGGGTGCACTCCTGATCCCTTTGTAAAAATCACTTCCTTGGTCACTAGGCAATATCACAATTCAGCATATTCATTTGATCAGTTTCCATTATTACTAGTTTCTAACCTTAAACACTACAGATTACAGTGAGAACTGATTTAAGCACAGGAATGAGAACTAACCATCGGTAGTGCAAGACCCTTCTGGGGCAGGTTTTTGTGAATATGGGATTGGTGGACTACTTGAATCTGACATGTCTTCATCCTCCTCTTCGTCTTCCATTTCATTAACAGTTTGGTTATTAGAAAAATCCAGACTACCATTCTGTGTGTAACGATGTACCAACTCTTTGTCCAATTCTTCCACCTTTGGTTTTACATCTGAAAAGAATACAAAAACAGAATCATCTCTACATCCACAGCAGTTCAAACCAATACTACGCTTGGAAACAAAATACCACAACCCTCTTTCTTTTAAGAGGCACAAAAGATGGATTTTATGTCATATGGATAAGCATATGGATTTTATGTCAAAAAATGAATTGAACTGTAATATTTTATAACCACAGTCCCCCGATGCTTGAGGGCCCCTTTTTGAAAAAAAAATGACAAACTGAAGTGTGCCATACTTGCATAGTTACCTTCTGGCAGGAAAGGAGGTTGGTCCGGGTCCAGGTAGAGTTGAGAGAAGATTGGCCGTGGGACAACGCTACTGCATCTCAAAGAGGCTTCTATAGAGTTGTGAAGAGCTTCTTCAAAACGGGCTGATTTCAGTTGCCCTGCATATGAATTCCCCATGATCTACCAAATTTAAAAAAAGGGGGGTTGGCTGTTAAGGGGGTAGGGAAATATATACACAGATACCATGTGTTCAAAACGATCATTTATGAATCAATGAATAGCCCATATAGTACACATGAAAGATCAACATTAGCAGTACCATTTCGTAGTTAATGCAAAATGCAGTGAAAAAAAAAAAAAACTTGAAATAGTACAGTTTGCTCCTGTTTGGGTTTGGAAGCCTCCATTATTTCCTTGTTTCTGCAGTTAGCCCATCTCAGATACATTGGTTATACACTAATTCCCCTTAAATTTTACCTCAACTTCAAGAGTCTACCTGATGCAGAATTTAATAAAATCATCTAAAATGATGTGAATTGAGTTTTAGTACACAAGGTATATAATCCTGCTTTTATTCTCTTTACCTGTATCTTCTGGGATTTGAGAGGGTTGGTTGAGATAGAGAATACAGGAATATGCAGAATTTACAAATTAGCTTATTTCAGTAACTGTCCAGTTATGTGGCTGCATGACTATATTTATGGAAGAGTTATGTTTGCAGAACAATTGTACGCACAGGCATCTTATTGAGTCTGTTGCCACTGCCAATATCAAGTTAAAGTATCTGAAAGGCCAGTATTTTCATTCTAAAGATTCTTGACCTTTTTTCATAAAGGATGCAAGGTTAATACACTGCAAGTGGCGGAGTTTATAGTATTTCTGTACTTATCACCATTGTTATCAATATAATTATGACTAGACAATCTGAACCTTACAACTAATGATATAACAAGTTTTCATCAAACAGTGAATACAAACAACGTCAGCACAGTATACAGGCAAAGCTGTGAAATGTTTTTATTTTAAGCTATACATTACATTTTTCACTAGTACACATTTAACCAATCAAATTTCTCAAGAGTTAATTTTCCCGCTCATTTATTTGATAGTGAATGTATTAAAATATATGAAGTTGGTCAAGGACAAACCGCACTTTAAACCATAACTTGTTCTGCACTCTTAGGTGCTAGTTTGCAGCTGTGATCTACTGCACTGCTGTCTCTAATGGTGCTGAATACTCTTTCAGATTTAAACATTACGTAGTGGAACAGCCAAGTAAGATTTTACAGCGAAGTGAGGAAAAACATACCAAATCATAATTCTATCATTTGATTGCATTTTCACAGCACACAGTATGTATTCCAGAGACACAATGACAACTCAGCATCCACTAATAATAGGCAATCCTGGTGACTGAATTATTGTAAAATTTTATTCCAACTAAGTTAACTTTTAGCTATTTATTTAATCAGACAAAAAAGGAACAAGTGCAAAACAAGCTACCACTTGACCTTATTCCCTTTCCACCTTCCTGATGTCACCTAGTTCTATGACTAGAGAAGCAGTGTGGCCTATTGGATACAGCACTGGACTGGGACTGAGGAGACCTGGGTTCTATTTCTAGCTTGGCCACTGGCCTGCTAGGTAACCACTTAACCTCTCTGGCCTAAGTTTCTTCATCTTTAAAATGAGTATAATGATGGGACCTGCTTTGTAAAGCACTATTTGAAGTATTAATTATGTCAGGAAGCACATTTAGATAGGGAGGATGGTCCTGCGCTAAGGTGCTAGCCTAGAACTTGGGAGACCTGGGTTCAAGTCTCTGCTCTAGCACAGACTTCCTGTGTGACCTTGGGCTAGTCACTCAGTCCCTCTGTGCCTCAGCTCCCCCTCTGTAAAATATGGATAACAGCAATTCCCTACCTCACAGGAATGTTGTGAGGGTCAATATATTAAAAATATTGTGAGGTGTTTTGAGACTGTGATATGGGGTCCACATAAGTACCAAGACGGACTGCTGTCTTCATTCTAGTTGTAAAGTGCCATGCATACATACAGTGATGGTAAAACATTGTTAGGGAGGTCGGGTGGGGAAGGAGGTACTGGAAAGTTGACATCCTTACTGGAGCAGAACTAAGGTTGTTATGACCTATCTGTGGCATATATTTGTACGTGTGGTGGGTGAAATCTTGACTCCAATGGAGTCAATAGCAAAACTCCACTGACTTCAACGGGGGCAGGATTTCACCTAGTATGTACAGTTAAGTTGATTAATATTTCATTTCTTTGCTTCCAAAATGTGTGGCATCGCCTTTGACTCATACAATATTTATGCATCTACATAATTTCAACAAAAATAACTATTAGAATGCCATATTAAAAAAACTGAACTTCTAAAAGTCTCAACATTCAGAAGTAAGTTTCCAAAAAACAGCTTTAAAGCTTAATCCTGCCCATGCTCCCAACCACGCTTATACTAAGCTAAATATGGATCTATGATAAGCATCATGACTATTTTCAAATTCTGGAAATTATTAATAATCAAGTAATGCACTTTACACATAGGACAACTCTCCTCTACCTGTAACAGTCATAGTCTAAGCTATTGTGGAAAATGAGGTACAGTAGGGTCTGCATAAATAGCTTTGTTGGTGGATGGTGATGATGTCATGCAACTATACCAGGAGACTGATTAATATAAGTATAGCAGCATTTCTAGTTTGCTGAGAGAAAGTAGGTAAGACAGATTGGGCACTGTGGTTTATAGTGGAATGGTGGATAAAGGATGGTGTTTGTGAACTGCAAGATGTAAAAACGTTGGTCTGGTCATTGCAAGACAGTGAGTTAGGAGTGAGACTTGTTTTCAATTTTTTGTGGCAGGTGGACAGTATATAGGGCTTCCCAGCCCAAATGGGGTGCCCACTGACAATTCTTGGCCTAACAGCACTAATAAAGGAGGAGCCTGGCTGAACTGAGCAGGGTAGTTTCTGCTGTGATAGAAGGGGAACGCTAGCTCCCAAGGAGTTAATCCCTTAGAGCAGGAAAGATATAACAAGGCAGCTGACTTCTTAAAGCCTGAGGCAATTAGGACAGCTGGGCCTTGTTTGGAGTTCAAGGAAACTTTAAAAGGGCAGGGCTCCTCAGAAAAGAAGAAGTAGGAAAGCCTCTGCAAGGAATGGGAGTCTGGGTAGGTCCTAACATTCAGCACCCTGCACAACAAGCCATTGTCTAAATTAGTTTGCCTAATTTAGATTATTTGTTTGAGCTCCCCCCAAAAAACTATGGCATCTTAAGTGATTCAGAAGATTAGTAACCTTTGTGTTTCTTCTACTGAACATACTAATAGAGGCATGGTTCTATTGGGAATTTTATTTTCTTCCCCTTAAATAATGTGTGGGTAATTCATGGGGCTGACAGCTGGGTCATTCACAAGGACTGAACCACAACACTGCCAGAGACAACAGTAATAATAATGATAATAATAATATTCAATACTTAAAATAGTTTACCTCTTCTAAAGCACAGTACAAACACAAGCAGGGCTGTTGTCACATGCCCAAATTCTGCAGGGGAGCAGAGAATGAGTAGCGACTGTCAGCATTTTTTTAAGGGTTGCTCTTCTCTATCAGCAGGAGGTGATGGCAGCTCCCCCATATCTCTCCCTCCCTTACGCTCAAGCACCCAACACATGTTGGCAAGCCTGACGGAGAAATACAGATTTATGAAAGATCAGGTGAGGATGGCCTTAGCTCACCTCTTTTGGCAGGAGAAGAAGAGAGGAGAAAATGATGCTGAAGGGTTATAGGAGTACTAGCTTGCTAGGTGTGGAGAAGGAAAACCAGAGCACAATACAGAACTAGCAAATATTTGGAATCTGCCTGGAGTGAATTTGAGGTGCTTGCTTCAGAGTGAAAAAAAGCAAGAGGACTAAGAGGGAAAAGATCAGACTGTAACAGGGGAATTAAAAAATAATTAAGATTTGCCATATGGGTTCCAGATACACTATAGCCAGGGTGGTGCAGTAAAGAGACTGGGGAAAAAGGATAAAATAACAGGATTTGACAGAGTGAAGAGGGAAAGGAACAAGAAAGGTCTGGTTTTAAGGACACATACCTGATGTACCTGATTTAAAATGCTGCTGCAGAGACATAATCCCACCCCGAAGCCTACCAAGGGGTTGTTGATAGTTTCACTTGGACCTGTACAGTCCTGGCTACAGCCCTGGACAAGAAGCAAAATGCTGGAATACTGGTTTATACAGGAGTAATGAAATGGAGAAGAATGGTGGGTAGGTGGCCCAAAATGAGGATGATTTACACATTAGCACGGCAAGAATGCACAGTATGAGTAAGGGTTAGGGAAAAGTGTCTCTACTATTGTAAATATAAAACTTAGACACCTTTACACCGTGTCTCTGAGATACAGGAAACTGCTGCAGAATTCACCTTTTGCCACAGAACTGAGATCTAGAATCTCAGCTGTCATTTTAAAAAATATTATGCAGTTGGTACTCCTCACAAAATCATGAATTTTACACTACTATTTATACAGCCAGTCAGTTCAGTCAAGCTCCTATTAGGGCCACTAGACCAGCATTTCCCGCATGCGGCCACCGTGGCCACATACAGATACCAGCAGATTTTTCTGGGCCTTAACAACCTCCTGGGTGGAGATGGGGTGGGGGGGCATGGCAAAGCAGTGGCCCCTCCCTGCAGCTCCTAGCTGTTGCTCCTGGATGCACTGCCTGGAGTTTGCTGGCACCACCAGCAAGGGATCGGCCCCCTGCACTGCGCAGCCTCCTGGGGCCTTCAAGCAGCAACTCTGCAGACATGTGGGGCTGTTGTATGCAGTGGGGGAGGAACCTTGGACTCTGCACCTGACCCACCTTCCTCCCCTTCCCCCAGGGTTCCAGTGGTGGGGCTCCGGCAGGGCTGGCCTTACAGGTGAGCGACCACACAGCACACTGTAGTCAAAGGGCAGGGAGCAGGGTGAGCCTGGGGTGCAAGGGCGCAGAAGGGAACTCTGGGTTACGGGGTGACATAGCGGGCAATGGGGGTGGGGAGATGTTTCTATTGTGTTTAGGTCCAGTAAAGAATAGAGATAACTGTACATTATTTTCATTATTGAGTCTGCAAAAAAAAACAAAACAAATAAATTGCAATGATTTGGACATGTATATATGCATATTTGTTTTTCCTAAAGTTAAATTAAGTATTTTAAGAAAAACTGTCAGAGTGGCCACCAGCAAGAGTTGGTGGCCACACTCTGAGGCCACCAAAAATTTTATTGAGAGCCTCTGCTCTAGACCAAGGATCATCATTGTGCGAGGACAACTCCTTATGGGCCTGGAAGCTAACACACTAGCTAGCCCATGGAAAAAATGCCAGTGAAGCCAAAGGTTTTGTAGAAATGGTTTGGGTTTTTTTTGTGCTTTAGTTGCCTCAAATCTTATCCCCACTGCCTGTAGTAAGACTCCGTCATAAAAGTGCTGAATTTCCTTGCATCCTCTAAAATCTGCGTTCATCTTCACCTCCCAAACTCTGTCATTCTTGAGAGTACTTCTTTGCAAAACAAATGTTTTTTGCTTCTGCCCCATCATCACCATCTGCCAGGCAATGGTTATGTCCATCACTATCACACCTTTTCAGAGGAGGCTACAGAGTTTCCTTCCTTCCAGGTCTCATTTGCAGTGTTCTATCCCACTGAATAAAAGGATGAATTGAGGTAGTAGCTGGAATCAAAGGGAGACTGGGGAGAGGGAAAATCATCTGTCCTTTCAGTCACCCTGTGCAAGATCCTATTATAGCTTTATATCAGTGGATTTTGACCTGGAAAGGGCAAAAAAATATTGCATATGAAAAACAGCTTAGGAAAACATAATTTGGTAAAAAGAGACTGATAGACAAGCCAAGGGCCAGAGATGAGAGAAGAAGAAAGAGTGCTATTGCTCATTTATGGGACGTTATGGACATTAAGGTGGGACACTGAAATTTGAGAACAAAATGAGTAACTGGTCAAACAAGAGCTCACAGATGGTTTTCTTTAAAGTGGTTTGGTGAATTGAAGAGAATTTCTGAAGAAAAATAAAAGGTCCTCATATACCTCTACGATTTCCAGGAAGAGCAAATTCGCCTCCTGTAACCTGAAAGTTAATATATCCCTGTAAGATAAAATATCAGCAGAAATCCATTCTTTAAGAGGAGTAGTGCATACAAGTCAAGTTCATCCATGGTTTGCTGAAATTCCTCTCTCCCTCAGACACATTTTACACCGAGAATGAGAATATATGGCTATGGCTTTGGAGCTCCAGGTCTTACAGCATCATGACTATGTTGTGCTGTCTGTTGAACAAGGGAGGTCTTGGGACCCTGCCAGCACTGGAGAGTGCAAAAGCACAACAGAATGGAACCAATCTCTCACATGTAATAGTGATATTCAATAGCTGAAAACTTCACTGTACAGCATTTACAGGCAGCTGGAAGATTTCCTTAATTCCTGCACCAACAGACCAGGAGAGCTGGATGGGGTCTTTGAGCTCACACCACAGATCTAGATACTGAGGTCCTGTAAGAGAACAGAGAAGCAGACATGTTTGAGCTTCCCATCACCTGCTCCCTAACAAGGAAACTTTTTAATGCCAGGAGTCATTGACAGTGAAACATTGATTTACTCGTGGGGACAATCCATGATTTGCAGCAGTCTTCATCGTTCCAGCTTGTCTTTCATTAAGGGGGAAAATTAGAGCTAACAACATTTAACATTTAAAAAGGATTCATTTTCTAGGGCTATATCTCCAAACTGTCCAGTGAAGAACACAGGAAAATATGTAGTGGCTTGCTCACCATGACTGCAGACCAGCTTCCTTTCAACTCTCAAAAGAGCCTTGTCGTTTAAAGTAAGGATCTCAACTGCATGGTCTGTGCAGTCCCACTGCTTTCAACTGGCTCGCACAGTTGTAAGACATTGGAATTAAGTAGCCAACATCACTGCTGATGCATACAGAGGAATAGAACCTTGTTCTCTCATAGTGCTACAGTATTGGCTCTGCAGTGCCAGCAGGAGTAAAAAGCAGTTAAAAGATTATTTTAGTCAGAAAAGCAGGCAGGCATACCTCTGAACACACATACAATAAGATCTGTTGAATAGGAAAGTGTGTTGTTACTCAGTAACTTTTCAGGGTAAAGCCACGCATTAAGTGAAGGCCCTGCTAAGGAATAAATCAGGTCATCAGTATAAACTAGATATACACACCAGTTGGCCTCTGGGTGGGTCATGACCTCAAAGGCTATGAAGAGGAATTGAGGTGGGGTTTTTGATGAAGTTAGGAGTTGGTTTTTTTTAAGCAATTTTACAATTGCCCTGATAACAAATGCAAAGTCTGATGCAAACACTCTACTCTAGCTTGGATATATCAAAGTCCTTACCTGGTTTTTAGCCTAATAACGTAACAGAGTTCTCTAAAATGCATAATCTGAGGATCTGATCTAGTCTAACCCTGAGGAAAAATTTTCTTTCAAAAGAAAAGAAGTTTCGTTGGCAAAAGCACTGAGCTACTCCTGGGTCTATTTACGGCTTTTATACCTCAAAGGGAAGCTCATAGGGAAAGGAAGACCAAAAACTGTTTATACTGTAACATATTATTTGGAATTTTCTGTTTAGCTTATATCTAGTAATTTGTATGGTTTCACCCATACAGTACCATCCCTTTTACTTGATGCTCTGGCTGGGGTTTTGTTTTTAAAACATTTTCTTTTCCTACAGTAGGGTATCATTAGGTTCTCTCTATTTTTACCATACAAACACATACAGCAGAGGTGACAACAGTTAGCAAATAGTTTGACCTTGTCAGAGCTAAAAGTGGAGGTTTTTAAGTCTAAAGGAGGTAACCAGCCTTGTCCCTAGCAATTGGAAAAAAGGCTTGCTTACTAAGGAAACAGGTCAGGAGGACCACTCAAATTTGGAAGTATTCTCATTACCAGAATTTTTTCTTATCTCACAAACATTTGAAGAGTCTTTTTCAGTGTGGTTTTGGTCAAAAGTCAGTAGATTCTCACCTAATCATAATACATGGGGTCATATAGAGTCCAATATAGCAGAGAATAATCTACACCCCTATCCTATGATAAGCAACAAAGGCAAAGAATTCAATAGCAAAGTCTTGTCCAGCAAAATCGTTCACAGTAGTGGGCAACACAGTGAGATCCAGCTTGTTTTCATTTTGTATTTTGAAAATGTGTCACTATGCTCCGTAGTAATTTTATGTAGTTTAGGTAGTCCCATATAGAGCTTTGTGCACAAAATCAGATGTAGTTCATAATCTTATCTACACTGCTTGAGTCTTCAAAACTGAGCTGGGAATCTTCTAGTGTGATGTCTGTACTTTCCACTTCCTGGCCAGGAAATATTACAAGATGAGAATTTTTGCTGATATTTCAGGACTTCAGGTTATGATCTCAGTCAAACCAGGGGTCACATCCTTGGGCCCATTCCAACCCCTTTGTGTTGCTCTTGTGGCAGAAAGGGACAGGAAAACTGGTGTAACCAACCAGCTGGTTATTCTGAGGGATCGGACATCCCTGGATGGCATAGAGATGATTTAGGAATGAAGCACATTGCAAGATTCATGGAATGCAGTTTTTCTTAGTAAATAGGCACAACAACAATAGAAGGAAGGAAAAGAAAAACATTAACTCCACCAGTTTATTTATGTGTACACTCAACATAAGCTATCATAGAGCAAAAACACTAGGCACGGGTTGTGTGAAGGATGGTACTTGTGTCTGCACAGAAGTGATGTGGTGCTAAAAGAACTTAAGACACATATACATACAGAGTACTTTCCGATCTAAAGTCAAATTAAATTTATAACATTGGACCAAATTCTGTTGTCCTTAAAAGAGCAAAACAGTCATTGAAGTGATTCCTGAGTTTTGCTCAATTTTAATGCAAACATTTTGACTATGAAATGAATGAACGAATAACTTTAAATATTGTAACATGAAAGTACATGTTATGTGCATACTATATTTTATACAGAATCATAGAAATGACCTCAAGAGGTCATCTAGCCTTTCCCCCCTGTGTTGAGGCAGAACCAGCATACCTAGACCATCCCTGACAGGCATTTGTCTAACCTGTTCTTAAAAACTTCCAAATGACAGGGATTTCACAATCTCCTTGTTAGTCTGTTGCAGTGTTTAATTCTCCTTATATGCAGAAAGTTTCCCCACCCCCAACAGCTAACCTAAATCTCCCTAGTTGCAAACTAAGACAATTACACTCTGGTCTAAGGGCTGCTCAAACGGTACGTCTACACTCCTTGCAAAGATTTGGTAGAATACATACACGTCACATACCCCTAGTAGTGTAGACGATGCAGCACTGCTTAGGTAAATAAAGACATGCCAGAATCTTACAGTATTTCCCTCACACGGCTCTCTACGTGACCAAGCAGTGCCTCCCTGTCTATATCGTAGTATAGCATTGTGTTGTTTCCCCACTGGCGGAAACTGTTTCCCTTTGAAGCAAAAGGCTCCGGTAACAAGGAAAGGCTCTGACGGAGAGGAGACAGTAGGGAAAGGCTCCTGCAGCTGCGTGTTGGTGGAGCCTTTCCCTGCTGCTGTGGGGAACAGTTCCGACAGGAGGGAGCTGCCAGAGCCTTTCCCTACCGACTCCACTGCCAGAGCCTTTCACTGCCCACATGTAGCTTGTGGATGCAGCTCACTTTTCACTGCGGCTTGTAGCTACACATACCCTCAGGGGTTCTCACAACATAATTATGGTGGCCTCAGAATGTGGCCACGAACTCTTGCTGGTGGCTGCTCTCAGACTTTTTCCTAAAATATTTAATTAACCTTAGAAAAAAACAAATAAATATGCACATACACAGGTCCAATCAGTGTAATTTATTTATGTGGGTTTTTTTTGCAGACCTAATAATAAAAATAATGTACAGTTGTATGTATTCTTTACTGGATCTAAACAGAAAACAAACACATATAACGTGCTTTGCTTGTTCCTGTCTTTTGTTCTTGGTTGGTTGGTTTTTTGCTTTTTCGGTTGCTCTTTTTATGACTTGCTAGCTAGTAAGTCTGCTTCTGTGAAGAGTGATATTTGCATGTTTGCTAATATCACTTTTCACAGCAGCAGATCTGATAGCTAGAAGATAGTGTAAAGTGATATTAACAAACATACAAATACCACTTTTCACAACAGACTTACTCAGGCCTGGTAAGCCAGAGGACAAATTAAGCCTTGAATGGGGAGGTGGGTAGGGAGGCAGCAAGGGGTCAGGGGAGGCAGCAGGGTCCAGGGACGATGGGGTGGTGAGCCCGGGGCTAGGGCCAGAGGCCGCAGCCGTAGGATGGAGCCTGCTGCTGTGTGGCCAGAGGACAGAGCCTGCCACCCCAGAGCTGAAGCCAGAAGCCTGAGCCCCACCATCCCTGGGAAGGTGGTGAACTCACACTGGCTGCCTGCTCCTCTGGTGTTTGTGGCTTCGCTGCTCGCCCCCCCAATCACTGCCCAAGAGGCTGTGGCCATAAGAAAAGCCCCTGGTGGCCGCATTTGAGAAATGCTGCATATATGCTACAGCCAATGGCATACAGTGTAGACCGGGGTCCCCAACGCGGTGCCCGCTGGCGCCATGGCACCCGCCGGGGCATTTTTGTGCACCCGCAGGACACCCCACTGCTGAAATACCGCCGAGAAGCACTGCAGTTTCTCAGTGGCATTTTGGTGGTGGGGTGTCTGGTGCCCACCACAGTCTTCTGGGAATAGCAATATGCTATTCCCACAAGAAAGGCTGGGGACCACTGGTGTAGACATACCTTATGTTAGAGACTTTGGCTGGTCTGTAATAGACAGAAAGGACTGAAAATGCAGCCCAGGATCAGTCTTTCAACTACACTCATTCTTTTCTAAGCACACGCGCTTTATCGTACTATGCTGGCAGCAGGTAGGGTGTGGGGCACATTAGCTCCTGCATCAGGCTTTATGCCACTTCAGCATTTTCCTTACACTGGTGTTATTTATTCTCCCAAGAAGAATTAGATAGATTTTGTGGCCAAAATGGGCCAGAAGTGAGATGTGGCACAAACTGGCCATATTGCATGTAACGATCTGATACATTGTATCTTACACCTCCTTTTCATCTGTGTAATTCTACCAAAAACACAATCAAGGTTTGTTCTCTCACATTCCCCCTCTAAAAATAAATTTGAAAACAAACAAACAAAAAATCCACAAAGTAATTCTTAAAAAAAAAAAAAAAAATTCAAACAACTCAGAGAAATCAAATTGCCACGTCTAACAGGCTTGGATAAAAGTAAGCAAATTTATTAGCAATTCCTTACAGCCTTGTGTACAAACAATGCAATGCTAATAAATACTTTTCTCCTTGTTTTTAATCAGGCTTCAAAAAAGTATCACTGAAGGAGTTAGAAAACACATCTTTGGCTTAGTGTTTGTGCCAGACCACTTATAAATTCAGTTATGACTGGATCCTCAACTGCTTATAAATAAGAACTGTTCAGAAACAGTTCTCTTCAAATGCATAAACATCATCTTTCTCCAAAATTCTTCATTAAAAATATGAACAGAACAAAAGTACACTTTGTCCTTTACTTTTAGTATGTGATACTCCACTACAGTCTTCTGCAGTCAACAGGCATATTAACAAATCACACTTCTTTTAAGCATGTTCAGCCATTGCTCCAAACAACAAAATAAAATTATTGGACATCTGTTTTCATGGCTATTTCTTTGCCAAAAACAGTGCGCTAATAAAGCGAACAAAGAAAATATGGGTATACAGAGATCTTAAAAACCACAAAACTCAAAACTATGTCAAGGTTAATGCTGGATGAGCAATTTTCTGTGAAACAGCCTTACACTGTTGAGTAATAGTGGCCACATGGTTCATTTCATTTCTATTAAATAAATCCTTCTCTCTCATTACTTTCTGGTGGAAATGATCAGAAAATGCAGAATGTTTTGTGGATTTCTTCCTAATGGCTTTTTCTTATTTATTCTTCTATGTAACATGCATTTATCGTGTGTCAAGGTTGAGTCTTTACTTTCTCTTTTCCCAGAAATACCAGAAATTCTTCTGTAAAATAAACAAATCTGTCAAGAATATCTGGAACTACCAGAGGCTGAGAGAGATCAAAGATGCAAATCATTAGTACGCACCGTGCGACGTTCCAAGGTGTCACAGGAGACCAGTTTTTCTGACACAGAAGCAACCCAACAGAACAAAACTAAAACAGTAAATACAGGGAAGCTTCTTAAAAAGTACAGCCATCTGCATTTGTGTTACCTCTCTCAGCTAAGACCACCTCAGCAATCCCAAGACAAACAATTATTTTCAGGATTTATATTTGTTTTCTAAACTATAAAATGTCATACAATGGTTCATGATAGGAAAAAAAACAGTTTTTAACTAAAAAATTAAACCAAACAAATTTATGTAATATAGGAATGAATACACAATCTCAAATGCTCGTATTGTTCCTGTTATAGTCATCATTCACTATGCTAACTAGTGCATTTGGGTTTTGCAGATGAGAGGAAGAAGAAATTATACAGGACTAAATTATTTACTTTAGACATTTTGCTGTGCATCTTCTACTCATTTTTCCCCAAAATAAAATTTCTTAATGGTATTTACAATCTAGACATAATGTAGCTGCCACACAACCATCACTTAGTCATAATTCCCACATATAGGCTCTATTCACCCTTTTATTCATGAAGATAAAACCTCCATTAAATGTCAGCATCCAATAGGAAGAAAATACACCTCACCATACTTTACCTTGCATATTTACACAATAGAATATAAATGCTACCTGTAAAACTGTCTGTCTAGCAGGTCAAACTCCATTAAAAAAAATGAATACCTTATACGGTACTTATGGAGCACTTTTCATCAGTGGATGGCTAAGTACTTTACAGAGGTCTATATGATCTCCATTTTATATATGTTAAGTGTCATTGTTACAAACAATATTAAAGATCGTAGCACAACTGGTGCAGTCTAATCTATGCCTTTTCTAATATGTACGTGAACTTGGATGGATACAAGTTCCTATACATGTATTTGTAAGAATCTAGCTTTGTATTTAGAGACAGTGGTAGTCTGGTGCAAGACTGGAGAAGTTAGGTCCATCCAGTTTCTATGATAAAATCCAGCCCACTCTCTTGGGTAAATAACATTTTTTTATCTTTTACTATAGACTAGTTTATCATTATTTTGTTGTACAGAAATTCAACACTAATTGGTGGAGGCCTGGAAAATCAAAGTGAAGGCTGACATTCCAACTTGCTGTGCCTCCCCCTTGCACACTCCTCAGACATATGCCTCATCCTAAACTCATCAGGAGACAATGGGGTATCAAGAAAATTTAATAGCATGTGCCAGTTTTGAAGCAAACTTAAGTGTTATGTAAACAGGGATTGTGTTTAATAGGCAATTTGCATTTTAGTAGGTTACCCTTTTCCAAGATATTTGTTTAAAGGTGCCTTAACCTTGACATAAATCATGCCAAGCATCCGTATACATTACTTTTAAAGGTGTAATAATTAAACCTTTTGGACAACTGTGCTTCACAAAAAAGACAAGCATTTCTTTTTTCTACATGAAACTATATATCTTTGATTCCTATTCTTTCATAGCTACAGAGATTATTTCATTGCCACTCTTTCTGCTGTATTCTTGTAAAGATCAAGACACTACAGTTGTTATAACAACAATACCATCACCTCCTGTCTTCTGAACACCTATTTCTTCCTACTGTGACTATGATTGCTTGTATAAGATGGTAGGGTCAAAATCTGAGACCTTGGTTGTGAGCTGCGGCAAAACTCTTTTCTACCACACGCATATACTCTTTCCTCCACCCCCTTCCCTGTAAAGAGGGCAACCTTTACTACATTTTCTTTTCTTATATTTTACAAGGTCTTGACTCTGACATTGGTTTCCTATCTGCTTCAGTGAAAAGTGTTGAGAATTAATTACTTGTGGATAATAAAAAAAGATAATGCCAAATAAATTATAGGCATTCCTTAGTCAAAAACTATTTTTCTCTTTCATTCAAATACACAGAACAAATTATATAAACAAATAAAAGCTTAGTTTAACAAGTTTAAACATTCACTGAACAAGTATTAATGGATTAAAATCAGCTACAGTTTAGACTGGACTATATGCTGGTAAATTAAGATTTTCCTCTTACAAGAAACACACAGAGAATTTACAGAAGCTAAGAAACCTCCCTAAGGAATAGAAATCTTTAATTTATAAATAAAAAATTTTCTTTCAGCTTTTTCAAATATTTTGCTCACTGTGTTAACGTTGATATCAAAGGAGAAAAGCTCAGAAAATAAACAGTTCAGAATTCTTTTCAAACAGAGAAACATTACAATGATATTCATTTGGGAAGCTGAAGTACGCTTAAACGGTCCTTTCAGACCTGTAATGACTGCACTATGATAGCTGACAACATTTGGTAAGGATTATCCTTTCATTTAGACAAAAGCAAGCATTCTGTAGATAAATCAGCACTTTTTGCCATCAGACTCATAAAACCTTTTCACAACATAGATTTTCAAGAGAATCCTTTAAGGTTTTAGGATGCTGCTCCTTTTACTAAGTAACAAAATACACCCCATGGTGTCTCATTGACCCCACTCAGCTGTCCTTTGACCTCTTCAATTGTTGTCGCCTAACTTCAGGGGCCACAGAATTTGCCTCCCGTATCAAAAAGTCTAATATTGCTTCCTCCTAGCACCTGGTGAAACAAAATGCAAGAGGCTTTTTTTCCCCTCTCAGACTACTACTATGTTCCAGATGTTCCCAGCTACAATGTTACAGAGAGCAGGTTTTGGTATCTGTGTGGTAACTATGAAGCAACAATTAGGACCTGGACTGTGGCAATGACCCTCTTGCTCTATTGGGCCTCAGTGCAGCCCCTGCCCCAAGGATATAACAGGTCATAAAACAGGAATAGATCTTTGGCCTCCTGGAAATGCTGGGTCATTTAAATACAACAAGAAACTATAGGAGTCCAATGTACTATTTTGAATAAGTCAAGCCTCTCCCAATCAGAAAATACTACTGTGAAGCTCTCAATTGGAAGTGCACATCTATTTTTATAAACTGTAAAATTCAACTAGAGAACTCAAATTCTCCACCCAAATTGTTTTAACTCTTCTGAGATTGCAGAAAAAAAACATACAGCATGTGTGTGTGTAGTATATACATATATGCACACAACTTCCTAAGCATTCATTTGGCTAGCAGAGTTTGGAAACTTGCAGAGTTATGAGGTCAAACATCAAGTAAAGGATGGCAGTGAAATCAAACAATTATAACAAAATAATAAAGTTGAGGCTATTTCTGATATGTAGAAAAGAACGTATTTGGCAATACTGATAAGCCTTTTCTAGCGAACCTCTTTTAATTAAGTGAATCGATTAATGTTTTGAGGGTTTTTTTGGGGGGGGGGAGGAGATTGGAATAAGTGCATCACAATAGTACCAAAATAGAACACCTTTTTACAGTTCCTATTTCTCAAAACACAGATTTAAAAAGTGGACGTTGAAGACAAAGAGAGATAAAAACAAACATCACATATTCTGTATAACACATGAGGTAAGTACAGTACCTTCTTGTATTCTTTTAACCTTTTTGAAATGCATTCATGATTAAGGGTTGTAGCTAAGAGTTTAGGGTAACCCGCTGCCACGTTATCTAGGTCGTTTAAAGTTCTTAAACACCTGCAAAATAATGAGGGGGGAAAAAACAAAATAATTGATGGCAGTTCAGATCCAACATATTATACAGTTAGCAACCAGACATTAAAACCTGCCTCAACAGGACATTAAAACCTGCCTATCAAAGTTCACATATGGCAAAACTGGTCAGTACAGAGATTTTCTCAGATAGATCCTGTTCTTAATTATATGTTTACAGACCCTACAGCACTTTCTTCACTTTACGCACAAGCTGACAAAAAGAAGAAAAATGTTTTGGTTTTTTTAAATAGCCATATAATCTATATGGCACTTTCTGCAGTATGTCTGTGGCTCCTTCTATGCCATTAAACAACGAAGGACAATCCTCCAACAAAATCCGTTCCTTCTGCAGAGTAAGGATCTGATCCATCACCACTGAGGTCAAATAGAACTTTGCTACTCACTGCAATGGTAACAGGATTAGGACCTAGTACTGCATGAAATAATCACTTAAAGGAAAAATTCTCCAAGCAGAGAACAATCAGTACTTGGTGATAACCTAAGGAGATTACTTTTCAGACTTATTGCTTTTAATAATATATCTTTATGTCTGTTTAGGGTATACAGTAATGACCAAAAATTATTTCCAGACAAAAATTAAGTCAAAGGATGGATTGCTGATTTCTCCCCTCCCCCACATGCAAACTGCTTCTGTAAAGATAATTTAAGCAAAAATTCTATTTAATACAAGATAAATATACTTAAAATGCCCAAGAGGATGGCAACAGGGCTGTAGCAAACAGCAAGTAAAAATGTCAAGTTCTAAAACATGTATTTGGGGGAGGGATAGCTCAGTGGTTTGAGCATTGGCCTGCTAAACCCAGGGTTGTGAGTTCAATCCTTGAGGGGGCCATTTAGGGATCTGGGGCAAAAATTGGGGATTGGTCCTGCTTTGAGCAGGGGGTTGGACTAGATGACCTCCTGAGGTCCCTTCCAACCCTGATATTCTATGATACTTTGCATTTATTCTATTACTATACATAAGATTTGTTATCAGAAGAGAAAGCCTTAAATAGACTTCTTGTTGAGTGGGTTATATCTCCACACAAGCGCTTCCTAGTCACTCCAGTCAATTCATTTTCTTTACAATAATGGGCCACACTGCCGGCAGATTTTAAAGGAGAACTTTCCTAACTGGTTGCAAGTGGGATATTCTGCTTAAAGCTGATGGCACAACTTGACCCAATATTGTCAGATAACGTATAAAATAATTTTAGAAAGCACATTAATAATACAAAAACAAGTCTCTGAAATGAAATAAAAATTTTTCCCAACAATATAATTGAGTTGTTTCTTCTTTTCCACAATCCTAAAAAAGGAATGGGTTGTTAAAGATTGAAACTATTCCTTATATTTCTTATTTTAATCAGGAGAAATGTGTTTCACTGTAACACAAAAAAAGCCTACACATTCCCCTGGACTCTAGTTCTTACTCTGAGCTGCACTACCTCACCATGCTACAAACAGGAAGTCTATCACAGATGGTCAATAAGATTAAACCACATCATTTCTGACCAAACCATAAGACTCTGCAAAGAATTTCATGATTTTTAACAGTCCCGTAATCCAATTCGAACAGCTCTCGGGTCTGAAATTGCTATTTTTTGGCCACGTGCTGAACATTTCACCTGCTAGTAATGACATTTTTGTATTTTCTTCTAATTACACCCAAAGCTAAGACCTTTGGCCCTAGGCCACAGACCTCTATTCAGGCTGCACACATCCTCTTAAATGCCCTGATCCTTTGTTGTCACTCTTAGTCTTTCATCTATTATTTACACCCATTGAGAAGAGAGATACTCCACCATTTGTGAAGCTTTAAACCTTCTAATCATCTTAATTTCTTTGCCTTTCAACCCGTGCTTCCCCTCGTGGACTAACGCCAAACAATGTGACAAAATAATTTTTCAAGCCAACATCCGCCTAGATCGCTCCCCACCCCTCGTCATATACTGGCTCCTCTGTAAGTAAAAACTCATTTTGTCCTTATCTGACTGGATCTGCAAACTGGGACCTTTGCAGCTTTAAAAAAAATTTTTTTTTTTCATTTTCAGTTCAAAATGTCAAACCTAATTAGTCCAACTAAGTCAGAGAACTTGTATTAGAACGGTTTCCTTTTTACATTAAACACTATGAGATGCACTCTATTCATTAAACAGCTTCATTTGCATCTCCAAAAGCAGAATTATTGATATTCTCGGTTTTGGATTATTGCTGTTGCACAAAACGAAATTAGCATTCAATATAACAGAATGGGGGGAGGGCACGCGGCAGACATGTAAGCACATCCAGTATAGACAGACACACCAAAATAAACAAAATAGTGTTACCAGCATGTGCTGGGTTTTTTTGGAGGAGGGAGGATTTTTTGTTTTGAATATTGCAAAATTTAAATTTCTCCTGAAGTTAGAATGAAACCTATAATAAAAAGCACAATTTCTTCCTCATAATCCACCACACTGTTCTGACAATCCCTCATGTCCAAATAAAATATAAAAGCCAAGCAAATAAATTTTTACCATGATATAGAAAACTTCCTCAGATCATTACAGCCATAGAAGAATCTTAGTTTCCAAGACACTTAGAATATGACAACATGTGATCAATCTTGATTCTTTCTTCTAGTATTGCTTGGCTTACTCTTGATTTTTAACAGTGTTTCCTTGTTGTCTGTCCTCTCTGATCTCTGAAGGCCCCAACCCCCTTGTCTTTTCTTATTTTCACCATTTGCTTCAGCCAGCAGTTCACTTGAGACCCATCCATCTTATAATGCCTCAAGTGACAGATGCTCTTAGGAATGACCATACTGCTGAGTGAACAAAAGATAACATCACCTCTACGAACTCAAGAGAGAAATACAACTGCAACTTTAAGATGGGGTTGTGACGGACACTGCACCATAAACCCCTCTCAAGTGAAAAAAGAAAATGACTGCAAAGGAACGGAATCTGACACAATCAAAGCCACAAAAGAGTGCTTCTCCCCACCCCCTGTTGTTGTTGCCGATGGTCTTTTCACTATTTACTCTTATGGAAGAGTCCTGTAACATTTAACCGGGATGAAACCAATAGGTTTAAAAAGTAACTAGATAGGATTCCATATAAATTGCTCTAAAAGCTGTACAAAATTCAATAAAGAATGATGGCTTTTCTGCACAATTTTAAAATGTATAGAACTCATGCTATTGAGTTCTATAGCAAGAACACAATTATTTGGTAATTAAATTTTACAGGATGGTTTAAAATTTCTACAGACAAGTCATCTATGAATTAAATTCTGTGGGACTTTTCCATAAAGATAAACTTGTGTTCTGAGGGAAATTCACAGGCACAGGAAGCACACGCATGTGTGAGAGAGATTGAGCTGCTTCTTCAAGTAACTATTTTAATCCCAGAAGTATTAACTCTTTGGCTCACAAATAAATATTGTTTACTACAGGTCAACACCACAGCTCAACAAAATTTTAACTCAGTTTTCCTGCACATTTTAGCACAGATTTTTCAATTAAAATAGCAAAGAATAATTATTTTAAGAGATATTTCCTAACACCAACTGTAACGTACCATGCAATTTCAATCTGGAATATAAACATCTGACTCATAAAATAAACACAGCATTCACTACACAAACTATAATTCAGGAGAAAAAATAAAAACAATTCTGAGGGGTGCTATAAATCTCTTCTGCAACAACAACAACAACAAGGTTACATTAACATCTTCCAGCCACAAACTAATGAGAGAGATGACATGAACACTCAATCTTTCCTCTCTGATGAAAGGGATGGTGTGGAGGCAAGGAAATCTTCTCCTTCCTTGCCATCAAGGTTTTAAAAAGCATCTTATATTCAGTTTTCACCCAATAATGGCAAATAACCTTGACTGCAGAATACAAAATTGCTGAGGTCACATGAGCATTACAGACAAAAACCATATAGAAACACAGAACAAAGGTCAAGACAGGGGGCCAATTAACCCAACATCTTGTGATCTAATTTTTTCTCATGAGTTACTATTGACGTGATCACAACATTCACTTCTTTACCATATTTATTAGTCGCATGGCAATTTACAATTGGTATGCTGTCTGTAATGAGAAAACAAAATAAAAAAGCCGAACACAACACTGCCATAAATTCAATGGCCATATGCAATTTGCTTCATGACAAACATTTCTCAATTTTTTTGAAATGAGCAGAAAAAACAAGATTTTATAAAACATACCATCAGATATATCCTCCCCAATTTGTTGGGAGACTTTTTTTGTTGTTATTTTTTATATAAATACTGGAGTAATGCTTGGGAAATTGTACACTCTTAGGCCAGGCCTACACTATAAATTTATATTGATATAACTATGTCGCTCAGGGGTGTGAAAAATCAACACCCCTGAGCAACATAATTCTAATCGACCTAACCCCCGCTGGTGACAGCACTATGTTGATATGTTTTCCTGTCAACATGCCTCTCGCAGAGGTGGATTAACTAGTAGTGTCTTCACTGAAGTGCTACAGCAGCACAGCTGCTGCTGCAGGGTTTTAAGTATAGACCTGCCCTTAGGCTCTGACCCTGCATCAAGATCCACTAGCACAGCCCCCTACACTTACACAGCATCCCTTTGACTTCAGCAGATGCAAAGGTCCACATTAGCAGATCCTGATACGGGATTGGGCCCTCGGTACCCAAGCTCTAATATAATCATTTCTACATAGGGTGCCATGTAATATGGTTTCATTTCCTCATATTAAGAGCATCCAAAGTGTAGAGAGTTAAATAAAAAAGGACCAGAATGTCTCTTTCTTCAGTAAAAACCATGGCCCAGAACCCCAAAGAGCAGGAAGACCCAATGATTATCACCTCACAGAATTCCTCCCAAGTAGGTCCATTGAGGGTGGGGTTTGCCTTCCCACATGCTCTCCAAGATCCCTGCTCCCTCCACCACCTGGGTTGTGCCATTTAGCCATGTTGCCAAGGCTTCCACTGTTAGCCAATGCCTCACTTGCAACTGAGTGCTCCCTTGAAAGGAGGAACTTTGCAGAAAAACTTCATTTTTGTGGGAGGGCCTTTGTGGAATAAGCCATGCAGTTGTCTTCAGAGCTCTGGCCTGCCCAAGCTACACCACAGCCCATACAGATCTTGATCCAGGCAGAGCTCTCGGCGGGGAGGGGAAGAGGAGTGTCCCAGATATGCGGAAGATATGGAGAGAAAATAGTACAGTGGAGGAGCATCCCCTCTCTGAACTGGGATCCAATTTTGCCATTTATCACAATTTTGTCAGAAGCCTCATAATATGTGGGTTATTTTATTTTAAAGCCTCTTCTCCTGGTGGCATGTGAATAGGTGAGAAAGCTCAGCTTTCTTTAAAAAAGGTTCCAGCCCACATCATTATGAAGTAAAACTTGAACCCTAAAAGATTTTTAAAAACAAAACAATACAGGAGACAAATTAAACCACCAAAACTGATTACTTAATAAAATCTCATCATTCTAAAATCAGTCTCAGGATTTGGGGGTGCCTGATTCATGATTTTTCAATACTTTGGATTGGCAATACGGTGGATCTCTGGGTAGGATCTGGGCCAAAACTGAACCGAAGATTATCTATTTTTGATTAGACAATGCAGGATATCATACTAGTGACCACTCGTACATCTTGAAGTTATCAGTTCAATTGTTAAGAACATTGAAAGAGAAAGTATTTGTAGTTCATAAGCCATCCATTTTTTCCAAATGACATATTTTAAAGATTGTGTAAAATGAGACAGATGGTCATAAATAACAGAAATAGACCTGAACCAAAAACACTGGCTGTGAACCCTGCAGACATTTTATCTGGAAGGAGGAGACTAGAATGTGGGAATCCAAAACTGTGAATGGCAGGTCAAACCAAATATCTGGATCCAAACACCACTGAATATTGGGGTGTGTGAAATCCAAATCTGAATTTTGCAGCTCACATCCACCTTGACAAAATAAACATTGGGACAAACCTATTGCAAAAAAAAACCAAAACAGATTTTGACCATATTGGTTCTGTGAAAGAAAAGAGAACATGGGGGATGGGAGTAGTTTGCTTGCCATAATTTATTTCAATGGCTTTATGGCCAATGAGCCACTTATAAAACTTCAAATTATTTTTCATTCCAGTGCATGTGTGCGCATGCTTGTATTGTACACACACTCACAATTTTTAGAATATTTTCCTTGGCAACCTATTTAGTAACAAAGAACTAGTTATATTTCATAAGTTTGAATTTTACACATCATATAGGTAAAATGTATTAGTTGGGGGAAATAATTAATTATATATTAAGAGCCACTGAGTAAGTTGTCCTTCATTAGCTCAAGTGAAACTGATGGAAGGCACAGACAGTTTGCACTTTTGGGTAACTTCTCTTCAAATATACATTTCATATTAAAACACATCTGAGTTAAAAAACGGGGGTTAGATATGTTTCCCTAGTTGTACTGCAAAATCTCAGTTGTAAAATGAATAATATGCTTTACAACAATACCTGACTTCAGCCAATACCGCTGAAAGGATACCTTGAAAACAATCAAGACAGTCTTAATCTCTAACCTGATGACAGAGCACCATTTTTATTCACACTGAACATTTAAAAAATGCATATATTTAGAACCTGATCTCACCCTAATTAGCCCAACAACCTAATAAGTAGTAAGTGTAACAGCTAACAACATTTCACTTACAGGTAACTTTTGTCATTAATACTAATTACTGACACTAAAGCATGACCTTGAAATGACAGCTCCATTAATGCAAGTCTTATTGGGGAGGGTTTCAAAAAGCCTTGATTAAATTAACTACTTTTAAACACAATAGGATCAATATGCATGCAGAGAATGTACGCCCCCATGGCAAGTTCTTCTTGCTTGATTGATCAAAAACAAAACAAAAAAAACCCTGGCCTTCCCAGATCACAGCCGGTGCCAGAAATCCACACACACACAAAAAAAAAAAAATCCATCAAAATGAAACTCTGAAAAGGTTTACCCTTCACCAACCCATTTGCACTTCAAAAACTCCTTAAGTCCTTCAGCTAAACCCCAGGGTTGAACCATTTCAAAAATGAGAGAGGGGGCCAGTTGTGATTTATCTTCCTTTTGGCCTCTGGACTGTCTGCCAACATAAGAAAAAGAAATCCTGTAGCCTTGGATATATACCATTTTATAAACAACTCTTTGACACAAGCCCTTACTTGCATAATTTGTCTCTTTCAGTCAGATGCACCAACAACTTATAAAGCAAAATTCTGGGTTCAACTCCTTGGCACACAAGTTCATAAAATAAAGTCAAAAAGCAATCAAGCATCAACCACCATGTTTGAAGTTTATATTATTTTAGCATGCTGTTTGACTACAAATATAATGGTCCTTAGTCTGATCTCACACATGTGAGAATCGGTTGTTGCTTCACTGAAGTCAATGGAATTACACTAGTGTAACACCTATGTGAAGTCAGAATCCAGCCCCACCATAATTTCAACTAGCATAAATACACTTTCAACTTAATATTCATATCCCAATTATACTTTTACTTGATACTTCAGGCCATGCAATATGTAACTTTCAAAGCTTTTCTCAAACTTCTGCATTTCAATATAGATTACCAATTCCAAGGAAAGTGGGAATTTCATGGGTCACAAACCTCTAGGTCACAAGGACCTTCTATGCAGCTGTCAGGCCACTATGACTCAATCGATTTATTCTTAGTTTATATGTTCTACCCTCATTATTAAATACATCCTGTAACTGCATTCTTTACACAGTAACATTTTTCTTCAGTAAAACAAACACTAAATAATGTTGCTGCTATTCTTTGATCAGAAATTCCAGCTCCTGTCATCAATTGTGATGCATAAAAAATATGGCAAACTATCAAGGACAAATTCTGTGTGTTATGAATGACACTTCCCCAACCCTTATTTTTTCCAATACATTCGTCCACTGTAGAAACCAGATCTTATACCTACTAAAGTCAATGGCAAAACTGTCACTGATTTAAATGGTACAGAACTGGCCTGTCAGAGAACATAAACTCCTATTTTTATTGTCCATTATTGTATTATTTTGTTCCTTGAGTGAGAAACGGCCATTAGTTTGCACAAAATTTTGGTTTTGAGGGTGGTTTTTTTAATGGCTAAAATTTTCCAACTTAAAAAGACACAAGCAGAAAGAAAAACAAACAAACAAAACCTGTTAGTTGCTCTCTCCACCATGGCTCAAGATTTAAGTTAGGCTAGTGGGAAGTTTTATTGCCACTTTACTGTTGAATTTATATTCCTACATATACTAAGTCTTTCACCAGAAAGATTCCATAACAGGGGTGGCCAAACTTACTGACCCTCCACATACAATAATCTTCAGAAGTTTGAGAGTCACAAGACACGCACAAACTTCCTCACAGGGTGGCGCCTGCTGGGGCACAGGGGTTCTGCCCTGATGCCTCCCTGCGGGGCTAAAGCCCTGAGACTCCCTCACTCCCCGCAGGTCCGAAGCTCCTAGCCCCACAACCCTGCTGCAGGGCAGAAGCCCTAAGCTCCCGCCCCCAGTCTGGTAGGTAAAGAATGGGGGATGGGTGGGGGGCTCAGCAAGGCACACTAACTGTACAAGAGCCACATGAGGCTCATGAGCTGCAATTTGGCCACGCCTGTTCTATACCCTTTATGCAGTTCACTCAGTTATGCTCAGTCTTTAATCATGAAAATGTTTAAAGTTCTGTGTTCAGAAAAAAACTTAAATATGATACCATATATTGAAAGAAAAATTAAAATGATGAAGGTGGCAGTTAAAACTATACACATTGTGCTCAGAAAGAAAAGGAGTACTTGTGGCACCTTAGAGACATCCGATGAAGTGAGCTGTAGCTCACGAAAGCTCATGCTCAAATAAATTGGTTAGTCTCTAAGGTGCCACAAGTCCTCCTTTTCTTTTTGCGAATACAGACTAACACGGCTGCTACTCTGAAACCTGTCGCGCTCAGAATGTACTTTGGAGTCATGTGCTAGCCTCTACATACTTGTAGGACTACTCCTGAAGACTCCTGATCACTCTAGTAGCTTCATTCAAATCAATGGAACTGAGTGAGGGTTTGTAGGCCCAGACCCCATGTTGGCTTCAGCATCTGACCTTCTTCCAAATGTAACACCTAAGGCTATATCTATCTACAAGTTCTACAGAGGCACAGCTGTAGTGATTTTTCCACTGCTAGAGTAAATCCACCCCCTCGAGAGGCGGTGGATAGGTCAATGGAAGAATTCTTACACTGACCAAGCAGTTTCTACATGAGGGCTTAGGTCAGCTTAAATGCATCTCTCAGCTACCTAGCGACATAGCTAGGTTGACCTAAGTTTTTGGTACAGACCAGGCCTAAGCATTTGAGAGCCTGTTGTCTTCCCTAATGTGAAAAAGAAGGGAATGGGGGAGTTACTAACATTACATAATGCACAACTGCTATGGTATTTGATATATGAAATCTCAGGTGTTACGTTCAATCCCGTTCTCTTTTCAAATTAAACAAACCACAAAGAAAATCACAAGTAATTTCCCCACACTATTAGAACAAAAAGCTTAGTACTTTTGCCCATTGTTACACAACTGTACTTGTGTTTACCCCTCAGCTGTTTTCTTTTGTCTATGGTGGTTCAAGATCATAACCCAGCTCAACAATATAAATGTGAGCTTTACTCTTTCCTGAATTGTGCTTATGGAATGATAAGACTTCAGTTGCAACCTAATTATTAAAACACTTCCATTTCCCTATGTATTATACAGATTCACTTTTCTAGTCTAGATATACAACATTTTTTAAAAAGTGATCCATCTCCCAGTATTATAATCAGATATCCAAAAATATGAGGGATATTTATTGTTAAAACAAATGATAGTTATAAAGAAACTCTGAAGATCTAAAAGTGGCAATACATCTTTCTGTATATATTTATAAGCCTTGAACCAAAAGTAAATGGCTCCATAAGAAATGGAATTTACTACGTTTCTTACAACACAGCTGGTAAATCTACTCTAAAAGTTAAAGTCCAAAGCAATGAGGAGACTATAAAAACACAAACAGAATACAGTTTGTCTTTTAAAAGAAAGTTGGAAAAGCAAAACAAAAACAGACTACCCTGTGGATTCATTAGCAACCAGGGTGGCAGGCCATAGTCTAATTCCCATATAAAACCTCATGACTACCTGCAGAGCGTGAGAGTGCAAATCACATTAGTGGAGACACCAGATGACCAAAGAAAGCATTTGAGGCCTGGTAAAACCAGTAAACAAAAGGCAGCATTCCAGATGAATGCCATTGCTAGAATCAGCATTGTCAGATCCCAGGATCTGATAACCCAAAAGCAGATTAGCTGCAGGCAACAAAAGAGTAAGATGAGAAACAAAGGGGTCATTCTGACACATGAAGAAATCATCTTCATTAAGCCATCCTGTCTTTTATGTGTAGTTATAAAAACTACTCTTACTTTAAGTGACATTTGAGGCAATGAAGCCACGACCGTGCAGAGACTTAGACAAGCTACTGAAGGTAACACGTTCTTGACTGCAGCTAATTTACCAGGCAAATTGGCTGCCTTCCCTTTGAATCTTTGTGACATTTTAAAGACCTATAATGATTTTAAGATTTGTTGTACAGATCATTTCAGTTTACTGTCTGACTCAGATTGCTGAGTTTGATAAGCAAAATAATTCATTACATAGAAGTACAACTAGAGGTCTCCCTCAAAGTACACAACTATTCTTTGACAGAATATTTGCGTAAACAGAGGTTCCCTTCCTATAACATATACACTCTCCACACAGGTACAGACAATACAAATGATAAAGGTTTGGAGGCTAAAACATAGGAAAAAGCCTGTCACAACACAACACATAGTAAGGAACTCTCTCCATCCAAAAGCAAGCACAGACCTTTCAGTTTGTTCCCAAGAGAACAGCACTGCTATGAAACAGCTGTGGGATGGAAGGGAATTTTGGGTAATAACATGCAAAGAAGTAAACTACTCAGTTGGCTTCAGATACCCTATCTATATTAAGTAAAGGGTAGCAGTACTGCTAGAAATTCCAAAGCAGAGTGGGGTACCTGGACCTTGTCTACCCTAGTGAATTTCGTACTAGTTTTTGAGCAGTGGTGCTACGAACACTGTAGACTCAGTGCATGGGATTTCACTACCATAACATCTTAAACTGCCTATGCCCACTCTACCACAGAGTTTATACCGTTGGTTGCACTGGTACAGAGGTGTTCAAATATTGGTAAGACATTTACAGTATAGATATATCCCAAGTGTGTTTAATTAAGGTTGGATCCTGGAGTTCAGCTGATTTACAATGGACTTGGCAGGATGTCAGTAAAGGGGCAAGGTGGAGACGGAAGGAGAGAGGACCATCCAGATCTTCATTCAGTTAGGGAGGTATGAGGTAGAACAAGAAAAAGAAAATGGAAAGACCTGAAGTGTAAGAGACAGGCCTGAATTCTCATTTACATTATGTACCCTTTTACACTGCTTTAAAGTAGGTGCAAATTACATGTTGTCCCGCTTTAAGACTCCTATACACTGTCAGTCCAATGTAAGAAGGCCCTTAGAATCATAGAATCATAGAATATCAGGGTTGGAAGGGACCACAGGAGGTCATCTAGTCCAACCCCCTGCTCAAAGCAGGACCAATCCCCAATTAAATCATCCCAGCCAGGGCTTTGTCAAGCCTGACCTTAAAAACTTCTAAGGAAGGAGATTCTACCACCTCCCTAGGTAATGCATTCCAGTGTTTCACCACCCTCCTAGTGAAAAAGTTTTTCCTAATATCCAACCTAAACCTCCCCCATTGCAACTTGAGACCATTACTCCTTGTCCTGTCATCTTCTACCACTGAGAATAGTCTAGAACCATCCTCTTTGGAACCACCTCTCAGGTAGTTGAAAGCAGCTATCAAATCCCCCCTCATTCTTCTCTTCTGCAGACTAAACAATCCCAGTTCCCTCAGCCTCTCCTCATATGTCATGTGTTCCAGACCCCTAATCATTTTTGTTGCCCTTCGCTGGACTCTCTCCAATTTATCCACATCCTTCTTGTAGTGTGGGGCCCAAAACTGGACACAGTACTCCAGATGAGGCCTCACCAATGTCAAATAGAGGGGAACGATCACGTCCCTCGATCTGCTCGCTATGCCCCTACTTATACATCCCAAAATGCCATTGGCCTTCTTGGCAACAATGGCACACTGTTGACTCATATCCAGCTTCTCATCCACTGTAACCCCTAGGTCCTTTTCTGCAGAACTGCTGCCTAACCATTCGGTCCCTAGTCTGTAGCTGTGCATTGGGTTCTTCCATCCTAAGTGCAGCACCCTGCACTTATCCTTATTGAACCTCATCAGGTTTCTTTTGGCCCAATCCTCCAATTTGTCTAGGTCCCTCTGTATCCTATCTCTGCCCTCCAACGTATCTACCACTCCTCCCAGTTTAGTATCATCCGCAAATTTGCTGAGAGTGCAATCCACACCATCCCCCAGATCATTTATGAAGATATTGAACAAAACCGGCCCCAGGACCGACCCCTGGGGCACTCCACTTGACACCGGCTGCCAACTAGACATGGAGCCATTGATCACTACCCGTTGAGCCCGACAATCTAGCCAACTTTCTACCCACCTTATAGTACATTCATCCAGCCCATACTTCTTTAACTTGCTGACAAGAATACTGTGGGAGACCGTGTCAAAAGCTTTGCTAAAGTCAAGAAACAATACATCCACTGCTTTCCCTTCATCCACAGAATCAGTAATCTCATCATAGAAGGCGATTAGATTAGTCAGGCATGACCTTCCCTTGGTGAATCCATGCTGACTGTTCCTGATCACTTTACTCTCGTGTAAGTGCTTCAGGATTGATTCCCTGAGGACCTGCTCCATGATTTTTCCGGGGACTGAGGTGAGGCTGACTGGCCTGTAGTTCCCAGGATCCTCCTTCTTCCCTTTTTTAAAGATTGGCACTACATTAGCCTTTTTCCAGTCATCTGGGACTTCCCCCGTTCGCCACGAGTTTTCAAAGATAATGGCCAATGGCTCTGCAATCACATCCGCCAATTCCTTTAGCACTCTCGGATGCAACTCGTCCGGCCCCATGGACTTGTGCACGTCCAGCTTTTCTAAATAGTCCCTAACCACCTCTTTCTCCACAGAGGGCTGGCCATCTACTCCCCATGTTGCGATGCCCAGCGCAGCAGTCTGGGAGCTGTCCTTGTTAGTGAAGACAGAGGCAAAAAAAGCATTGAGCACATTAGCTTTTTCCACATCCTCTGTCACTAGGTTGCCTCCCTCATTCAGTAAGGGGCCCACACTTTCCTTGGCTTTCTTCTTGTTGCCAACATACCTGAAGAAACCCTTCTTGTTACTCTTGACATCTCTTGCTAGCTGCAGCTCCAGGTGCGATTTGGCCCTCCTGATATCTTTCCTACATGCCCGAGCAATATTTTTATACTCTTCCCTGGTCATATGTCCAACCTTCCACTTCTTGTGAGCTTCTTTTTTATGTTTAAGATCGGCTAGGATTTCACCATTAAGCCAAGCTGGTCGCCTGCCATATTTACTATTCTTTCGACTCATCGGGATGGTTTGTCCCTGTAACCTCAACAGGGATTCCTTGAAATACAGCCAGCTCTCCTGGACTCCTTTCCCCTTCATGTTAGTCCCCCAGGGGATCCTACCCATCCGCTCCCTGAGGGAGTCGAAGTCTGCTTTCCTGAAGTCCAGGGTCCGTATCCTGCTGCTTACCTTTCTTCCCTGTGTCAGGATCCTGAACTCGACCATCTCATGGTCACTGTCTCCCAGATTCCCATCCACTTTTGCTTCCCCCACTAATTCTTCCCTGTTTGTGAGCAGCAGGTCAAGAAAAGCTCCCCCCCTAGTTGGCTCGTCTAGCACTTGCACCAGGAAATTGTCCCCTACGCTTTCCAAAAACTTCCTGGATTGTCTATGCACCGCCTTAATGTAACTCAGATTCAGGCTCACAAACTCCAAGCTAACTGGAACAGAGGGGGAATACAGAGGGTTAATAGATCTTTAGAGCACAATCTATGCTGTCGATATTTGTACCAAAGTTGTTACATCAGGGCAAATCCCAAGTTAGGTGTGCTGCATTAGTGTAAAATGGGCCTGGCACCAGTGTAACTTACTCTAGTTTCAAAACATTTCTACCTTGGGGGTTTGACCATTGTGGCACTCCAGTATTAGTAGCTCCAGTACACCCAGGCCCTCTGCTGAAGAATGGATAGATGGAAATTCTGGTAGAGAGATCTGGCTGAGAGCTTGTCTACACATGGAGCTATTCCAAAATAGCTATTCATTTACTCCACTTTGAAAGTGGATTAAGCTAAACAGGAATAAATGAGTCTTATTATAGAATAAGAGTGCCCATACACAGTTGTTCATGAATAACTGCTGCACTTTAAATTCACACCCTATCTTAATCCAAATTAATTTCAAGTGTAGACAAACCCTCAGTTGAGAGGAAGGGCAGGAAGTATGGCGCGTTAAGAAATGCTGGAGAGAAGGAAACTATTTGAGAGGGGAGTATCAAATGGTGAGAGATATGACTTAACTTATGTTCTAAAAAAATAAGAAAAAATAAAACACAGCTATTTGATATTTTTATATTCTTATTTAAAAAGAAATCATAAATACATAACTATATGGTTTCAGTCCCAAGTCAGAGACTGAGAGAACTGACTATTCTCATCTGGAGAAGCAACTTTTGTAAACCCAGAACCTTGTTTACAGTAACTTACACTGATTCAATAGACATCAAAACTCTGAGCAACAAGCTGTCTGTTGCTAACTCATAGAACTAGTGACAATTATGTCAGAAACAAAAAAGGTAACAATATTTACTGATTTTCATGAGCTTTTATTCCAAAATTTTAGGTACTATCCAAAATCTCAGAAGTCTGAAACAGAACCTATTATATTTTCCAATTGTTTTAAGGGATACATTTAACCTAATGCCATACTGAAATCAGAAACAGATACTCCACTGTCAATGTGCTGTACAAACACATTCCCAGCCCTGTGTTGAAAAACATACCTGATACTTGGTGACCCGGGTACAAATAGATTTGTAAGATCATGCTCTTCAGTGTAGTTAGTTCTTATATTCCATAGAGAAAATGAGGTGATCTCTAGATGGGTGTGGGTTATTGTCTTCTTAAACCCACAAGTGACCTTTGTACTGAGGCATCTCACAGCACTCTAAACAAAGAGGCAAACTGACTGACCTGTGATATAAGAAATCATCTTCAGAAGCTTCATTTCAAGCAGGCCCCACATTCAGCCTCAAAAGCTTTTCTAAACAAGTTACTTCAAGTATCTGTTCTTTGGAGTGTTCTGGGTTTCCTCATTAGAAAGATATTCAAGCAGAACAGATCTCTGTCAGGACTTACCGCTTAACTATTGTACACTTGTGCAGAAATACACGATAGCAGCAGATCTGGCTAAAAATACTAATATTAATCACCTTTATTTGTTTCAGGTATTCTAGGTATTTTGACATGGAAACAACCCCTTGATTCGCATTTGCAACTTTTCCCTTTTGGCTCGGACTGTCACAGTCCAGTCCTAGTTAACTGGTTGAACTGATGGGGGGAGGGAGGGAGGAGGGGAGGACATTGACCTCCAGTTGCTACGGTTACTCAGCAGTGCAGGCAGGAGGCCTCCAGCTGAAGATGTATGTACACTGGAGAACTGATCAATTTCTAATTGAACTAGGGGGCTAGAACTGGATAAACACAACCAGGCCAGTGTGCCAACACTAGTCATGTTGATTTATGTTCTCAGCTATTGCAGTTTTGCCCCACATCTTCACTAGAACGATTCTAACCCATTTGAGTGGCAAAGCCCTGGGAGTGCCAATTGCACAGTTCCCTGCAGAGCTACCAGGAGCAGTAGAACTGAGGAGACTTCAAGAAGGCCACACATGTACTATGAGGAAGCATTAGAACTACTGGAACTCTTTGTCCCATTATGCCAGCAACCACCACATACACTTACACTAAAATGGTTCAGAGTGAAACAGGGTCCGGAATGTCTGGAGCACTTTTGAGTTCAGACACAAAGCTGAGCTACAGGAACCAAACTGTTCTCTACATGTGAGAATTTTACTGTACAAAGATGATCTCATGGCCTGTGTACACAAACATTTAAGTTTGCAGCAAGCTGGGGTGTAAATCTACCCCATACCAGCCTGCCATCCACTAACTGTTTGGGTGGACCCTGCTGACACAGACTAACAGTTACTTAGTGCGCTTTAATCAAAAACTAGTAGAACTAGATCGAAATACCTTAAGGACCTGTTAGTGCATGGCAGCAGGAGCCACGTGGGCAGTTACTGGATGGCAGGCTAGTGCAGGGTAGATTTACACCCCAGCTTAGACACAATGAACACGTAGACAAGCCCTAAATGGCAGAGGCAGGGTTGAGAAGGGGGAACATTCAGTCAGAGGGTTCCTGCAGGTACAGTACTGTACACTAGCGACGCATCATTCTCCCACATCTCCAAAGCTCTAGGAGTTAGGGAAGAGAGGAGACCCACACATTGGGAGGGAGAAGGAAAGGGGAACACAACACACAGATGGGATAAAAGAGAATAAATGGAGAGGGGGATCTCAGGAGAAAAAGAAAAGGGGAAAAAAAAAATCAGGGCTTTGGAGCGGAGCCCACGGAGCAGCTCCGGAGCAGTGGAGCTGCAGGTTTTTGCCTGGAGCTGGAGCGGAGCCAGAGCACAGCTCCAAAGCCCTGAAAAAACCACTCTTCTGTACCAAAGAGAGAGGGGGTCCACCTGAAGATTCAGAGGGAAGGAATTCTCCCTTTAAGGGGCAGAGGGAGAAGACAGGCTGTCCTCCATTTAAACATAACCAAGGTGGCTTCTCTCAAGAACACAATCGCAGATAAGGGTAGGACTTAACATGAATTTCAGGCTGTGATTTTCTTAGATTGTAAACTCCTCAGGACAGAGATTCTACTTCCCCATTAAAAATATATATATATATCGATGAAGTCCAAGTACTTTGCAACTTCTTTTTGACCGGGTCTTCTCTAGATACCACTGCAATACATATAAATCCAAAGAAAATAAAGCAATTATATAGGGTCATTCATATGTTTGGATAAAGATATCCATCCATGCTCCTGGTTATTTAACCATAACACAAATGTTATTAGACACTGAATAAATAAGATATTTGATTAAAATAAAGTAGTGTCACCAAAATGCACACTAACCACTCTGCAGGTTTACTGAGTCACTGGCTTACTCGGAGAATTGTCTGTCAGGGAAAAACATGTCAAAGGTTGTTAACTATGTTGATATGAAGACTGTGTTATGCACACTAAGCTATAGAGCATGCAGTTTTGATAAACTAGAATGCCTTGGACCAAATTCAAAGGAGTAATATTTATTTTCTCCACCTAGTATATTGGTACTACATAGCTGACAAGTGAGGATGGGTTGTGTCAGAGCTAGGTAAGGGGGACAAACTGGGAATTCAGGGCTGGCAGGCAATGAAACCAATCTTGAGCAATGAGCTGTGCTCCCCTTCCATAGCTTGCACACTTCTGGTGTCCTCCAAACAGCCCTTTTATCTGATGCCAGGTGGAGACTCATGCTGCAAGTCCCTTCTGAGTGTTGGGGACTGAAAATGCCCCAATGCAGCAGCAAGTGAGAAATGGAATTGGGATGGTGGCTGTTTGGAGGAGAAGGGAAAGGAGCTCACTCTTCAGGGTTGGATTGTCTGCCTGCTGTAAGGTCATGAACCACACACACACACACACACACACACACACACGTCCACAATCCCTAGCCAGAGGGAGGGGTAGACAAAGATACAGCACAGGGAGAGGGACGAGTATGTCACTCTCTAGAGCTGTGGCTTCTCCTTGGCCTGTTTCTGGCTGCCGCTTTGTTTGAAGCGGCAGCAATTGTTGTGTTCTCTCTCCCAACAGCCTTTACTGCCTCTTTAGTGCTAGTAAAGCTGGCCCTGCCCCCAGCTAATGACATAGTGCCCAGCTGTCAGCAGGGAGTGGGGGCCCATAGGAGCTCTGACAACTACCAAAAAAAAGAGTGAGAGATTGGCGATTTATTCATCATACTCCTCTCTGAAAAATAATGATCCCCGCCGTGCTTTTTTTTGTTTGTTTGTTTAAAGAGAGGAAGGGCAGTTGTTTCTTCATGCTCACAGCTGCACAGGTAATGACCTCTGTCTCTAGCTCTCCAAAAGCTAACAGTGCTGGTTACTGCACTCTTCCAGTGTGATCTGGAAAGAATCCAGTGCACGACTGATTACATTTCATCCACAGTTAGTTTAACCTTTGAAACGTGTCAATCAATGGAACAGGCCACTAGGTAAGGTCAGTGCAACCTTGCCAGTCCAAGTATTCTCTCACTATTTACACAGAAAACAACTGTGTGTTCAGGGACTCTTCCCCAATAAATACAAAATGCACCATGAAGACCGCAATGAACCACTAATATTATTTTAAGATGCAATAGCCACCCATGACTATCCACCAAAAAAAGAAATTAACTCTGCAAAGATAAACTCTCTTTCAGAGCAGTGCTTACATAAACAAAAAAAATTATTTTCCCTACTCAGGAACAACAAAGAACACCATATTTTTCTTTATCCAATCACCTAGGCATTGTTTGATTTAAATGTCACACATTAAGCACAAACATTTCATATTACTCACTCCCTCAGAATACTGGAAAAAAAGTTATAAATTCAATTTTAAAATTTCCAAATGAGAGAAAAAAAAGTCCACACATGGTGTTCGGAAATGAAGTTTAAAATATTACAGCAATTGTGTCAGCACTGACCACTAGAATTCAGGTTGCAAAATATTTCCCATTACAGTAGAACCTCAGCGTTACGAACACCAGAGTTACGAACCGACCAATCAACTACATACTTCATTACTGGAAGTACACAATCAAGCAGCAGCAGAGACCCAAAAAAAAAAAAAAAAAAAAAAAAAAAGAGCAAGTACAGTACAGTACTGTGTTAAACAAACTATTGAGAAAAAGGAAAAGCAGCATTTTTCTTCTGCAACATAGTAAAGTTTCAAAGCTCTATTAAGTCAGTCAATGTTCAGTTATAAACTTTTGAAAGAACCACCATAACATTTTGTTCAGAGTTACAAACATTTCAGAGTTAAAAACAACCTACATTCCTGAGGTGTTCATAACTTTCAGGTTCTACTGCATATAACCTCCTATTCTGAAACTCAGAATACTCCTGCTTAACAGCCCAATTCTCAAAGATGTCGAGTGCCCTCAACTCCCACTGAACTCTGTTGGGAACTCAGCACCTGACAGGATCATGCTCTTCATTCCTGTCCAAAATATTTTTTGGAAAGTTTTGAGTGAAATCCTAGAAGGGGAAAAAAAATAATTTCCCCACTTCAAACGTTCTAGCTTCTCTTCATTTTTATTTTAGGTTTGTATAGAGCTAGGTCACGGAGGTATAAAGCTTTAGAGCTCAGAGTTGGACTGGAGAATGTGTCCATAATAAGGACCAATGCCAGACATGGAAAAAAATGGTCTTGACATAATCAGAGTTATGTGGATTGTAATTTATTTATTTATTTATTTTTAGCACTAGACTAAGCATGTGCAGTTAGGGTTTTCTCAGACAATGTGCTTGTGTGTACAGCTCAGGGTGTAAATGCTTTTCAGAAAAGGGCAAGAGGTTTCTATTAGTTTCTCAGAGAGACGCTGTGCTATTGCTGAGCTCTTTAATCCTGCTGGAAAAGAATAATAAAAACAACATTATAGTCTATGCCTGATTTTGGCAATTTTCTAAAATACTTTCCATTATAGTACAATTTCTCCATGTTACATTCACATTCCCACACACTTACCGCATCCCATTCTTACACACTTACCAATTGGGACGGGGTACGGTAATAGGAGCCTATATAAGAAAAAGACCCAAAAAATCGGGACTGTCCCTATAAAATCAGGACATCTGGTCACCCTACATTCTTCCAAGGAGCAATTTGTTCTCCCAAGATTGGAGTTCTGTTGTTGCACCATGCCTGAGGCCTAGCTCCATCTCCAGTATTATCAAACCAAACTGCTGCAAATCTTCATGACGGGCATGAACCCAAAACCTTGCCTACATGTTCATCGTGACAAAAAAAAAACAGGGTCTCCAGAGCAATGTGAGCCATTTTATACTACCGACACAATTTGGATCTATTTTCAGAATAGCAGCCGTGTTAGTCTGTATCCACAAAAAGAACAGGAGTACTTGTGGCACCTTAGAGACTAACAAATTTATTTGAGCATAAGCTTTGGATCTAGCCACACAAACAAATATAACTCAATTCCCAGAGACACTAACTTCCAAAGTTGTCTACAACTCTGACTCCTACAGGTGAAAAAACATTATTGTGAGTGCTAAAAATTACTACTACTATTGAAGTTTATAAACAATCTTTTTGAAAGGAACGCCTTTCAAATTTTGTGTTTAATTTTGAATTTTTCCAAAGGCCGTATGGTGGGAAGATAAAAATCTCACAAAAGTTTATGAAACACATATGCAAAGTATATTTTATTATAATCATCGTCTGTATTACCATAGAAGGCACACGCCCTAGTTATGCAAAGCACTGTACAAACACAGAACAAAAAAAGATGGTCCATGCCCCAAAGAGCTTACAACTTAAGTATAAGAAATGGATACAGTGAGATGGGAGAGTACAAGGAATTAACGTGAAAATATTGCTCACTATGGTACCAGAATACCAGCAGCCTAACGACTTTCAATTATTTTGTAGGCATCACTGCAAAGAAGAATTTTAAGGAGGGATTTAAAGGAGGATAATGACATAGCTTTTCAGAGGTTTACGGGGAGCTCCTCTCAAGCATGACGGATAGCAAGAGAAAAAGCACAAAAGGTGCCTGTTTGAAAATTTAACAAGTGGATGATGAAAGGTGGCATCATTGACTGACTGGAGGCAGAACTCAACATTTCAATAGTGAATGAGCGATGATAGGTACAGTGGGAATAAGCCATGAAGGGCCTTGAAAGTGAAGACAAATAGCTTATATTTGTTGCAATAGAGAAGGGGAAGCCAGTGGAAGGATGCAAAGAGAGGGGTGATGTGGTCAAAGCGACAGTCTGGAAGAATGATCTTTGCAGCACTGTTCTGAATAAATATGAGTGGGCAAGACTGCATTTGTCAAGACCAGAGAACAGTATGTTGTAGTAATTAAGACATGAATGGACCAGAACCTGGATGAGAGTTTTAGCTGTGTGGATGGATAGGCAAGGCTGTTTCTTAAGAGATGTTACAAGGAAAGAATCTGAAAAATTTAGACATAGCCTGCAAGTGAGGATCCAGAGAGAGGTCCAAGTTGAAGATGACACCCAGGTTACAGACTTGAGCGACAGGCATCATCCTGTTGTTGGCCACAGTAATCACGAAAAGAGCTTGGGGAGGTCTTGGGGGAAAGATTAAGAGCTCTGGGCTTGAGCCGACAGCTAGACATCCACAAAGAGATGTCAGAGAGACCAGCCGAGATTTTAGTTTGGAGAGGAGGACACAGACTATTCACTTTACAGCCTGTTAGTACTTCTCACAGAGGTTTGCACAGGAAGAAAAATGTCATCTCCAAATGAATTCGTGAAGCCAGCAGGTCCTTTGTTTCCAGTCATTGTAGGGTCAAAAGATAAACTTTCATTTTTAAATGGAAACACGTGGGAGTCCAATCAGACCAAATACATACTGGTACAAGCGATCTTTACTCATGCAAGTAGCTCAACTGATTTCAGCGGGACAGTGTGCTGGAGGACTGCTTAGGTGAGCCTTAGAGTCCAATCCAGCAAAGTAACCAAGCACATCCCATTAAAAATGTCCACATGCTTGAAGTTATGTATGTGCTTAAATGCTTTACTGGATCAGTGACTTAATTAGCAAATTACTTTCTTCATTATTAAATATCCTTTCATATTGACATAGATATGATTTGATTTAAAAATATGTTCTATGTCCTCCTATTCCCAAGTGTCAACCTGTAGTTCTGTTTTCTTTTATCAGCTAACTAAAAGTAGGAAATGTATATGTATGTGTTTCTGCAATGTAACTTTTAAGTTTAAAAACAGTCAAATTATTAGAGCCTGATCTAAAGTGGAAAGACTCCCAATGACCCCTGTGGGCTTTGGATCATGCCCTTAACGAGTAATTATACTCGGCCAATACAAAGGTAACTGGAACAGCACACAAGTGCAAATGATTACTACCATCACCACCACCCAAAATAGCCATATAATAGATGCCTTCAAAAGTATTTTGAAAATATTTATTTAACAATCTCTAACTACTAAAATAGTCATGATGAGGTTGTTCCCAGAGCTGAAGATGTTTGCAGCAATTTTTCGTCAGGCAAAAGTCTTGATTCACAAGCTAATACACAAGCCATCAGTCGGATAACGTGGCTTGTGAGCCAATATTTTGTAATTTTACAAGTTTCTTTCCTGTCCAGTCTAAATAAATTGTTTCTCATACTTTTCTTTCATGAACTTATGAGCACTACCAAGGTTTATAGCTATGTAAAATGAAATTTCAAGATGAAAATAAATTTTCTATACACCAAAATAGCATATGATATTGGATATTCATTATTCTAGATGTATTAGAGCAATGAACAGATACAAAGAAAAACATATGACTAACACCATTGAACTGAGACTTTGCAACACTGAAGAATACTTTTAGATAAAGATCTGATGAAATGTTGGTAAAAGAATGAGTGTAAAAGAAGTGTTGCTTTGTAGCATCAAAGCTTATCCTACAGAGAATGTACACATAAGACATTTGGAAAAAGAGGGGTAATTTAATAGCATTTGCTTCTATCAGCTGACATTTCAAGGTCAGGCACATCCATGTTTTAGGTGTCTGGTTTTGTTCCAATTCTTCAGTTATAAGTGGTTATAATTCATCATAACTTAAAATGAAGCCAGTTTGAGAGCTTTTTACCATTTGCTTAAAAGCTCCACACAGTTCCAAAAACCCACTGCATTATTCATGAGAATTGATTAGTATATATCTAATAACGTAAACATTAAAGAAAAGAGTGTCATCTGAAATCACAGTCAAGACATACCAAGTCATAGAAGGAAGACAGCTCCATACATCTAATGTGGCACACTAAATACAATTGAAATAGTACACTAAATTTCAAACCTTACAAGAAAAAAAGCATAAGCCAACAAGCTGCAAAAAATTTATCTATCACATTTATTTTTGTACAATGATCTTTATCACAGGGCTGCTTGCAAACTTAATTAAAGAAAAGACTGCTTCAAAAATAGGATTCAATTAAAAAAAGTAAACACAGAATGTTTTGTTATGCATCCCAAGTCCTAATTAATGCTGGCCAAAAATTCTGACCTTTCAAAATTTCCGTTAAAAATGTGTCATAATTTTCATCTAATTCCAGTCTTAATCTTCCAACAGAAGGCATTATAGTGATATCAGCAACATGGGACCAAAACAACCTTTAGTTTTAAAAAGATTTTTATTGTCCTTTTCTACTTAGAACTAGCCTATTATGAACACTAGAAATTCACTTTTAGATCATTTACCAGAAGATTCTTGCAAAATATAAGATCATTTAATTTTTAGCACTATATTTCATTGTTTAGTTAAATCAAAAACCTGAAAGGATAAAGGATAAAACAAAATAATATTACAATTGCAGTCTTACTCAACTGAAGTAAAAAAAAAAAAAAAAAAAAACCATAGAAACTTACTAATTTGTTTGTTTTCAAGCTGAGGGATTATACCCGGTAAAGGGAGCATCCTCTACACATTTTCAAAATCACAGTCATGCTGATTCTGAAGGGGGACTGTTTGAAAAAGGATTTCTACATCTCTTGCTCATTTAAAACCTGATCCTTAAATACGCTGGGCACCTGAAACTCATGCTGCTTCAACAGGAACCCCAGGTCTCAGGATCACGTCCTTACTGCACTTGAAACAAAAACTGAGATCAATTAATTACTGGCTGAACCTCACAATGTCATGGATGTAACTCCAAAGAGGTTGAAGAATACTTAGAAGACAACAATGTAACGGTACTGAAATCTTTTAATCCTCTTTCTTTGCAAATTCTGCGTCACAGATCAGAAGAATGACATCCTATTCCAACAAAATGGAAAAAAAGTTGCTCTCACATGAGCATGAATAATCTTCTGACACCTTGACAAAGAAATTCTTTGATAGACTGAGAAAGGGGTTTTCTGATTTCCTCCCAAGACAGGAGATTGTCTTTATCCATCATCCCCTCTTCCTGATCCCTTCTTCCCAAATATCCACATCAGCACAACTGTCTATCAGACTAGACAGCAGGAGGGAAAGGTCTGAATGACTGATAGGGCACCAGCACTCTACAGTGCTATTTAAATGAAGCAATCTATTGTTAGAAACTTGCTTTACAGCAGTTAACCAAATATAATGGTAACCAAATATAATGGTAACCAATTCAACCATTGTACAGCTTGACTCAACCCAAACTAATAAGAGAAATTTAGCTAAATTACATGATTTTAAAACCAGATATGTATCCAAACTGAATCTGTCAGTAAAACTTATTTAAAGACGAAGTGTTAAAAGAAAAAGTTCCTCACACAAGTGCATTGTTCCATGCTCACCAACCTCTGCGTGAAATCCTGGCCCTACTGAAGTTAGTAGCAAAAATCCCATTGACTTCAGTAAGGTCGTGATTACACTTGAAACTTGCTATGGTTTTTTGCATCCATGTTAAGTGAGCCAGAACAAGTATTGTGCAAGTAATGCATAAAACACTGCATTATTTTCCTACAAGTAAGGTAGTTTTGCTTCATATCATATGTTGCCACACAGCACAGTGATGTTGAAAACATCTGGTCAGACCTCACATGGTGCATTGCTCTGCTGCTGTGATGCTATATACATTCAGGGATTTTTTGCACTGTGCATGTGGGACAACTACTGGAAGGCAACCGAATTCCTGAGCTTGGGGTCAAGTTAAATAAATAATTCCCATGATTCCTCTCCTTTCATGCTATCATCCATCTAAGTTTTGCAATCCAGAGCCATTTTCAGAGCATGGTCATGCAGCCTGGAGGAAGCATTGGTGAACGTTATGATCCTCATGGTGATGAATATAAATAGTCTGTTACAAGCATATCTAGATTTGTGCGGTAACTTCAGATCCAGGGCGATACCGGCCCCCTGAGAAGGAGGAGGCGGCTGAAATCAAGCAGACACTTTCCTAGACCTTCTCCTGGAGCAGCTTCACTCAGTGGAGCACCACTTTTGGGCTCAGCCAGCTATCAGTGACTGTTGTGACAGGACAGCAGGGCAATTCTGGGATGACCATCTGTGATGGCAGAACTTCAAGATGTCATAGCCTTTTTCTTAGAAATCTGTGCAGAGCTCACCCAAGAGTTGCAGTGGCTGAACACCAAAATGAAAACTCCCCTCAGCAGGGAGAAGCATATGGCCATGGCCTTGTGGAAGCTTGCCACTCCAACTGCTACTGGTCAGTAGCTAGCCAGTGTGGTTTTGGTAGATCAGCCATTGGGGAAACTGTGATGGAGATATTTGCTGCAATCAAGAAGGTGCTTCCCACCAAGTCATCAGGCTGGGCAATGCATAGGAGGTTATAAGTGCACAGTTGGGATTCCTAAACTGTATTGGGGCCAATGATGGGACCCATGTGCCTAACGTTTAACCCCCATGCCAGACCCACGAGTTCATCAACAGAAACATTGCTCTATGGCGCTACTAGGTCTGTTTGAGCACTGTGGTCAGTTCACCAATATTTACATAGCATAATCTGGAAAGATCCATGACTCCAGGATCTTTAAAATGCTGGACTGTTTTCTAGAATGAAAAATGGAACTTCTGCTCCTATGGTCTCTACGGATATTTGATGACATTGCCATTCTTCCAGTCACTCTGGGAGATCCAGCCTACTCTCTTCTTCTCTAGCTTAGGAAACCTTTTACTGGGCAACTGGATGGGCAAAAGGAACTGTTTGACTATGCCCTCTACTGTGCAGAATGACAGTAGAATATGCACTTGGGAGACTGAAAGGCAGATGGAGGAGTCTGATGTCGAAGCTGGAGGCTACTGAGAAGTATCTGCCTCTTAGGACAGCTGCTTGCTGTGCTTTGCACAGCCACTGTGAGAGCAGGAGGGAGAGCCTGGAAGATGGGAGTAGGTTGGCAGACTTGCTAAACATTCTGAATAGTCAGAGAAGATGCCACGACGACATGTGGAGGCAACTCAGGGGACACCTGTGATCAATGTGTATGCATTTTTATAAGGCTTAAATCAGAATTAGTGCACTTATCTGAGTATGTACGTGCAATGAAGCAAAGCTTTCTTCATATCACATATGGGAATTCTAGGTTTCAGAGTAGCAGCCGTGTTAGTCTGTATCCACAAAAAGAACAGGAGTACTTGTGGCACCTTAGAGACTAACCAATTTATTAGAGCATACGCTTTCATGGGCTACAGCCCACTTCATTGGATGCATAGAATGGAACATATAGTACGAGGAGATTATATATATATATATATATATATATATATATATATATATATATATATATATATATATATATATACACACACACACACACACAAGGTGGACATTGCCATACAAACTGTAAGAGACTAATTAATTAAGATGAGCTATTATCAGCAGGAGAAAAAAAACTCTTGTAGTGATAATCAAGATGGCCCATTTAGACAGTTGACAAGAAGGTGTGAGGATACTTAACTTAGGGAAATAGATTCAATATGTGTAATGACCCAGTCACTCCCAGTCTCTATTCAAACCCAAGTTAATAGTATCTAGTTTGCATATTAATTCAAGCTCAGCAGTTTCTCGCTGGAGTCTGTTTTTGAAGCTCTTCTGTTGCAAAATTGCCACCCTTAAATCTTTTACTGAGTGGCCAGAGAGGTTGAAGTGTTCTCCTACCGGTTTTTGACTGTTATGATTCCTGATGTCAGATTTGTGTCCATTTATTCTTTTGCATCGAGACTGTCTGGTTTCGCCAATGTACATGGCAGAGGGGCATTGCTGGCACATGATGGCATATATCACATTGGTAGATGTGCAGGTGAACGAGCCTGATAGTGTGGCTAATGTGATTAGGTCATGTGATGGTGTCACTTGAATAAATATGTGGACACAGTTGGCATTGGGCTTTGTTGCAAGTATAGGTTCCTGGATTAGTGTTTTTGTTGTGTGGTGTGTGGTTGCTGGTGAGTATTTGCTTCAGGTTGGGGGGCTGTCTGTAAGTGAGGACTGGCCTGTCTCCCAAGATCTGTGAGAGTAAGGGATCATTTTTCAGGATAGGATGTAAATCTTCGATAATGCGCTGGAGAGGTTTTAGTTGGGGGCTGAAGGTGACAGCTAGTGGCGTTATTTTCTTTGTTGGGCCTGTCCTGTAGTAGGTGACTTCTGGGTACTCTTCTGGCTCTGTCAATCTGTTTTTTCACTTCAGCAGATGGGTATTGTGGTTTTAAGAATGCTTGATAGAGATTTTGTAGGTGTTTGTCTCTGTCTGAGGGATTGGAGCAAATACGGTTGTATCTTAGAGCTTGGCTGTAGAGAATGGATCATGTGTTGTGTCCTGGATGGAAGCTGGAGGCATGTAGGTAAGTACAGCAGTCAGTAGGTTTCCAGAATAGGGTGGTGTTTATGTGACCGTCGCTTATTAGCACTGTAGTGTCCAGGAAATGGACCGCTTGGGTGGATTGGTCTAGGCTGAGGTTGATGGTGGGATGGAAATTGTTGAAATCACGGTGGAATTCCTCAAGCGCTTCTTTTCCATGGGTCCAGATGATGAAGATATCATCAATGTAGCGCAAGTAGAGTAGGGGCATTACGGGATGAGAGCTGAGGAAGCGTTGTTCTAAGTCAGCCATAAAAATGTTGGCATACTGTGGGGCCATGTGGGTACCCATAGCCGTGCCGCTGATTTGAAGGTATACATTGTCCGCAAATGTGAAATAGTTGTGGGTGAGGACAAAGTCACAAAGGTCAGCCACCAGGTTTGCTGTGACATTATCGGGGATACTGTTCCTGACGGCTTGTAGTCCATCTTTGTGTGGAATGTTGGTATAGAGGGCTTCTACATCCATAGTGGCCGGGAAGGTGTTTTCTGGAAGATCACCGATGGATTGTAGTTTCCTCAGGAAGTCAGTGGTGTCTCGAAGATAGCTGGCAGTGCTGGTAGCGTAGGGCCTGAGGAGAGAGTCTACATAGCCAGACAATCCTTCTGTTAGGATGCCAATGCCTGAGATGATGGGGCGTCCAGGATTTCCAGGTTTATGAATCTTAGGTAGCAAATAGAATACCCCTGGTCGGGGTTCTAGGCATGTGTCTGCACAGATCTGTTCCTGTGCTTTTTCAGGGAGTTTCTTGAGCAGATGGTTTAGTTTTTTTTGGTAATCTTCAGTGGGATCAGAGGATAACGGCCTGTAGAATGTGGAGTTAGAGAGCTGCCTTGCAGCCTCTTGTTCATATTCCAACTTATTCATGATGATGACAGCACCTCCTTTGTCAGCCTTTTTGATTATGATGTCAGAGTTGTTTCTGAGGCTGTTGATGGTGTTGTGTTCAGCACGGCTGACGTTATAGGGCAAGTGATGCTGCTTTTCCACAATTTCAGCCCGTGCACGTCGACGGAAGCAATCTATGTAGAAGTCCAGTCCGTTGTTTCGACCTTCAGGAGGAGTCCATGCAGATAAGTCTCCTGTTGATAACAGCTCATCTTAATTAGCCTCTTTCAGTTTGTATGGCAACTTCCACCTTCTTACTATATGTTCCATTCTGTGCATCCAATGAAGTGGTCTGTAGCCCATGAAAGCTTATGCTCTAATAAATTTGTTACTCTCTAAGGTGCCACAAGTACTTCTGTTCTTTTTACGGGAACGCTAGTATCCTTTACGGGAATTTTAACATAGCGTATGGATGGATGTTATTGTAGTGCATTTGAAGGTGCAGTAAAGGTGGACTGTAGCAGGGAGCTGGTGCAAAAGCACCTAATTAGCCCAGTCAGCTCCAATCAAGGGAAGCAGATTGGGGCTGATGGAAGAGGCCTGATGCCGGCCTGAGGATTGGCAACACCTTCTGGCCTGACAAGCCAAGGGCTATAAAGGCTGGGAGGGAGCCAGAAGGCAGGGGGCAGCAAGGGAGAAGTCAGTCAGGGAGGGAGTTGGAGGCCTCCTAGTTGAAGGCTGACTCTGCTGTAAAGCTTGTATATAGATAGACACTGGTGGTGGGACAACCTTAAGTAAATAAAGACACGGGTATTTCACAACCCTGAAGCCTCTCTGAGCCTTACTGGGGAGAACAGGTGGGCCCCAGGAAGAGGGGTGGGTCGTGAACCCTGTTACACAGACATTTTCATGAATTCCATAACAATTCAGTGCAGTGGACGAGTGTATTTTCTCGAATTGTTCTAGCTATAAAGCCATGACTACAAAGACATTTAGAATGTATTTTTAATAAATAATACACCAATATAAACAATTTTGAGTAGTAAAAAGCTAACGATACATAACATTGCACAAACAGAAAAGGAGAGATTTAAAAAAACCCTTCAGAAGTCACAAAGAATAGCATGCAGACAAGGTCCTGACCCAGGATCACAAATGTATGTACACAGGACACTCATAACTGTTCTCGGCATCTTGGGATGTGGGATAGCGGTAGAAGAGCCTCTCCCTTGCTGGTGAAGGCGTTAAGTGAATCTCCCATTTTCCACTATTTTCTTTGTTGTTCTGTGACATAGAATGCCTAGAGAAGGACCTGTTTCTGGGCACTGTTGCAGTGAATGATGCATCCCAGAAAGTGGAAGTTTCAGAGGTAGAGGCTGCAGGGGACACAGAGAATGGTGTTGTCCTTTACCATAAAGTTACCATGTTCTCCAGGAGGACGATTTGCCTCTCCGTCATCCCCAGCAGCTGTGCTTGTGCAATCTAACTATTTCCCTCCCCATCTCTCTCTCTCTCCTCTGTTATGCTTCAGGAAACCTTCCATCCACTCCTTCCTCTTTTGCGATTCATACATAAAGGTCACTCAATAGGTCATTCCTTGAGCTCCTCCTTCCTCCTATGCTGATTGGGCAGCCATTCACTTAATATTAACACTCCTGTCCTAGGTCACTGCTATGGGGGGAAACTAGTTATTGTCAAAACTGAAGTCTTCATGCCAACAGTGATAAAATGTTGCTTTTTCCTTCATTGTGGAATTCCATTATCATAGGCTTTCCCCACATCTTGGATGAGTTTGGAGATAGTTAGATGTTTTCACAAGCTTCCCCATTTGTGCAGGGCCCTGGGTCTGTGCGGTCAATACAGTGGGTGGTTGTTCTACCAACTTGGGGGAAAGAGGTAATTCACGTGAAAAGCACAACAGACATCAAGGTGGGGGCTACTTAAAGATAGTGCAGCAAACTCAGGCTAGTTATTGCATGTGTACCCCTGTAGGTAACCAGTGAGATGGAGGTTGGTGGGTAGGGAGAGAGGGCACCGGCTGATGTAGGCTAATGATTACGCATGCACTTCTGTAGACTATGCTTACTTTGGCTACCCTGAAGCATGTTCCCAAAAGGCAAAAAAGGATTATGTTCTACAAGGCAATGGGCAAAACTGGGAAAATATGCCATGCTGCCATTTGTCACAATGGTGTCTCCAGAGCTGCTGCTGGAGCAAAAAGGGAAACCTGATTTACATGTGCATGTCTCCAGAGAGATGCATTGCCATGAAATCTCCATGCCAAATTAGAGCACTATTTTTAGCTTAAGTTCTCTTTAGTGCCCATGGATAAGCATAAATTGCACTGCCAAATTTGTAGAACTCTGCAATAGCTTGTGGGGGAGGCGTAGATACCCTTAAAATAACTTTCTTTTGAGAAGTGTTACGTAACTGTGTTTGTCTCAGAGTTCACTGGGTTGCTGAGATTGGAGATTTCATTATCACTCTCCTCCTCTTCGTTTGTGCCATCAGTGGTGTCCACCAAATACAATGGTTCAGCAATGGATCTCTCACAAATATACAGTCCAGCTCATTACAAAAGATGTAGACTCTGCAAGCTCTCCCAGAGCCCTATTATTGTCCCCAACACTCTTGTAACCCAGTTGGAGCTCCTTTCCTTTACTAAAGCATTGGCTTGGGTCCCAGTTGTACCCTCTTACCTTCATTTTTTCCAGACAGTTGTTTGTATATTTGTGCTTTGTGATGGCTAGAATCCAGGTGGGCCTGTACATGCTCCTCTCCCCAGAGAGCAATGAAGTCCAGGACCTCAGCACAAGACCATGCTGAAGCATGAGGCACAACTGTTCAATGATCAAGAGTAGAGTATGACAGGTCTGCAAACCCCACAGCAGTTGTAATCACAAAAGACAGAATCTGGCTGCACACCAGCATTTAAATGGAGAAGTGGCATCTGGTCAGGATGACCCTGGAGCAGTAGACGACACATAGATATCCATCAAAGCAGCATAGGATACCAGTGGAAGGACTTGGCAGTTATGTAATGTTGTTTCCGGATGGGGATGTAGCCACATCTAGTTTGCTGAGTGTAAACCCACATCTCAGTAACTCACTTTCCAAGTGGATTTAATAACACACATTAAAAAGCCAGATGACTTGAAAAAAAAAATAGTTTGTGACCACAAGGTACTTTAATGCAAAATACCTCACGTTAACCTGCAACAAATTTCAATTGTAGACAAGCCCTATGTCTAGGATTTCACCCTTTGTGTTTGCATACTTCCAGTTCGGACATAAAATGTTCACTTGTGAAGAAAAATATGAGACCTGCTTTTGGGGAAAACATATTTTAAATGAAGCATGTTTCCCATACAACGAAGCAGATTCTGTCCTGCTACACTAGCTTTGATGAGGTTGCATCGGTATAACCCAGAACAGATGGCCCAATACATAGTGTTCTGTACACAAATACATATAGATGTTTAAAGTGCAGAAAGCCTTCTGGTTTCTCATTTGTAATGCACACTGTAGGTTGATTAAAGAAATCAATAAATTGGGGCATGGTTAGGGGTGTGCTTCATTCTTTTCAACAGTCACAAACAGGAACACTAGAAATTATCTGCTTAGGGCTCCTTTTAAAACATAGTCCTTTGTTGGGTGTAGTTCATGAAACAAGCCAGCACAAGTCAGATCATAGCAGGGCACGGCTCTCTGGGAACTGCTCCCAGACAGTATAAAAGTGATCCTGGCACAGTTCTCAGTGACCTGTTTCAAGTGGAAGTCAGGCTGGAATCTGCACGGAGCTATGGCTAGCATACCCAATCAAAACAGCAAAAGGTTATAGCTGACTGAGTGTTCTTTTGTTGCGGTTGCCAAGAATAACTGCTTCATCCGAGACACTAGAACTCACGGACTCCTTATGTTTATCTGCACCACTATGACCTTGACTGCTTAGTTCTGGACTCACCCCGTAAAATATGGGACCGAAGCCGTTCTGTCATCGAACACTTCTGCAAGCGAGTCTTCGTCTGCAAGGAGGACAGAGAAACCAGATAAAGCAAAACCTGACGGAGCGTTTTCTCTTATATGCTGTAAATATAAGTCCTAGCTGAAATGTATTATTCAAAATGCAAATAGACTTCTTCCCCAAATCCCATAAAAATTGTTGGTGATGCCAATAAAGTTGAAATCTTTTTTCAAAGCTAAAATAAAACACCATTTTTGAAAAACCACAAACGAAAAAAGTTTTCTAGTCCTTTGTACAGCAAAAGGTTGTAGATCAAGTACTGGAACAATGCATTCTACCTCCATAAAACACTTCATAAACATTAAATGAGAGAGAGTACTAAACATTATTATTTAACTGAGAAAATTTGGGGCTTAATTCTATATTCAGTTAAATAAATGGCAAAGCTCCAATGGGCCCTTGATAGAATTGTGTGAAGGATTATGTGACTATTAAAGTAGTTACATAGGGGTCATCAGTCCTCTATCAGATGCACAAAGTAAACAAAATTGCTCAGCTTTCACATTCACGTATGGTTTACTAATATGCTGGCTTCCAGGTAAAAATCTGAAGCCCTTCAAAAGGCCAAGTAAGCACAGCAGAGTCTATATTTTATTCTTAGGAAGGAAATCAAGCGGGAAATAAAAAAAAACAAGCTTTGTAACATTAGGACTATGTACTGTAAAAGTAGATCTTGGTCAAAGACAGCAATAATTGAAACAGCTGCGTTAAACTTTTACTGTCTTTGCTGTGTCTCTTTTTTAAAATCACATTAAGACAAATTTTTTAGGTAGACTATTAAGCCAATTTGTGTGGTTACTGTTACAATAAACCAGATATTTGGAATCTACCAAGGAAACCTTTCATTAATTGAACTTTTATGCAATGAAATATGTTAACATTAAATACTACAGTATTTGACTTATGTAAGATAAATTAGTATCCCCAGGCTCTTTCCAAGCATCAGATTAAAATGCTCTTTGCAAAATATCAAACAAATATTAAAAAATTTTCATGACATTTATGCCTCTGAAATATATTCTAAAAGATTTTTTAAATGTCTTTTAAAGGTACATTTAAGGTAAATTTAATGCATATGATGAGGATCATGTTTAAGTTCCAGGGAGAGAAGAAAAATGTAACCATGGAAATTACATTTTTGCTAGTGTTTTGGACCTAGCTGAGGGTTACACTTCCAGCCATCCTACCATTAGTGTACTTATGGAGAGACCGTAAACAAAGCTTCAATACAGACATTTTGTTTAAGATAATACCCATTTGCCTATTATCATTTCTGACTCATTGACATGTAGTCTTGCTTCCATCAGAGACCAGAGGTCTTGAATGGATTTGTATCCAATATATATATTTCCAAGCCTCTGATGCTCATGACTTTGAGGACTCCTAGAGCTGACCCCTACAAGGGAGCTCCCATGTGAAGTTTGTACAAGCTGCACCACTACTGTAGTAGTCATAATATCCCAAAGCTTTTAAACTTTTAAACCATTTAAATTATTCAAAACACTTCAGAAACATAAAATAAGATTGGAGGAAAAGACAATGGAGTCAGACGCAGGATTTACATAGAGGAAATCACCAGCTATTGCAATGGGATTCTTGTGCATGGGATAAGTCTACGCACAAAAATATAAAGCCCAGGAATTGTTAATTATGAACTTGCCTCCATGATTAGTGTCAGATATTTTCACCCCCTCAGAAAAGCTAACCCCAGTGCCTTCTACCTACCAATGTAAAGCACCGAGGTACAGGTAGGGGTCTAGAGTAGTGGAAGCCCATCAGGATAATCTGATTGCAGGCCGCGAGACATTTTGGTGGCGTTGACTGTCCGCAGGCATTGGGAGCTGCGGGGGGCCGTGCCTGAGGACGGTCAACGTCACCAAAATGTCTTGTGGCCCGCCATCTGGTCTAGAGCTTCCCCCCCCCACACACACACACACTTATTATAAAACCCCCGGCCTGGAATATCTCTAGTGCCATGCATGATTAATGCATTTTTTTTTACCTTATCCTTTGAGTTGGTTTTCACCAGCCAATCTTCCACATAGGATAGACTATAAATTCTTTTCCTTCTCAGCAAGAAGGCTGCAATTCTCTGTCATTACTTTGGGGAGGAGCACGCTGTCCTGATGCCCATCCAAGCAGGAGGGTTTTGTAATGAGAGTGCAGATTTATTACTACGATTTAGAAGCAGTGTTTAGTGAGCTGCAGCACAGTACATGGAGGTAAGAGCCACGCATTACAGCATTGTGCAAGTAAATACCTGTAACCAGTGATGAGCTGGAGCCGGTTCGCACCGGTTCGTGCGAACCGGTTGTTAAATTTTGAAGCAGTTTTAGAACTGGTTGTTAACCCGCTTCCCTGCAGGGGGCGCTGAGGCTTTGATGGGCTCCGGCCGGGAAGTGATGTAATTCCTCCTCCGGCCGCCGGGGGCACTGCGCTGGGGGAGCCATGTGGGCTGCCGCCTGGCCCTGGGCACGAGCCCTGTTGCTGCTGCTGCTCCCCTGGCCCTGGGGCTCCCGCTGCTGCCTGGTGGGTCCCCGGCTGCTCTGCTGGGGCTGGGCTCCATCCTGCTGCTCTCCCCATGAGTACCCACCACCCTGCCCGCAGCCAGCCCCCGTCTCCAGCCACCGCCTGCCTTGCCTGCAGCCAGCCCCGCACCCCCTGCCCTGCCCTGCCTCCAGCCAACCCCTGCCGCACCCACCCTCTGCCCTGCCTCCAGCCATCCCTTGCCGCATGCACCCCCTGCCCTGCCTCCAGCCAGCCCTGCACCCCCTGCCCACAGCCAGCCCCTGCCACACCCCCTGCCCTGCCTCCAGCCACCCCCACACCCCCTGCCTGCAGCCAGCCCGTCTCCAGCCACCCCCTGACTTGCCCGCACCAGCCCCTGCCGCACCCCCTGCCCTGCCCGCAGCCAGCCCATGTCTCCAGCCACCCCCGCACCCTTTGCCTGCAGCCAGCCCCTGCCGCACACACCCCCTGCCCTGCCCGCAGCCAGCCCATCTCCAGCCAGCCCTGCACCCCCCTGCCCTGCCTGCAGCCAGCCCCTACCTCCAGTCAACCCCTGCCCTGTCTCCAGCCAGCCCCACACCCCCTTGCCTCCAGCCAACCCTGCACCCTCCTGTCTCCAGCCAGCTCCGCACCCCCTGCCCTGCCCACAGCCAGTCCCGCACCCTCTTGCCTCCAGCCAACCCCGCACCCTCCTGTCTCTAGCCAGCTCCACACCCCCTGCCCTGCCCGCAGCCAGCCCTGCACCCCCTGCCTCCAGCTAGCCCTGCCCCACACCCCTGTCTGCAGCTGGCCCCACGTCCACTGGTGCCCTGCAGTTCCCAGGGCAGTAACCCTGCACACCTGCTTCAATGAGGGGACAGGGAGCAGCTGGGACCCACACATGTGCACACCCTACGGTGACCAGACAGCAAGTGTGAAAAATCAGGACAGGGGGTGGGGTAATAGGAGGCAAGGTAATAGGAGCCTATATAAGAAAAAGACCCCAAAATTGGGACATCTGGTCACCCTACCACACCCCCAGGGAGTGGCGGGGACCCACACATGTGAAACGGAGCTCATTTCTAGTTCAGACCCATCTTTTTAAAACAGAACTTTCGGCAGGGTTAACATACATCCGTATTTTCGCGGACAGGTCAGGCTTTTTGGTTCTTAAACCGCTGTCCAGGAGGAATTTTTAAAATTCCTCCCGGGAAAATACAGACATATGGTAACCCTGTTGGTACAAAAAATACATACTGGGGCACATCCTTTAAATCACAACTTTTTATAGGGAACCGGTTGTTAAGATTTTGGCAGCTCATCACTGCCTGTAACCTTTGATTCTTAGAAAATGACCTAAGATTCTGTTATGCCCTGGATGTAAATGACAATGAAATTGACAACAACAACAAAAAAGTTTCATGCCCCTAATCCCACCACGCCGCCACAGGGCAGAAGCCCCAAGTTCCCCCGCCCAGTCTTGTAGGCAGAGAATGGTGGTTTGGGGAGTTCCAGGAGCCACATTTTAACTGTAAAGAGCTGCATGCAGCTCATGAGCCGCAGTTTGGCCACACCTGATATATCAACAAGTGAACAGTGTTAACTGAATTCAAAATCTATCAAGCCCATGATTACTGCCTCGTGTCTTTGAATTCAGAATAGACAAGAGGATCATCTAGAAATAGGTCAAACAAAACACCAGATTGTTCTCGTCTTTCAAATATTTAATCCAAATCCTTGTTAAACATGGGGATTCAAATTCTCTTTACTGGGAGTGCCAGAATGTTAGACTCTTGGAACCTGAAATTTCTAATGGGTATAGACAAGGCTGACTTAGAGGAACAATGTTTACTCCACAGCCCTTTCTACACTACGGCTTCTGCCAGTGCTATGGGTGGTGAAGATATATCCACCAAGACTGATCATGGGCAGCTGGTGAAGCTTCCCCTGGGGGAGGCTAGCTCCCTGCCTGCCTCTTCCACTTGAGGCCCCACCACACTCCACCCCCGCTCTGCCTCAGGCCCCGCCCCTACCACTCAGCCCCCCCAGCCCACCGCTCCCCTCCCTTGTGCAGGGGGTGGATGAGGACAGACAGGGCGAGCGGCAGGCGGGGGGGCTCGTGGGGGAGGGGGCATGAGGAGGGACACGGCGAGCAGTGTGGACCTTCAGAGGGGGAGAGAGGAGGAACTCATCAGGCAGCAGCGGGTGGTGGGGACCTCGGGGAAGGGGCGGAGCAGGAAGGGGAAGAGGTAGAGTGCAGGCAGGGCCACCACGGCCCAGGCATCCAGCAGTGGCAGCTGTGCCAGGGGAAGCTTAGCTTCCTCTAGCCTATTATACCCACCATCCATGGGAATGATGAATTCAAAAATCTTAGAAGACACACCTTTAAAGGCATCACCAGCTCGATCAAAATCATCACTGCCACCTGACTGATGTACAATTTTTTTTTAAACCAGGGTTTAGGAAAAAAAAAGTCATCTGTACATTTGATTTTGAAAACAGATACACACATTAAAAAGAAGAAAGGGGTGGGGAAAAGGCTTCGTCCCAATCTTCATCCACTTTAATTCAGCAGCTGAGTTTTAAGATGATTCGTGCTTGTTCAGTACATGCTGTTCTCATCATAACGAACATTTACAGCAATTCTTATCTTCAAGGAGTACATTTTGTTCAGTGCTATTCAAGTGCGTACTCCAAACAGTAAACTACAAACGAAAGTAGATATGCTGAAATGAATTATGATTGTTTTTATGTAGATGTACTACAGCAGTGAAAGGCAACTGTACTATTGCTTTATTATTTCCAGTCTTTCCCTCCATGCACCTAAGTTAACAGAACAACCAGGAGAGAATGGTCCATTCCCTGCCTTTAAGCAGGATAATTATTTTGAAGGCTATGTTCTCAATTTGTATGTTAAATTAGAATTGCAACATACCCATTGATCCAATGCTTTAACTATTTTTCTTCACACAAGTACTCATTACTCAATGCCTGTCCAATTAACAACCCCATCCAAATATAGATCATAGCCCAGTCACTAGCTGTAGTGGCTTCAATGAAGAGACCACAGTAATTGGCATGACTCTTCTATAGCACAAGATTCTATTCCACAAAGCATGGAATCCATCGCACAGAAAAGAAGCTCACTGAACAAATTTTTACTGATTTTACACTAGATTCACTTGCAGAGTCCCCAGTCCTCACAGGCAAATGTATGTTTGGCAGTAATAACTGAAAGGAGGGACGGCAGGGGAAGTTAAGTAATACTTTACTGCAACATCAAAACCTGTGTTAATTCTGGGAGGGAACAATTGTACAAACAGGTTTGTGCAAAATTGATTTTAGTTTGGAAAGGACTTGTGCTTTAGATGGCATCATTTCCAGAGTTAAGAGGCATTTGCCACATTTTTGGAGGAAAGTCAAAGTACAGTTATGTATGAGTTGTTTTTAAGTTTGATTCCACCTTATGCCTGGAGTGGGAAGTGGCTAACATGAAGTATTTTCAGCCATCCATGTTCATAGGCTGCAGTAAATATTTCACTTTCAAAAGAAAGGGAAAAATGAAAACTTTATAGACTTGCAAATCTGAGGAATTTATACTTGACTTGCATTCTTTACAGTATGGTTTTAAACTACAAATCCTTTGTAAGTACATAACAATAAGACAGGAAGTAGCGAAGTCATAATCAGTAACCTTAGATCTTTTTGAAGTGCAAAGAAGCAAAGTGACAACCTGCTGGGTAAAACTAACATCACACCTCTAGAGAAGTAGGTAAGTGATGAGAGAAAATCATTAACAGCTATTCCATTGTACAGTGAGAATTTCAAAACCAATTACAAGTTCTCTGGAATGGGATACATTTACACTTAATAAGTAGATTGATTCAATGCACTTGTTTCATCATTCATTTTAGTTTTTGAAAAAGTGAAAGCCACCACTGCTGTTGGTATCCAAAAGACGTGAATGATTCCATACAGAATTGTTTTATTTTCTTCAGCATAAATGAGAAATTACCCAGGTTTATAAAACAAATGGATGGTGCATTTATTTAAAAAAAATTAGATTGCCAATATCAGCACTGAGACGTTGGACAACAAAGTCAAAATGCACTGATGAATATGCTTGTGTGTGTGTGTATGGGTATATATAAAAGAGGAATTCTATCAAATTAAAATACTAATATTTAAAGAAAAGTAAACCTCCAGTTGTATTATAATAATTCTGTTTTAATTATTCAAATGAATTTGTAAATGCTAAAAGATATGTTTGCAAAACTTATATAGTCTATAGTAGGACTGCTCTGTCCTGCAGTTCTAATTTAAATAAACTCATTTCCTTTTTAAAAGGGGCACCGTCAACTTGAAATCTAGTCAATTTTTTCAAAAATAATTTCAGGTATTAAACCTGTCCCTGGGATACTCTGCCAATTTGGGTTTTGCAAACAAATTGTTTCGGACAGCAACAGAGGAAAAGAAAGACCTCCCATAAACAAGAGGGAAGACTGTTCTACTGACTGACTACAAAGGGAAAATGGTACAGACAAATAGCGGGGAAGAAAGGGGGGGGGGGAAATTCTGCCCTCTCATTGTGGATAGTTTTGGAAAAACAGTAGCTTAAAAACAATCAGACAGAAGTTTGATTATTTTTAAGTTGGTGTCCCTTTAAAAAAAAAAAAAATCACAAACCAGCTACCTGAGCGCAATTCTTCAACTAACTGCAGTGCAACTACACTTAATGTGCCTGACGTTTATGACAAAATGGACAAGGTGGATAATGTAATATTAATATATATCATGTTACCCACCTTGTCTGCTTTTTCTCAAGGACTGGCATGGCAACAGATATTCAGGAGTATGCTGAAAGCCTCTGCGGGGATGAAATCTTAGCTACTCTCCTAGGCAAAGAGCTAGGGATGCACAGGATAAATTAGGGTAATGAAAAATGCTTTTAGCTACATGGAGCCTAGAGAGCAATTAAGGGCTACGGAAGACTAGGTCATATAATTTTTTCCTGTACTACTGCAAACTTCATGTTTAGCCACTGTTCTTCCTGCTCTGTTGTTTCTGGTCAAATAGTAGGAAATCAATGAGGAAACATCATTTGAAGTGAGCTATTTATAATGCACCAAAAAGGGCAAGTACCTCATAAACCACAGTGATCTGTTTCCTATTAGCATCACACAACAGAAGGCAACATTATTCACATTAACAATTTTTACAACCTCTGTAAGTAAAGAGAATAAGGTTAGAAAGTGACTTATTTTTGTCTGCTATTAAATGTTAATTATTCATAGACAATAAACTTCTCTTTTTTAAAAAAAAAGAGAAATCTGAAGTTAAAACTTTGATGTACCAATAGTTTGCAGGAGGACTGAGGGAAAGGAACAAAGTTTACACCCCTCCCAATTGTTTTGGAAGTGAGTAATTCAACTAACTCAAATTAAGTATTTGTGTAAATATTATTCATAATCTACAGAACCGGATTTTTTATACCAGTAAAGGTAGGGAAATTCACCATCACACTGTATGATTGTGTCATGACAAAGAGAGAGACAATGGGTGAGGTAACATCTTTACCACTACCACCATGATAAAGAGCATTTTCCTACAACCCAGAGAGTAGGGAAGAAAGAGTAACTGAGAAATTGAGTCATACGTTATACAGAAGGTCAGGAATCGGCAACCTTTGGCACGTGGCCCATAAGGGAAATCCGCTGGTGGGCCGGGACAGTGTGTTTACCTGCAGTGTCCACAGGTTCGGCTGATCGCAGCTCCCACTGGCCACAGTTTGCCGTTCCAGGCCAATAGGGGCTGCGGGAAGTGGCTGCCAGCACATCCCTCGGCCCCCACCAAAGGTTGCCGATCCCTGGACTAGATGATCATAATAGTCCCTTCTGGCCTTAAAATCTATTAATACAAATGACAGACCTTATAAAAGGACACTCAGCAAACACACTGGGTGGAAGCCAAGGGAATAAGAACCTGGAAGATTAAAAAGGTTTACACATAGCTAAGCACCAGTCATGCCAGAAGGGTGAAGTTGTATATTTTATTCTTTCAGTCATTGCTGGTATGATGTACCATTATTTGCATGATTTTTAAAAAAAAATTCTCTAAAGTAACTATATTGTATGTAACCAAACTACATGCTTTTCAGGTTTATCTTATGCCCCAGAGATACTTACCTTAACAAAATAAAATATATGCAATCTCATGCTATGCTAGAATATTTAAGTGGTAGGTTCAAACACTATCTATTTCTTTGCAACAATGCTCTGTAAGAAACTCCAGCACTGGTCTCAAAATTTAACGAAAACAGTTAAACAGTTGGACATCTAAAACAGTGATCAAATATTCAGAGATCCCAGTTGCTAAACATTAGCAAGTTACTACTGATAATGTGCAAACTGCAATTTTTCAAAGGCTTATATCTTGGGAAAAATTGGGTGGATTTTCAGAGTGATGGCAAAAGACATATTCCTGACACAAGGGCCACACACCTGCCAAATTTCAAGTCCCTGCTCCAAATAATGAGGGCACTGCAACATTTCAAAGTCAGTCACTAGAAAATTGTAACATGGGCAAAAGAACATTTTTTCCCTAGCATCATTCTCCATAGTGGAATTATTTTGGTTGAAATGTTCCAAACAAATTCAAACAGAGGCCAGCACCTAGAATGTAAAATTTCAGCCCAAAACAGTTAAAGTTTGGCAAAGTTATAAAGCAACTGAAAACAGGGCCTTATAATGGGAAGTGTCAGGCAACCTTAATAATAGGTGGTGCTACCAGCCCTGAGCATAATTAAATAAAAAGCACTTTGTACAACCAAAAATATTGGTTTCCTCTTGTTTGTTTATGAAAGTCATTACACTCTATGGTTGCCTATTGTAACTTCAGCTGCTTTTTTCCACATAACCTAAAAGGGTCAACAAGAAGGCTTTTAATTTCAGCAATTTGACAGATGCAGTTGATCTGGTTTTAGAGCAATTTTTGATTAACATTTGTAGTTAGAATTATAAATTCTATTTCTTAGAGTGATTTACTGAACAATTTCCAATCTCTTTTGAAAGCAAAATTCTCATCTTGCCATAAAGTGAAATAATACTGTAATTAGTTTACTGGTGGGGGGGGGGAATAAAAGAGCAGTAAATACAGCAATGCATTTGTAAGGTTGATACAGTTCAGTTTTAACATCATATTCACACAAGAGTTCATAGATTTTGAATATCTGCCAACTATCTGCCTGAGTCAGACTCAAATTTATGGTCTTCTATATATTCTGAGCCTTTCACTACAAAGTGAAAGATTGCCAAGATCTATCCTAATGAAAGATCCCAGGTTTTCTAATTTCTAGGGAAATAAAACCTCAACAGCAGACACTGAAGATTGAAGAGAGATATTAGGTCATCTAGTCCATCTTGTCATTTCAGGATTGTGATCAAATATATTTTCTAGTATTGTGTCTGGCCTAGTTTTGGTTCAGTGAGGAGACTCCCACCATCTCTCTTGGAATACTATTCCATAGTCAAATACAGCAGTTTTCAAAGAGTGGTCTATGGAGAACTGTTTGGTAACATGGTGTGGGCTCTTTTTTCCATTTTACCCTTTTAAACTGCATTAAGGGCCAGCTAAAATAAAGATTTTCAGACAATAAAATAAACTCCAGATTTTCAGTAAAGCTCAGCATCCAAGAGATCCCATTTAGGCATCTAAATAACTGGCGAGATTTTCAAAATATTTTCAGCAGCCCCATTATTTTCCACTTTAAGAATCTGCCCTCCTGTTCTCCCTAGTTGTGAGTGCTGATCACTTCTGAAAATCTAACCCTAAATATTTTCCTATTGTTAATTTTCAACAAAAGCAATACTTCACAAAAAGGGGAGGAGCTGGTCCATGCAAATGCAAATGGAAGAGTTAACTGTCTACAAAACACTATTAAAAGACGATCCATGCTACAACAAGGTTTGAGAATCCCTGTCAGAATGAAGAAGCTTGACTTGATAGTCACCTTACATAAGGGGTTCTCAAACTGGGGGTCAGGACACCTGAGGGGGTTGCGAGATTATTACATGGGGGGGTCGTGAGCTGTCAGCCTCCACCCCCACGCCCGCTTTGCCACCAACATTTATAAATAGTATTAAATATATTAAAAAGTGTTTTTAATTTATGGGGGGGGTCACACTCAAAGAGGCTTGCTGTGTGAAAGGGGTCACCAGTACAAAAGTTTGAGAATCACTACCTTACATCTTCTTAATTTCACCACATTGCTCCTACTAATAGCCCCTTGTACCACCATAAACAAGCTTGCTACCTCCCCAATGTTTACATACTGCTAATACTTAGGTGACAGTAACATTCCTACCAATCTGGTTTTAGTAATTAGTTAGTTAACTATATATGTTTTTATTCTTCTGCTAGAAGATAGCCAAACAAACCCTTAAGTAGATTTTTTTTCTTCTCTGAAGTCCCTCTAATTTTGCCTACCTGGGGACTAGTGAATACCAAATGGTGTGGTATCAGCAAGATTACAAAGTGAGTCTGGTGCTATTTTTTGATGCCCCTGCATATGTAATTTTCCCAGCCATGTCATCCTCACTGGACAAAATATGTATATTTCACTTGTAAGCTCATCTTATTTTCAATACAATTTACAAACTCTCTCTCTCTCTCTCTCTCTCTCTGATGAAATTCACCAGTTGATAGAAATTTGCACTTGGAAGGTACACGTTAGAAGAAGTTTCTATCTAGGAGCTAAAATTTGTACTTTAAACCAGTCCTATAATATAAATACAGTGCCAACTTTTCCCTGCCAGTATCAAAATCAGATTTGTTGTTAAAATTCTGAGTAATCTACAAAAAGCCATAAAAGAAAATAATGAATTAACAGTGATGAACAGCAAGTGTTACAACATTAACTAGGGTCCAGGGCAAGTAACTGATCTCATAATTTCCATTTTTAGTTTTTACTGCCAGAATTTTTCATCGTGCAGAGAAAAGGAACAGGCTTCATATTTCATGTTAGGGAACAAGAAATAAAAAATGAGATACTTAATTCACAGCTGAAAATATTTTTTCGGTTCCCAGGAACAGACTTAAAAAATAAATAGTGAACCCTTTCTGGAGGGGTGAAAAATAGGATAATTATTAAATATAGCAACCTTGATACAGGTCCAAAACCAGATGCCATATTCATGTTTTCAATTTAACCAGGTGAAAGGTTGGGTTATTTTCAAATCTCAGAGAATCATAGTACAGCAATAGTTGTGTCATGCCATATTTTATGGAACATAATGAATGAGCCACTGAAAAGCTTGGTAATACCTGGATTTCATTAGGAAAGTTAAGATATAATGTAAAAATTAAGATAGCTATGGAATTTTCGACAACATGAAAAAACCATGATGAATCACTGTATAGATATTCTTACTTAACCTGTCACATAGTCCATTGCATACATCACTATATGTATTAATACCTTAGCTCCAGATTCAATCCAAAAATGCATAGACATTTGTATGAGCTTTTGGCTGCTTTGCCTACCAATTTTTCCTAAACCTATTTGTCCGAGCTTACAAACATTTTTATTTCAGAAAATACATGACATTGCCAACAGTCGAGACACAAACAAGCAAGCACTTCACCATGATGAATAAAAGCATATATGTTCTTTAAAGCACAAAACAACTGAGAAGTACAAGCTGTACATTAGAAGGAAAAGAATATCGCTTCAAGCACAAAACATAACACAGTTAACAATACTTATAATTTTTCCCTACAACATGGTCATGGTACTAGTAATGTGACTGTAATTTAAAAGAATAAAGCTTGCATGAACATATGGTTCCCTATCTTATTTTCCATGGATAATCATCCTCAAAATTTCTAAGTCCAAAACCCACATAACATTTGCATTACACAAAAGCCAAGCAGTTGTGTAGAAACCATCCACACTCAAAAGCAAGGAAGATAAGTCAATAAGCTGACCCTTTAAGATCTGTCTAGTTCAGTAATTGTTGTCAGTATGCAGCTGGCATTAAAGTACTCATGATCATGACCTTTGCATTTCTACAGACGTTAGCTATTGTCATGAGGAAGACCTCTTTGGCCTCATACTTCAGATGCTGTTAACAACCAGCAAGAACACAGCATGTTGTGTCAGTAAGCAAATAACGTAAGAAAAATTAGGCACCACACACACACCCTCTGCCTCAGGTGCATATACACCCAAGTTGCATTTAACGTTTTAGAACGTTCAAAATAAATCTATATTCTCAACAGTGATTAAAAGCTTCTTTTCTTTTCTTTTTTTTTTAAAGCAAACACTTGGGTTTTATCCACTAACTTACGAGCAAAAACAGGGAAACCAGACAAGCTGCATGTTTTCAGGCATCGTACAAAAATTATTTTATTGGTTCATTATGTTCTACACAATGGCTCGTCTCTATCTTCCTCACAGTTTCCACAATAAAGGCTATATTATGGCTTTATGAGCCTACAGCTGGGGTGTGTGAAAAAGGGCATCACACTGATGTCAGTCCCTGGAAGCATTCTGCCTACATAGAAATCAAGGTGCTAGAATGCCTCCGGGTTAGCATAATGAGGAAGTGGCCCCACACCTCCTTTCGGAAAAGGCACTGTGCACTCCCCTTACTGCTAAAGCTAGTCTGCAAGTCAGTACCAAAGAGGGTGTGGCCACGGGCATCTAGCACAATAATTCCTCACAACTTGCCATGAAGGAGGACAAGGACAGGGTTACGGTTCTCCCTTGTGCAGGTTCCCTCCTCCCACTTGTGTAGCTTTACGAAGGGGACAGATTCTGATCATAAAATGTAAGTCAGCCCAAGGTCTCTCAAAACTCAGTATAGATTATCGGAAGGGTTTCTGAACCTCAACAAACCTTTGGGTGAACCAGGCCTGAAGTTTATAACAAAACATGCTACTTTTACTTATTTGCTGGCTTGCCCCTTTGATCCCAAACCAGGACATTTTCACCTGGTATCAGGTTTCATTATAGAAATTTCACAGTGGCATTGAGAGGTTTAAATGTCAAAATGAGTCTCAAATCCTAAAGTAATTCTTCACCTAGACATATGATAAATACACGGTTTAAAACTTCTTGCTGTTTTTATTCTACTCATCATTTCGATACTGATTTGAGAAAAACATACGCAGCAAGAGAGAGAAACATGAAGTGTTTTAACCCTCAGTCAGCCCTACAATTTGTACCACTTTCTTGAAGAATATCTGCTGGCTTTTGAGCAATTTGAAAATGAAGCTCATTTTGTGTGTGTCTAATCATTTAGGATAAACTGCTGTATGCTGAACTGTCAAAGATTCCACACACACAAAAAAGAGCTGAGTGCACAGGACATGAATTTTATTTTTAAGCTGAACTCTGGAAAAGATTAGTGAAATTAAGCACCATCCAAGGCAAGCAGTTTGGCCATTGAAGTCATGTCATCTGGTGACCCAACTTGCCGTTATTAAACCCAGGATAAAGGGCAAGGACATCTTTCTTTCTTTTTTCTAGATGTCCTTGCCTCTTCAGCATAGACCACTGCAACTCCCTATGTCTCTTCAGCCACAGTTTTTATCATTTGTTATAAACACTTTTTGCAGTAAGCAGCAACCAATCTTCCATTCTTGATTGGTCTTTATATTGAATGCAACACCTTGATCACTTTAGGCAATTGTCACTGTACAGGCAGTTACACAGTACTCCCAGAACAGTATACATAGTTTCCCAATATACAAATACATACAGGACTTTACCTAGGGTGACCAGATAGCAAGTGGGAAAAATCGGGATGGGGGTGGGGGGTAATAGGAGCCCATATAAAAAAAGGCCCAAATATCAGGACTGTCCATATAAAATTGGGACATCTGGTAACCCTAACTTTACCAAAATAATAAATAACCACCATAATAATGGATATATACGAAGTATATAACTGGATATTCTGAAGGTATGAGCCATCAGTCTTGAACCCTTCTGTACTATTCAGAGTTGAAGGTCATGCCATAAATCACTCAAAAGAAATTTACCTCAGATTTACAACAGGTCTTGGATTTGGCCTATGGCCTCTATGTCAAGATTTGAATACTCTCCATGCAGGTCATATATGAGCAAACAGGTGACCTTCTTGCAAAGGCTAGTTAGAATTGTAGTACTTCACAAGGACAAATTGATTTACACTGAAAATATTCATTCCATAGATATGTAGGACCATTAATAAATGCTAAGAGGCAGACCAACTGTGTAGTAGCAGTACATCATTATCAAGCAAGAAATCCAAGTTCACAACTTGCAGGAGCACTGCAGAAGCAACACATTCAGGCCATGCTTATTGTATGACACAGTTTATGGTCAGCTGAGGATTGACCATTATGTGGCTCCAATGGACCACAACCAGCATTCCTTTGTCCAGTGGAGTTGCAAGTGTTATAACTAAGGGCAGAATTTTTCTTGTCTGTGTAAGTGAGCTAAAGTTATCTTTATATAGAATAAATGCACTATCTCTGTGCTTTCAGAAGGTATGAACTGCCAGTTGAAGACCTGTATTTAGTTTCTGGATCTCAGTTCCTTGTTGCTGTGGCTGGGAATTCTATAAAGGCAATATATTCAGCTTATGGAAAGGCAAGAAAAGGAACTGTAAGTACCTTGAACTATTCACTACTGACCCTCTGATCAACTAATTGGTTTTAAAGGAATACCCAGTGCCATCCAGTCACCCACTGAGTGGGAAGATTGTGTCCACTACATGCAGGGTGGATAAAAAAAATCAAGGATTAAAAAAAAAAAAAAAATTGGATTTTTTTCTTAAACTAAATTCAAGTTTGTTTAAAAAAAGCTATTTCAAATCAAATTTGAAATTGACAACCTATATTAAGGCCTATACTTACTGTAATGTATTGAATCATTTAATTAAACAACAAATAGTATTAAGTTTTAAAGAAAGTCAAACCATTGAACTGGTGGAAGTCACTGCCTAAGCACCTAGAACTAGAAGTTTGTTAAAAGTGCTAAACCCACTTCTAAGAGTGGTAGCCTCTTCCGCAGGTGCAGAGAGAATATTTTCTTCATTTCAGTTTATTCAGCTAGTTCAGTTCAATGAAATGTTCATTCAAAGTTGAGACACTGACTGGGAACTAAAAAACCATGAATGCTTATTTTCCTCTTCCTATCTCTGAATAATAAAGTAAAATAAAATAAAATAAAATAAAATAAAATAAAATAAAATAGAAGAGGGGGAGGGGGAGGGAGAGAGGAAAGGGGGAAGAGGGAGATCTACTAGCTCTGAAGTCCTGAAGGACATGGTGACCAGAATCAATCAATCAGTTCAATTAATTAACTAGACATAGAACACCTGGTTTAATAATTCAGTTAAGTTTGAAATGCAAAACTTGTTTCGATAAACTTTGATGAATTTTTTTTAAATGTACCCAGCACTTTCGAGGTAGTTTTTATTTAATTAAAAACACCTTGTAATGCTGTTTTTGTGCATTTTAATTTATTCTGAATTTCTATTCAAATAAAGCTTGACACAAATCACAAGCATAAAATTATTCATCTAGTAAGTGAGAAATGAACCATTCACCATTTTCTAAAAATAAAAAAATGTAAAAATTAAGAATCTGAATTTGTTATGCTATTTTAAATAAATGCATATATAGTATAGTCTCCTGATTTGCAAAAAGAAACACCAAATTTAGTGTAAAGGCTATATTTAGTTTCAAATTAACACGTTTTAATGCTTACCAACCAAGGAGAAATAACCTTCTTTAGAAAACTAACTAAAGTACAAAATCAATTATTTAAAATCAAGGTTTTCTGCTTGCTAATTTAAATCATGAGTAAAACAGATTATTTTCATCACTTTGATGTACATGGTCCTTCAAAAGGGATGTAATGTGGAGAAAAACTTTGTGGCTGCCTGACATTCTCCTCAACCTCCTCTCCTAAAAAATAATAAATAATAAAAATAATAATAATAATAAACTCCACCAAAACTACCAGAAAACCCGTATGTCTTCCATCTATCTATCCCAGGCAGGCTGAAAGGAAACAAAGAGTGTTTGTCAGTGAAATACCATAAATTCTTTTTAAAAGTTTACCAATGGGCTAACATCAATGTTATAGACTGATCTCGCAAACTCTTACATTTGTTAGTAATCTTAGTTAGTCTCAAATCTCAGTCTTACAACCCTTACTCATCGGAGTGGCCTCATTCAGATCAAGAGGTCCAATTTCAAAAGTAAATACTATTAAGAGGGAACATTTTCCCAGTCTGGGATTCAGACTGTTTATATTATTACTACTTTAAATATGAAAAATGCACAGAACCTAGATTTTAACTTTAGATCTACTAAAACATTAGAATATTTCTCCCATTGAATAAAAATTATTCTCAGGACAAATTCTGTGGGCAGGACTAATTAGGAGAGTTGATAGTTGAAGACTAAAAAAAAAAATCGAGTATTTTAATTGTCACAGAAATTTGCATTGTGTGTGCATGTGACTATACATAATTGAAGGCAAATGATTCTTCCAATTAAATCCTATAAAATGTTGAACACACAGACAAATTTGCTGTGTAACAGATGGCATGCTTACAGGATTCATGCTGAGCACTGTTTGTAAATCACCAGAAACTGTTAGCAATATATATTTAGTCCAAATGGCAGTACAGACGGCATAGCTAAACATCTGTACTAAGAACCAAACAGATCCCACTCTGTAGTTCTTTAGAACAATGTGCAGAAACTCTTGCACTGATAAACATACAAATGGGATTGATCTTAAAGAACTAAAGTAATTACAAAGTAAATAAGGTCCAAAAGGCCAGGAGTAAAGACATTCCATGAGCAGCCGAACTATGTGAAGAAGCCAAAGGCAATTCCAGACTTGCCATTAGAATGCCATACAAATCCAGCTGCCATCTACAATGTAAAATCATCTCCAGGCTAGTGTCTGGATCTTTTTGTGGGCAATCATGTTCTATCCAAAGTGATAAGTGTTGCAGAGCCCACTTCTTAAAGATATGTGGAGACAAAAGGGGAAGAAAGCCTTATGATTTAGCATCCAAAGTGTTAGAACTTCTTCCAATATAATTTTGAATTATTTTAATAGAAACATTACTGAAAACTCGCAAAATTCTACTCAGACCATCTCACCAAGGGGAGCAGATTTGTTTGTTTCCAAGACAGGTGAGTAAAAAAAAAAAAAAAAAAAAATCTAGCAGTCGTCCCTCCAGACCCCACCCCATTACTGATCATCTTTGAAAAAGGAGGGTGAGTAAATTTAATGCCTGGGCTGGTACATTTTCATGATAACTTTGCTTGGCTGAATGAAAAAAACAAATACTTAAAATATTTGGAAAATGTGAACTGAATTTGTGCTTTGGGGAAGATAATTACTCCTGCAGTTGCGCTGAATTGTACTTCAGTTGGTTAAAATTTTGGGAATTTATAAAAATATCATCATCACTACTCCAATAACCGCATTGGTCATTGGGGCACCATCACTGATGAGCAATCAACCAATTGTCTTTATCCCTGACTATTGTGTGTCAGTGCTTGAGTCTCCGTGAAGTCCATTCCTGTCCACTCTTTTATGTTGTCAATCCATCTCTTCTTCTGCCTACCTCTTCTTCTCTTCCTCTGTACTGTCCCTTGGAGGATGATCTTGGATAGGCCAGATGATCTTGTTACGTGGCCGTACCACTTCAGCTTGCGCTTCTTCATGGTCGTCAGGAGGTCTTCATATGACCCAGTGGGTTGGGTGATGATGTTGCGGACCTCTTCATTAGTGACGTGGTCGAAGCAGGTTTGACAGAAGAAGTATCTCACCTCTACTACCTATATTTTCTGTTCAAGTTCTGCCGTAAGGGTCCATGTCTCGCATACATACAGAAAAATGGAGATGACCAGTGCATGCAGCAGTTTCAGTTTGGATTCCAGGGAGATGTTCTTGTTTCTCAAAATTGGCTTTAGCTTTGCCACCATTGCTGTTGTTTGCGCAGTTCTTGCCAGAATTTCTGTCTTTGATCCTTCATCAGTGATGACTGCCCCCAAACACTTGAACTATTTCACTGTCTCCAGCTCTTGTCCACTGACAGTGATATCTGAGGTGATCTTATCATGTTTGTCTATCATCAGCTTGGTTTTCTCTGCACGGATTTCCATGCCGTATTTTGCAGAGGTTTCATCCAATCATTTCACAAGGTTGGCAAGTTCATCGTCGCTACCTGCCAGGCCATAAATGTCATCAGCAAACCAAAGATTTGAGATTGTTTGCACCTCCCACCCCCAATGATGACTGTGCACATGTGATCTTTTAGGGCATCAGTCATTATGTGCTCCAAGTAGATGTTCAACAGTATGGGCAAAAGAAGGCAGCCTTGCTGGACTCCATCAGTGGTGCAAAACCACTCTCCTATTGTGCCATTGACGAGAACTGCACTGCTGGCCTTGGCATACAGTTGTTTAATGGTAAGAATAAGCTTACAACCAACATTGTACTCCCTCATGGCTGCCCAGAGAGCTTTGTGCCATACTCTGTCAAACACCTTCTTGAAGTCAACAAAGACGTGGTAGATATCCTGCTGGTGGTGTAAGTACTTCTCACATAGGACATGGAGATTGAAAATGTGTTCTGTGGTACTTCTTCCAGCACGAAAGCCAGCCCGTTCTTCAGCAATGATATTCTCTGCTTGCGGCTTCAATCTGTTCAATATGACTTTCAATATCACCTTGCTGGGATGGCTAATTAATCTTATGGTCTGGTAATTTTGACACAATTGCAAGTTGCCTTTCTTTGGCAGAGTGATGATTATTGACTGTGTCCACATCGAAGGCCACTCACTGGTCAGCCAGATCTTGTTGCAGACCTTGGTGAGTACATCTATTACTATTTATCCTCCGAATTTCATCAGTTCAGCTGGGATGTTGTCAATACCTATAGTCTTTCCAACAATTTCAGCGCTGTAATGAATGAGGCAGCAATGGACATCCCTGAGAAACATCATAAGATGACAAAACCTTGGGTCACAAATGAAATACTAAAAAAGCGTGACATTAGAAGAGAACTCAAGAGACACAAGAACAGCACTGAGGGAGCTAATAAATACAGAGCAAGTAGCAGAAAGATCAAGAAAAGAATGAAGGTAGCCAAGGAGATATGGATCGAAAAACAATGCTCTAAAATTGAAGAATGCATCAATAATAAAAATAGCAAATGAGCCTTCCAGATCATAAAAGATCTGACAAAGAAAATATGGACCAAAGCTAACGCAATTCAAGCTAAAGAAGGGAACAGTCTTACAGAAGAAAAGGACATCATCAACAGGTGGACAAATTACTGCTCTGATCTATACAACCACCAGACAAATGGAGATCCTAGTATCCTAGACAGCCCAGATTCAACAGAGGAGGATGACTTTCCAATACTGCGTGAAGAAGTGGAGACAAATGTAAAATCACTGAAGAACGGAAAGACAAAAAAAAATTCCTTTAGAAGATACATATCTGAGATAAATCATAGAATCAACGAATCATAGAATATCAGGGTTGGAAGGGATCTCAGGAGGTCATCTAGTCCAACCCCCTGCTCAAAGCAGGACCAATCCCCACCTAAATCATCCCAGCCAGGGCTTTGTCAAGACTGACCGTGAAAACCTCTAAGGAAGGAGATTCCACCACCTCCCTAGGTAACCCATTCCAGTGCTTCACTACCCTCCAAGTGAAAAAGTATTTCCTAACATCCAACCTAAACCTCCCCCACTGCAACTTGAGACCATTACTCCTTGTTCTGTCATCTGCTACCACTGAAAACAGTCTAGATCCATCCTCTTTGGAACCCCCTTTCAGGTAGTTGAAAGCAGCTATCAAATCCCCCCTCATTCTTCTCTTCTGCAGACTAAACAATCTCAGTTCCCTCAGCCTCTCCTCATAAGGCATGTGCTCCAGCCACTTAATCATTTTTGTTGCCCTCCACTGGACTCTTTCCAATTTTTCCGCATCCTTCTTGTAGTGTGGGGCCCAAAGCTGGACACAGTACTCCAGATGAGACCTCACCAATGTCGAATAGCGGGGAAGGATCACGTCCCTCTATCTGCTGGCAATGCCTCTACTTATACAGCACAAAATGCCATTAACCTTCTTGGCAACAAGGGCACACTGTTGACTCTCTTAATGTGGGTATCATGGAAAAGGTAAGTTTTCAGGAGGTATTTAAATTAACAGATAATGAGGGCTTAATTACTACAGTAGGGAGTGCATTCCATATATACTGGGTGTGTCATTCCTACTGTTATTTACTGGCACCCTGGAAGAAGAATAATCTATTACTCTGATCCCCACAAACACAAGGATACCTAATATTATTCCTTTGGATTACCTAATATTATACCTACCACTGAATTGCAACAAAACAAACATCTCTTTTTAAAACTTCCAAGTATACATTTTCGTTAACTAAATCTAATAAAATCACAGATTTGAAACTGGTATGCTGTTGCCTAGGAACTACTTCAGTTTCCATTATTCCGTTTCAAATTCCCTGTAAATTTCCATATATTTATTGCAAAAATGGGACCAGCTAAAGAAATCTGGGGGAGGGAGTGTGGGGAGACACAGAAGGATCAATTTTTTTAGTTAGCCACATATAAATACCATCTAGAACTGCATCCAGAATTTTTTTGCTTAGAATAGGGGACTTTAATGACAAGACTGGGAGTGATTAGACAGACTGGGTGGAACATCATGGGAAAAGAAGGAATGGGATTAAGAAATGAGAGAGGCTACAGATTACTTCAATTCTGTGCTATCAACAACTTGTTTGTAACGAACCCAGTACTTCAGCATAGGCGAATCCATTTAAAAAAAAAGCCACGGTACTACAAAAAACATGATCGACTTGATCTTAGTAAGAGAGGTAAAACAAGTATACTAGACTGCAGGGTGTACAGAAGCCTACACGCAGACTCAGCCCATCGGGCAATGATCACTACAGTTAGGACCAAGCTTAATACTCTAAAATTTGAAGAGGAAAAAGTTTTTAGTGTGGAAGCTCTGGAAAAAAAATACAGTCACTATGGTTACCCTTCAGAACACCATCAGTGGCCGCTTTGCCCCCTCTTAGATTTGGAGGGCAGAACAGCAGAACAACTCTTGGTGGAGGTGAAAGCCATCATTTATACGATGGATAAGGAGGTTTTAGGGATAAAGCTGTACCCAAAAGGGAAACACTGGTTAACACCAGAGACTGAAAAGCTATCAAGAAGAAAAAAGGAAGTGTATCAAAAACATGTGAAAGCTGAAGATTGCATTGAGCAGAAAACCAGATACAGACCACTCACCAACAATCCAAAAAGAATGGTTAAAAAGGCTAAGAAAGACTGTTCGAGAGAAGGCAAAGAGCTTGGACAACACTTGCAAAAAAGGTAATGCAAGAGGGCTTTTTCAGGAAGTCCAATTACTACCCAAGAAGTTAACACCTGTAGAAGAGGTGGGCGGGTAGGGGTTCACTTCAGCCCCCCGCAGACCCCGCTGCAAGTTGTTTACACAGTTCTTCCCTCCAGTTCATAGCACATGAGGTATTCTCTAAATAAAACAGACAAAAGAAAGATCCTCTCCCCCCTCTCTCTCCCTCTCATGAGAGAGGGGAATCTGAGTGAAAACAAAGAAAGGCAAAGGTGGCCTGTCTCTCAGGCAGTCTTTCTGGATTCAGCTCTTGGAGATTGGTTTATCAGGTTCTTTTGTCCCTTAGGCGTGGTCTATACTACAAGTTTAGGTTGAATTTAGCAGCGTTATCTTGATTTAAACCTGCACCTGTCCACACGACGAAGCCCTTTTTTTCGACTTAAAGGGCTCTTAAAATCGATTTCTTTATCTACCCCCGATGAGGGGATTAGCGCTGAAATCAGCCTTGCTGGGTCGAATTTGGGGTACTGTGGACGCAATTCGATGGTATTGGCCTCCGGGAACTATCCCAGAGTGCTCAGTTGTGACCGCTCTGGACAGCGCTCTCAACTCAGATACACTGGCCAGGTATACAGGAAAAGGCCCGCGAACTTTTGAATCTCATTTCCTGTTTGGCCAGCGTGGCGAGCTCACCTGCACAGGTCACCATGCAGAGCTCATCACCACAGGAGACCATGCAGTCCCAGAATCGCTGAAGAGCTCCAGCATGGACCGAACGGGAGGTACGGGATCTGATCGCTGTATGGGGAGATGAATCCATGCTGGCAGAACTCCGTTCAAAAAGACAAAATGCCAAAATATTTGAAAAAAATCTCCAATGGCATGAAGGACAGAGGCTATAACAGGGACATGCAGCAGTGCCGAGTGAAAATTAAGGAGCTCAGGCAAGCCTACCAAAAAAACAGAGGCAATCGTCCACTCCGGTTCAGAGCCCCAGACATGCCGCTTCTATGATGAACTGCATGCCATTCTAGGGGGTGCAGCCACCACTACCCCAACCCTGTGCTTTGACTCCATCCAAGGAGTGGGAGGCAACACATAAGCGGGTTTTGGGGGCGAGGAAGATGAGGAGGAAGAGGAGGTTGTAGATAGCTCACAGCAAGGAAACGGAGAAACCGGTTTCCCCAACAGCCAGGATCTGTTTCTCACCCTGGACCTGGAGCCAGTACCCCCCGAACCCACCCAAGGTGGGCTCCCAGACCCTGAAAGCAGAGAAGGGACTGCTGGTGAGTGTACCTTTGTAAATATTATACATGATTTAAAAGCAAGCGTGTTTAATGATTAATTTGCCCTGGCATTCGCGGCCAGTACAGCTACTGGAAAAGTCTGTTAATGTGTCTGGGGATGGAGCGGAAATCCTCCAGGGACATCTCCATAAAGCTCTCCTGGATGTACTCTCAAAGCCTGTGCAAAAGGTTTCTGGGGAGGGCAGCCTTATTCCGTCCTCCATGGTAGGACGCTTTACCACGCCAGGCCAGTAGCACATAGTCGGGAATCAATGCGGAACAAAGCATTGCAGCGTATGGTCCCGGTTTTTGCTGGCATTCAAACAACATCCGTTCTTTATCTCTCTGTGTTACCCTCAGAAGAGTGATATCATTCATGGTCACCTGGTTGAAATAGGGTGGTTTTAGTAAGCGGACATTCAAAGGTGCCCGTTCCTGCTTGGCTGTTTGCCTGTGTTGTCTTCCCCGCTGTTAGCCACGCGGTGCGGGGAGGGGTGAAGCCATCATCCCAGAGAATTGTGTGTGTAGCAGGGAGAGTGTTAAGTTGGGTTTCTGCTGCACGTGAACCCGGAAACCACAGCCCCTCCTTTTAAATTGCCAACCCATTTTTAATGGCCAACCCAACGGCTACTTCATATGAGAAATGAGGGCGCTGCTGTTTGAAACCATTCCCACATGTTATGAAGATTAAAAAAAGCCAAAAGACTGGGGCTTACCATGGCTGCCTGCAAGCCGAATTCTGCTTCCCGGCCCTGCGTGAGTGATCTCTCACACCAAATCGGCATACCCTCAATAAGAGGCAAAATGCGACCTTGTAATGAAAGCACATGTGCGATGTAATGTTAACAGCAAGGTTTACCGAGAAAGAGTGTACCCATTGTTCTATAAAATCTGTCTTTTTAAACTACCACTCTCCCTTTTTTTTTCCCTCCACCAGCTGCATATGTTTCTCCTTCCCAGAGGCTAGCGAAGATTAGAAGGTGAAAAAAATGAACTCGTGATGAAATGTTCTCTGATCTCATGCTGTCCTCCCACACTGACAGAGCCCAGCAAAATATGTGGAGGCAGACAATCTCAGAGTGCAGGAAAACACAATATGACCGCGAAGAGAGGTGGTGAGCTGAAGATGGTAGGTGGCGTCAGCTTGCTGAAAGAAGGCAGGAGTCAATGCTCAGGCTGCTGGAGGATCAAACTCATATGCTCCAGTGTATGGCTGAGCTGCAGGAAAGGCAGCAGGAGCACCGACCACCGCTACAGCCCCTGTGTAACCAACCGCCCTAGAACCCAAGTTCCATAGCCTCCTCACCCAGATGCCCAAGAATGTGGTGGGGGGGCCTCCAGCCACTCCACCCCAGAGGATTGCCCAAGCAACAGAAGGCTGGCATTCAATAAGTTTTAAAGTGCTGTGTGGCCTTCTCCTTCCCTCCTCCACCACCCTACCCGGTGCTTCCCTCCTCCACCACCCCTCCCGGGCTACCTTGGCAGTTATCCCCCTATTTGTGTGATGAATGAATAAATAAAGAATGCATGAATGTGAAGCAACAATGACTTTATTGCCTCTGCAAGCGATGATCAAAGGGGGGAGGGGAGGGTGCTTAGCTTACAGGAAAGTAGAGTGAAACCGGGGGGGCGGGGAGGGGTTTCCATCAAGGAGAAACAAACAGAACTTTCACACCATAGCCTGGCCATTCCTGAAACTGGTTTTCAAAGCTTCTCTGATGCGCACCGCGCCCCTCCTGTACTCTTCTAACCACCCTGGTGTCTGGCTGTGCATAATCAGCGGCCAAGCGATTTGCCTGAACCTCCCACCCTGCCATAAACATCTCTCCCTTACTCTCACAGAGATTGTGGGGTGCACAGCAAGCAGTAATAACAATGGGAATATTGGTTTTGCTGAGGTCTAACTGAGTCAGTAAACTGCACCCGCGCGCTTTTGAACGCCCAAATGCACATTCTACCCCATTCTGCACTTGCTCAGCCTAAAGTTGAACAGCTCCTGACTGCTGTCCAGGGGGCCTGTGTATGGCTTCATGAGCCATGGCATTAAGGGGTAGGCTGGGTCCTCAAGGATAACTATAGGCATTTCAACATCCCCAACGGTTATTTTCTGGTCTGGAAAGTAAGTCCCTTACTGCAGCTGTTGAAACAGACCAGAGTTCCAGAAGATATGAGCATCATGTACCTTTCCCAGCCATCCACGTTGATATTGGTGAAACATCTCTTGTGATCCACCAGTGCTTGCAGCACCACTGAAAAGCACCCCTTGCGGTTTATGTACTCGCTGCCTTGGTGCTCCAGTGCCAAGATAGGGATATGGGTTTTGTCTATCGCCGCGCCACAGTTAGGGAATCCCATGGCAGCAAAGCCATGCACTATGACCTGCACATTTCCCAGAGTCACTACCCTTGATATCAGCAGCTCAGTGATAGCGTTGGCTACTTGCATCACAGCAGCCCCCACAGTAGATTTGGTCACTCCAAATTGATTCATCAGGATATGAATATCAGGAGGGCCAAATCGCACCTGGAGCTGCAGCTAGCAAGAGATGTCAAGAGTAACAAGAAGGGTTTCTTCAGGTATGTTGGCAACAAGAAGAAAGCCAAGGAAAGTGTGGGCCCCTTACTGAATGAGGGAGGCAACCTAGTGACAGAGGATGTGGAAAAAGCTAATGTACTCAATGCTTTTTTTGCCTCTGTTTTCACTAACAAGGTCAGCTCCCAGACTGCTGCGCTGGGCATCACAGAATGGGGAAGAGATGGCCAGCCCTCTGTGGAGATAGAGGTGGTTAGGGACTATTTAGAAAAGCTGGATGTGCACAAGTCCATGGGGCCGGACGAGTTGCATCCGAGAGTGCTGAAGGAATTGGCGGCTGTGATTGCAGAGCCCTTGGCCATTATCTTTGAAAACTCGTGGCGAACGGGGGAAGTCCCGGATGACTGGAAAAAGGCTAATGTAGTGCCAATCTTTAAAAAAGGGAAGAAGGAGGATCCTGGGAACTACAGGCCAGTCAGCCTCACCTCAGTCCCTGGAAAAATCATGGAGCAGGTCCTCAAAGAATCAATCCTGAAGCACTTACATGAGAGGAAAGTGATCAGGAACAGTCAGCATGGATTCACCAAGGGAAGGTCATGCCTGACTAATATAATCGCCTTTTATGATGAGATTACTGGTTCTGTGGATGAAGGGAAAGCAGTGGATGTACTGTTTCTTGACTTTAGCAAAGCTTTTGACACGGTCTCCCACAGTATTCTTGTCAGCAAGTTAAGGAAGTATGGGCTGGATGAATGCACTATAAGGTGGGTAGAAAGCTGGCTAGATTGTCGGGCTCAACGGGTAGTGATCAATGGCTCCATGTCTAGTTGGCAGCCGGTGTCAAGTGGAGTGCCCCAGGGGTCGGTCCTGGGGCCGGTTTTGTTCAATATCTTCATAAATGATCTGGAGGATGGTGTGGATTGCACTCTCAGCAAATTTGCGGATGATACTAAACTGGGAGGAGTGGTAGATACGCTGGAGGGGAGGGATAGGATACAGAAGGACCTAGACAAATTGGAGGATTGGGCCAAAAGAAATCTGATGAGGTTCAATAAGGATAAGTGCAGGGTCCTGCACTTAGGATGGAAGAATCCAATGCACCGCTACAGACTAGGGACCGAATGGCTAGGCAGCAGTTCTGCAGAAAAGGACCTAGGGGTGACAGTGGACGAGAAGCTGGATATGAGTCAACAGTGTGCCCTTGTTGCCAAGAAGGCCAATGGCATTTTGGGAAGTATAAGTAGGGGCATAGCGAGCAGATCGAGGGACGTGATCGTTCCCCTCTATTCGACACTGGTGAGGCCTCATCTGGAGTACTGTGTCCAGTTTTGGGCCCCACACTACAAGAAGGATGTGGATAAATTGGAGAGAGTCCAGCGAAGGGCAACAAAAATGATTAGGGGTCTAGAGCACATGACTTATGAGGAGAGGCTGAGGGAGCTGGGATTGTTTAGTCTGCAGAAGAGAAGAATGAGGGGGGATTTGATAGCTGCTTTCAACTACCTGAAAGGGGGTTCCAAAGAGGATGGCTCTAGACTGTTCTCAATGGTAGCAGATGACAGAACGAGGAGTAATGGTCTCAAGTTGCAATGGGGGAGGTTTAGATTGGATATTAGGAAAAACTTTTTCACTAAGAGGGTGGTGAAACACTGGAATGCGTTACCTAGGGAGGTGGTAGAATCTCCTTCCTTAAAGATTTTTAAGGTCAGGCTTGACAAAGCCCTGGCTGGGATGATTTAACTGGGAATTGGTCCTGCTTCGAGCAGGGGGTTGGACTAGATGACCTTCTGGGGTCCCTTCCAACCCTGATATTCTATGATTCTATGATTCCCGACTGACCGGTAGCTGTCTGGCGCTGCAAGCTTCCACAGGGCTATCGTCACTCGCTTCTCAACTGTGAGGGCTGCTCTTATCTTGGTATTCTTGCTTTCCCCTGCCCTGAAGCGCAAGTCACAAAGTTCCATGAAAGTGCCCTTACACATGCGAAAGTTTTGCAGCCACTGGGAATCGTCCCAGACCTGCAACACTATGCGGTCCCACCACTCTGTGCTTTAGAGACTAACAAATTTATTTGAGCATAAGCTTTCGTGAGCTCACTTCATCGGATGCATTCAGTGCATTCACTGAATGCATCTGATGAAGTTAGCTCACAAAAGCTTATGCTCAAATAAATTTGTTAGTCTCTAAGGTGCCACAAGTACTCCTTTTCTTTTTGCGAATACAGACGAACATGGCTGCTACTCTGAAACCTGTCACTCTGTGCTTGTTTCCTGGGCCTAGAATCGGCGTTCCACACCATGAACCTGCCCAACTGACACCATGATGTGCACATTGCAGGGACCCGTACTTTGTGAGAAGTCTATGTCCATGTCCTCATTACTCTCATCACTGTGCTGCAGTCGCCTCCTCCTCGCCTGGTTTTGCTTTTCTTGCAGGTTATGGTTCTCTATATCCTGCTGGATAACGCTCACGGTGTTTATAGTGCTCATAATTGCCATGGTAATCTGAGTGGGCTCCATGTTCCCAGTGCTATGGCGTCTGCGCTGAAAAAAGGCACAAACGATTGTCTGCCATTGCTCTGATGGAGGGAGGGGCGACTGACAACATGGCTTACAGGGAATTAAAATCAGCAAAGGAGGTGGCTTTGCATCAAGGAGAAACAGAATGGCCCCCTCAAGAATAGAACTCAAAACCCTGGGTTTAGCAGGCCGTTGATTTCATGGAGGGAAGAAGGGAGGAGAAAATGAATACAAAACAAATCTGGTCTATTTCTTGTTTTGATCCACTTCATCTATCTTTATACATCTTGCTGGCAGCAGACGGTGCAGTACGACTGCTGGCCATCGTCATCTCCTGGGTGCTCGGCAGAAGATGGTGCAGTATGACTGCTGGCCATCATCGTCTCCTGGCTTCTCATTAGAAGATGGTGCAGTAGGACTGCTGGCAGGACTGAATCGCCATGAGACGAAACTTAAAAGGGAAATGACCTGGCTGAGTCACTCCCCTGTTTGCCCAGGCACCCCTGACCGACCTCACCGAGGTCGGCTAAAAGAGCACCCTGGAGTACAGCGACGATGGCTACCAGTCATACTGCACTGTCTGCTGCCAAAAGGCAATCAGCTGCTGCTATGTAGCAATGCAGTACCGCATCTGCCAGCACCCAGGAGACATACGGTGACGGTGAGCTGAGCGGGCTCCATGCTTGCCATGGTATGGCGTCTGCACAGGTAACCCAGGAAAAAAGGCGCAAAACAAATTATCTGCCGTTGCTTTCATGGCGGGAGGGAAGAGGGTGCCTGACGATATGTACCCAGAACCACTCGCGACAATGTTTTTGCCCCATCAGGCATTGAGATTTCTACCCAGAATTCAAATGGGCGGCGAAGACTGCGGGAACCGTGGGATAGCTACCCACAGTGCAATGCTCCGGAAGTCGATGGTTGCCTTGGTACTGTGGACGCACTCCGCCGACTAAATGCTGACTAAATGCACTTAGAGCATTTGTGTGGGGACACACACAATCGACTGTATAAAAATGCTTTCTACAAAACAGACTTCTATAAATTCGACCTAATTTCATAGTGTAGACATAGCTTTAGTGGGGTCTACTTCTTTGCAGCTGCTCCATGCAGCGGTGAGGCCTGCAACTGTCTCCCTCTCAGCTGACCTGTCTCTATGGCAGCAGTCTCTGTGGCAGAGCTTTCCCTCCTCTTATTCACCACCCCTTCCAGTGGTAGGTTTTCCTTTTTTAAGCTCCCCCGACTCCAGGCAGGACAAGTCTTACAGGTGCACCTCACTAGTGCTGAACAGGCCCACCAGAGTGAGGGTGTGCCCCTTCACCAGTCAACTAGGCAATGCTCAGGTGAGCTATATAGTAGATAAAGATCCAAAGCTTAAAACATGAAAAGAACATTTTCACTGGCTTTTGAACTTGAATAGTCAAGATGACCCAGCTGACCTTGAGACTATCAGCTGCAAAGGCAACAACAAAGAAGGACAGGTATTGCAAGCAGAAATTGAATCCACAGTCAGGTCCCTGAGAAACAAGGCAGTTGGTTCAGATGGTATAACACATGAAGTGTTAGAACACAGCAGAAGAGACTCTGTCATGCTCCTTTGCAAACTAACCTCATTTGGAAGAAGAGTGAAGTCCCTGAAGACTGGCAATACTCAATTATTGTACCTCTCTTTTAGAGCAATGATCTCACAGACTGCGACAATTACATAGGAATAAGTCTTATAAGCATTCGTAGCAAGGTGTTCTGCAGAGTGATTCTGAGCCAAATGAAAGAAAGCCGAGGAAATCTTACCGTAGATCAGAGATTTGTTTTTAGTCAAATCTTAGAGAGAGACAGAGTTCAACAAACCCATTTTGCACATTTGTAGACTTTTGTTGAACATTCAACTCTGTTAGCAAGGAGGCTTTGTGGAAAGTACCCAAGTGATATGATTTTAGCAGCAAGTTGATTCAAATTCTGCAGAGACTGGACAGCATAGCTTGGCATGCAGCGTGAGTCAGCAGTGAGCTGGAAGAGTGGTTTGTAGTGAAAAATGATCTCAAACAGTCCATACTCAGTCCAATCCTTTTTTCTCTATATATATATACTTAGAAAACATCTTGTCCAACTCCCTTAGTAAAACTGGTGGAGGCTGCAGGACATCAGGGCAAATTATCAATCACTTTGACTTTGCAAACCATATCATAATGATAATTTTATGAAGGAATACAACAAAGAAGCAGCAACTAACCTGTACACAACAGCCAGAAAATGGGGAGTAGAAATAAATGAACAGAAGACCAACTAAAGGGAACATTTAAAAAAAAAAACACCTTGAAACACCTTGAAACGGGCTAAACTTTTCACTAACGATTTGGACCAGGGGTTCTCATACTTCATTGCACCGCGGCCCCCTTCTGACAACAAAAATTACTACAGAACCCTAGGAGGGGGGGGACCGAAGCCTGAGCCCACGCAAGCCCTGCAACTCTGGGGGAGGGGGAAGAGCCACGGCCCCACCTCCCCAGGCAGGGGACCTGTAACGTGAGCTCTGCCACTCAGGACTGAAGCCCTCAGGCTTGGGCTTTGGCCCTGGGCCCCAGGAAGTCTAAGCCAGCCCTAGTGACCCATTAAAACAGGGTCCTGACCCACTCTGGGGTCCCGACCCAAAGTTTGAGAACCACTGGTTTAGACATTGAACATATAGACTGTTTCTGTTACTTGGGTACATTGTAACATAAGAGCCACTATGAAGATGACTTTGACAAGTGACATCAGTAGAAAACAAAGCGCAGCACATGACTACAGTCATCAAAAGACACCAACCAATCCAGTTTAGCCATGCTGCTATAATGACTCCAAGCCAACTGCCTAAAATTGTTCTCTATGGAAGAGTGCATGGAGAGAGAGACCTTGGATGTCCAAAGAGAAACCATCCAGACAACACCCGAACAGGCTCATATATTCGCTCAAAACAGATGTGGATGGAATCTGCTCATAACTTCAACCCTATGCAAACTTGACATTGGAAAAGGAGATTGATGATGAATATCATGAAAATTATAGATAAAGCAATAATATATTAAATGCACTGATCAATGGATGCAATGTAATATCTGGTCTAAAAGAGAACAGCCATTCTTGAGATACTTACATGGTTACACTTGATTTGTCAATTTAATAGAAGAGTTCACTCCAAGCTGAAGTTTGGCAAATAACCTTTCAACACAAGAAGTGTTTATTGTCACCAATTTTCTAAACAATAATCATTGCCCACATCCCCCCCAACCGAGTTCCCACTGCACCCCCAACCCAGCGGGGCTGGCCGGGAGCCCCGGACCCCTACTGCTCGAGACCAGGCAGCTGCCCTGGAGTTTGCGGGACTGGCCAGCCTTGACTCCAGACCCTCGCCACATGGACCCCATTGGGCCAGTCAGCCAGGAACCAGTCGACCTTTAGCACACAGCTGAGCTGGGCCACAGCTGTGGGCTAATTGAGCCACTGGTTGAGAACCACTGATCTAGCCGCTTCAGAGGGAGCAAACAGAACAGGGCAATTAGAAAGTGATTCACCCCCTGTCATCCAGCTTCTGGCAGTCAGAGGTTTCAGGACACCTGGAAAATGGCTTTGCAGTCCTGATCATTTTGGCTAATAGCCACTGATGGATCTATCCTCCATGAACTTACCTAATTCTTTTTTGAACCCAGTTATACTTTTGGCCTTCACAATATCCCATGGTAATGAGCTCCACAGGTTGACTGTATGTTGTGTGAAGAAGTACTTCCTTTAGTTTGTTTTAAACCTTCTGCCTATTAATTTCATCAGGTGACCCCTAGTTCTTATATTATGTGAAGGAATAAACAACACTTCCCGATTCACTTTCTCCACACCATTCATGATTTTATAGACCTCTATCATATTGCCCACTAGTCACCTCTATTCCAAGCGGAACAGTCCCAGTCTTTTTAATGTCTCCTCACAGACAGCTGTAGCGGGACAGGAGCTAGTGAGCAGAGCTGTAAACAGGGGAGTTTCAGTGGGAGTTTGTATTGTGGTGCTTGTTTGGGGTTTGTTTTTGCTGTGGGTGGTGGTGTTTTGGTGTGGTTTGTGTTTCCCAGATTAACAGGATTTAGGTGGGAAGGCTATGAGAGATAAGGAGGCAACAGTGGGAGTGACCCATGTAGTGGAAGACACAATGAAGATGACTGGATGTGGAAGCTGCGGTATGTACACGATCCTGGAGGGGGTACCTGGTAAGAGTTTTGTGTGCATGAAATGCTGTCTGACAGAGCTGATGGGGAAAAGATCTGAGGTTTGGAGATGCAGGTGGAAAGACTGGTTGAGTTTAGAAAGGGGTTCGAGCAGCTTATGGAGCAAAGACATGAGGTATCTGAAGGGAAAAGCTCAGACTTGCAGATGGAAGCAGGACTGAGGAATTCTGAGGGGAGACTGGGTGAGGAAAGTGGTCAGTGGAAGCATGTGACTAAAAGAACCAGGCAGAGGAGAAGACAGGCTAGTGAAGGAGAAATAGAGCTTAAGAACAGGTTTGCAGAGCTGGAAAATGAAGAAGGGGCTCAGCAGGTAGTCACTGAAGGTGGAAGGACAAGGAAGAAGAGAAGAGCGGCTAGTCCGATAGGAAAAGGGGAAGAGTCAATGGAGACTACACCAAATGAGAGCCCCAGGAGGATACAGGATGGGTTGAAGAGAATTACAAGGGAGAATAGGAACGGAAAGAACTTGCAACCAGAGGGAACAGGGGATAGACTGGAGAATAGCACCGTCACCAGGAAAAGGCAGGTCTATGGGATCGGGGACTCTTTACTGAGAAGAATAGACAGGCCTGTAACCAGAGCTGATCTAGAGAATAGAAGGGTGTGCTGTCTTCCAGGTGCTAAGATACGGGATGTAGACCTGAGGTTGAAAAGGATCCTAAAGGGAGCGGGAGAGAATCCCCTAATTATCCTTCATGTGGGAACAAATTACATGGCTAGATTCTCACTGGAACGTATGAAGGGAGACTATACTAGGCTGGGGAAGCCACTTAAGGAAATCGAGGCTCAGGTGATCTTTAGTGGGATTCTGCCTATTCCTAGAGAAGGGCAACAAAGGTGTGACAAGATTATGACTATCAACAGATGGCTTAGGCAGTGGTGCTATAAGGAGGGCTTTGGGATGTATCGCCACTGGGAGGTATTCATGGACAGAGGACAGTTCTCTTGGAATGGACTTCATCTGAGTAGAGAAGGAAATAGACTTCTAGGATGGAGACTGGCACAACTGATTAAGAGAGCTTTAAACTAGGAATTTGGGGGAGATGGTTGGGAGATGTCCAGGTAATCTCCACGCCGGATTTTAGCATTGAGAAGGAAGAAAACCAAGAAAGAAAGGATACAGCCGTGGGTAGGAGAATGTATATAAGGAGGAAGGACACTGTGGATACCAGTCTAATAGGTTATACTGGCTGTAGAATGACTGTGCCTAATAGGGTACAGAATGTGAGAGAGGCCAAACAGCAAAAATTAAGATGTTTGTACACCAATGCGAGGAGCCTAGGTAACAAAATGGAGGAACTAGAGCTACTGGTGCAGGAAGTGAAACCAGATTGTAGGGAACCAGGGTGGCTCCCCTCCGAACCAGAGGGTGAAGAGCCACCCTTTCAGCCTGAGTGGGCGGGGCAAGGCCAAGCTTCCGCCAATCCCCGGAAGGGGAAGGGTGGGACAGGAAGTACAAAGGGCAGGGCCCTCTGCCCAGTGAAGAGAGCACCAGGGAGGGAGACAGACACAGGCTGCTCCCTCATGATCCTGCTGCTGACCCAGGAGAAGCCCTGGGAAAGGAGGAGCCTGACCGGGAGGAAGGCCTGTGGCAACCACGGCTGCCAGCCGCTGAATACCCAGAGGACCTGGAGGGGCCTGACTGCAGCCCGGGCCAGCGTGAGTGGCCCACAGCGGAATACCCGGACGAGATGGAGGGACCGGAGCTGCCCGCAGCGGAATACCCGGACAAGATGGAGGGACCGGAGCTGCCCGCAGGGAATACCCGGAGGAGATGGAGGGACCGGAGTGACCCGCCTGAGAGATGGGGTAGGAAGTAGCCCAGGGGCCGAACTACACCGTGGGGTGGGTGTGTTTGGTCAGCGGGCGCGGACGGCCCCGCTGACCCAGCGGCGGGACTTTCGCCTCCCGCCACTGTCAGGGCCCTGGGCTGGAACGCAGTGGAGTTGGGTGGGCCTGCGTTCCCCTACCCCGGCGCTCCCCTGCCTGAGGGGCGCACCACTGACTCTTGCCGGCGCTCCCCTGCCTGAGGGGCGCGCCACTGACTCCGGCCGGCACACCGTCCCTGCTAATTCCTCAACGCCCGGAAGGTGTGGCTGAGGCCTGCCACAGAGACCATAGCTCTCCATCACCCCTAGGGGCTCGGAGGACCGACCAACACCTGTCACACAGATATTATAGGGATAACAGAAACATGGTGGAATGGTAGTCATGACTGGACTACAGCTATTGAAGGGTATGTGCTGTTTAGGAAAGACAAAAATAAAGGTAAAGGTGGTGGAGTAGCATCGTATATCAATGATGAGGTAGAATGTAAAGAAATAAGAAGCAATGGAATGGATAAGACAGAGTCTGTCTGGGCAAAAATTACATCGGGGAAAAAAACTGAGAGCCTCCCCTGGGATAGTGCTTGGGATGTGTTATAGACCGCTGGGATCTAAATGGGATATGGATAGAGCCTTCTTTAATGTTTTTAATGAAGTAAATACTAATGGAAACTGCGTGATCATGGGAGACTTTAACTTCCCAGATATAGACTGGAGGACAAGTGCTAGTAATAATAATAGGGCTCAGATTTTCCTAGATGCGATAGCTGATGGATTTCTTCACCAAGTAGTTGCTGAACCGACTAGAGGGGATGCCATTTTAGATTTGGTTTTGGTGAGTAGTGAGGACCTCATAGAAGAAATGGTTGAAGGGGAGAATCTTGGTTCAAGTGATCATGAGCTAATTCAGTTCAAACTGAATGGAAGGATTAACAAAAATAAATCTGCAACTAGGGTTTTTGATTTCAAAAGGGCTGACTTTCAAAAATTAAGGAAGTTAGTTAGGGAAGTGGATCGGACTGAAGAACTTATGGATCTAAAGGCAGAGGAGGCCTGGGATTACTTTAAAATCAAAGCTGCAGAAGCTATCGGAAGCCTGCATCCCAAGAAAGGGGAAAAAATTTATAGGCAGGAGTTGTAAACCAAGCTGGATAAGCAAGCATCTCAGAGAGGTGATTAAGAAAAAGCAGAAAGCATACAGGGAGTGGAAGATGGAAGGGATCAGCAAGGAAAGCTACCTTATTGAGGTCAGAACATGTAGGGATAAAGTGAGACAGGCTAAAAGTCAAGTAGAGTTGGACCTTGCAAAGGGAATTAAAACCAATAGCCATATAAATAAGAAGAAAACAAAGAAAGAAGAAGTGGGACCGCTGAACACTGAGGATGGAGTGGAGATCAAGGATAATCTAGGCATGGCCCAATATCTAAACAAATACTTTGCCTCAGTCTTTAATAAGGCTAAAGAGGATCTTAGAGATAATGGTAGCATGACAAATGGGAATGAGGATATGGAGGTAGATATTACCATATTTGCGGTAGAAGCGAAACTCGAACAGCTTAACGGGACTAAATCGGGGGGCCCAGATAATCTTCATCCAAGAATATTAGAGGAATTTGCACATGAAATTGCAAGCCCATTAGCAAGCATTTTTAATGAATCTGTAAACTCAGGGATTGTACCGTATGACAGGAGAATTGCTAACATAGTTCTTATTTTTAAGGGGAAAAAAAACGTGATCCGGGTAACTACAGGCCTGTTAGTTTGACACCTGTAGTATGCAAGGTCTTGGAAAAAATTTTGAAGGAGAAAGTAGTTAAGGACACTGAGGTCAATTCGTAAATGGAACAAAATACAACATGGTTTTACAAAAGGTAGATTGTGCCAAACCAACCTGATCTCCTTCTTTGAGAAAGTAACAGATTTTTTAGACAAAGGAAACGCAGTGGATCTAATTTACCTAGATTTCAGTAAGGCTTTGATACGGTGCCACATAGGGAATTATTAGTTAAATTGGAAAAGATGGGGATCAATATGAAAATTGAAAGGTGGATAAGGAATTGGTTAAAAGGGAGACTACAGCGGGTCATACTGAAAGGTGAAGTGTCAGGCTGGAGGGAGGTTACCAGTGGAGTTCCTCAGGGATCAGTTTTGGGACCAATCTTTTTATTACTGACCTCAGCACAAAAAGTGGGAGCGTGCTAATAAAGTTTGCGGATGATACAAAGCTGGGAGGTATTGCCAATTTAGAGAGAGACTGGGATATCATACAGGAAGATTTGGATGACCTTGTAAACTGGAGTAATAGTAATAGGATGAAATTTAATAGTGAGAAGTGTAAGGTTATGCATTTAGGGATTAATAACAAGAATTTTAGTTATAAACTGGGGACGCATCAATTAGAAGTAACGGAGGAGGAGAAGGACCTTGGAGTATTGGTTGATCATAGGATGACTATGAGCTGCCAATGTGATGTGGCCGTGAAAAAAGCTAATGCGGTCTTGGGATGCATCAGGCAAGGTATTTCCGGCAGAGATAAGGAGGTGTTAGTACCGTTATACAAGGCGCTGGTGAGACCTCACCTGGAATACTGTGTGCAGTTCTGGTCTCCCATGTTTAAGAAGAATGAGTTCAAACTGGAACAGGTACAGAGAATGGCTACTAGGATGATCCGAGGAATGGAAAACCTGTCTTATGAAAGGAGACTCAAGGAGCTTGGCTTGTTTAGCCTAACTAAAAGAAGGCTGAGGGGAGATATGATTGCTCTCTATTAATATATCAGAGGGATAAATACCGGAGAGGAATTATTTAAGCTCGGTACCAATGTGGACACAAGAACAAATGGATATAAACTGGTCTTTGGGAAGTTTAGACTTGAAATTAGACAAAGGTTTCTAACCATCAGAGCAGTGAAGTTTTGGAATAGCCTTCCAAGGGAAGCAGTGGGGGCAAAAGACCTAGCTGGCTTCAAGATTAGACTCTATAAGTTTATGGAGGAGATGGTATGATGGGATAACATGATTTTTGGCAATTAATTGATCTTTAAATATTCATGGTAAATAGGCCCAATGGCCTGTGATGGAACGTTCGATGGGGTGGGATCTGAGTTACGACAGAAAATTCTTTCCTGGGTATCTGGCAGGTGAATCTCGCCCATATGCTCAGGGTTTAACTGATCACCATATTTGGAGTCGGGAAGGAATTTTCCTCCAGGGCAGATTGGAAGAGGCCCTGGAGGTTTTTCGCCTTCCTCTGTAGCATGGGGCACGGGTCACTTGCTGGAGGATTCTCTGCTCCTTGGAGTCTTTAAACCACGATTTGAGGACTTCAATAGCTCAGACATAGGTGAGAGGTTTATTGCAGGAGTGGGTGGGTGAGATTCTGTGGCCTGCGTTGTGCAGGAGGTCGGACTAGAGGATCATAATGGTCCCTTCTGACCTTAATATCTATGAATCTATATGGAAGCTGTTCCATACCCCAATCATTTTCACTGTCCTTTTCTGCACCTTTTCCAAGTCTAATATCTTTTTTTTTTAGATGAAATGACCAAGAATTGCATGAATTATTCAAGGTGTAGGCATACCACAGATTTTTATAGTGGCATTATGATATTTTCCGTTTTATCATCTATCCCTTCTTTCCTAATGGTTCCTAACATTCTGCTAGCTTTCTTTTCTGAAGCTGAACATTGAGCAGATGTTTTCAGAGAACTATCCACAACTCCAAGATCTTTCTAGAGTGATAACAGCTAATTTAGACCCCATCATTTTGTATGTATAGTAGGGAGTAGGTTTTCCAATGTGCATTATTTTGCACATACCAACATTAAATTTCACCTGCATTCTCTCATCTAGTCTAGTTTTGTGAGATACCTTTGTAATTCGTTACAGTCAGCTCTGGACTTAACTATCTTGAGTAATTTTGCATCATCTGCAAATTTTGCCACCTTACTGTCCATCCCCTTTTCCAGATCATTTCTGAATATGGTGAAGAGCATAGGTCCTAGTGCAGATCCTTGTGGGACCCTGCTACTTACCGCTCTTCATTGTGAAAACTGACCATTTGTTCCTATCCTTTGTTTCCTATCTTGTAACCAATTACTGATCCATAAGAGGACCTTCCCTCTTATCCCATGACTACTTACTTTGTGTAAGAGCCTTTGGTGAGGGACCTTGTCAAAGGCTTTATGAAAGTCCAAGTACACTATATCCACCGGATCACCCTTGTCCACATGCTCATTCACTCCCGCAAAGAATTCTAAGAGGCATGATTTCCTTTTACAAAAGCTGAGTTGACTCTTCCTCAAACTATCATGTTCACCTATGTCTGATCATTCTGTTTTTTACTATAGTTTCAATCCATTTGCCTGGTATGAAAGTGAGGCTTACTAGCCTGTAATTGCCAGGATCACCCCTGGAGCCTTTTTTAAAAATAGGCTTTACATTAGCTATCCAAAAGCTGATTTAATGGATAGGTTACATGCCATAGTTAGTAGTTTCATATTTGAGTTCCTTCAGAACTCTGGAGTGAACACCATCTGATCCTGGTGACTTATTACTGTTTAATCAATTTCTTCCCAAGTCTCCTCTATTAGAATAGAATCACAGAATATCAGGGTTGGAAGGGACCTCAGGAGATCATCTAGTCCAACCCCCTGCTCAAAGCAGGACCAATCCCCATTTTTTGCCCCAGATCAACTAAATGGCCCCCTCAAGGATTGAACTCACAACCCTGGGTTTAGCAGGCCAATGCTCAAACCACTGAGCTATCCCTCCCCCCAATAAAACCTCAATCTGGGACAGTTCCTCAGATTTGTCAATCAAAACGAATGGCTGAGGTGTGGGGATATTACCCCACATCCTCTGTAGTGAAGACCACTGCAAATAATTAATTTAGCTTCTCCACAACAGCCTTGTCTTCCTTGAGTGCTCCTTTAGAATTTTGATCTTGCAGTGGCCCGCTGACTGTTTGGCAGGATTTGTATGTGTATGTGTCCCCTTAGGAAGTTGCTCTTCAAATTCTTTCTTGATCTCCTTTACGATACTTTTACATTTGACTTGCCAATATTTATGTTCCTTTCTATTTTCCTCAGTAGGATTTGCTAAAGGATACCTTTTTTATTTCAATCATCTCTTTTACTCTGCTGTTTAGCCATGGTGGAATTTCTTTTATTTTTATTTTTTTGGTCCTCTTACTTTTTTTTTTTTTTTTATTTGCAGTTTACATTTAGTTTGAGCCTCTATTGTGGTGTTTTTAATAAGTCTCCACACAGTGTGCAGGTATTTCATACTTGGGACTATCCTTTTAACTTACGTTTTTAAGTATCTTCCTCATTTATGTGTAGCTCAGTTTCCCTTTTTGGAGTTAAATGCTACTGTGATGGGATTCGTTGCAACTTTCCCCCTACAATAACATGAAATTTAATTAGATTATAGTGATTATTACTGAGTAGTTCATCTATATTCACCTCTTGGACCAGAGCCTGCATTCTATGTAGGACTAAATCAAGAACTGCCTCTCTCTTTCTGGGTTCCAGATTAGCTGTTTCAAGAAGCAGTCATTTAAAGTGTCTAGAAATTTTTTCTCAGCATCCGTTCCTGAGGTGACCTACACCCAGTCAATGAGGATAAATTGAAATACCCCGTTATTATTTTCTGCCTTTGTCGCCTCACTAATTTTCCTGAGCATTTCAGTCACTGACATTTTCCTAGTCAGCGGTCAATAATATATTCCATCCTTTTATTGTTCAAGCATGGAATTTCTATCCATAGAGATTCTGTGGTACGGTTCGATTCATTTAAGATTTCTACTTTATTTGACTCTAGGCTTTCTTGTGCCACTCCCCCACCAATTCGAATTACTCTGTCAATACTATTCATTTTGTACCCTAGTATTACCACACTCCATCAATTATCCCCATTCCACCAAGTTTCTGAGATGCCTTTTATATCAATATCTTCTTTTAACGCCAGGCACTCTAATTTACCCATCTTAGTATTTAGATTTCTAGCATTTGTATATAAGCACTTGTACATTTTGTCAATATTCAGTTGCTTGCCTTCAAGTGTTATAGTTAACTGTCCCTCACTAGCTCCTACTTATGCTTTACCAACTTTTTTCCATAGGTGCTGGAATTAGGGGTGCTCTTGCCCCGCTGGCTTGAAGTTGTTTCCATTATATACAGGGTTTATAGTTTGCTTCAGTAGCTCTCAACACTCCCACTATACAAATTGTTCCAGCACTCCTGCTTCTTTCCTACCTTCTTTATTAGGATACAGAGTTCCCCCTTTAATAAATTCATCCCCAAGGGATGTCTTTGCCTGAAACGTGTGGTCCTCTGCACCTTTCAGTCCTTAATTTAAAAAAATCCTCTACATCCTTTTTGATTTTACATGCCAGCAGTTTAGTTCCATTTTGGTTTAGGTCCCTTCCTGTATACGCCCCTCCTTTGCCCAAAAGGTTCCTCTCTTCCTTATGAATCTAAACCCCTCCTCCCTGCACCATCGTTTCACCCACACATTGAGACTCTGCAGTTCAGCCTGTGTTCCTGGCCCTGCATGTGGAACTGAAAGCATTTCAGAGAATGCTACCATGGAACAGATGCAATGGATTGGCAGAAAACAAAATGGCTGTTGCTACAAACTCAGTAAGTGTCAAAAGTTTTAGGGAGGATTTACATTACTGTATATACTTGTTCATTAGCCTGTTCGTTTATAAGCCAACCCCCAAAGCTGGATAGGTAAAAATAGTAAAAACTGTATGACCCTTTCATAAGCTGACCCTATATTTCAGGGGTTGGCAAACTTTGGCTCCCGGCCCATCAGGGTAAGCCACTGGCAGGTTGGGACGTTTTGTTTACCTGGAGCGTTTGCAGGCATGGAGCCCCTCAGCTCCCTGTGGCTGCGGTTTGCCGTTCCCAGCCAATGGGAGCTGCAGGAAGACTTCCGCAGCTCCCATTGGCTGAGAATGGTGAACCGCAGCCACAGGGATCTGAGGGGCTCCATGCCTGCAAACGCTCCAGGTAAACAAAATGACAATGTATTCAATTCAATGATTTCATAGAGTTTAAAATCATCAAATTTTGGTGTAGACCCATTTATAAGCTGACCCCGCTCTTTGATGCGTCACTTGTTTACCAAAAATATTCAGTTTATGAACGAGTATATACAGTACTTTCATTTTAAAACAAGAAGGAAATGAGAAAATAGTGACTTCTGAGAAAAATTTGTGTAGAATATTGTCTTCAGGATTACCATCCCATTGGAAATATTTGGAGATGGGCGGGGTGTGAAATTCTGGCCTCATTTAAGTCAGTGTCTATAATCCATTACTTAATGTTAACTACAGGATTTCAATCACCTGGAAGAAGTCCTGAATTCTGACATGAAAGAGATGGCCCATTATTGTAAAAGATGGAGACTTACACCTAGTATCAAAAAAGCAGTTTCCAGCTGCTTCCGTCTATACCAAAAAGGCTAGTAAACAGCTCAACATCTCCCTGAATGGACACAGGCTGGACAATAATCCCATCTATCTAGGTCAAGGGTTCGCAACCTGCGGCAGACGTGCCAAAGGCGGCACGTGAGCTGATTTTTAGTGGCACTCTGCTGCCGGCCAGGGTCCCGGCCGCCGGCCCCGCTCAGCCTGCTGTCGGCCCGGGTTCCGTCCATCCAGACCAGCAATGGGCTGAGCGGGGCCAGCGGCCAGGACCCCAGTCTGGCAGCGCAGGTGGCAGCCGGAACCCCAGACCGGCAGCGCGCTGAGCTGCTCAGCCCGCTGTCAGTCTGGGGTTCCAGACACCGGCCCCGGGTTCCAGCCACCAGCCCCGCTCAGCCCACTGCCAGTCTGGGGTTCCATCGGGGGGCCTCTGCAAATGTAAAATATATTACTGGCATGCAAAACCTTAAATTAATGAAGACTTGGCAAACCACTTCTCAAAGGTTGCCAATCCCTGATCCAGGTATTCTACTGGACCATGTCTTGACTTTTAATGAACATCTTACCAAGACCTCACTGACAACAGAAACAACCTGATCAGCAGATTGGCTGGTTCTATCTGGGAAGCTAATATGGAGACATTAATAAACTCTGGATTTGCCTTGTGTTCGCAGAATACTGCTCTCCAATGTGGCTCAGCTCTTTTCACAAAGGACAAGTAGACATTCAGCTGAATGAAACCATGCGTGTAATAGGTAGCACGAAACTGACCAACCTGGCCTGGCTGCCAGTCCTATTCAACATCACCCCTCTTGACGTCAGGTGACAAGTCATCTTGCACAATCTGTTCCTTAAGGTGCAAGACATGCCATGTCTACCCCGTTTACGGAAGTGTTTAATCCACCAAGCCACCATCTCAGCTCAAGGTACCTTGTTTGCACAGTTCCCATAAGGAACCTCAACATCAGATCCAGGTGGCAAGTCAGGTGGCAAGAACAAGCATAGCCAATGCCTACTCGTGACGGAGTCAACAGTCCCACCCCTTGGTTTTGATCTTCCACATCACCTTTGTGTAAAGCTCAAATCACTTTAGATGTGAAGTGATCTCTTGTGCTGCTAATGACTTTAAGTGGGGGCCTCTGTGACTTCTCCTTTGCCACTGTAGCTAGTTACAAGACGTGGGTCACATATTTGCTGGCTGCACCCACTGACAAAGGCTGCCTGGTTCCCTCATTGACTTGCATAATGCCTTTCCCTCAACCATTGAATCATAAAGACATTTAGACTGACACGCTTGACCTATGTAGATGCAATTTTATCTATGTCAAACACATACATGTAAAATCTGTGATACTTTCACTAAAGATAATGCTAGAACATGTACATTTTATAAAATTTCCCTATCTTTTTATTGAGAATATTTTCTAGGAAACCAAAAATCACACATGGTTTAACACCAATCTGTAACATTGTCAATTCACAGATTCATATTTCCAGTGAACTGAGGCCTGCCAAATGGAATGATTGCTATTGACTTCATTCTCAGCAAGATTGGTGTTGTTTATTTAGACTGTAAGCTCTTTAGGGTAGGATCTGTCTTTTAGTATGTGTTTGAACAGTGCCTAGCTCAGTGGGGTCCTGATCCTGGCACTCCCTTCCCATAGCCCCCTGGGTTGCAAACTTCAAGCTGGGCCTCTAAAAGATGCAGCACAGAACCTCAACCAATCTTAATTTATATTAGCTCAGAAAAATATATATTCTTAAGCAATTTTGTAATATGCAGATTAGTGCTCAGTTTCCCTTTCCACGATTTCAAAAGTTGTTACTTTCACAAATGCCAGGTTTGGGGAGGTTTTTGGTGAAGGGGTTAGATACAAGCTAGATTATTTTTTTTGGACCAACTTTGGTTTCTAATTTAAACTCGATTTGTGCCTGGATTGCCCTACATCTTATTTGATCATTAATAGAGCTTCCATTATATTCTATTAAATGTAAAACACCAGAAGACAAATTAATGAAGATTAAATTAGTTTCTCTCTGCTGGTCAGCATTTTGTTTTTGATCGCTGTTACAAGTAGGGTTGTGTGGTGATTTAAATTTGAAGTATCTGCCTCCATTGTACATGCTGACCTAGGTCTGTATACTATACATGTCCACTATAGGTGGACCTGGCAACTACTGTTAAAGATAAGGCTGAAAAATAGTTTCCAGCTTTTGACCTGATTCCACATGCTCAGAGATTAGTCCTGGGGGCATAACGTGCTATTGAGCACACACAGAATTCATGTCCCATGCAGAATTTAGTTTTCTCTGCAGAAAATACTTTCTGCTGGAGAAGTGCTCCAATTATGCCTGTCTCCCTGCTGTGGCACCAGAACAGAGAGCAGCCACTCCCAGGCGGGAGCAGCCCCAGCTGTGGATAGGGAAAAGAAGAGGCTGTGTTCCTCACAGCACTCTGCCCATGGGGCCAGATGAGGAGACACAGGATATGGGGGGATGGACAGTGTGGGGTCACAGAAGAGCTAGTCTGGGGGACAGACTGGAGCAGGGGCTGAATGGAAGGGGGTAGAGGGCCAAATTGGATTGGGGAGGAGAGGTGGCTGAGTGAGGACACAGGGACACATGGGGAGGCTCGTGCAGGGACACATAGGGACAGGGGATGCAGGAACCCATGGCGACAGAAGCAGATGTGCCTGGCTGAATGAGAGAGGCTAAGGGTCAGACAGGGTCTGCATGGGGGAGGCTTCCTAACAATCCCTTCCCCCCCAGTGAAAAAAGAACTGTTCCATACTGCTCCCACCCACACCCAACAACCCTCCAAGTTCACACCCAGGCTTCTTCCCAGCAATTCCCTCTACCTCCACTGCTGTGTTACCACCAGAGTGGATAAAAATCAATTATTTAAAAAAATCAATTTTATTTAAATCATAGGTTTTTTCCCTCAAAGCATTTTATCAAAAAATATCTAAAGATAGATACATTATAGCTCAAGTATATCTCATCATGGAATAGGGATTATAAATTCTAATTCTATAGTATGAGACAAAATATTCATGTAATGTCTAAGAAAAGTTTTGTAAATGAGTTCCAATAGCTCATGGATTAGGTACCCAATCTTATGGGATTCCAGGGGCTTCTGTATAGATTATTTACGTTAATCTTTCTATCTACCCACTGGGACTCAGTGTTCAGTCTAGAAGATACCGTCAAAGATGCTTAGTTTTGCAGGTCTCAAACTGTGGATTTGTGTCTCCAGAGATAACATACTCGTTAACAGCAAAATTGTTTTAAATATATAGAGGTGAGAAATAACAGACCTCAACCCTATTGTCCCTCTGCAAATTTGTGTACACAGAGTCAATCCCTTACCTCTCTCTACAAGTGCAAAGTTTCAAAAAGTTCAGTGAATAGAAGATTGTTGGAGGTGGAATGGATCTGGACAAGGAGAAGAAGTCTGGAGATAAATGTGAGAAGGGAGGGACAGGCAGGAGAAACAGAAATGAAACTGTTTGAGCAGCATATTCCAGAAGTCTTGAGGTCTTTCTGAGTGTAGCCTTCATTGATTTTGAGATCTTCCATACCATTTTCTCACAAAAATGGAAAACCTATAATGGCAGCAGGCCGTAAAAGAGACCCAGTTTGGGACTATTCTAATGAAGTTCCTCTTCCTGTAGGTAAGACAGGCATGCATGCAAAATGCAAACAGTGCAACAAAGAAATGCAAGGCCTGGTTTCCCAAATGAAACATCATGAGAAGTGTTCCTTCTCAGGATGAAGCTGCATTGAAGGTAACGAAAGGAACATGTCTGAACATGCAGGATCTTCAGGTTGGTAAACGTCTTTATTTCATACTTTTTTCTTAAGGACTGCCTGTCTTCCTTCTGAACTATTCTTGAATTCTCATGTTTGAACAAAAAATATAGTTGTTACTCTATGGTACTGTCATTTTAGATGCAGTTGTGATTAAAAAAAATAAATAGTTGACACAGGCAGATCTTCCTTTTACAATTTCACCTTTAAAGTAGTACTGCGTGTCAGTGAATGCAATGAGTAATACTAAATAAGCAGTATGGTATGTGGCAAATTGCTGGCACTACTTTGATGGGTCTCACACTTTCTCTTCTTGGGGAGGGTTCGGGCACCGTTTCTCGCCCCTGAACTGGGGTATTAACTGCCCCATTAGTGACCTAGAGAAGGGGAGTGGAGAGGGAGGGGCCCTAGGGATAGCAGTAAACCGCTTGAACTAGCAGTTCCTTCCCGTAGGCTACTTCCCTCTCCGGCCCTTCAGCTTGTGGGGCTTCCTGCCCTCCCTCTGCACAAACCAGGTGTCCCTTTACCTAGGGTCTTGGTCTTCTTAGCCCACTGCAGCACTTCTCCAAACTCTCCTCTGCTTCAACTCCTCCAAACTGCTCTCTGTTCCAACACCAGTCCACTCTGCTTCAACTCCTTCCCTTGTCTGATTGAAGCAGGGGGGTTTTATCAGGTGACTGGCTTCAGGTGCTCTAATCTATAGCAAACTTTCTTCCCTCTACAGGGAATAAGGCTCCCTTCTAACACTCTCCTGCTGCCCTCTGGCCATGCTGTATCACAGGTAATAATATTTAATTAACTGCATTGACTTATTTTGTTTAGGAGAATCCATCCTCAACATACAGGATTATGAAGACTATCCATCTTCAAGATCACCATCATTTTCTCTAGTTTGTTTCAGTCACATCATGTATGTCACATAGCCACAGTATATCACCTGTAGCAAAAAGGGAAAAAAAATCTCCATCATCCAGAAACAACCATAGATAAGTTTGTGATAAGAACCAGCAGATTACAAAAAGAGGTAATTGATGAGAATTTGTTTATGCAACAAACTCTCCTTTCTGTATTATTGAGAACCCACACTTCTCTAACATGGTTCAGTCATTAAGACCAGGATACAGTCCACCCAACAGAGCAGATGTCTCAGGCAAATTGCTGGATAAAGTGTATGAAAGAGAAATTGAGCAGTGTGCAAAAGGTCTAGAGGGCAAAATTGTTAACCCGAGTCTTGATGGGTGGAGCAATGTCCACAATGACCCTGTTATATGTGCTTGTGTGACAACAGAAGGGAATGTCTTCCTTACAAGAACAAATTGATACATCAGGAAATGCACACACAGCAGAATACTTACAAGAAAGTAGCAGTAAAAGCTATAACAAACTGTGGAAAAAAAAATTCAAATGTCTAGTATGCTGCTTGGACACAGACAATGCTGCAAACGTATCCAAGATAAGAAGAAATTATTTAGAAGAGAGTCCCAAGCGAACAACATACGGTTGCAGTGCTCATTTGATGCACCTCCTACCCAAAGACTTCAGTGTTCCAGAAATAAAGGCTAATGTTGTTGAAATTGCAAAATACTTCCATAACAACCACTTTGCAGCAGCTGCTCTGAAAAAAGTGGGAGGAACCAAGCTAACTCTCCCACAAGACGTGCGATGGAACTCAGCAGTGGACTGTTTTGAGCACTATATCAAGAACTGGCCTAATCTGATGAGTTTGTGAACAAAATCATGAAAAAAATAGATGACACTGTCACAGCCAAAGTTCTCAACATTGGGCTGAAGAGAAATGTTGAACACATGCCGAGTACCCTGAAGCCTATTTCTGTAGCCTTGAACAAAATAAACTTCATAGCAAAGGGTGAACCATTCAAGAAATATGTTTGCTGATGATATTTTAAAGAGTCACACCAGCAAACTGGTGGAAGTCACTTAAGCACTTGGATTCAGAGACTGAAGTGATAATCTCACTTTTAACAGCAGTAGCTTCTTCTGCCGGTGTAGAAAGAATATTTTTTTCCTTTGGACTAATTCATTCCAAATTGAGAAATCGAGCTTTCCTGCTTTTTCAGGTCCCAAATGATTTTCTTTTCCAGATTATGAACAAAAAGGAAAACGAAGGTGAAGACAACTGAGTTAGCTGCAGAAGCCAATATTTTAAGTTTCTCATGTTGACCTGGCTGACATAGTCGATCTTATTTTTGTTTTTTAAATATTTCATTTAACTATTTTAGTTAAACAATTTTAACAAAAACAAACCTGATTTTAAAAAAACTAGAATGTTTAACTAAATTCAAAAATTCATATGCTTGTTTTGTTAAAATACTGTATGTTTGCTGTTGAAGAAAAAAATCCAAAATACATAACATTGTTGTTTTAGTTAAATAAAGCAATTTAAATGTCTGTCTGGTAATGTTCTCCTCCTAATACAGTATGGCAAGAAAATCCTCCAAATATTAATGATTAACCTGTTAAAATGGAGATAGTTCACCTCCCATTGACTTCATAAATATCTGCTTCAATTACCTTTGGTAAATGAAATAACCAAACAATCATTCATTTTCTGATATAGCTCTAAAACTAATCTGAAAAGTTGTCAAAATAAATCACTTTAAAAATGTATAGTGTGTACCTTCTAAAAATGAAACCTACATCTCTCTCTGAGTTGTGAAGAATATGTATTAATGTTATAACAACTAACAAGAATGCACTTTTATGTAGAAATCCATGATTAAATTGAGTCTTCCTGACTTGTGATTTAAATCAAATTGATTTAAATCACATCCACCCTGGTTACTACTGATTCCCCAAGCCTGTGCACTGCTTCTGAGCGCTGCAGGACATTTCTGTATTGTCGTTTCAATGAATTATTATTCAAAGTTCTGTATTAATATGCCTACTAAGGAACCTATTTGTCAAAAAACATTTCTTGAATCTTTTTTATTGTCTGTATCAGGGCTTTGGAGCTGTGCTCTGGCTCCACTCCAGCTCCATGCAAAAACAAGGAGCTCCCCTGCTCCGTGGGCTCCACTCCAAAGCCCTGGTCTGTATTGTTACAGGCATACTTGCCGACAGGTATTTTGAAATAAATTATCAAAATAATTGAAACTGGTATGATTATATTGTTATTTTGACAAAAAATATGAAGAATTTTTAAAATATCATGTGCTGAATTTTTAATTTTTGGCACAGAATTCTCCCAGGAGTAAGATTTCCCTTTAGGATCAAAATTTTCCATGAGATGTCTTTGTCTGATGGATTATTTTAAAGAGTTGGAGCAAAATATCCAGGCCACTTTTGAACTATAAGAATTAAAACAAATTTATATTGTAAAAAAGGTATTCTGTTGATTTCAAAAATTGATAGGGACTACAATAAAAATGGCTGTTTGAAAATTGGCATTGACGCAGGGCTCACTGAATACAAGACATTCTTTCAGGGGAGAGGAATAAGTAGAGGTTGCCATTCACAGATCGCAAGGATTCCCTGAGGTCCACTTGGATTGTGGGGGCTCAGCGGGTTGTCCTGTGTCTCCCACAAGAGCTCCTGTGCGTCCTGCCCACTTGCAACACCCTAGCAGCACTGCAAGTACTCTTCCCTGTGTACTGCCACCTCTGAAATGCTCTCTTCTCCCTCCCAGGAGGTCACCATGGAATGAAAGGGACTTAATATAGCCCCAGGCTGTATTAAATGGCAAGTATTCTCCCTGGATTGGTAGAAGAGTGATGGGCACTCCCCACTTTCAATAGACAAGTTCATGTGGTATCCTCTGCAGATCTGTGGTCATAAATATGACACCTTAGTGATGGATTTTAGAACTAAGGAATTTACAAGCTCCCCTGGTAAAACTTACAACTGCCGCTGGCTGAATACTGCTATCATTGGGGCTTACAAATTCCAGAAGCGTAATAGATGAGTATTTTCTCTCTCTCCCTCTCATCCCTGCTTTATACAACACTCAGGAAATTAAAGAATAATCCACAGACGTGACATTAAGGTTACACAGCTAAGAGTAACAAAGAAAAAAATTAAGATTCCATCAGCAACATTAATTCTGCTGCATTGCACACATATAGGATTTTCTTTTCCTGGTTTTGATTAACCGTACAGATTATTACTGTACATTATCATGTACAATATTTCATAAAACATCCGAGATGTACAACCACCAATTTGGCATTATGGTTGGAACCTTACAGAAACTTATGCATTTCCTGCCTTTAGTATTGTTTTTTGTATTTATATACAGACTCTAAAGTGCCTGTAATGGGGTCTTTGATGTGCTGAGGAGCCCAGTGGTTAGCGTCCACTCAGTGGTGGGGCAGTGGAAGCCCGGACCTGCCCACTCCACCGAGCTCCGACCTAGGGCCCTGGGAAGGTCAGCAGCATTTGGCCACTGGGAGGGGTCCTCTGAGCTACCTTCCCTGGGTCACTTACCACTGCTTCCTTCCCTCAGCTTCCAGTCCCAGATAACGGAAAAGGAAATCAAACTACCAGCCCCAGCTGGGTTCCGCATACAGTCTTGTTCCTTCAGGGAGGCTTATCCAGCCCCTTTTGGCAGCAGCTTTCAGGGTAGGTCTGCACTCCTTCCTAGCCTCCCTCTTCTGAGCTGGGTTGCTCCCTTTTCAACCCTGTCTCCAGCTGGACCATGCTCTGCAAGATTCAAGGGACAAGGCTAGTTTGGCCCAGTATAGCCCTTTAACCCCTTCTATCCTAGTGGGGGGGGGGTGCTGTATGCCCCATGTAGTGAGGCAGGGTGGCCCTCCGAGGCCCCAGGGTGGGGAGGCCCCCAAACTGAGCCCTGATGGGCGGAACCAGGGCCTAGTTGCCCCTCCCCCAGGAAGTGGGTGGGAGGGGCAGGAAGTATAAAAGGCAGCCCAGAAAGCTCAGTAGGGAGGTAATCATCAGAGAGACCAGATGCCTTCTATGGCCTGCTGAGCTAGGAAGCGACAGAGGGTGCCAAGGGAGCAGAGGACTGGCCTAGGCCACCAGCTCATTCAGACCTGGAGGAAGCAGACAACTGGCACAGACCATTGTTAGACCTGACCCCAGAGGGAGATGATGACTGGCCCGGACCCACCAATAGACCAGACCCCCAAAGACTTGCTCGCAAGTCTTGGAAGCAGCCGTCAACCTTGACCCCTCCTCACAGCAACAGGTACACCAAGAAGGGGAGTATGGAAGTGGCCCAGGGGTAGCAGACCCCTGTCTGGCTGCAACGCTGACAGAGGGTGAGTCAGCGTGTTGCAGCATGGATCCCCGCTGACCCAGTGACAAAGCGCTTTGTCACTGCTAGGGCCCTGGGCTGGGATGCAGTAGAGTGGGTGGTCCTGCGTCCCCCTGCCACCCCTACCTGGAGGTGGCAGTCTCCCCTTCCCCAGGCCAGAAGCCTGAGCCTCAGACTCCTTGCTGTTCTGCCTGGATCCAGGGCCTGGGCTAATTGACTGTTCATTTGTTGCTCAGCCTGCACACAGGCCTGGGCCCCAGCTGCGAGCGGAGACTGCTTCATTCCCCATGGCGGTCGACGTGTCAGTGACGTGGGGTGGCCTCCCGAGGACCTGGAGTGGGAGGGTCTCTGCACTGAGTCATTACACCCCATCACAATGCCTATATGACACTGATTGGGTACATTACAAATACATACATAGGCTCATTAAGGGCCTGACTTAAACAAATGAATCACAGCAAATTCAGAAAAATGGACAAGCCACGTTCAGTGGACTTCATTTTTTCATGTTACACATACTTTTCGAAAAGTTACAATGTGTGTAAAATGCTTGGTGAGTTAATTCCATATCCTTGATTACAGGGAGTAATGCAATCTGCATCCTGCCTCACTCCTCTGATCTCAACCTCCCATCTGTCAACCCTCTTTGCTGGGATTATGTGCTCCATAGTCACAGTATTTGTTAATCAACCTCATAAGCTTTGTCTATAGCAGGAAAGTTATGCATTTCTGACCATGCATATCAGCAACTGATGTAGACCATGGTTTGACTGCAAGCATATCAAGAACAAACTGTAGTCAGCACAATTTATGATATTGGTAAAATGGTGCTCAGAGTTTATTCTGGTCTACACTATCAGTTAAACCAAATCCATCATCAGTTCAGCTGTACCCATTAACAGCAATCGGCAATTTTTCTAATGTAGTCTAACAAATGTATCCTGAAGGGATATACTCTGAATAAAATTCTGGTCCCAATGAAGCCAATGGGAATTTTGCCACAGAACTTGATAGAGCTAGGTTTTGCCCCACAACATATACCTGTTCATGGATCTGTCCAATATACTGCCCATGGTTACAGGTGGATCATTTACTCTGGAGACTTTAAGAGAGACTGCACTAGCTTGGGAAGAAGGGGGGGGGGGGTGTTCCCTCAAAAGTCCCTTGGGATCCTTCTGAATAACACACTAAGTAACTACCAGATAGTATAAATCAAAGTCTTAGCTAAGTGTAGAAAGGTATCATTGCATAGGTCTTATTTTTGTTGTATACATTCAATTTTGAACACACTGACTGGATTAAAACATGGATTGTGACTGCTACAGGTAAAATTACAAAACAAATTCCTTCCAAAGTCCATTTCAGATATTCAGAGTTTCAGGAACCATTAATCTTTGGCTGTTGATTAATACTTTTGGAGAGTGGTGGTGTTCTAGAAATAAGAGGGTACAAAAACATTTCTCATAACAATCTGATTTTATTTGTAGGAGTAATTCTTCAAAGTAAAGAGTCAAGCTTGACATGTAAATGATACTAAAGGAGTAATTTAGCTGTGCTAAATTTGAAAAAGAAGGTTTTAAAATAAAATGACCTTTTAAAGAAGAAAGATTTAATATGCATTGTACACAATTGCATTAAGATGAATTCAGGGTGTATACATGATCAGATACTAAACTGCACAGATGCTAGATTAAATTATATTAACATTCAACTACAGAGGTGGGAAGAGATTAGAAATCTAAGTGATTTATCAGCTTTGGAGCAATAACTTGTGAACCATATTAGCTTCTAAATTTCCCCAGCTTCTTCAACTCCAGTTTACAGCATTCTTCTAGCTCTGAGCCAATTAGCTCTGGAGCAAGGAGCAAACAAGCTCTGCTAGCAAAACCCACAGAGCTTTTAAACTGCACCAGCCAAACAGTACCAAATTGATTTCTCCTTTTTTTTTCCCCCTTACAAAAAACAAGGGAATTAAATGTAAAAATCTATATCAATCCAGCATCAAGGCTACAAGTTAATGGAGCAATTGTGGAAGTTAAGATTTAACACACAACCATAATACTGCTCCTCTGTGAATAAGTATTATTTTACAGAATGTATCATGTTATCTTACAAATACTTATACATACAAGGTTAATTTTAAAAATGTATTAGAGAAACAGTACGATCATAGCATTCAAATCTAATAATTCATATAAGAAGCAGAAATAAGACTGCAAGTTCAAACTTCAGCTTTTGCCTTTTTTGGTTTGAATGTATAACATCTACCATCCAAGGTTCTCAAAGCACTTCACAAATATTCCCTAACTTATCTTCCAAGCAGGTAGTTAAGAATTATCTGCATTTCACAGAAGGGAAACGACAACACAAAGATTAAATGACTTACCCAAGGTCAAACAGCAAGTCATTGGCAGACATGAGATCAGAATTCAGTTACTGAAATACATCACCAGTTTTAGAGCCTTTCAGGAGCCAAAATTTGTACTAGTTTTTGAAATACAGTTTTCTTTACTCAGGTTGTGACAATGCATCTTCTAAAGTTGCTACGGGAAGCCAAACCAATAAAATGATTTTCAAGTCTGTTTCCTCCATGCCCCAATTTTCAGCAGCTTCTAAGAGCTAATAGTAAGAATAAGCATGTTTCTGCTTGAAAAAGCTGGTTTCCAAATAGCATCTATGGCTTTTATGCCACTACAAAGTTCTGTATTTAAAAATAAAACAAAGGTAGAAAAAATATCAAATCATAAATAAAAAGACAATCTCTTCCTATAGATATTAATAGAAATGTAGTGTGATTAACAAGCTCCAGGTAATTGTTTTAACTGTATAATAATTAGAAATGAATCAGACACAACATTCAGATGCAGATCTGGATCCAAACTCCACCAAAGTTCTTTTGGTTGGTAAGAGTAGGCATTTCAGATGTACTGCTCTGGTTCTCTCCTCTGAAAATAAAATATACCTAATTCCCATGTTAAGGGCCACAGTAAATCATAACTATAATAGGCAGCAGAAATTACTGAGAGCAGTTAAGTCAATATTATTGCAGTAATAAAAATATTTCTTCTATTCAGATCACTAATAGTGGGGGCATAAATCAAAATGTATTTCTCTTTATAAAAGTTGACTTCATTACTAGGTATAGTAACTTTCATGGTGATCTCACAAAATCCTTTGTGAATTTTAAAAAAAAAATGTAATTTCATAGTACTTACTGGAAATATACATTGCTGTGATTAGAAATACAGTTTTGCTAAAAATGTGAAATTCAAAGGTCTTCAAAATTAGCACTTTCCCACTCAAATCAGTCAACTAAAATGTAGTTTGAGACAAATATTTAGATCCAGACCCTGAAACATAGCACTGAAGATTTGAGACAAGGTAAACTGATTCATGACATCTATTTCCATTATATCCCTTTTTTGTATTTTTTAAACCTCCTTTCAAAAGGCATTATCTGAATTGCCCTAATCTGAAAACAGCAACAATAAGTGTAGCAAATACTTGACAATGAAGATGTAAAGCCTCTAAAAACCTGTTACCTTAGTAACCATGAGAATGTAGATGAATAAGAATACACAGACTATCTGGACATCATTTCAGATTCCATGGGGTTTGGGTTGAAATACAGTCAGCTTTCATTAGCTTTTTGTTTTTCCCAGTAGGTCCTTGGACTTTGAAACAAAACCTGAATGACCGCTATGAGCAATTCTAGCCTCACTCCTGATTAGCCATGCCAAACAGAACAGCTCTCTCCAGTGTAAACTTCCCAGGCATTTGCACCCAACATGTCCTGAAATGAACATGATTTGAGTTCTTCTACCCTAAATTATATCACTAAAATACAGTGTCTTTAAATTAGAAGAAAACAAGGCCACACTCTGCTGGGATTTACAACAAGTTCACTTTTAATTCATAATTCTAGTCATATACATTCACAAATTTTATATATAGGTGTGTGTGTGTATATACACACACCCCTATAGCCATCCAAAACAATTTTTCAATCTAAACTAAGTTTTCATCTAGAAAGATGACTATTAGAAAAAAAAGTTAAAACTAAAAGGTAGCAGCAATTGTAGGGAAAAACATACCCTTTTACCAGAGACCAATTCTGATGCCAGGCACAAGGTGACCCATTAGATAATCTTACCATATAATGGACCTGGAAAAGCCCTGATGTTAAGGAATCTGTAATGGAGCAGCAAAGACAAGTGAGACATCAGCTTCACCTCTCCCTACATTCACCTCAACATAGTCTTCCAGATCTTGGGTCTGATTCTCTGCTTAGTTATACATTCTGCAGTCTTATACCTGTGCAAAGTGAATACAAAGTAGACATAAAATTCTACCAAATCAAGTTTCCACTCATTGGTGATACCATTTTACACCCACTTTGCACTCTAAGACAGATTCTCCTCTTGTAGCAGTGTAACCTTATTGACTTAATAAAGTACCCCTAATCTACATTATCAGACCCAGTTTGAACAGGTATCAATGACCACACAAGGTACAAGGCAAAAAAGAATCCAGCCTCTTAGAAGATATTTCACCAAATAAGCCCTGACCTTTGCAAATTCTGAGTGGGATCCGTAAGGGAAACTGTCACCCATCGTCAAGTTAATTTTCTTAATTAAATGTGGCAGAGTTGAAATTGTGAATTTTCCATTCACAAATGTGTTATAGCTATAGGTAAGGGAGTACTTGTAACACTTGTTCAGAAGTATGCTCTTACAATATAGCACCTGCATATATATAATAGGACATACTATTGGACACACAATGTCCAGCCATTTACAAAGTAAATCAAGACTATATGGAGGAAGGACATCTTGTGTTGAAGACAGTGGTTTGAGACTCAGAAGATCTGGGTTGAATTTCCAGTTGAGCCATAGACTTTGACCTTGAGCAAGTCATGTAAACTCTCTGTGCCTCAGTTCTTGGTTTTTAAAAGAGGGCTAACACTACTTTCCTACATCACAGTGGTTATCAGGATAAATCCATAAATTCTTGATGGGCACACAGACTACAGTGAGGGTACAATATAAGAACCTACACAGATATGCATATGAATGTCAAATATAAATTTACAATTAAAGACAGAATAGTGTCCATACTTAAAGGATACTAGTCATTTGAATGCATCAAGTTTACATAGGCTTCCATGCTGCATAATCTGAAACTAACAAACACCCATGCATATACAAAGGTTTGCCTGGGATTTAGCATTGCAATTCCTGCTTTGATAGAAGTTGTGCGAGCCATTTTAGCTATGCAATTTTAAACATGTAAGGGCAACTGCTTTAAAAAGTTACAGTAACTCTAAAAGATTAAATGCTTCCATGTGATCAGATTGAATTAAAGGCCTGATATAACTTCCACTAAAGTCAACGGCAGTTCTGCCATTGATTTCAAATTGAACTGCATCAGGACCAAACTTAGGACAGCATTAAAAAAAAAAAAAAAAACTGGGCCAGATCACCCCAACCATGGGAAACACTGAGTAGGAGAGAAAATAAAGGGAAAAAAACAGATTTTTCCCCACCCTTCATCTAATGAGCAAGGGTTCTGCCCAACCCCCAGAGATCTGCAAGAGGCCAAAGCTATCTGCACTAGCCCTGGGGCCTTCTACCAACCCCTGACTCCAGGGCAGAGAGGCCCACTGGAATAGCCCATGAAGGGAAGTTTCAATGCTTTGGGGAGGCATGAAACAGTTACTGAAGCCTGAGTCTGCATTAACGTTTTTGCAAAATCCCCACACACTGAGAGGTAGGAAAGAAGAAAAAGGGAACATGTATTCCCTGGCCTTCCCCCTTGGTGCATTCCTGGAAGCAAGAAGCTCCCCCTTTGGAGGTCTTGGACTGGGGAAGGGACACAGGGAGAAGGAACACACACGTGCACGCCAACACCTTTCCTTTATAGCCAGAGTCCCCTTCAGGCCCAGCGCTAGGGGCACAATCTGGCCCTTTGTGATAAAAATAAGGTATTTTAAAATAACCCGATCAGAGTTCAGATCTACCCAGAACACCACCTTCAAACAAACAGCTGAGATAATCAAGGAGAGAGATTTTTTTTGATAATGCTAAATAAGTGCACAGGCAAACGTTTCAACTATCCTTAAGAACTTCTATTTATTTGAAAACATAGTGGAGGGAAACATTCTTCAATACTAAATTCAATCGACTTGTCATATCCCATTTTTGTATTGATCTTAGCCATTCCCCAAAATTTAAAAAGAATCAGCAATTTGGCTAAATTTAAAAACAAAGAGGCCACCGATAGTGACCTCAAAAGAACAAAAAACATTTAGTGGGTCTGTTTTGTGCTGCCACAAACCAGTGCAATGTCACCAACAGTACCCTTATCTGTAAAGGGTAACAATCAATTGTTTGACAGAAACAAAGGACAGCTCAACAGGAAATCAACCAATGCAGGACAGATGGTCACTGATTCAAGTTTCACCCCTCCCCACTCCAAAAATAGGCTTAAGAGGCATTTTCTGTTACCAAGCAACAGTCCAAAGGAAGGCATAAATCTTTTACTACGTGTTATTCCTCCTCCCACCTCCAATATACATAGATTAAACTATTAGAATATATATATGTACCAAAAATATTTGTTTAAATGGATAAGTAGCAGGCTCTCTTTTTTTTGTTATTTTAAATGAGATCAAGCTGATGTGCATCCCCTAGCCAGTCAAGTATTTCCTACATTACTAGACAAGCATCCTACTACCAAAGTACCTTTGAATTACAAAATTCTTAAGTGATATACTAATACAATGTTAGTAAATGAACTGCATTGTGGTCAACTACTGTTTTAATAAAATCCTAATGGTTTCAGGAGTCTCAGTCATTTTTATGTATGACTTGACATGACTCTGATCCCACACTTATAGGACCCTCATTTATCTTTCCCCTCCTCCCAAAAAAGTCAAAGATGACATTTGTTTATAAAGACTTGCTAAAAATTACATTAATCCACAACTCCACACCAGCAATTTTGTCCTTACAATATAAAAACAGTGTTTTACTTGATTCAAAGTATAGTTGATATGTCTTAGAAATCATCTATTTTCACTGAACTCAAACAGAAAACCGGAACTAAGCATTACTTATAAAGCCTTCACATTTACAATTTATTCCATTTGGATGTAAGGCAAATGGCTCCTATATGTCTGCAACCTGCAATGATCCAAAATACAGATATTTTTCAGGGGGAAAGCAGAAGGGAGTTTGAAAAATACCAACATCACTTCTCTGCTCAGCCTCAGGGGAAAAAAAAAAAAAATGAAGGGACCAAGTGTGTTTCTGTGAGGAGAGACTGGAGGAGGGCAGGGGATGGGGGAGGGAGGCTGGGGTGTAAAAAACAATGGCTCTGAAATTCAGATTAGGATCAAGAAAGAACAAACCAGTTTGTTTGACCCCCATATCATACAAACTGGTAATGAAAGGGCTAGCCACAAAAGAGATGTAGTTAAATTTAAGCATACAAAGAGTAATCTGCAATAAAAGATTTACAATTATGGCCCCCACAAAAATTAAAAGGAAAAATACCAGTTTGCCAACTGGGTAATCATCCTTTAAAAGTGTGGACCTCTGGATTACCACTGACACACACTTAGACTACTAAAACATATGGCCACATAAAAAAACAGGGCCGGGGGTGGGGAAGAAAGGTTGTGACAGCATGTGGTCTGCAAATGCTTTATTTACTTGCTCATCAACTGCTGCTTGCCTGCCAAACCATTTCTGAAGACCTGATGCTGGAAACAATACATCTTATTTTCAGAACGGATTTAATAAAATCTCTTAAAAATGAGCTAGATACTTGTAGAGCAACAAACGTAGGTAAACTGAGTCAGAGACATGTGCTATTTGACAACAGCCTGTGAAGAGCCGCGGACATTAAAATCCATTTGACTGAGAAAGTATGTTGGTCAAGACATTGGATGGGCTCTATTTTTCAGCTACTGCAACACAATCTCTGAAAAACTAGAGACAGCACAACAGATACATATTTAGGTCCCTTTAAAATTAATGGGAGTTTTGGATGCACAGGATCAAGCCCCTTAAGGCCAAATTTATTGTCCTGAATGGGACTGCATGGGTGTAAAACAACAGCAGGATTTGACTCTTGTCTCATTCAAAGTTCAGGAGCTTAAGAGTGCAGCACCGTAGCATCTGCACTAACCCAAGTCCAGGGTCCTGAAGGGAGGCTGGAAACAAGAACTCTGAAGCTCAGTGATAAGAATAATAATAATATCTAGCTCATACTTCGCACTTCTCATGTGTGATTCTAAAATCAGTTTACATAGAAGGTCAGTATCATTATCCCCGTTTTACAGATCTGAGAAACTGAGACACAAGGAGATGAAGTGACTTGCCCATCCATTGTCACAAAGCATGCTCACAGCTGCATCAGGAATACAACCCAAGTCTCCCAAGCGCCAGTTTGGTGCTCTCACCGCTAGGCCACACTGTCTACCCAAAGTGAATCAAATTGGTAAGGAATGTAGATCAACGAAGGACATGACCAACACATTCCATAACCTTTGATTTTATTTCTTTACAGTTAATAATCTTAAAAAGAAAAGGAGTACTAGTGGCACCTTAGACTAACCAATTTATCTGAGCATGAGCTTTCGTGAGCTACAGCTCACTTCATCGGAAGTACTAGTACTACCACTAGTCCTCCTCTTCTTTTTGCGAATACAGATTAACACGGCTGCTACTCTGAAACCTTTAATAATCTCGTAATTGAAGGCTGTTTCTTTACTGACATTCCTCTCTCTCCATCATGCAGACATTCGTTATTCACAAACACAAAGATGTATACACTGGGGTTTTTTTTAAATGTAAAAACAAACAAATACTAGACAAGTTATTAATATGTTTGCACAATTTAACTAAGTTAAATTATAGGCATATTAACTTCAACGATTTATTTTAACACCAATGTAATTAAATAGTTTGAAATGTATTCCTGAAACCTGATTGTCACCAGTGCATCTGTTCCCTTCATATCCTGCTGTGTAAGCCATAACATGAAATAATTACATTTTAAGTTAGTTTTACTTGTGCTTTTACTGTAGATCTGAAACAGGGAAACAGTAAATGAAAAAAATTAGCTATTCCTAGAATTTTTTCACTTTAGCATGTCAAAGCTATTTACTTCTATATACCTAGGACAAATAGAAAATGACTTGGTCCAAATGAAAATCCACTGTCTGAGCTAAAAGTCTCCAGATACATTTACATTTAAATGTATCACCACACACAAAGTAGCAGTAATATCAAAGCCACACAATTTTTCCAAACTACATTTACTCCAACTCCCCATCTATGCTGGCACTGAAACAATGTTTCCAAACAGTTTTAAAAAAAAAAAAAAGTTCCTGTTAGCAAGGATTAAACAGTTTGCTCGTTTGGTCTAGATCATACATAACTATTTTAGAAACCCAGGTCCCTTGACCTGGTTTAAGGTATTTGGCATCATTTGACCTTCTACCCTAAACTAGGAAATTCTTCAGGGAAATAAACTGAAACCCTGAATTGATCCAAACTGATCCTAGCCAGATTCCCATCGTGATTGCCAAACAGCAGATCATCATCCAACCAAGCCTAGAACACAAGATTGTGAATTGGTTATATCTTGTCTACTCTGGCGAGGTGAACCATTTTTAAATTGTTATCTTAAAAAATAGCTCCACTGAAAATGTTTCAGCCATAGCAGAGATGAAGTCTAAATGTCAGCCTGAAGTGCAAAATTCAAGACCCTGAAGAGTTCCAAGGTATCAAGAAAAGGTCATGTTTAAAAAAGGAGAAAGGGGAGAAGAGGCAAAAAAAAAAAGGGGGAATTGCTCATTATTTAAAAATTCTATTAAGTAAAAATGCAAATGTCTACAAAAAAGTATAGAAAAGATTACTAAATGTCTTGTCTATATCTGGAATTCAGCTATAGGTTGCCAATAACCAATGTACTGTACTGGTGCAAACCCCAAATATTGGCAAGGAAAGCCATGTCAGTTAAACCTCACTAGAACACAAACATATTGTTTCCAATATCCTCTAAAAAGGAGAGATCTGCCTGAGCTCTTTCCTAATCTGTTTGTTGCCAGCCTATTCCCAGAAAGCGCAGTTCTTTGTATTTCTCCACATTTCTTTTTCTCTGGCATTTATTATTATAATATCAGAACAGCAATATTAATGGATTTATTCTCATATCCCTGCAAGATGAAGAACAGAAGTACAGAGAGATTAAGTGATTTGCCTAAGGTGACACAGGCAGTCTGTACCAGAACCAGGAACAGAACCCAAGTTCCAATCAAGTGTCTTTACGGAAAGTCTATCCTTCTCATGAGCAACATGACCGCCTCACAGTGTAGGTGGCATATAGAAGTAAGGAGCATTAAGGGTAGGAGCATTTTCATGAGAGCATCCTTGTGGAGTGCCTGTCCCCTCCATACACTGTCCCAGACCACACTTTTCTTGCCCTTTTCGGGTGGAGTTACAGCTGTAACAGTTCTTCTCAATGCATTATTAACTTGCCAGGGAACTTCCCAAAACAGAGTTTCTCAGTGAACATGGCATCTAGTACGGCTGATTTTCCGATTCTTCCTCCTCTGTCTGGCCACATATGCCAATTTTTCATGGAGACTCAACCACATGTTGTTCATGAAGAGGATTATTTACTCATTTGGAGCAAGGGGAAAAGTATCCATCAACATTTGCCCATTTTCCCACCAGGTGTACAGCATCTTATTACAGCACAAGCAGAAGCTAGAGCTAAATTGCCGCCCACACATCACATCACCACATGAGCAAACCATATAAATATACCCTGAAGATGAAAACCAAGCATACACATACAATTCAGTCATTACAAGTGTATACTGATGTATGTAGTCTAGATTATATAGGATACAAGAGGAAAGACTACATAAACATTTTTCTAATATTTAGATTTGTACAAGTCATCTTTAGCCAAGCGGTACTGCAAGCTGCATATCAGAGTCCTTTCAAGGAATTCTCTCGTGTTACAATTTCCCTATCACTTTGTTTTATTAAAGAAAAAAATCCTGCTAAGAGACACAGATGCCTATACTGAGTAACAATGTAATCTTATTTCTGTAACTCACGTTCCTCCTTCCCAGTCCAGATGTATACATCAGCCTCACTTGTTTGTCAAGTCCACCAAGTAGATTGTTTGCTCTGGAGCAGGGAACCATCTGTGTTTACTGTACAATGCACAGTACACCTCTGGGCACTTTAAATTATGAAATAATAAATTACTGCAGAGTTTATGTTCCAAAACATGGAATTTTTCTTTTTGAATCACTAGGAATAGGACTGCAGCTGGACAACCTCCTGCCACAGAAATAATTAACCACTGGAATAATTTACCAAGGATTTAAGGTAGATTCTTCATCACTGGCAATTTTTAATCAAGATTGGATGTGTGTCTAAAATACATGCTCTAAGGGTTATTTTGGGGGTGTCAAATGGCCTATGTTGTACAGGAGGTCAAACTAGATGACCACAATGATGGCGATCAAACCTTTAATCTTTGTGCAGCAGAAGATCCCTTTTAGTTGGGGCAATATCCAGAAACAAAGGTGCAGCAGCCTCTAAACACTATACCACCAGCTCCCAAAACTGGTAGCTGGAAGGGAACTTTAGGACCTTGATGGTATCACCCGAGCTAGTCTCACAGTTGTACAGTAATTATATTTATGTAAAAACAAAAACTACACCTATTAAGTTACCAAACAAAAACAACTTCCTCTCCCTAAAATTAAGTTAATTACATAGCTAAACCATCAGCCCTCAGCCTCTAGGAAAAGATGGATCTTCTATCATACCCTAAAGGGCAACAGACTCCAGGTTCTATCAGGCTAGCAGGAGAAATTCCAAAGTTGACGACAGTCCATCAGAAATGCCCTACCACAAGGCCTTCAAATATACACAGTGCTAGAGAATGCCTCAGCCACCCCTGAGTAACAAACATACAGGCAGAGAAGTCATCTCTTAAGTAGCCAAACCAAATCCTATAGGTCTTTATAAAAATAAATATTAACAGCCTGAATCACACTCAGAATCCATTAGGAAGCTGGTGCCATCCTTGGAGACCTGGTGTAATAGGTGTAAAAAGGTATACAAGGTTCAAAAGGTGCCACCTTTGGAGAACTGGTGTAATAAGTTTCAGGTGACTGGCACTGCCAAGGAACCCACATATGAATTCTGAGCAAAAAGACACAGAAAGCACTAACAAAATGTTCCATTACAACTTATATAGCTAAACTAATTTAAAACAGCCATCCATATAAGTGACTTTTTTACAACTTTCACACTGTTCATTCTAGCTAAAGCCTAATCTTTAAGAGCAATAAGATCTACGGCTCAGCTTTTGTTATTAAAAAGTAAACAACATCCTCTCAATGCATTTCACACCACAGTTACATTGCAGAATTAAATTTCACTTCACATCAAAGGGCCCTGATCATATATACTACTCACACAATTGTTCTTAAAGAAAACCACTAAAGGTGAAGCACATGCTACAGTTGGGGGTTGAATTTGTGTGTCTTTATTCAATATCCTTACAGAGCTAAAGTCACTGAAGGCTTGTTCATGGAACCACTATGACTGATGTCTAATATGCTCTCATGTAACAGTATTTTAAGTCTACCCACACTGTTTTGCTGTTGATTTTATATCTGCTTCCAAAAACTCTTATGGCTCTACAATGGCTGACATGGAGAATATTAAATGAAGGCTTTTGTCACATCTTGTCACAGTGACTCAGAAAAACCCCAAAAAGTCCTAGCACTGTTGATTTATTTTCACAATATATAGAGCTTAAAATCTTGTGTCTTTCACAACAGTAGCCATTTATCATAAGTTTAAATATGCCAAATGATTGAATTAACAGTGTTTAAAATACCTACATAGTATCTAAGCCCTTGAGAGCAGGCACAAATTCTATTAAATCTTTATGAAGTGCCATGAAAAGTTTGGGTGCTATATATTAGTTGATAATATATTTAAAACAAAAAATCCACTTACCTGATCCCTTTATGATCCAGCATGTCCCAAAAAGAGTTTCATGGAAGCCAGGACATCACAGCATTACACAATAAAACAGGAACCAGCTGCCATGACTTCAGGAGATACCCAAAACAATAACTACATTTTAGAATCACTTATTATATAATGAACCATCTTCCTTTTCACTATTGACATACCATGTAAAAATCCTTCATCCTTGCAGATCATCTTAAAAAATTACAAATGTATTTGGACCAGGAGGTCCTTAAAGCTGAGTAATAAAAGCTTCAAGTTCTTTGAAAAGGGAAGAGACATTGTAGCGGGGGCTAAAACTGGAAGAGTGGGTTTCTACTGACACTAGAATTATGAAGAACCTAATGCCTTCATTAGTTTGATGATGGTACATTTTATGCAAGAGTCACATTTTATACACACACACACTCACATTAAATGTGCTAAAAATAAAGTTCTCAATTAAGACTTTACAGCTTCCTAATAAAGCAACATTCTTTTCTGCATGATTAACTCTTAATATAAAGGTTTCCTGAATTGATAAAAGATATTTGTTGTAACCACCCCTTCTTCATATATTTTCAAGACACAGATGATTATCTAGTCTCACCTCTTGCATGACAAGCGACACAGAAACTTGTCCAAAAATTTCTGCATCAACCCCATAACTTCTATTTAAATTATGGTATATATTTTAGAAAGGCATCCAGTCTTAGAGACTTCGAGGTGAGGGAGAATTCCCTACATCCCTAGATAAATTGTTCCAGTGGTTAATTATTGCTATGTTAAAAAAAGTCCTGTATTTCTAGTCTGAATTTGTCTATCTGCAACCATTGGACCTCATTATGCCTTTTTTTCTGCTACACTGAGGAACCATCTACTATCAGAAATCTCTTCCCCGTGTAGGTACTTGTAGACTATGACCAAGACACTTTAATCTTCTCTTGGATAAACAGATTGAGCTTCTTAAGTCTCTCACAGTAAGGCACATTTTCCAGACTTCAAATCATTTTTGCAGCTCTTTCTTAACCTTCTCCAATTTCTCAACATCTTTTTTAAGGGTCAACATCACAACTAGACACAGTATTCCAGTAATGGTTCCACTAATGCCAAATTCAGAGGTAACACCAACTCCATAATCCTAACTTGATATTTCCCTGTTTATACATTCAACAATCGCACCAAACAGGACAGAATGCCCAGAATGATGCTGTAGTTATCTACCATTACCTTAAGATCTTTTCAGTGTTGCTGCACTCTAGGATATTGTCACTCATTTTGTAAGTGTAACCGGCATCCTTTATGCTTACATGTGTGACCTTCCATTTGCCCATATTAAAATGCATGTTGTTCAAATGAATCCACCTTACCAAGCCATCCAGATTGTTCTGTATAACTGATGTGTCCCCATCATTTTTGAGACCTCATCAATTTGTATCATCTGCAGATTTTATCAATAATGATTTTAATATTTTCTTCATTGATAAAGATATTGAATAGCATTGGGTCAAGAACACCAGAACCACCACTACAGAACTAATCTCCATTTAGAGTCAGTTTTTGCAATCAGTTAACGAGTTTTTAATCCACTTAATATGGGCGACACAGACTTTGTATAAAGCTATGAACACATCCTTGTTCGAATCACATTTTGTTCACTGAAATCTACTGTATCTAGATTTTATTATGGCACCAAAAATAACCCCAAAATTTTCCCACATGAAAAATCTATATGAACTTCTTACAATATCAGCATTAAATTATTTGTGTTTATTCCATCAGTATTTCTCTCATTAGTTTACGATCCTGTTCAGTGGAGTTTGGGGTGTGTTAAGAGTGCTGAAGTCAAGAGGAGTTTGAGGTGTGCAAAAATGTATATTAAGGGCCTGAACTTGCATGTAAAATACAGTATTAACTATTACCATTTTTCTCTCTCAAAAAAGCTGTCTTTAACAAAGGTTATACTAGGCATGTATTGTTATTCATACCAGAGACATTCTTTTCAGAGCATTTGTAAAGGAAAGTTCTGAGAAAATAAGATTTTTCAAAACCTGCACTGCACAAATACAATTGTTCCATTTTACTGAGACAGTGAAAGTTTGTTGTCATTTTACCTTTTGTTAATGTAACATGACTATACAAATGACTTCAGAATATTAGAACTATTTTAATTGCTTGTTAATATCTAATAAGGTGAAGTTCACAGCACTAAGCCCACAAAGGATATCCTTGTCAACATGTGAAGGCCTACTCCTGTCTTTCCATTTGTTAGCTGTACTTCACAAACAGTTCTCTTTTCCAGGCTTATCTTCTATAAACAACTGAAAATGTCTCTTCTAAACTCAACCACCTATTATGTAAGAGAGAGTTGGTGCAAGAGTATGCAAAACTGTAAGTCCTGAAGGGGCCATATCTTCTAAAGTCAACCACCTAATACATAAGAGGGATGATGGTGCAAAAGTATGCAAAATTTGTTTAAAGTCTTGAAGGGGCTATATAGTTTAAGGTGTAAAACCAAAGCTCTGATACACTTTCAGATTAAAGATTTCATGACACTTTTCACAGGAGTAAAGATGTGATTTCCTGGCATCTTGCCCAAGTTCCAGGTTTTGTCAATTACCTATCCAAATGCCCCCTGTTGTTTCAATTAGACATGGTATTCTTCTTCACTTCCCATCTTGAATTACTGTGGACTGTTGCTAAGCCTGGTTAACAGCTGCCACATTTCACCCAGAGTTGGCTGCATTTCAGTGGTTGATGAAACAATTAGAAACAGAACATACACATAGAACATAAAAGCACTTTAGCATCTTTTGGAATGAAAGATGCTACACAAGAGAGGCACACTACTCAAACTTAAATTTTTATTTTCATCCAGGTTAGATAACAAAGGTCCTTGTACCGTATTAAAGTGTCCTGAAAATATGTAACGGAATTATGGGGAAAGACCCATTAGATTTTCTTGTTTATCCCACTACTAATTGGTGAACTGTTTCCTACAGTTTATCCTTGAGTACTATTTCAGTCTAGTTTTAGATGACTCAGCAACTGTGTGCACAGTATTACAGTTGTCTCAACAAGAAATCTCCCACACACACACACACACATATATATTTAGCCTAAAAAAATATTTTGCTCACTGTTATCCCATAACTCCTAGACATAGCTGTTTGAATTATGCTAAACAATTCTTCTCCTTCCTTGTGTTTACAAAGTGCAGCAACCCTGAACTTTCAAGGACCAGGGCTAATATTTATGGTTTTAAGAGAACTTTGAACTAGCCCTGATTTGGGGTGTGTTTTGAATTTATGCAGACATTTCACATAGCTATACTATCATCCCTTTCTTCCATGGTATAATGCCTCTGCACACGATAATAAAAAACATCACATTTTTAACCATATCATAATACAAGCTCAATATTCAACTTGTCCATTATCTCCCAGCTCTCTCAATATTCCCTCTTGGAATACAGCATACACATACTGCACTTGCAATTTACACCTGGGCTAGATTCACAAAGGAACTTAGGCGTGGTTACCTGGAACATTGCTATGCCTTTTAGGTGCCTAGAAAAATCAGTGGGATGCACAGTCCTGGGCTAGGCATCTAGCCTCCCTATGTAATGAATGGAGAGGGACAAAGGCCTCAAAATGGGATTCACAAAAGCCAGCACCCTAGGCAACTCCTCACCAAAACTAGCCAATGGGAGGTGCCAAACTGAGGGGCTTGTGCTAAACCCTTCCTCTCTCTCTGAAATAGGTACCAAAATCCAAGCTGCAGAGAGGCACCTTCTTCTGCTTGGGATTCTTATCTGGAAACCGTGTCTTGGCATTGGGCACCTACCTAGTTTCAGCATGAAGCCAGGAGCAAAGGAGGAAACCACCTCCCTTATAACTTTTAGCCCAGTGGTAGGGTAGTCACCTGTGATGTGGGAGAACTCCAGTTCAAATCCACCCTCAAGCCAAAGAGGAGAAGGGATATGAACAGGGATCTACCACCTCTCAGGTGAGTGCCCTAATCACCGGGTTATGGGATATTGTGACATGGGGTTCCCCCAGTTTCTCCTATTGAAGCTGTTCCATGGTGGGTAAATAGTTAAGAAAAGTCATTGGAGCCAGGGGACTGGACCCTGGATCTCCCACCTCCCAAGTGACTGATCTAACCACCAGGTTATATAGCCATTCTTATGCTTGCTCACGCGCGCGCTCGCTCTCTCTCTCTCTCTCTCTCTCTCTCTGGCATAATGATTCTTTCACTGTTTATTCACAATGCAACCCCTTCAAACACATCAAAAGATCCCATATCCCAGTTAGGGCACTCACCTGAGAGGTAACAAATCCCTTCCCCCTCTTATGTAGGTCTCAGCCATCTCCCACATGAGTACCCTAACCACTGGGCTAAAAGCCCAGTGAGTGTGCTATTCCTCCATTTTGTGCAAGCCCACATATAAGGACCCAATCCAGTAGGCAAGCTCAGAGCAAACCAACTGGACTGGGCCCCACAGGCAAGTCCGGCAGACAAACCCTTATTTTTCCCCCATTTGTGCATCCGTCTGGGGCTTAGGTGTCCAGATGCCCAGCAGGGGTTGAAACACGCATGCTCAGAGGCAAAAGTTTACCTGAAAAATTGAGGTGCCAAGTGAGTTTACATGCCTACAATGCTGGATAGCAGTGGTGTGGAGGTTTTTTAGATCTCAGTGAAACCTGATTCTGGGATTTAGGCACATAAAGTGGCAGCTAGGCACCTAAGTCCTTTTGCAAATCTAGTCCTACTGTCTTATTGCCTACTCCCAATATTTCTGGTTGGCTGTAATATTGTAATAAACTGGGGTGACAAATGTGCAGAAACATGCAAAGTATTTTATACTAATATTTATTTTATTAAACACAATTCAAATACATGCTTTGCAAGCACTGTGAAATTTTAAGGCTATACAGCATATTTGTTAACCTATCTGAATAGCTGTATTTGTACTTTCAGGTATGAAACCAAACCCTGTTCACAGTTAAGCATGCACTTAATTGTACTCATGAGAATAGTCCATAGTTTCAGTAAGACTACTTATATAAGTAAAATTATGCATATGTTTAGATTCCAAGCCTGAAAGCATTACATGATTTTTCTAAACTTATCTCCTAAAAGGCTGAGATTTTTATACAGAGATTTTTTTCTTCCCTTGCAAACAAAATAAAATCAAAATGCACCAATTCCATAGCTTTTTGCTTTGTTTTTAAAAGAACTTGGATAATTTCTCTTGGATAAGGGTTTATTAATGTCTTCAGAGAAAATAAAGTCTCTATACCCCACTAATTCCATCATGGGGAAATAACATTGAATTATGTTCACATAATAGGCTTGGCAATCAATACAAGGCCTTCACGTTTATTTATAGGTCAAATACCAAACAACAGAGGAAAAATAAAGCAGGCTATACTGTATACTTAGGCCTTTCAGATGAAAAACTGCTGAAATCCTTCTACCAGTCCGTCAGCCTGGTAGGGCTTTGTGAAGGGCCACCCAAACTCTCTCTTATCAGGTCAAGTGCAAGAAACTCTTGTCAACAGGAGTTAATACCTATTGAGTCTATTAGCTCTAAATAATTTTTAAAAATCCTTCATTTGTGACTTCCACTAACTTCAACTTATGCAAGACTATTGTTCTCGTCTTTAACATTTTTATTTAGAATTTTAAATAGTTTTAATTATATTTCATTTGAATTGTGTCACGTGTGTGGAAAAAATAAAATTAAGTAATATATTTCCCGAAAAACATTTTTCATGAGGAAGCCACCATAGTCACTAATTCTGGGAAACCAAAAGGCATGTTTTGATCTCACACTTTCAAGGTATTTGCCAAAGACAGTAAACATTTATGGTCCTGATCCTACAAACACATATGTGCTGAACTTTGAGTATGTGACATAATGTGCTTAAAGTTCAACATATGCATTAGTGTTTGCAGGTTTGGGGCCTAAGTGAGCTGAGGCAATTAGTCTACCCTCCAAAATACTTTCCAGTTCAAACACTTCTCCATATAGTTAAAGCAAATATGATGGGTTAAAGTGTTGTTCTTACAGATATTTCAAAATAATAAAAGGAAATTATTTATAAAAGGGTGAAATTTTCAGATTACTCAGATGCTTTTTGAAAACTGCATCCTAATTCACTTCAGAACCAGTTTCCCAAACTTGTTTTACACGAGCAAAGAAGCCAGGCAAGTGAGAGAATGTGACAATGAAGGAAATCACTAAAAAGAAAGCCAGGTTGTACTTCAAAGTGACAAGAGGTACCCTGTAGTTTAGCAGACATATTATGATCAAAAGCATTTGCCTTTTTTTTAAATCAAGTGGAACTTCTTTGTCTAGCGATGCTTAGTTTATCCATGCAAATAAAGACTAAAGCCAAAATAAATTAATCAACAGCATTAGGAAAATACTACGCAGCCATCCTCCCATTATTTATATATCCCTTGCCTCGCGTCTCAGAGTAAAACTACGGTCACCTCCAACTGTCAACACATCAGTGCGGGTTTTGCACACAGCAAATGATCTCAAAACCATACAGCAAAAGAGCAAAGCCCAAGTGCGCCTTCATTGTCAACATGAGCAAAATGCGAGCTCGGACGTTTCGGGAAACGTTCATCAACAAACCCCACCCCAGGACGGACCTGATCCACCCCCCTTCCCTGACACTAGTTTATTAATCGAGCTATACCGGCATCTCGCTAACAGCAACGCAACTGAGCCGCCTATTGGCGAGCCTTTGGCCTAGTAACTTTTGGGGAGGGAGAAGCTGCAGAAGAACCAACCACCTGCAACCCCCCTGTCCGAATCCCTCCCACGCCCAGCGGCGCCTCCGCGCCACCTTCCCTCCCGAGGGGTTTACACGCCGCTCCCCGCCCGCAGCTGAGCGTGCCCCGCTGGGCCCGTCCCGGCCAGCGCGGTAACAAAGGGCCGGAGCCCCGGAGGGCTGATGCGCAGCCAGGGTAAACAGGCGTTATGCTGACAGAGCCCAATGAACGGAGAGCCGCCCCCCTGCAGCTGCAGCCCGCTCCGCGCTGCCCGGGTGACTGACAGAGCGAGCGAGCAGCGGACCCCGCTCCCTGCCTCTCCTCCGCTAGCTTTGTGTCTTCCCCAGCGGGGCCAGGAAAGGCGAGCCAGGGACCCCGAACCGCAGGGCCCGGCCGGGGCCGCCCCTTACCGTGAGGGGCGGAGAGACGGGTCCGGCGCGCTCCGAGCCCCCCAAAGCCCCCTTTTCCCCGCACGCCGAGAGACTGCGCTGCGAAGCCCCTTCCTGCGCTAGCGCCGCTGGTTTCTCCCGCTGGGTCTCGGGCGCTCCGGCTGGAGGAGGGGAGCGGAGGGGAGGAGACGGGGGCGGACCCCGCAGGTGCCGCCCCTCGTGCTCTGACAGCAGGGGAACCGACTCAGCTGGGGGGCAGGAGAGATGGGGGGTGGTCGGGGCGAGGGGTGGGAGCGCGAGAAAGGCGGAGCTGGGGGGGGGAGCGCGACAATGGTGGAGCTGGGGTTGGTCAGGGCCGGGGGCCCGGGTTGGTCAGGGCCTGGGGGGGGGGGTGAGAGGTGGAGCTGGGGTTCGTCAGGGCTGGTGCGGGGGGGGGGGGGGAGGTGAGAGGTGGAGCTGGGGTTGGTCAGGGCTGGTGTGGGGGGGAGGTGAGAGGTGGGGCCCGGGTCGGTCAGGGCCGGTCCTCGGGGCGGGGGAAGGGAGGGGTGCAGCTGGGGTTGGTCAGGGCTGGTCTGGGGGCAGAGGGGGAGGTGAGAGGTGGAGCTGGGGTTGGTCAGGGCCTGGTGGGGGGAGGTGAGAAGTAGAGCTGGGGTTGGTCAGGGCCAGGGGGGTGAGAGGTGGAGCTGGGGTTGGTCAGGGCCGGGGGCCCGGGTTGGTCAGGGCCTGGGGGGAGAGGTGGGGCCGGGGTTGATCAGGGCTGGGGGGGGTGGGGAAGGGGAGGTGAGAGGTGGAGCTGGGGTTGGTCAGGGCTGGGCGGGGGGAGGGAAGAAGTAGAGCTGAGGTTGGTCAGGGCCGGGGGAGGGGGAAGGGGAGGTGAGAGGTGGAGCTGGGGTAGGATGACCAGGTGTCCGGTTTCGGACCGGAACACCCAATCAAAAAGGAATCCTGCCGGGTCCGATCAGCACAGTGACCAGGCTGTTGAATGTCCGGTTTGCAGCACCACAGCAAGGCTGGCAGGCTCCCTGTTAGCGCCGCAGCTCCTAGGTCAGGAAGCAGCGAGCATGTCTGGCTCCTAGCCTTAGGAGCTGCTGGGGTGGGGTGGTCCACACGCTGCCCTGCCCACACACAAAGGACACAGCTGCGTAGGGCACCAGGAAATTTGGGGCACCAAATTTCCTGGTGCCCTGCATAGCTGCATGTTGCTCCTGCCCCTGGCCCTGCTCTGCCCGTGCCCCGCCTCTTCCCGCCCCTGCTCCAATTCAGCCCTGCCCCCACTCCCCTGAGGAGTGCGGGCAGGGCTGGGACTGCGCTCACTGGCAGCGGGAAGTGCAGTGGCCTGGCCCCAGCCATGCCGCTGGTGAGTGCTCGGGGGAGGTTCCCCGCCACACACACCCCACCGGGGGGCCTGCGTAGGGCCCCAGAATAGCTAGGGACAGCACTGCCTGCAGGCATAGCTCCCATTGGCTGGGTCAGGGTAGGGGAGGAACTAGCGCCATTTGCGAGCGCTCAGCAGGCAGCTGTTCAGGGATCACATGGCGCGCGCTTCTTCTGTTGCTGCCTGGCCCTCTTCTCCTCGTGGGGCTGGGCTCAAGCTGCAGCGCATGCCCTGCTGTGAACCACGCGGTCTGTCGCCCCATTGCCAGCACCCAGGAGTTGGAGGTATGTGTATCCCCGTCCCTGAATGCTGGGAATGGGGGCTGGACCCCCGTCTCCACCCCCCACACTCCCATCCCCGTCACTGCATCCTTCCCCATCGCAACCCCCCCACACTCCTGGGGGGGGAGGGGAGGTGAGAGGTGGAGCTGGGGTTGGTCAGGGCCGGGGGGGGGGAGGGGAGGGGAGGGGAGAGGTGGAGCTGGGGTTGGTCAGGGCCTGGTGGGGGGAGGTGAGAAGTAGAGCTGGGGTTGGTCATTGCATCCCTCCCCTGTCCCATCCCATCCCATCCTGACCCCCACATCTACCCATCCCAGCCCTGTACCCCTTACAGTGCTCTCCCACCCATTCTCTCCACCTCCCAGAGCCACCATCCCGATGACCATCACCCCCAACATGCCTGCATTCCCATCCATCCCACATACCCCCCCATACCACCTCCTCTCTCCTTCACTGCTCCCTCTCACCCCCATCCTGCTCTCGTCCTTCGCCTTTTCCCATCCCCATCCTCTCTCCTCCACCCCCACCTTTTCCCCTCCAGCCCACCCTCCTCCCTTTCCTGCTGGGTGATTTAGGCAGCCCCTGAAAAAGTGTAGGAAAAACTGTCTCTGTGTAGGCAACTGTGCGCATGCATGCATTCATTGTATGTGTGTAAGAAACCGTATGTCTTTGTGTAGGAAGATGCATGTATTGCCACATGTGTGTGTACCTGTGTGAATAAAATTAGCAGCCAAACTTTGACTTATTCCTTTTGCTGGCTTGCACACAAAAAAATTGATGACATAAAATGTGTGTGTATTCATTTCACAACAAGTTTTTAAAAGAGAAAGGAATTCTAAAAGAAATGTATTATTTCTTAAAAGGTGACTGTTGTTGACTAGTAATTGCAGAAGAGCCAATGTATCATACGTTTCTCCCCACCTTTGTCTAGCTATGTACAGGGTTGGGGGTGGGGGAAGAAAATTGGAGCTTGGGGTGGGGGTGGTGGTGAGACGTGGAACTGGGTTTGGTCAGGGACTGTCTGGGGAGGCAGGTGAAAGGTGGAGCTTGGGTTGGTCAGGGCCTGTCATGAGGCAGGGGGTGAGAGGTGGAGCTGGGGTTGGTCAGGGCTGAGAAGAAAGGTGGAGCTTGGGTTGGTCAGGGCCTGTCATGGGGCAGGGGGTGAGAGGTGGAGCTGGGGTTGGTCAGGGCCTGTCGGGTGGGAGGGGGAAAGGTGAGAGGTGAAGCGGGGGGGTGGTCAAGGCAGCTGAAGAAATTCAGACATCTACACACAGATTGCGAAGCGGATGCTAAGCCTGGGGCACAACGGTGCTGGATGAAAGAAAAGGAACATTGGCAGGCATATCAGAAGGCAAGGGAAGACGACAAAGCTGAGGCCACCCCACAGACCTGCCACTTCTATAATAGCATGCCACACTTGGTGGGGACAATGCCAGCCCCCCAAATGTAACTGTGGACACTTTGCATGAGCCAGGTACAGGGAGCACTGCAGTACGTAGTGGGGCTAGGAGGACAGGACACCAAAAAAGATGCAAACCATGCCTGCCAGGTGAGCACAGCAGATGAAAGGGATGGGATCTCAGTAAGTGTATAGATGCATTATTCCTTATAACCCTGTTTGTTTCCCTTTTCAGTGACCAAAACCTACTCCCTTCCTTCCGCCTCCTTTCTTTTATTTTTAAAAATGGTGCCCATCCATGCATCTAGCAAGCAAAGGCATAAACCTTTAATTCCCCAATTTATTTGTAAAATGTTTGAAAATAAATTCAAAAACAGTCCACATCTGATCATGGTCATGTTTTTCTAATCAGCAGCCTTTGGCAAAGTGACCTTGAAAGGTGCCCCTTCCACACCAGTTGAAAGTCTGACCGACATCAGGCAAAAAAAGGAGTAAACTAGGAAGGATATCCTCTGTGAGATCCTCCAGTCCTTTACAGCCGTGAACAGAGACTGGAGGGGCTGAATGTACAAGACCAGGGAGGACTAAGAACTGGAAGAGAGTCAAATAGACTGAGAGGTGCAGCAGGAAGTGCACTATGATATGGCTTTGATCAGGTAACAAACACAAATGTTGCAGAATATTACTAAGTTACATGTCCAAAGATCCCAAACACAGCAGCCCGTGAAATCCATGAAAGTGTTCCCTGCACTCCCTGTAATAGAACGCAGCATGGCATCAACCCTTACCCCCTACCACTCCACACCAAAGGAAAACAAGGAGAACCATGACTACACTACACTCCACAGGATCATTTGCAAAACAGCCACAGGATCATTTGCAAAACACACCACATTACCTATGTGTTTTTAATATGTAAACATGTAAGCCAGAGGTCTGAATGAGCTCTCTCCTGCCATCTATTGATGAACTGGAGGAAAAGACCTCACGGAACAGACCTTATTTGCATAGACCCACCTGCTCTGCCAAGATGATCGCTTGACATACCTGCTTTTCCAAATTAATGGATTTTGGCTGTTTTAGGTTAAAATTCACACAAGTCATAAAATCAGCTGTAATTAAATGTTGTTACCTCTATTGTATGACTAAAGGACAGCAGAAATGTATTTAATATGCCCCAATTGAGGGGGTCACCATAACTAACTTCACTTGCTAAGCATAGGGTAATGAGCCACATCCAACTGCAAGACAAATGTCCCTACCTGGTGTTCGAGGGTTCTAGCTCCCATCTGATGAGTCTTTTTTAGTGTTTTAAGGTAGAGCTCATTAGAATCAATTCAGAAATTTATTTCTTAATAACTACGAGAGCTGATATGCTGATTTAGGAACTGGGCCTTAGGCCTGGTATGAGGACAGTGTTGTGGTGAAAGAAATGCAGAAGAGGTAGTAGTAGTGAGGTTCTCTACTACCCAGTGAACTCACTAAGGTCTGAAACAAATAAGAACTGGACTAGGTGGTGGAACATCAGAATGCAGTATTACGGCTAAAGGCGGCATGGTGAAAGATGTAGCAGTAGCATCGAAGGCACCCTTTACTCAGCAAATCCTAAAGTTGTGATTACTGGTAGCTGGGCTAGGTGGTTATGGTGCTGTAGGACCGGACAGGACCAAGGACATTGCAGAGGAACAAAAAGTGTCAAAGACAGTGGCAGCAAAGCAACAGCAGTGGAGGCAGCTGGAGGTCAACCCATCTGAATGCACCCCTGGACTCAGGGATTTTGCTCACCTTGGACAACCACCATGATTGGGGTACAGCAGAGGGAAAGGGGGAGTGGTGCATTAAAGAGGTATTTGTCCATTGTTATATGCAGTGTTGCTCTAGTTGTGTCGGTCCCAGGATATTTGGGAGACAAGGTGAGTGAGGTAATATCTTTTATTTGGGCCAATAAAAGATCTCACCCACCTTGTCTATTTGTCCATTGGACTTTCACCCCGCAAGGTAGGACACTGAGGCAAAGGACTACTGCCAAAGGTAATGTGGGATGTGTATTTACTTTACTTAATCATTGTTGCTGTGTTCCCTCTCCCATTAAAAAAAGTCTTTTTTGTTGTTGTTGTACACAGACTCAGTGCTTGCAGGTGGGGAAGTATTGCCAATGAGAGGTGCCAAGTGCTTTCCCCAGATATCTGAGTGGGAGTTGAAGCCTGTTTTGTAAGAGGAATCCCTAGACATTGACGGCAACCCTTGTTGCTGCTGACACCATCTGGCAGAAGGGTTATACAGTTTTTTTTATCTTGGTTTTTATAAGTACCCTATTATAGTGCTGCTGAAATGTTTTTAACTTTGTGTAGTTGAACTTTAACTTTGTCTCCTGTTTATTTGCACACAATAAAATTACATTTTGTGAAATAAGGTATATTAATTAGTTAACACCAAGCATAAATGCCACATTACAAAAAGTAGAGGTTTTAATGAATCACAAATTGAGAGTCAACACTGTGATTCAGTTGTGAAAAGGGCTAATATCATTTTTGGGTGTATTAATAGGAGTGTCGTATGTAAGATGAAGGAGATAATCGTCCCACTCTACTTGGCACTGGTGGAGCCTCAGCTGGAGTACTGTATCCAATTCTGGGTGCCACAGTTTAGATGTGGACAAATTGGAGAGTCCAGAGGAGATCAAACAAAAATGAAAAAGGGGTTTAGAAAACTTGACTATGAGGAAAGGTTAAAAAAAACTGGGCATGTTTAGACTTGAGAAAAGAGAACTGATGAGGGACCTGCCAACCATCTTCAAATATGTTAAGGGCTGTTATAAAGAGGATAGTGGTGATCAATTGTTCTCCATGTCCACTGAAGGGAGGACAAGAAGTAATCTGCTTCATCTGCAGCAAGGGTAGTTAGTACTCAGTTTAGTAAGCCCTACGTTTCTTTGCTATGGATGAAAACAAGTATTTGTCCTAATCAAAGTTACTCCACATACTCTTAGGATACAAGATGAGTTTTCTGGAAAGTTACAAGTAAATATCTTCATTAGCTCTGCACAAATTGTTAGGACCCTCATGCCATTGAGCACTTTATGCCCATGGCGTTATTGGTATTCTGTAAAGTATAATTAATTGGTATCAGTGTTGGTCTCTGGAGATAATGTAACGTGAAACCAGATAGAAAGACATTTAGATAATTAAAATATTACAACAAATTACATTGCTTAACAATGCATAGAAATCAAAAAGTGTTCAAGGTGTAGGCATAGAGTATGTGACATTCAAAGCTGGGTTATTCTAATCTAAAATACTTGCAATATGTTTAACTCAGTTCGTGTGTGTGTGTGTATACTGAAGCATAATTTTTCCTCTATCAACAATGCAAATTGTTTAATATCACTGAACAGTATTTACTATACTAGTTAGAATGTTCCGATGTTACTCAGAATTACTTTTTTTTTTTTTATGGAGTTGTTCTTGTTTTGCTATTTTGGAAAGAAGATTCGGTTTTCATTCACCATAAGTTTTTTTTCCTCCACATAACTACTTCCTATTTCATCCTGCCCCCAAACTGATGGACACTTCCTATAACTACACTGTCCAGGGTTTAGAATGGAGAGGACAGAAATGTCACATCTGAAGTATTGTAGCTTCATGACTGGATGTTTTTTGCCCCCTATTTAAATTTCTCCTCACTTTCTCTGTTTCATTCATACCAGCCTAGGATTTGTAAATCAACAGGAACCAGATCCCTTCCAAGCACTACTTTCCACAAAAATTGGCCACAGGAGGCAAGCAGGATAAAAATAAAAAGCACTTCCCTTCCTCTGTGGAGCTGTGTGTGTGAACTGCACATTTCCCAATCTTGCTGGCCTCTGAACTGAAATACTTTGATCAGGAGTTCAGCTCAGAACCCTCTCTTGGCTAGAGCTTACATTTATATCTCACCTAGAGATGATGCAAACATTCACTGATAACTGGATTCATCTGTACTCAGAGGGGGTAGGCTAGGTGTTGCAGTCCTATTAAAATATTAGTCTCTGCTATGCTTTGCTTGCTGCATATGAACTAAAACTCTAGATTTCCATACTAAAAAATCTAGGCATGCTAATGTTTCACTTTGGTTCTCCTTTCGAACTAATCTACCAAAATCTGAATATTTAATGCAGGTAAAGGTTAATATTAATATTCCCTGGGCCTGACCTTGCATCTGTTTGAAGTCAGTGTCAAAGTTCTCAGTTACCTCATTGGTACATGATCAAGCTCCATAGGGATCAATACTTCTTTGTATGATGCATCTAAACAAATGTTGTGGATCTGCATGAATCTTAGCACTCTGTATTTACTATTTGTTGTATATACTCTTAATATTAATAGTACTGCAGTATCTTTGAGAGGCACCTCTATGTCAAAATGCATAAGGGATGTTCCTTGCCCCAAAGAGCCTATATTCTATGTAGACAAACCAGATAAAGGAGAGGGGGGAAAAGTACTGTAGTAGAATTAATCAGATTTCATAGATGGGGAACTGAGGCACATACAGATTATGTGATTTGCCCAAGGTCATGCTAGATGTCTATGACAGAACTAGGAAAACAATGTAGATCTCCTAAGTCCCAATCCAATGCCTTAACTACCAGGTCATTCTTTCTCAGCTTTTCTGTGCTTACTGCATTATTGAAAATCCTCTAAAAATAAACACGTTTTTTAAAAAGTGTCTATTTGCATCAAGGTTTCTGGCATTAGTATTCAACACTGCTGCCACAGAGAGAAGAAATAGACACGAGATAAGACACATGAAGATGAGAGAATGTTAACATACTTCCTTTATCTCTCCTTCCACTGAATCACTCTCGCAATAGAGCCTAAATTGAGCAACTAGCCTGTAAGATGTTTTGCTGCTGGTTTTGCAGCGGCACAGAGTCAGTTAAGCTATCTGTTTTAGACACATAGAATGTGTGTTCTATATTTGCTGCTAGCCAGCCAGTAGATAGATTTTGTGGAATGGACAAAGTTAATGGGACAACTATTTCAAAGAAAGAAAAATGTCACATCATTTTCCATAACTATGAGGGAGCCAGTCCCTACTCTCCCAATGGACTATTGCCCCTAACTATTTCCCAGTCCTTCTGACTCTAGAGATTACTTTCAGATTCTTCCATTTTTTACAGCTAGCTAATCAATAGTTTGGACTATAATGACAGCTCTTTTTTCTCAAGTTGGCAACTGGCATCTCTTGTCTTGCAAAAGAGAGATTTTTGATAGTGAATATGCTGGTGAATATACCAGTAGCAGCAGAAAAAGATGTTAGCATGCCTACCTCAAGGTTGGTGGTTGAACCAGAAGAACCTGTAGAACGTGTGAGATTGGGTTCACAGGAGAGTTGATGATCAAATCTCTTTTCTGGACTTTTTCCTTTTCTCCATTATGTTTGATATTTTTGAAGTAGAATTTTGTTATAGACTATTAGGTAGAGCTCTGAAGTATTGGCTCTGAAAACACTTAATTTGCCCCTTTTTTATATGTAGAGCTACTGTGAATAAAAGGAGCAGTTTGTGCTAAAGAATGTTGTGTTAGTTAAAACTTGTCAAAGTTGACACTTTTTGTGTAAATTTTGCATAAGATTTTCACAGTGCATTTTTGAGATTTCTACCTAATCAATCTAGTGCTCCTGTCATTACAGGGTCTAATCTAGATGTGACTTTTGAGTATGGTTGATTGAAACTGGTCAGATGGTTTAATTCATATAGTTCTGGTTCTCTGATTGTCAGAGCCTATCTCTGGAGAGTTAGCAGAAGCCATTTTGAGTTCTCTTAGAGAGAAGATGTAATGCTCCACTCTGTAATACTCAGCAAGATGTTGTTTGTACATTTTGTTAATTAAAATTAAAATGATAAAGGTTGGGAACTGATTTTCAGTTTACCGGAGAAACTTGTTGTTCAAGTTTAAATAATTCATAAATCTCATGTGTTTTGATTATCTATTAAAATATGACAAAGGTAACCTAACAGTAGTTTTCTGCATGTGGCATGCTGCTTCATCCTAGCTGTGAGGGATTTCCACAGATCAGCAAAAACATGGACAGGACAATCACAATCATGAGGTCCTGTAAGATCTTAGCCACTTTAGCTACTTCTCAGGCTCTGGTACTTGGCATAGTATTTTCTTAAGGAGATCCAGATGCAAGGTGGCATTCCTAGCCACCAGAAGAAGCAGGAACTAGTGATACAGAGGAATTCTGCACTATATGTGTCAGAAATACTTTATGAATAGCGCGTTGTGAAACAAGAGTTTGTAATACTCTCTATCCAGGTTCAGGAGAACACCAGTTTTCACCTGGTATCTGCAAAGTTGTTTCTTATGCAGAGTATGTGTACTATCTTATAGGCATTTGGTGATAGCATAAACCTGGTGAGTGGTGATTATGCTGGTATCAGCCAAGTTACACCAACCTTCTTCCTAGTGGAGAAAAAGATTTTCTCAGTGATTCAGCAATATGAGTAGGCAGATGATAAAACGGTGCTATCGCTATTGAAGGAAATGTAGTACATGCTACAGAATAACTGAGAAAACAGCAACATGCAGAAAGTACTATATCATTTCTGTCTACCTTGATCTACAATTTTAAAACACCATGACAAATTGTGGAGGGCAGAGAGGAAATATGATGTCTGAGAAGATGAGTGAGATGGATAAACATGCAGGTGTGAGAGGGAAGATGATTGTTGAAAGAAAAGGGGGCAAAAATGTGCCGCTGACAGGGGAAAGAGAGAAGGGCAGGGCAAGTTAAGAGAGGTGGCCAAAGTATAGTAGAAAATATACATGGAAAGATAGAGTGGAAATTGAATACAGAAGATTAATAGATTTTTAAAACCACAAGGGAGAAACTTTTAGAAGATATACATGGATTACAAAAATAATCCAGTTAATCACTTTCAATTTAATTAATGAAATGAGATGTCATTTTATGTGCTTTGAAAAAGTGCTCAAACACATTTTGGACATTTCCCCTCCATGTTGTGTCTGGCAAGGATTGGTTACAAACTTTTGGAAAACTATTTCAAACCTAATTTTGAGCCTCAGTATAGACAGGGCCTGCACAGAATACAGACTTGTGAGGGTAGGAAGGAAAGCGTTTAGTTTTTTATGTGAAAGCACTCACCATGATGAATCTGCAATAAGAGCCCTTCTGAGATTAGTTTACACTTCAGCCACCCTCAAGATCAAAGGTGGGCAAACTTTTTGAGCTGAGGGCCACATCTGGGTGGGGAAATCGTATGCACAGCCGGGGCAGGGGGTTGGTGTGGGGGAGGCAGTGCGGGGTTGCGTGTGCAGGAATGGGCTCAGGGCAAGGGATTGGGGCAGAGGAGGGGTGAGGGGTGTATGGGGGTCTCAGGGAAGGGGGTTGGGGTGCAGAGTGCAGGAGTGGGCTCAGGGCAGGGGTACAGGAGGGGTGCGGAGTGCAGGAGGGGGCTCAGGGCAGGGAGTTGGGGTGCAGGAGGGGTGTGAGGTGCAGGCATGGGGCTTAGGAAAGGGAGTTGGGGGGCATGGTGCAGGAGGGGTTTGGGCTCCGGCCCGGTGCTGCTTACCTAAAGCGGCTCTGGGGTGGCAGTGGCATGCACCGGGGCCAGGGCAGGCTCCCTGCCTGCCTGCCCGCCCTGGCCCCACGTGGCGCCGCTCCGGGAAGCGGCCGGAACCATGTACCTGCGTGGCCTCTGGGGGCGGGAGGGGGCACAGGGCTCTGCAGACTGCCCTTGCCATGCCTCCAGGTACCTCCCCGGAAACTCCCATTGGCTGCGGTTTCCCGTTCCTGGCCAATGGGAGCTGCGGGGGGCAGTGCCTGGAGGCAAGGGCAACACATGGAGCCCTCTGCGCCTTCCCTGGGCCCCAGGGATGTGGTTCCAGCCACTACTGAGAGCTGCGGGGGGCCTGCAACACCACGGGGGGCAATAGTTTGCACACCCCTGCTCAAGATCCTTCTGCCTTCCACCAGCTAAAGAAGAAAAGAGAGATTATTTACACTGTAAGCTCCTTGGGACAGGGCCTGATTTACACCTTATGCGCCCCTAGGCACAGCGTCTTCAGCTCTCCCCCTGCCTACAGCTGACCTTCGTATTGCACACAGTTTTAGAGAGGTAAGGCACCCTAGAACACCGGTGCCCATAGGCATGTCCTTACTGTGCCTAAATGGAAATCCAGCCCTAGATAGGGACTGTCTTTTTCTAGTGTCTGTACAGCATCACGCACAATGGAGTGCTGGTCTATGACTAGAGATTCTGGTTGCTACAGTAATACAGATTTATAATAAGTTAATAACACAGCATGGCATTTCTTCACGTGGCTCAATTAACTAGGCACCAGATAACCTTGATGGTGATAAACCAGGGTCTGTTTGTTGTCTATATACCGTCAGTATAGCTAGTCAAACTATTATGCAAAGTGAAACATAAGTGAACTAATAATATTATGAAGAAACTCAGCTCATCAAAAAGTGATTATGTATATTACAAAAATAAAAAGCAAGCACCATGAAATGTACATGGCAAACTAAAACTTCATAATTTTATTGCTGTAAACCTCATCTTTCCTTCCTCCACATAGTACCAATGAGTCACTGTCTTATGTCTAGATTTAATATACAAGGTTTTAGGGGCAAGGAGTGTGGCTTTGCTCTTTCTGTAAAGCACCTTCTATATTTTGGTGGTGTAGTGGGGCAATTGCCCCACTCCTGCAGAACAGGGGATAAAAGCAGCACTGGAGTGAGAAGGGCTTCAGCTGTGAAAGGCTAGGCTGATTGGAGAAGCAGCCACAGCTGGGGGCATGCCCCAGTCAGGCCACAGCTGGCCCTATAAGAGGGTCAGAAGCAAAGAAGTCTCTAACAGTTGAGGGAGAAGGATCTGGTTGCCTGGGAAAAAAGGGTACCTGGAGGGGAGCAAGGTTGGGGAAAGGCCAGAGGGGCTGGGGCACTCCAGCCTGGCAACTCCCCAGGCTGAGGCCTGGCTAAAGGCCTATGCAGGTACTGGGGCTGGGAGGTGCAGCCCAGAGATAGGCAGAGGCACCAGGTCCAAACCCCTCTTCCCAGTGATGAGTGGTTTAGACTGCAGTCTGCCCCAGTGAGCAGGGGCTAGATGATGACTGGCAGTAGCCACTGAGGCAAGATGGTGATAGAGGGTTGGGAGTTCCCCTGGGAGGGGAGACCCAGAGTATGGGGATACTTCACCCCAAGGTAAAGGGGCACTGGGGTCCGGGAGGGACATAGGGGGCCAGTGGCAGGCGAGACACTGGCCTGCAGAGGGCACGCCTTATGTGGGAGAGCTAATTCCCAGGATGACCAGCAGGAGGTGCCGCACCAGTGAGTTGTTGCATCACTACAGGTGGTAGGTAACAATAAATACTAGATTTGAGTTCAGAAAATTGAGCAGGAGAAACCATTGGAACTGAATTTTGAATCTTGAATCATTCTTCTCTTATCTGTTATAATTGCTTTTGCACTACCATTTTTCTCCTCACAAGCTCACATGTAGATTTCAACCCTTGTCTGCAAGGGAGGCATAGAGCAGAGGCTAGGCAGATATACCACACACATCATCTCACCACACCCCCAGCAGAATTTCCAAGGAAAAATGATAAAAATGGCCTAAGGCTGTATTATAAGATCAAGCAGCTTGACTGGCTTGTTTTAAAAAATGCTTCAGGCTAACAGAATTAAATGTATATGAATTATTAACACTCACAAAAAGAAGGCAGAGGATAGAATTCAAACAAAAGAAATATGGGAACTATGTTTTTGTTACTTGTTCCAAGATAATATTCTTTTATAGTCTTCTCTCTTTTATGAGTTTCTTTCTGGGATAAATCTTTCTTTATACACTGTGGAACAGCTTCAACTATAGAGACTGAGGAAGCCCCACATCAGAATATCCTGTACCACATTGCTTAGAGACTCTTGTGACCCCTCTTCAAATCTCTTTTCCCCTCCTCAGGCAAAGGCAGGAATTGATCCTGGGTCTCCTATGTCTCAGGTGAGTACACCAACTACCGGGCTAAAAGTTATAAGATCAACAGTGGTAGTGGCTCCACCACTAGCTAGATTTTGATTTGGACTTGATCATGTAGGTAGCCTCTGAGCACCCTTACTGGATTAGGACTCGCATGCGAGACAGGTGGTGAATGACTATCTTCACCCAGTTCATGGATCTCATTGGGGCATAGGCAGGAAATAGGTGCCCAGATGCCTTGAGTGAGGCAGCAGTGCACATGCCCAAAGCCAGGAACTTAGGTGCTAAGGGAAATCTTAATACAGTAATTTTGAGTTGAGTGAGTTTAGGTGCCTCCAGTACTAGGCAGCAGCTGAGTGGGAGTTTTGTGGATGACAGTGAGCCTAAAATGGGGACTTAGGTGCCTAAATATTTTTTTGATCTGGGCCACAGTCCCTACCTCATGACATGTGTAATCTAAATCTGCTGGATTGTTTTGTGTGCCTGCTTTTGATATCACCCCTCTGCTGTGGCCCCCTTCACACTAGATTAGCAGCCCTAAAGTACCCACAACTGGCTTAAATCCCTACTGTGCTCTGGGGATTATCTTTGGGATGGGAGCTTCTGTGGGCACCATGAGACTGATGGAATGGGTATGAGCAGGTATGTCCTTTAGCTCTTCTGGGGTGGCCGAGCATCCATAGGGAAGTGTTCAAAGCTGCCATAAATTAGAGTAACTCCAAGCAGTGTTTTAATGTACAGAATCTGTCACCACTCCAGCTGGGCTCAGAATACAGAAGGCATAAAGATGGCTTAAAGCCACCTTTCCCCACTCCACTTTGCTGTGCTGCTTGAGCCATTATCACTAAATCATATGACTGTATCAGCAAGCACCTAATCTAAAGAAGCCCCATTTGATGGTCTAAGAATGAAATAACGATTTATAATTGACCTTTTTGTGACACCTGTGATCATTTACCACAGAGATATAAAATAATGCCCTTTGCTGATGCCTATTTGCCAGACATAATAAAACTATTCACTTATGTTGCAAGGAGGCCTATCATGTGGCTTATGTTTTCCATAGATTGGAAAACAGCAAGAGGTAATTTAAATAAGTGTTTTAATATTAAAAGTTCCTAGTTCCTCAGCCAGGAGGCTAAGGAAGATTTAATATAAGAGAAGAAAGCTCCAAAGAAAACAAAATTTAACGAGTTTTTGAAAGTCTTCAACTATTATCACTGTCAGATAAAACCAGTGAATCTTCATATGTAAATATATCAATACTGGCAGTTTTTTGTTGGGATATTTATCTTGAGCCTAACAGGTTGTGGAAGTGGAAAAAGGGATAAAGGGAATTTGAGTGCAGACATCTTAGTTTCCTTAGGAATAGAACAAGTCAGGCTAACTCTAATAACGCGAGACTTTAAGGCAGGGCCTGGGCAAGTGGGAAGCGAGTGGGGAAAACTGTAAGAGATGCTGTTTTGACCTTGTGTTAGATAAGAATAGAATGCAGACTGTAGCAGGAACTGCTTTCAAAGCAAGATATCAGGAAGGAATATTATTGTATGTAACAAAAGGTATAAATGCTTGCTCTAATTGTTTATCGGGCGGCGACCTGCCTAGGAAGGGAGAATCCTTGTCCGTGCGCACTCTCCCCCTTGCAATTGCTTGAGAATAAACTCTCTGACTTGTTGCAAACAACTTAAGAGTGAAGACTACGTTTTTCTTCCACGACGTGAAAGGCAGTGAGTTTACTTGCTTTTCCATTTTCAAAAGAGGCTAGAGAGTGGCTCACTCTTTATTAAACAGTACTGTATTCTACTGTTAGTGATTCACTGCTAATTAACTAAAGGGAATATATGTAGTAACAATAGCACAGATGGTAGTCCTGGATCATGTTATATTTGAAACTCCTCTATTGTGCATTTTAAAACTGAAAAATAGAGATCCCAAATTACCTCGGTAGTATTTCAACACTCACGGTCATAGTTCAAAGGTTACAAATAGACATAGGACATTTTTTACCATCTTAAAAATGGCTTTGTTTTCTCACTCTTTATAACTAGAAAACACGCTGGTTTGTTCCTGTATGTTGAACTGATAGCATTGGTTTGGGTTTGTTTTTCACTAAAAGCATTTTTAAATTAATAAAACATATGGTCAAACTTTCAAAATGTAGCTTTCAATTTTGTATGTGTATTTGCATCTCCAGTTATTTTATGCACACAAATATTAGTACATGTAAATGAGGTAGCTGGGGTCTAATTCTTCCATATGCCTTAAAATCCCTTAGTAAAAACTTTTTATACACAAATGTGGCAATTGTAAATATTTGTCATAATTCTTCCTCTCCATTTCTCCTTTTTCTCTCCCTCCATCTAGCTTTGTTGAATGGGTATTTTAGATTAATGCCTTATAAAACTCTTGTTTTGAGTGATTCTAGTAGGTGTTTAAATGCACTATGATAATTCCCTGGCTTGCATTTAGGGTTGCCAACTTTCTAATCGCATACAACTGAACACCCCTGCCCCACCCCTTCTCCAAGGCCCCACCCCCGGTTGCTCCATCCCCCTCCCTCCATTGTTCACTCTCCCCCACCCTCGCTCACTTTCACTGGGCTAGGGCAGGGGGGTGAGTGCTCCAGCTGGGGATGTGGGTTCTGGGGTGGGGCTGGGTATGAGGCATGGGAGAGGGTTCCAGGCTGGGGCAGGGAGTTGGGGTGCAGGGGGGTTGAGAACATAAGAATGTCCATACTGGGTCAGACCAAAGGTCCATCCAGCCCAGTATCCTGTCTACCAACAGTGGCCAATGCCAGGTGCCCCAGAGGGAGTGAACCTAACAGGTAATGAATGATCAAGTGATCTCTCTCCTGCCATCCATCTCCACCCTCTGACAAACAGAGGCTAGGGACACCATTCCTTACCCATCCTGGCTAATAGCCATTAATGGACTTAACCTCCATGAATTTATTTAGGGAATTTATCTGAGGACTCTGGCTGGGGGTGCAGGCTCTGAGGTGGAGCCGGGGCTGAGGGATTTGGGCTGCAGGTGTTGGTGATTTTATATACAAGTGATTCTAAATGTTTAGTATAAGGTTTTTTATATGGTTTCCCCTCATCAATTTGGACTTTGGTATTTTTCAAAATGGAGTCAAATCTCCATTTTGTCCCCAAAGGCGGGAAAATTAAGGCGCCAAAGCTGTGGCGCGAGAGTTGGTTCAAACCAGTTGGGACTGGCTTGTAACTGCCAGCCCCTCAGAATTTTCCCGCCACTCCTTCTTTGTAAGGAACTGTGCCACGTCGTCATGGGGCTGTTCGTCCAGGAGACAGCCGTGTGCGGTCAGGCTTTTGTGCGGGTCTCCGGATCAAGAGCTGTGAACGATCCAGTGACACCATCAATTTACCTGCTATCCAGGATCCTGTGGTCCCCCATCCAGCAGCTTTGGTCTACCCGCTTGTCATCATCCAGCAGCCAAGATCCAGTGTTCCTCCCCAAAGGCCAGCATTTGGCCTGAGGGTAAAAGGTCCTGGATCCACCACTCACTTCCATCTGACCTGCCCATAGATGACCTCGGATTAGCAGTAGGCTATACAGGGGATTTGATTTGATTTGATTTGTTGCCGGGGTCGGGGGGGGTCTATCGGGCCTGAGCTTCAAGCTCCTTTGTTGCAGTCCACTGTTTGCTGGGTTTTTATGTTTGCTTCTGGTTGTCCCCTTGCCCCTTTCATATAACCAACCCTTAATACAATGTTTACCTGTTTCAAACATAATTTTTGTGTCTCCTCTTCTTTCTTACACCATACTTGGGAGGGAGGGTGGGACACAGGAGCTGCTTCCTCAGGTGGTAGACCCTGATAGCAAGTCCAAGAACCTGAACCTGTAAAAGGGAAAGAAAGGCATATTGGGGTTCTTTTAGTTTTGATTTTTCCCTGGTTATACAGGAGGGGGCTCTGGGCTGGGGCAGGGAGTTGAGGTGAGGACTCTGGCTGGGGGTGTGGGCTCTGGGTTGGGGCCAGGGATGAGAGGTCTGGGGTGAAGGAGGGAGCTCCAGGTTGGGGTGTGGGAGGGGGTGCAAGATCCTGGCGGCATTTACCACGGCTCCCAGGAAGCGGCAGCCAGGTCCCTGCAGCCCCTAGGTGCATGGGCGGCCAGGGAGGCTCTGTGCACTGCCCCCCGCAGCTCCCATTGGTCACAGTTCCTGGCCAATGGGAGCTGCGGTGCCAGCACTAGGGGCAGGGGTGGCACATGGAGCTGCCCTGGCCACCCATGCTCCTAAGGGCCACAAAGGAGCCTGCCTTAACCCAGGGCCCACACTACACTGCCAACCAGAGTTTTAACAGCCCAGTCGGCAGTGCTGGCCGGAGCGGCCAGGGTCCCTTTTCGACTAGGTGTTCCGGTCAAAAACCAGATGCCTGGCAACCCTAATTGCATTAAATCAGGCAAAGTTCAAGCAGACCGTGCTCTACCATGTGTATTGGAGTACTAATCTTTAACAATGCTTCCTATGTTACTCCTGGATCTCTGCTGGATCACTATAACTTGTGCCAAATTGTATGGCTCTGTAACATGAATGTATCTTAACTAGAATAAGAATGCTAAATGTCCTTTCAGTAGTGACCTGAGCTAGGATTTGAGCTCAGGCCTATCCAGGGGGAAGACTAAGGCACTAATCCACTATATTACCTATCAGAAGCTGTGGTAGTGGATAGCTAATCCTCAGACATGTCTGACTGTGTTTGATCCTGATGGCTGCAACAGAGGTTTCAGATCACATTTTATTTATATGATGTTTCTTGTGCCAGTTGCTCAGTACCTCCTCCCAGCTGAAAATACAGGACTATTATTATTGTCTGGAGGGAAGAAAACCTGTCTATTTGTACTGCTGGCTAGAAATATTTCTGAGAGCAGCTGCAGTTGTGTCCAAGATGGAAAAGAAGGGGGGAAAATATCAGTAATATAAAAGCTGCAATACTGTGGATTTTTTTTATTTAACAAAAAATATTAATTCACCGGCAAACTAATCTTAAATCTGTTCCTTTTTTTTTTTAATTTTTCAATTATGCCAAAACCAGGATCTGAGCAGCTGGAGAGAGAGGATGTCCAGGCTAAGCAAAACAATCTCCCTGGGTTTTCTAGTTTTACACCTTTTTTGTTCAATTGAAATTACACAAACCAGCAAAATCTCTGGCTGCATTCCCTTTGTACCATTTAACAATCTGTAAAGTCCATCTGCTAGGTTCACTCCCTCTGGGGTACCTGGTATTGGCCACTGTTGGCAGGATACTGGGCTGGATGGACCTTTGGTCTGACCCAGTATGGCCGTTCTTATTTTCTTAAATTTCTCCCTACTTAATCTATGGGCATAATGTTTTTCTTCCTTAGCTGTTTGTTCTATTGTGTGTTTTCTTTCCAGTGTGGAAAACGAGAGTCAGTTACAGAAAAAACAAAATATAAGTAATTATTGCTCATTCCTAAATAAACAGCAGTCAGTCCTAAAACTTGGATCAATGATTTAATCTGAGAATTTATTCACAAAGACCTACTTTTATAATAAGTCCATTAAACTTGGTCCATACTCTCATTTCTCAATCAGGGATGAAGCCAAAATGTATAGTAGCCAGGACCAGATATTAAAGCAGGGCCTCCCTGTAGCTGCCTAATCCCCCATGGACTACCTCTGTTTCCCTTTCTTTCTACCCACCATTTGTGATCACCACCTAGCCAGACAACCACCCTCTGCCAGGAACACACACAGACACACTTACATTTACACTTAGCCATCCAAGCACCAACGCTCAAACTGACCAGTTCTCATCCAGGCACTCAGATTACCATGGTGATGAACACAGTATAAGAACCTGCATTGAATAAAGAACTCATCTACATCCTGGGGTTTTCCCTTTCAAATGTCCGTCATTCTAGTCCCAAAGTTGCATGTGTTCTATACAAATTTAATGCTTGAAAATTATTTACATCAGAAATAAAATACCATAAAACTGAGCTCACAGTTAATTACAGTAATGGAGTGAATCTCCCTTCATTTTAATTTTCCTGCTTGAATTAGAGGCACCAGTTTTCTAATGTGCAACCCCCAGCTCTGCCCCCGGCCCCATCCCCACTCCATCCCTTTCCCCAAGGCCCCAACCCCCCCCCGGCCCCACCTCTTCCTGCCCTGTTCTGCCCCATCCCCCGAGTGAGCCCGGTCCTCACTCCTTCCCCTCTGCCCCCCCAGCACCTCCTGCATGCTGCAGAATAGCTTATCGTGGCTGTTGGGGAGGTACTGGGAGGGATGGGGAGGTGCTGATCGGCAGGGCCACCAGCAGGGGGAAGGCACTGGGGAAGGAGGAGGAGCTGATCAGGTGACATTATCAAAATATCCTGCACTTAATGAAAAACAAACTATACTCTTATCTCATCATCATGAAATTTCAGAAGCATGTAGCTCTTGACTAGGAAATGCATTCTTACAACTTTTTATTAGTCAATGTTAATTATAAGGAAAAAGTAATTCTTAAGAATGTTTCTGTTGTGTTTAAAAAAAAAAAAATAAAGGGGAACCTTCCCTCTTCTCCCCCCCCCCCCATCCATGGCAGATGTAATGCCTATGATATAAATTTTCATGGATATTAATCTACTTGCCGGAGGCTGTTCAGTCCTTAATCCTGTAGGGGGTTCAAAAGATGTGTGGTCTACTCAGCCATCTTTCCTGAAACAGATGCACATTTTAAGTGTCCAGAGTGTCTGGGAGAGGCTAATGCCGTATCCCAGTGCACAACTAAATGCTTCACTTCTTAGATGACGAAGGACAGAGAGGTAAGATTGCAGGTGCACTTAGTTCCTTAAGCCTTCACTGGATCATTCTAACACTCCTTTGGAAGTTTGGAGGCCAGCCTCTGTGCCAAGCCTGTCTTCTGTAAAGAGATCTGAGACACACCTTGCTATGCTAGCCTTGGAACCGCCCTTGATGTCAGGACCAGGATTGAGCTCCCTGAGGCAAACATCTGCTGGGGCAGAGCTTTCTACTCACTGTCTGGCCACACAGACTCCATCAAAACAGACTGTTCTGGCAGTATGGTCTATGTTGGCACCATCACTGGCACAAGAAACTCCTCTGGTGCTGTTAGAGTTGATACCAGTTCATGCTGGAAGTGAGAGACGTCCAGATCTCCTCATGACCCTGTTCCAGGGAAGAGGAAAGCAAAGTGGAAGGATTCTGATTCACAAAAGGAGCCTAAGGAGAAAAAGAAGGGGGACATTTGTTCTCCTCCCAGATGCACGTCACCTTTGGCAACTTCTTGTTGGTGTTGCAGCTGTCCTTGGCAGGTACACCAGCATACATCCCTCTGACTCTATTTCCCTTCTTGTGACTGGGGACTTGAGAAAGTTTTGGAGAGTCCTTTACTCTGTGCAGCAATATTTGTCAATCAATCCAGAACATCCTTGAAGAGCACGGGATTCCCTCAGAACCAACCATGCTGAGCCTACTAGGCTTCCCTTGACAAAAGCTCCATCTGCCTATAAAGACCTTATGCTAGTCCCCCTCCAACTGTTAATATATCCTTACATTCAGGACTCATTAGTGTCTTTGTACGATGTCTCCAGAATCAGACACGGACTTTGACACCAGGAATACCGTTATCACTGATGCTGCACTGATACTGGAGGTACCTCCATCCATACTGAGAGCTTTCCAGGCACCATCCTCATCTCGGGCACCACTGCCTTCAAGGGAACCCATGTTTCAATCAGTACAGATACAACTGGCACTCAATCCCAGCACTGGTCCAGTTGCCTTCTCAAGAGGAGTGGCATATCTATGATGACTGGCAGGAGAGTCCTTCAGACGCAATGGAGCAGTCAGTCTTGAGGAATATACCAGGGGTATGTCCCTTGAGGATCAAATTGGGACTTCGTCTGTCTCCCCTTCTGGTGAACAAAAGCAATTTCAGGAGCTGATGGGGAGAATGGCTGACACCCTATAGTCTCTCACCCCACAGCCTCCAGGTTTTTTAGAAGAATAACTAATGCCTTTCCCTCTATTAGACTACCTCCCCCCAGCATGGGACTTGAACCTGGTGTTAACTATGTTGATAGGTCTGCCTTAAGACTCCCAGTCTCAAGCTTTCTGAGAACACCTTTTTATAAAAATGGCATTTTTAATAGCGATTACATCTGCTAGGAGGGTTACCAAGCTCAGTGCCTTGATGGCCTTTCCGCCATATACAGTAGTACACAGTTAGGAGATCTCATCCCAGCTTTATGCTTAAACTGATCTCAGATTTCCATCAGTCAGAGTATATCTCCCTCCCAGTTTTCTTCCCCAGACCTCATGCTCATCCAGGGAAGTCCCCCTTGCACTCCTTAGATGTAAAATGAGTCCTGTGCTATTACCTAAAGAGGACTAAGTCTTTAAAAAAATCACACTGATTACTTGCTGCCTGTGGGGAGATGTGTAAGAGGGAACCTCTTAATAAACAAACGCTTTCCCACTGGACTGAGAGATGTATCAAGTATTATTACTCTTAAGCCACAAAACCAGTATCTCTTTGCTTAAAGACACACCCTACTAGGGTCACAGTTTCCTCTGCAGCTTACCCGGGACAGGTTCCTATTGTAGAAGTTTGCAAACCAGCAATGTGAAGTTCCATTCATGCTTTTGTTAAATATTACTCATTTGACTCAGCATCGTGCGCCAACGCTTATTTCGGGAAAGCGGTGTGTAGCGGGGTAACTACCCCACTCCTTCTCTGAAGGGGTTAAAGCAGCCTGGGAGAGGGCTGTGAATGGGAAAAGCAGGTTGGTTGGGAAAGCAGCCACAGCCGTGGCCAGCTTAATCAGGGTCCAGCTGGCCCTTATAAGGGGGCTGTGGGCCAGAAGTGAAAAAAGACACTCTCTCTAGCTTCCTAGAGAGAGAAGGATCTGACTGCCTGGGAAGCTAAGAAGGGGGTGAAGCAGTGCTGGGGAAGGGCATAGGGAGCTGGAGAGCTCTAGTTGAGCAACCCCCAAGGCTGCAGGCCTAGTTAAGGACACATAAAAGGTACTAGCAGGGTACCTGAAGTGGAGCGGTGCTGGGGAAGGGCAGACAGAGCTGGGGGGCTCCAGCCTAGCAAAGCCCCAGGCTGCAGGCCTAGTGAAAGCCCTATGAAAGGGTACTGGGGCTGCAGAGGGGCAGCCCAGAAATAGGCAGAGGCAGCTGGTCCAACCACCCTTGCCGATGATGAGTGGTTCGTAGACTGCAGTCTGCCCTAGGGAGCGGGGGTTAGATGGTGACTGGCAGTGGCCACTGAGGCAAGGTGGGGATAGAGGGTTGGGAGATCCCGTGGGTGGGGAGACTTGGATTGTGGGTTACTGCTGGGGCGGAACCCTGATGAGGAGGGCACTGGGGTCCGGGAGGGACACAGGGGCCAGCAGTAGACGAGACACTGGCCTGCAGAGGGTGCTCCTGGCCGAAAGCGCTAATTCCCAGGTCGACCGACAGGAGGTGCCACACCCGCGAGTCGTCACCCTGCGACAAGGTGCAACACTCCATTTTTGCCTACAACTCCTTGCCCACCATCCTCTGATCAGGGCATTACTTAATAATCTCTTATAAATAGGAGCACACAGAAGTCCTTGAAGACGGAAGAATTACTTATTAATAATTCCTGTTCTCCAAGAGTTGTCTCAGCGCTTTCCCCTCTGCTGCAGAGTTCTTGTGAGGAATCCGCAGCTGAATCCAGACCCAGCTCATTGCCCTCAGCTGATTCAGCTAAGGAACCTGGCCTTCTGATTGGCTGAAGATTCCAGCAGGCACATTCTTAAACTCTGCAGCAGGCCTGGAGCTACTTAGTAGAGTTCTAGGTCCACAGCTCCCTTTCTGTTCTTGCTCTCGGCTCCTTGTTCTTTGCCCTTTGCTCCAGATATTCTGTCTCTGAAGCTTGGTGTCTGAGTCCTGGCTTTCAGCTCTGGCTCACTCCCTGGACTTGGTATTTGGCTTCTGACCATGGCTCTGATACTTGGCTCCGAATTCCTGGCTCTTGGCTCTGACTTATTTCCTGGACTTGGTAACTTGGCTCCTAGTTTGGGCTCTGGCCCTTAGAGCTGGTTACATCTGTTCTAGGCATTAGGCCAACCTCCTTCCGTGACCATGAGGCAAGATTGCCCATGGCCTGGTCCCAAACATTTCTTTCTATTTCAGGATTTTGCAGACTAAGGAGAAGGAACTGAGGTGGTCAGGCTTATGTAGAGGGATCTGTAATGTCATCCTCATGTGAAAGAGCTCCTGCACTCCCCCAGCAGATAGGGCTTTTTTAATAGAGTTCTGCAGCTCAATGCTAGAGGCCTTAGATTCTCATAAGTGTGGATTTGCAGGGGCAACTCTCAAACAACAATTACTAGTAAATAACCCTTCTTTTTCTAACATGTCTGGTTTTTATAGATGTTACAGCCCTGTATAGCCACAATGTTTCTTCCAAAAAGTTTTGGATCATAGATTGTCAACTGTTAAAGTATCTAATAGGCTGCAAACACACCTAAATATAGGATGACAGTGACACCTAGTGTTGCTCAACCATATTGTATTTGGCCTTGTCCATTTTAATGTCGGATTTATTGCTGTTGATGTAGAGTGGGAATAGGGCTGGGGTAACACTGTGGCCTGGTCTACACTGAGGGGGGCAGGATTGATCTAAGTTACGCAACTTCAGCTACGTGTATAAAGTAGCTGAAGTCGACGTACTTAGACCTACTCACCGTGGCGTCTCCGCTACGGTGAGTCGACTGCTTCCACACTCCCGTCGACTCTGCCTGCGCCTTTTGGGGTGCTGGAGTACAACAGTCGATGGAAGAGCGCTGGGGGGTCAATTTATCGTGTCTAGACTAGATGTAATAAATCAACCCCCTCTGGATCGATCGCTGCCCACTGATACGGCGGGTAGTATAGATATACCCTGTGCCTGCAACAATGGTGTGCTTTCTTACTGGAGAAAGAGGGTAAATAACATACCTGTTTATTGATTTCTAGAGAAGCGTGTTGTAATTAATTGATTACTACCAACACAACTTCCTACAAGACATGAAGTTTTCTTTGCATGCTTTTCATGTAACTAGTAGCCTAACCTTGCTTAGATTATACACTGGAGTGATCATGGCTTAATGTTTATTTCAGAAACAGTGATCCGTGTAGAATACATATGCAGTCTATTAAACATTATAACGTTTTACACATCATACTATTTGGTCAGAGCAGTGAGGGTCCTTATCATGCCAAAACTGCATTTGTGACCAGACTTCTCTTTTAAAGCAAAAACATAATTTAAAAATGTAGGAATCTTAAAAATGCTAAAAGAAAAATCAATAGACACATTTTCTTGTATCTTTTGGCAGGCCATACAAGCTAGTATCACTTTTTATCTAAAGGAAACAAAAAAGTGTTTTCATTAACAGATAGCCCTGGTTCTCGAATTTCTGAAGATTGTCGTATGTGGCTCAGAGGGTCAATGATTCTGGCCATCCCTGGTTTAGAGGCTACATGTGCTCAGTGCTGTGGAAGTTAAAGTATGAGTAAGTCCAATCATTTATTTATATGGGATTTATTATGGCAGCACATTTCTCAATGACTAAGGAAGCTTCAAAAACCATGCCTGAGCCACTCAAAGGGTTTGAGACTAAAATTTACTCACTTCTAATGTAAAGAAGTCTGGCCTACCCACTGATCAACAGCTGCCCCATGCCATAAGCCTAGGAACCCATTTCCCAAAGAAGACTTTGCCACATCATTGCAGTGTTTTTGACTTGTCAAGTCATTTCCTGCAAAACAAATGAGATTAAAGGACTCTTAAGTGTAAAATATTTACAGTATTCCCCATATCTAATCCAAATAAAATGTTTCTCTGCAATGTCAAGATGGCTTAGTTGTGGGGCAGTCTAACAGCAGGACTTGGGATCAGACTCACTGCTGGTACTGCAGAATAATTAGTGATGGGGCTTTACTGTTACAATTGCTGTCCTAAACTGGAATTCCTTGTCCGTCAGCGAAATTATCTATCCCAAAGCAAATGTAGGTACAGACAAGGGATATATCTAGTGTTTTCAAAGACTGACTCTCCATCTCAATTTTTCCGGTAAGGTATTGTGACAGGGTCGGTCCAGGTGGCTACAGGAGAGTGATAGAAGGCAGATATATTAGCCCCAAGTTAAGTAGGTCCCTTTTCCCTGGGTAAGGTAACAGGGAAGGTTTCAGAACAATCAGTAACTTTCTGGAGACAATTAAGTTAGACAGGCTGATTAGAACACCTGCAGCCAATCAAGAAGCTGCTAGAATCAATTAAGGCAGGCTAATCAGGGCACCTGGGTTTAAAAAGGAGCTCACTTCAGTTTGTGGTGCACGTGTGAGGAGCTGGGAGCAAGAGGCACTAGGAGCTGAGAGTGAGAAGGCATACTACTGGAAGACTGAGGAGTACAAGCATTATCAGACACCAGGAGGAAGGTCCTATGGTGAGGATAAAGAAGGTGTTGGGAGGAGGCCATGGGGAAGTAGCCCAGGGAGTTGTAGCTGTCGCACAGCTGTTCCAGGAGGCACTCTAGACAGCTGCATTCCACAGGGCCCTGTGCTGGAACCTGGAGTAGAGGGCAGGCCCGGGTTCCTCCCAAACCTCCCAACTCCTGATCAGACACAGGAGGAGTTGACCTGGACTGTGGGTTCACGAAAATGGCCAAACTGAGGGCTGCTGTGAATCTCCAGGGCAAGCAAATTGGCCAATAAGCGCAAGACCCACCAAGGTAGAGGAGGAACTTTGTCACAGTATTCAAACTACAGAGGCCTTCCCAGGCCCAAATCACCATAATTGCAATAAAGTTAGAAGCAGCTTTGGGGTTTTTTTATGCCACACTAGCAGAATAATAAAAAGAGAACAATCTTCTCTGTGATTAGACTGGCTGACAGCCAATAGCTTTTAAAGAGAGATGAGTTTAGACCCTGTTGACATCAGCAAATCTGAGCAGTGGAGGATGTCTCAAGGACAGAGTTTTATTCAAAGGCCCAGCTCTACTTCTAGGTTGAATAGGGAGCAAAGGTGGTTAACTGTGTCCTGGCCAACATTCCCTTTCTCGTCAAAATGCTTTCTAATGTCCAAGGCTGTGTGTGAACTCTTGCTGAGCACATTCTAATTTTTAAATACTTGGGAGGCAATTGGATGCTATTGTGATAGGGCCCAGATAAGTGCCTAAATAAACTAGTATCTTAGTTTATTTATTTATTTATATCCACTACAAAAGTACTCCAATTTTACAGAAGTCGATTTTTGGGAACAGATTGTATAAAGTCGAGTGCATGTGTCCTCACTAAGCACATCAATTTGGCAGTGTGCGTCCACAGTACTGTGGCAAGCATTGACATTCTGAGCGGTGCACTGTGGATAGCTACCCCACAGTTTCTGCAGTCCCCGCTGCCCATTGGAATTCTGGGCTGAGCTCCCAATGCCTGATGGGGCCAAAAATTTGTCGTGGGTGATTATGGGTAAATGTTGTCAGTCAACCCTCCCTCCCTCCATGAAAGCAACAGCAGACAATCATTTTGTGCCCTTTTCCCTGGATTGCCCGAGCAGACGCCATAGCACAGCAAGCATGGAGCCCGTTCAGCTCACTGCAGCAGTTATGAACATTGTAAACATTATCATGCAGTTTATGCAGAACCAGCACCTGAAAAACCAGGTGAGGAGGTGATGGCAGCGCGATGATGAGGGCATGAACACAGATTTCTCTAAAACCGCGGTCCCCAGCAATTTGGAGATCATGGTGTTATTGGGGCAGCTTCATGCTGTGGAACGCCGATTCTAGGCCCGGGAAACAAGCACAGAGTAGTGGGACCACAAAGTGTTGCAGGTTTGGGATGATTCCCAGTGGCTCTGAAACTTTCGCATGCATAAGGGCACTTTCATGGAACTTTGTGACTTGCTTTCCCCTGCCCTGAAGCGCAAGAATACCAGGATGAGAGCAGCCCTCACAGTTCACAAGCGAGTGGCAATGGCCCTGTGGAAGCTTGCAACACCAGACAGCTACTGGTCAGTTGGTAATCAATTTGGAGTGGGCAAATCTATTGTGGAGGCTGCTGTGATACAAATAGCCAATGCAATCATTGAGCTGCTGCTATCAAAGGTAGTGACTCTGGGAAATGTGCAGGTCATACTAGATGGCTTTGCTACCATGGGATTCCCTAACTGTGGTGGGGCTATAGACGGAACGCATATCCCTATCTTGGGACCAGACCACCAGGGCAGCCAGTATATAAACCGCAAGGGGTACTTTTCAATGGTGCTGCAAGCACTGGTGATCACAAGGGACTTTCACCAACATGGGATGGCCGGGAAAGGTTCATGACGCTTGCGTCTTCAGGAACTCTGGTCTGTTTAAACGGCTGCAGGAAGGGATTTACTTCCCAGACCAGAAAATAACTGTTGGGGATGTTGAAATGCCTATAGTTATCCTTGGGGACCAAGTCTACCCCTTAATGCCCTGGCTCATGAAGCCGAACACAGGCACCCTGGACAGTAGTAAGGAGCTGTTCAACTATAGGCTAAGCAAGTGCAGAATGGTGGTAGAGTGTGCATTTGGACATTTAAAGGGTTGCTGGCGCAGTTTACTGACTTGCTCAGACTTCAGCTAAACCAGTATTCCCATTGTTATTGCTGCTTGCTGTGTGCTCCACAATCTCTGTGAGAGTAAGGGGGAGATGTTTATGGTGGGGTGGGAGGTTAAGGCAAATCTCCTGACCACTGAATACGCGCAGTCAGACACCAGGGCAGTTAGAAGAGCACAGCAGAAAGCACTGCGCATCAGAGAAGCTTTGAAAACCAGTTTCATGACTGGCCAGAGTACTCTGTGACACTTCTGTTTGTTTCTCCCTGATGAAAACCCGCCCCCTTGGTTGCCTCTAAATTCCCTGTACGCCACCCTCCCTCCCCCCTTCAATCACAGCTTGCTTGCAAAGGAAATAAAGTCACTATCATTTAAAAAACATGTATTCTTTATTAATTGATTATAAAAATAGGGAGATAACTCACAAGGTAGCCCAGGTGAGGTGTGGGAGGAGGGTAGGAGAGAAGGAAAAGGCCACTTTAAAAATCCTTGAATGACAGCCTTCTGTTGCTTGGGCTGTCCACTGGGGTGGAGTGGTTGGGTGCCTGGAGCCTCCCACCCCACGTTCTTGGGCGTCTGGGTGAGGAGGCTATGGAACTTGGGGAGGAGGGAGGGCAGTTAAACAGGGTCTGCAGTGGCAGTCTTTGATCCTGCTGCCGTTCATGAACCTCCAACAGATGCCGGAGCATGTCCGTTTGATCCCGCAGTAGCCCCAGCGTTGCCTCATGCCTCCTCTGATCTTCCTGCCATCACCTCTCCTCACGTTCATCAGCCACTCTCCTGTACTCTGCTATTGTGTCCCTCCACACATTCTGCTGAGCTCTGTTGGTGCCGGACGACTGCATGAGCTCAGAGAACATTTCATTGCACGTGCGGTTTTTTTGCCGCCTTATCTGAGGTAGCCTTTGGGACGGAGGAGGGAGGCTTGAAACATTTGCAGCTGCTGGAGGAAAAAAAGGGAGTGAAGTATTAAAAAAGATACATTTTACAGAACAATGGCTATACTCTTTCTCGGTGAACAACACTATTCACATTACATAGCACATGTGATTTTGGTACAAGGTCGTATTTTGCATCTTATATTGAGTGCCTGCGGCTTTGGTGTTAGAGATCACACACGCAGCGCCGGGCAACAGAATTCAGCTTGCAGGTGGCCATGGTAAGCCATAGTCTTTCGGCTTCTGCAACCTTCATAACAGCAGCGCCCTCCTCTCCCATACCAAGCAAAGCACGTTGAGTTGGCCATTTAGTGCTGTGGTTTTCCTGTTAACCTGCAGCAGCAGAAACCAAATTAACCCTCCCCTCCCCGCATCCAATTCTCTGGGATGATTGCTTTACACCTCACCCCACCGCGTGGCTGGTATCAAGGAAGATCCCTGCTAGCCAAACGCAAACAGCTCAACACCAATGGGTCCCCCCTCCCACCACATGGCTAACTGCGGGGAGGATTTCTTTTCAGCCACAGGCAAACAGCCCAGTAGGAACGGCCACCTCTGAATGTCCCCTTAATTAAATTCCCCTATTTCAACCAGGTTACCATGAACGATATCACTCTCCTGAGAATAACACAGAGAGATAAAGAACGGATGTTGCTTGAATGCGAGCAAACACCGGGACCATACACTGCCAGGCTTTGTCATGCAACGATACCAGATTACTTGCTACTAGCATGGCGTGGTAAAGTGTCCGACCATGGAGGACGGAATAAGGCTGCTCTCCCCAGAAGCCTTCTGCAAATGCTTTTAGAGTACCTCCAGGAGAGCTTCATGGAGATGTCCCTGGAGGATTTCCACTCCATCCCCAGACACATTAACAGACTTTTTCAGTAGCTGTACTGGCCACGAATGCATCCCAAGTCCTCAGAGCTACTTAATCATTAAAAAACGCTTGCTTTTATAACATATATTATATTTAAAAAGGTACACTCACCAGAGGTCCCTTCTCCAGTTTCGTTGGGTTGGGAGGGTATTTCAGTCAGGGTGATAAAAAGATCGTGGCTGTCGGGGAGAATGGTGTGCTGTACACAGTACATCTGTACACAGTATTCAAGATGTGGGCATACTATGGATTTATATAAGGGCAATAAGATATTCTCTGTCTTATTCTCTATCCTTTTTTTAATGATTCCTAACATCCCGTTTGCTCTCCTCAAGCTCGTTCTCCTCCTCCTCATCTTCCCCGTCCACAAAATCCTCAGGCATGGCGGAGACTACCCCATCATCGGAGTCCACGGACAGGGGTGGGGTAGTGGTGGCGGACCCCCTAGAATTGCATGCAGCTCAGCGTAGAAGCGGCTCGTCTGGGGCTCTGTCCCGGAGCGTCCATTTGATTCTTTGGTTTTCTGGTACGCTTGTCTGAGCTCCTTACGTTTCACGTGGCACTGTGTTGCGTCCCTGCTGTAGCCTCTGTCCCTCATGACCTTGGAGATTTTTTTAAATGTTTTGGCATTTCGTCTTTTGGAACGTAGTTCTGATAGCACGTATTCCTCTCCCCATACAGCGATCAGATCCAGTATCTCCCGTTCGGTCCATGCTGGAGCTCTTTTTCGATTCTGGGACTGCATGGTCACCTGTGCTGATGAGCTCTGCATGGTCAACTGTGCTGATGAGCTCGCCTGGCCAAACAGGAAATGAGATTCAAAAGTTCCCGGGGCTTTTCCTGTACACCTGGCCAGTGCATCCGAGTTCAGAGTGCTGTCCAGAGCGGTCACAATGGTGCACTGTGGGATAGCTCCCGGAGGCCAATACCTTCGAATTGCATCCACACCAACCCTAATTCGAAACGGCGATGTCGATTTCAGCGCTAATCCCCTCGTTGGGGAGGAGTACAGAAATCGGTTTTAAGAGCCCTTTATGCTGAAAAAAATGGCTTCGTTGTGTGGACGGGTGCAGGGTTAATTCGATTTAACGCTGCTAAATCCGACATAAACTCATAGTGTAGACCAGGCCTACCACATTTCTTTTTAAAGCCTTTTCAGATGTCAAGTATGAGAATCACTATATAAAGCAGAGGTCTGTTCTATTCATATTAAGTATTAGAGTCCTGTTTTTCTGGGGTGAGATTGTTCTCATATCAGAGAACACTATGTTATTAGGAAAGACTTCAGATTGCTGGAAACAAATGGAGCTTTCTGAGTGAATGTAAGTAATGTATTTCACATGGCACAGGCCTGATTTTGCCAGGGGCTATTCAGCTGTTGCAATGTGTGGTGTGCCCTCAACTCCTATTTAGTTCCTAATGAGGGCACTTATCTCACAAGATCTGATCCTGTGGCAATGATATCCAGCAAATGCATAGCTCTGATTTTTTTGTCCTTTTTGTTTATAATTATTATTCTCACCCACTGCTGAAACATGAGTCTCGTATTCCTAAAAGAAAATTGTTGTTGTTTTTAAATCAAAACTAAAGTAAAGGTTAAACTTGGCTTTTAATTTATAGCCAGGCTCTTTTAAATGATATTAATATGAAGAAACTTTTTACAATAAAAAACAAATAGTTAATTTTTCTGGCCTAGCCCAGATGACCCCTTGTTTCCACTGCCTTTGAATTTGCTGCAGTTTGCTCAGCCTGAAAAAAATACAGCTACATAGAAAATTTTTAGTTTTCTATTTAAAAAAGAAACATGGAGCCAGGGGGGCTTTTGTTTTATTTTAGTAGAAACACCAGTTTCTCTCTAACTGTGACATCTCCAGCCCAAGTATGTTGATGTAGTTTCCAAAGAAACAAGAAACGTCTTGGGTCACATTTAAATCTAATCAGCCAAATCTAGGATCAGTGAAAAAATTAGCTCTTCATCTGTTCTGGAATGAGGTCTGTCGTCACATTATTATTTAAAAAGATATCTTTTGTGTGGTCCAAACTAAATTTAAAGTCTCGACATAATGTACTTTTGTATATGTTGTACACATCAGCAGTAAACTTCACTGATACTGTGCAGCATATATAATTAAGACTTTATTATCTTTGAAGCCAGTTAATGTAAGGAACTTACATAAGAATGGCCATACTGGGTTAGACCAAAGGTCCATCCAACCCAGTATCCTGTCTACTGACAGTGCCAATGCCAGGTGCCCCAGAGGGAGTGAACCTAACAGGTGGTAATCAAGTGATGTCTCTCCTGCCTTCCATCTCCACCCTCTGACAAACAGAGGCTAGGGACAGCATTCCTTACCCATCTTGGCTAATAGCCATTAATGGACTTAACCTCCATGAATTTATCCAGTTCTCTTTTAAATCCTGTTATAGTCCTATCCATCACAACATCCTCAGGCAAGAAGTTCCACAAGTTGTCTGTGCGCTGAGTGAAGAACTTCCTTTTATTTGTTTTAAACCTGCTGCCCATTAACTTCATTTGGTGGCTCCTAGTTCTTATATTATGGGAACAAGTAAATAACTTTTTCTTATTCACTTTTTCCACACCACTCATGATTTTATATACCTCTATCATATCCCCCCTTAGTGTCCTCTTTTCCAAGATGAAAAGTCCTAGCCTCTTTAATCTCTCCTCATGGGACCCATTCCAAACCCCCTAATCATTTTAGTTGCCCTTTTCTGAACCTTTTCTAATGCCAGTATATCTTTTTTGAGATGAGGGGACCACATTTGTACACAGTGTTCAAGATGTGGGCATACCATGGATTTATATAAGGGCAATAAGATATTCTCTGTCTTATTCTCTATCCTTTTTTTAATGATTCCTAACATCCCGTTTGCTTTTATGACTGCCGCTGTACAGGGTGTGGACATCTTCAGAGAACTATCAACGATGACTCCAAGATCTTTCTCCTGATTAGTTGTAGCTAAATTAGCCCCCATCATATTGTATGTATAGTTGGGGTTATTTTTTCCAATGTGCATTGCTTTACATTTAGCCACATAAAATTTCATTTGCCATTTTGTTGCCCAATCACTTAGTTTGGTGAGATCTTTTTGAAGTTCTTCAGTCTGCTTTGGTCTTAACTATCTTGAGCAGTTTAGTATCATCTGCAGACTTTGCCCTCTCACTGTTTACCCCTTTCTCCAGATCATTTATGAATAAGTTGAATAGGATTGGTCCTAGGACTGACCCTTGGGAACACCACTAGTTACCCCTCTCCATTCTGAAAATTTACCCTTTATTCCTACCCTTTGTTCCCTGTCTTTTAACAGTTCTCAGTCCATGAAAGGATCTTCTCTCTTATCCCATGACAACTTCATTTACTTAAGAGCCTTTGGTGAGGGACCTTGTCAAAGGCTTTCTGGAAATCTAAGTACACTATGTCCACTGGATCCCCCTTGTTCACATGTTTGTTGATCCCCTCAAAGAACTTTAATAATTATAATAAAATATTATTAGTAATAGATTAATATCTTCATAGCGCTGTACAGTCTCAAAAGTAATAGAATTACATGCTGCTTATACCTAGGGCCTGATTCTCCTTTCACTTATACTGGTGCATTTCCATTGATTTCAATGAAGTTACTTCTTATTTATATCTATTTAAGTGAAAATGAAAAGAAAACAAGGCCACATTTTTAGAATTTGATTTTTCTTCACAGCACAGCCCCACGACATGAGGAGTGCAGACACACGAAGCAGTCTCTGCTACAAACTCTTGAAGGACGTGGGGTTCTCCCCCACAACACTATGCACTGTCAATGCCACTTACTTGTGTGACAGGAAAATGGGTATATGACCTCACATCTCCATCTCAGAAGACTAGTGACACTGTTCATGGCAGCCTCAAGCAATGTTTGTCCATCATGTGTTCAAGGACTGCGACTGTGTCCAGCCATGGCATGGGGTCCAAGAGTGGGTAGGGAATGTTTTCTGGGCTCTTCTCCATTTGTGAACCTTTGTGGGGACAGATGGAATATGTCTTAATGCAAGTGGGAGAGTAAAATAGGAGGAAGTAGAGGATTTTGTGGGATCTCAATGAGATATGGAGAAAACTTGTCTTAGAATTGTTTTATCTAATAAATAAATTCCTGATTTCTAAACATCTATTTTTAGAATTAAAACTACGTCTGCATTGCCAACAAAGATTTAGCTGTTTTTAATAGGACTTGAAAACAAAATGTTCTCTTCTGTGCTAGCTCTGTAGCAGCGGTTAATTAACAAAGGCTGCCTCTGACTAACTGTGTCTTAGCATTGCAGTGATATCTTGATGATGATGCTGTGCAAAGATTTTTTTGTTTAGTATGCACTATATTATTGAGGGTGTTAATTTTAGATAGAGAAGGGCTTGAAGCTAAGGATACAAAATCCAATCTGAACTTTCTCCAAAGTCCAGGGTTGTGTGAATCTAGCTGTTTGATACAAAATTGGACTTAAAATTTGGAACAATGGTTGGTAGTAGGGAGTTAAATCTGAGGTTTTAGTTCAGGTCAATTTCTAATCCCAGCTCCAATCAAAACATAGGGAACAAAAATGTACGCATGCTAAATGTAAGGACAAAATCAAGATGGACCCTCCCTCACCACTCCCCAATTAAATTCAGATTACAGCATGTACATTTGTTTCCAATATTCTGTCTGGGTCATAGGTTTATAGGGCTGCTCAATTATCTCCTCACTACTGAAATCCTCACTGTCTTTTATGTGGAAGACAGGAATCAGAGGCAATGAAGACCATGGCTGTTAAAGGATACCAAGTGAACTACCAATATGGGGCTATGAAGTTATTCAGGCAGCAACCCCCAATGGATCTGACCGCAACAAAGTGGTCTATCTGAAAATGTTGCCTCCCACATCAGCCCCCTTTGGATAGGGTCATCTTTTCAACTTTGACCATTGCTTTCATATTGCAGTGGGCTTGCCCTTCAAGTGTTCCCAGGCATGGAGATCAGCTTTGTTTGCTTTCCCCATGTGGAAAACTAATTAACCAATCATCAGAGGGGTAGCTGTTAGTCTGGATCTGTAAAAGCGGCAAAGAGTCCTGTGGCACCTTATAGACGATCAGACGTATTGGAGCATAAGCTTTCGTGAGTGAATACCTACTTCATCAGATGCATGTAGTGGAAATTTCCAGAGGCAGGTATAAATATGCAAGCAAGAATCAGGCTAGGGATAACGAGGTTAGTTCAATCAGGGAAGATGAGGCCCTCTTCTAGCAGTTGAGGTGTGAACACCAAGGGAGGATGTTTGTTTCTTTTGTGTTTTCACCCTTCAGATAAAGACACTAGATTAATGAATAGTGAAGGTGGGGGGTAGGGGGCTGAAGTGTTAGGGGGCAAGTCCAGGAATAAGTTTACATCTTTAACTTGAGTTGAATGTATTAACTGGAATTAATGGATGCAGGCCATGTAGCTATATTAAGATAAACCTTTCATATGATGATTTATTAATAGCTACTTAAAAAATATTCTGCTTCCATCAGAGGAAAATGTTTCCTTCTGCTGCTCAAAGTGGCTCCAGATGCTGGAGTTAGTGTAAAGTAACCAAACAAGACAGGAAAAACCAAGGTAATGAAGTTAACATTCATATTTCAGTATTCCTAAGGGACAGATTGTTCAGTCTGCCAGGTTACTCTGCTCCACTTATGCAGTGCCCAGTGAACTCAAACTGGCTGGAGATTCCCACGGTAGAATTCCCCCTGTGCAGAGGAAACCTCTGCTGGTATAAATCTGGCTGAAGTGGGATAGCCATCTACTACCCCACTTACTCACACCTATCCCACAGTCCAAGGGTGTGAGCAGGGAGTGTGCCAGGACTCTGGTGGAGTTGAGATACACTATGCCTGATCTGCCAGTGGTGCAAGCTCTATTATCAGAAGACAGAGTTATTAATTTCTTCCTAGGCTTTTCTATGGTACTCATCACCATAGTATCCGAGTGCTTCACAAACATTAATTTACCTTCACAACAGCCTTGTGAGGTGAGGGGATATTATCCCTATTTTACTGATGGGGGGCCTGAGGTACAGAGACCCAAGGTAAAAAGTTTCCACTAATTTTGGGTGCCCAATTTGGGATAACTAGGACCTGATTTTTCAGAGTACTTAGCATTAAATAGCATGCTGTCTATTCAAAGCACGGCTCCCGTTGATTTCAGTTGCAGTTGCAGAGCGCTCAGCAATTCTACGAAACAGGGACTCAAGTTGGGCATTCAGAAAATGAGGAACACACAACTAGTGACCACCTGTGAAAAGTTTGGTTTGTGACTTGCACAGCATCACATAGGAACTCTGTGGCAAAGGCAGGGATAGAATCCAGTTCTCCAGGGCAGCATTCAACAGCCTTACCATGAGATCATCTTTTCTCTTCCTATAAACCCCTCTCATTCACTACAAAACTTCCTTGTACTGGAGGCTGGTCCTGGCTGAGACCACCAGACCCGGAGACTTGCTGGATTATGATTGGAAGGACTGATCGGACACCGCAGTACTCAGCCAGTGCATGGGTTGTCTACCGTGCACATCCCCCATGTGTAATTCAGGAGGTGAGTGCAGCCTTGGCTCCCGCCTCTCTCACTTTCCTTGAGCGGGCGCTGCTGGAGGATGCTTCCTAATTAACCCATGGCCCTCTGGAACTCATCATCAGTTCCCTGCCCCATAAGTCTTCCTGGCATCTCTGATACATAACCTGTCGTCTGAACAACATCCAGCTGCTCTGTGTCCAAACCATGCCCAGGAAACATCTCTAAACACTTGTGCTTCATGCCATCCACTTCCTCACTCTCGTGTCCCACCCAATCTCCAAGTGGCAGGACCTGCTGCCCCCTGAGAAGGGAGAGGAGCCGCAGGGAGCCTGTCTATACTCCACTCTGGTTCCACGCCTCGCTAGGATTATTAGTTGGTGGTTCCTCTGTGGAGCTGTGAACACAGGTGTGTACCTGGTGTGGTTCATGACCTCCCCTGACACCTGTCCCTCCTTCAGCAAGAGGGAGACATTGGTGCACGTCTATGTAAGGTGTGTAAGACTGCAGCTTCTCTTCTGGCTCCTCCAGAACCTCTGACTGAGGTTCTGTCTGCACCTCTCCCTACACTTCCTCATGTATGCACACCCCATTTATGGCCACACAAAGATGCAGGATTCCTTGACAGCCTCCTCCTGGTGCTGGCCAAGATGGCCATCCATCACTCCAAGAGAAGGAAGCTGGGGGGTGGGGTGCCCTGTGACTGTGGAGTCTATTTCTGATCCCTTGCAAAGTCACACCTCTGAGCGGAGTTCCTCTGAGTGGTGCCCACTGACTCCTTAGATTTCTTTGAGGAGCAGTAGGAGCTGATGTGGTTCTCTGTTCAATGTCCCTTTCCAGTTCCCTGACTGTTTCCCTTTGACCTTCACTCCCATCCCTGTTTTTTCATTTATTCTCCCCTGTATTTACTTATGGCCTGGGTTCAATGGCCCCTCCTCCTCTGTTGAAGAGGAGGGCCTTTAGCTGGGAACAGGCTTAGGCCCGCCATCTCCTTGCAAGCACAGTAGTTACGCAACTTCCAATTTCTGCAACAAATGAGGCAGGTGTTCTACAGGGAAACTGTAGTTCAGATATTTCCTAATTTTTGGGTGCTTTGATTTTTGTAACCTTAAATAATGTTCTTTTCACATATCTTTTTGTGTGTAATTTCCTATATTTCTGAAAAAGAAAACTTGGAAATACAGACATTCCATCATTGGTCATCAGTGGAGCTGGAACATTTAGATCTGCCACTTGAACTAATGGAGCAATTGGTAGCAATAGTAAATTGTCATCCTCATTTAGATCAGTGATACTCAGACCTCAGTGGTTCAGGAGCCAAATTAGTGATCAACATTACCCAAAGAGCCACAATAGTGTGAATTCATTGTTTAATTTATTAGACTTCTATTCATATTTAAACAGTATGACATTTAGTTTTTATATAAGTATTATTCTTGCAGCAAATAAGGGAATAACTTATGCAAATTGATAACTGGTTAATAACATACTAAAAACATCCTGATTGGTTAATAACTTAGACTGGTTAATTAAATCACACAGTGTTTTAATATCATGCTGCGAAGAGCTACAAGACATATATTAAAGAGCCACTTGTGGCTCCCGAGCTGCAGTCTGAGCATTACTGATCTAGATCAACATGAGAGGGGAAGAGACTCACGCCTTGCCACTGGGTTTCACATATATTTGAAGAGGAATGATTAGACTCAGAAATCTTGGGTTCCATTCCAGGTTCTGGAGAAGAGTGTGCTCAAGTGAGCATAGATTCTTTTGCCTGATCTACTCCAAATCATCCCTATTTCAGTCCTCTCTCTTCCCCACCCCTGCCTCCTAGTCCCAGTCTCCACTCCTCAATTTTCTCATCCCAGTTCCTGTCACTTTGCCCAACCAGTCCCAATGATCACTTCCTGCCCCATCTCCTTGCCCAACTAATCCCCTCTAAGCTATTCATCCAGTTTGAATCCTTGTCCTAGTCTCCCTCCCTAGGTTCCTAATCCAATTGCAGTCCCCCCTCCACACAATCATCACCAGCTCATTGTCTCATTCTCCCCCTTCCCTGGCTCTTTGTCCCAATCTCTTTACCCAGCCAGTCCTAGTTCTTCCTCTGTACCCAGCTCCTTGTCAGATCTGTCTCCCATCCCTCTGCCCATACTGATTCCTAGTCTTCTTGATAAGCCAATCCTAGTCTACCTCCTTTCCCCAGCTCCTTGTCCTGTCCTAGTGTTCCTCCCCACCCAGCTAGCTGGCTCCCAGTCCTGCCCCACATTTTCCTCACTGGGACCCAGTCTCCTTTTCCAGCCAGTTCCAACCTTCCAAGCCAAAAAGCCCCAGGTTTCCCTGCCTCCCCCCACCACCCCTGTTCCCAGTCCTAGCTTCATCTTCCATCCCAGCTCCTAGTCTCCCAACTCTGACTCCTCCGACTCCCAGTCACACTTTCTATCTCCCCAACTCTCCAGTCCCTATCTCACTAGACTCCTTGTCCCCATCTAAACTTTTCCTGACCCATGTCCAGCTTTTCTCCCCTCTACATTCAAATCAGATGGCGTCCTTTTCCATGGGGCCTGGGTCTTGGTTGGGGGATCAGCTGGCTTTCTGGGCAGGGCACAATTTCCCTCATAGCCCAGTCTGGACTGGGTTACATTGGTGCCCTTTCTCCCCTAGGAGCCAGGCTGGATTGGAAACGAACTGGCTCCAGGGGCAAGCAGCGCCCCCACTGCATCTCCATGAGGGGAGTGAAGCCAAAGGTCAGTGCGCCAGATGAAAAATCTTGCCTGAGTCTCAATAGCCTGCACCAGCAGTCATGCCTCTGACTGCAGAACAGAGCTGCCTCCTTCCCCTGCCCCATCATTTCCCCGTTGGTTACAGGTGGAGGACAATGTGCACAGCACAGATGCTCCCAATGCTAGAGTGCAGTAAGGGGCCTTTGGGCCCAGCTCTCTCCTCTTGCTTCCATCTCTATAACAGACCCTCTCTCCCACGATCCCTGCTCAGAATCCAGGCTGACTTCCAGAGGAAACACAGACCTATCTGGCCCATGTGGAGAGGAGGAAGAGCTTCTGAGAAGCCCATCCTTGAGCCCCAGGCCATTATCTTCCTTGAGAGACACAGAAAGGGCCCATGTAGGGAAGGGGAGACAAATAGGTCCCGCTTCTTTGAAGAGAGACTGCTAGCCACTTGAAATGTTTTCAGAACAATCTCTGAACCAATTTTTCCCTTCTGTGAAGCAGAATTGTGGGGTGAAACTCCCAAAGAGGAAATAAATGAACAATAAAATCAGCACTTGGTTCCCCTGCTGACTTTGAGAAGAACAGCATAGGGGATAATCATTAGTGCCAGGTTCCCCCGCTCACCCTCCCAGAGTGCAGCATGGCACCTTAATGTGGTAAAGACCATAACATATACATAGGCTGGTTCTTCTAGCCACAAATACAACTCCACCACCAGCACTGGAAATTCTTCCTTCTTTAGGGGACAAAAGCCAGCATTCAAAATCAGGGTTAGAGAATCAAATAGTGAAGTCCAGTTAAAAAAAAAAATCAGAGGATAGTGCAGTCTTGACAGACAGCCTCAGTGTTGTGAGGCTATGCTTTGGAGGTCTGTGGCTGCCCTAGATAAACTATAGCTATGTAGTCTTTCTCATGCACCCTGGGAAAGTGTAATACAGGGATGGTGATTTTCTGCCACACCTAAAAGACTGAGAAAATATTGGGCTGTTGGCCTCAGCTGCTGCCATGGGTCACCATGCCCTAATATCCAGGTTATTGTTCCTAGCTTCTGTTTCAGGTTGCTGTTAGAGCTGGGAACATGATGGATTTTTTCAGTTTGCTGGCAATTCCAAAACACTGAAAAATGTTTTTGTTTTGGATCAAACCAACATGAAATTTTTCTAAAACTTTCAGTGAATCAAAAAGCGAACATGTTGAGTCAGATCAAATTTAAACATTTCATTTTGACCTGGCTCGAAAAATTTTGTTTTGATTTCAGGCATTTTGACAAAAGCAAATCAAAACAAAGGAAAGGTAGCTCTGCCTCCTTTATAAGATTTAGCCCTGGGGCTAAGGTACTCAGGGTTGGCTCTAGGTTTTTTGCAGCCCCAAACAAAACAAATTTTGGCAGCCCCCCCACCCCCTTTTTTTTTGTCTTTTACACATGTTTGCACTTTGCAATGTTTTTGTTTGTTTGTTTGTTTGGCTGTTTAAAATTTAAAAAATGAAAACAGAGAATTTGTAGTTAGTGAAATAAAACAATTTCCGACGAGTGTACTCATTTAATTTTAACAAAATCACAATTACAAACAATTTGGGTTCAACTATACACTGTAATGAAAAACATTAGTGTCTTCCGGTGCACCCAGTTTCTCATAAATTAAAAGAATTTATATGAACTGATTTTTTATGGTTTTTATACTTGTGTAGTCTTTTAATAATTCAATGAAATCTAAATTTTTTGCAATGGTCCTTTCAACTGAAATTAATGCAAGTCCTGACAAACGATTTTGAGATGTGGTGGACCTCAAATAATTTTTTAGTAATTTCAGTTTTAAGAAACTGTGCTCACCAGAAGCCACCGATACTGGTAATGTTAAAAGAATGCGTAATGCTATAGCAGTGTTTGGAGTGAGGTGCTTGGGGCCCCCAGCCTGATCTCAGACCCAGACCCAGCCCCGCAGAGGGGACAGTAACCGACAGAGTGGCTGGGGGGGTGGGTCAGCCGTGGGGATGGGGGCAGACCGGGGCGCCCGCCCAGTGCCAAGCCACCCGGGGCAGTGGGTCCCTTACTGGCCGCGGGTCCTGCCCCAATCCCAGGCTCTGCTCCACTCGGCTCCAGCTCTTCCGTTGCTTGTGACCCGTGAGGCAGGGGTGGGCGGGGGGAAGGAGTCGTATCGCCCCACTCCCCTGGCAGCAGGGGGCCAAGGCAGGGACCGCCCCTGGGCTGGGACCCCCATGCTGAACCCAACCCCCACCCCTACATAAGGGCTCATTGGTTGACTGAGCGGGGCCAGGGGAAAAAAAGGATGGCCGGAATGCCGCCCCTGGAAATGTGCTCCCCCATGGACATGCTTGCTTTGCTGGTGCCTACAGCCGGTCCTGAAAGTACTCATCTGGGATGTAAGAGATAATAATTAAATAGTTAGGGGACCAGGTTTAGAACTTGGGTCTTACACAGCCTAGGTAACTGACTTTAGAGCCTGAGGGTTAGTGAGGCCAATCACAGTTTCTTGCCCACTGACTATTCAGCATGAATGACTATGTCACTATTGTCAGCATGAATGACTATGAATTGCCACTAAGAAAGACAAATCCCAAGATTAAATGATCTTTTAAGGCATCAACCTGATTCCAACATCAAGGTCATAGAGCACAACCTTGAAACCGCATTGTGCTCCTTACAGAACTACCAAGGTTGAACAACTGGTACCATAATATTTCCTTTCCATTAGAGTAGGCCTCCCAATGGCTCCTATCTCCTATCAGATGAGGTTTTTATTTGAAGTTGGGAGCTTTCTCTAACAAGACCCAGTACCATACTTCTAATTCAGACAGGTAGTCCTCACAACTATACTAGTGTTCATTTAATAAGTAAATGCAAGAAATATTCCTCCTTCAACTAAGAAACAAACTCCCGGTCCTAGGAACAATCTGAAAATCTCAGAGGACCGTAATTACATCTCCTGTACTGAGATCTGCTAGACGGACACAGGTTTGTCAAATGTTGCATGAAGACAAAAAGGAAAATGTGGTTGTGCTTGCCTGAAAGTTTCTTTTCTTCGAGTAATAAGGTCCACAGATCCAACCCATCTTGGAGAAAAAAGGATCATCCAGAACAGAGATGGAAATTGAGTTTGGGGTTTCTTGTCATGAGGTAGAATTTACAATGCTCTGCAGTAGGACAAATTATTTTTCCTCAAAGTATATTTAAGACCATCTGTAATTTAATAAATAGATTTTAATTATCCTTCCTGTGGAAGTTATCTCAACTGGAGGGGACTTCAGGAGGTGGAGCATTCTCCTGCTGACAGTGACTGACAGGTCTGCTTTTGCCCCCAAGCTGCAAACAGGCTGAATTACCCATTATAATGGATCTGAGGCCTTCCACTCAAAGAAAGGAAGTTTTTAGGTATGCATGGAAAAATTTTCCTATTCTTTCAGCAAGTGCACTAAATTGCAGATAATTACAATTCAATGTAGGTTATTTATATATAACTAGGTTGCCTAACACTTTCCATTATAAAATATATTTGACATTTTGGGGGGAAGTTCTAACACCTCAATTTTTTTTTAGCAGGCATGGGCCAGATAAGTAACTTTTCTTTGTTCCATGAGTTTCGGTTCAGATTTGGCTGAAATATAAACTGTTAAAAATCACCATTTCCCTTCTCTTGCTGGTGTTCCTCAGGAAAGTTTTGGCAGCATGCTAAAATAATAAGTGTACATGAACATTTTAAAGAGCTAGGCTTTCACTGCACTGGGAATGCCTGATTGTTGCTGCAGCAGCTTTAGTGGGGAAACAGGGGGAGCTGGAGCTGGACCACGTGCCCCCCAATCACTCCCCAGACCCAGACCTAGCACCTTGACCCTGTGACAAACAAACACTATTTAGAAATCTGTCTGTAAAATTTCTTCTGTGGGAGATTATGAGCTCTTTGTAGGTATCTTTATGAAATTACAAACTCTATTTTGAATGTGGGAGCTAGTTGCCTTTCCCACTGTACTTTAACCTCCATGTTGGGACGGAAGTTTCAAGGCACAGTGATACAGAGCTGACATTAGAAGGTTGTTAACTTGGGATGGTCCTCTATTAGACTACAAACAACCTAGATAATGGACTGGCTCCAAACAAGGAAAACTGATGTATCAACATGAGGGGTCAACCGGAAGAGATCTGGGATCACCTGAGGAGGCTGATGCAGTAGTCACCTTTCAGAGGGACTGAAAGGTTATAAAAGGACTGACGGGGGAAGACACAGGACACACATAGGAAGTTTGGGTAGAAGCTGACCTGTTGGCCATTTTTCACCAGCTCAACATGAGGGAAGCTGCTGCAGGAGCCTGATGAGGCAGAGGGAATCCTGCCTACCTGAAAGCAGATGGTCCCCAAAGGAATCCTGAGGGAAGGATGGGCCAGAGTGAGGGGCATTGCGTTCAGGATGTTTGTTTTTTCCTAAATGATCTGTACTTCCTGTATTTATCAAGCTTAAGTGAAGAGCAGTAGTGTGTTAGAACCCTATCCAAAGTGTGTGTGTGTGTGGGGGGGCGTATTTATACCTACCACACACCTCCTGAAGAGAGAAACCAGAAGCCTCACACCTTTTGGTGGAGGTGCATATTCATTTTGATATAGCCTTTAGTCTCATGATCACATACTATTTTCCTCACAGACCCCAGCCTCATTCACCTCACAGACTGGACATTCTAGTGGGCAGAATTAAGATTGCATAGCAACCTTAAATCTGGCATTTTCTAACTTTCAAGAGTTTGACTTTGCAAACCTTAAAAAAATAGGAGATTTTTGTATGTAATCATGTTTGACATATGCATAGATATAACTGAACATTGGTAAATTCAAAGTAAAAGATAAGAGTATCTGTGGAGTTTTTTAATTCCTTCAGAGCTGTTTGATCTCTGCTTGCTTGTTTTAGCAGCTGTTTGCCTGTTTTTCTTCCTATATAAACTTCACAGTCAACCAGAGTTCAAGCTCTGGATGAAGACCGTATAATGAAAACAATGGTGACTAGTATATATAATGTGAAGTAGTGTCATAGGTTATAGGGTGTGGCCCACCTCTTTATACTGACTATTCTCAGGATGTGGGGTGACCCCTCAAAGCCTTGGCCAAAACATAATTCATCTCTCATTTGATCTCAATGTTTGATATAGAAATCAAGTTCTGCGCACTTGCAAATAAATGTCTTGAGGAAGAATGAAGATACAACACAATGGTGGAAATATATAAATAGATTCTTGTTAGTGTGCTGGATAAATGCTTTAGTGTTTTGTCTTATGTTGCTTTTAAAGGGGTTTTGTCCACTTTTGTTTTGTTCTGTTTCTGGCTATGGGATGTCAAAGAAAAAGAAAACTCTGGAGATGGCAGCATCCACAACAGATTAATACTGAGCATTTTATTTAATCACATGTTGTCATTGTACCAGACCTGCATACAGTTCTTGATTCCCCCTCCCACCACCTTTTTGAGGAACATCTGCCTCTGTCCTGCGCATCTGTCTTTTTGGAATCAGAGCACAGCGCTTCCCCAACAGAAAAATCATCATGGGGATGGGGTTGTAACAGTAAAAAGTGCAAGAGAGCCCATAAGCAGCCAGAATAGCCATAAAACCTGGGGAGGCTGGGCAGGGCAGGCCCACAACATTTTGGCACCTGAGGCAGGGAGCTCAAATGACGCCCCCTTGCTTGGGCCAAAACTTTGAAAGGTCTCAATTCTGCCTTCTTTCTGTTCTATTCCTCTCATGGTACTGCTCTGCTACCTGCCCCAATAAAGGAGAACTAACAACTTAAAATGCCTTGTTCAAAAATTTTAAGTAACACTTAACTTTCAGATGCCTGAACAGCAAATGTAACTTTTCTTGTCTGCATAGTAAACACTAGTATTTTTATCTGTTTGAATAATCAAAGTGGTCCTTTCCGTGCCTTCTTGGTTGCAAAGATTTAAACAGCTTCCTGCTGAAGTCTACAGTCTGGGCCAGCTCATGGTCTATTGGCATGGTTTCAAGGCTGACCAACCTCTCCTGTGTCATTGTGGAGCGTAGATGTGTTTTTTATTAACTTCAGCTTGGAGAAGCTGCGTTCTCCACTGGCAACTGTTACAGGAAGTGTTAGAAGTATGCGCAGAGCAACAAAAGCTTTTGAAAAGAGGGTTGTCATCTTATTTATGCACATATTTTCCAGAACAGCCTTTGGAGTTGATTCTGCTGAAATGTATCTTGAAAGGACTTTCAGTTCATCACCTAAATCACTCACATCAATATCGCGCATGTCATCATGTGTCAACACTGTCTCTAGTGCCCTGCATTGCTTGTGTAGGTCTTCTTTAGGCACAGTGAGGAGTTTTGGAATATCATACAACATCCCAAATATACTGCTGTGTTCCTTGAGCTTCATGAAATGTTCTTCAACTGACTGTATTGCACAATCTAGCACCTGGTTAAAGAATTCAACTTTGAATTGTTTTTGGGGTCTCTTATGGGATTATCCCATGCCTCGTAATCAAAATGTCTTCTTCTTCGGTGACCCTTGTATTCCTGAATGGGTGGGAAAATAGCTTCAGTGTGAAGTTCCTCTACCAACTTCTGTGCACTCTTCAGAACATTTTGAAATCCCTCATCTGACCGGTAAGACTGTAGGTATGACTTTGCTTTGTCCAGTTTTCCCATTGCTCCAGATATATCAAGGTCAACACCTTGGAGTCGCTAGCTTACATTTATTTCAAACAGTATGTCATGCCACAACACTAAGCCACACAGAAATTTGAAGTTATGTATGTTTCTGGTGATTCCATTTCCCTCTGCCACTGTTCTCCCATGAACAGTTCCTGTCATAGCATTTTCCTCCATAATGGCAACTATGGCATCATCTATCTTCCCAATTTGGTGTTTGATAGGCTTTATCACCTCCACTCAACTTTCCCATTGTGTGGCACTGAGTGGTTTCAGTGTCAGAGAGGATGTTCCCAGATGTTGCTTCAAAATTTGGCATCGATGAGTTGATGCAGAGAAAAATACATAGATGCTTTGAATTACATTTAAAAAATTCAGCAGCCTCACTAGAAGCTGATGCTGCATCACTGACCACCAAGTTCAATGAATGAGAACTGCATGGGACGAAAAAAAAAAAGCTTGAGGGTTTAACTCTTGGATCTGTGTCTGCACTCCTTTGTTCTTTCCTCTCATGTTGGCTCCATTATCATAGCCCTGACCTCTCATGTCAGCTATCGCAATTCCCATATCTTCCAGCTTTTTAAGAAGCACATTTGTCATACCAGCTCATGTAGTATCATCAATGTCAATAAAGTCTAGAATTTATTGTCTGTCAGAAAATTCTCTGACAGTCACCATTGCAGGGACATTTTCACTAGATTCTATTGTTGTTACAAAACGCACCATTAGTCATTTGTTCCGTATGGCTGATGTCAGGTGTGCAGTCCAGAATAACAGAGTAATATCTTGCTGACTTCAGATCTGCCACAATCTTCTGTTTGACTTTTATTGCCAGTAACTGTATGATCTCATTTTGAATGGTTTTTCCAAGGTAGTGGTGTCTGTACAATTCTTGGGTGGTGACTCTTCTTAGATGCTCCTGGAGTACAGCATCAAACTCAGCCATCAACTCCACAATGTTAGGGATATTTGGCTGATCTGAAGTGCCACGCAGTGCTAGGTTTGGGGTAGCAAGCATTCTCACAAAGGCAATGAGCCTTTTCAGAACATTTTGCTAGTAAAGAGACTCTGATGCAATCTTCTCTTGATGCTGATCATCTATGGTGGCCTTTAACCTTAGTCTCATCTCAAGCTCTTTCCACCTATGGAATGCTCTCTGGTGATTTACTGCCTTCTCATGGCAAGCCAGATTTACCTAGCCAGATTTTTCCAGTCCTTTTTTCCTGTAGAACCCAATGTGGCTGGAACATTAAACTGGAAGAGTTTGCAACAAAAACAATGTGCAGCATTCTGGGTTTTTGAGTACATAAGCCATGGTCTCTCCACTTTGTCACCATTGGGGATTTCACGCCAGTAATGTGTTGCATGGAAACTTCTATTTTCATTGTCTTTGGGAAACATGAAGTTTTTCACTCGTTCTGGTCCATGCAGTACAAGGAAGTCCCTCAGGCTACTGTTTAAGTGGGTCCACAGTCATGGATCATTTCGACTTAAGGAACTAAACTCAGCAGCAGCTGTTTCTTGCGCCTCCACCACACTCTTCTCTGATCTACACTTTTCTTCTGGAATGTGCATGGTTACATTCATTTGAGATGGAGATATGGATGCTACAGTAGCTGCCAGGTCACCTGCACTCTGACTAACTGGAAGATCAGGCATCTCCTCACCACTCACATCCTCACGGGGGCCGGAAGGTTCACCGTGAACATTTGTATCTATGTATGTATTGTGTCTATGTATCTCAGGAGAGCTCCTTCCTGCTTAGATAGAAAAGCTTCCTTTGCTTTCTTTCTTTTTCTGAATGCTGCCCCGGAGGGGTGTTTTCTTCTTTCACTCATGATTGCTGTTCTGTGCCAGTTATAGTGGCTCTCAACACTCAATTGAAGGGGACAAATAAGCAGGCTGGTAGCAAGGCCTGAGTCTTAAGGGCCTAACTGGCTCCTACTACTTCAGTTGACTGCCTGTTCTCAAGTGGGTTCAGGGAAGCAGCAGGAAACAGGAAGCTCCCTGAGAAGCTGGTGTTAATCAGTACAGGCTCCTGGGGTTGCTAGAGAGGTACATAAGAGGCTCCTCCTCCTCTCTCTCCCTGCAGCTCCTGCTGCTTTCTGTTATTCCCTCTCGCCTTTTTGCCTGCCTGCCTGTTATGTCTCTTTTGCCCTCCTTCCTCCAGCACAGCACTCCACCATCTCTGTGCATCTAGAGTAGAGAGAATACATATGCACCAGCAACAGACCCACTCTGGGTCCTAGTGGCACCTCCCCACAGTCTGGCACCTGAGGCGGCTGCCTCAGTTTGCCTCATGGTAAGGCCAGCTCTGAGGCTGGGAGTCACTGACTGATTCAATACATTCTCACTGCAGCCTCTGCCGGGGCAGCTCCTACAGAGGCCCAGGTAGAGATTCTGAGGAAGATTCAAAGATTCCACTTGTTTACACCAATATAATTCCAAAGTCCATTGACTGTAGTGAGTTGGAGTGGCCTCTCTCATAGCCTGAAGGGGAGAGACCCCCTTTACCCCCTGGTGGGTGGAGCTGGGTTGGGCCATAGGGTGACCAGATGTCCCAATTTTATAGGGATAGTCCTGATATTTGGGGCTTTTTCTTATATAGGTGCCATTTACGCCCCCCCCCCACTCCCTGTCCCAATTTTTCACACTTGCTATCTGGTCACCTTACTGGGCCCACCCCAGCACCTAGGGTTGCCAACCCTCCTGGACTGGCCAGAAGTCTCCCAGAATCAGGCTAAATCTCCTGGATGCTACTGAAGCCAATCCAGGAGATTTTAGGCTGCTAAAAGTCTGGCCGCACAGTGGAGCTAAGGCAGGCTCCCTACCTGCCCTGGCTCCGCATCGCTCCCGGAAGTGGCCAGCATGTCTGGTAGCAGCTCCTAAGCAGAGGCGCAGCCAGGGGATCTCTGTATGCTGCCCCCGCCCCAAGCACCAACTCTACAGCTCTCATTGGCTGGGAATGGAGAACTGTGGCCAATGGGAGCTGCAGGGGCAATGCCTGCAGGCAGGGATAGCATGCACAGCTGCCTGGCCACCCCTGAGCCTAGGAGCCACTGCCAGACATGCCGCCGCTTCTGGGAGCCACCCGAGGTAAGTGCCGTCTGCCTGGAGCCTGCACTCTGAACCCATTCCCGCACCCCAACCCCCTGCTCCATCCCTGAACCCCTCTTGCACCCAAACTCCCTCCCAGAGCCCACATCCCTCACCCCTCCCGCACCCCAACTCTCTGCCTCATCCCTGAGCCCCCTCCCATAACCAAACTCCCTCCTGGAGCCTGCACTCCAACCCCCTACCCCAGGCTCAGCAGCATCAATCTCCCCATAGTGAAGACCAGCCCTAGTGCCTTATGTTGAACTTAAGGTCTGATAGCTCGTGCCTAGTGCTTGTGACAAGTACTGTATCACATCAGAAAGAGGAGCTTGCCAGCTCCTGTCTGATATCAAACTCCCAATCCTAGAACTCATGATACTGAACCTTAAACCAGTTACTGGCCAGGACTGAATATTGCCAGCTTCTACCTCAGCCTGATATAATTTTGATAGAAATTACACATTTATAGGAAAAAGAGGAAGCATTTTTGTGGTAGGGTTTTAGGATGGTTTTTTTTAAATGACAGCTATTTAAAAATTGCTCACAGGTTTGGAATGTTAGACATATCTACAAGTGGACATGGGTTAGTGGTCAGAGTGCTGATGGGATTGTTACATTGCATTTATTCCTTTATCACACAATCACCACCAGATATGCAGTGATCACACACTAGGTTTAACAACCTGGTCCATTTGAGATTGGGAGCCAGGATACTGTGGGGGAGGGAGGGATTCCAGTTTCTCCTCTTAAAACAGTCTTGACTTTAGGCAAGTCACCAAATCTTTCTGCCTCCATTTTCCCATCTGCAAAACAGGGATTTGGTTACTAAGGTTGGTAGATATTATGTAAACACAAAATAAAAGAGAGTTGCTTGGGATTTTTTTGGTATTTTCAGAGCTATTTGATTTCTATTTGATCTATTTGTAAAGTGTTTGCAGATAGTTGGATGAATAAGTAATATAATTAGAGGTTATTGCAAAACAAGTGTTGGATTTTGATTTTTACAGAAATCTCTAATGAGCACTCTGGCAGACAATATCAATATTCTGGCCTGCTATAGCCTTCTATAGTGGACCCACCTATCCCAGAATGTACTATTTTTAAGAAGGAAGAAAATACTTATTTTCACTTCTCTCAGTGAATTAGTCCAGCAGTCTGCAGTAAAGTTTAAATCCATCAGTACACTGTAGTTCCTACAGAATAGATGAAGCAAAATCCTCTCCAAAGATTTTGCACAAAAATGTTTATAAGGAAAGGAAGAAATGAGACATTAACCAGTATATTCTTGCTTATCCTTTTTAATATATAAAGTTAAAACTCATACACACAGACATACTGATTCATATCTGTTCGCACAGCCAGATAAATGTTTTGCTAAGTTCTGGAAAAGCTTTGTTATGTCAACTCTACTTTCTGTTTCCCCTTCTTTATGGTGGGAAAATTCAGTAGACCTCAGAATTTCCATTACATGATCTCTGTATCTATTTCTATATCTTAAATAACTGGCCAATGATTTTTTTAAAATGGATGCCTAAAGTGAGACTAAGGCCATAACAGGCATCTAGATAAGTAGTCTGATTTGGGAGCCACTGGGTGGTCAGCACTCTGGAAAATCATGGCCCTGAACTTTGTATCTGGAGTCTTGTATATCACCTGTTTTTGCCTTCATTGGGAATATTCACATTGTATATAAGCTTGGCAAAAAGTATCTTTAAGATCAGCCTTTAGCTTTAACTTGGTTTAACAGGTGATGCTCATGAGAGTTTAGAGTTCTGCAAGGCTTTGTTGGCAGAATTCAGAACTTTTATGGAGACTCAGCTGTCATTTTTAGGAGGCTTGCAAGCTTCTACCAGGTATGAGAACAACAATATTTGATGTCTCAACAAAGTTATGAATTCCTCCAGTATAGTCTGTGGGCCTACAGCACTTATGAGTTGGGGAGGCATGGTGCTTTTATGAGCTCTGTCTTTCTGGGAGGGCTCACAATTTTAAAAGAATCATGTGTCATGTGGTGTAGAACCCAGAGATCCCAGCAGCAAGAACAGAAGATGGCCCTTTTTGACCTTTGCCATGTCAAATGTATCAAAAATTTTATGGAGACACTGAAACTGGGGAAGCAACCGTGACATGCCCACCCCAGGATGCCAGTGGAGAATACTTTGATTAGAGAATAATTAAAATTATTTTCCTCAGATATATTAGCTTACATTTATTCCTCCCCAAGCTGAATGTAAAAGAATAATTCCCAGCCTACGTATTTAATCTAGAAGTCAGTCTATACATTTAAGGCATAGGCTTGTATGGAGAGTAGTGCAGAACTGCACCACCCCAGTTGATACTATGAAGGTGTTGTTTCTCCAGAACTCCCTGAAGGGCAAGATGCAGCATGTAGTTTGATATGATGGGACTATTATGCCTCTTTCCAGCTCTCTTTGGGGTGCAAACACCTCAGGGGGATGACAGGAGGGAATGCAGTTGTGTCCTGCACATACTGTGGGGCATTGGGATGGTGGTAAGGGGAGATGATTCTTTGAGCTTTCCCTTCACCTTGTGCTTTCATACAACAACCAGGCAAAGTCTCAGTCCTTAGGGGTGCTTGCAACATCTCTTAAATTAAGTTAATCTGCAAATAGCAAATTTAATAAACCTGATGTTCACCATCTCTTCAGGAGTGTTAATGAATATTCTAATGTGACCAGGAGCAAAAAGATCCCCTGCAATTTCCTATTCAACACATTGTCATTTACCAGAAGACAGCCATTTTAGATTTGATTCTGATTAACAGGGAGGAATTGGTTGCAAATGTGAAGGTGGAAGGCAATTTGGGCAAAAATTATTATGAAATGATAGGCTTCAAGATTCTAAGGAAGGAAGGAGTGACAGCAGCAAAATAAGGACAAGGGACTTCAAAAATGCAGACTTTAACAAATTAGGAGAAATGGTAGGTAAGGTCCTGTCAAGGTTCCTTCCCCACTCTGAACTCTAGGGTACAGATGTGGGGACCTGCTTGAAAACCTCTTAAGCTTACTTTTACCAGCTTAGGTTAAAACTTCCCCAATGTACAAACTATTTTACCTTTTGCCCTTGTACTTTATTGCTGCCACCACCAAACGTCTAACAGATATATAACTGGGAAAGAGCCCATTTGGAAACGTCTTTCCCTCCAAAATCCTCCCAAACCCTACACCCCCTTTCCTGGGGAAGGTCTGATAAAAATCCTCACCAATTTGCATAGGTGAACACAGACCCAAACCCTTGGATCTTAAGAACAATGAAAAAACAATCAAATTCTTAAAAGAAGAATTTTAATAGAAGAAAAAGTAAAAGAATCACCTCTGTAAAATCAGGACGGTAAATACCTTACAGGGTAATTAGATTCAAAACATAGAGAATCCCTCTAGGCAAAACCTTAAGTTACAAAAAGACGCAAAAACAGGAATCTACATTCCATTCAGCACATCTTATTTTCTCAGCCATTTAAAGAAAACAGAATCTAACGCATATCTAGCTAGATTACTTACTAAGTTCTAAGACTCCATTCCTGTTCTGTTCTCGGCAAAAGCATCACACAAACAGAGAGAGAGAGAGAGAGAGAGGTTTTGTTTCTCCCTCCCCCCAGCTTTTGAAAGTATCTTATCTCCTCATTGGTCATTTTGGTCAGGTGCCAGCGAGGTTATCCTAGCTTCTTAACCCTTTACAGATTAAAGGGTTTTTCCTCTGGCCAGGAGGGATTTTAAAGGTGTTTACCCTTCCCTTTATATTTATGACAGGTCCCATGAGAATAAAATCTAAGGAAAAAGGGTGTTCAGGAGAGCAGTGGATTAAATTTGTATTATTATTATTTATTTTTACATCTACTTATATAGCATGTTTTATAACTCACTTTTCCTGAAAAAAGAAGAGAAGCTAAATACTGAACAAAAGCATTCTGGATCTGCACTACATATCTTATTCCCGGCAAATAAGGTCACTATGCAAAAAGATTTGGAATTAGATGCCTTGAAACAGACTAAGGAAGTAGGCTGGTAAGGGTGGAACAATTTGCTGAATATAGTTTTGATCCTAGTAATTTAGTGAGTGTAAATTGTAAGGCTTGAAATAGATGGGGTTCCATGAGATTTTTCTCATACCTTAGTGACAACAAATGGCAAACCAGGGAGTACCTGCGACTAGTGGTACATCTCACTCATAAATAACATGGGCAAACTGTCCAGCAAACTTCAGCACAGCAAGTCACAACAGTCACTGGTTGGAAAATGTTCACATGTGCATGTTGAGATACTTTAGACCCAGTCTCCAGAGGAACAACATTTACAATACATTGGGACGTTCATGTGACCACAGCTGAAAATTTAGCAATATAATTTTTATCATAGTAGGGGTTTAAGTGTTTGCTGTGTACCTTAACTTTTTGGTTAAGCTACATAAAGTATAAGCTGTTAAAAAGAATCAAGATACTGCAGTGGGAAGTAGTGAATATACTTGCTACTGACAGATACAAAGATAAAACACACAGACTACTTCCACTCCCTCACAGGGAAAACACAATAAGTGTACTGGTCCTTCAGCTCCAAAAACACAGCTAAAAGAGTGCTCCCTTGGCTGGTCTTAATGTGGTATGTTTCTTGCCACTAGAGGGAAAGATTACTCACACAAAACCACTATGTTTCAAAGTTGGTTTTGTGAACATGTTTGACCTCCTAAAGCAGTGGTTCTCAACTGATTACACATTGTGGGCGGCACATGCGTCCCACACTGTTACCTGGGCTGCAGGGGCTGGGTGGCAGGGCATCGGCAGCCCAGACCCCGACCCTGGACCCCCACTGTGCAGGGCCGTCTGGTGGCCTGCCCTAGGCCCCTGCTGTGTGGGGCTGGCCAGACCCCTGCCGCTCAGCTGTCCTGGACCCTGCGGGGCAGCTGCCCCAGCCCCAGGAGCTCACAGGGCAGGCCAGCAGCCCCGGACTCCTCCATGCAGGGTGGGCCAACTGCCCCGGATTCCACAGGGTGAACTGGCTGCCTGGCCTCGACTGGGCCGAGCAGCTGACCCAGCCCCTGGAGCTCGTGGGGCTGGCCGGGAGCCCTGGACTCCAGACCCCAGACTCCCACTGCGTGGCTGCCCTGGAGCCCAGAGCTCATGGGGCCAGGTGGCTGTCCCGGACTGCACAATGCAGGGTGGGCCAGCTGACCCGCACCCGGACCCCGGAGCTCACGGGGTTGGTTGAGAGCCCCAGACCCCAGACCCTTCGGGGTGGGGTGGCTGCCTGCCCCAGATCCCTGCCACATGGCTGCCCCGGACCCTGGAGTTTTTGGGGCTGGGCGGCTGCCCCGAACCCCAGGCCCCCGACCCTGCGGGGCTGGCCAGCCGGGAACCTGGCAGACCCTGGCACCCGCCTTTTACACACAGCTAAGCTAATTGGGCCGTATGCGGCCCGCAGGCCATAGATTGAGAACCGTTGCTCTAAAGGTTTTTATTCTATGATTATTTATAGGTTATCTCCCTCAGGGGCATTGGTTAACAATTTCTGGAGTGATAACAAGCTTTAGAATTAACTGGGAAGAAAGAATGATGAAAGAAGCACCTCTGATCAGAATAAGCCTTTATAACAAGACTGGAGAGGAGAAAATCCTCGGATTGGTTGCTCTCTGAATGCTAGTAATTAGAAATGGTATTTTATAAATATAGAATAAAAGAGGGGGTGAGGCTGAAAAAGGGTAAGAGGAAGAAATAGGCCATTATTCCCCTGAAACTCTAGATGTACACACATTGACTTCAGTGGGTGTCCATGGAGGCACAAGATTCCACATAAGGAAGCTTATTGCAGATTCAGGGTCTAAAAGCAGTCAAATGAAAATATAACACATGCTAAGAAGGGGAAAGGTGAGGAAAGACATGGATTAGGGATACAGTACAGGATCAAAGGGGAGGACAAGTTCCAGAGGGATAGGGCCCTTGTGGAGAATGCCTTTTATAACAAGGGAGATCTAATTTGCACATCTCTGCAGAATGCAGCTGGAGCAGTATGCCATAAAGCTGAAGATAGTCTCTCAAGTAGTCAGGGACTTCTTAGGTTATGATTAATACCTTAAGGTCCACCTGGAGACCAACAGACAGCCAGTGCAGACCCCTTCTTAGCACCTATGTCACATATTTGTAGGGAGGTACCCTGCTTAATAAATGAGCTGCTGCATTCTGTACCACATTCAACCTCTGAATGGTTTTAAAGTACAGCTTAATGTAGAGTGCATTGCAATAATCTGATCTTGACATAACAAAGGCATGCATAACAGTGGAAAGGTCTGTATCTGAAAGAAAAGATGACCACCTCCTGCCATGCATGTTTTTAAGGGCTTGTCTACATTACCCACGGGCAGCCATCGATCCAGCGGGGGTCAATTTATCGCATCTAGTCTGTCTCCCGTTGACACTGGTACTCCACCAGGGTGAGAGGCGCAGGCGGAGTTGATGTGGGAGCGTCAGCTGTCGACTCACCGCAGTGAGTAGAACACACCGCGGTGAGTAGATCTAAGTACGTCGACTTCAGCTGCATTATTCACGTAGCTTAAGTTGCGTAACTTAGATCGATTTCCCTCCCAGTGTAGACCAGGCCTTAGAAACTTTACCAGGTTACTGCAGTAATATAATTATTTAACAGCAGCTGGAGGTCTAAAATCACTTCTAAATGGAAAACTCTGGTTACCAATGGCAAACTCCCTCAGTCAGAGACTAATAGTGCTTCTGCCACTTCCTCTAGTTGTTGCCATCATTACTTTGGTCTTATCGAGGTTGAGCTTCTTCAGCCAGCTCATTCATCCATACTCCAATCTCGGTTAGTCATTGGATGAAGTGAAAAACCATGTAATCCAAGTCAGGGGACATGGATGCAAACAGTATTCTGAAAACACCAGACCCTATGTCTCCTTACTAACTTTCCTAATGAACCCATATCCATAGGCTCTATATAATTACCTGGTTACTCATAGTAGGCATGCATACATCTTTATAGTTCAAATGTGTTTTTTGGGGGGCTTTTTAAATAGACACACACCCTTTTTTGTAGATGATGCTGTAGAAGTGGATTTTAGAATTGATTTAAAGATACATTCAGAAAACATTAACTGGTTAGAACTTTATATATTAATACATTTTAGATATGATGTGAGAAGGAAGAAGTAATGACTAACCAAATTATGTGGTTCATGAAATAGCAGAAAAATATGTACTTAACATATTATTCAATGTATCTAAAAGGAATATTTACCTTTAGTAAGATTAACTTAAATGACCACAGGATGTCCTTGTTTAACAGATATACATGCTATTTCCAAACTATATGCTTGCAGATTTTTTTTTGTCTGAACATTTATTATTTGTCAAATTCTAGACAGTTCCTGGAACTGCTTCACAGTGACAATCCAATTATTGTGCTCAAATGAAAATACATAATGATGTGTGAGCCATGCTGCAAAATGTATATTGCTAACTCAGATAAAGGCCAAAGGAGATCCTTCTTCTAGTCTGACCATGTGGTACTGGATGACACTGGATCAAATTCAGACCCGAGGAATTTGGGTGTAACTTCAGTGCTGTCAATGGAATTGCACCTGTTTACTCTAGGTCTGAATTATTCAATAGGTTTAAAGATCCCTGACACAGGCAGAAAACAAACTGAATATACATGGCTTAAAGCTATTCTTTTTACAAATACAGTTATTCTTCTAGACACGTTATTTCAGACATTCTATTTTCTTTCTATACCAGCAATTAAAAATGTAGCTGGTTATTTAGTAAGAGCTTCCCTCGCCACACCACCTTTTGTTATCCTTCTGCTTCTCTGTGGTCAGTGGTACTAGAGCACAAGCAGGAAGCAATTTTGCAAGCATTTACATGGCTATGGGCCATATGTGAGTCAGCTAGATTACACTTTTTGTAATCCTCTCAAACAGTTTACAGAGCAGTCTAACCCCTTTCTCGTGCTGCATCATGATGTTAAGAGTGTCACCACAAATTTATTATGAAAAAAAGTGTGAGTAACAAGTTTCACAGGATCATGCCATGAGATCAGGGAAGAGGAATTTATATTAAATTCTGCCCTTAAAAACATGTCTCTTTCTCTCACTTTGTGGTTCTAGATATGAACATGGGTTTATAGACCCATATGTCTCAAACATACATTCAGTATAAAAACTGACTCGCGTATAGTATTTGGGTGCCACACTAGGCATTGTTTTCTTGTTAGTTGTCTGATTCCAACTCCACACAAAATAAGATAGATTATCTTCCAGCTAACAAACCCTATATCATCATCAGATGCACAATTTTTGGTTTTTAGAAATAATGTTCAGTCATGGAACACCTTGGGTAAATATGCGAGAAATGTTAACTATCCACAACAGGCTGCTCATAGGCTGTTCTGGATATGTAAGTCCAGTCACTTTGCTGTGCTAAATTCCTGCTCAGTATAGCAGACAGGGGGTCTGTTAGGGAGTCAGTTATACTGGGGGCTGCTCTAAACTGCACCAGCTGTCAATAATGGCTAATAGATAGACCACCAATGTAGGACAGTCAGAGCAGAGCACTTCAGCCATGCCTCTTCCATTCCCTGGCACACAATCTACTCTGGAGGCTGTAGGAAAAGATGGCATAGGAGCCGTCTATGCTGCCTTTATGCTCACTAGGGACTCCCTATGACTGAGACATCCTCTGCAGGGAAAATGGGGGCCAGATTCCATCATCTTTACACCACTGGAATGGAGCTGGGTAAGAATCTAGAAGGATATTTGTGCTGGACTTTATAAGGTCATTCTTGCGGTCAAAATTTTTCTAACCAGAGAATGGCACCTATTGCAACTTGCAAAGAAGTCAAGTTCCAAAGGAAGGGCTGTAAGAGTGTGTGACTGTCTCTCCCCGTCAATCTCTAAGGGAGGCCACGCCTCTTCACTGGCATGCACCTGTGAGGGAAGGATTAGCTGCTCCTAGTGTTCAGACCCTCAGGCCGGGCAGAGCAGGAAAGCAGTCTATGAGCCCCAGCCCTCATCAGGATGGGGCAGCAAATAGTCTATGGGGACTTTAGCCTGCAATCAGGGCAAAGCAATATCAGCCTACAAGCCCAGGCCCTCAGTCAGGGCAGGGCAGCAAACAGTCTAGGGGCTCAGGCAGGGGTGAGACTAACACAGGCCTCCTGGTCTAAGGTGGGGTGCTAGGGGTAGGGGGATGCTGTTAATACCAAAATTTGGACCCAAGGCACTCCAATAATGGCCTGCCTATAACTGTAAACCAATTGTCAATTTGGACCATCTAGATGGGTGACAGGAGGTGGCCCATCCTAGAGGAATTGCCTGGTTTTACCAGGGAGTTTGTCTCTGACCCTCAGAGGACTCCCCAGAACAGACTAGTTCTGTTAACCCATGAGAGGACACGGATACAGCATTCCACTCAAAGGACTGATGCTCAAGCAGTAATTTTTCAAAAAACAAAGTAACATTTATTTGAAGGAAATATTCAGTTACCATACATTTAATAATTGAGAAAGAATGCATTGTGATACATAACACATAGGCATAGTACAGTTGCATTGTATTAATAAATTATAGTAAGGCAACACAAAAGACTACACAAACTATATAGCAGATACAATGCTGCACAACACAGTACCCATAGACCCTTTATGCATATGTATAAAGCCTTAATACAGTGTTATAATATAGTACCAAACCCTTATATATATGTTTAAAACAAGATTACACATTAAAGGACATTACTAAATAACATTCTATAAGTGGTGATCAAGCAATCATAGAATAGCTGGGATAAAATCCATTCAGATACAGACATCCAGCTTTATTTACAATCATACCTATGCATTCCTTATAATTAAGAAGAAATTACACTTATTCTCCTTCTTCACCATCTATGGTCTTTCTGCTCTGTCAAGGATTTCAGTGATATTCAGCTTTCTCTAGTTCTGCTATTCTGTTCACCCACACTGAAGCCTGTCAGCTCTCTGCCATATATACAATTTTTGATCCTTTCTGATAGGTTGCTCTCTCAATGCTAGTAATTAGCATAGTTCCTCCCTTTGGGGTGATACCTATTCAGCCAATCAGCTTTACCTGTCATTTGAGCTGGCCCTGGCTGAGAACCTCCTTCTCACCTGACTGACCCCTCCCTTCAGGTATTTTGGAGTTAACTCAGTCTCATCCTGCGGAACTTTACTTCACCCCAGTTACCTGTCTGCTTTTGGTCAACTCAGCCTGAGTCCTCCATTTTAGTTTTTCTAATGTAAAATCATTGTGGCCACCGTTTTGGAAAACTTGTTCTAAACTATCACTATTTATTACTTATCAAAAGCCTTAAATCTCTGATTACATTTTTACGCATGTTTAAGCATTATGATACTGTCACCACTTTTGTTATGCTAATTGGGGGAGGAGAATTTTACAATGTTGTCTCCCTCTCTCTGAATATTTACAACTGCATGGCTGACTGCTCTCTTTGATGCTGCTGATTTTCTTACAGAGCATACAGCAGCTAAAAGCCTCTTGTATCAGTCCCCTCCTTGGTGCGTGATATACTTATTTACCAAACCACCACTCATTTAAATGGTGAGTTCAGTGGATGTTTGGTCTTGCCCAGTATTGGCTCAAGGCTCTCCCGTAGGACTGAGCAGATACCTCATCTTACTGGCACAGTTCCTCACCATCCACTTTCCTGTGTGCCATTATCAAGGCTTTGGAGCAGAGCCCGGAGCTGGAGTGCGGAGCAGCTCTGGAGCAGTGGAACTGCAGGTTTTTGCCTGGAGCTGGAGCAAAGTTCCAAAGCCCTGGCCATTATAGTTTCTTTTAATACTTGTGGACTGTACATGCTTTAGCTGCTTAAATTTTTGTTTGACCCAGCACACCAGGACAATAAGCATCAGTGCCATCACAATCTGAAATGCTAAGACTATTACAACAGGATGTAAAATTGTATTAAGGAATCTTGTAGCTGTAGGAGACCATCCCAAGAATACTTCCCACCAGCTATGTTTGGTGTCACTTTTTATACACTCTATAATTTGCTCAATTTTCTTAGTGGAGTGGTGAACAGTAATCATTTTCCTGAGCTTTTTCTAGTTGTTGTAAGTCAGGATGATCCATTAATTGCTTAACTAAGCTTATATTTAATCCCAAGGGTATTAGGTGAATCTTTTTATATATTTGATACTGATCCCTAATTTCCTCATTTCCAGTTTCAGGTAGCATGAATTTGAAATTGCAATCAATCATGGAGGTGATATGAAAACAAATGCTTTTGTAATAAGGGTTCTGAGTTACATCACCCAAATTATTAACTTTAAACAATTTACACCAACTTCTAACACATACACATTTATTTCCAATATATACACAACTGATCCATTAAATGGATCTAAGGGGCTAACTGATAATGACTTTCCCCTTTCCTCATTTAAACATACATCATATGGCTGGATTACATCACTATTGCAATTTTATCCAATTCCATGTTCTTCCATACAAGCTTCAAGTTCCACAGTTTTGCATGTAAAGTTTTGCCTTATGGCCCATAATTTGTGTTCTATACATTGCATTATGCTGTTATTAACATTTAACCCTAGCGCTACAATAGGAGATATCCATTCAATTTGGGCATTAGACATTATGACTATGAATGTGGTAATTTGATTTAGTTGAGGATTGTATGTGAAATTCGCCATCTTCCACAAGGAATATTAATTTTGTTCAGGCTTAGTGGCATGTTTCTGTACTATACTTCTTATTTCTAAAGGTAAGATTCCACTCATTCCATCTCTTATAATATCTTTTACCACGTCATTAGTCCAAATCTGTGCTTGTATGCAAGCCAATGCCATGGATAAATTGCTTTGCAATACCTCTACTGTATGTAGTATGGCTAAATGATCAGCTTTTTGTAATTTTTCCCAGCTAGAGAGTAGGCTAGCTATTAGAAAATGACTAGTGCTTATGTCATTTAAAGATGTTTTTAAAGGCTTGGACAAAGCTCCTAGGTGCTGTCCTACTGCACTTAACTTGTTAGCCAACACCTGTACATCTATACTGTTTAGTACTCCAAGTTCTGTGCCCGCTCCACCTAGCGCTGTATCTATTGAGGTTCAACATATTTAATACATTGTGGCTGTGTGGATGAAATGTTCATAGAGGCTAAATTCACTATTACCTTTTTAAAGAATAAGCGGTGTCTATTATTGTCTTTTAGCCTCCTCCTTTATTACATAAGGACCAATGTGGATTTGTTTAGTTTGAATATCCATAGAATAGTAAAAGTATAATTGAAATTAGGGCCAGTAATTCTCCATGTTCCACTTTCACATCTTTTTGTTATAATTACACTACTGTTGCCCTAACAGACAAACAAAATTTGGCCTGTACTGTTTCCCTTACATTCAACTACCTCCTATCATTTGTTTAAACCAGGGTACTTGCAGGCTTAATTAATTTCTAAATATAACTTTTTGGTCATACTTCACATTGAATGTTTATTCTGCTAACTCCTCCCTGTGGCTCAATGACATTAAATGAAGCATCTTTTATCCTAGCATTGTTATGAACCCATTTTAATAATATTAATTCTTTATCATCTCCTGTCCATTTGGGGGCATGCCATGCTATGAAGGCACATGAAAAGCTTCTTCCTAAAACTTGTGTACAATTGCTTCTTCCTGTGTCATTCCATATACAAACCCCTTCCCCTTTGTACCACAGCCTAGGTTTATCTTTTCCTGGGCCATCATTTATAATTCTCATATTTTGTCGTAGTCAATATGTCATTGACACATGTGCCCATGTTTCTTCCTTGTTTACCCAAATCCATTTATATTATTGTCCAATTAATATGACAGAACTTTAGATAATTTTCCCTTTATCCCATGGATTAGATGGGTTTATCCATCGGGTATGGCCCTCTTTCATATTTAATATTTTGGTTTCATGTACTAAACTCCATTTCTTCTTATTGTTGTCTGAAGACCATTCACACATCATTGTAATATTATTTTTCTCTTCTTTTGCCTGGATGCTATTTGTTGGTATTTTAATTACAGAAGGGGTACTAGTTATTCTTTCTAGTGCTACCAAGAGACTATATGAACGTGCAAATATTTCAAACTTGTCTATTAGTGCACTTTGCCATTGTTCGATACTTACTGCCTTTCCCTATATTGCACCTGTTCCTTCTTCAGCTGCCAATTCACGTTTTGTTGACTCTGGTGAGGGGTGGTCATGGGAACCTAAGGTTCCCTTGCCTAGAGAGGAGAATCTAATAAAACATTAATGAGCATTTTCTGTAATAAACATTTTGCCTAAGTGATTTTGTGCAATAAAATTTATAACCCTTATAGGTCCCACTACAACTTTTACTATTCTGAGTTTAGCACTTATTTCTGGAATTGTAAGAAAACACTCCACATTACTATTGGCAATAGCCGTTTGATTGGACTTGGTCCACTGAATCGTCATTTTTTATTTCTTCACATCCAAATTCGCACTACCATTAGCAGAATCCAGTAGCCATAAACATCCAGAAGAGCCAGAATGAATAGAACTCCATCTTCCACCATCTGGCTTTTCTCGTCTGTAAGACAGGAATAACAAAAGACCCCTTTTCCTTATAAAAGTATGTATTTACTTAATTAACCATTAAATTTATGAAAAAATATACATAACATATATTCTTATACTATTTTACCTATCTATAACTATACTATTTTAAATTATTATTAAACTATTACTATTACATAAGCTAACCAACTATTTTAATACAATAATACGATGACTACCTATTTTAACAACAATGTTTTTCCTTTTAATTGGTATCCCATAATATTTTATTCCCCACATCAATCAGACAATCCAACATTCCTATAATATCCACGTCGATTATTCCATATGACTGGTGCCCCCCCTGGTCCATCACTCAATTGTCGAAATCTTATATTAATTGATATTGGTCTGGTTAGGGAAATTGGGGTCTGTCCTCCTAATGTTCCCATAACCATATATATATATATATATATATATATATAATCTGAGGCATACTGCACAAGGTCAAAGTCTGTCGCTATGTTTAAAATTGAAATGTTAGACCCCGTATCTAGGTAACAGAGCATTTCTGTCTCTGCTGGATTAACTCTTATTGGGTTAAGGTCTTCCAGATGGGTCGAAAAACAGCTGGGCTATAACCATAGGTGGCACCTCCTCATTCTCCTCTGGCTGTTTATCTATACCACTATCCTCTTCTTCTATTAAAGAATTAATAAATATGTCATAATGACATAAGTATTAATTTAATATTTATTGTTCATTTGATTCCAGGAGGTCCTCAAACCACTCTCCTGTCAGGCTTCCTTTTCTTTCTTTCTCACTCTCTCCTTTCTTTTTCTGTCTTTCTCTCGTTCTCTATTAAATTTAATAATTAAACAAAAAATTCCGCACGCATTTTATTTTTATTTTACACACACTTCCCCGTTTTAAAAAACTTATTCTTACATTACTCTATTGCCCATTGAATGGTTTTTTACAAGATCTATTAAGTATTGCAATACTTTGAGAATATCTACCCCTACTATTCAAAGTCCATTTACCCCAAGTTTCATTATTCCAAAATGCACATTCTTTACTTCTTCATTTCTTATGCCAACTATGAGTGGAACATTCAGTAGAATTTTCTTCTTATTCCCTGTATTTCTGCTCTTTCTGGAGAAGTATACGGGAGAAAGTCTGTTGTATTATATATACTGTATTATTTAACACTGAATATGTAGATCCTCTGTCTAAGCAAAATAATTGTTGAATTTTTCCTTTGTCTATATTTATGTCTATTATTGGTCTTCCATGTTGGTCTTTCCACAATTATGTTATAACTTGGAGTGGTTGTTCCATCACCTGATTTATCAGTGTTATTGTTCTATTACTGGATTTGAGTTAATAGTTTCTATAACTGGTACATTTTCAAATAAGTCATTGAGGTCTTGTTCTGGGAATTCTGGAAATTCATACCATACTCTTTCATCCCATACTTCTTTTTGCATTCCTTCCTGTTGCATTCTTTTTTATTCCATTCTTTTCTTTTCCTATAAGAGAGATATTATTACTATTTTGATTTTCCCTTTCACCTTTTCAATTGTGACTAATAGAACCATTTTGACACTTTTCTTTTTCCTTTTTGTATATCTAATTGATATACCTTGGGACTAGCTTTATTAACTATTCTTGCTGGTCCTATCCATGTTGGACTAAGCACATGACCCTTTTCTTTAACTCATCTATACATAACCATATCACCTATTTGCCACTCTTGTGGCTGTAAGATTGGTCCAATCTTAATCACATGCATATGACAGACAGCAGGACTATTATGGAAACCCTATAGAGTTCTGGTGAATACATACTGCTGTCCTTGAAACATAAATGCAAATTTATAGCAAGAATGTTGATGTAAAGATATAGCAAAGAACATATTTGCCAAATCTAGAACTGTAAACCACTGGGCTCCTTCCATAATAGAGGCTATTACTTCTGGATATTTAGCTACCACTGGAGCAGTCATTGGAGTTACTTTGTTGAGTGGTCTGAAATCAATGGTTAACCTTCAGGTTTTACCATCTGCTTTTAGAACTGACCAAATGGCTTCATTATTTATACTTTGTTGTTCTATTATGACTCCTTGCTCCAAGAGCCCTTGAATAGTTTTCATTAGACTAGGTTTTGCTTCTTTGGGATACTTATACTGCTTTTGGGGTGGGGGATCAGGTCCAATAATTAAAACTTCTGTGTTAATTTTCCCACATTCTACTTTATTGGTGGCCCAAACCTCTTTATGCTTCTTTGCAATTTCTACTACTTCTGCTGGCCAGTTGGGCCATTCTATTTCCTCAGCAGCCTTAAGGGTAGCTAATCTGTATCCTGCTTCAATAACAACTGGTTGGTCTAAGACCTTTGTTTTATTTTTCATACTTTATTTACCAAATCTAATATTAATTTAAAGTTTTTCAATATATCTATACCTATTATTCCATCTCCATCCAGATTTATTAAACCAAATAGTTCCCATCCTTGTTTAGTTCCTAGTTGAAAGCAAACTGGAAGGCTGAATGGCACCTTACTCTTTGCTTCATTAAATCCTTGCAACATTTTTTATTGTTACTGGGGGTCCAAATACATTTTTGTTTTTAGTACTAACTAAAGAAAATGTGGCACCCGTATCTATTAACATATTTTGTCCGAATGCTCCCTTATTAAATTCCACATTGGGTCTTCCCCAATCATCTGATTTAAAATGTGCCACAAAATCAGCACGATCTTTTGTTCATATTGGACAAAATAGAGGGTGCCTGGCTTCCCTATACCTGATCTTTGGGACATGGTGGAGCAATGGGTATGCTCCTTTCATGGCTGGCTAATCTTCAAAGAAATTCTTCAATAGGTAATCCATTAATTTGCTCTCTAGGTTTGTACTGTAATAATTTTCTTCAAAGCCAGTTTCTTCCTAAGTCACCAACATTTCTTTTTGGAGGGAACAAACTTTTATTTTTATTTTCTTCTCTTCTTAATTCCTCTTTATTTTGTTTGCTTTGCTGGTTTCCTTTTCCTTGTGGACCATTATTGGAAAAGGTCACCACTGATACTGTATCTTTTCTTTTAAAGGATAACATGGTTCTCTTAATATTTTCTTTTCTTTTAAAGGCTGGAACGTTTCCCTTTGTATTTCACACAGTCTTTTTGCTTGTTCCTCTATTTCCTGTAATACAGTAGTTTCTGGATAGTCAGAAACCATAGCCATTCTTAATGCTGAATTAAACCCCAACAATAAAGCTCTTTTAAATTGTACTACATCATATATTATTACTCTACCTGCTGGGATAATCCCAGAGTGTTTATACAATAATTTCCTTCTGGCTACATATGGTGCTGGTCTTTCTCTTGGTTGTTGTTTTTCCCTATGGAACCACACAACCAGGTCATCATTAGGGAAGATAAATTTCAAGATTTTCTCTCTATGTCCTCCACCCTGCATTTCATAGGTATGTCCCGCAAAATCTTCTGTACTTATACATTCTTTTATTAGATCTGAGAAGTCACTCTCTGTTAACTCAGGCATTCTTGATGCCTTAGCTAACCTTCCAACTACTGTACTTCTAGTTAGGAGTCCCATAAACTTTCCCAAAGCCCTAATTTCTTCTGGGATATATGATCTTTCTTCTGTTCATTCCTCTCATCCTCCCTCATTACCACATACAGTGGTTTTAATCACTGTAGTTGTAATGATTGGAGCCATAGGAGGTGGTCTTTGTAGTTCTATAAGATCCTGGGAAAGGTTCCTTGAAATAGTGATAACAAGGGGCGTACAAATCCTATTCCTTCACCCCTCCCAGATTTTATCACTGCTTTTCCCCCTTTACTTACTCTTAATTCCTCCTTTACTGCACATATTTGCCTTTTACAGGCTGCATGATTTCTTTCTTTCTTTTTACCTGGATCCGAGAGTACAATTCTCTTTGCAGCTTGCCTATCTTTTGCTTTTTGTTTCCATGCTTCAATTTATTGAACCAATTTCTCCTGCTCGCTTTTTATCTCACTTAGTTCATTTTGTGAATCAATAATCTGAACTATCTGAGTTAACATAGTTGCTCATAATGTATCTGCTTCTGCTTTTAAGCTAACTACTTCTTTTCCTATGTCTTTTTTTCTTTTCTTAACTCTTGTATTTCTCTTATGAATTTATCTATTTCTAAACCCAGGGTACTGGCTACAATTTTTAGCCCTTGTAAAGCAGCTTGCTTTTTCTCCTTTTACTTGGTTTTCCTGAGAAAATTCCTTTTTTTTTTTTGTTAGGTTGAACCCATTGTTCCCATTGCTTACACAGTTGTTGGTAAGCACTAGGCCAGGGTCTTCTTCAGGCTCCAGCAGCAAGAGGGATGTATCCATCTCCCTTGGTGGCTCCAGCCCAACTGAGCTGCAAGGCCTTTTATACTTCCTGTCCCGCCTCTCTGCTTCCAGTGGGTGGGGCAGGGCCTTCCTCACTCCACCCAGCAGGTGATAGGTTTTGGTCCCTCCCTGTCAATCTCTGCGGGAGGCCACACCTACTCGCTATAAGGACTAAAAATGTAGCATGCCTCTCACTAAAGTGAATAGCAGGCCATGGTCAGCGTGACATATCATAATCAAATAAACACATGGGACAGGCCTTTAATTTCTCAAAAGCATGCTTCAAAACACTTGTTTTCCTTTCCTATTTCATAGTAACTTCCATTCAGTTCTGTTCTTTCCCATGGATGTTCTGAAATAGTTAAATAAAATCAATATCTGTGTGCAACCTTGTTGTTAATCTATATAATAAAATTACAGGATTGTCACACTGTATCTTTCTGAAGCCTAGAATGTTTTCTGAGTCAGTGTGAAATGATGGACACAGTTACAAGCATGGCTGAAAGCACTTTTTGTTTTGACTATTGCCAGGTTCAATCCCCACTAGGATTTGTGGTCTGTTACCAGTTTTTAAGTTCTCAGCCATTTTGACTTTATGAATTACACCTGTACAGTGTACAGCCACAGTAAGGCATTGATCTATGCCATGCCAAGAGTTCCAGTTCATTGTGACATCTGCGGTAACTCAACCAATCATCACCCTTACTCTACAGCTAATTTGCATGCAAAAATATCACTGGTTGTGTGAGGGAGACTGCATGGTGGATTACTTGCCCAACTGCCACACCCATGCAACAGCTTTGTTTAGCTGCTAGTTTATAATAAAAGGTAACCATTTTTTCATCATAATAAAGTCTTGCAGGCCTTAATGCAAAGTATAGCAGATATATCAAAGTCAGATATATATGTTTTGAATAACAACCACATTTGCTATGCAAATGATGGAATATTGAACCAATCCCCTGGTCCATGAACCTCCTTGAAGTGGTGGTGGAGGCATGTCCCAGGCACATATGGTGACACCACAGAAAAGGCAATGCAGATGTTAGTACAGTTAATGCTAAGGACTTTGGTTTGATTTGGTATTTTTAGTTTAATTTCCTATACATTTCTTTACAGGTAATTAGCTTGCAAAGCTTGTAAATTGCTTTGTCTACTAGAGATTGCTTGCTCCATAAACTTCAACAGTGGGGCTTATAAATTATTTCAGCAAATATGTGTGAATTTAATTATCTGTGCATACAAATGTAGTGTTTTCATCATTGATTGCACAGCTATAGCATAAAGTAACTTTCTATGGTATACGTATTTCAAAAGTTCACATAACTTTGATATTTTAAAATGGACATTTTAGATAAGTACATCCTACTTATCCGGGCTGATTTTTACACCAAATTTGAAGTTCTAGGGCCTGACTCTCTACTGTTTGAACAGTTTTATGAGAGTTCCACTCAATTACAGTCAATGGAATTATATTGGTATAATGAAGTTCAGAATCAGTTCCCTAAACTTCAGTCATTTGAGTTACCCAGTGGAAAAAATGGTCTTTTGCAACGAGAAGTGAGAAATATGGTGGGGTGGTTTTTTTTTTTATAGGGATAGGAGGGTGGGTTTTTTTTTACAGGGATAGGAGGGGAGAAGAGATTAACCTTCTCATAACTCCAAAATTGTAAAGTTAGCTAAAACTTTCAAAGGAATATTTATCTTGTAGCAGTGACAGAGAGTACAGAATTTCAGCCTAAAGGGGTTTGGAATGTTATGAGTGTGAAAAAATAGAGTAGAATGAAAGTCTCTCTCGGTTGTTCTACAACCAATGCAGTTCCACTATGATAACAGTGATGGAAGTGCTAGTGTAAAATAATTGTCAGCATTTTATCCACTGTGTCAGCTCACCCTGCTTAGAGCAGGTCTAGACAACATCAGTGCAATATCAAATTGGAGAATTTGAGAAAATCCCGAGTATAGACAAAGCCTAATAGTTCAACAGCTGCAATTTAATTAATTATTTAGAACCCACAAAAATTACTACATTAATTCATTGTTCTTTATAAATGCAACACTTGCATTGTTTGCACTATTTGTTGGTGGCAAAGATATCTGCAAGTTCCTTTTTGCAACTTTTAAATACCTCACGAATAGGTAGCTACAGGAACCATATGGATTGAAAGTGTTTTGAAATATACAGTTCTTTTGAACTAAATTAAATCTTAAGTACCTTTTTATTTTTAAAACATTTGATGGACTTGCATGCAATGCACTGTACGTGTTTTTAATTAAAACCAGTTTAAAAATGCAAAAACAAGGTACAGTACGCTATTTGAACTTCAAGATAAAAAAGAAGTGGGCAACAACTTCTACTAAACAATATTTCAAAACTTTATATTCTGAATTGCAAGAAATACAATTCTGCAATTTTCAGCCACAGAAGAGTCATGCAAAGTCACTATAGTTCATTTTACACTAGCACTTAGGTTGTGGAATTTGTAACTCTGTATTTTATAAAGTCCTCTTGTTAGTCTGAAAGTCAAAATGGCTGAGAACTTAAAAATTGGTAACCATAAATGCTAGTGATGATTGAACCTGGCAATGGTCTAAACAAAAAGTCAGATATTTTGTTGTTCAAAACTAACAAACATAAACATAGTTTTTGTGTGTGTGTTTCTCTTATGAAACTTTATTTTCTAAAACAAGATGGCTTAAACGTATTCCAGAAGGTCTAAGATATCAATGAGTCTTCCTTGCTTCCATGACATGGACAGAGGATGAAATTTGTTTGTGTGTGTTGTCTTATTTCCAACCGTAAAGAGTGTTGAATATAAATATCACACATATGGCCTTTTAAACACTGTGAACCTCTATGCTGCTCTATAAATGTTTTATAATAATACAGAAAAGATTATCTCTAAAGACAGACAAAATGAAGTGAGGCAGTTCAAAGATTCCATCTCTTAAATTATGTTGTTTGAGTAACTGTGGATTTGACACTGTAGTCCTTACTAAAGCAAAACTCTATGGCTTCATTTTCAGATGTACTGAACATCCACACTCCACATAGAAATCAAGGATAATTGACTCTGAGAATAAGGTCATTGTTGACTTCAGAGGGAATTTTGTGCAGAATTAATCCTCCACGGGAAGTGTATAGGGCACTGATGGGCAGTTGGAAGGGTGCATAATCTCTGTGTGTGTGCTTGTGGTGGTGGTGGGGTGTTCATGAAGTGGAAAAAACAGGAGAAAAAGTTATCAATTATTCACAGCAAACAGCTTAAGAACAAAAGATCAGGCTAAAATAACAAATGACAAATAGCTTTGTAGTGTGAATGGCAATGATCACTACAGTTTGATGCTGGATCGTGGTTTCCATTTTAATTCACTTATAACTTTTTGAAATATTTGTTTTTCAGGCTGAAATTTTCCAGCCTTGTTCTCTAATCAAAAAGGGAGGGTTTTTTAAGATTTTGAGCAAAAAAATGGGTTGGCCATTTCTAAGCTCAAGGACAGTGGAAAAAATATACTTTTCCCATAATAATTTTTGGCAACATTTTTATTATATCTACAGCCAAAATGGCTGGGGAGGGAAACCAGCATTTGGCATGGAAATAGGCCTCATCAGGGTGTGGTGCCTTTGAGAGTTCCAGTGAAATTTTGTTTTGATTTGACTTGCAAATCACATGCTGAGCTTGTGCAGTCTATTTTACACAGATTTTCTAAACTTATAAGATATACAACTAAGATACACAACAACATGCATTCATGGCTGATGTTTTTGCCAAGACTGGACTGAACTATCTGGCAACCAGGAATTTGCCCAGTGAACTGGTGTCTGTCTCAGGCCTCAGAGCTTTTCCTTCTAGGCTCAGCACTGCTTACTTTGAGAGCTGCTGTGCTGTGCTGTTTGTCCAAAGAAATGTGCCCTTTGGCTACTGGCAGAAACTGCTTCAGAGTTTCCATTACTGCATGCAGCCTGATCTAACCCCTGTCCTGCCTGCAATGACTTCTCTTCAGGGTTGGGGCCCCACCACCAACCCAGGCTGCTAAAATTGTTCCTCTGAGAAGCTCAGACCTCTCTCTGCCTATCCAGGTAAACAGGGTGGCTCCTTTGTGTGCTTCTGGTACTCCTTTGTCCCCCACTTCCCGCCCAAAGTCAGGCTGCTGGAGTAATTCCTTTCTGAGGTTCCAGACCCCCTTTCATCCCTCCAGAGCTGGACCATTCAAGTGATTACTTTTCAGCGCTCTGACTAGGGTGACCACCCATCCCTAATTATACATTTCAAGTCCCAACCCTGGACTGAATAACTCAGGGACACACAGGCACCGGCTTCCAAGTATCCCCCAGGGGTGCTCAATCCCCACTCAGCCCCTGGCCTGGACCCTACTCCAACCCTTCCCTCAAGCCCCCACACCTTCCCACCCCAAGTCAGCCCCAGGCCCCACCCCCACTCCATTCCTTTCCCCAAGGCCCCACCCCTGCCCAGCCTCTTCCTGCCCAGTTCCATCCCCTCCCCTGAGCATGCCCTATCCCTGCTCCTTCCTCTCTCTCCCAGCACCTCCTGCACACCGCAGAACAGCTGATCTGCGGAGGGTGGGAGGCCCTGGGCGGGAGGGGGAGGAGTTAATTGGCAGGGCTGCTGGCAGGAAGGAGTGGGGTGGGGGAAAGGAGGGGAACTTGGTTGCCGGTGGGTGCTAAGCAACCGCTAATTTTTTTCCATGGGTGCTCCAGCCCTAGAGTACCCACAGAGTTGGCACCTATGCTGGGACAGCATTTGTCCCAGATTCTCTGTGGTGCTGCTCTGTGCCAGCCCGAGGCTCGGGGTGGTGCCAATTTTTTCCTGGGGGGGGCAGAGATGGGGGACCAAAAGCTAGAGCTGGGCAGTGGTAAGAGCCACCCGGGCTGCTAAGGGCAGCCCCAGACCTTCCACCTGCCCTGGGCAGGGTGCCCGGGGTGGGGCGGGGTCATGGGATGGGGGCTGCTCTTAGGCACCCCAGCTGCCCACCCCATCCAGGGCAGGTAGAGAGTCCAGGACTCTCCACAGCAGCCTGGGATTCCTGGGTGGCTTTTACCACTGCCCAGCTCTGGCTTCTGGCCTGGCTGGGGCGGGGCCTCAGAAGGAAGAGGAGGAGCAAGGGCAGGGCCATGGATGGGGTGGAGCTCCTGCATGTCTCCCGTTTTTGCATTTTGAAAAGGTGACCACCCTAGCTTTGACTCTTCTCCTCCACCACCAGGTAGGCTGCTGCAGCATTTTCTCTGTGGGGCTTCAAGTGAAGTACTCCTCAGTTCACAAGCCTCTAAACTGGCTTCAGGCTCCCGCTGGTGACTGTGTAGATAAGTGTGACAAGTGGCTATGCAGGGTTTGGTGACTGCATGTGTACGTAGCTATATGGCTGGGAGATTAGATGCATGTGTTGGTGGGTATATGTGTGGCTGAGTGACTACAGGTACTTGAATATAGATGTCTTACTAGATGGGATTAACGGGGTGATAATGAATGAGTGGCTATGTGAAAGAGAGGGAAGAAAAATGAATGAGTGTAGAGAATTAATACATCTGTGTGTGTGAGACAGAATGGGTAGGAAGGGGGGGACAGAATGAGAGGGTTGAAAAAAATGCAGAGCAAGCAGAGGTGTAATAAGAAAAAACAACACAAATGTCATTAATAACAGAAATCAAAGGATAAAAATAGCAGAAAACAAAACAGGATTTGGGTGGGGGGAAATATAAATGAAAGTTAAAAGCAGTGTGCCTTCAGAAACAAGGGAGAAAATTCAGTCCATACTTTCTGATTTTATTTAATAGCTGTGGAGTCAGGGGAAAAGCCATGGAAGCTTAAGATTTCTTTGAAGTGTGGGATGCAATGGAAGAAAGAGAAATGGAAGCATATAAAACATTAATATTTCATGTGGTTTTACAGAAACTTGACCCCAAGAAATAATATAACATATGAATAATATTGATATTCATCCGTGTCCAGCAATAAAGTGAGACTATATATCACTATATAACTGACCTTCAAAGTAATCATGTAACTTTGGAGAACATATTCTCTGATAAAGGACAGTGTTGTTTGGGGTGTTTGCAGTTTGCAATTTGAAAGAATGATTGTTACAAGATTCAGTTATCTTAGCAACATTTTGGTTGTTCTGCCTGTGATTGTATGGTCCAGTATCTCCAGCTCAGTCAGTGTTTCTCAATCTTTGGTGTATGAGTCAGTTGTGTCCATGGAGCACTTAGCAGTGATCCATAGAGATCTGGCTGGTCACAAAGGTCTTACACTCCTCATTTCCTATTGCTAAACTGAAATAATGCACTAAATACTTTTCTCATAATATCCACATAAACAATTGTTGTTGTAGTTGCCACGGGGACCTTATATGTTCATAAATGGGAGGGGAGGAGGACTGCACAGTTGTGAATAGGGGGGGATGGTGGCTTACAAGACCATCTGTATATCAAGAGACCATGCACTACCATGGCTAATCCTTCCATTAATTCAGTTTTGGAGGCAATGTTGTCTGACTATAGATTTTTTTTTGTTATAGTAAAAGTTGCTTATGCAGAAAATCCTTAATTCTTCCTCCCACACCTCTTACTCAAATGGGTGACGTAAGTACTATTTTATAGTAACAATCTTCAGGTTCATATTAGTTATCTAGAACTTAGTAAAATTGGCTCCAGTATCCTGTCAAGAACCAAGGATCAAATTTTAGCCACTTATTTTCCTAATTTTAAATAATTAAAAAAAAGACGAAGCTGTATATTGCAGAGTACAAGTGCATTTTAGAACAGTGAAGACATTTCATTAGGTTTAAACAAGTCATAAATGTTATAAAATAATCCCAAGGTACAAAATATTACTGTTACAATTTTACTCTAGTCCACGCTAGAAGCAATTATCTTCTTTGTGGTTTTCAGGCCTCTTGCTTACTTTGTTTACTTGTTTAATTTAACTATAGAAAATTCAATTATTGTTAATGCTATTTGGGTTAATCCGAACAATGCACTGAGTCTTTTATCAAACATTTATAAGAAGAATAACCATAGTTACATTAGATAGGATTAAATATTAAAGGGATATAATCTTTTGTTTCAGGGCATAAACTAACCATTAACTGCTGCCTAAGTTTATGCAGAAACTTAGGCCTGGTCTGCACGTGAAAATTTTACTGGTATAACTAGTTTGCATATGGACATGGTGGTGTTTTTTTTCTTTACCAAAATAGTTATACTGGTACCACGCTTAGTGTGAATGCAGTTATATTGGCATAAAGGTGCCTTATACTGGTATAGTTTATTCCCCTTCTTGTAATAAACACTTTTATACCAGTATAGTTAAAACAGTACACCTTTCTAGTGTAGACCTGCCCTATGGACAGGTTATTATATAATTGTCCATTGTGGGGTTTCTTGCACCTTCCTCTGAAGTATCTCATAAAGGCCATTCTTGGAGATGGGACACTGGACTAAACAGACCATGGATCTAATGTGGTACTGCAGTTCCTATCTTTTTATTAGTATTTTCTTTGTGTAATGTTAAAAACATAACTATTGGCACGTCCATACAGTGGGCTCCCAGTCCTGCTCCCATTGACTTCACTGGGAACAGGATTAGCTGCAAGGTGATAATTCATATTGCATATATAAAGTACATATAGGTATAAACACTTTTAAAAGGACTTCACAAAAACAGAGATATTACTAGTCAATTGTAAAAATAAACACAGCTACAATATGTTTCTTACTTATTTAGGTCCTGGTCCAATGCCCATTTAAGTCAAGGGAAACACTTTCTTTGGCTCAAGCCCTTACTCAGTCTGAGTTCCCAAACACCATATAGGAACAGAAAGTATGTGTACACTTACATGCTGCACCAGCAAGAGAGACTGTGTCACTAATGCATACACTTCAGGATTAGTTAAAATTTAATATAAGCTCTGATTCTGTCATTTATTTTTCTACAGAAACCAGGGTGCGGTCATGTTGTAACTGCCTTTATTTTGAAAATGTAGATTAGAGAAGTGCAGCTCTATTAAAATATCTGATGCATCAGATGTGTATGAGTTCATGTACCTAGAACCTTCTATGTTTATTAAACTTAGTAAAAAAAAAAAAGCAAAATGTATATGTGCAAAACAGCATTTTCAGATGTTAACTTTATTTGTAAACAAAATGTCTTCAAATATATGAAAGGCACTAGTTCTCAATGGATAAGTCCATGCCCAGGGTTTTTTTTAACCTTTAATATAATTATTAAAGTTTATCGTCTTTCTGGCCCGTTTACTATTTAGGTCAGTGCTGTTCTATTCTACCTAGCTTCTTTAACCTCAACACTACAGTAGTTGAAGGCCTTCCAGTAGTACATTAAGTGATGCTAACATCTCTTACGTGTAGTTTGTTTTCTTTCTCATCCTCTCCCCAGAGGGAGAATTGTATGAATAGTGCAGTGTTTTGGTAAGCTGTGTGTTTTTTGTTTTGGGGGTTTTTTTTGTTTAAATGCACATGCTGCTATGTGTCTGTTAGAGAAGGCAAGTTTGAAGAAGTGCATCTTGGACTTGGAGCAGAAAGTTGGAAGGTCTATTGGTCCTTAGTTACTGCGGAAATTCATTCTGAAATCTTGTAAGAAAACTTTGTCTTCTGGTACAGATGAGCTTTATCCTTATGGCAGAAAGTTCCACTGGGCTTGAGGAGTGGATTGGTCAACCATGGTCTTCAACCCAAAGCTTTTGGCAGTCTCTTAGATATGATGGATAGGGGATGGATCACTTGATGATTTCCTGTTCTGTTCATTTCCTCTGGAGCACCTGGCATTGGCTGCTGTCGGAAGACAGGATACTGGGCTATATGGACCACTGATCTGACCCAATATGACCGTTCTTATGTTCTTATGCTGGCTGGCCCAGGCTATGGAGCGCCTTGAAGGTAAGGACCAAGACCTTGAACTTAACTCAGTATTCTGTGGGAAGCCAAGGTAGAAAGCGAAGAACAGAGAACTGGTTTTATGTGAATTTATTACTTCTGATTTCATGATGACTAAACAGGGAGTTGAAGCTGAAGATAGACTACATATTAGTAACTTGGTCTAATATGTCGCTGTTGTGTTTAGATGTTGCTTGTAATTATTAGAATTGGGAGCACTGGCTGTTGGGAGTCTGAAAGGACAGGAAACAGGAAGGAGGGGGGAGGAGTTGAAGAGGCTGAGGGAGAGCTACTAAGGGTGCAGCAGCAGCTTGGAAAAGAGGTTTCCACTTTAAAAAATAAAGTCCTGTTGAAGTTTGTTAGTACCTTGCCTGGCTGCTACAACAGTGGCCTGATTTGTGCCTCAAATAGCAACACTGAAGTCAGTAGTTGCATCATTAGCTTAGCCTTAGAAATGTAGACCCCAATCTCTTCTCTTTCTGTGAGTGTAAACACACAATTAAGCGATGAAGGGCCAGCCTCCAAAAAATCTAGCAGGCCAGGTAAAGCAAGGTCTTTGACTTAATCCTTCCTGTCCTTTCATGAGATGGTGGCCACAGTAGAACCCAAGTCAGGGAGGGCCCAGGCAGCATTTGCCAATTTAGTCTTTAACCTTCCTCAGCTTTGTTTCTTTTATGGTAACTCTTCATTTATCTAAAACTGTGTTATTGTTTTTGTTAGTCTGATTATTGTACAGTATGCGGGAGCAGCATCTGTATGATAAGCACTATATACAAGTTATTTATCACAGGGTACTTTATCATCTTTGTAGGGGAAGCCAAAGGAATGTTTTTATATTTCATTGATTTTTCTATATCAGTCAAGGAAAACTACATGCAGTGGAAACTGCACTCTCCATCTTACAATTAGCACTCATATCTATATTAACTTTTATACTCTGTATCACATTAAAACCACAGTACCTAAAACATACTACAGAAAATATAGGCAAGACTAAATGAATGTAAAAGCAGTGATTTCTGCTTTCCTAAGAATATTAACTTCTTTGACTAAGAGGAGGCATGGCTATTTGGTTACATAAAAAGACATCTTGTATCAGTAGAGAATATGTGCTTTCAGACACAGGAAGGGTTTGTCTCTCACATTAGCTTGCTTCATCTCTTCAGTGCTATCAGGACACATGTATGTTGAGTAACTTCCATTTCACTCAACAAAAGTTAGCTAAATTTTAAAGTAAATGAAGCAACAAATGCAGGAAGAGGAAATGACCAATTTTCAGTTTACATCAGATTAGGTAAAAACAATTATATTCAGTTTTATTATAGCTGACTATACTTTATGGGATTTTGTCACAGGGTGGACTGGGCCCTTTAAGACAGAATTACTCCAGCCCAACTGTGGCTCATTAACAAGTCCCTATGAAGCCTGTTAGAGAACCAGGTGTCCTCTCTAAAGAACTAGAGGGTAACAGGAAAAGAAAGGTAGGCTGGTGTGGCTAGGGTGGGCTAGTGGGAGATGGAGGACTTTCTGATCTCAAATAAAGTCACTATGGAAACTGAAGAGTTTATTAAAGAGGGAGAATGGATACAAAGGGGGGGGGTGAGGGAGAAAAGAGTAGAAGCAGAAGATGATGATGATAACAGCAAAAAAGCAAAGCCGAGGAAGGAAATAAACCAAAACGTTACATTTGTAAGATTCCTAGCCAAAGAAATAAGATTGGGTGATGTTAACTCTGTGAAAGTAGCTGATTGGATTAAAAAAAGCATAGTGAATACTGTAAGAAATAGGAGGGTGCAGGATGGTAATCTTTTAGTTGAATGTAAAACAAAAAGTAAGCTAATAAACTGCTAAAAACTAAAATACTAAGCAAAGTTAAAATAAATTGCCAGCTACCAAAGATGACTGAAGTAAAGGGTTAATATATGGAGTGCCATTAAAACTGACCAATGATGAGATAATCAAAAGCATAGAAGAAGATAAAGTTTTAGTAAATAAGTGATTAATTAGTGAAAGAGAGGAAAGCAAGCTATCAACAGCAGTACGGATTACATTTAAGGGAGAGACTCTACCTGAGAAATTAACACTAGGGTTTCAGATATTCAGAACAAAGTCATATATCCCCCTCCCTTAAGCTGTTATGAGCACCAACAGGTATGGGCATGTAGCAGCTGCTTGTAAAGGCAAAAGAAGATGCAGTCAATGTGTGGAAGAGAGATTATGAAATTTGTATAGAAGGGACAGAGGTCAAATGTAGGAACTGCAGTGGTACCCAGATTCTGGCATATAGAGGGTGTCTTGAGGCAAGGCAAGCTAAAGAGATAAAAAAGACAAAAAATTTTAATAACATACCTGATGCAGAAACTGTAAGAAGACTCTCAAAGCATCAGGTGGAGAGGGAAGGAACAACCAGCACAAGAAAAGGGGAACTGCAGAAACAGTCACATTCTATAAAGAATATGATAAACACTGTGGAATGAATAGACTATCTACTATTAATGAAAAAAGACAGGTTTATTGCATTAGTGATAGAAGTGATAAATTGTACATCACAAACTGTGAAAGAATCAGAAATTATAGCAAGGGCAGTGGAAAAATACTTGAACATTAGCAGCTTGTCAATGAACCGAATTCATGCAATTTTGAATAAAGTTAAGGGGGAAATATAATGAGCATGGGGATCCCAGTCTTTTGTTGGAATGAGCACAGTCCGATAGCACATGGTCAAGAACGAAAAGAAAATATCCTCGAAATAGTGGGAATTTGGGATGTGCAGGGCTGTGGCGGCTAGAGAAAGAGACGACTTTCCCCAGCTCCAAGTCTGTGGCTTCCGGGGAGAGACAGCCCTCCTTCTCAGCCTCAGCTCTGTGGCTGTTGTGGCAGGGGAGAGACCCACCTCCTTCCCAGCCCCAGCTCAGGGGCTGCCGCGGTGCGGGAGAGAGGGCACATCCATCGCATTAGAAAGGTAAGACTACTGATATTAAAATATGAGTTGTGGGCTTTTATCTGTAGAACAAAAAAATGTTTATTATTATTAAGGTTTTTTTTATATATAGCACTTTTATCCAAAGCGCTTTACAATAGTTAGCTAACAGTACAAACAACATATGGAAAGATCATTAAGTGGTCTGCCGAGACCCTCAGCAATTTTCAAGTGGTCTGCAAAAAGAAAAGTTTGAGAACCACTGGTTTAGAGTACTAACTGCCCACTGTGGTTTAAACAAATCTTTTTCCAATAAAAAGACACAAAGATGGACTATGTGCCCTCTGTAAGATGGAAAAAAAACAATTGATCACCTTTTATGGATATGTAAGGGCTTTGACAAAGAGAAGACAAAGCTTTTTGAGGAATTAAAATATCTTAAGGTAAAAAAAAAAACATTATGTGATTTAGTAACAACATTGGTGAACTGGATTATTATTAAAAAGATGCTGTTACATTACCTGAAAGACATAGGGCAGAGTGAGAGGATATAAACTGTTAAGTAGTGAGGAATTATAGTTGGGATAGACTACTCAGTCAAGTCTACTTCACCACAGAAAAGAAAGGTGTGGCAGAGGAGTCCCTGACTGGGAGAAGAGTCTGGGCCTAGAAATCAGAAGGTTGAACTCCAGCTAGGAAAGGCTGGAAGTGACAGCTTCATGAAAAGTAGACTGGGACAGAAGAGCTCTGGGTGTGGTAGGAGATGCCAGAGCTGAGTATGAACTTTTGTGATGTAATGTTGGACTTTATTTTGGGACTCTGGGGATAATTTTGAACTGTTTCTGTTATTAAACCAACCCCAGGCAAGCGTGATATTAGCCATGAGAAAGAGCATGAAGTTCTTAAGGGGCCCTGAAAACAGAAAACAAGAGGCAGGATGCTGTAGCGCCACCTGTGGCCATGGATGGGGTGCTCAGGATATGCCTGACCCTCTTGCAGACTTGATGTAATAGCTAAGGTTCCAATGCAAACATGCATGCACTTAATTCTATACGTGCAAGTAGGTCCAGTGCAAGTAGGTCCAGTGAAGTTACACGTGTATGTATAAATGTCTCTTTGCAGGGTGGGACCTAATACACTATTAAGGTTACTAATGAGTCTCCTGCATGCTATACCTCATAGCTCTATGCCAGTTTTTCAAAGTTCGGGTGGGTCGCGGCATGTAAAGCACTGGGTCGCCTTGCTCAGCACCCAGGGACCCTAGTGGCTCTGGTCAGCACTGCCGACCGGGACGTTAAAAGTGCCTACCTGTTCCGACACCTGCTGTGCCCCGGAAGCGGCCAGCAGTGGGTCCGGCTTCTAGGCAGGGGGGCCGCGGGACTCCATGTGCTGCCCTCGCCCCAAGCAGAAGCTCCGCACACCCACTGACCAGTTCCCGGGCAATGGGAGCTTTGGGGGGTGGTGCCTGTGGGCAAGAGCTGCACTGAGCCACTTGCATGCCTCTGCCTAGGAACCGGACTTGCTGCTGGCCGCTTCTGGGGCGCAGCGCAGTCCATGGTGCCAGGACAGGCAGGAAGCCTGCCTCTGCACCTCGGCTGCACTGCTGACTGGCAGCTACTGGAGCTAAGTCCATGCCCCAACCCTACGCCCCAATCCCCTGCCCCAGCCCTGAGCCCCCCAAATCCAGAACTTCCTGCATCTCAAACCCTCATCCCTGGCCCCACCCCAGAGCCTGCACCCCCAGCCCAGATCCCTGACCTCCTCCCACCCCCTGCCTCTGAGCCCCCCAAAAACCTGGAGCCTCTCCTGCACCCCTCATTCCTGGCCCCACCCTGCAGCCCTCACCCCTGCACCCCAACCCTCTGCCCCAGTCCTAAGCCCCTCCCACACCACAAACCCCTCATCCCCATCTCCGTTGGGTCACAGGGATCAAAAATTTTCTTCAACTGGGTCCCCAGAAAAAAAGTTTGAAAACCACTGCTCTATGCCATCAGCGTCTGCTTTTCAACTTACAATTTCTCTTCTTTCTGAGGTCTTTGTAGCTGAATCTGTCCCTTTCATATTTTTTTAAAATGTACACTTTAACTGCCATTTTCTTTAACTATTATGGCTATAAAGGTAATTTTAGCTGTATTTGTAACAGATTACTTGCTGCGTCACATACAAAACCCTTGCACAAATATGCACATACAGTACACTCTCTGGTACATGATATGTTCTCTCTGGACTGTGGTTGTTCAAACAGAATACTGCTATTTCAAAGAACAACCAACCCTGCACTCAAGGTTTTGTGGTAACAGCCAGCAGGAAATGAGTTAAATCAAATGTCAATACAAGTATTCAGCAGTAAGTGTACTTCAACAATAACTTTATATACTTTATTAATATCATTGGAGGTACACAGTTATGGCTAAGAAAAAAAAACAAATATAATGCATTGGTTCTACACTTGATAGAGAATATCACATCATTAAACTTTTCCTTATCTAATGACTAGTAGTCTTCATAAAACAAGTTTTATATAAAACAGTTTTTATAACTGCAACAGGAGTCAAGGAGTCAACCGAATCTGCACATGGACATCTCCATGAAGATATGCAATGATTAGGGTCCTACCAAATTCATGGTCCATTTTGGTCAATTTCATGGTCATAGTATTTTAAAAATGGTAAATTTCATGATTGCAGCTATTTAAATCTGAAATTTCAAGGAATTGTAGGGGTCCTGACCAATGTTCCTTCTAATTTTTCCCATCCATGTGTGGAATAAATTTTGTTATGTGCATCAATATGGAAGTGATGTGTGGTGGGGGTAGGACTGAGGGGTTCGAAATGCAGGAGCAAGCTCAAGGCTGGGGCAGAGGGTTCGGGTGTGGGGGGTGAGGGGGTTGGGACCCAGGCTGCCTGGGGCTGTGGTGGGGAGAGAGGACTTGCCCCAGCCCTCTCTCCCCGCCGCAGCCCCAGGGCTGGGGGAGAAGTGTCTGGTCCCACCACAGCCCCGTGGCTGTGTTTGTGGGAGAGGTGTCTGGCCCCGCTGGGGCTGGGGGTGGGGAGAGGTGTCTGACCCTGCCGCAGCCCTGGGGCATGGGGAGGAGAGGCATCTGGCCCCGCCTGGGCTGGGGAGTGGGAGGGAGAGGCATCTGGCCCCGCCGGGGTTGGGGAGCGGGAGGGAGAGGCATCTGCCCCGCTGCAGCCCCGGGGATGGAGAGGGGGAGAGGTGTCTGGCCCTGCCGCAGCCCCGGGGCTGGAGGAGTTGCCACAGCCCTGCATGCCCCAAGCTTCTCCATCGCCACCCCCCACCTCATCACATGCCCCTGAGTGCAGTAGTGTGCATGCCTGCATGGCCCTTGGTGGCCTCCTGCATGGCCGCGGATGTGCATACCTTAGAGGCAATGTATGTCCTGCCATAGGCGCCAGGCTCCGTGGGTGAAATTTGTATCATATAGGGTAAAAGCACACAAAAGACCAGATTTCACAGGGGGAGACCAGATTTCACGGTCCATGGCATGTTTTTCACGGCTGTGAATTTGGTAGGGCCCCAGTAATGAGGCTATACCACTTGATTAATAATTAAAAGGGATGTTCCTTATTAATGTTACAAATTAATATTTGTCCATAGCTATTCCACTTTGTCACAATGAAGTAGCAACACAAGAAATACTGTACAGGTGAGGTGTCTTTCTAAACTTCCTGATGTATTATTTTTACTTTCTCAGTCTGTTCTACATGTGGCTCTTGGCTGATTGTAAACTGCAGACTAGTATGGAATGTGTCCAGGGAAGCAGACTTTGCGCTAGAGACACTCCTTCCCGGCCAAATGTCCACTCCCAGTCTACAGTGCCCTGGACATTTTGCTTTTCTGGGGCAAGACATGTCACAAGTCTCCTACTCTCTGCAGCATCTCACCTCCTGCCACCTCAACGTTCCGCTACCGGTGATTGGCCCACAAGAGATCGCTCGCGTACCCTCCAGCGGCGAAAGCGATCGGAGGCGCGCGTGCATCCGGGTAGGGGGCGCGCTTCCACCCGTCAGTTCATTTATGCGCGGGCAGGAGATTCGCTTGCGCGTGCTCGGCGGCCGTTCAGTGGTGGGCTTGGGGATAGCGAGCTTCCTCCCCGCCCCGCTCGCTCGCGCGCTCTTCCGCAGCGCATGCGCGTTTGGTTCCGGCCCTTTCGGTCTGTTTAAACAGGAAGGCGGACATATTTGTGCGAGTCTCCTCCTCGCTCCCGGAGGCAGCCGCGGCCGGACCTTGCTCCGCTTCCTTTTTGCCCTTTCCTTTCCACAGCCTCGCTTGGTCCCTTCCACGGGAGCAGCGGCTTCCTCCGACTGGTCTGTGGGGGAGGGAGATGGGCGAGGAGCCGGGGCTGGAAGTTGCGGCGAGTTGAAGCGCAACTCCCGGCCGGGGGCTGGGGTAGGGCGTCGAGTCCCTGCGGGGCCGGTGAGGAGGGGCGCGGGGCAGCCGAGGAGGAGCCGCCGCCGCCGGGGGCAGGCAGCGAGGAAGGAAGATGCTGCCGTCGCTCCGCTGAAGCCGCTCGTGCCCGAGGGGTGTCGCCGCGCTCGAGGGGGGGCCTCTCCCCCGGAAGTGGGGGCCAGGGCGGCCTGCGCAGCTGGCACCCCGCTGCCAGGAGCAGCTTGGGCACAGGGCGGGGGCAGCGCCGGTCCCCGCACCCCGCCCCGGGGCTCCATGGAGGGAGTAGCTCCGAGGCGCTGAGGAGTTTCCTGTTTTCATGGTGGTTTTTGCTTCAAAAGAACTTGCTCTTCGGGAGCTGGCGCCGAGCAGCAGCAAGAGGAGGAACCGCTCCGCTGGCTCCGAGGGCGGCCGCCTGGCTGGGGGAATGCGGTTGGCGAGACCGCGGTGGAGCGAGGGAACCTGCGGGGTTGCGATCGCAGCCTAGAAACGCTTGCGTGTGTGGATAGAGGGGGGCAGCTCTTCCTACCCCACCCTCGGCTCTAAATCTTTTGGGGGGCGCGTGAGACTTTCCTTCCCCCTGACTTCTCTGATCCGGAGGCTACCTAGGAAGCATCCTAGCCTGGTAGCTTACCCTGCTTTGCTCTGGAATAAGGAGAAAACTATTCTCGAAAACATGTCGACAGGCGAAAACTTTGAGGCTCGGTTTGAAAAAATCGATGTGATGTTAAAGGACCCCAAATCTGAAGTGAACTGTGACTGCTTACTGGTAAGTAGCGTGTGCGTGGAGATCCGTCTGCGCCCTGTTTCTGTGAATCTACTACCCTGTAGGACCAAACTCTACACGCCTTGCGTAGTCGCGTCACTTAACTCCTACTTTCTTTTGTTTACCTGTGATGAGTGCTGTAGTGTGTGCGTGAATCTGTGAACTGTGAGAGAATCTTCAGTACCACTGAAGTATTTGCCTATTCTTCACACCTCCCCCTTACGTTTCCTATACATGTCATGTGTCTTGTGTTAGTTCTTTACTTTCACTATTTTTATTGGGGGCAATGTTAACTTTGTTGTTCAAAGGGATGACAAGTTATTGCCACTTCTAAACCCAGACGCTAGCCTGCAGATAGTCACGTGTCGTGGTGTAAAATTTGTTAGTCTCTAAGGTGCCGCAAGTACTCCCTTTCTTTTTTGAGACGTGTGAGTCTTATATGCAAGGTATGACCACTTTCAGTAGAAAATCTCAGTGCTATGAATACTTACTGCTCATATACATAGTGTTGTGCAACTACTAACTGTTTTTACCACCTTTACTACAACACTGTGAAAATTAATCTTACAGATGGGGAAAATAGACATGAGGTTAAATGGCTTGCTCAAAACTTCCTAGCAAGCCTTTTGGATTGGTGGGAGGAGAACTGGGGACACTGTTTTCTGTTCCCCTACTTGATCCTGTAGCCCATGCTGCTTCCTCAATTCTTTAGTGTCTTGACGCATTTCAGTATCTTAATGAGTAGCATGTGCTAAAATGAAAGATAATATCTAGTTCTTGAGATGCTTTTCTAAAATGCTAATGGCTGACATTCATATGAAACTAATGCCTGTGTACTGTTAGTTTCTGATTGCATTGTAATGTGAAGTTGAAATAGACTCAGGTATTGCTGGATGCCTTAATTTTACAGTTGTCAAAAGTAGTAACAATAAATTACATAAACTAGTAAACCAGTTCTGTAAAATTTCTTCTTGCTGGGGTGAAGTGCCAAGTGAATAAAATAGATTTTTAGTTTTTCAACATTGTCATAGTGAAGGGCAAGTGAAGTAGGTTTTGTACCTGATAAACTTTTCAAAAGCTGTGTTAGGCATACACACAATTGTTCTTGTTTTCATCATCTATTGAGTTACCTTTTCTTGCCTTGGTAAGATTCAACTTCAAATGAAGGCAAAAATTCTTCCTTTCGTTCTACCTGGGCTATGTGGTTCCGAACAGAACGTGCACCTGTACGTAGAACGTGGGTGGTGGAATACAGTGCATTAATCATTTGTAAGATATGCAGAAATTACTACTTAATTATGGAATTCTGATGTTCTAGCATCTTGTATTTTAGCCTACCAGATAAACATCTCATACTGAACAGCAGGGAGTAGGGTATGCAAGCTGATACTGTTTCATGTAATTTCTGAGAAATTCATGCTCTAAAAGATGCACGGGTTAATTTATTGCTTGCAAGTCGGGGCAATTTGAATATCTGGTTGATGGCTGTACATGCTAACATATTTGAAGTCCTAATGAGTGATAGTATTCTGCATGTAAGGAAACACTACTCTTGATATTCAGAAATTTCTTATTTTTAACAAATTTGATACTCCTAGCTAACATAGGGAACTGATAATGATGTACACTGTAAGCTAAGTCTTGGGGTAGCTGTACCTGTGATCTATACCCTATTTTCACCACTGAAAGTCAAATGTTTTCCCCATGTTATGTATACAACGTTATCAGGTTTTATCAGTTTAAGTAGCAAATTACTAGCACATCTGCTTGTCCACCTCATAAATCTGACTACAGTCATAACATGGGAGCTGTGACATAGGGATTGCAAGGATGTTGCAACTAGCAGAATTGAGGTGTATTGGCAGCGCTTACCCCAACGTGTCTAGACAGCAAGTATGTCAGGGAACTTGGTTACAAACATTGCTCTAGTTTATAGTGTAGGCTGGACCTTATCCGTATTTTGTAGCCTTCTTTTGGTTCATCTACTCTACAGTCTGGAGCCAGAAGTGGGGGACAGTTGTGTTGGAACCAGGTTCCCTGACCTAATTGTAGTGTAGATAGATAGGGCCTATACATAGCTCCATCCCAGGGCTTGACTCTCTTTAATATTGGAGTCTTACTGGACAGATAAGTTGGATTGGATTCATGTGGGTCATAGTTTTAAACGTACGTTCTTCTGATACAAATTTCAGAATGAGATTTACTTTCAGCTATTTCTTATCTTTCCCTAGTGGGCACTCGTTTGAAGAGAACAAAAAAATACAGTCCAAAACTTATTTTTGCTGACAGAAAAAAGGCATTTCAAATAGTATCAATATAACCTGGTGGACTAATGGTGTAAGTCCTTGGTGTCTTACATATAAAATCAATACTGACTAGATGCTGACGCTCATGCCCCTGCTTTTTAGACACTTTTAGCAAAAGCTTACTGCCAGCGCATTTAAAATCTCTACACTAAATTAAGTTGTCCTAAGAGGTTGGGTATGTGTTGGTTCTTGTCCATCTAGCACCACAACTTAATATGCTATTTCACAGAAACAAAATACATGTTTTCTGGCCTGAATGGTTTACTCTGTGTGGCATAGCCTTTTCTGTGGCTTAAAAAAAAAAAAGGCATTAAAGAAGTTAGCAATGCATTCTGCAGAAAAACATATTTTACTATTTTTTAAAATAGCATTTGAAGCTGGCTAAACCCTACCTACATTATTATTTTATTTTATTTTTTTTTGGAAAAAGTTTAACGATTAGACTTCTGTTTAACAAAAGCTAGTCCATAGAGCTAGCACAAACAATGTCTGCTTTACGTGCTCCTTGTCTCATTCACATAGGCTTTGGTCAGCTTATGTGGGCTGCTTCTGCTACTCGTCACAATGCTTTTAATTTAAAAAAAAGCTTTTAATTTGACTGAAAGAATTAATGCTGCTTGTAGTACTGAATATTTTTCTGTTCTTAGACTAAACTGTATCAGCATGCTACAACTGTAATATATCTATTGTATGAATATCTTAAATCCCCAAACTCATTTCTATGTACGTAGGTTTAAATGCATCAAACATTTTTTAGGTGCAGGACACTTTTTTTTTTTTGGGGGGGGGGGTAGTTGTAAGGTGTACTTAGTTTCCCCCTCCCCTTCCCCATTATTACTTTTCTTGAACTTCTCTTGCCCCTCCCAACGTGGTTATTTCATGCCTGTGTTTCCTTGTTATGTAGTTTTGTGTCCATTCAGACTTGTGCACATCATGCACTAGTTTCTCTGTAATCCTGGCTGTGCATGCATTGAGATTTGAAATATTGTGAGAGCATAAGACAAGGAAAACAAATGCAAGGAGAATGGGAAGTGCCAAAGAAATGAAGGGGTAGTATGAACTGAGGTAGGTGTAAGTGAGGGACATATAACAAAGCCAAGGAAAAACATAATCTGGGAGAGAAAAGCTGAACTGGCCAGGAAGAAGAACAAAGTGAACTTGTGGCGAAAAATATAAAGGCAGAAAATAAACACAGAATGATACGAAGAGGAAGAACAAAAGAAATTCACACAGCTTTTTATTAACTACTTAATTTATAACTCTCTTCAGTTAATTTTATTATGTGTTGGTGTGGTAGTTCTACAGCTTTAGTTTCTTTCTTTTTAAAAAGTACATGTCACAGCATCAGGTAACTTCTCAAAATATCCAGCCCTAGGAATCTAATACTGTATGTAATGTTGAAAAGATCAAATAAAACAGCAGAGGGTGTGTTAAACAAGTAGTCAGACACTGTAGGGTGTGCACTAATGAGAGATTGGTGCACACCTAGTGTATTAAACAGGGCCAGAGGCAAAAAATAAATGCAGGCTGTCTGTTTCACTAATAACATTAAACAGTTAAAATGTTTGTTCACTGAATATACTTTATCCATTTTTGTATCATTTTTGTATTATTAATCAGAAAATGGCCCAAATCTTTGTGTTTTAGTACTTTAAAACTTTCTGCAGGAAAACCTTTTGGTCTGAAACGTCTCATGCTTGTTTTTTATTCAAAAGTAACTTTAAATGGTAGTTTGGTAAAATTCCACTTGGTTATTTTTGAATTCCAAGTACAAAAAGTTCTATTTTTTTCACACCTTAAATATTGTTCAGACATTTGACTAACTCAAACAGCTTAATTTTAAAACTTCAAACTCACCGTAGTCTTAATCCTCAGAAGAAAAGTGCCTCTTGACTTGTTCAGAAAGTTGGCTTAAAAATAACTGTTTGACAATAGTGTGTACTGCATTATCCACTGCTAATTTAATCTAGTCTCAGAAGAGGTAGCAGATTCTGTTGCTTCAAAATATGTGTAAGTGCAGCTTTTGGATTATGGAATACGTTTCCCAGCAATTTGGTGACAATGTGATTTAGACATTATGGTCTGTCTTGGGTATAATGAGATTACTGATTTCTGTGTTAATGGGACATCCAAAGTCATACTAGTCTGACTTGATTTACCTATTTAACTCTGCATCCTTTCCCCTACCCCCAAAAAAGAGATCCTTTGGCTTTAAAATATTTAGCGTTAAGTTTCCTTTGCTATTAGAATATTTTCTGCAAGTTTTAACTGATTACTTCTGGAGACTTAACCCCCACCCAACCCTTTCAACTAGCACCTCTTTGAAATGTTTGCAAGTCTTAGTGTTCCTTTCTGTCCCCCTATCTGTCAAAACACAATCATGTTACATGACATAGTGAAAGACGTACATTGGTCCATGTAAGAGGCAACATTTCAAAGTCAGGAAGGGTAAACCATTTAAGATATTGCTGTTTGAAACTTAAACATTCTTTATCAATGAAGCCTTTGAAGAGAGAAAATAGTGATTGAGAATATCTTAATTGTCAATTTCATAATCCCATTCCTCACTGGCTAATGCCACTCCTGAAAAGTGAAGGGGAAGCTCACGCATCTAGTAAAATCCTAATGCGAGTGTGCACATGATCCATTTTATAGATTTGACAACTATGTTCTTCAGTTACTCATGGTTAAAAAGGAGTTTTGTGGCAGAGTTGGAAATACACTCATCAATATACTACCCCAAAATTTTATTTACCATGTTACGGTATGTCTTGGACAATTTGGTTAAAATCTTTGCAGTTAGTAGGGCTGTCAAGTGATTAAAAAAAATTGATCGTGTGACTAAAAAAATTAATTGATGTTAAACAATAATAGAATACCATTTATTTAAACATTTTTGCACGTTTTCTACAATGTCAAACTTTAGAGCCTACAAGTCCAATCATTCCTACTTCTTGTTCAGCCAGTTGCTCAGACAAATAGTTTTACATTTGCAGAAGATAATGTTTCCTGCTTCTTGTTTACAACGTCACCTGAAAGTGAGAACAGGCATTTGCATGGCACTGTTGTAGCCAATGTCACAAGATATTTACATGCCAGATGTGCTAAAGATTATGTACCTTGATGCTTCAACAACCATTCCAGAGGACGTGTGTCTGTGTGCTGATAAGAGGCTCTGCTCACTAATGATCCAAAGCATTGTGGACCGATGCATGTTCATTTTTATAATCTGAATCAGATGTCACCTGCAGAAGTTTGATTTTCTTTTTTGGTGGTTAGCATTCTGTAGTTTCCGCATTGGAGTGTTGCTCTTTTAAAACTTCTGAAAGCATGTTCCACACCTCATCCCTCTGATTTTGGAAGGCACTTCTTCTGATTCTGAAATCTTGGGTTGAGTGCTATAGCTGGTTTTAGAATTTTCACATTGTTATCTTTGCATTTTGTCAAATTTGTAGTGAAAGTGTTCTTAAAATGAACAACATATGCTGGGTCATCGTCCAAGACTGCTATAACATGAAATATATGGTAGAATGAGGCTAAAGCAGAGCAGGAGACAGACAATTCTCCTCCAAGGAGTTCAGTCACAAATTTAATTAATGCATTATTTTTTTAACAAACGTCATCCACATGGAAGCCTGTCCTCTGGAACGATGGCCGAAACATGAAGAGGCATATGAACCTTTAGAGCATCTAGCACGTAAATATTTTGCAACGCCAGCTACAACAGCGTCATGCAAACGCCTGGTTTCACTTTCAAGTGACATTGTAAATAAGAAGCAGGCAGCATTACCTCCCGTAAATGTAAACAAATATATTTGTCTTAGCGATTGGCTGAACAAAAAGTAGGACTGAGTGGACTTGTGGGCTCTAAAGTTTTACATTGTTTTGTGTTTGAGTGCAGTAATGGAACAAAAAAAGTCTACATTTGTAAGTGGCACTTTCACGATTGTTCTACAGTACTTGCATGAGGTGAAATGAAAGATACTGTCTTTTGTTTATCATTTTTACAGTGCAAATATTTGTAATAAATATAAAATGAGCACTGTACATGTTTTCTGTGATGTAACTGAAATTGATATATTTGAAAATGTAGAAAAACATCCAAAAATATTTTATAAATTTCAATAGGTATTCTCTTGTTTAACAGTGCAATTAATCACAATTAATTTTTTTTTTAGTTAATTGGGTGAGTTAACTGCGATTAATTGACAGCCCTAGTAGTTACCTGTAATATCGGGCTAATAACGCTTACCCAAGTGCTTTAAAATAATGTTTTGTACTTCATTCCCTTCTCCATCTGTAGATTTTAATCACAACTTTAGATGGTGAAACTTTAACCAAGATATTCAGTAACTTGGCTTGGAGGCACTGTTCCTTAGTGAGTGGAGGCACTGGCTGTGGAACTTGGTTAAGTGGGTTCTAGTTCTAGGTTTGACCTTTACTTGCTAAGGGTTTTTAGGACTTTGCAAAAGTTTGAGGTGCATGTAGGCTGTATGGTTGGCTAATTTAGCTGTTTAGTCAAAATGCAGGCCTTTTCATATGTACATCCTATGTCGTAAAGCTATGCGGAAGCAGTTATTAGGTTGCTTGGTGCTGATTACACCCATCAATTTAATAATGTGGTGATATAGCTCATACTGTTTCTTCTAAAAGTTTAAACTTTGTTTAGCAACAAAAGTAAAACAATAAGACCCTGGGATGTTTAAAAAATCCTTAATTTAAAAAAGTTGGTTTCTGAGTGGTGATGTATTTCACCATTAATAAAACGGAAGCTGTTTCAAGCAAGCAAATAGTTAAAGACATTATCAATTATCGAATAATGCATATTTCATTAGAACACTAACAATGTCTTCTCAGTAATCTCAAAATATAAACACATCATGTTTTTTTCCCTCAAAACAGGTTTCAGAGTAACAGCCGTGTTAGTCTGTATTCGCAAAAAGAAAAGGAGGACTTGTGGCACCTTAGAGACTAACCAATTTATTTGAGCATGAGCTTTCGTGATCTACAGCTCACTTCATCGGATGCATACTGTGGAAATTGCAGAAGACATTATATACACAGACACCATGAAACAATACCTCCTCCCACCCCACTCTCCTGCTGGTAATAGCTTATCTAAAGTGATCATCAAGTTGGGCCATTTCCAGCACAAATCGAGGTTTTCTCACCCTCCGCCCCCCCACAGACAAACTCACTCTCTTGCTGGTAATAGCCCATCCAAAGTGACCACTCTCTTCACAATGTGTATGATAATCAAGGTGGGCCATTTCCAGCACAAATCCAGGTTTTCTCACCCCCCCCCCCCCCCCCCCCCCCGTACACACACAAACTCACTCTCCTGCTGGCAATGCTAGGGAGGGGGGTGTGAGAACCTGGATTTGTGCTGGAAATGGCCCACCTTGATTATCATGCACATTGTAGGGAGAGTGGTCACTTTGGATGAGCTATTACCAGCAGGAGAGTGAGTTTGTGTGTATATGGGGGTGGGGGGGTGAGAGAACCTGGATTTGTGCTGGAAATGGCCCAACTTGATGATCACTTTAGATAAGCTATTACCAGCAGGAGAGTGGGGTGGGAGGAGGTATTGTTTCATGGTCTCTGTGTATATAATGTCTTCTGCAGTTTCCACAGTATGCATCCGATGAAGTGAGCTGTAGCTCACGAAAGCTCATGCTCAAATAAATTGGTTAGTCTCTAAGGTGCCACAAGTACTTCTTTGGAGAGATTTCAACTGATACAAAATGCACCAACCTGCCTGCTGTGAACACCATCCTACACTTTGTGTTTGCTCCTAGCTGAATACAGAGTACAGTTCAAAGTCTGCCCTGATATTAAAAATCCTTCATGGGATTGGCCCTACCTACTTGAGAGATTGCTCCTTTCTCTACAGTCATGACCTCCCATGACTGATATATGATACAGGAACTATGAAACTGGTTAATCAGTAAGGGGAGGCTGTAAGTACACACAGCTTTCAAAGGAACTGGACCTAAACTATGGAACTCACTCCACAAGACATGAATTACTATGAATATCACTCAAAACTCACTTCAGTTCAGATTTTCCTCTAAAATTTTTGTGTGCGTGCACAAATAGAAACTAATCAATCTATTTCTTCAGGCTGGAAAGAAAGATATGTCTGTTTAAATTGTTTCTGAATAGTTGGGTGGTACTATGATTATTCAAGGGTAATGACCATATAAATATATCAGTAGAAAATGCATTTGGCAGATTATAGTTTTATCCAGACTGTGGATTAGGATTAATTTAATTAGAAGAATTACATGAGGTCTTCTGTCTTTTGTGTGTGTGGAACATTTGTCATGGATTAAGGTTGCTATATCCTATTAGCTGTGCCAAGAAAGTGGCTTTTGGCCCTAAAGAGGGGGGACAGGGGTCAACAACAAAGTTCTTGTAGGATTTGTATCTTCTTCATTATGCTGTGTTCCGCAGATTCATTACAATGGGTACTTATGCCTGCTTGCAGCTTGGCGACAGAGCCAGAACTCTCAATCGCTGACAATGGAGGAGCATCTTGTCCCTGAAGTTCCCTCCAATTTTTTTTTTAAAATTGGGAGCTTTCTTGAACAAGACCCAGTACTATAACTATAATTCAGACAGGCAGTCCTCACTACTATCGTAGCATTCGTTCTCCTAAGTACATTTAAGAAATAGCCTTCTTTTGGTCAAGCATTAAAGTCCAGTCCTTAGGAACACTGGCAGTCTCTCTCATGGCAAAGTAGTCTTATCTTCTGAGAGATGCTTGGCAGCTTCATGGCCATGAACATGCAAGTTAACCAAATTCAGCATATTGGTTATCCTGTGACTATTTTCTGGTAGAAGTCTTTTCCACCTCTTATTGCCTGGGGAAAGATGGAGGATATACATAATAGACCTTGTCTTGGATATTCTTTCCCACCTGGGAGGCACACTGATGTGAAAATCCTGTTGTAATAGCTCTATAGACCTTAGCACAAGGAAAAATAGAAAAAAGGGGTATCAGTGCTTACTTGAGAATTTCCTATTTTATTTTACTTTACTTTACTTTACAAGTAATAAGGTCCACAGATTCCACCCAGCCTGGAGACAAGTGGATCATCCATGATAGAAATGGAAAGTGACAGCCGAAGACTTGGGTTTGTTGTTGTAAGGGGGAACTTGGGTTTGATTAAAAGGGGGACAGGAGAGAGATCTCATCTTCTGCAAGGAGAGAAATTGTTGTTTGTTCCTCAAAGCATAGTTAACACAATCTGTAACTGAGGCCTGGTCTACGCTACAGAGGTAGGTCAAAGGAAGCTGCCTTAAGTCGACCTGCTAATGTATGTGTCTACACTACCCGTTCCTTTACGCTGACCTAAGTCGCCTCTAATGTCAACTTGTGTAATCCACCTCTGTGAGAGATGTAGCGCTTAATTCGATTTTTACGGGTGGACTGCGAGGTAGTGCAGATGCAGTGTTGTGTAATTTGACTTAATTGGCCTCCAGGTGGTGTCCCTCAATGCTCATCTGTGACCACTCTCTGGAGATCATTCTCAACTCTGCTACACTGCAGCCAGGTACTCAGGAAACAGCCCCTCCCCTGCTAAAGCCCCAGGAATTTTTGATTTCCCATTTCCTGTTCAGCATTGGGAGCATGCCAGCTTGAGCACAGCTGGTCAAGGAGATTACACTCCCCAAATGCGCTCCAGCCTGATCTGCACAGCAGGTGGTGAATCTCGCTGCTGTGTGGGGAGAAGAGTCTGTGCAGGCAGAGCTCGGATCCGGCAGAAGAAGCACTGACCTCTATGCAAAGATCGCTCATGGAATGGGGGAGAAGGGCTACATGAGGGACACACAGCATGCTGTGTGAAAAGAGAAACTTCGCCAAGCGTACCAGAAGGCAAGGGAGGTGAACAGTCACTCTGGTGCTGAACCCCACACATGCCGTTTCTACAGTGAGCTGCATGTAATATTCTCGGGAGTGACCGTACCAGTACCCCCACAAGCAACGGTGGCACCTCAGAGGTGTGAGAGTCCAGAGACAACAAAGAGGACGATACGGTGGATGAGGAAGAGGAGGAGAATGGGAGACAGGTGAGCGGTGGATCTGCTCTCCCTGAGAATCAGGAAATGCTTTTAAGCTCTCTGGGTTGCAAGACATCACTGTGGCCAACTGTGGTGCTGGGGAAGGCACCTCTGGTGAGTATACAATTACAATGAAAGTCCACTGAAACTTTAGCTGGCACACGCATTTGGTGGTATTGCATGTTTACTGTGAGGAAAAAGTGAGTGCTGTGGCTCTCCAGCTACGCAGACGGTGGCCCCCAGAAAATACTGTTTATGTGGACTGGGATAGCCTGGGATCCTACATGGATCTCTCTAGGAAACTTTCAGGGAGGTACTCTGCAATCCTGTGCAGAAGGTTTGTGGGCAGGGCAGTCTTATTTCTTCCACCATGGTAGGACACTTTCCCACGCAACTCCTGAATTAATTCTGCTGTCGTCATTGTGGTACATAGCATAGCGGCATAAGGACTGGGTCTATACCCAGGTGCTTGAAGCATCTCCCTCCTTTCTGCCTCTGTTACCCTCAGGAGACTGATATCACATAGGGTCACCTAGGGGAAACTGAGGAAGTTCTCATTAAAAGTGCTCTTACAAGGAAAAAAGATCATGTAGACCCTTCCCTCCCCCACATTCCAGATTGCCAAACCACGCAGCCGCTAATGTGCCTTTACTGTGCTCGGCATGGGTCGGCAAGTAGTTGAAGTGGCCCTGATAGGGGACTGGGGCCCCACAAGTGAGATTCCACGACTTGGGAGTGAAAACGTTCCCCCCCCCGCTCTGTTTGTAAACAGCTTCCTGTGGTGCTATGGGGAAGGGCCATTGTTCGACTAGCTACCTGTGCTCCCTACATGAGCCTGCCATAAACTTGATTAAAAGTGTGGTCACCCATGACTCGATGGGTTAGGGGGTGGGCTACTCACCATTGCTGGAACAGCAAAACGGCACAGTGAACAGTTATGGATTCTGATTATGTTATGGCTTGCACCTAATGTAATAAGGGTTTTTTTTGTTTGTTTGTTTGTTTTTTTCATGAAAACTGCCTTGCTATGGAAATATTTTCTGCATTTACAATAGCTCCTTTATTTTTTTTTTTCCCCCTGACTGACAGCTGGAAATGTCCTTCGGCATGTCATCAACACCTGAAAGCAGGCTTTCGGTGATTAAAAGGAGAACGTGGGAGGACATGTTCACCAAGATAATGAATGCCTTGGAAAGAGTTGACACAGAGCTGAGAGCATGGAGGAGTTCACTGCCTGGGAAGTTAGATGTGGACATGGAGAGCAGGAAAGCTTCCCATGAGCATGAGTGTGTGGTGCAGGATGAGATGCTTCGGATTCTGAGGAACCAATGAGACATGTTAAGGTGTCTGGTTGAACACAGATGTCAGCATGTGCTCCAGTCACTCTTCTGCTTCAGATGGTCCTGTTAACAGAACATGAGAGTCAGGTTCACCGTCAGAACATAGAGATGCTACAACTGAAATCATGGCTCCTCTGTGGTTCTTTAATGACGAACTAGATTGCTCAGAACAGGTCAAACGAGTGCTACTCCACAGTAGAAAATCTACTTGTAAAACCTGCCTACGAAAATGGAAGAGATTTACTACATGGTGCACCGCCAAACAACTCACAGCGGTGTCGGCATCCCTTCTACTGATACTAGATTACATCCTTGAATTAAAATAATCCGACCTATCCATCAGCTCAACAAAAGTACACCTTGTGGCTATCGCTGCTTTTCACCAAAAAATGCTCACCCAATCACCAGAAGATTTCTCGAGCATCTATCCAGAAGTAAGAGTGCCCACACAACCGTGGGACCTAAACTTGGTTTTAAAAGGTCTCACTCGAAAACTGTTTGAACCTCTGGCTACCTGCTCCCTACTACACCTTTCCATGAAGGTTGCATTTCTAATAGCAATCACATCGGCTCGATGCATAAGAGAAATAAGGGCTCTCATGGTAGACCTGATAAAGTTACATTAAGGACTCATCCAAAATTTGTCTCTAAGATATTCTCATCCTTTCATATAAATCAACCAATACATCTTCCAGCATTCTTTCCCAAACCACATAAGAACACACTTGAAGCTACAGTGCATGCCCTAGACCAGTGGTTCCCAAACTTGTCCTCTGCTTGTGCAGGGAAAGTCCCGGCCAGGCCGGGCCAGTTTGTTTATCTGCCGCGTCTGCAGGTTTGGCCGATCGCGGCTCCCAGTGGCCGCGGTTCGCTGCTCCAGGCCCAAGGGAGCCGCTGGAAGCGGTGCGGGCTGCAGGACGTACTGGCCACCGCTTCCAGCAGCGAACCGCAGCCAGTTGGAGCTGCGATCGGCTGAACCTGCGGACGTGACAAGTAAACAAACCGTCCCGGCAGGGGCTTTCCCTGCACAAACGGTGGAACAGGTTTGGGAACCACTGCCCTAGATGTTAGACAAGCATTAGCGTTCTATTTGGAGAGAACGAAACCATTTAGAGCTTCACCAAAACTATTCATGTCTATTGTAGAACGGTCCAAAGGAGCCGCTATATCTACGCAGAGGCTCTCAAAATGGAAATCTAGATGTATTCACCTGTGCTACCAACTAAAGGGCATACAACCGCCCGTGGGGACCAGAACACACTCTACCAGATCAATAACATCGTCAGTAGTATTTTTGCACAATGTCCCCCTCGTAGACATATGTAAAGCTGCCAGCTGGGCCTCCGAATACACCTTTGCTAAACACTACACAATCACATAAGGCCCAGAAGCGCATACACGGATTGGCCTAGCTATGTTATCTTCACTCAACCTATCAACTCCGAAGCCCCTCCCATCTTAAAGAGGGCACTGCTCTACAGTCACCTGGAGTGGAGCACACACAGGGACATGGCTAGAAGAAGAAGAGAAGGTTACTCACCTTGTGCAGTAACTGAGATTCTTCAAGATGTGTGTCCCTGTGGGTGCTCTGCTACTTATCCTCCTCCCCTCTACTTTGGAGTTCAAATGGCGGACCGCGGTAGAGAAGGAACTGAGGAGTCCGGGTTGCGTACATGCTAGATGAAGCGACAGTGTTGCTGTGAGGCAGGCACCACACATGCGCGACCTGTACAGACGCTGCTACTAAAACACTCTGACCAAAGGTGCAGGGATGCACCAACACCTGGAGTGGAGCACCCACAGGGACACACATCTTGAAGAACCTCAGTTACTGCACAAGGTGGGTAACCTTCTCATCTTCAATGATCTGACACTGAAAAAAAGGGTCCTAAAAAGTAGAAATTAGGTCAAATTACAAAGGATGAATATGAACAACACAAACACTTAGGGACAAAATTAGAAAGTCCAAGGCACAAAAGTAGATTAAACTGTGTAGAGTCAGAAGGGGAAACAGTAAAATGTTTTACAAATACGTTAGGAGCAAGAGGAAGACCAAGGACAGGGTAGGTCCATTACTCAGTAAAGGAGAAAAGACAATAACAGAAAATGTGGAAATGGCAAAAGTGCTAAATGACACCCCCCCCCCCCCCCAAAAAAAAAAAAAAGTTTATTTGTGATTGGATGTCTTCTCTGGCGTTCACTGTGTTAAATGAGGTAAGATTAGAGGCTAAAATAGGGAAAGGACAAGTTAGGTGTCTTCAAGTTATCAAGGCCTTATGAAATGAATCCTAGAATACTCAAGGGATTGATTGAGGAGATATCTGAGCCATTAGCTATTATCTTTGAAAACTCATAGTAGACGGGCAAGATTCCAGAGGATTGGAAGATGGCAAATATAGTGCTCATCTATAAAAAGGGGATTAAGGACAATCTGGTAAATTAGACCCAGACATCTTAACTTCAGTACCCGGAAACATAATGGAGCAAATAATTAAGCAATCAATTTGCAAATACCTAGAAGATAATATGGTGATAAATAACCGTCAGCATGGATTTGTCAAGAACAAATCCTGTCAAACCAACCTAATAGCTTTCTTTGACAGGGTAACTAACAAGCCTTGTGGATGGGGGGAAGTGGTAGATATGGTATGGTATGTCTTGACTTTAGTAAGGCTTTTGATACAACCTAGATCAGTGCTCTTCAGTATTTTTGAAGTGGGGGCCAAAAACCTTCAATGTGAGAGCCACATCAACTACTAAATTAACACATTGCTTACTACTCAGTGATGTAATGTTACAGAGCCCCTGGTGTAACTAAAACTTAAAGTCTACTTGTACAGTAAAACATACTCTTTTTTTATAAAATAACCAGGAAAATATATGGAATTAAAAAGGCACCTATGTGAATAAACTTTTTAAGAGCAGAATAATGCAAAACTTAGTTTAACAACTGGATGAGCAAAAATGTGCCTGTTCCACCTTGACTTTGTTCTTGCAGTATTTGTAATCTGTCATTGCAATTCTAGTAAGATAGTCCAAATGTTCATTGGTCAATTTGTTTCTGTTTTCTTTTCACCTCATGGCTGGTTCAGGGTGCAGGAGGAGGCTCAGGGCTGGGGCAGAGGGTTGGGATGTGGGCGGGGGGAGGGTGGTGTGGATGAGGGCTCTGGCTGCCAGTGCAGGCTCTGAAGTGGGGCTGGGGATGAGGAGTTTGGCATGCAGGCAGTCTACCCCGGGGCTGGAGCCAGAGAACTTGTCCCCCCGCCCCCTCCCCCCCAGCCCTCTCAGTGCCAGCAGCAGTCCGGGGAAGGGGTGTGCATCTCTCTCTCTCTCTCTCTCTCTCTCTCTCTGCCAGCAAGCAGCCCTGCACGCCCTAACTTGCTCCCGCTCACCCACTACCTCTCTCCTCTCCAGGTTCCTGCTGCATGGCCCTTTAGAGCTTCTGCGCTGCTATTTATAGCCTGCTGCACAGCTTAGAGGGAATTTAGTGAGCCACACTTAGGATTGATGGGAGCTGCCACTCGCTCCAGGCCTTGCAATGAAGAACACCAACCTAGATGTAGCTACTGTAAGGTGGGTGCATAACTGGTTGGAAAACCATTTGCAGAGAGTAGTTATCAGTGGTTCACAGACAAGCTGGAAGGACATGTCAAGAGGGGTCTTGCAGGAATCGGTTCTGGGTTGGGTTCTGTTCAGTATCTTCAATTATTTAGATAATGGCATAGAGAGTACACTTATAAAGTTTGCAGACAATACCAAGCTGGGAGAGGTTGCAAGTGTTTTGGAGAATTGGATTAAAATTCAAAATGATCTGGACAAACTGGACAAATGGTCTGAAGTAAATAAGATGAAATTGAGTAAGGGCAAATGCAAAGTACTCCATTTAGGAAGGAACAATCAGTTGCATACAAAATGGGAAATGACTGCCTGGGAAGGAGTACTGTGGAAAGTGATCTGGGAGTTATAATGGATCACAAGCTAAGTATGTAACAGTGTAACACTTGCATAAAAAGTAAACATCATTCTGGGATGAATTAGCAGGAGTGTTGCAAGCAAGGCATGAGAACTAATTCTTCTGCTCTGCTCCGCACTGAGAAGGCCTCAGCTGGAGTATTGTGTCCAATTCTGGATGCCAGATTTTAGGAAAGATGTGGACAAATTGCAGAAGGTCAAGAGGAGAGCAACAAAAATGATTAAAGGTCTAGACAACATGATCTATGAGGGAAGATTGAAAAAGCTGGGTTTGCATAGAAGAAAAGACTGAGGGGGACAAGTACAAAAGGTTGTTATAAGAAAGAGGCAGAAAAATTGTGCTCGTTAACTTCTGAGTATAGGACAAGAAGCAGTGGGATTAAATTGCAGCAAGGGAGGGATTAGGTTGGACATGAGGAAAAACTTCCTGTCAGGGTAGATAAACTCTGGAACAAATTGCCTAGGGAGGTTGTGGAATCTCCATCACTGGAGATTTTTAAGAAAAGAGTAGCAAACATTGGTCAGGAATGGTTTGGTTATTACATTGTTATGCCTTGAGTGCAGGGGACTGGACTAGATGAAGAATCCTCAAGAGGTCAAGTCCCACACTTCTGATTCTAGTATCTTGTTCTTGCAGAAGTGTCCCTCAGCATGGAAGAGGAATGCCTTCTCTTTCCCATTGACCTGGGTATTTGGTTATGCCTTTCTCCTGTTTTTTTTCACATCACCAAATGGTTCAGAAAATAGAACTAGACAGGTATCTATAATCCTGTGATAATATCATATCTGGTGCCTCAGACCACAGCTCCATATGCTCGTATGGATGGCAACATGCAAACTTTGGACACGATCTAGATTTTAAACCGTTTCTTTCACAGGAACCCACTCACTCATCCTGACCTTCACAGGTTTGATTTTAGTCTGGAACCTGAGTGAGCTCTTGTGGATACTTCAGAGAACAGGTGGATTTTCTGTTAATCCTAGAACCTTCCATAACCACAGCATATGAGAATATGGGCCTCTTCTACCTGGAAATAGACATCAGTCTAAATCAGTTTTTAGCATCTGTTGGACAGCCACAGAACTTTGTGTTCTTGGCCTCCATAAGGGATTAAGCCTCTGTTACTGAAAGGTTCTGCTGACTTTTGAATTTTATTAATCCAAGTTTTCTGCTGACATCTCCTATTTCTGCATTGCTATTGCACAGGAGAATCACTATGGAATTGTAACACTTCAGCCTGGTTCTTCAGATCCTTTTCATGCCTTCTTTGTAAAATAATCCTCCTTGTATTTGTCTGTTTTTCTTTCTTGTAGGGTTGTGTTTCCTAGTAGTTGAAGTGGGTTTGGAATTTTGACAGTTAAATAACCCTATTTATTTTTCCTGGAAAATAGGGTGGTAGGTTCTGTTTTAATAATTGAACCTACAAATTTAGCCTGTGCACTCAACTGTAAAAACTTGAATGTTCATAAAAGTCACAATAACCTGTAATGTTGATGGAGGGGAAAAGTGCAAAAGGAAGACTAAGTAAAAACAAAAAGGCTTGCTAATATAACTTAGGGCAGTGATGGGCAGCATGAGGCCCATCAGGGTAATCCGCTGGCGGGCTGCGAGACAGTGTTTACGTTGACCGTCAGCAGGCACGGCTGCCTGCAGCTCCCAGTGGCTGCGGTTCACTGTTCCCAGCCAATGGGAGCTGCAGGAAGCGGCGGCCAGCACGTCCCTGCGGCCTGTGCCGCTTCCCGCAGCTTCCACTGGCTGGGAATGGTGAGCCGCAGCCACTGGGAGCTGCGGGTGGCCGTGTCTGTGGACGGTTAATGTCAACAAACTGTCTCACGGCCCGCAAGCGGATTACCCTGGTGGGCCGCAGGTTGCCCACCACTGACTTAGGGACTGTGTTTAAAATCATGCCTGGTAAATAATAATAATAATAAAAAAAAAAAAAGTGGAAGCTGAAATCAATGAATCAAAATTGGTGCTTTGGAAATTAGGCCTAATTAGTGGACAAAATGAGGAGCGGATGGGCTATTCTGCCAATCATTCCTTTTTGAGGGCCTTGGAAAGAGACTAGGTGACTGGATGTGGATGTTAGCTAACTGAAAGAGAAGGGGATGGAGCGAGTTTCATTGTTGCTGCCACCCCTGCTGTCTGTTGGACCACAGACCTTTTTCATTCTGATCCTGAAAATATCCTGATCAGACTGGGCCAGAGAGGAGTCCAGATGACATAACTACCAGGTTGGGCTAAATCTTGAATATTACCTGGGGTGTGAGATTCTGTCACCATCCTCTCCCCCACATGTGTTCTTTTTATTCCCTGTCTTATTTCTTTTCATGGCCAAGATTATATTTTGATACACACTCTGTGCCCAGAAAAAGCCAGCTAAAAGAAATACTGTAATCATATTGTTGCTGGTACAAATTTGTCAGGTCTTGGAGTGGCTAGTAAGACCATGTGCTATGCCTGATATATATTTTGAAATCAAGCAGTGAGATTGTGAGTGAAAGTCAACACTAGAGGCAGAAACTGCATTTTCTGTCTTTGCTGTTCTTTTTCTCCCGCTTGTGCGTGTGGTGTTTTGTCTTTTAGGAAATGGGACAGGCCTTTAACAACAGATCTAGCCCATTTCAACTAAATTTTTTCTCTTTCCCTAAAAGGACAGTTCTCACCAGTCCACCAAAGAAATTGTCACACAAGAGGTTTTTTTTCTGAAGACTTGCTACACCTACAAGGAAAGGGAACAAGGGATGTTGTTAAAATGAAAGCTTTATTTAATATTTTACATTTCAAATGCTTTGTTTTTTCCTTTTTTCCTGTATCTTTAATAAAAGATAAAAAGGATTCGTAATGGTGTGTTTGCCATGATATGAAGAAAACTGAGGTGTCATACCAATACCTAAAAACTTGTTTAAAACTGTTTAATGTTGGACAGTGACAGGCCCATATTAACATCTATGATTCTTTGGGCCCATTTATTTGATCTAAATTTAATATAGCTATCTCTAAGCATGACTTGTACATAAATTAGTTTAAGTGGAATTTTTTGTGTATTTCCTTATTTTTCTTTTAAATCCAAATATTAGAAGGGAGGAGATGTTATTGAATTGAATGTGAAATGAGCTTAATCTACACAGACCAAAGAGAGGAGAAAGATAACTTTGTTCGTTCTTCATGTTGATCCTGAAACTTTCTTGAAGGCCTTCATTACTTTGGTCTTTCAATGGATTATATCATACATACCAAGCATGCAAAAGCATCCAAGAAGAATTTTCTTCAGAAAGGCATCAAATTACATTCTGTAAAGGGCTTATCAGAGTTTTAAGATGAGAAGCATAGAGCTCTGTATAATCAAACTTGCAATGTGTGGTTGCTTGAGATCTGCAATTTTTCATCAAGTACACTGGACCCTCGCTAGAACCCGTGTCTATATAGCGTGAATTCGCATATAATGCAGTTGCAACCAGGGATCCCAAACTGAATTACTTTAATTGGAATTCATTTTAACGCAGTCCCTGTTATAACATGGTCCCCGCTATAACATGGTCCCCACGTTAACATGGTACTGCTCATGGATCCCAAATCCCGTGTTCTAGCGAGGGTCCAGTTTACTACAAGTCTCTTGTAGTTGCCAGGGCAGTCTTTAGTCTTTCTAGTTTCCCTTGATCTAAATTAAGCAAGCAAATAACTTTAAAATAAAAATAAATTAAAAGGACAATTTTTATTTTTATTATTATTTTTTTTACTTTTAGAGCACGGGTCTCTAAACTTTGAGACGAGGGTCATATTAGATTTTTGAAGGGGCTTTGCGGGCCGAAGCAACTGTGAAAGAAATTAAATATATGCAAAATATATGCAAAATTGTTAAACAAAAAACAACACTACTCTACTGTGTCAGTGTTGCATTAAATTCTAAATCAGGTATAAAAGTTAATCGATGCAGGTACTGTAAGTTGACTCCCCTTTTTGGGCCTGCTCTGTCCCGTGCCTGCTCCCTTCTCACTGTGCCTGCTAGGCATGCCTGCTCTGTTGAAAATAATGACAAAGGATTGAAAGTTTGGCTGTACTTTGGTAAGAGAAGCTCCAGGTTCCCATTGTTGGTTGGGACTGTTTGGTTCTATTAGTGCTGTAGTTAAAATTTAATTATTATGAAATTGTTAATGTCAAGGTTCCTCCCCCACTCTGAACTCTAGGGTACAGATGTGGGGACCTGCATGAAAAACCTCCTAAGCTTATCTTTACCAGCTTAGGTCAAAACTTCCCCAAGGTACAAAATATTCCACCCTTTTGTCCTTGGATTGGCCGCTACCACCACCAAACAAATACTGGTTACTGGGGAAGAGCTGTTTGGACACGTCTTTCCCCCCAAAATACTTCCCAAAACCTTGCACCCCACTTCTTGGACAAGGTTTGGTAAAAAGCCTCACCAATTTGCCTAGGTGACTACAGACCCAGACCCTTGGATCTTAAGAACAATGAATAATCCTCCCAACACTTGCACCCCCCCTTTCCAGGGAAATGTTGGATAAAAAGCCTCACCAATTTGCATAGGTGACCACAGACCCAAACCCTTGGATCTGAGAACAATGAAAAAGCATTCAGTTTTCTTACAAAAAGACTTTTAATAGAAATAGAAGTAAATAGAAATAAAAAAAAATCCCCTCTGTAAAATCAGGATGGTAGATACCTTACAGGGTAATTAGATTCAAAACGTAGAGAACCCCTCTAGGCAAAAACCTTAAGTTACAAAAAAGATACACAGACAGAAATAGTTATTCTATTCAGCACAATTCTTTTCTCAGCCATTTAAAGAAATCATAATCTAACACGTACCTAGCTAGATTACTTACTAAAAGTTCTAAGGCTTCATTCCTGGTCTATCCCCGGCAAAGACAAAATATAGACAGACCCACATACCCTTTGTTTCTCTCCCTCCTCCCAGCTTTTGAAAGTATCTTGTCTCCTCATTGGTCATTTTGGTCAGGTGCCAGCGAGGTTACCTTTAGCTTCTTAACCCTTTACAGGTGAGAGGAGATTTCCTCTGGCCAGGAGGGATTTTAAAGGGGTTTACCCTTCCCTTTATATTTATGACAGTTAATTTCCATCTTCTTTACTCCTTTATTGGAGATGTAATTAAGCATCTGGCTTGTATTTTTACTCTAAGGCAGGTGTCTGTGCCCGCTCGGCTGCAGCAGCGACTCTCCCCTAAGTTGGTTCCCCTTTTGGGGGGACACTGGCTCCCGGGGGGAGTCATCCCTCCGCACAACTCAGCTGAGCTCCCCCCCCTCGCCCCATGCAAGCTGCTGCCAGCAGCCCCTCCCCCTGCCTGCTCCGTGTGCCTACTCAGCTGCAGCCTGCCTGTTTGCTTCTCCCTGTACCTGCTTGGCTGTAGCAACGACTACATTCTGTGTTCTGAATAGACCTCTATATATCAAAATACATTTGTAAGTTGCACTTTCACGATAAAGAGATTGCACTAGAGTGCTTGTATGAAGTGAATTGAAAAAATACTATTTTGTTTATCATTTTACAGTGCAAATATTTGTAATAAAAATAAGTGAATACTGTGCACTTTGTAATTGAAATCAATGTATTTGAAAATGTAGAATAACATCCAAAATATTAAACAATAGAATACCAATTGAAATTTATTAAACAGTGTGATTAAAACCGTGGTTAATCGCGATAAATTTTGTTGAGTTCTGCGGTTAATCGCAAAAAGAAAAGGAGTTATTGTGGCACCTTAGAGACTAACAAATTTGTTTGAGCATAAGCTTTAGGTCACTTCATCGGATGCATTCAGTGGAAAATACAGTGAGGAGATTTATATACATAGAGAACATGAAACAATGGGTGTTACCATACATACCTTTTGTAGTGATAATCAAGGTGGGCCATTTCCAGCAGTTGACAAGAACGTCTGAGGAACAGTGGGGGGCGGAGGGGGGATAAACATGGGGAAATCGTTTTACTTTGTGTAATGACCAATCCACTCCCAGTCTCTATTCAAGCCTAAGTTAATTGTATCCAGTTTGCAAATTAATTCCAATTCAGCAGTCTCTCCTTGGAGTCTGTTTTTGAACTTTTTTTGTTGAAGAATTGGCTGGAAATGGCCCACCTTGATTATCACTACAAAAGGTGTCCCCGTTTCTCCCCCCCCCCCCCTTTCTGCTGGTAATAGCTCATCTTAAGTGATCACTCTCCTTACAGTGTGTAGGATAACACCCATTGTTTCATGTTCTCTATGTATATAAATCTCCCCACTGTATTTTCTACTGAATGCATCCGATGAAGTGAGCTGTAGCTCACGAAAGCTTATGCTCAAATAAATTTGTTAATCTCTAAGGTGCCACAAGTACTCCTTTTCTTTTTGCGAATACAGACTAACGCAGCTGCTACTCTGAAACCTGCGATTAATTGATAGCCCTCATATTAAGTCAAGAATCAAAAGTGCCCAAATTGATTTTATTGGCTTCCTGAGAAGGAAACTAAGGCAGTGAGTAAGTGCAATGCCATACTAACTCAGCAGAAGGGTCCAACATGGCAGATATGCCCTATGACAAGCAGAGTACAGAAGGTTCTGCTTGGAGTGGGTTGTATGTGTGGGAGGACTTTGTGTGGGGATGGATTAGAGCAGAGGTTGGCAAACTATGGCCCGCGGGCCACATCTGGCCCGCGGGACCCTCCTTCCTGGCTCCGGAGCCTAGCCCCCGGCCCCTCCCCTGCTCTTCCCCCTCCCCTGCAACCTCAGCTCACTGCGCCGCCGGCGCAATGCTCTGGGCAGTGGAGTGGCAAGCTCTTGCTGGGCAGCACAGCTGCAGAGCCGCAGCCTGACCCAGTGCTCTGTGCTGCCTGGTGGTGTGGCTGGTTCCAGCTGGCGGCATGGCTGCCTGTCCTGGTGCTCTGGGTGGTGCGGCTGTAGCGCCACCAGTCACTGGCGCTCCAGGCAGCGTGGTAAGAGGGTAGGAGAGTTCGGGGTGGTGGTCAGGGGGTGGAGGTGTGGATAGGGGTCGGGGTGGTCAGAAGGCAGGGAACAGGGAGGTTAAATGGGGGCAGGAGTACCAGGGGGGCAGTCAGGAAGGAGAGGGAGGGTTGGATGGGGTCGTGGGGGGGTAGTCAGGCAGTTCCGGTGGCAGTCAGGGTGGTTGGATGGGGCAGGAATCCCAGGGGGCGGGGGGGAACCTGTCAGGGGGCTAGAAGCAGGGGAAGTCCGATAAGGGGTGGGGGCTGGGCCACACCTGGCTGTTTGGGGAGATGCAGCCTCCCCTAACCGGCTCTCCATATACTTTTGGAAACCTGATTTGGCCCTCAGGCCAAAAAGTTTGCCCGTCCTGGATTAGAGGGAGGGGTATTAATGCCATTCTGGTTCTGAGGGAAAAGCTTATTAGCGAGGGAGGCTTTGAATTTTTCCTAAAGGCTATTAGACTTCAGATTAATCTAGTCTTTGTAAGTTGTTTTTGTTTTTCATAACTGAATCTTCTCAACTGAGAATGTTTTGTCCCCTGCTCTCATTTCTCAGCTGGTACTCTCATTCAGGGATGTTTCTGCTCCTTCTCATTCAACAATCCAGTGGGTTTCTTTCTGCTATTCAAATCTGGCATGTAGAATGAATAACTAGTTGCTGTTTCCAATAATATTTTTTTTCCCCCACTCGTCTGCCCTCCTCTTCCTGGCTGGCTCCTGCACTTTCCTCAGTTTGACTGTCTTTGTTTCAGGCAGCTGCCTTCAGTTTCTCACAGAGCAGTTAATCAGCTGGAGGGACAGAAAATACTTTAGGTGTGGCTGTGAACAGATTTGTTCAGTGGCAGGTTCATGGTGCCACTGTTGTGCTGCTAACTCTCAGTACCCTTAGGGGTATGTCTACATTGCAGATAAGGCCTGTGCCAGCTGACTCAGGCCCCAGGGGCTCGGGCTGTGGGACTATTTAATTGCAGTGTAGACTTCTGGGTTCAGGCTCCAGCCAGAGCTCTGGGACCCTCCCACCTCGCAGGGTCCTATAGTCTGAGCTTCAGTTAGAGCCCAGAAGTCTACACTGCAATGAAACAGTCCTGCAGCCCGATCCCCATGAGCCCAAGTCCGCTGGCATGTTAATTGCAGTGTAGACATAACCTCAGACTGACTTGAGCAGCCTCAGTCTTATTTGGTTCTAAGCACAGGGGGCAGAATCTTTTTTTTTTTTTTTTTTTTTTTTTAAAGAAAAATCCAAAAAGAGAATTGTATTTTGAAAGAAAGATATATACTTTTAACGTATATGTTGACATTAAAAGCTGCCTGGTAGTTTCTGAAGCTCTGGATGTGGCTTGCAGAGCCCTTCACACCCTGCCCCATTCCTCACCTACTAGACAGGATAGGGGTGGGGGTGGGAGAGCTCAGGATCTGTGCCTTGCAGCAAGTTGGTGGGGTTGCGGCTTCAGCCCACTGGGGATGGGGGTCTCAGGGCTTCAGCAGGAGTAGGCCTGAAGCCCCAAGTCTACGTAGGCCCGCCCCGGCTATCAAACTTTTGAAGATTGTCATATGCGGCTTGGAAGGTCAGTAAGTTTTGGCCACCCCTGCTTTACACTATCATGTATCCTACATATGCTGCATATGTTTGAACAGCTGCTTTAGGAATGTTTAGTCCCAACTTTCTCACTTCATATCTCTCTGCCTGTAAGGCTAAATGACTCTAGTTTCCTTCAGTCAACTGTACAGGACTGATAGGGAGCCATAAAGATATTTAAAATGATCTCAGATAGCTCTTCCCATATCTAAAAAGTCTGATCTACAAGTAGTGACGCACCAAGGCTCTTCTAAGATTAGAAGAGAGTGCTGGATCCCAATGGTAAACTGGTAGTATTTCCTTCTAGCCTTGCAAATATTGGACTTTAAACTTATTGTATTTAAGAATAGGAAAGCTGTTCTGGCCCAGGACTGAATCTTGCTTGTTCTGGACCTCAAACAGGTATAATTTTGGTGGAATAACGTCATATGAGGAATAACAAGGAAAATTTCCCTTTACTTTTCAATAATGGTTTAAAAAAAACCCAGCTACTTGGAAGCTTCGTTGCAGTTTAGAATGGTAAGTCCTGGGTAAATGGATTATTGGACAATTGGGGCCCTGGGGGAAGGTGACTTAGTACGTATAATTGAGGGGTGGGGAGGATGGCTATAGCTTTTTAAGGGACATGGTCGCACAGGCGATTTTTCAGTTTAGCAGGTAAGCTGGCAGTAGATCAGCAGGAGCTGCTAGTCTTCCTCCCCTGCAAAGCATCAGATGGCCAGCGAGGTAGCTGCAATAGGAGAAGGTCAGCATCTGCCCACTCCTCCTGGAGCTACGGGAGACGTGGTTGCAAGCATTCTTGACTCCTTAGAGCTAAGATCAAGTGTAAGTAGTCTCTTGGTCTATCCAAGGCTGTGATCGAGTGTCTTGATGTTTTTGGTCTTTTGTCCCTGAGATGAAAACCTTGTCTATGTCTCCTGGACCATGAAGTACAAAAAAATCTAAGTTATATCTGTTATTACCAGTTTAATATCTGCTATGTTCTGTCTCTGAAAACTTTATATTAAATGGATTTTTGGAACAGGGAGATGGAATAGGAGAGCCCAGACAGTTGTAAGAGTGAATAGTAGCACAAGATGACTTCAGGCAGAGCTGAGAATAGAACCCAGGTCTCAGTCACATAGCAATGCTGCCTTTCAGAATGAATGTGCAAGATCTCTATGCTGTCTGTTACTACTAGACAACACTTCTATCCAGAGACAGGAATGGAATATGGGACGTCCAGCTTTCCCCTTCTGTCTAACAAATAGTTGTGTAAGCTTCTGGTAGACAGTGTCACATCTCTTGTGGCTGGTCCACAGAGAGTAATAACTTACTACTATACTACACGTTACTCCTTTAGCACAGTGGTTCTCACTCTATGGGGCAGGCATGGGAATGTGTCAAAGAAGATGGAAGCTGTCTCTCTCTTTTTTTTTTTTTTTTTTTAAAGCTCTGGATGTCAGCCCTGGGTGGCTGGGGCTCGTGCAGAAGGGCCATGCACATCTGAGAGGCAGGGAGAAAGGGGGCAGCCGGAGGAGCCCTGCTGCCCCTGTGCTGACAGTCGGAGCCCTGCCACTTTGGCTCAGGCTCTTCTCCCTTCCCCACAGTATCTCACTGGGAGGCAGCCCAGGCTCTGGCTGTCAGCCCTGGGGTGGCTGCAGCAGTGCAGAACGAAGGGTGGCAATGGGGTGCTAAGTCTGCTGAGAAAAGTGATATTGACAAATATTATTTTTTACAATGCCAACCTTACTTCTGTGCTGCTGCTGTGCACTGCCTTCAGAGCTTGGCTCCAAGCTAGCAGTCGCTGCTCTTTGCTCTGCTGCCAGAACAGGGTGGTGGTATATGTACTTGTGTGTGTGCAGGGGCATAAACAACTACAGGCGCAAAGAAGAGGGGCCAGATCAGATAAGTTTGAGAACCACTGCTTTAGCCTAATTGGTGGAGTTATGTGCTTCAGACCTTAGAGTCCTGGTTTAAAGCCTACTAGTGACCCATTGGAGACAAAGATCCATATAATGGAATTTGTTTTTTTTAGTTTAAACAAACTAGTAAATTACATACAACTATGCTCAAAGAACACTTAAAGTTGCAAAGTCCAAAGCTCTTAGGAAATACCAGAATTGAAGTTGTGTATTCAACCTTAATTTGTCCTCCTTGTCCATATGCCTTATGGTAGTTTTAATTATACTGTACTATATTGATCTAAAGAACCCCTACTTCGTATGGCACAGTGAATAAGACAAAGTTGCAAGAAGACAATATGTGCTTACTAAGGCTGTCAAGCAAGTAAAAAAATTAATTGCGATTAATCACGGGCAGTCAAACCATAATAGAATACCATTTATTTAAATATCATTTACATTTATTTATTTAAATATTTTGGGATGTTTACTACATTTTCAAAGTATACAGTGCTCACTTTATATTTACAAATATTTGCATGTAAAAAAACAAGAAATAGTATTTTTCAGTTCACCTAATACAAGTACTGTAGTGCAATATCTTTATCATGAAAGTTGAACTTACAAGTGTAGAATTATGTTAAAAAAAACAACAAAAAACTGCATTCCAAAACAAAACAATGTAAAACTTTAGAGTCTACAAGTCCACTCAGCCCTACTTTTTGTTCAGCCAATCACTCAGACAAACAAGATGGTTTACATTTACAGGTGATAACACTGCCCATTTACAATGTCACCTGAAAGTAAAAACAGGTGTGCTCATGGTACTTTTGTAGTCAGCATTGCAAGGTATTTACATGCCAGATATAATTTTATTAAGATGATGTTGAAGTAAAAAGAAAACGGTACAGAGTTTAATCATAGAAGCTTCTGGTTATCAGGGAATAAGGTACAGATTATCAAGGGGTGCAAAACTCGGTTTAGGAACAGGTGGCGTAAGGAATACATAATCTGCAATCTCCACGATTGGGGGTAAAAGGTTAACGGGTCAAAGTACAGACATTGAGATATGGGGGTATGTTGCTCATATAATGGCTATGTTCATTGTACTCCACACCTGAGTGGATACGATGATGAGGATGGATTGACCCTCATTTGGTGAGATTTAATGTTCAGTGAGTTTATGGTTCCAGTTCATATGGTCCAATGGAAAAAGTCTCTCAGTCCCTTTCCCATAGTTGATGCATGATGTTGTACCAGCTCACACCTCCTGGTACTGTTGGTGGCCGGTGATGTGTTCGATGTAGATGTCCCTGGACCATCGGATGGTGTCCAAGACCATGAGGCGCCGCATGAGCCATGCGTAGCATCAACCGATCCCACAGGTCCACAGCACATGCTTTTTGCAGGGGTCCCAAGTGTCCAGGGCTCCGACGATCAGGACATCCATCTGCCCCTTGTAGCCCTTCGCTCTCAGGGTGTTGGCCAAGGGGGCGTATTTTTCCAGCTTACGAGCTCGGGATTCGCGGAAGGCCAGGGTCCTGTTCTCAAAGGAGACAGTGACGTCGATGAGGATGATCTTTTTCTGGGCCTCATCAGTGACTACCACGTCAGGTCGCAACTGGCTGTCAGTACCGGGGATGGCGCAGTTCACGGCAACCTCCCCCAGGCGTGGTGCGATGGCTTTCACCAGGCGGTTCTGGATGGCATTGTGCCGCAGCTGCCAGGCTCTGGAGTGGGGCTTGCAGCTGCACAGGATGTGGGGCAGGGTCTCGTTGGAGTAGCCGCACTTCCTGCAACGCTTGTCTTGCACTTTTGTAGCCAGCATTGCAAGGTATTTACATGCCAGATATACTAAACATTCATATGCCTCCTCATGCTTTGTTCACCATTCCAGAGGACATGCTTCCATGCTGATGAAGCTCGTTAAAGAAATAATGTGTTAATTAAATTTGTGACTGAACTCCTTAGGGGAGAATTGTATCTCTCCTGCTCTGTGGTTTACCTGCATTCTGACATATATTTCATGTCATAGCAGTCACGGATGCTGACCCAGCACATGTTGTTTGTTTTAAGAACACTTTCACTGTAGATCTGACAAAACGCAAAGAAAGTACCAATGTGAGATTTCTAAAGATAGCTACAGCACTAGACCAAGGTTTAGGAATCTGAAGTGCCTTCCAAAATCTGAGAGGGATGAGGTGTGGAGCATGCTTTCCGAAGTCTTAAAAGAGCAACACTCCGATGCAGAAACTACAGAACTCGAACCACCAAGAAAGAAAATCAACCTTCTACTGGTGGCATCTGACTCAGATGATGAAAATGAACAAGTGTCGGTCTGCACTGCTTTGGATCATTATGGAGCAGAACCCGTCATCAGCCTGGACTCATGTCCTCTGAAATGGTGGTTGAAGCATGAAGGGACATATGAATCTTTAGTGCATCTGGCACGTAAATATCTTGGACATTGGTTACAACAGTGCCATGTGAACCCATTTTCACTTTCAGGTGACATTGTAAACAAGAAGTGGGCAGCATTATCTCCTGCAAATGTAAACAAACTTGTTTGAGTGATTGGCTGAACAAAAGGTAGGGCTGAGTGGACTTGTAGGCTGTAAAGTTTTACATTGTTTTGTTTTTGAGTGCAGTTATGTAACAAAAAAAAATCTACATTTGTAAGTGGCACTTTCATGATAAAGAGATTACACTACAGTACTTGCATGAGATGAATTGAAAAATACTATTTCTTTTATCATTTTTACAGTGCAAATATTTATAATAAAAATAATATAAAGTGAGCACTGTACACTTTGTTGTAATTGAAATCAATATGTTTGAAAATGCAAAAAAAATCCAAAAATATTTAATAAATTTCAATTGGCATTTTGTTTAACAATGCAATTAAAACAGCAACTAATCATGATTTTTGTTTTTTAGTTAATTGCGTGAGTTAACTGTGATTGACAGCCCCAGTGCTTATGTTTTAAGGTGCTGGATTGTGTTTCTGGCTCTACTACAAATTTTCTGATGTTGGGCAAGACTTTCATAATGCGTATGTGAAAGGAGCCAAATTAAGTTGGCATAGGCAACCTTATTTCTGATGCTTACTAGCGTTTGCGTGGTTGACATTGTAACCTTCATTTTTTTAATGTACGTTTTTAAATTTATGATCACACCTGTGTGTACTGTATATGGCACTATGTATTTGAGTCCTATCTTAGTTGTGGAAGGAGAGGGCACCCTGGAAGAGAGAGTATCTGTTGTTAAAAAGAAATGTAGATGAAGTGCTGCTTTGTGTATCAAATTCATATCCACACAATTTTGCTGTGATTGTTTAATATCTTAAGTGAAAAGAGCTGACCCATCACTTGGAAGATAGTGATTGACAATGACTTAGAAATATACTTTAAAATTTTCAGAGCTTTTTTTAAAAATTGTTTTTTATTACTGTGGGCAGAGCTAGCCAGTATTTCTTTCTTTGTTCAAGTGGATGCAGAAAAACTAGAAATTTTAAGTTTCATCACTACAAAAGTTTTTTTTTCTCCTGCTGATAATAGGCTAATTAGTTAAGATGAGCTCTCACAGTTTGTATGGTAACTTCTAACTTATCTGTGTGTGTGTGTGTGTGTGTGTGTGTATCTATATCTATCTTACTATATGTTCTGTTCTATGCATCCGATGAAGTGAGCTGTAGCTCACGAAAGGTTATGCTCTAATAAATTTGTTAGTCTCTAAGATGCCACAAGTACTCCTGTTTTTTCAGAAATTTTAAGTCTGTTACATATGTTTTTCCTTTGGTTTTGTGTGTAGTTTTTTTGACAAACATTGTCAAATCTGCTGCCTTATTGCTGTGGTCAAAGGCATGCTGTAATAGTTAGATTTAAGCTTTGTCTACACTGCACTTTCATCATTAAAACTTCTGTCGCTCAGGGGTGTGAAGGTGGAAGTGGTTTTATTTTGTAGCCAGGAGAGACTACACAGTGCACCTTACAACTGCATGGCTCCAGCAGTGTAGACATAGCCTTATATTCCATGAATGGTTATCAACCTGTTGTCCGCGGACCCCTGTGCATCTGTAGACTAAGATTTCCAAAGGGGTCCGCACCCGCATTTTGAGATTTTTTTAGAAAAAAAGATTGACAACCACTGTATTCAATTTTGAAACTCCTTTTGCAGTAAGTGCATAATGTGCTAAAAGCTGTGTTTACAGCTTGAAAATACTCTTTGAAAATCTACAAGTATGCATATTTGTTCTTTTATTGGTGGTGGTGGTGATGAAATTCCATAAATGTTGTGTGGAAGTATTTCTAGCTTTTGGGAGTACTTAATATGGAATTTTTAATAACATGAAATCAGCATGTTGATTTAAGATTTCTAAACTTAAAGTTGAAAATCAGGTCTGTTGAGAATATTTTTTTGATAAAGAGGAAATCATGAAGTGTAAGAAAACAAAATGATTTTAGCTGTTGAGGAAACAGTATTCACCAAAAGGCACAATTCACCCTTTTTATAAGCACATACAAAACCAGCCCATACGCTTTCCTGGTGTCTGCTCTGTAGAACTACATAATAAATTGATTTTAGAGTTTAACAGTGCTAAGTTCTTGTTCAGTTACATATTTTAAATAACTGCTTGATGTGTGATTGCTTGCGATGGAATTCTGTAGAAATGTAGCTTGAGTCACGACAGGAAATTGTGCAATCATGAGCGTGTCAAGTTGAGTACTTTTTGACTCTGCAAAAATTCAGTCTATTTCTGTTGTACATCTTATACGTTTGGGCTACACATGATAACCAAAGAAAATTTTATCCAAACTTGAAAGAAATGTAAATAGTAGTTCACAGATACTTTGTGATCTAATTGTTGTTAATTCATTATGATCTTAATTTGTATGTTGTCATGATTACTTTTGATCTCCATATTGAAAGTGGATTTTGTGGGAGCAGGTTGGGAACTTGCTACTGTTAGATCTGGAGCCAACTACAATTCTTTAATTTCTGTTAGGAATGTTTGTTCAATAAAACTATGAAACTGATTGATGGACTCTTGAAAATTTTTTTGTTGGGAACACACAATTTTAATAGTGACTTAAAAGGGAGGAGAAAAACTGGGGCTGTCCTTTTTTTAGCTATTTTTTGATATGTAAAGAAGGCCTGAAAGGTTAGTAATGCAATGATGGGAGACTTCCAAAAAAACTGGATTCAGAGATTAAGGCCAGCATGGACTCTGAGCATCGAGTCATACCACCTGTGTAAAATGCCATGGAATTTTGTCAAATGATTCCTGTTTCAGACCCATAACTTCTGTCTGAGCAAGAGCATATCTTTTTAGAAAGACATCCAGTCATCTTTAAAAGACTTTGTGATGTTCCACCATGTTCCTTATTCCTAAATTATTGCCTTACTCCCTAAATTATTCCATTAATTAGTAGGCTTGCAAATTTGATTTAAAAAATAGTTTTGATGGATAATATAGATCTTTATCTTTATGCATTTTTTCATTTTTTTTATCAATTGTTAGATTTTCACAGTTGCACAGAATTATTTGGGGAGGTCAGACAATTATTTAATGGTAGCAGACATTGAGATTCAAAAAGTTAAAAGCCTTATAACAGTTATAATACAAATAGTCAATATCACATCAAAATATACCAAAGTAAATATCCTTAGTTTGATTTAATTTTTCAAGCAGCATTTTTTACTTTGCTGATCTGAAAAATTTTGATTACTATTGATGGAAATTATTTTTTCAACTGTGTGTATGGTTATTAATCTTATTAATTACCCTCATGGTTAAAAATCTGGGCCTTTTTATTTCTACTCTGAATCTATCTAGTTTCTTCATCCATCCATTGGATCTAGTTATCCTTGTCTGCTAGATTACAGAACTCTCTACAATCAAAATCTTTTCCCCGTATAGTTTTTTTATAGATCGTTATAGGTTGCTTGATCACTTTCTCTATTAAACTAAACGGATCAACCTTTTAGTTTCTTAATTTTAAGGCAGAGTTTTCAGACCTTGAATCATTCTTGTAACTATTTTGGACTCTCTTTTTTTCGGTTTTGAAAGTGTGAACATCAGAACAGGACACAGTATGGCATAAGTGAAACCATTACTAAAATATACAGTGGTAATAATGCCTCCTTACTTCTGTTTTATAATCTCATGATCCATTCAAGGATTGCATTTGCTCTTTTAGCCACTGCATTGCACTGCATGGTTATCCTCCATGATCTTTAAGTCCTCTTTTGAGTTACTGCTTCCAGGATACAGTCCCCCATCTTGTAAGTGTGACCTGCAATCTTGACTCTTAGACCTATAATCTTAAATTTTGTTATATTCAACATATGTCCAGTTAATCGCAACTTGCCATGTGATCCAGATAACTCTGTAGAACTGACCTGCCCTTGTTGTTTAGCCCTCAACCAACTTTTGTGTCACTTGGAGAGTTTACCGGCAATGATTTTGTTTTCTTCCAAATAACTGATTGATATTCAATAACATTGGCCAAGGACAGATTCTTGTGGGACCCCACTAGAATGCCCCCATTGGATGATGATTCTCTGTTAACATCGAAACCATCCCCATTCAATATAGACAAAGTCATTCTCACTTGAGAGCAAGGGTTGATGCTCTCTGTACAGATCAGGACAGTTCGGCCTCGTGCTCATCTCTTCAGCCATTTGCTGATCAGAGATCTCAGGGTAATGGGATATGAAGTCTTGAAGCTTCAGATCCCTTTTCATTGCTTTTTCTTGAAATGACTTGGGGATGGGGAAGGTTCATCTGAATCTGTAGAGTGACCGCCTTGATTGTCTCCTTTTTTTCCTCTTCAATTAGAAGCTAGCGGCTAGGATAAGGAGGGAATTGAGAGCCAACTTCTATCCTGTCACTGTTCTGATGTCTCATAAGGGAATCTGTGGAGTAGCAGAATAGACACCCCACCTCGTAGAGAAGGGACGTCATGTAGTTCAGTGTTCTCAGTGGAGAAGGGAACAAAGAATTTCTGTAAGGCATTTGACTTAGTACTGCATGACATTTTGATTAAGAAACTTGAACAGCACAAAATCAACACAACACATTAAATAGATTAAAAACTGGCTAACTGATGTGTGAAAATGTAATTGTATACAGAGAATCATAATGAGTGAGTGTGTTTTCCAGTGGGGTCTTGCAGGGATTGGAGGTTGGCCCTATGCTATTTAACACTTTTTTTTATCAATGACCTAGAAGAAAAAATAATTTTATTACTAATAAAATATGCAGATGACCCAGACTGGAGGAGTGACGGTAATGAAGAAGACAAGCCATTGGTACAGAGTGATCTGGATTTCTAGGTAAACTGGGCACAATCAGTCTGTGACTCAAAATATAGCCAAATGTAACATTATATATCTAGGAACAAGGCATACAGTCCCTACTTACAATAAGGAAGACTCTATCCTGGGAAGCATGAAAAGGACCTGAGGATCACAGTGGATAATCAACTTAATATCAGCTCAGTGTCCAGAGTGACGCTGTAGCCAAAAGGGCTACTGTGATTGTTGGATCTGTAAACAGAAGAATATGGAGTAGGGAATTTATATTCCTTTGTCTTAAGTACTAGTACGACTGCTGTTGGAATACTGTGTCCAGTTCTGGTGTCAGTAGTTCAAAAAAGTTGTTGATAAATTGGAGAGGGCTCAGAAAAGAGCCATGAGAATGATAAAAGGATTAGAAAACTTGCCTTCTGATGAGAGACTGAAGAATCTGTCTATTTAGTTTATCAAAGAGAAGGTTAAGAACTTGATCACAGTCTATCCGTATCTCCATAGGGATCAGAAATTTGATAATAAGGGGTTCTTCTATCTAGCACACACAGGTTTAACAAGACCATGTTCCTGGAAGCTGAAACTAGACAAATTTAAACTAGAAATAGGGCATAGATTTTTAATAGTGACAGTAATTAACCAATGGAACAACTTAAGGGTTGTGGTGGATTTTCCAGCACTTAAAAACTTTTAAATAAAGATTGAATGTTTTTTTTCTAAAAGGTAGATGATTAATTCATGAAGTCCTAGGGCCTGTGTTATGCAGGAGGTCAGACTAGATCAGGGGTTCTAAAACTGGGGGTTGGGACCCCTCAGGGGGTCATGAGGTGGTTATATGGGGAGGGGGGGTCGCAAGCTGTCAGCCCTCACCCCAAACCCTGTTTTGCCTCTAGCGTTTATAATGGTGTTAAATTAAACACATTTTTTAATATATTTATAATGGGGATCTCACTCAGAGGCTTGCTATGTGAAAGGGGTCACCAGTACAAAAGTTTGAGAACCACTGGACTAGATAATCACAATGGCCCCTTCTGACCTTAAGCTATGAATCTGATTTGCAAAGGAGATGCATATACCAAACCATCCCAATGTGTAGGAGAGCAAAATGAAGAGATGAGAGAGAGGGATTGTTGAGTGCTAGTGTAGATTTGTTTCCTATAACTACCAGTATGTTAATTTTATCAAGATATTCATGCCTTCTGTGACCCACTTTGGAGTAGCATCTCTAGATTTCCTTCACCCCAACAGACAAATAAAATAAAGCCTGTTCATATTAACCCCATTAGGATTGTAGTAACTATTAGAAATCCAGCTGCTTGTATTTTAAATCAATTGTATGCTGCAGCTTTTTTTATGCTTTTATTTGAAATGCTCTTAATGAGCTGGTCTGTCAGGCCATAATCCTTTGCTCATTCAAATTCCTTCTGAAGTGTCTCTCTTATTGTGACACCAACAAATAACTATTGTTGGTTGTAATATAGTTTGGAATTAGCTATACATCTATCTTTTTTTTTTTTTTTTTTTTAAACAACTTCACTAAAATCTCATTAACAGGACTTAACCTATTGGTACTTTCACTTGGCCAACTTTTTTCCTTTCTTTTTATGTTTTTGTTTCCTTTGCTCTCTGTATGTCTTCCATTTTTTAAAAGAAAAGCTTTGTAAACTCTTCAGGAGAAGGACTGTACTGGTGGTGTTTATATGTTGCTCTCTGCCAGAAACAATAAATAATATAATAGGGTAGCTTACAACAAATATATCCTGTTTCATTGCATCACAGGAAGAATTCAGTGTTTCATTGTTTGATTTTTTTTTTTTTTTTTTTTGGTAGCCTCTGGAGATGGTATAGTTCCTTTTTCTGATTTTCTGCAAGGTAAATGGTATCTTGCGGGAGCCCAGCATATTAGGTGATCTCTCTACAGATTCAGTTTACTGCTTGCTTCACAAGAAAGCTGTAACAAAGGTGACTGTGTTCTGTTCCTAGTTTATGGTTCAAGTCTGACATCTTGTATGGCATGTTGGACCTAAATTAATATAGTTAACGATGAAGTAGTTGAGCTGTTTTAGATGTTCTCACTGATCACATTCTTGAAAAGAGGTTGGAGTTCAAGGAAATTAAGTCAGGAGGTTGCAAGGTTCACAGTGTGGGCCTCATTTTAGTCAGCATTTAGGTTTCAGACGTTATTGTTTGCAGGCACTCTTTGCTCTGAGATTCTGACCTTCTGATTTGAGAGTCTAATTCAGAGGTGGGCAAACTATGACCCATGGGCCACATCCGGCCCGCGGGACTGTCCTGCCTGGCCCTTGAGCTCCCAGCCAGGGAGGCTAGCCCACGGCCCCTCCCCCGCTATCCCCCCGTTCCCGCAGCTATGCTGCCACGCGGACAGGGCCGGGGGATTTGATAAGAGGCAGGAGGTCCTGGGGGGCGGTTGGGGGTGGTGGTGTGGATAGGGGTTAGGGCAGTCAGGGGACAGGGAGTGGGGGGGGTGGGTGGGTTGGGGCGGGAGGGTTCCTGGGAGGGGACAGTCGGGACAAGGGGGGGCGGGGTTTGGATCGCGGGCGTTCTGAGGGGGGCAGTCAGGGGATGGGAAGTGGGAGGGGGCGGATGGGGGCAGGGGCCAGGCTGTTTGGGGAGGCACAGCCCTCCCTACCCAGCCCTCCATACTGTTTTGGAACCCCAATGTGGCCCTTGGGCCAAAAAGTTTGCCCACTCCTGGTCTAATAAAAGCGATAGACCTGCTGTTTGAAGAGCAGATTTTTTTTTTTCCCCAAAGACTCTTGAAACCTTGGAGAAATTGAAGACTACCAGATTCATAACTATGACTCAACCTCTGAGACAGTCATCTTTCTTTTTAGAGTGGCTTCTGTAAATTCCCGCTTGTGGCACCAGCATTGAGCTGCAGAATCTTCTAGAGAGCAGTGTCCATTAGGGCCACTCATCCCTTGCAGAGGGTACCAAAGGTATAAAGGGAGGGGGTGGCCCCAAACTTTCCTCAGTTCTTTTAACTCCCAAAGGTATAGCAACTTCAGATTGCATGCAGTGTCCTCAATGCATCCCTCATTGTTCTGTTTATTTTTTTTTATCTGCCCTTTTACGGCTATTTTTATTTTAGTTGCAGTTAGTGCAGGTGTCCTTTTGGAAGAAGTGGTCATATGCCTCATATTGGAAGGTCAGTTTTATTGGCTCTCTTCCTCAAGGGCAGTGACTTTCAACCTATTTACTATTGTGGGCCACATATGCAGCTCTTTGTTATGTGGGCCACATCCACACAAAATATAAATATATACTACCTTTATGGCCTTAGGATGTCACATGGATTGCAGCAGTGTGCTGATTGGGCTGCAAGTGGCCCGTGGTTTGCGAACTGCTACTCAGCGATTCCACTTCCTTCAGGAATCCAGAGTGTCCCACTCTGAAAAGCCTTTCAAGGGTCAGCAGAGGGCGAGGTGGTTTTTCTTTGGTCTCTGGGCTCTCGGCTGCTTCTCTGGGTTCAGTAAAGAAATTTGGGGAGTTTCTTGGTATTGTTTTTTTCTTTTGCTTGCTTGTTTTTTCAAGAGGATCTCGGATCCCACTTTTATTGTTCCAGAGTTCACTGTCATGGCCAAGAGTCAGATCAAAACCAGCCTTTTTCTTCATGCCTTTTTAATAATTCATTTTAGGAGATCCTTCTGCAGGGTAAAATCAACTCCCATTTTAAAATAAAAATGATAGAAGTGGAATCTGAGTCTTAGAAGGGCAGAGTGGGGGCGTTAAAAAAAATTATTTATTTTATTCTATTTTCTGTTGTTTTGCTCTCCCCAAAGAGATTTATATTCAGTACTCTTTGAGATTTAAAAAAAATTTGAAATTCCATATGACTTCTGTGGGGAAACGTACCTCTTTAAAGTCTCAAAACTGGTCTGAGGCCCTTGATGTGTACCTCAGAAAGACAGAAGCATAGGAAGTGTCTCAGGTTCCAGTTGGGCAAAAATCACTGAGTACAAAGTGTTAATTTTCAGGCTGCCAGCAGCTTCAAGAATGTGTATCAAGTACATGAAAGTGGTGGCTGCCCATTTTCACCAGTAAGCCTTGGTAAAATTGGGCTCCATCCAGTGATCTCAATAATGATACAATCACATCAAGAGGTGATTCATGCTCTTGTGCAAATATGTTCCCTGCGCAACTCATTGCAGTTATGAGTGAATGTATGGGAGTCAGTCTAGGAGCCCTTCTGATTTCTGTAAGGACTTTCAGTGGATTGAGGAACATTAACTTGTCATCAGAAGAAATTTAGTGATGTCAGGAAAATGACTTTAACAGCAAATTTTCAAACCAGTAGACCACAACCTGTTTTACCTTGGCTTGAGGCTGCAGATGTGTAATCTGCACGGATAAAAAGTCTTGTTTGCAACTTGACTGTGGACTCCTGAGATTAATCTGCTCTTCTGAGGGAGATTAAGAATACCCTAAATTTAAATTGCAGAGGATAAGATCAGCATGAATAGTCCCTGAAGAACTTTTTGGAGAGTTTGATCTTTTTCTGTATTAGCTTCATCTGGAAGTGGATCACTACGTTCTGGATTTGGTTGAAAGGGCTAGAGACCAACCTAATTCTATCACTACTCTATTGAAACGCATCAGCTTGGATAGAGCACTGGACTGGGATTTGGTAGACCTGGTTTGAATACCCTGGTCTGCCGCTGGCTTGCTGGGAGACCTTGGATAAGTCACTTCCCTCCTCTGCCTCCATTTCTCCATCTGTAAAATGGAGATAACGATATTGACCTATGTAAAGTGTTGTGACATCTATTGATAAAAGATGCAATATAAGAAGCTAGATATTATTACAAAAGCGATTTGGAGCCTAACGTAGTTGGTAACAGTCTCTGTAATGTCTGTTCTCCCAGTAGCTCTAGTTTAGACTTCTGAACTGTTACTAGGAACTCAGTTTTTATATCTATAAAGCATAATTCCATGGATCATGTGGCATGCAACTCCTATTGCAGGGGTCACATTACTCTTGCTCTCCTTTCTCAGCATTTTATCCTACTAATCCCCGGCCCTGGCCCATCCTTTGTATTTTCCTGCACTGCAGATTTGTTTTTTCCCTTTGCAAAATAGCTGAAGAAAGAGCAGGCAAATAATAGCATCGTTACATGACTTCATCAGGGAAGAGAGTTAATGTTATTTCTTCCTCAGTCTCTGTCCAAGATCAGAAATCTTTTTAACTGAAGTGTGAGAACTTTGACTTCTTGCTCCTCCTCCTCCTGATCTTTCATAAAATCTCTCTTCCTTTTTCACTGAATTTTCTTTCAGCTTTTAAATCTTGAGTATGTCCCGTTCGCCAGTCCTGACTTCCCTCACTTCTGTCTATCCCATCGTTAATTTTTTAAACTTTCCAGCTGTTTGACATCCTACATGTTCTGTTGCCATCTTAAACTCAGTATTGCAAAAACCTGAATTACTCACATCTCTTTTCTCCAGTATGATCAGTAATACCTCTGTCTTCTTTTCTGCCCCCCCCCCCCCCCCAGTGTTCAGTCATATTTAATTGTCACTTCTTCCAAATCCTCTTCTATCTCTACAGCATCTCTAAATGTTCTTACACCTATGGCAAAAACTGTTGTCTATACCATAATTAACTCTTTCACTTTATGTGCTTTCTCCCACCTCAGTCCCCTTCAGTCCCTCTGAAACTTTGGGGTAAGCATACATTGCTGTCCCTCCTGGTCTAACTCTGAGGGAGGTCGCGCCTCCTTGCTGTCATGCCCTTAGCACTGCAATCAATTAGGGGGAATTAGCAGTCTTCAAAGTTTAGGTTGCTTGATCCAGGCTGAGCAAAAGTGAGTCTCTGAGCCCAGACCCTCAGTCAGGGCGGGGCAGAAAACAGTTGGGGGCTCTGGCCTGCAGTCAGGGCAGATCAATAAAGCAGTCTAGGGGCTCAGGCAGGGATGAGCTCCAAACAGTCTAGTGTCCTAGGTTGGTGGACAGTAGACTACCGCAAGCCTCCTGGCCTAAGGTGAGGAGGCTGCCATCCCAGGGGTAGGGTGGTAGGGGGACCTGGGCCAACCTGACTCCACTGGGTCCCAGCCCAGGGCCCTAACAGTGGTGGAGTAGTCCGCCACTGGGTCAGCAGGGATCTGCCTGCAACACACTGACCTAGTGTCACGCCAATACTTAACCAGACTGTAGTTTAGTTTAGTTTCCCTGGGCTACTTCCTGCGTTCCCTTGGTTTAGTTCCTTTGTCATCAGGGTATCCTCCATCTCTCTTGGGTAGGTGGCCAGTTGCGGCCCCAGCAGCTTCTTGGCATCTCAGTTGGCCAACGGCACTGGGAGCTCTGGCCAGTCCTTAAGAGGCAGCCCCAGCAGCTCCTTGGTGCCTTGGTCTGGTGGCAGCCCTGGGAACTCGGGCCAGTCCTCAGGCAGCAGCCCCGTTAGCTCCTCCTTGGCGACCTGCTCCAGCAGCGGGAGAGGAGCGTCTGTCTCCCTCAGCAGCTCCAGCCCAACTGAGTGTAGGGCTCACCTTTAGTACTTTTGCTTCCTGTCCTGCCCCTTAGCTTCTGTGGGGCGGACATGGCTTTCCTAGCTCTGCAGCCCACAAGCTGCGTTGTGGTCCCTCCTGGTCTAACTCTGAGGGAGGCCATCCCTCCTCGCTACATTTGGCAAATCTTGTTTTGGTCCTTGAACTTTGGGATGCCTCCCTTTTTGATGCTTTTCATTGACTTTCATGTACATTTCAAATTTCTTATCCTTACCATCAACACTCTGGCTAGTTCTGCTCTTGCATATATCTTTGTCCTCACTGCCTCCTTTTTTCTTTACACAAGTCTCTTCTGTTTAATCTTGATCCTTTTGAATTCTGTTTATAGTCTGTAAGTTCCTCCTTATTTGACACACCAAAGATCCATCTTTTCATTAAAAGAAAAGGAGTACTTGTGGCACCTTAGAGACTAACAAATTTATTTGAGCATAAGCTGTAGGTCACGAAAGCTTATACTCAAATAAATTTGTTAGTCTCTAAGGTGCCACAAGTACTCCTTTTCTTTTTGCGAATACAGACTAACACAGCTGCTACTCTGAAATCTGTCATCTTTTCATTCTAACCTTTCTTTGTGATTTCTAATTTTGCTTTTGGAAAGCCTACTAACCTTTTTCCGTACTGTTTGTTTTTAATATAACAGTTCATGGCTCTGAGGTCACTTCATCTTGTGCATGTGTCTGTATCTAAAATTTTGTATCTTGTTTCCGATATTATTGTCTAAGTGTGCATGGAGAAGAGAATAACTTCCTAAAACATTGTCAACTCCTGGCAGTTTCTCCTAAGGATGTATTATTAAACGGAAGAGTCAAACCTGGACTCCTGATGGTAGACTAAAATAATGAAGGATAAGACTTTACCCTCTCCAGCAGCTCCCTTGGTATTCTGAGATAGAACTTATCACTCTTTTATGAGAAGAATTTCCTGAATAGAGTTCATTGAAAGGAGTCCTTATGACCTAGATCAGAGAGCAGGTTTGGGTACATATGAAGATATATTGTGGCACTGGAATACTGTTTAAACTACCCTCAGCTATGTGGTAATGATGTACTCTAATAAAAGCCAGCTGGCTCTGTGAACAAAATTTTAAAATTTTTGTTGATATATTTTGTATTCATATATTCAAATAAATAATTATACATTTAAGTTTAACAAGATCAGAGTTTGCCATTACATAATATGTGTGTTTAAAAAAAACAAACCAAAACCTAAACAAACTAACTGGGAGAGCAGTGGAAGCTAATGTTAGCTTCAGTTTCAAGATCTCTTATCCATCTTTTAGAAACATCTAGGAAAAGTTTACTGTAGATGAAAGAATACTATTGATTTCTGTAAAGTAATTGAACTTCGTTATCTAGAATCAATATAGCAGTAAACAAAGTAGTAAGTGACAAGTTTTCAGGACAATTTTACTTCAATGAAAAAATTCCTGAAAATTCACACAATACTCCTTCTAAGTCATTCAAGCTTAGGAATTGACTTTCTGTCTTACTTAGTCACATCAAAATATGGCTCTTAACTTGTCTTATATTGTTTTGTTTCATTTCTCTGTGATCACTTGTTGATCTTATCTAACTTTTTACAAGTAAAAATGTGCTGTGGAAGCTTAATGCGTCAAATTTGTTCACTGTGTCTGTCCATTCCCCATCTCCTCTCTTCCAACTCACTCCAAAAAAAACCCCTAGCTTTCCGTTTGTCTGTGTCAGAGAATATGCTGTTCAGCCTTCCAAAATGAGAATTATCCATTCTAAGGAGTCAATTAGTTTAGAGCAAAATAACTTCCACCTTTGTGAGAGTTTTACTTGCCAACATCCATACTGATATTTATTCAGTATATAAAATGCCTGATAAGAAAAAAGAAAATTGTAGTTGAATTGCTACCTCTGGTTAGCAGGGAAGGGTAAAGAGATGGATTAAGTTGCCATGTAATCTGCCAGGTATATTGGCCTTTGTCAATTGGAAGGAAATCTGTCTCCTATAGATCATTTTAATAAATATTATGTTAGCTATTAATGGAAAGTTTCTGAATGTGTTAGTAAATTAGGTCCCCTGTTGGGCAAGGACTAATATGCTGTAACTGAGCCTTTTCTATGTTCATCTTTTATTTTTTAAGAGAGAGTGTGTTGGAGAATAGCTAACTGAAGGAGACTCAACCCTTCCCCCACGCCCCCAGATTTGCTCTATTCCAAGTATATCCTGATTCTGAATGGCTTGTGGCATTAATCTGAAATTTAGAGGAACTGGAATCTTGGAGACATTCTGACTTAAGGGCTCACTTCTAAAGTTTGGTTAGTCTCTGAATATTTTTACATGCACTTGTCAAAATATAATTTAAAATATTAGACATATAGAGCGCTTATTATGCCTACCCAGAGGAAGAAGGGAATGATTCAAAAACTGTGCTTTTAGACTCCATAAAGCAGACTTATACATCATTTCTTTATTATCTTGGTAACTTTATTGGTATTTTAAAAGCCAATAAAAAGCAGTCTGATCTTCTGTCTCCCCGCTCTAACATGCTTTCTTCCTAAATAATACTCTGGGATTCTATTCTCTGTACCACTGTTTGCCCTAATTGTGCACTCAAGCAATTTTTATTTAATTGTGCAATATCTTGTATACTGTGGCCACTGGTTATAGCCATTTTTGTCATTGAGATGTATATGAGTACCTGGTTGTGGTTAAAAGAAAAGGAGTACTAGTGGCACCTTAGAGACTAACCAATTTATTTGAGCATAAGCTTTCATGAGCTACAGCTCACTTCGTCGGATGCATTCAGTGGAAAATACAGTGAGGAGATTTATATACACAGAGAACATGAAAAAATGGGTGTTATCCTACACACTGTAAGGAGAGTGATCACTTAAGATGAGTTATTACCAGCAGGAGAGCGGGGGGGGGGGGGGGGGAATAGGAAGAAAACCTTTGTAGTGATCTGGAAATGGCCCACCTTGATTATCATTACAAAAGGTTTTTTTCCTCCCCCGCCCTTCTGCTGGTAATAGCTCATCTTAAGTGATCACTCTCCTTACAGTGTGTAGGATAACACCCATTTTTTCATGTTCTCTGTGTATATAAATCTCCTCACTGTATTTTCCACTGAATGCATCCGATGAAGTGAGCTGTAGCTCACGAAAGCTTATGCTCAAATAAATTTGTTAGTCTCTAAGGTGCCACTAGTACTCCTTTTCTTTTTGCGAATACAGATTAACACGGCTGCTACTCTGAAACCTGTTTGTGGTTAGCTCTCCATTGTCAGGAAGGGTCAAATATAAATATATACTACTACTTTTGATTAGCAGATTATGGTGCAAATTATAATTTTGATAAGGGAAAAAGTGTTTGATCAGTTATGTTTTTACCTATTTCTCTAAATCTTACGTGCCGACACCAAAGTGAGAAGAGATCAGCACTTGAAAGGGAGCATTTAGTAGTATTTATGTAGGTAAACAACTTCATTGCTGGAAGTCTCCCTTAATTATATATTAAAACATTGCCTATTATGTTGGCCCACACTGTCTCATTGTTGTCTTATACTCCCTTATCTGTCTGTAAATATCTGTTGTCTTTTGTCTTGTACTTAAATTTTAAGTTTTTTGGGACATGGACCATCTTAATATTCTGTGTCTGGCACAATCGGGGATGGGAATGTCCATTATTAAGACACGTTTGTGCTATGGTAGTACTAATAAAAATGCAGTCAATACTCTCAGAAACAAATAAGTGCAGCAGACTCTCCAGAGAAGGCGGAGAACTATGTCCACAAATCCAGCCCTGAGCGCCTGGTAAAAGAGGTAGATCTCTCACAGAATTGTGAGAAATGTGTCTGACTTCACCTCTTTTGAACTAGCTGGGGGTGAATTCCAGAGTTCAGGGATACTTATGAAGAGCATATTGCCGCTGTCTCCTTTTATTTTAAAATGAATGAGGTGCAGTTTGATAGTATCCACTAATCACAACTGCAGTGGTGTCCCAGGGATAGAGAGATGATGCCTCAAATACACTAGTCCTAAGCCATATAATATTTTGTGGGTCAAATGACCACCTTATATTCTTCAATGAGCCAGCCAGAACATACCATAGAGCACTAGTGACATGTGTCCTGGGCACAAACTCCACATTCGCCAGTACCTTCAATTTCTAAATGGATGTGAAGTACTGAAAATCCCATAGTGCGTGCATCTACTAACTCTCCTAATAGCCCAATGTGCAAACTGGGCGAAATGGGGAGGAGGGGCAAGGAGCCCTTTTTGAGCTCTACATGAGTCCTTGGCATAGGAAAGCAGTCGTCCAAAATTACCCTTTAGGACTTCTCTGGGAGTGGGGTACAAAGCTATTGATCTAATTCTTACTTGCTGGCTTTAACCATCTGGAAGGTCATGAGTCTAAAGCTCAATCTGTGACAAAGTATTTCTAACCTCTCTGATGCCTTAAGGGAATTGCTGACCTAAATTCAACCACAAAGATACTTATGTGCCTAATTCCCATTGAAATCAGTGTGAGTTAGGTGCCTAAATGCCTTTGTGACTCTGGGCCTTAGTGTGTACTCTTGAGATCTCACTCTGCAGTCCTAGAGCAGACAGTTCAGTTCAAATCTATTTGATATTTTCCACAGTACAACATGAAATGTCCTCATGATGAAGAGGGCCATGTCATTCATGGTGTGGAGACAGCCTCGACTAACTTGGTTGTCCACTACTTTGCAGTAAATTTTGCTGAGGGAAATGTAGGGGACCCTATTTGGAGGTAACAGTCCTTTCGCTTTACTTAAGGTTAGTCTACACTGGCAATGCTAACGCGCTGCTGTGGCAGCGCTTTAACGTGCCTTGTGTGGTTGCGGCGCAGCCAGCACTCTAAAAAAACCACCTCAAGGCTGGGGCACTGTTTATACTGGCGCTTTACAGCGCTGCAACTTCCTGCACTCGGGGGGGTGTTTTCACACCCCTGAGCGAGAAAGTTGCAGCGCTGTTAATTGCCAGTGTAGACAAGCTCTTAGTTCGTCAGGATGGACATAAAGCCTCTCCGCGTTGTACTCAAGCTATCTTCTCTTTTGTTTCAGCTGTGGTGGGTCATCTGTAAATTGTGGATGTTTGTGGATAAAGCTTAGGTAAAGGACATATAGGGCCTATTTCAGTAGTTGAGCACACAAAAAATTATATAGTTCTACTATTCGTATATTGGACTGTATTTCTGTTTCTGCTCTTTGTCACAGTAGTAACAGTATGTTCCTTCAGCATTTAAAAAAACATTTGGGTTCCATTAGTTTCTGGGGGTGGACTGTCAAACAGAATCTGCACATTAGAGAGACATCCCAAACTCAGTTTATAGGAGGTAGTGACTAGTCAGTAACAGACTGAGTAACAATTTCCTCATTCAAACATTAAATCATGGGTGTAGCCAAATGTTTTGAGTTCAATAAGCAACTGCCTGTGAGAGTCTCACGGTTGTCATGATAGCTCAGAATTTCATGGTTCTCACAGAAGAATCAGTATCACGTGGATGGTAGTCACTGAATCCTGTTAACCTTTTGGCCTTTGATGCTATTCAAGTAACTGACTAACAGCTCATGAAGGGATTTAGTAGTGCAGTGGGGTGATTTGTACACTAACTTCAGTCCAATCTTAACTCCAGCCCAAGATTCTCATATATAGTGGACTCTCTTTGATCCACTATTTGGGTAGAAAACCACTTATAATGCAGATTTGATTCAAACAGAACAGCCACACAGATGTAAATTCCCTGGAGATTTATACTCTATTGAATACCTGGCTAGAGCCAATGTGACAAAACTGGCTAACAAGTGTCATCCAACCAGGTTTGGAAATATATTGCAAAAAGAGATGGGGGGGAGGGGGCTTAAATCTGCTCTGATCGTGGATTCTCGACATTTTACCTGCTCCTGTTGGATAAATTAGCATGAGCTGAAATCCATGAATTTTGTCTGCTGACATCACAACCTTCTGAAAGGTAATTGAAGGTGAAACCAACAAAATAAAGACTTATTGTATGGATTGTTACTTATTCCTTATACCCAATTTTTTTTCCTGCTTTGTCTTCTCTTCCTACAATCACTGTGCTCAAGTGCTCCAAAGCAAATGCCACATGCCTTCTGCCAGGCCACCGTAGACTTAGTACATAGCAGCATTATTTTATCATCTTGGCTTCTATAAAGTGGCCATTGACGGGATGGAGCTGCCATAACTGATTGACTATGCCTGGTCGTCACGGTCCATCTCACCAGTACAGGTATCCTCCCAACTCAGTCTCTTCCTGCCTGTCTGCAAACCCACCACTCCCCTCCTCCATGCATGCTCTCCTTTCACTTGCTGTTATAGGTCTTTCAACTCAACAATGTACTCACTTTTTCATTATTTCTTCTCCTTCCCATCTGCAGATTGCTGGGTTTCTCATCTTCATACAAGAGAAAACTAGACATTTTGAGCTAGGGTCAATATTATATGTTAGTTTCAGAAGTCATTAATTTTGGGGGGCTGGGTAGACACTTCACTTAAACATGCAATGGCAGTAGGCTCCAGAAAGATTTCACTCTCCTCTTCTCTACGGCTGAGTAAATAGGCTGGTTTAATGATAGTTTAAGCTTAAAGGTTAGTGTGTGTACAATTATGCATTAGAGTAATGAGATTAAATTGAGCAATTAACACTCCAACAAATCCATCACCAGGCTGGTTTTTTTAAATATAAAGAAGCTTTGAAAAGTAAAACTTCAGAAAACAGAAAAAAGGCTATGGTTGAGGGAATTATAACTTGGAAAGTTACAGTTGTAGATTTCAGGACTTACTGTGCCCTCTGTCCAAAAAAGGAAAAGCTGCAAGGACATTTAAACTTGGGAAACAGCCAGTCAGCCTAAGGAATGCAACTGTTGTATGCCGCTAATTCCCACTAAATTTTTTTCTTATTTCTTTGAATGATAGATTAAAAAATAGTAAAATAAACAAAAAAACCCAAACAAAATATCACGGTAATGAGTCTCAGAGCCTGGGTCAACTGACTAGGGCTCACGCTGAAAGGCTAAAATTAGCAGTATAGATTGTGGGCTCGAGCTGGAGCCCAGGCTGTGCAACCTGGTGAGGCAGGAGGTTCTTGAAGCCTGGTGTCCAGCACAAGACCAAATATCTACATTGCTATTTTTAGTCCTGTGGCATGTGCCCAAGTTGGTTGACCTGGGCTCTGAAACTCACTGACACATGTGTTCTTTGCTGTGTAGGTGTGCCCCAATCTAGTGGAATAAACTCGATAGTGTCTTCAGAGACCATGGATTTGTGGTTTAGTAGGCTCTCAAAGTGCTCCTTCCAGTGTTGTTTAATAGCTGCATTATACTTGAGGAGGGTGGAGCCATCCGGAGGATGTAACGGGGTTGGGTCTTTGGAGCTTGTACCATATATAGCTTTTGTTGCTTGAAAGATGTTTCTCATGTCATCCTGGTCTATGAAATCCTGGATCTCAGAGGCCTTCTATTGCCACCACTTGTTTTTGATGTCACATAGCCTCCTTTGGACTTTGGCTTTAAGCAGGTGATAGGCCTCATGTTTTCATTTGTTAGAGGAATCTTTTTGCCAGTTACAAAATGCGTTTCTTTTCTGTTGAATTAATGCTTGGATTTCCTTGTTGTCTTTGTCAAACCAGTTTTGATGCCAATGAGTGGAATATCCTATGGTTTCAGCACATGCATTGTGAATGGTGTTTTTAAGTTGATCCCAGTGCTCTTGAAGGTCAATGATGTTGTCAGGCAGGTTACTCAGACAGATGTTGCTGGAATGTCTTGCAACTGGCTTGGTCTTGAAGTGCTTTGACGTTGTACCACTTTTGCTTAGTCTTTGGGTGTTTGTGATGTGGTGGAGCGAGCTGCAGGTACATGACTGATCTTACTAATCGATGGTCTGTCCAACAGTGATCGGTACCGCTCATAGCTCGTGTTATATGGACATTGGTATAGTCTCAGGCTCTGACTATAACCTAGTTAAGGAAGTGCCAGTGTTTGGACCGAGGATGTTTCCAGGTGCTCTTAAATTTGTTACTGTGCCTAAAGATGGTATTTGTGATGAGCAGGTCATGCTCCACATATTTGCTGAGGAGGAGAATACCATTGGGGTTTACATTTCCCACCCCTTCTTTGCCTGTTGTGCCTCTCCGGAGTTGGGAATCCCAGCTGACTCTGGCACTGAAATTTCCCAGGAGGATGAGTTTGTCTGCCTTAGGTGTGGCTGCGAGGACTGCATCAAGAGTTCTATAAAACTGCTCCTTATTGTCTTCCTCATCTTTGAGTGTTGGGGCATATGTGCTGATGACCATGGCATATTGGTTGTTGCTCAGCTTGAGCTGAAGAGTCATGAGACGCTCGTTGATCCCTACGGGAAGCTCCAGAAGCAGACTGGTGATCTTATTTTTGATGGCAAAGCCAGTCCCATGAATGTCTCTCTCTTCAGGTGGCTTTCCTTTCCAAAAGAAGGTGTAGCCATCTCCATCCTCTTTTAATTGGCCCTCATCAGCCCGGCGGGTCTCGCTAAGAGCTGCAATGTCATTGTAGTCTTGCCAGTTCTCTGCCAATTATGGCAGTTCTTTCTGGGAATTCACTATGCTGAGAGTCCATAAGGGTGTGGAAATTCCAGGTGGCGAAATTCATTGTCTTATCTCTCTTGTTTCGGCCGCTGAGTTGAGTGATCATGCTGGATATGGACATTCCACAATGCTCAGCAATGGACCATCTTGCTGATCCCCCATTTTTGAGGAAGTCCGGGATGCCATCACTCAGACAAAAAATCACAAGGCACCAGGCCCAGATGGCATCCCAGCTGAGGTTTTTAAAGGTGGTGGAACAATGCTCCAGCACAGACTTTGCCAACTCCCTGACAAAATATGGACCTGTGAACAAATTCCACCTGACTTAAGAACGCCAACATTGTTACAATATTCAAGAAAGGGGACAAATCTTTGTGCAGGAACTACAGAGGTATTGTTCTCTCCATCACAGGGAAGATTCTTGCCCAGATCCTACTAAATTGTCTCTTCCCCCTTGCTGAGGAACTCCTCCCCGAGTCAGTGTGGCTTCAGGCCATCCCAAGGCACAACTGACATGATCTTCATGGCATGACAGATTCAGGAGAAGTTCAGAGTGGAACACCAGGAACTCTTCATGGCATTCATTGACCTAACCAAGGTCTTTGACTCTATCAATCATGATGCCCTATGGAAGGTGCTGTGTAGATTTGGCCATCCACAGAAATTCATTTCCATCATCAGACTACTCCATGATGGGATGACTGCCACCATTTAGTGCAGCGGCTCAGAGACTGAACCATTTGCACCTGTGTCAAGTAGGGCTGTGTTGTTGCTCCAACACTTTTCTCCATTTACCTTGCCATGACCCTGATTCTCATTCACAACCTCTTTCCTGACGGAATCGGGATTGAGTATCGTATGGATGGCCAACTCCTCAATCTTTGATGTCTCCAAACAAAATCCAAGATCATGAGAATTGGCATCACTCACCTTCAGTGTACAGATGACTGTCATTCTTGCACACACAAAGGCCGACCTGCAAAGCACCCTAAATCTTTTTGCAAATGCCTATCACAGCCTGGGTGTCTCTCAACATCAGGAAAACCAAAGTACTCTACCAGCCCTCACCTGCACAAACTACTCTTTGTACTCCAGAAATCACCATCAGCGAAGAACCCCTGGAAAATGTGGACCATTTTCCGTAACTTGGCAGCCACCTTTCCCAAACAGCCAGCATTGACACCAAAATTGAATACAGGATCCACTGTGCCAGCACATCTTTGAAAGACCACTCAAAAGAGTCTTCAATGATAGGGATCTACAAACAGGTACCAAGATCTTAGTTTACAAGGCACTTGTCATCCCCACCCTTCTCTATGGGTGTGAGACCAGGGTAACCTACAGATGGCATGTCAAGCAGCTGGAGTGGTTCCAGCAGCGTTACCTCAGGAGGATTCTCAGGATCAGCTTGGAAGACTGACACACTACATCAGCATTCTCTCTGCAGCCAACGTCAGCGGTATAGAAGTACAAGTCATGAAATACCAACTCCACTGGGCTGGCCACTGTGTACGTATGCCTGACACTCGCCTCCCGAAGCAAGTACTCTTCTCTCAGTTAAGTCAGGGAAGAAGGGCAGCGGAAGCATTTCAAAGACCTACTGAAAGTACATCTTAAAAAGGGAGGCATGAACCCGACAAACTGGGAGGACTTGGCACGGAACAGAACACAGTGGTGCCACACCATACACCAAGCCACAGCTCACTTTGAGGACAACAGATGTGCTCATGAGACAGAGAAGCAACCGAAGAGGAAGGAGAGGGCGCAACAGTCCAGCCAACAGCTATGTCTCCAAGATTACACCTGTCACTTCTGTGGGAAAATCTGCAGGGCAAGAACTGGGCTCCTCAGCCACTTAAAAACTCACCAATGAACCCCCTTGGCAGACATCATCCTTGCATTGAGGGATAGCCGAAGAGAGACCCCCAATCTAGTGGGAATCAGGAAAAGGATTAGACATTTTATATAATGAAAATATCCACGTTTACATTAGATGAGATTAAAACAAATAGAATTTTCATGCTCCAGGGCATAAATCAAATTTGCAGTCAAGAAGGTGTGAATGTAAAATAATGGGGGAGGGAAGAGGTGGTGGTTCTTGGTCTTTAGACAGTTTGAAGAAAATTTTTACCTGCAGGTGGAAAAATGAAGAGAGCTCTTCATTGTAGTGAATGTAACTTATACATTTTGAGTGTTACTTTTTTCCAAGTTGAAAATTTTGCAAAATTTAAAGCAGCAATAGCAGTGATGAGTATACTTTCACATTTGAAAATCTATCTGCCTGACTCAAAACCATAAGGGAAAAGTAGTCTGTTAAATCAAGATTAATTCTTGCTTAGCAGACTTTCAAATGCTGCTAAACAACTTGGATAATTAGCTTAGTAGAAAATTCTAATATGTAAGCATGATTGTTTGCCACATCAAAAAATTGGAAAAATCATTATATCAAAATAATGCAAAAGATTCAATTGTATCTGAAAATCCCCCAAGGCCATACTACATATTTTTCAAAAATATTAAGTGTTTTCTGTGTGGAAAAAGATTCTGAAAACTACCCAGAACATTGTATTGATAGAATTCTGAAAAAATTATACGAGTTATTACTTTGATAAAGCCAGTAACATATTCTTAAATTATGGAGTTTTTAAAGTATTTTGTCAACTCCAAACACATTTTTTATAAAGAAAAGGAATATGCCGTAAAGCACTATATGATAAGAGTTAGGAAGACAGTGCTTCATCATGCAGTCCTAGGTCTAGAAACATTTTTTTTCTAGAATATTTAGTCCAATGACAGAAGAATCTGTAGAATGTGCAAATGGAATTACACAAAATATGAATATAATCTGGATGAATGAAAATGATACCAATCACAATGTTGTTGAGATTGTTTTGCAAAAATAGTCTTATTTGGATGGGGGGAGTAGATGCTCAAGTTAATATAGCTGAACTATATTAGAAATTGGCAGAAGGGGTAGAATAATTAGAGTAAGGTATTTCAGGTAACTAAAGAGAAACACAACTCTCATATCCTCCTGAAAGCTTAATTTTATTTTACAAAACCTAAAGAAATGTGTGATACTAAAACAAGCATTAAGAAATAAACCTAATAGCAGAAGGAAAGAATTTAGAGCAGGGATGGGCAAACTTTTTGTCTGAGGGCCACATCTCGGTATGGAAATTGTATAGCAGGCCATGAACGCTCACAAAATTGGGGATAGGGGTGTAGGAGGGGGTGTGGGCTCCGGCTGGGGGTGTGGGGCTCTGGGGTTGGGCCAGGAATGAGGAGTTCAAGGTGAGGGAGGGGGCTCCAGGCTGGGGCAGGAGGTTGGGGCAGGGGATGAGTGCTCCGGCTGGGGTGGGGGGGGCAGACTCTGGGGTGGGGCTGGGGATGAGGGGTTTGGAGGGCAGGAGGGGGATCCGGGCTGGGACTGAGTGGTTTGGAGGGTGGGAGGGGGATCCGGGCTGGGGCAGGGGGTTGGAGTGCAGGGGGTGAGGGCTAGATTTACAAAAAGAACCAAACAGTGGGAGAAAAGGACTTTGACACTGGACAAACCATGATCAGATTAAATTAGGGATGGATCAGAGCATAAAGGTAGCAGCTGAGGGAATTGCCTATGAGATCGTCAGGCCAATCAACATAGTGGTAGTATAGAGTCGTTACAGTGACTCCAAAATTGAGGCTGTATTTAGCTTCTTCCACCACCACACATGTCGCTCTTGGGGAAGCACTTTTGGACCACTCCAAAGTTTCAAAAATGTAAATGGAATATATGATTTCCATTAGACCTGTGACAAACTGTCTTCCCTACTAGTCATGCAAAGCTAGGTTAAAGTTGAAAGGTGGGCTAGGGGCTGTGCGACCACTGGTAATGGTGCATCACTGCTTTCTTTTATGGAAGAGTACATGAGCACTGGATGCCTTTAGAAAAAGGGGTATCTACTTGTTTAATTTAGAGGGAAGTTAGATAGCAAAAATGACTGGAAAGATTAGAAAGAAAGGGGGAAACTATAATGCAGAGAGAGATGTGTACCTTTGTGCAGCCAATCCTGGCCCTGGCTGGAAATAAGGAATGACAGAGCTCATGCCCTACTTCCCATTCACTTTCTTTCAGGTATAACTACTAATATACCATAGCAATTCCACTCTCCCCAATCTCCATATTCGTTGTTTCAATTGATTCGCTAAAAGGCATTTTTCACTTCTGGTGCAGTGGTCTCAAACTTTTTTTACTGGCGACCCCTTTCACATTGCAAGCCTCTGAGTGAGACCCCCCCTAATAAATTAAACACACTTTTTAATATATTTAACACCATTATAAATGCTGTAAGCAAGCGTGGTTTTGGGTGGAGGTTGGCAGCTCGTGACCCCTCCCATGTAATGACCTCACGACCCCCTGAGGGGTCCCGAACCCCTGTTCTGGTGCTCATATACTTCTTCCCTGTTCACTTCCCTGTTGGTGTAACTGTAATTGCCAGAGTTCGAGTATCCTCTCATCATTCCGTTCATGCACAGCCTGTGGAGTTTGCAAGCTCTGCCATCTGAGCTAATAGGTTTTAAGCAAGCTTTATGAAAATAGAAAAATATAACAAATCTACCTCATGTTTTCACATACTAGTACCTCATATATTAAATACTTAGAATCATAGGGTTAGAAGGTCATCTTGTCTAACCCTCTATCAAGATGCAGGATTTGTTGTGTCTAAACCATTCAAGATAGATGGCTATCCAGCCTCCTTTTGAAAACCTCTAGGGAAGGTGCTTCCACAACCTCCCAAGGTAGTCTCTTTCATTGTGCTACTGTTCTTACAGTTAGGAAGTTTTTCCTGAGATTTAATCTATATCTGCCATGCTGTAGTTTGAACCTATTGCCTCTTGTGCTGCCCTCTATGGCAGAGGTGGGCAAACTATGGCCCACAGGCTTTTTTTGCAACCGCATTGCATTGTTGATTTATGTTGAGGTTATGATCCACCACAACTCCCAGATCCTTCTTCACAGTGCTGCTGCAAAGCCAGTTATATCCTAGTCTGTATTTGTGCATTTGGATTTTCTTCCCTCATGTAGCACCTTTCATTTTGTTTATAGCTCAGTTCTCCAATTTATCGAGATCTCTTTGAATTTTAGCTCTATCCTCAAAAGCCATTTCCACCTTGATTATCATACACAATGTAAGGAGAGTGGTCACTTTGGATAAGCTATTACCAGCAGGAGAGTGAGTTTGTGTATGTGTGGGGAAGGGGCGGGGGGTGAGAGAACCTGGATTTGTGCTGGAAATGGCCCAACTTGATTATCATACACATTATAAGGAGAGTAATCACTTTAGATGAGCTATTACCAGCAGGAGAATGGGGTGGGAGGAGGTATTTTTTCATGCTTTTTGTGTGTATATAATAAGATCTTCTATACTTTCCACAGTATGCATCCGATGAAGTGAGCTGTAGCTCACGAAAGCTTATGGTCAAATAAATTGGTTAGTCTCTAAGGTGCCACAAGTACTCCTTTTCTTATTCCATTAAGAGTTACTCTTTCTTTGTCTCAGAGTAGCAGCCGTGTTAGTCTGTATCTGCAAAAAGAAAAGGACGACTTGTGGCACCTTAGAGACTAACAAATTTATTTGAGCATAAGCTTTTGTGAGCTACAGCTCACTTTATCAGATGCATTCAGTAGAAAATAGTGCGGAGATTTATATACACAGAGAACATGAAACATAAATTTGTTAGTCTCTAAGGTGCCACAAGTCCTTCTTTTCTTTGTTTGTCGTTTTTTTAACCAATTACATATCCTCTTAATTGTAGTTCTGCTGAGCCCACATTTCTCCATCTTACTTATCAGGATGTCATGTGGGACAGTGCCAAAAGCCTTGCTGAAGTCCAGGTATATTATGTCCACCACATTCCCCCTATCCACCAAACCAGTTACCCTGTCAAAGAAGGAACTCAAGCTGGTTTGGTGTGATTTCTTCTTAATAAATCCGTGCGGGCTGCTAGTGATTACCCTTTCATCCTCCAGGTATTCACAATTTAAATGTTTTATATATTGGTCTAGTAGCTTCCCAGGTATCGAGGTCAGGCTGACTGGTCTATAGTTCCCTTGCTCCTCCTTTTTCCCCTTTTAAAAGATTAGTAGACTTTTAAATATTTTAATTAATCAGGAGGTAATGAGAGGGATTTCACACAGGAGTAATTTTAAAAAAAAAGGAGTTAATACCTATTTATTCTGAATACCCCAACCCTTAGCGTAGGTAGAGGGGGAAATCAGCACAAAAATCCAGCCTTAACTCATTTTTTTCTTTTCTCTGCAGTTCGCCTTTAAAACAATATTAAAATTTTTTAAAAAAAGTTTGAAATCCTATATCCTCTTTTCTTTTGAATGAGCTGGGGCAGAGTAGATTCCACTCTCAGGACTTCAGCAATGAGTCGCTGGATACTGAAGGCCTGCTTCTTTTTCCCCAGCAAAGCATGTTTAAATAGGAATCTCTTGGGCTGATGACAACTTTGTTAAACACTCTTTTTTGCCTGACTTTCAAATTTTGTTTTTAAACTGAACTTCAGATTGTTGAATAGCTTGACATGGTTCAGTATCAATTTAGCCATCCTTTATAGTTGATCTTTGATAGAGAGGGTGCCTCCAAGTAAAACAGTGATGATCTGAGAAGTGTTTATGGACTACTATGAACCCAGTTGTGTTTTTGGATTAATTCTGTATTTGACTCTGTTCACATATACTGTGTATAACTGATCTGTATTTAAAATCCACTCTCACCTGCCATAGTTGTGGACTTCTTATGGATTGTGTCTCACCCTTATTTTTTAAACGAACCTCAAATATATATATACATTTTGAGATTCTTATTGCACTAGACATACTGTACATCTTAATATTTAGAAAAGAAAAAGTGAGAGGAAAATTTAGAATCCTGCAAATATTCTAATTTGGCACAGATGATCATATGCAATATTTTAGCATTGTATTTTTTAAAAGAAAGGGCTAAATTGTGGCTTTTCTGCAAGCCCTGAGCTAGATGAAGCAAGCATATAGTTGTACTACCCCAGGAGCAGACAAAGAACCTGATTCTAAATCAGAGTCACAGTCTGGTTCTTAGTGTCCTCCCCCACCACTCGTGGGAGAAGTATTTTGTGCTGGTATGACTAGAGCAGATTACTTCACCCAGAGTGTTTGGGGGTGGAGGGCAGAGTGACACGAAGGGTCTGCACACTCCTCATTCCTGACCACCCGCTCCCTGTACAACTGTGGTGTGTGGGGGAGAGGGGATAGTAGCAGCTGAGCAGAGGCTGCTCTCCTTCACCTTCTGTTCCCCACAAGGTGTGGGTAGCTAGTCCATCGGAGTAATAGTTTATCTTGTGCTCTGTTGCTTAGGCGCATTAGCTAGATCACAGTGTGGCCCGGGATTATCCTCTTCTTTTGTTAACACCATCCGGTTTAAATGGATTGTTTTCCTTTTTATTCGATTTTCCAGGCAAAGTCTGGAAAATGTAATTTTCATTAGTTTAGTTAACAATTTTTTTTGTAAGTTTTCACATTTTCATGCTGTGTACCTTCATTACCATTTCTCTTTGGGGTGTAAATTGTTTCAGACTTCTTGTCTTTCCTCCAAACTATTGATCCATAAAAATAGTTAGTCTATTATCTATTATCCAGTTATTGATCATTTATCTTTTTGATCACTACTCCAGGGCCAAAAGGAGTACTGGTCCTGAAAGCCTCTCATTCTTTACAGTAGAAGAGAATCACAGGAGAAGTATAAATATTAACGTTTCTTTAAGTTTTGTGAAAATATTGAGACATTCTACTTAGTTGTTTATTATTTATATTACAGTAATGCCTAGGAGCCCCAAACAATACTGAGACTCCATTGTGTTAGGTCCTGTACAAATGACTAACGTTCAGCAGCAATTTTTAATTTTTTAAAAAAAAGTAATGAATTTAACAAGCGTGATAACATCCATGTTTTAAAGTCAGGTTATTCTGATTACCTCTGATCTTTATTCCCATTACCATCACTAAATTTAATTCTGGTGTGATTTTTAACATTCATCACTCAAACCTCTGAAGTTAAAGATTGATACTTTGTCGTTCAAAAGTATGGATTCCAAGCTTCTCCATAACTTGCATTCAGATGGCGTTGATTCTAGCTCTGAAATTTTTTGAGATGGAGGACAGTAAAATCTAGGTTGAAATTAAAAGTGCAGGGAAAGTTTTTTGTTTTTGTCTTTTTTGTTTTTTTTATCAGAAAGATTTGATTTTGTTTGTGCTGTGTAATGGAATGCTTTTCAAATGGTGTATGTATACCATAGCATTTCTTTTCCAGCCATGCAAGTTTGTGGGATATTGATCCGTTGGATCAGTAGTGTGGGTTTATTTTAAGGTATTGGTCAAAAACTTAATCTAGAAAGTCTCAGACCTTGCACTAGCACAAGTCACTCTCTAATTTATTTTTGTAATTGCCACTTAAACATTATCTGACTGCAAAAGAAGGTTTTCCAACACAATTTTAACTGAATTTTCTGAGGCTTAGTCATCCAGAACACTTGATGGGCCTTTATTAGCTAGGTGCCATTTGTTCTTGGGAGGTGAAGAGTTTGTTTTATTACCAGAGATATAGGGCATAACCATGTGAGGTGCTGTATGCTTCCTGTGAAGTTTGAGCACACTCAGCTCCTAATGGAAAAGCCACACGGTACTTCATAGGACCTGCAAAGTATCTTGTATGCATTTACGCTTGTTCTTGAGTATCTTAAGGTTTGTCTAGAATCTAGACCAGGGGTTGGCAACCTATAGCATGCGTGCCAAAGATGGCACGCGAGCTGATTTTTAATGGCATGCTGCGGCCTGCTGGGTCCCAGCCGCCGGCCCCGCTCAGCCGGCTGTCGAACCCAGGCCGGCGGCTGGGACTCCGGCAGGCAGCAGTGTGCCATTAAAAATCATGCCCACCCCGGCCCGCTCTTCTTCACCGGGGCAGGGTGAAGAAGCTTTGTCCTGCCGGCTGCTGCTGCAGGGCAGGCAAGCTCCCTCTTCCCCCAGCATGCTGGGTTCCTGGCCCTCCTCCTCCTCTCCCTCCCTGCCACCCATCAGCTGATGGCCCCTGTGAGGGAGGGGGAGAAGTGGAGTCGCAGGGCGTGCGCTGCTCTGGGAAGGAGGTGGAGAAGAGGTGGGGATGGGGAATTGGGGAAGGGGGGTGGAATCAGGGCATATCCCCTCCAGCCCCCTGCCATGAGCCGTTCTGGGCAGGGGGCTGGGAGCACCCACACCCCCCAGCCCTCTGCCCTGACCCCTTCACCCCCCCCCACGACCCCAGCCCTGACTCCAGCCCCCCCACATTCCCACCCCCACCCTGAGCACCAAACGGGCGCTACTGCACCCCCCACACATTCCCACCTGCACCCCTCGCACCAATTGGGAACTGCCCAGGTAAGCACTCCACACCCAAACCTCCTGCCCCAACCTTGAGCCCCCACCCTCATTCTAGCTCCTGGCCAGACCTTATACCCCAACCCCCAGCCTGCTCCTTCACCCCCAGTCCTGTGCTGGGTGCACTCCCACCCTCAGCGCAGTGCAGAGAGAGAGGAAGAGAATGGGCTAGAACCAGGGAGAAGGTAGGTACCCACTCTATGTGCCGCGATCGCAGACCGGCAGCGGGCTGAGCGGGGCCGGCAGCAGGGACCCTGGCTGGCAAGAGCCGGCGGACGGAACCCCAGACCGGCAGCGGGCTGAGCCGCTCAGCCCGCTGTCAGTCTGGGGTCCCGGCTGCCGGCCCCGCTCAGCCCGCTGTCGGTCTGGGGTTCTGGCTGCCAGCCCCTTGCCAGCCGGGGTCCCGGCCGCAGGCCCCGCTCAGTCTGCTGCCTGCCTAGATGAATGGAACCCCAGGCTGGCAGCGGGCTGAGTGGGCTGGCGGCGTAAGATCAGCATTTTAATTTAATTTTAAATGAAGCTTCTTAAACATTTTGAACACCTTGTTTACTTTACATACGACAATAGTTTAGTTATATAATATATAGACTTAGAGTGAGACCTTCTAAAAAACATTAAAATGTATTACTGGCACGCGAAACCTTAAATTAAAGTGAATAAATGAAAACTCGGCACACCACTTCTGAAAGGTTGCCGACCCCTGATCTAGACTCTAGATGAACAGTTAGTGAGCGGCAAGTTAGGGTGTAAATATACAGTGCACTAGTGTGCAGAGCATTGACTTTTCATGAGGACCTTGCTATTGTGCACTGAAAGTTCCCTAATGTGCTTTGATCTATTCCACTTCGAAATTGAAATAGTTTCCTATGCACTAGGAAACTTTTAGTGTACGATAATAAGGCCCATATGGACAGTTAGTGCGTGGCACACTTGTGTGCTGTACATTTACACCCCAGCGTGTCACTCACTGTTTATCAAGACAAACCCTAATAGTTTGCAGTTTTGTAGTAGCTAGAGAACCCATGGTGGGCTGTTTCTGATCCTGTGCTCGGCTTTGTTGCAGCAAAACACTTGTACATAAAGTAACTCACATGTTTACGAGTAGTCCCATTAAGTTCCATGAGACTATACACGTGCATGAAGTGACATATGTGTTTGCTGGATGACGTCACTGCTGTGTAAATTTGAAAAATAATCTTAATTAAAATAAAAAATAAAAAGAACCTAATGCTGGAACTCAACTTGAAGCTTGGCCTTAAATTAACATCATGCTCTTCTCTCTCTCACAATTACCCTCTAACTCTTACAGGGCCTCTACTTCTTGCTATCTGATGTACTTTTTACTCTTTGGCAGCAGTGCGCTTTAGTCCACATCAAAATTATATTTTCTCCACTTTCTAGAATGAAACACAGTAATAAAGTACAAGAAGAATACTTGAGAAATGGCATGCTTTTTTCTTTTATGACATATGAGTTAATTATGTTTGTCCATCCTTTTCTGTTTTTTCTTTTATGGGATGCATTGAGGCTGTTGTAGACAGGCTTTCTGGTGAAAGAAGTGGAATAAAAGCTGAATCACAGTGTATTGCCTTTAAATATATTTAAATTTGCTAATTGCATAATAATCTTCATTCCATTAATGTGGGAATTTGGCAAAGGTAATTGTTTGTCTTGTCTCTATGATTAACCTAATTAATTGTGTTTCAAAAGGATATATAATTTTGTTTTTGCTTTTCTTTGTTCAGGATGGATTAGATGCTTTGGTGTATGATTTGGATTTTCCTGCTTTAAGAAAAAACAAAAATATAGACAACTTTTTAAACAGATGTAAGTATTTAATATTTTTATTATAATATTAAATAACAAGTTATAACTAAATATAAATAGTTATTAATAACTAGGATCTAGATTTTCAAAAGTTACAAGTGATTTTTGGTGCTTCAGTTTTTGGGGGCCAATCTTGAAATTTTAAAGGAGCCTGACTTTCAGAAAAGACTGAACACCCAGCCCTGAAAATCAAGCCCTTTCAAGGTGTTTCAAGTTGGGCACTCAAACTCATTAGTCACATTTGAAAATGTAGGCCTACATCTTATCTTTTTCTGTATTCTTCTTCATCCTGAACATTCACTTTCCCCATCAAAACCTGTGCCAGGGCAATCTTTCTGGAAGAAGTCGGGAACCGTGCTTGCCACTTTGCAGCTATTTAAACAATCCCTTTGCTTCCCCTTCTTTCCACACCCAGCATACTAGATTGCCAGAAGTGAGGGACTGTACTCTGGTCTAGCACTTAGAATTTTAAGTAATGATAACATTAAGTATTTACTAAGATTTGTACAGTGCTCTGAAGTTGTACTGAGTTAAGAAAAGATCACTTGTTGATAAAACCATTTATTCAAAATCAAATTTACAGTCATCACATTCTTAATATTTTGTATTTTTCCTAAAATAGTGAATCATAAACAGTTATCATAACACAACATTACTAAAACCATCACAGAGACAATATAATTTCAGTAAGCCACAAGGAGTGTAGATTAGTAGGCTATTGATACATGGTATATTTAGGAGGAGGTGGTGGTAGTAGTATAAGGTCTCTTGCCTTAAACTACATGAGAAGCCTAAACCCTGTAGTTGATGCATTTCTTCTTTTTTTGTGTGTGCTTAGTGCTAGCTGTGCAGAATTCTGCTCTTTTTTGCAGATTTAAATTATTTTTGTTGCACAAGAAGGAAGCAAATGAAATTTAGCTGTGTGGTTTAAGCTTCATTAAAAACTCCAGTGTTTGTCTAGTGCAAAAGAACAAAATGAAGAAGGAAATATTTTTTTAGTCCTGTAAGGGAGCAGTGAAAAACTCATCTATATAAAATTATGTATTCTCTTTTGCAGCTGAAGGCCACCACTGTGTACTACTGCATTGTGGTTATGGTTAATATTGGCATCTGCTACATTTTGAAAAGAACTCCAGAATTCTAAACTCTTAACTCATCTTGACCCTTTAAATGGAATGGCTTTTAAAGTAACCATAAGATTTTTCATTATTATGAATGCAGCTGTTTTTTCACATGAGTCATGGTTCTTCTTCAAGTGCTTGCTCATGTCTGTTCCATTCTAGGTGTTTGTGTGCCCACGTGCACAGTTGTTGGAGACTTTTGCCTTAGCGGTATCCATAGGTTTGGCTGTGGCGCCCCCTTGAGTGCTGCGTTCATGTGTCTGTATATTAGGCGCCACCGACCCTACGTCCTCTCAGTTCCTTCTTACCGCCCGTGGCGGGCGGTTGGAGTGCCTTGTCTTGCCTTTAGCAAGAGCATTAGCGGGTCTTCATAGTCCTTTGTTCTACCTATTCTGTACATAGTAGTTAGTTAGTCTTTGCAATGTTAAGTTAGGGTATGTAGAGTCCTGGCTGGGACTTTGCTCCCCAGGGGGGCATCCCCTGCTCACCCGGCTTCAAGCCATGTGTGTCATGCAGCAGGCCGATGCCTATCAGTGACTCCCACGACAGCTATCTGAAGTGTTTGGGGGAAGCCCATAGAAAGGACAAGTGTTGAATTTGTAAGAACTTTTCCCCGTCCACAAAAGAAGCAGGATATCCGCTTGAGGGCCCTCTTCCTGGAGGCTGTGCTCTGCCCCATGTCAGAGCCCTCCGCCGTAGAACCTACATCGAGTACTTCGGCTTCTGTGCGTGGTGCTTCGCCCGGCACTGTTCCCCCTTGCTGGTGCCGAAAAAGCGCCAGAAGAAGAGGAGCCCCTTGGCACCGAAGGACAAAGGGGCTGTGGGCAAATGACCTTTAGGCCATACGCCCACCGTGAGGCTTGACCGGGGTAGCTCTGAGATCGGACCCCATAGCCTGGCCAGGGATCCACCCATGACCCTGGGAAGTGGCAAAGATCCCCAGCCTCTCCCATGGTTGTCAGGACCTGAAGCGGTACCAGTGGCCAAAGAGGAAAGCCGACCGGCTCTGCAGGCGCCACACCAGGTGACTGTCCCAGCTACGACCCCAGCACCGAAGGGGAAGCCTATGGGAGTGCAGCCTCATAGGAGGGTGGAGCACCCCCAATCACCGGACCGGAGGTGCACATCCCCGTTTCTGTGACCTCGGACCCCAGCACCATATCCTAGCTCTCCAGCTAGACAACCCAGGTCCCTGACGTGCTCCCTGCCTACTAGGCGCGGGACACCGGAGCTGCGACGCTGTTTCCCATACTGCAGGTACCAGAAAACTTCTGGCCATAGGTCACCTAGGCCCCAGTCACTCTCCCCCAGGTGGTCTCCTAGATGTCAGTCACTGTCCTGGATTGGCTGCTCGGAATCACGGTGCCAGTCCCGGTCTCCCCGGTACTGCTCCTTTGCAGACATTGCTACTCGTCTTCGCCTCCCTGGTCACCGTCCAAGGTCAGCAGGCAAACTCTGGTTGCCAGAGGGACAGTGGTCCGGGTCAGAACAAGAATTTAGCACATCACCCCAACAAGGGAATTCTCCTCGTACGTGGGAGATTGTTGCAGCACCAACCACAGTGTCGTCGCAGCAGGGACAGTGGCCTACCTAGTGGCAGTACTGGAACCCATGATGGGGTGCCGGTGATGCCGGTCACATATTCTCAGTCCTCCCTGGCTTCCTTGGATAAGACAGTCCTGGCACCACTGGCACTGCAGCCAGAGCAAGATACTGAGCCAGACGCGACCCCAGCGCACCAAAAGAGCCTTCCCCGGACAAGAAGAGGGAATGCTCTCCTCCGCAAGTGGAACAGGCCTTGTCATTGAGCCCTGACGAGGCCAGTCCCCCGGACGACTTTAAGGAGCACCAAGCCCTCCTTCAGCGGATGTCTGAGAACTTAAACCTCCATGTTGAAGAGGCTGACAACGTCATTTTGGCCCCCGGCTCTGGTCACATTGCCGGTACACCCGGCGGTCCTTAAAATTGCCAAGTCACTGTGGCAAACCCCTTCCTCTATTCTTCCGACATCTAAGAAAGCAGAACAGAAATACTATGTCCCTGCGAAAGGATTTGAATATCTCTATACGCATCCCCCTGCGGCACCACTGGTTGTGTCCACAGTGAATGAAAGGGACAGAGGGTCAAGTTAGCAGCACACCAAAGAACCAATTGGCCAAAAGACTTGATTTGTTTGGCAGAAAAGTTTATTTGACGGCTAGCCTACAATTCAGGGTCTCTAATCACCAGATCTGCTGGGACGTTATAATTTCAATCTGTGGGACTCCTTGAATAAATTCAAAGAGACAGTCTCACAAGATCGAACCCAGGTATTTCCCACGCTGGTGGATGAAGGCACGTTGGTCGCCAGAGGGTCCTCCAAATAGCCTGAGTCGCCACTGACTTGGCCAGCGTGGTTGTATCTGTGGTGGCCATGAGACACAGCTCTTGGCTGCAGTCCTCTGGGTTGTCCCAAGAGATGCAGGCCACGATCCACGACCTCCCTTTTGATGGCACCGGGCTCTTCTCTGAGCTTATGGACTTTCGGCTACACTGTCTTAAAGACTCCCGAGCCGCCCTCTGCTCCCTGGGCCTTCATCCCCTGCAACAGTCCAGGAAGCCTTTCTGTCCTTCACCGCCGCCTCCCCCTTCAGCAGTCTAGGTCCTGGGGAACTCCCAGAGTGGGCTCCTACAGGAGGAAGGATAAAAACATGGGGTATAAGCAGTGATACCTATCCTCTTCCCACCTGGCTGCACAACCTGACCCTCCCCAAATCCAGGGAGGCCAAAAGCAGTTTTTTTGAGGGTGTGCCTGAGGATGGGGCCCCCGCCAGTCTGACGGAACCATCCATCCTTCCCCTTCCTCAACCACCTCAGCCCTTTCCGGTCGGCATGGTCCTGTATCACTTTGGACCGTTGGGTGCTTGATACAGTTTCGTCGGGCTATACCCTACAGTTTACCACCAACCACCCCTTCCACCCCCCTTCCCTGTCCCTCTTCAGGGACCCTTCTCATGAGCAGCTCCTTGTTCAGGAGGTCAACAACCTCCTGCGCCTGGGGGCAGTGGAGGAGGTCCCCTGGGGCATGGAAAGAAGAGGATTCTACTCCCATTACTTCCTATTTCCAAAAGCAAAAGGGGGCGTCGGAACTATTCTGGACCTGGGTCACCTCAACAAGTCTCTCAAAAAGTTGAAGTTTCGCATGGTCTCCCTGGTCTTCATCATCCCCTCCCTGGACCCGGGAGGCTGGTTTGACGCCCTCGATTTAAAGGATGCTTACTTCCATATCTCCGTCTTCCCTTGTGGTTAGGGGGGAAGCGGTAGATGTGGTATATCTTGACTTGAGTAAAGCTTTTGATACTGTTTTGCTTGACCTTCTCATAAACAAACTAGGGAAATGCAACCTAGAGGGAACCACTATAAGGTGGATGCAAAACTGATTGGAAAACCGTTCCCAGAGAATAGTTTTCAGTGGTTCAGAATCATGCTGGAAGGGCATAATGAGTGGGGTCCTGCATGGATCGGTTCTGGTTCTGTTCAATATCTTAATCAGTGATTTAGATAATGTCATAGAGAGTACACTTTTAAAGTTTGTGGACGATACCAAGCTGGGAGTGGGTTGCAAGGATTAAAATTCAAAATGATCTGGACAAACTGGAGAAATGGTCTGAAATAAATGGATTGAAATTCAATAAGGACATATGCAAAGTACTCCATTTAGGAAGGAGCAATCAGTTGCACACATACAAAATGGGAAATGATTGCCTAGGAAGGAGTACTGCGGAAAGGGATATGGGGGTCATAGTGGATCACAAGCTGAATGAGTCAACAGTGTAACTCTATTGTGTAAAAAAAAAAAAAAAAAAAAAAAAAAAAGCGGTCATCATTCTAGCATGTATTAGCAGTAGTGTTGTAAACAAGACACGAGAAGTAATTCTTCCGCTCTACTCCATGCTGATTAGGCCTCAACTGGAGTATTGTGTCCAGTTCTGGGTACCACATTCAGGAAAGATGTGGACAGATTGGAGAAAGTCTAGAGAAGAGCAACAAAAATGATTTAAAAGTCTTAAAAAATCTTTCAAAAATTGGGTTTGTTTAGTCTGGAAACGAGAAGACTGAGAGGGGACATAACCATTTTTAAGTACATAAAAGTTCATTACAAGGTGGAGGGAGAAGAATTGTTCTCCTTAACCTCTGAGGATAGGACAAGAAGCAATGGGCTTAAATTGCAGCAATGGAGGTTTAGGTTGGACATTAGGAAAAATTTCCTAACTGTCAGGGTGGTTAAGCACTGGAATAAATTGCCTGGGGAGGTTGTGGAATCTCCATCATTAGAGATTTTTAAGAGCAGGTTAGACAAACACCTGTCAGGAATGGTCTGGATAATACTTAGTCTTGCCATGAGTGCAGGGGACTGGACTAGATGACCTCTTGAGGTCCCTTCCAGTCCTATTATTCTTTGATGGCCAGATTCCTCAAGGGTCTTGAGCGCCTCTACCCGCATGTCAAGGACCCTTTCCTCTGTGGGACTTGAACCTGGTGCTGTCGTGGCTCATGGGTCTTCCTTTTGATCCTCTGGCTTCCTGTTCTCTCCTTCTCCTGTCCTCAAAAGTTGTGTTCCTGGTTACAGTGACTTCAGCCCGCCGAGTCTCAGAAATTCGGGTATTCACCTTGGAACTGCCTTATATGGCCTTCTACAAGGACATGGTCCAGCTGATACTGCACCCGGCTTTCCTGCCAAAGGTGGTCTCTCAGTTTCATTCAAGCCAGGACATTTACTTACTTGTCTTTTTTCCAAAGCACATAAGTCAGAGGAGGAGCGTGGACTGCATGCCTTGGACGTTAGGAGGGCACTAGCCTTCTACATTAGTACAGGACCAAGCCCCTCGGTAAGTCTACACAATTGTTCATCTCGGTGGCTGACAGGATGAAAGGGCACCCTGTATCCGCCCAAAGAATTTCTTCTTGGATCACCGCCTGCATTCGCTTCTGCCATGATCAAGCAAAGGTGCTGCCCCTGGTGATTGTCACTCCCCACTTGACCAGGGCGAAGGCCCCTTCGGCAGCTTTTCTAGCCCAGGTGCCTATCCAGGACATCTGCAGGGTAGCCACCTGGTCGTCTGTCCATATGTTTATGTCCCACTATGCGCCTACCCAGCAGGCCCGGGTCAATGCTGGCTTTGGCAGGGCAGTACTGCAAGCCACGAAACTGAACTCTGAGTCCACCTCTGCAGATACCACTTGTGAGTCACTTAGAATGGAATCGACATGAGTAGGCACTCGAATAAGAAAAAACGGTTACCTTTTGCAGCTGTTATTCTTCTAGATGTGTTGCTCATGTCCATTCCATTACCTACCCTTCTACCCCTCTGTCGGAGTTGCTGGCAAGAAGGAACTGAGAGGGCATAGGATCTGCATAGTCTAATATACCGAAGCATGAGTGCGGCACTCAAGGGAGCGCCACCCCCATCCCTACGTTTACCGCTAAGGCAAAAGTCTCCAACAACTGTGCATGTGGGCATGCATACACCTAGAATGGAATGGACAAGAGCAACACATCTTGAAGAACAACAGTTACAAAAGGTAACCTTTTTCTATAATTTTGATACTTTAGAAAATCTTTAACAAATCTTTCACTTACGTTTGCTGGCTGTGATAGTGTACAGTTGAATCAGTTTTATTGAGAAATTTGCGAGCTGCCAAATTAAATCTTGGGCTGTGTAATAGTTTGAGGGATCAGGAATCAATAAATGAGGACTAATGGTCTGTTACATGGCAAAGCAGATAAAAATCAATGATTTTAAAAATAATCCTGTTGAAATTTGAAATTATGACAACCTGTGTTAAGGCCTAAAATTTACTATAATCTATTGAAATAATTTAAATTAAATAAATAAGCAGTACGTTTGCTGCCAAAGTTTTAAAGCAAGTCAAACTATTAGAATGCATCCGATGAAGTGAGCTGTAGCTCACGAAAGCTTATGCTCAAATAAATTGGTTAGTCTCTAAGGTGTCACAAGTCCTCCTTTTCTTTTTGCGAATACAGACTAACACGGCTGCTACTCTGAAACCTGTATTAGATTGTTGGAAGTCAGTGGCTAAGCACCTAGAACCAGAGTTTGCTGAAGTACTTTTGACATCAGTAGCCTTTTTTGCAGGAAGACAGAGGATATTTTCTTCTTTTCAGTTTATTCAGCTGGTTCAGTTCAATGACTAGTTCATTCAAAGTTAAGAAACAGATATGGAGTTGAAAACAAGCATTGCTGTATTTTTCTCTTCCAATCTGCAAATAAAAACTGATATGAGAGGATGAGATCGATTAGTTCTAAAATGTTGAAGGACATGGTGATTAGAAAAACGCTGTTTAAATCGCTAGCGATAAATAATACTACTTTTATTGAATAAATCAATTAGTTTTAAATGCAAAACTTGTTTTAATAAACTGTGTCTTACATGTCCAGCTCATTTGATTAACATTAAAAAAAAATCAAAACATTTAAATATTGGTATTGTGCATTTTAATAGAATTCCAATTTCTAGTCAAATAGAGCTTGACACAAATCAGGAGTAAAAATTAACCATCCTCTAGTGAATAAGAAATTTTTCATGTACCATATTCTATCATCATAAAATAGTAAAAATTATGAATGTATGTTAAGCTATATAATTGCTTAAATCAATGTATGTAGGTATAGTGTATCCTGGTTTAGCAAAAAGTTCCAAATTCAGTTACAAATTTGACACGTTTTAATGGTTGCTAACCATGGAGAATCAGCATTTTGGAAAATAACTAAAAAGTACAAATGCAAAACAAGATTAAAATGAATTATTTAAATCATGGTTTCCAGTTTGCTTGATTCTAAATCATGATTTTAAATCATGATTTTAAATTGCTCTGATTTTAAATCAGTCCACCATGTCACTTGATGACAGAGGGGTTGCAGATACTGGTCTGGGTGTTACTGTGGACTGAACTGACAGTTATTATGATAGTGTTTTGTAATGTATTTAATTTTTAACACTGTTAAATTATGTGTTATATAGCTTTTAATTGAATTTATTGATTAAAATAATGCAATTTATGACTTAATATTTTTACTGTAAATTTGAGTTTGTGCTTTTTTTCCCATGACTTTTCAAATAATCTTACTGTTACAAACTACCAGCCCTAAATATAGTGTATAATGAAAGCTGAAATAGGTAGGGCCTACTAGATTTAGTTAAGGGCTTTTTTGCTGTGGGCTGATTGCTCAGATGCCTAAGAACAAGTGTTTTGTTTAACTTTTCATAGTTGAAGTTATACCTGAGCTAGCATAACCTTGTTATCGTGAACATATTGTGTACTCAGTTGTTTTCAGAGAAGGTGTGGTGAAACTTTATTGGAGAAAGGAGAAGCTGGAACTGGGCAAATAGAATACTCATTGCAGCAATTACAATTAATGTAATTTTGATTATTAAAAAAACTATTAGGCTCAGAAAAACTCCCATTTTTGCGTTAGAGGTAAGAAAATGAAACTCACATGGTTGCACTTTCATTAAAACCTATTTCTCTAAGTAAAAATTACATATCACATGTAAGCATAAAAATATAGCCTGAAATAGTATCTAGGTGGAGATATATACAACAAAAAGGAAAGGAATATAGGATTTTATTAGGTAAGATGACAGTGTTCTGTGTGCATAAATACCAAAACACAGTGGGGTGAGTCTGAGTGAGTGGTTGCCATAAAGAGACACAGTCAAGTCTTATTTGGTCCATATTGTTGGGGTTTGTTTGTTTGTTTGTTTGTTTGTTTGTTGGTTTGTTTTTTTAAAGCTTTTACATAACCTAAGACATACTGAAACGAATCTATGATTTTTTTATTTTTTTTTAGTTCCAGTGGAAAACAGTTTAAAAATAAAACAAGAAATGCTCCTTTGCAGTGTTTGCAATCTAAAGGTTGTAGCATTGTTCTAAAACCCTAAAGTGAAGTTGACTATAAACAGAAGTGAACTTGCTACTTTGCTTTTACAGTCCAAGTTGAAAGTGCAAAAAATAAAATTTAAAAATAATCAATTATAATAACTTAGTGTTTTTTAACTACACTTTCTTGCTTTTATCATTTTTTAAAATTTCAATTCCAATTCTTCTGTATTTTGAACAAACAGGAAATAATATACCATAAGATAAAATGAGGAAAGATCACAGCATGAAAATATATTTGCCAGATGAGATTCAAATTAGCAATTAGATGAGGGCAACCCAACCCATAGGTTGGGCATTCCACTCCCTACTCTGTTTGGTATGCTCCAGCCAAACTGGGAAGTGGAGCCAGTCAATGAAGTACTTATCATTAACTTCTTCTGTCTGATACACATGTATCTAACAGATCCTGGAGCACCCAGACACTGAAGAACAAGCCCCACAAAAGTGAGAGGGGTGATGTGTATTCATTTCTTTCCCATGATTGCGTGTGGGGAGAGAAGGGGACATGCCATTGGAGGAGGGGAAAAGTGGTGTTAATTCCTCTTCACAGACCTACTTCCCCTCAGTTTCTGTTAGGTCTATATGATTATCCAAGTTTACTGCACACTTAGAAGCCAAAGCTGATATCAAAAATGTAGCTCCAAACAGTGCTTAGAGTAGTATCTGTCCAGCATACACTTCTAGTGGTTATGGTGACACAAGCAAACCGTCCTGGGATCCCTCCAGTGTTCGTCTTCTTTATTTTTGACCTTGGCTAGTGGTGGGTGATAAATTTTTCATATACTCCTGCATCAATTTTTGTTTTTAATTTGTCTCTTCATATTGTTTTGTTAAGGCTAGCATGCATTAAGATATTTCCATTTTTTCCACCAACAAGATCCACAGATACGTTAGTCAACGGGCTTTCAGCCTGTGTATAGCTACATAGTCAGACCCAGACCTGTCAGCCCCTGATAGGTAGAGTGTTTCTGCAGTAGAGAGGAACAGGACTTTTAAATCCCCCTGTACGGCGTAGTACCAAGAACATAGATACAGCAGCAAGTTTGGTTTTTGTTGTTGTTGTTTGTTTTAATATAAATGTTTTTGCTGTGCTGCAAGAAATCTTGTAAAGCTTGAAGCTATGGAAACACAATGAAAAACTGGTGGGCTCTTCAGTATCTGATTATGCCCTCTATCTCCCATGCTTACACTCACCCTGATTGCAGCATGGAGAATGCCTAGAATAAGGGGGAAACATGGATATGTGCCATCTGCTCCACACAGGAAAAGAAAAATACCCCTAAAAAGGCTGTAGTGCTCAGAAAAGCTAAATCCAGTTGTTGGCACAGGAATCTTTCATCTATATCTGTTTAAATCTTCTGATGCATATTCTTTCGGTCTAAGGGCCAAGAGAAGGAAGCATAAATCCAGAAGGTGCAGGTACAGGAGCTCCTTATAGCCCCCTTGGGAGGAGGGACAACTTTTAGAGTCACAACAGGAACCACAGGAGGAGAAAAGCAGGAAAAACTCTTCCAGTTAGAATTCTTTAAGTACATGCTTAACAGGGCAGTTTACATCCAACTTTTGAGTAAACGTCTAAGACAAACGAGGAGGAGCCAGTTCAGAAGAGCAGTAATACTACCGAGAGGTATTATCATTCAGGATTCAGAATTGAACCATATGTTGTTCTCAACCCAGCCTCCATAGATGTGGTCAGAAAGAAATGGGAGTTCCTAGGAAAACCTGAGACTAAGCAAGATGACTAAGAAATGTGTGCAAGTTTAAATAAGATTTCATTTCCCTTCCTAATGTTGATGTGGCACTGGCATCCCTAGTTAAGGGTAATACAGTACCTACATATGGAGAGTTAAGTCTTAAAAACCCCACAGACAGGAGGATGGATACAGCACTCAGAAGAAGCTCTGAGTTCTCGCATAACTGAGAACTTTAATTGCATCCAGATGCTTTGCCTGAACAGTATTGGCACGGATAGATCTGTCTGAATCTATCATCTCAAATAAAGGAAGTGCCACGGTTTGTCTCTCTCTCCTGGAAAGATCTCCCTGGCATCAGGCTGTATTTATGAAAACTCTCTGCATGCCCACTAGTATTCAGCAAGACTAATGGGCTACAATGTGGTTACCCATTGACATGTGTGATTCCGCAGTTGGAAGACATGTCCAGGCTAAGGTGACTTAAGCATTATCAGAATATTAAAAGGAAAATGAGTTGTAGAAGTGAGGGGTAAAGTGGTGACAGATTCCTCAGTCAAAGAAAAGTCGACCCTGTCTCCTGCAAAGCTCCACAGGAGGGAATATAAATCCTATTCCAAACCCAAGCAATCCTTTTCAGGCTTCCAGACCAGCAGGTTTGGCAGACAAAATAATTTCTGTTATTCCTGGAGAAAGTGGTTAGATCCAGAGATGGCATGTCCAGGTTTGACCCATCCACCTTCTAGTGGTGCTTCAGGTCCTCCTGAACAACTCATGTCTCACTAAAAAGAAAAGGAGTACTTGTGGCACCTTAGAGACTAACCAGTTTATTTGAGCATGAGCTTTCGTGAGCTACAGCTCACTTCATCGGGTGCATACTGTGGAAAATACAGAAGATGTTTTTATACACACAAACCGTGAAAAAATGGGTGTTTATCACTACAAAAGGTTTTCTCTCCCCCCACCCTACTCTCCTGCTGGTAATAGCTTATCTAAAGTGATCATTCTCCTTACAATGTGTATGATAATCAAGTTGGGCCATTTCCAGCACAAATCCAGGGTTTAACAAGAACGTCTTGGGGGGGGGGGGTAGGAAAAAACAAGGGAAAATAGGTTACCTTGCATAATGACTTAGCCACTCCCAGTCTCTGTTCAAGCCTAAATTAATTGTATCCAATTTGCAAATGAATTCCAATTCAACAGTCTCTCGCTGGAGTCTGGTTTTGAAGTTTTTTTTTTGTAATATCGCGACTTTCATGTCTGTAATCGCGTGACCAGAGAGATTGAAGTGTTCTCCGACTGGTTTATGAATGTTCTAATTCTTGACATCTGCTTTGTGTCCATTTATTCTTTTACGTAGAGACTGTCCAATTTGATCAATGTACATGGCAGAGGGGCATTGCTGGCACATGATGGCATATATCACATTGGTGGATGTGCAGGTGAACGAGCCTCTGATAGCGTGGCTGATGTTATTAGGCCCTGTGATGGTGTCCCCTGAATAGATATGTGGGCACAGTTGGCAACGACAACAATTACCAGCAGGAGAGTGGGGTGGGGGAAGAGAATACCTTTTGTAGTGGTAAACACTCATTTTTTCATGCTTTGTGTGTATAAAAAGATCTTGTGTACTTTCCACAGTATGCATCCTATGAAGTGAGCTGTAGCTCACTAAAGCTTATGCTCAAATAAATTGGTTAGTGTCTAAGGTGCCACAAGTACTCCTTTTCTTTTTGCGAATACAGACTAACATGGCTGTTACTCTGAAACCTGTCATGTCTCACTGCCACATCAAAATGGGATAGACCATTGCAATGGTGATCATCTTCTTTAGTTTGTAGATTGTTGGCCTTGAATTGCTTCCAGCAAGTGGTTTCTGAAAATTGTCCAGAGAGGATCTACAAATTCATGTTTTGTTCCTTCAAAATGGTTCACAAACTTAGTCTGCAGTAGGAATTCAGAGTTTATCGTTCAGTGCATATAAGCTCATTAACAAATTTCAGACAACAAGAGAGATATCCATGCCTATGGAAGCTGTCTCAGCTGGCAGGCTTTCAGGTGTAGGTGGCCAAGCTCTCTCCTGTCAATGACAGACAGCCTTTGTAGCTGCATGCAGGCTAAGAGCCCACTGATTAATTGGTCTGTGGACTTTGTAAATCAAAAAGAGGAAATTTTCCGTAAGATACATTTTCCTATTACAAGCAGCAGATTCTGTATGACTTATGATGTTACTGTAACATGATAATGTCTAAGGGAGTTGTTTAAGAATTTAATGTGTGCATATAATGGCTGTCTTTCAGACATTTAAGTTGCAATTTGCAAATGCCCACAAAGCCCACCTAGTCATTTTATAATATTTGGACCTAAATTGCTGGTAACAATGCATTTTCATTTACTCTGTTGAGATACCAAGTGGTACTTCAATACACTATAGAATAAATTATTACAAAATTTTTGCCTTTCAAAATAAGTCTGTGGTCTTTTTTTTTTTTAAACTAGTCAACAGTCACAACCCACCCCAAACTTTTTGTTTCACATCTTCTTTAAAAACAAAATAAATATCTATTATAGTAACTTAAAGAAAAAAAGCATTTGATGTTGTTCAAATGCCAGTTTTAGCCTTATGTTAATTAAAGTGACTAAAATATGAACCTTGTGAAAAACAATAGCTGAGTGTATAGTATTAAACAGCTGTTTGATGACAGAATAAAAGTTTCACTTTTTTTTAAACTTTTCTGTCCTTTGATCCTTCAGAAATGAGTGACATTTACCTGGTCACAGGCCAGGTTTATGTCTGAAACCATTTGAGGCAAACTTCACGTCATGTCTTGCTTTTATCTGCATTAGTGTGAAGACTTTTCCTACAGTGTTAGTCTTCTTGGAATGGGATTGTTAGGCAACCAATTATTGACAAACAGAAAAAATTTGCCATGGTGATTGTTACATTTCAACCCTATCCAGTCCTACTGATCCTCTAGCTTTAGACCAAGTCAACCTTGCTTGAATAGTCAAAGAACTTAAATTAGATCTTATGCAGTTTACTAAAGATTCTAACCATTTTACAGAATCTGAATCACACTTGTAACTCTTTATTTCTGTAGCATAGTTTATTAAAATCTGTGTGTTATATATAGTGCTCTGTAAACCATGGGTTTACATTAGAAAGCAAGAGAAAAGAATATTCAAACCAAGGTATGGAGTTTTATGAAAACTCCTTGTTACTGGAAGTCAGTTGCATTCCTGCTGCTTTATTTTAAATTGGTCCTTTTTAATATGAAAATTAATTTCTGCATGCATCTTTTGGTTTTTAAACATGCTCTGTATGTAGGGTAACCAAGTCATTTTTAGTAGCATGCCAAATAATTATTTAAAAAAAATCTTGATTACTGGAATATCAGTTCCTCCCCTCGCAGTTCTTTCAAAACTTTCCTTTTTGGTCTAAAATTCTATTTTGGAAATAAAACAGGATTATTGCTGTGAATGTTTTATTAGAAATGGGGCTGTTTTAAAAGCTGTTCTGTGCTTGTACCAAAACATGAAGCTTTTCCATGTAGTCTCATGCCAGTGCTGACCCATATGGATTAAAATAGCCTGTTTTTAATCTATGACCAAATTTGGAATTAGAATATCTGCCCACTGGGAGTTTGTAAATTTTTGTAGTTTAAAGAATGATAGGTTTATATAAATAATTGCAATGATTCTCACTGCATGTTTTAAATTAAAATCCACTTTTTCAACTACAGAAAAGTAATAAAAGTACCGGCAGTTTGTTTTCTAAGGAGGTTGTTTAAGTGTGTGTTATACCTGTGGTATGGTAGTTTCTCAATCATTTACATACATGCCCTTTTAATGATGATCTTTTTATATTGTTCTGTATACAAGCAAGTCACCCTAGATGCAGAATTTCTGCATTCCAGTAGCTGTTTCCGATATTTGTTTTGAATGAGAGCTTTCACCATTTAAACTGTTTCTTTCTTAGTTTGATCGTGCAATAAAGTTGAACTGTGACATTTTTCTGTTATCATGGTAATGAAAGTGAGGTCATGGGTTCAGAATACAGATTTCCATAAGAAGATGAGCAAGACCTTGTCTTAAACGTATCTTTAATAATCAGATGTTGTAAGAACAGTTATCAGTAAATGAAATGTAAATTGATTTTTGTGTTAAATCCAATACACTTGAAATATTTTCTTAATATGAAAGTTCCTTTCTAATAATGTTTTTAATGTTACTCCTGGGTGAATTCTGCACACAATCTTTTTAAATTCTGTAAAATTCTGCATGTTTTGTCAAAATAACATAATATAAGCACGCCAGTTTCAATTATTTTGGTAATTTATTTCAAAATACCTGTCAGTAACAATGCAGACAACAGAAAAGATTGAGGAAATATATTTTGAAAAACAGATTCCTTACTAGGCATATTAATGTAGAACTTTGTGTAATAATTCATTTGAACTACAATACAGAAAGCGTGTAATTGTAGCATAACCTTTCTTGCGGCTTCCCTTCGCCTCCCCATCAGAATAAATTATTCTGCAGGGGTGGGGAAGGGAACAATCTGCAGGGGACATTAATTCTGTGCTTGTAGTATTCCCCAAGGTGTGTAATGTGTAGCTCTGTAATAACCAGTATAGAAAGACAGTGAAGGCTTTATTAATGAATTACTGTACTGTTTTAATGATTTATATTTTTCTCTTTATACAGATAAAGACACAACTAATAAAATCAGAGATTTGCGCATGAAGGCTGAAGATTATGAAGTAGTGAAGGTGATTGGCAGAGGTGCATTTGGGGAAGTTCAGCTGGTAGGTTATATTTCAGTGTGTAAATAGAGTTGGATTTTGTTTTACGCTACTCAGCGCTACTTACCTTTTTATTTTAATAAGATTTTGTAAAAATTAAGCTAATCTTGTAATATTGGGACCGTAAACCTAGTGAGAATTTTATTCTTGGAAAGAAAGTTTTCTAGGATCTTAACTTTTAATACTCACATGCACAGACATCTGAGTTGAATGTGCATTTTCACTATACTCATCCTGGCCACTGCAACTCTAGGAATTTGTGAGGCCGCTCTTCAGCTGGCTCTGACAATTTACATCACCCAAGGAGCTGCCTCCAAAACCTGAACACAGATTTTACACATATAGCATTTTTTGTGTGTGGTGAGTTAACAACCAGGCTTGCTCATATTGAATCACTGAGTTGGGTAACTGATGGAAGAGATGTAAAATAAGGCAAATGTGCTCTTCAAAATATTTATGTTCTTTTTACATTATTTAGCAAAAATATTTACACTTTTATTAAAAACAAATAAATGTAAATTACAGAGCAATTATTGTGTACATGGACTTTTATTTTTAATATTCTTAGCAAGTGTTCTATTCTGGTAGTTGTATTGTAGTTAAAAATGCAATTTTATACCATGTAGATCAATATAATTATTTTTACAAAAGAACCGTGAAGAATTGGATAAAATTGGTGAACTAAGGTAAAATGCTCAAAGCAGAAAAAATATTGAATTACATATCTTAATAGATCATCAATATGAAAAGTTAATCTATTTTTCTGTATCTTAATTTTATCTTCAAAGGTAAGGCATAAATCTTCAAGGAAGGTGTACGCTATGAAACTGCTGAGCAAGTTTGAGATGATAAAAAGATCAGATTCTGCATTCTTTTGGGAAGAAAGGGACATTATGGCTTTTGCTAATAGCCCCTGGGTTGTTCAGGTATAGTGATACCACTGTTAATATTTTTGATTATGGCAGCGTGATTTTGTTCTATCACTGGATGAATCACATTGTAACTGAAGAATTATATAAATGTTCATTTGTAGCTTTGTTTCCTAAGCAACTTACAAAACTTCCTTTTTCAGCTAAGTTGAAATGTTTTGTTAGGAAAAGCCATTGAAAATTTAAAAGCTGCAAAAAACAAAATTGTAGTTGCTGTAATTCTTTTTAAAATTATATTAAGTAGTTATGTTCTGAATTAATATATGGTAAAATAATTTTGTTAAAATTGTTGTGCCTGCTTGACAAGAATTCTTTGTCACCCCAGTGTATGTGACAATTATTCATGTAAAAAGCATATTTTAAAAAAACAAGTAGTTGCACAAATATATATCTGTTTTCTTGTGTCTTTGGTAAATGAGGTTAAATGCAAAATTTGAAATGAGATAAGAGAAGCCATAATTGAGCAATGTGGTATTGTAGATTTGTGATGATAAATGCAGTTTAGCCTATATAATTTACAGTATGAACTTTTTTTTTCCAAGCCTCAGTTTCTTCTTTGAAATATAAGGACTGGGTCTTGCAAAGACTTGCACATATGCTAACTTACTCAGTGGTACTACTCTTAATTTTAAGAATGGTGCCTACATCTTTGTTGGTTGATGGTTTAAATGACCTAACTTTCAAGCTCATGGAAGCCTTATTTACACTGATTTGGGAAAAAATCATGTTAGTATTTTTCTAGAGGATGATTATCTGGAAAGATGTTTGCATTGTTTGCAAACAATGTGTAAATTCAAGAGCCATTAATTTACTGGTATTGTTTATTTTGAGCAGGCCTATGCCAACCGTTAAACATGGATTTGTACTTTTTAAAAAAAAAAATTGGAACTCACTTTTCAAACTGTATGATTTGATAGAAGAATGATAAATTTGCAATAGTAAATCAAATATAGTAACTAGGGCTATAAGAACGCTGCAAAAAATTCAGAAAAATTTTAATAGTTTTCATTCATAGCTTGTGCATTTTCGGTAGGCAGATCCACTCTCCTGGATTGCTTGATGCATTTGTTAGAAGATGACCAGTTTGCAGTTCTGTACAATACTTTATTTTCGTAAGATCTTAAATAAAACAGCTATCTAAAGAAAATATGCAGGCACTTCAGAAAAAATGCAGGCAGATATCTTTGATAAAATATTTCCTTTTTAATGTATTTGTAAAGTAATCAGCTGTCTCATTTAATTGATGGAAGCTTGTTGCTCAGTTATATAGGTGTATATAGTCTGACGGTGATCTCAGTGTTCATTGAGCCAGAGACTCTATCACAATCAGTCTCCTTTAAACTACGCTTCGGCAGTGTAAAGAGGCAGAAGACAGCAGTAATAGTGCCCCCTCTTCATAAGGGGAATTCTGGTTGACAAAAGCTGTTGGAATGGCTCTAGTAATTCTACTAATCTTTAAGTGTTAAAACATTTGCAGTGAAATTCATTTGATCAATGCAATATGCAAAATTTTCAAGCTTTTATATTAATATGTACTGAATATTCAGTTACTTACTTTTGTTTGTTTTTATAGTTATTTTATGCATTCCAAGATGACCGTTACCTTTACATGGTGATGGAATATATGCCTGGTGGGGACCTTGTGAATTTAATGAGCAACTATGATGTTCCTGAGAAATGGGCAAGATTTTATACTGCAGAAGTTGTTCTTGCGTTGGATGCAATTCACTCAATGGGCTTTATTCACAGGTGCATATATAATTACTATAGTTTAAACTAGATCTATATTAATCTTTACTTTGTCAGAATGTCTTTTATAAGAATTACTTAATCTGTTTTTAAATTGTTGCTGGTATTATTACTTCATGGTTATTCCACTAGACACCTTAAACATTTCTTAGTGTGAGAAAATGCGAATCTGAGGTGATAATCTTCAAGATAAGATATTTTCAGCAAATTGACAGTACTTGAGTATTCTGTTCTCTGCCTGAGTTCGGATTTCTAGGATTTGCCCACTTTACAGGTGATAAAAACAAAACCAAGATGGATCTAATAAACTATCCCAAGCATTTAGTTTGGTTTCTTTCCTGAGTAGAGAAAGCACATGGTTTAATAACTGGATAATAATAATAATAATAGTATTTGGTAGTGTCCACTACTAGGTACTATTATTTATTAGATGTGTTGTTTTTGTGCCTAGAGATCAGAGCCCCATGGAGCTAAGCACGGTACAAACACCTAGTAAGAGAGAGTCCCTGCGACAATTTTTTTACAGTTTAAAGGAACATTTTCTGCTGTATAATAAAAACAGCATAAGTTAATCAAATTATTTTGCATTAAATATGTATAGTGCATTTCATTGTGAAGGATCCCAAAATACTTTGTATACTGTATACATTTAAGAATCACTTAACCACATCTAAAATATAATCACATTGGGGGTAGATTATAATAGCTATTCCGTGGTTAGCATTTGTGTAAAGTTTTTGAATTTTTATTTTATTAATTGGGAACTGAAGAATAATTGCTTCAATTGAAAATATAGGGGTAATTTTAGGTTGGGGTAATGTAAATATCCAAATTGCAGTTTGGCCAGGAGGTTAGGATTAATACTTATGCTTGTCCATATATATTCTGCTAGTGGTGTGCATGTTCGCCCTGCACTTCAGTTTAAAATCTTTGGGCCAGCAGTGCCTGTTGGAGGCCACACCTGTGTCATGAGTGTCTCATGCCTCCAACTGAAGATGTAAAGCTGGGGTATCCTCTGCTCTCCCTTGGTTCCTTCTCACCACCTGTGGCTGCAAGTCGGAATGTGCTGCGTCCAAGCTTCTTTACGCACAGAATGGCATATTCTTTGTTATGTAAATAATTGTACTGAGATTTATCCAGTGGAGAAGAACTTTTTCATTAGGAAGGGATATGAGGAACTTGAGTTTGAAGAGTAATACCCAGGTTCTTGAATTGAACCTACATCTACAGAGTTACAGTTCACTGCCTTAATGAGAAGACAATACTTTTTGATACTTGAAATTTGGGGGTAATTTGACTGAGAGTTTGAGAAATTGGAGTGGGGCAAAAGGAACACTTGCATTTTTTTGAAGTGTCTTCTTGCCATCTTAAGAGTCTTAGTCTCTTCTTGTCATGTCACATCAGAAAAATAGTTGTCTTGTTTTGGTAAGTGTAACTAATTTGTCAAGTTAAGTATAATGTAATATTTTTCAGAGATGTGAAGCCTGATAATATGCTGCTGGATAAAGCTGGTCATTTAAAACTAGCGGATTTTGGTACTTGTATGAAGATGAATAAGGTTGGTATATTTAAACCTTGAATCTAGCACTGCTATTTGAGGAGAGCATCCAGTGTATATTGTTCTTTGGGATGCCATCTGCTATTGGTTGATTGACTTTCTCTGGTGCTTAGCACTGTTGTGTTTGAGAACCTCACATCTGTTAACAAATTTAGCCTCACAGCATCCCTATGAATTAGGGAGAAATTATCATCAGTTTTACAGATGGGATATTGAAGCATTAAGAGATTAAGTGCCTTTCAGTCACATAGGAATTCTGTGGCAGAGACATAAAAAGAGCCTAAGTGTCCTGGTACTTGCCTTAGTCGTAAGAAAATCCTTCCATATCTGAGTGTATATTAGTTTCCACAGTGTGTACAGTGGAAAACTAATTGTTGAATTGTGCACCATAGTTTCAGTACCAAGAGAGCAAATAACATTTGTATCCTCTATTTTTACTGTTGGTTTAAAGGAGACTGCTAAAAGTCCTGACACCTCTTAGTCTGAGACTGCAGTCCATGTCTCTGTTATCAACAGGGAGAGTACATAAACTCCCTCCCCCCCCCCCCCCCCCAAGAACTTGGGAAAAAGAGGACTCTTTTTTCCAATGTGAGTGAGTCTGAAATTCCTTTGTTGTACTTTCTTGTTTTTTCTTTTCCCTCCTACCTCTGTTCCTCTCATTGACCTAGACTGCAGAGCGAGCTTCTTGTTTCATCTGCTTGAGGGACTTAAGCTATTTAGCAGTAAATAGGGGGAAACTAAAAGCAAGAATTTAAGAGATTTCTTATTGATCATTTTAAAAAAGTTACATATGATTGCCATCTAGCAGCCTCATCACAATTGAAAAGTAAAGGTTGTTTCTGCTGCAACCTTTTCAGTGTAAAAAATCAGGTTATTGAAGGACTTGTTGACAGCAAACCAGTGCAATGAGAAACATGAAAAGAAGCTCTTTTTAATTTGATGGAAGCATTTATGTCTGCTAATGTGCTACTCAAAGCTCTGAAGAATCAAATCCATATTGTTCCTTAGAAAAATCTGAGGTCATGGCAGTGTCTCAGTGGTTGCATACTGACTATCTCCTTCATGTCTTTGGTTATCATGTTACTGAAGTAAAAAAAGAAATGAGCTGAAGCAATTTCTGTGTCAACTGTCTGTGATGAAACAATCAGTATCCAAAGTTACTGTGCCCTTTATGTGCTTATTTGCCATAACTTCACTCAGCAAAAATGTTTGTTGAGCAACCAGGTGAAAGAAATCTCAGAATTATTCTATTGGAATATGTCCTCATGAGGCCATAAAATAATAAATGATTTCCAAAGCAAGTTTGCAAGCACTATAACATTTTTTTTGCTCTTCTCTACACAGTGTTATTGGTTTCTGTCAGACAGTACCGCATACATCAACGTATACTAGGGGAAAAACCTTGAAATGGGTGATCCTTGATAGATCACATGTAACTGATAAGCACATCTGTTAAATCTTTTCAGGAACACTTGAATGAAGAACTTTGTCTAGCTGCTTTATAATAAATAAATAAAAGGCACTAAGAGCTCCTTCAAATAAGGCCAGACTTGGGCAGTATGTGCGGGCAGTTCCTCATAATTGCCTCAAATGGCTTTAGTGGAGTGTCCTAGGCATGAATTTGGCTCTGTATGTTAAGCTTAATTATATCTTAATTATGGCACAGTTAGGTAATGATGAATTTTGATGAAGAAAATTATGATGAAGATGTTAGCCTTGTTTTTATTTTTTGAGCGGCAAAGTACCAAAAAAAAAAAAAGACATCCATCCCCAATAAATAGACTTTAGCATATACTGGTGTTGCAGAGGCAATTCAGTGTCTGGAATACACTTAATTTCACTAAAAAAAAAAAAAAATTGCATGTACAATACTGGTTTTAAATTGGATATGTTAAGCAAAAATTAGTTGTAAGCAACAGTTTTCCATTATGTAATTACATCTGCAAATCCCCTCTCTATGAATAGCGTGCCCTGTCCTATGGAGCCTAGAATCATTTCAGAACTGTATGACCAATAGAGAAGAGCAAGTGGGTGCTGACCATGAATCCAGTATTCTAAATCACAACCAAGAGACTGCCCTTAATTTGTCCGTTCTTTCTCCACTGGCACAAGCAGCCGTGGGACATTCCTTTCAGCTCTTGTCCCTTATGCAGTTTGTCTACTTAGGATTTCAAGTTTTAATATTTAATTTTTTGTGGTTCTGTGGATTTTTTTCAGAGCAGTTTAGTAGTTATTTAATAGCATTAAAATATATCTTCGGCAGATCTGGAGTTATGTGCTGCATTTAAAAGATATTTTTAGAATGATAAAATGCCCACCTCAGACCAACATTTTCAGAAATTTCCATTGTTTAGGAAAGGAGTATTCATCTAGATGATAAATATTCCCTTAAAATGTTGTGCAATTCCCATTCTAAATATTTGAGCCTTACTGTTTTGTTTTCTTTGTAGGAAGGTATGGTACGATGTGATACAGCTGTTGGAACACCGGATTATATTTCTCCTGAAGTATTAAAATCCCAGGGGGGTGATGGTTACTATGGACGAGAATGTGACTGGTGGTCAGTTGGGGTCTTTTTGTATGAAATGCTTGTTGGTGAGTAACAAGGTCATCAATGTTTTATGACTAAAATTAACTGCACTTGCTTCTTGACTTTATGTTAAAATCACATTATGATGTTTCTCATGTACTTTAATTCAGAATTATCCTGCTTTACTCGTTGCCAGTAATTGTAGTATTTACAAAATATGTTTGTGTTGTACAGAGGCATCAGCAATATTATATCAGTGGGCTTTTGTGGGTTAGTGGCGTTAATTTTGTTATTACGTTAAAGGAACTATTGGTAGAATTCCTTGCTTCTGATGTAGTTTTATTCCCCTCAGATACTGCTAAACCATCCCTTCCAGATATAATTTATCAAAAGGGTGTTTTTTTTTTGTTTTTTTTTCCCACTTATGGAAAGTACCAAAATGCATCAAGTATCAGGTATTTTCAAAGATGTTTTGCAAGGAAGCCTAGTTCGAATGATCCTATAAGATCTCAATTCACCTTGCCTCCCATTTCAGATTAAACAAGTTGAATTATTTGATGTATTAATACACTGGTATATTATTCAGAAACAGAATATAAAAATTCCAGCATATGGCACTGAATAGAAGTTGGCCCAGTGTTGCTGACTCTGTTCTTGGTTATGGTTATGAGACCATTTTTTTTAAAATGGGCAAACAAATTAATAAATTCACTTTCTCTTTCTCTTTGCAACCATATACATCACAGGCTAAGGAAAAAAATTGAGAGCTCCTTGTTAAAATATTGTCAGCACTTCAGTGGTGGACACTCTAGAAACATTTAAGACTTCTCCCCTGAAGTCTTATTGAACGTTAAGCACCCTAACAATCCTGTTTTGATTTGGATAAAATGAATCGGCACAAAATGTCTTTTTCACTAAATGGGATGCCTATATTAATAGGACTTACATTATTGTGGTTAATGATGCACCCAACTCAACATCTGAGCATATATATGTACCTATAATTATATATCAGTCATTTTGCCTGTAATAGATTGTAGCAGTAGCCACCCACCAAAACTACTACTTAAGCAAATAATTGAGCAAATAAATTAACTTTTAAGTCATGGCAGGGTCAAGTAACAGTCACTGGTGGACTGAGAGAAAGAAGGAATTCCATAATCAAGGTTCCAACAGCAAGAATTGACCATACTTGAAAATTCTTTAGAGCAGTTAATAAACTCTGGTATGTGAGCTTGTTGTCCGTGGTACCTGAACAACAACAAAATTTTGTTTCAATGCACAGTTGCCACGCACAGCAGTGTGTCAGAAAACATCCTAGAAGCAAACTGTACTCTCCTGGCTGCTTTCAGCCATAAAGATGAATAACATTCACTCACCATGCAAGCATGGTAGTTCTATTTAGTGGTGTGTGGTGCGCTGTGGCTATGCAGATAGGTGTCGTACTCTAATTTGGTGCATAGTTGACTGGCTTTGTGTTAAGACTAACCTCCTGCTTGTATTGGGCCTCGTAGGTTAAGCTACTAAGGTAAACTTGTGAAGTTCCATATCAGTCCACTAGAGAGCCTCTTATCTAAAAAGATGGTTGCATACATGGCTGGTTCAGAGTGGCTGCAAAACCTGCAGCCACAGGGAGCCCTGAGACCAAAAGACTGTCATGCAGGAATTTTGCTGTAGAGCAGGATCTCCCACTGTACTCCCTGCCCTTCAGACCCGGCAGCCTAACCCTTGCAAGGCTGCGAGGCAGGAGGCAGATGGAAAATTCCCTCATCTCTATGCAGGGGAGTTGGGAGGCAGGGGTGGTTGGTTGGGTCTGGTGGATAAAAGCCTGGCTATATAGAACTAAGGTGAGTTGCCTGGTTCTTCAAATTGGAGCCTCCTCCCACCAGGGGGAACTACTGTGCAATTTGTTCAGCACTGCAGGTATCCAGAGGCACTGCTGGGGAGTGGGTGGGGGCCATGCTGCTGAGGAGAAGAGACCTCCTGGAGCTGAAGCTGCATGATGCCCAAATAAAGCTCCCATTCTTCTTTGAGTACTTGCTCATGTCCGTTCCATGCTAGGTGTGCGCGTGCCACATGCACAGTTGCTGGAGATTTTTTCCCCTTAGCGGTATCTGTAGGACCAGCCCTAGTGCCCCCTGTAGCAACATACACGTGCCGGTATAAGGGGCACTGCTGGATCTGCACCCTCTCAGTTCCTTCTTACACCCATGATGGTTGCTTGGAATTACCTTCTTGCTCTTGCAAGGCTTTCCCAGTGGTTTGGACTCTGTAGTCTATTCTACATAGTTTTTGCAGTTAGTGTTTTTAGTTATCAGTTAATATTAGTGTATGTAGTATAAATAGCAGTCCCAGTTGTCAAGCAAGTTGGTGCAGGGACTGGACATGGCCAGGTCCTCAGGCTTCAAGTCATGTACCTCCTGCGGCAAGCCCATGCCAATGAGTGATCTGCATTTGAGCTGTCTAAAGTGCCTTGGGGAAGCTCACATTAAGGAGATCTGCAGGGGCTTCAGACTGCATTCAGAAAGACAGGGATATTTGGTCTGAAGGCTTTGCTCATGGAGGCAGCCCTCAGACTGTCCTCGGAGTTGTGCTGCTCCAAATCGGGGCCAAGCACTTCAGCCTCCAGGTGAAGTGCTCCACTGGCACTGTGCTCTTCCTGGCACCATTCTCCATTGCTGGTGTTGAGGAAGAAGCATAAGAAACAGCTCGCTGAGAGAGGGCACTCTCTGGTGCCAAAGAGGGCCAAGCAGGGAGCAGCTGATGCAGTGAGACCCGTGCCGGGCCACACGTCTTCCCCAGAGCCATGGTTGGCTCTGGTGACTCTGCCTAGGGCACCGAGCCCAGTCTGGGACCCATCTCCAACTCCTGAGATTGGTCATGGCACCTCGTGCCTGTGAACCCCCTTGACTCTGGAGGCATTCCTGGCTGCAAAGGGTTTGATGTTTCTCCCTGTACCGCCCACCCCCCAAAGCCACTTGCCAGCCAGGGCTACCAGGGATAGAGGGTTCAGGGGATGGTACCATAGCAACCACCGTGGCACCTCCCAGAGGAGAGTCCTCCATGGCCCTGCCACAGCGGTCCCCACCCCGGCGCCGGTTACCGATTTCCCAGCACCACCTGGTCTCCAAGGGAAGAGTCCTCTTTGGAATCCGAGGGGGAATCCTTCACCCTGCCGAAAAAGTACCGGTACCCGACTTATGTACTGGACTTCGGTACAGGCACCGCAGCTGGTGCTTGGCCACGGGGCCATTGGCCAGTGCACTAGCAATATTGGAACCTGTAGTCATACTTGGTGGTGTCCAAGAGATGAGCCACTGTTTCATCCTGACCGGCAACGGACCCCAACTCCGGTACTTCAGTGACCCCAGCACTGAGGTCACTGAAGTAGCCCATATGGAGGTGGTGTAGGTGGAAGAGGAAGGACCAGCCCCTCCTACTGTGCTAGCCTTTTCCTCCTCATCTCCTGATGAGGCGGTTGTAGGTCCTAGTTACCGGTTTCTGCCAGATGACTACAGGGCCCATCAAGAGCCCATAAAACAGGTTGCCACAAACTTGGGGCTGGAAGCTGAGGAGCTAAAGGAGTCCACGCATAGCCTGATTTATATCCTGGCTGCAGGGGATCCCTCCAGAATGGCCCTGCCAGTCAATGAAGTGCTGTTGGGGCTGATAAGGGCGCTATGGCAGATTCCTTAGTCTCAGCCCCCTACCTCAAAAAGGGCAGAGACCAAGTACTGTGTACTGGCTAGTGGGTTTGAATACATGTACTCACATTTCCTCCCTCCCCCTGGTGGTGTCAGTCTCAAATGAGTGGGACCCCAAAGAGCCCCACCCCAAAGAATAAAGAGGCTAAGAGACTGGATCTGTTCAGGTGAAAGGTTTCTCTGGAGGAGTCTCTGCACCTTGAAGTCTTTAAACCATGATTTGAGGACTTCAGTAGCTCAGAGATAAGTTAGGGTTTTTTTACAGGAGTTGGTGGGTGAGATTCCATGGCCTGCGTTGTGCAGGAGGTCAGACTAGACGATCATAATGGTCCCTTCTGACCTTAAAGTCTGTGATTCTGTGGGCAACCTTTAGTTTCGTATCTCTAACTAGCAGGCGCTGCTGGGGAGGTACGATTTTAACCTGTGGGACTCAGTGCTCAAGTTTAGGGACTCTGTGCTGCTGGAGTCAAGGCAGGAGTTCATGGTCATCCTAGAGGAAGACAAGATGGAGGCTAGGGCCTTCCGCTAGGCAGTTCTGGATGCTGCTGACTCAGCGGCCAGAACTATGGAATCAGCGATCACCATGAGGCGCTGTTCATGGCTCCAGTCATCAGGCCTCTCGCATGAGGTGCAGCAGTCTGCTTAGGGTACCTCCCTCTTTGAGGGTACCTCTCTGTTCTCCGAACAGATGGACTCCAAGCTTCATGACCTCAAAGACTCAAGGGCCATGCTTTGCTCCTGAGGCCTCCAGGAAGCATTTCAGGCCTCAACAGCCTCAACGGGTTTTCGGGGCACACAGGCGGGAACCCTAGAAAAGAAAAGGAAAGGGTTATAAGCATAGTCAGTCCCTGCCTTCTGCCTCAGCTTCCCAGTCAGGCTCAAGTAGGTACCCGGTGGGACCAGGCAGGCCTTTTGAAGGCACGCCCGAGGATGACATACCAGACTCGATTCAGGATCCATCCCCCATTTTGTTTTTGGACTGCCTACCGCGCTTTCGCCCTGTGTGGTACTACGTAACATTGGACTGTTGGGTGCCCAGTACTGCGACAGTTTGTTACATCCTGCAGTTTTCATCCACCCCTCCATCCTACCCCTCCAATCCTGTCCCTCTTCAGGGACCCTTCTCACAAGCAGTATCTCATCCAGGAGGTACAAGCCCTCTTATGTCTAGGGGCTGTAGAGGAAGTTCCTTGAGGCTTGAGCAGGAAGGGGTTTTACTCCTGATTTTTCCTAATCCCGAAGGCCAAAGGGGGCCTACTGCCCATCCTGGACCTGTATTGTCTCAACAAATATCTCAAGAAATTGAAGTTTGGCATGGTCTCCCTGGCCTTCATCATTCCCTCCTTGAATCCAGGAGACTGGTACGTCACCCTCAATTTAAAGGACACTTATTTCCACATCTCCATGTTCCATAGACAGAAGATTCTTTAGGTTTGTGCTGGGCCAATGCCACTACCAATTCAATGTTCTTCCATTTGGTTTGTCAGCTGCCCCACGGGTTTTTGCGAAATGTATGGCGGTGGTTGCAGCCTGTCTCAGACGTTGAAGTGTACAAGTCTACCCCTTCCTCGATGATTGGCTGATCAAAGGCCGCTTGTGGGTTCTGGTTCAGCACAGCATTGGCATAGTACGGGCCACCGTTTGAGCACTGGGTCTGTTAATAAACACACACAAATCAACATTGGTCTTGGTGTTGAGAATAGAGAGTATTGGGGCAGTGCTCAACTCCACCCAGGCCAAGGCCTACCTATTGAAGGCCAAGTTCCGAACTATGTCGGATCTAATCGCCTGGGTTACAGTTCACCCACTTACAACCACCCTGGTGTGCCTCAAGCTATTAGGTCATATGGCAGCGTGTACCTAAGTGGTGCAGTATTTGCGGCTATGTCTCAGACCCCTATAGACGCGGCTCATGTCAGTCTACTCAATGGACAGATACTGCTTGGACTTGGTTTTCAGAATTCCAACGCCTATCTTCGCTTCTCTGACTTGGTGGAGAGAACTGTATTCTCTGATGAAGGGGTGCCTCTTGGTGCCCTGTATCTGACAGTAACCTTGGTTTCAGATGTGTCAGACCTGGGGTGGGGAACCCACATTGGCAGACTCAGGACCCAGGGTTTTAGGACCCAGGATGAACTCTCCCTGCATGTAAACGTTGGGGAAGTCAGAGCGATACGCTTGGCCTGCCAGGTGTTTTTCCCCCCCAGCTCTCAGGCATGGTCGTGAAGGTCTTGACAGACAACATGGCCCTGATGTTTTATATCAACAAGCAAGGGGGATCTTGATCCTCAGCTCTGAGTCGAGAGGCCTTCCGATTGTGGGACTTCTGCATGAAGCACGCTATTCATCTTGAGGCCTCGCACCTCCAGGGAGACTGGAATGCATTGGCAGATCATCTCAGCAGGTCCTTTTCCTCTCGCCACGAGTGGTCTTTTCACTCAGAGGTCACCAGTGTTATCTTCCAGAAGTGGGGAACTCCCCTGGTGGACCTGTTAGTCACCAGACAGAACAGGAAATGCCACTGGTTCTGTTCTGTGCACAGGCTCAGTAAGGGCTCCCTTTCCGATGCCTTCCTGCTCTCATGGGCAGATGGCCTGCTATACGCCTTCCCACTGATCCCCTGGGTTCACAAGGTTCTCCTAAAGATCAAGAGGGACAAGGCAAAGGTTATTGTGATATCTCTGTTATCTCATGATATCATGATATATCCAGCATTGATTCAGCATCCTTCTGGACCTCTCAGTGGCACTAGCAGTCCCACCCCATCTGGACTTGATTTTGGAAGACCACGGCTGGTTGCTTCACCCAAACTTTACCTCCCTATACCTGATGGCTCGGCTGGTGCATCACTGAACCCTGAGGAGCAAGACTGCTCGAATCAGGTTCAGCAAGTCTTGCTAGGTAGGAGAAAGCCAAGTAGATAGTCTTGGTGGATGGTTAGGTAGAAGCATTTCACTTTTTGGACCTCCACATGGAATCTTTCTCCATCTTGGTCTTCCCTGCAGTCCATCTTGAAGTATCTGCTCTACCTGAAACATTGAGGTCTGGCTCTATCATCTGTTAATGTTCACTTGGCAGCCATCTCCACCTTCCTACCTTCAGTACAGGGCAGATCAGTTTTCTCGCACAAGATGATGATCAGGTTCCTCAAGGACTTGGAAGACGCTGCATACAGTTCGTGACCTGATTTTCCAATGGGACTTAAACCTGGTCCTATCAAAGCTCACGGGGCTCCCGCTTCCAACTGTTGGCATCGTGTTCCTTACTGCTCCTCTCTTGGAAGGTTGCCTTCCTAGTGTTGATCACTTTGGCCAGAAGCGTTTCCGAGATCAAAGCCCTGACATCAGAATCCCCTTCTATGATGTTCTTCAAGGACAAGGTTCAGGTGCAGTCCCACCCGGCTTTCCTCCCGAAGGTGATGTCGCAATTCCATAACAACCAGGACATTTTTCTGCCAGTCTTCTTTCCAAAGCCCCACAGCACTGATGAGGAACATCTGCTTCATATGTTAGATGTTAGGCTGGCCCTGGTCTTCTATATTGAGATGACTAAGCCCTTTTGCAAGTCTACACAACTTTTTGTAGCAGTAGTGAAAAGGATGAAAGGACTACCGGTATCATCCCAAAGACTCTAATCCTGGATAACTGCTTGCATCTGAGCTTACTACGAGCAGGCAAAGGTTCCGCCTCTGGCCATCATGATCACTCATTCCATGAGAGCCCAGGCTTTGTCAGCAGTGTTCCTCACACAGATACCAATCCAGGACATCTGCAGAGCTGCAACATGATAGTCTGTTCATACCTTCACATCCCACTACGCTTTCATGAAACAGACCCGTGACGATGCCAGTTTCAGGAGAGCAATGTTGCAATCAGCATGTCCATGAACTCTGAGCTCAGGGGTATTGCTTGTGAGTCATCTAGCGTGGAATGGACATGAGCAAGCACTCAAAGAAGAAAAAATGGTTGTTAACCTTTTGTAACTGTTGTTCTCAAGATGTGTTTCTCGTGTCCATTCCATGACCTGCCCTCCTATTCCTCTATCGGAGTTACTGGCAAGAAGGAACTGAGAGATTACAGAGCCCCGGCATGTTTGCAGAGATTGCAGAGACCCTAGGGCTGGTCCCACGGATACCAGTAAGGGAAAAAAATCTCCAGCAACTGTGCATGTGAGATGTAAACACCTAGCATAGAATGAACATGAGCAACGCATCTCAAAGAACAACAGTTACAAAAAGTTAGTAATTGTTTTTTTCCAGCCAAGACTCCCCACACTTGTCTACCTTTTTTAGGTCCCTCTCCCCACACTTTTACATACACTTCTCATTAATGGCATTTTTAAAATTTTCTCTAAGAGCTATTCAAAATGTTATGTTTTTCTTGATTTCCATTTTGTAAAAATGGAAGCAAGGCGAACTCTGGCTCGTGTTCAACAATAATCCAGATAACTGCAGGAATGTCAAAGTTGAATTAGAAAAATTAAAAAGTCAAGCCATTCAATGAAGTTCAGCTGCATACCAGCATATATCAAGACATCTTGTGACAAATTTGTTTCTTGTAATTTGAGTAACACGAAAGACGGATAATAATGGGATCTTCATTGTGTTTCCTTTTGAGGCATTGTCTGAAAAACTTAGATGTTTTAAAAGGATGTTATAATCAAATGTTTAAGGTTCCTTAGGCATTTGTTTTACTATAGAGCCTGGAAATACTTATTTTATACCTATTAAGGTCTAAAATGAATGTGCACAAAAAGTAGAAACGTGCACATTGTATGTCAAACATCAAGTTTTTAAGTAAGTGGTGTGCTATAGAACTCAAATATGGGGACTATTAGTAGATAGTTTTATTAAAGAAGAATGTATGCACTTCTAATTGTGTATGGGCACTGAGAGCCTTCAAAGGCACAGTGTATGATAAAGAAATAAAATGTTCTAAATTAAAACTTCTACTACTTTTGATATTTACATTATATTAAGATATTTAATTTTTGAACTGCTGTTTCTTCAGGTGATACACCTTTTTATGCGGATTCCTTGGTTGGAACATATAGTAAGATTATGAACCATAAGAACTCTCTTACCTTCCCTGATGATAATGATATCTCTAAAGATGCAAAAAACCTTATATGTGCCTTTTTAACTGACAGGTAAAATAGCTCGAAGTTTTATTCAGAATTTTAAATAAGTTTTTGTTAATAACATTTTCTCCTCTTGTGACCAAAACAAAAAAAGCATTTTGTGTATACATGATTTTCTAGTGGTATTCTAAACTGTTGAACCGTATCAGAAACATCCATTGTTCTGACCTTTTGTGTAATATATTTCTTCTACCATATAGACACTGTCACAGATGTGAGGCCAGCTGTACCTTCTATCCTTTTTCTTGTCTCTCTGAGTGCACCTCCATTAGGTTTACTTATTTTCATTTTTTTCTTTTCTCTTCTCCCCTTCTCCTGCCCTCCACCTCTCTTTACCTTTCTTGGGCTGGAATCTCACAATTTCTCCCCTTATTTGACTAGGATACCTGTACACTACTGTGTGTATTTCAGCTGCATATCACCCCATAGGCCTGACTAAGTTTCAGGCATCTGCATTTCCTCCGTTTGGGAACCTGTGAATAGTCATATTGACTAAAGCCTTAAAACAGACTATTTTTATTTACTAGTTGGAACAAAACATTACAGAAAAAAAAGATTTTAAAACAGACAGCCTGCGTATTTAGTCTCATCTAATCTTATTCTTCACTATAAGCTTCGATAGGCTTTTCTTTTAAGTTACAAGAACCAACTCACATTCTCTTAAAAAGTAAAGAGTGTGTGTGTGTGTGTGTGTCATTCTGATTCCCCAGGTGATAAGGGCAATGGAACCAGAGAATTTTGTTGGTTCAGTTGCTAGCATCTCAAATGATATTCCACTCTCATCAATAGGGCTTGCAAATAAAAATAGACTTGAAATGTCAATTTGGCATTCCTATCTTAAATTCGCATTTAATTCACAGTTTGTACACATGAGAAGTGTTTTTCATCATGGAAACTTTTAAATTGTTAATTTGACATAGCACTTGCTACATTGCTAAATGGAAGTTGCTTGATTTTAGAGTAAATTAATAACGCTTAAAAACAGAATTACATGCTTACCTGGGAACTAATTGAAAACATAGTTGGGAAATCAATCTTTTAAATTCCATAAAAAGACAATAGGAAAGTTAATTCTGGACATTTCAAATTCAGTGTGGGATTTTGAGAGCATGGGGTTAAATGTTATCCAGGCTCCAACAGTGTAAGCAAATATCTAGGTGAGTATATGGCAAGAGAAGAGAGAATCTTAATTTTTAAATAAAATTTTCTCTTACTTCAGAACTTTTTAGATTATTATAAGGGTAACATTTTATTTTATGGTAGTCTGGTGGACTACAAAAAATCTAATTGTAATAATTTATTTCAATTTTAGAGTGAACATTTTATGTGGAGTACCAGTGTTAGTTTTTATCCTTGCCATTACCTCTGCCCTAATATTGTTGTCTGTTTCTCTTCCTCTCATTTCGTCTTTCTCGGTCTGTCGTTTTTTTCCTTGTCTTGCCTTCTCAATCCTTTTCCCTCTCCCCTCTTTTTATTGTTTTCTTTTTTACCTGTCTTTTTCATTTTCTTTTGCATTGTAGCCAAGTAGCAGTGGTCTGCACATGGAAATGCTGCATAGGAAAGTTGACTGAGTCATATGGAGCAGTGTTATTGATTGGTTGGTTCTGCTGTTTCTGAAAGCGTGTGAATGCTGTCAGTGAATACTGTTTATATCGTAAAGAACTTGGACAAGAGATAATGATCCTGATTTTCCTCTCACCTACAGCAAATGAAACTGACTTTTATGGAGTTACTGATTTACAACAATGGAAGTGAGAGGATAATTGGGCCCAGTTTCTTAAATTAAAGGGACACTTCTTTAGCTGCAAATTTGATAGCATAAGGCCTTGTCTACATTTAAAAATTTATTTTGTATGCCCAAAGGTGTGAATTTAAATGAATATAATTGCATCAGTATAACATCTCCTTTTAGGTACTCTAATTGTAGAATAAGAGTGGAGTTCATTGGTTAGTTTGTTTAGCTTATGTCACTTAGCTTATGTCACTTATAACTGTGGCATATTTGGTTTAAGCTAAACCAAAAATGCCATAGCTATATCTGAATGAGAGTCCATATATATGGGGGTGGGTGGGGAAAGGGAGTGATGTTATACAGACACGACTATATCCGTATAACTAGTAAAACTTTCCTGTGGTAGACAAGACCTAAGACCAGATTGCATTATGGGATGAAGGGAAGAAACGCCATGAACCTACTTGTGCTGGTATAGGGCATTCTGTGTTACAAATTCATAGAAACTAGAGCTTTTATACTGCCCTTAGTTGGCAGATGTAGACTCTCACCTCTAAACTCTAGGATATTTGAACTCGTTAAAGGAAAGGAAAAATCTTACATGGTGTTTTTTTGTTTTTGTTTGTTTTTAAACATTTGTTTACAGGGAAGTGAGGTTAGGACGAAATGGTGTAGAAGAAATCAAACGACACCTCTTCTTCAAAAATGATCAGTGGGCTTGGGAAACTCTTAGAGACAGTAAGTAGTTCTTTGTACTAAGCAGTAATATTCTCTTATTTACATGGTGTATCAGCAAAAGGGATGTCACCTGTCTGTTCTAATGGAAGGCTTTTTCTCTTTAAATACTGAATTAATGTAATTAACATTTTGCTCAATACTTTGCTAAGAGGCAAGTCTATTTAGATTTCCCACACAGTTCAAGATTTTCTTCAGTCTATTTTTTTTTCTTTTAGCAAATGCTTAGACCAGATCAGTTTCTTAGCAATATTGTCTTCTGTATTTATTATTCCTTAATTCATAATGATATCATAAGCTTCTGGAAGGTAAGTGACAACAGAAAGTTTTGACATGGGATTAAAGTGTCTTAGAAGTTTGTGGTACAGAATGCATCTGTCTGCTTGCTTATTGGTTTGAGCCATAGAAAGCATATGATCACTGTGCTTCAGGAACTATATTTTTTAAGCACAATGTTTGTCTGAGTTATCTGAAAAATTCTCCTCTGGGTCATCACACAGGGGAGCTCAACTGGTAACTTCTTGCTAATCATGTCTCACTTTGAAAGCCTGGGAGCTGGAGACAAAGTTTTCAGTATAGGGTCATTCAACTCTTGCATTCTTTCTCCCACGGGTCTGACAAAACCACGTCAGTTTAACCTTTAGAACACAGTGTAAAGCCTGTTTGTTCAGGTTTATGCCTGGGAGGGTAGTGCTGTGGCTTATTTATTTTTATAGCTTGATTCAGGGTTGAATCTCTTCATCTTTATTTTTATAAAGATTATTTAAATTTTTTTCATAAACCGAACTCACAAGGATAAAACTTTTTGTATAAGGTAAGAACTGTGCAGTCACACTTTTTCAGAGTGGGTGGTATGAGGTCATGCTCATCAAGCCCAAGGAGGTAGATTTTTACGGGAGAGGGTAATGGCTGGTACTGATGTAGTTCAGTGTTCTTTGAGTATATCTCAGTGTGGATCCCATTGTAGGTGTGCATATACCTCATGTGCCCAAGATTGGATTCTTTTGAATAGCAATGTCCATTGGAACTGTGCATGCGCCCTGAGCCTCTTCATGCTCTGGTGTGAGGGCATAAAGGGTGGAGCGGTTTTGAGCCTTACCATCTCTGGCTTGTATCTAAGCTACCATTATCTCTTAGTTCTGTGGTCAGTTCCTCTTTGTTAGAACAAGGTCTAACATAGTTTCCCCGTGTTGGATGCAAAACTTTTTGAGTTAGGAAATTGTAATCTATAACATTTAGAAATTCCAAGAGTGTTTTAGTATTGGCACATGTCACTCAAATTGAAGGACCCACGTGATCGCACAGGTTTTTTTTCCTGTATAGACAGGTGCGCAAGGAAGTGGTCATATCCTGTTCCCTAGTGTGATTTGGTGGTCTGTAGCAGACACCAACTAATAGCTCATCTTATGCTTTATCTGTTAGGACATTGATCCATAAGCATTCGAGATCATTTTCTTTCAAGTTGTTAGTGACTTGGAAACAAGTAATCCCATTTTTGATGTAGAGAGCCACTCCACACACCCCCTTTGCCCACTCTGTACTTCCTAAATAGATTATAACCATTGATTTTAACATCCAATCATGTGAATCATCACACCAGATTTAAGTAATACCAACTAGATCAAATTTATGCTCATGAACAATTCCTCTTGTTTGCCACCCAGGCTCCTAGTGTTAGTGTGTAGGCAATTCAGGAATTTCTTCTCTTCATGTCCTTTGGGCTCTTGACTAAATTTGTTCTCAACATATTGATTTTGTGCTAACTGAGTGCTCGTATCTTCCCTCTTTTTACCCTCTTCTTTGCTATTAGTTTAACCCCCTGCAGACTACTCTAGCCAGCCTGTCCACAAGGAGATTGGTCCCTCTTTTACTGAAGTGGAGGCCATCCAGACAACAGTCCCCAAACTATGGAGGGTTGCCTCCCCACCTCCCCCCCACACTTGCCTGCGGGAGCATTTCCAATGCATGCCTCCTATCCACCCTCTTTCCCTGTTCCTTTTCAGGGACTTCTTATCATGACAGCCTGTTTAAGTGTTGTGTGTAGGAGCTGTAGAAGACATAGTGCAAGAGTTCAGGGAAGAGGCTTCTACTCCTGATATTTTCTTATCCTGAAGACAGGTGTGTGTGTTTTTTTTTTTTGTTTTTTTTTTTGTTCTATCCTAGACCTGAGGAGACTGAACAAATACAAATGCTGCCTCAGAATCAGGATGGTAACACTTTCTAATTCCATCACGTCATGCTCAAGAACTGTGTGCAACTCTTGACTTGCAAGATGTATATTTCCATGTAGCCTCCATCTGGCCCAGTCATAACCAGCACAAGGTACTGCCATTTGGACTCTCCACAACTCTGAAAGTCTTCACAAAGTGCCTATCAGTAATAGTGACATGTCTCAGAAGAAGGGGCATTGGCTGTTACCTTTACCTGGAGGATTGACTGATCAAGGGAAAATCCTAGCAGGAGATGGCGGCAAGCTTAGAATTATGCCATCTCCCTGTTATCTCAATTGAGCATTCTGGTGAATTACAGAAAATCATTTCTCTTGCCACTGTAGGTGATCGAGTTCATAGGAGCCTTTGTTGACTCCAGGTCGATGAAGGCGTACCTTCCCGAAGATAGTCAGCCTACCTTCTATCAGTGCAATCACTAGGGCTCAAGAAAGACTCAAACATGACCACATGTGTCTGGGACTGCTAGGCCATATGTTAGTGTGCACATATGTGATGCCACTTGCCAGATTTCATCTGTGACTTCTCCGACTTTGGCTCATATTGCTCGGTTTCCCTGCAGAACACCAAATGAGCAAGAAGGTCATGAGTCCACCTCACATTTGTTGCTGAACTGGGATGGTGGAAGGAACCCACAAACATGTGGAAGGGTACTGCTCTTCTGCCACCTCTCTGACAAGGACTTTAATCATGGATGCCTTAGGGACAGGTTGGGGAGCCAACCTGGGTCACTTACAAATGCAAAGGACCTAGTCTCCAGAAAACAAGGAGCTCCACATCAATGTTCTGGAGCTCAGACACATCAGGGTAGCATCCATGACAGTTTTATCTGTTTTTCAAAATTCCACAGTGCACGTCCTGGCAGATGACACCTCTGCCATGCTCTGGATAAACAAGCCAGGAGGCACAAGCCTCTCTCTCCTCTGTCTGGAAGATATGAAACCCAAGCAATGGTGCCACCCACACAAGTTTGCCCCCATGGCTTTTCACTTCCCAGGAGTTAACTTGGTAGACTTCCTGAGTAGACCATCTGTAATTTCTCTTGAGTGGTCACTGCAGATGTCCATCAGAGGTCTGATATTCCTTTGTTACAGTACCTATTTCCCACCAATGATTAGAACTGTTCCAGACCATGCCTGAGTCTGGGCTTTGATACTAGATGCCTCCTTCTTCAGTAGTCCCAAGGCCTCCTATATGCCTTTCCACTGATTTTTCTGATATTCAGGGTGAGTTCCAAAATCTGAGGAGAAAAAGCCACTAATATTCTCCTAGATGGCCTGATGGGGTAGGAACGTGGATTCTGCTCCCAGTGCTGGAGGCCTTGGGTTCAAATCCCCATCTGGCTGGCTGTGGTAGGGGAGTGAAAATTTCTGTACCTAGAATCTATTAATGTAAGCTCCATACTGGCAGAGGCAGTTTTGGATGACAGATCTGTTACAGATATACATTTAGTTTCTGGACTGCCTGCACCTGATCTTCCAACACTATTGACAGCTACTGTCATGACCCGCTGTCTCAAACTTGGGTCTGTTAATGGGAGTGGCCACGCTCCAAACCTCCACCTGATAGCCTACTGACAACTGCTTACCTAGGATCCATGAAACCCAGCCCCAGTTTGAGGCTCTGCCCCTGGGGTCCTATTGGCAGAGTCCCAGAGCTGCTGGCCGTACTTAAGCCAACAGCAGGATCAGGAAGCTGTTTAAACAACTGGGCTTCACCCTGTCCCAGACAGTGTGCCTTCTGCTTCCTGCTCCCCTGGCTTGATTTTTTTTTTTCAGCATCCTGACCTGGCTTGACTCATGGCATCTGACTTGTGGTTCCTGATCTCCAGTTTTTTCTCCAGCCTCTAACCTCCTAGTGTCCTGAGCCGGCCTGACTCTGGTTCCTGACTCATGGTTCTGATCTCAAGTTTGTCTCTTGCTTCTGATCCCTGTATCCTGACTTTTGACTCCTGTCTCATGACTATGGACTCTGGCTCTGACCATTAGGTCTGGCTGCGACAGCTACTCTATCCAGACCCAAAGTCACTGCACCTGATTGTGTGGGTTATTGGCTGGTTGAATACCCCAGACAAGGGCTGCTCTGTGCAGGTCCAGAAAATCCTGATACAAAACAGGAAAATGTCAGCCAGAAAGACTTACTCTTCAAAATGGAAGACATTTTCAACGTGAGCACATCAACGTGGTCTGGATTCAGTTCAGGTCTTGATACTAGAGATCCTTGAGTATCTGTTGCTCTTGAAGAAGGCTGGTCTTTCATTCAGTTCTGTTAAGATCCACTTTGCAATAATTTTACTTTTCGTTCACTTATACAGTTCTCTCTTTTCTCATCTGACCGTATCAGAGTTCCTCCGTGGGAATAAATACTTACCAACTGTGTGAAGAATTTATTCCTGCCTGGGAGCTCAACCAAATTTTCCCAAGCCTCATGGAACCTCTCAGAATGCTCCTGACAACACCATGCACTGAAGTTAATCTTCCTCGTGGCTATTACTTTGGCCAGAAGAGTGTGAGAGCTTCTGGCACTTACGCTGAGCTCCCGTATACAACACCCCACAGAGACAAGATGGTGCAAGACCTCATCTGAAATTCATTCCCAAGGTGGTCTCAGATTTTCATCTAAACCAGTTAATCAACCTACCTTTCTTCTTCCTGAAACCATACTAGGCACTGGAAGAAAAGAAATTGCCTATACAGTAGAACATCAGGGTTACAAACACTTTTTGGGAATGGAGGTTGTTCGTAACTTTGAACAAAACATTATGGTTCTTTTTTTCAAAAGTTTACAACTGAACGTTGATTTAATATAGCTTTGAAACTTTACTGTGCACAAGAAAAATGCTGCTTTTCTTTTTATTTTAGTAGTTTAGGTTTAACACAGTATTTGCTTTTTTCCTTGTCTGCTGCTGCCTGATTGTGTACTTCCAGTTCCAAATGAGGTGTATGGCTGATGTGTCAATTTGTAACTCTGGTGTTCATAACGCTGAGGTTCTACTGTACTAGCTGTGTCCAGTACTTCGCTTTATTATGTTGAGAGGACCAAACTGTTCAGTCTATGGCCCTGTCTATTTCTCATTATAGCCATGCGCTCTAAAAGTCAGGCCATCTCATCAAGATGACTTTCAAAATGGATACACAAAAAATCTCCTCATGATACCAGTTGGCTGTTATACCTCTCCCATCATATATCAGACTCACTCCACCAAAGCTCAGGCTGCATCATCGCCTGCATCAGAAATGGACAAGTATCAGATATCTGCAAAGCAATGATGTAGAGTAACCCATGGACTTCTGTCAGACATCTTTTGCTTGGACTTAGCTGGTAGAGCAGTACTAAAATCACTATTCAAGTGATTTAGCTGGAACTCCTCATTACCACCTTCCTAGAGGGATACTGCTTGCCAGTTGCTTACCTGAAATCCATACTGACACATACTCAAAAATAAAGGAAGGTTATTTACCCTACAGTAACTGTGGTTCTTTGAGATGTTGTTGGCAATGTGGATCCAATGACCTGTGGGAGCTCCCCTCCCATTCCTGCTTTTTGAAGCCTTCAGTTATCATAGGGTTTGAGTTGAGGGAACTGTGGGAGGCTGGTGGCTGGCTCACTCTTTATGCCCTCATATGGGAGCATGAGGGGGTATATGTATAGGCTCCCCCTCCCCCAATGGACTTTGATATTCAGAAGAATCCGATTGCACACGTATGCGCACCAGAGGATAAGTAATCATTCTTTTCTTTACTGCTGATGCAAATGGTTGCCCACAAAGGGGCTTGTGGCAAGACCAAAGGATGCGTGATTATAAGGCATGAGAGTAACTATATCTCCTTGTTATAGAAATAGTTTTAAAAACACTTTTAATTTTGATTTGAACCCAAAATAAACTTTTTTTCTTGGAAGAACAGGAACAGTGTAAGTGCATGTGATGAATGAATAGATTTGAATGCAAAAATTGCCTGCCGAAAGCCAGCCTTTGTAAAGCCAACACAGTTCTTCAGAGTTATTGAAAATATGGGGCTTTTGTTTGTACCTTAACCTCTTGGAGAATTGAGGGCCAGATTCTCTGCTGCCCAGAATTTTGATCCACTCAGTGGGGAATGCTCTAAACCAGGGGTCTCAAACTCAGTTTGCCTTAGGGCCAGTGCCAGTCCTCAAATCCTGCCAGCGGGCCAATAATGTCACTAAAGATGATGTTCAGAAAAGAAAATGTTTATATTGTATTTTTTATTTTGAATTTATTAGAAATAATAAACCTGTTATACAACTTTATACAATGCTTCGCTTGCCAGAGAGTTTTAAGTGTTTGCCAGACACCTGGCAGCGCTTCAGTTCTGTCAGTTTGTTGATGTTTGGCCTCCGTGACTGAGCAGTTGAAACTTTCAGGATTGCAGCGAGGTGTGCCTCAGATAGTTGTGTTCGGTATTTTGACTTGTTTATATTCATTGTGGGGAAAAAAGTGATGCTGCCTCCATGGCTGACTCTGCCCGGCAACTAATGATGATATCTCTGTCCCTCTCCCAGCCAATGGGAGCTACGGGGGGCAGCGCCTACACCGGACATCGTCGGCAACTGCCTGCCTGCGTCTCTCCTCCACGGGCCACAGTGGGGAAGTTCTTGGGCTGCAGGTGGCCCGCGGGCCAGGAGTTTGAGACCCCTGCTCTAAACTTTCCTTGCTCGTAGTCTCCAAACAGACTTTGTCAGTTGGGGATTGGGTAGGACGTGCTCTGATCAAGCCCCCTTCTGTCTCTGTATGTCCCTGACATGCCCTCTGATCCATGGCTGAGTAGGGAAAGATGGGTAGTGCAGGAACCAAGTATGCTTGCTCTGCTCCAACTGAGAACTCATCAACACCAACAAAATTCTCAGCTGGTCAAATCTGGCTTCTTTCTGCCTCTCTTTTACGGCCAGAGTGACACAAAGGAGCCAGAACACACGAGAATCTGGCACTAAAGAACTTACTGATTCTTCACTGGTCTTCACTTCAGTTTTTGTTTCTGAACTCCTCTATTGACTTTTCATGATGTCCATGGTTAATTTGACAGATCTAAGTTGAGGCCCTGATCCTATGTATTACATAGCACAAAAGTGAACTGCTGTACCCTACTGAATCTGCATTGCCCCATACACTATGGGATCAGGACCTAAATTTGTTCAGATGATTACTGTCGCATCCGTCCACCTACTGACACACACAAATCCCTAAATGTCAAGTCATGACTATTTAAAATAACACAAAAATTATGGACTGTAAGACTGTAACAGAAGGGAAAATTCTGATATTGATAATAACATTTACATTTGTCATTCAGCTGGTTATCATTTGAGTGGAATAATAATTTTATTTTATTGTAGCTGTAGCACCAGTTGTTCCTGATTTAAGTAGTGATATTGACACTAGTAACTTTGATGATTTGGAAGAAGACAAGGGAGAGGAAGAAACATTCCCTATACCAAAAGCATTTGTTGGCAACCAGCTACCTTTTGTAGGATTTACATACTACAGCAACCATCAGTAAGTATGGAGGAAACAAACTAATGTTTTGTACTATCATCAAGTTTTGTATTTTTGATTCTTATCTACATATTTTTGTGTGTACACACATGCAAGCGCGTGCTTGCTCTCTCTCTCTCTCACTCACTCACAATCTCTCTCTCTCTCTGTATATTTAGATAATAATAGACTGTTTAAAAGGGAAAAATTCTAGAGTGTCATAATTTGTGGTATTTATATGAAAATGGTCCCACCGCTAGACGTTAGTGTTTTAAAATGTTACAGGAATTTTGTAATCTGGACAGTGTTACTGATTCTGAATTAACCATACATATAGGCACCTTCTTATAAATATAAAGGGAAGGGTAACAACAACCTTTATGTATGTAGTAATATAACCCCCCCCCCCTTTTTTTTTTTTTTTGGCCAAAGGTACAGAATTACTTACCTGCAAGGGGTTAATTAGTTTAATTAACCTAGTTGGCACCTGACCAGAAGAACCAATGGGAAAGGAAGATGCTTTTAAATTTGGGGTTGGGGATGGGGTTTGTTTGGGCTTTTTTGTATGTGTGTTTAAAAAGAAAAACCAAGTAGGTAATGCAGCTTTTACTAAAATAATATATTTAAAATTACAAAAATTGTAAGTAATAGTAAAAAAATGCATTAAATTATTTGTTTTAGCTTGTAAATTTTTTTATGCCAAAAGAGAGGTTTATTTTTGTTTTGTAATTTTAAAACACACACACACAAATTTTGAGGCTTAATTTTAAACTTTATTACCCTGTAAAATTACCTTTTATTTTAATTTTACAGAGGTGTGTTTTTACCTTTTTTTAATAATAAAGTTTTTTTTGTTTGTTTGTTTTTTTTAAATTTTAAAACCTAATTGGTTTTTAGTGTTCTAAAAACCCAAGGGTTTGGTTTGTGCTTACCTTGTTAACCTATTTGGTTGGTATATTATCTTTAAGCCTTCCCAAAAAAGGGGATAAAGGGGCTTGGGGGAATATTTTGGGGGGGGGATATGCCAAAAGAAAGGTTTATTCCTGTTTTGTAACTTTAAAGTTAAGCCTAAAAAGAACCCCTCCGTGTTTTAAATCTTTTTATTACCCTGTAAAATTATCTTTTATTTTAATTTTACAGAGGTGTTTTTTTACCTCTTTTTATAATAAAGTTTTTTCTTTTTTTAATTTTAAAACCTAATTGGTTTTTAGTGTCCTAAAAACCCCACGCTCTGGTCTGTGCTCACCTTGTTAACGTATTTGGTTGGTATATTATTCTCAAGCCTCCCCAAAAAAGGGGGTAAAGGGGCTTGGAGGGATAGGGTTCCAAGTGGCCCCTACCTAAATGTTTTTTAAATCACTTGGTGGTGGTGGCAATACCATCCAAGGACAAAAAATTTGTGCCTTGGAAAAGTTTTTAACCTAAGCTGATAAAATATAAGCTTAGGGGGTCTTTCATGCAGGTCCCCATATCTGTACCCCAAAGTTCAAAGTAAAAAAACCCAAAACCCTGACACATCTACTAGACAGAATCACATACAAAAGGTTAAGGAGTAGTTCGTGAATGTGTCTGTGTGAGGCCAGAAGGATGAGCGCAAAACCAGTGATCCCAGGGCAATGAAAACTCACTTTATCCCTAGGATGATGTTCCTTGACTTGGCTTGGGGACTTTCTTTTAGATCAGTTTCTAGCTAATAGATATCTGATAAACTTAAAGTCTCCTCATGGCTGCTAGAAAGGGTAAGGAAGTTTCTCGTTCTCACTTGGCTGTTGTGAAGATAGTGACTCCACTCTGCCTCTTAGTCTCTTTTTTCTTTTAAAGTTCTCCCAAGCAGCAGCATGAAATTGATGTGATTTTTATAATTTGCACTACTGCCCATGAGGCTTTAAATAACATCAGTTCAAACTGCATGCGTTGCTATTTATTGGTTATTACAAATAGGTTGTGTTGATAGCAATAATGGTTAAAGGTTGCTCAAAGCCTTCCATTATAGGGCCCTGTTTTCAGTTGCTTATAACAATGGCTTCATGTCTGTCACGGAGGTCGTGGAAGTCATGGATTTTGTGAATTTCTGAGACCGCCGTGACTTCTGCAGCGGCCAGTGTGGCTGACCCCATGGCCGCCCAAGCAGCTGCCTCCAGGACCAGCTGCTCAGGCAGCTCTGGGGACAGCCACACCAGCTGCTGCTGGAGCAGCCCCAGCCCCGGTGCCAGCCACACTGGCTGCTGCTCTGGCAGCCGGCCCTGGGGACTGCCCAAGCAGCGGCCAATGCGGCTTGCGGTGGTTCTGGGGTGACTGGCACTGGGGCTCCCTGCCCCTCCCTCCCCATAGCGGCGGCATCAACTGCTGGTGCCCTGGGGCTCCCTCCCCTCCAGATACAATCAGGGGTATTATGGTATAAGTCATGAACAGGCTGTGAATTTTTGTTTTTTGCCTGTGATCTGTCCATGACTTTTTTTACTAAAAATAGCCATGATTAAACCATAACTTAGCTGTTGAGACTGATATTTTCCATGCCAGGTGTCTGCCTCAGGCAGGTTTTTCAGGTAGTTGAAATCAGCTATCAAATCCCCCCTCATTCTTCTCTTCTGCAGACTAAACAATCCCAGTTCCCTCAGCCTCTCCTCATAAGTCATGTGTTCCAGTCCCCTAATCATTTTTGTTGCCCTCCGCTGGACTCTTTCCAATTTTTTCACATCCTTCTTGTAGTGTGGGGCCTAATGGTGGACACAGTACTCCAGATGAGGCCTCACCAATGTTGAATAGAGGGGAACGATCACATCCCTCGATCTGCTGGCAATGCCCCGAGTTACACAGCCCAAAATGCCATTGGCCTTCTTGGGAACAAGGGCACACTGTTGACTCCTATCCAGCTTCTTGTCCACTGTAACCCCTAGGTCCTTTTCTGCAGAACTGCTGCCTAGCCATTCGGTCCCTAGTCTGTAGCGGTGCATGGGATTTTTCCGTCCTAAATGCAGGACTCTGCACTTGTCCTTGTTGAACCTCATCAGATTCCTTTTGGCCCAATCCTCTAATTTGTCTAGGTCCCTCTGTATCCTATCCCTACCCTCCAGCGTATCTACCTCTTCTCCCAGTTTAGTGTCATCTGCAAACTTGCTGAGGGTGCAATCCACGTCCTCCAGATCATTATTGAAGATATTGAACAAAACCGGCCCCAGGACCGACCCTTGGGGCTCTCCGCTTGATACCGGCTGCCAACTAGACATGGAGCCATTAATCACTACCCGTTGAGCCGGACGATTTAGCCAGCTTTCTCTCCACCTTATAGTCCATTCATCCAGCCCATACTACTTTAACTTGCTGGCAAGAATACCATGGGAGACCATGTCAAAAGTTTTGCTAAAGTCAAGGAATAACTTTTTTGTTTGTTTGTTTGTTTGTTTGGACAGGTTCAGCAAAAAATCAGGTTAGCTGTTTGAGAATGAGGCTAGGGAAAAAATAAATTGTTTTGCCTGTGTTAAAGTATATTACGGAGAAGCTATAATGCCTCTGTGCTTTGGAGCCGGGACTTGAAATTTGGCAGGTGACTTGCCTGTGTGTCAGATATGTGCTTTTAGCCATCCCTGTGAAAATCTGCCAAATAAGCCTCTGAAAATAACAATTTAGACATGCTTGCCAGTGGTTTGTTAGAGGCTATCAGCTAAATTCTCTGAAGATTCTGTCTGTGCTGAGCATGCTCTATCCCCACAAAGCACTCGCGGGTATGTACCAACCAGGCTATGCATGTTTCATCTGCACAGAGTGACTGAGCATGCTTACTTCGGGGGCTTCAGGAGCTGAGAACAACTTTCTCTGCAGTTATTCTTCCTGGCTGACAGGGACCACTGTAGTGTGAGGCACAAGAATTAAAAATAGGGAGGCTGTCTCTCCTGTCCTCCGAGTGCTCCTTTGCTGGTGCTCAAGCATTCTGGAGGAAACTGACTTGAATTTAAGGGGGTGAGGAATAAAGTGGGGGCAGGAGTAGGCTGGGGTTGATAGGAGAATACCGAGACAGGAGCTGGGGGTGAATGAAGATGGAGACAGGGATCGGAGTCAAGATGGGGAGGAATAGGGAGCATAGGAGGGGACGGGGCAGAGTGGATAGCAACCAAAGGGAACAGAAGATGGGAGTGGGAGGAATACGGGGTGGACGGGATCAGAATCATCTATAAGCACTAGAGTACATACATGTTGAGAACCTGGAATAGAACCAGGATTTCTGAGTTGCAGCATCTCCTTAATGTGGTTTTCAAACATTCTTGTTTAACATTTCAGAAAAGCTGAGTTCTGAACAATGTTAACTGAAATTAAAAAGCAACAAATTCAAAACTGAAGGAAATACTTTATGTAGTGATTAATTAACCTATATAACTCAGTGCTACAAGATATTATTGAGTCCAAGAGCTTTGGCTTGATCGAGTGCCCTTTGAAGTCAGCGGGAGTCTTTTCATTGTCTGTAGTGGGCTTTGGGTCAGATCCTTAGTGTAGGAGTCAGAAAAATAGGATTCGGAAAAAGCTAAGATGTTCTTATTATAATGCTATCCCTAGATATACTAGATAGAATAAAAATATATAAGGTGTATAAACCCACTTGCTTCAGAGCATAAACCAGACATTGACTGACTGATGGGGGGCATCTCCCATTGCCACAAATAAATTATTTCATTATAGGTAATTTACACCATTCTTTGAAGCATCTGTTTCTGCCCATTGTTTGAGTAGGATACACAACTAAATGGACCATTGGTCTGATCCAGTAAGTTTAAAGGGATAGTACCCTACAGTCTACTTTATACTCCCTTCTTTTTTTAAAAATAATCTTGTAGCTATTCCTTCAGGTTCTAAATGTTCTGTTTTTAATTCAACCACTCCATTCCTGTGGAATACAAAACCATCTCTGCTTTGCTGTTGTATTGCCATCCAGTCACAAGAATCTCTGCTTTGCTATTGTATTGCCATCCAGTCATCCAACGGAACACAAATCATATATATGCTGTGCATTGTTTTGTACAATTGCAGCACCAATTATATTGTTTTAAAATAAGAACTTCTTACATTTGTTATAGAATACAGTATTACCAACAAAAGGACAAATTTTGGCTGTCTCTGCATGCATTTGTTTAAGGGGGAGAAGGTGCTTGAGAGTCTGTCATCACACCTGTGAAGGACTCAGCCTCAGTGTTGCAGGCAGCACTCTTAAGTACAAGGAGATTGAGATGGCTAGTGCTGACCATCCCAAGGGGAATGTGATCAGGCAGGCACATAAGATATGGGGCTATGAACTTGATCGTACTCCAGATGCTGGCATTGGGGAAAGCACATACTATACCTCTTAAGTGTGTAACAAGTACCGCTTCTGAACATGCTTCCCCAAAGTTTCTGGAATCATTCTACCTTTTACAGGTATAGCACTTATAGACACCACTGTTTAGCTGCTACTTTCTGTGTACTCCCCTTCCCATCATGGCTTTGGCTGTAGTTACCATACTAGAATCCAGTGTGCCCAAAAAGCCACATTAACTCCTGTTCCTTTGAAATTGCAGGAAAAATCATTATTTGTCAAATGGAAAAAGTAGGGCAATACATATTTTTTAATCTTCAAGGATGAGATTTTGGGTTGTGTTTCACAGACCTCAAAGTCCAGTGGAAGGAAGGGCTAAGGTTACGTTAAGCCACCTTTGCACCCTCCTGATTCTGGACTACCTCGAGGGGCCAAAGTGGCCCCAGGTGTAAGTTAGGCAGCCTAATTTATGGGAGCTGTCTGACTTATGGGAGCCTGTTATTGTCGCCTATGAGTAATAATGCTCCCCAAAATCTCCTCAGTACTCTGTGCTGCAGCTTTGCTTCCAGCACATCCATCCCACCCCTAGTCCTGCCCCAGACACTCTCCTTACATCAGGATGTGGGAGGGAGTCCTCAGAAGAGAGTCTGTGGCTGTCTTTTGCATGCTAGACTTCTTCTTCCGAAGATGGATCCAGGGTTTGTGGAGCCCTTTTATGCCATTCTGTCTCCTTTACTCAAGCATAAAAATGTAGGAGTTGGGAGCAGAATCTCATCCCAAGCTTTTAAGGTAATCAGCAAATTATTTGCGTTTATTTATCTGACTTTCATAATCCATGACAAATAAGCATACGCAGTCATGGCAAATAAACATATAGATCTACTTGGTACTCCGAATTGATACCATTACATAAAACAGGAATACTGTCAAAGAGCCCTGTGCTGCAAGTCCCTCCAGCTATGGAACTCCTTTTAACTTCACTGGGAGTTCCGTGCCCATACTCCCTGCAGAGTTGACTTCTATGGTACTACTCCTGTGAGAAAAATTAATCATGTGAGTAAATATGTGCAAGATCATGGCCCAAGAGAGTGCTGAACCATGGAAAGCAAAACTTTTAACTTACTATAAAAGGAAGTACTTTTTTCCTAGGAGAAGAATGGTAAAAACTGCAGATTTCCACTTAACGTAAGACAAATTATACCATGAATTGTATGGTCTTTTAATTAAATGTGTTTACATTTTATAACATAATAAATGCAAGCACTAAAAATCTGTCCTTATAGTCCTCTTGGCTAGCTGGATCTCGCAGAGATTATGATCTTTGGAGATCCTTTTTAACTAGTTTACTCTTTGTTTTCTCTTTCTTTTAACCTTGCTTTTAAACATTTTTAATTAAATATTTTGTTATAGGTATTTATCTGCCTCTACAGAAAATTCAAATGACAACAGAACAAGTTCAAGTACAGATAAAAGTCTGGTATGTATTTTGACATTAGTTTTGTGTAAAATGACATTGGGTACACTGCACATTGAAATACTGAAGTAATTTTAAATGATATGAAACTGCTGTAGTGTTTTGAAATATGGAAAAACAGTACATTTATTTTAACTGTTTAGACTGACATAGTTTTAAGAACTGGCAGGGAAACAGAATTTCAGTTCTGAAAAATAAATTGATACTTTAGAAAAAAATTATCCTGAATCGGAATGAAAAATGCTGAAATCTCAGAATTTTCACTGAATGGAAATTCCACAATATTTAGTTTTAAGAAACACCAAAACATTTCCATAATAGAAAAGCTTTGATTTTCCAAAATAAAATATGCTCCCTGGAAGTCAGATCTGCAGTAGCATGCCAGGCAGGCCACCACAGAGCTAGGAAGCTAGGCAGCCTGTGACTAGGCCAGCCAGGGAGCAGGAGGCTGCTCAGCTGCCCAGGGAGCCAGCTAGTGCCGGGTCTAGGGATGTCTGGGAGCCCAGCAGCCTGCTTGGGGAGCTGAGAGCCTAGAAACCGTGGAAGTTCTGGGAGCACTGGAAGAATCAGGGAGTCCTGTATGGTCTGGACACCATTGGGAGCCTCAGCTCTAGGACAACTTGCCTTGTGAGCTGCTGAGTAACCCTGAGAGCCACGGCTCTCAAGCTCCCCATGAGACAGGATGCTGAGGCACAGGGAGCCTCAGATCCCAAACTCCCTGCCAGGTGACCTGTTGAGGAGCCTCTGAAGCCATAGATTCCAGAGAGACGGCTGGGTTGGGGAAGGAAATCAGCCAGGTTTCCATTTAATTTTTTTGCAAAATCAACCCATTGTTGCTGAATATTTAAAATTGGCGTTTTTTGATGGAAAAATATTCTATCCAAAAATTTTCTGGTTAGCTTTAATAGCTATCGTGCTAGGCTTGGATGCTACTAGCCCGATCCATGCCTTGTTTCTATTGTCCATTCCATTAAGCAGATATCAATGACTGTCTGTTACTATTTATTATTAATTAGATTGCAATACAAGGTGTTTTCCAAACAGAGGAAGAAAAGGAAGGCTATACAGTTGAATGAAAGGAAAAAAATGCAACTGCAGAGTGTGCTCTGTTTTATGCCTATTTTTGATGACTCTCTATAGTTTGTTCTTAAATACTGTGTCACTTACAGAAATATTTTTAAAGGGCAGAGGAACCAGTTATATCTTATATTGGCTTAACATAGTTCAGTAAATGTTTGATTTGAAGGATGCTGATTCTTTGTGCCCATTTTGACTGGTGTCTTCTTTCTTGTATGTTACTTCACCTTCCTTTGGTTGGTGAGGTGAGAAAATAAGAATTTAAGGCCAGATTTTCAGGTATTTAGGTGCAGACAGGCTCCTAGTGAGTTTTGAAAAGTGCCTGAGCAGGCACCTGAGTTGCTTAGTCATTGCGAGAATCCCCTAGAAGAGCTCTTTGTAGCTTGAAAGCTTGTCTCTTTCACCAACTGAAGTTGGTCCAATAAAAGATCTTACCTCACCCACCTTATCTCTCTAATATCCTGGGAGCAACTCGGCTACAACAACACTGCAAACAAAGTTAAGTAAATGTGACACAAGATACTGCCTATGTGTACAGTTCTGCAAGGTGCTGAGTGCCTGCTGAGTGCCTCATGGGAGGAATTGAGTGTCTGCAATTTCCAGGGAACACATTGGGTTTTGAGGATCTTCAGGACCTAATAGGATTCGACCTTAAGATTCTAGAGAGAGAAGGAATCCATAGTCCTTTAATTGAAATTCTGAATCTATTTGGAAGTATGAATTAACTTTACTCCTTTATTTTGTTTTAACGCTTGAAATTCAGTGCCCATCAGAGTCTAAAAGTTAAGTTAAAAAAGATTTAGAAAATCATTTGCAGTGGGTCTTCAGTCTTCTCACCACTGAGGAGGTAGAACCAGACATGTTAAGTCATTGTCAGGGAGGGTGTGGCCAGCCCCTAAAGATCCCAGAGAGTTTTTTTTTCTTGCCTTCTCTACTGTCGGCAAACTTCTCCAGACTCTCCCTGCCCCAGAATGCAGAACAGAAACAAAAACATAAAGAAATGTTTTTATTCTAACTGCTCAGTTTGTTGAATTCCAGGCTTTTGATGGCTTTCGTTATTTAGCCTTAGACTTTGGCAGAAACCTCTCTGAAAGAACATCTTTTGATAACTAAGGTAACTGGCTGCAGCAGCTGCTAGCACAGCATGTCTGGGCAGGCCTCTTAGGGAACTGCAGCACACAGGCAGCCAGAGGCACAAGGCAGCCAGCTCCAAGCCAGCAAGATTGAGTACAGAAATTCCTGGGCTGTCATCCCCAACTGTCAGTGTGGACAACTATTCCTCTTCCCTCCACAAAAAGCAAAAACAAAAAACACCCTGGAGTAGTCAGCATGGAGAGAGAAAAAGGGAGAGCAACCCAGACACAGAGACGCAAGTAGGCAGGAAGGAGCCCTTCATTTATTTCTGTCCAGCTCCCATGCCCTTTCTTAGCAAAGTGTGGGTGAGCCCTTATGTAACCCAGCCTTATTTTCTGTGTGACTCATTCAGGCAAAGTGGCTGCTCCATGTACAGGCTTCCCCTGGTCCCCCCCTTGTCCCTACAAATTATGGGGTTAGACACCATCCATCAAGTCAAAGGGGTACCGCTTAGGAATCGTCTCTTTCAAGGGTCACATGCTTTCTATGGTGCAGCAGTAGGTGGGATTCTCCCTTTAGATTTCACTGTCAGGGCTACTCTAAGATCTCAGGATTGAGTCCACTTCCTCTGGAAGAGATTGGGGAACTCCCTCATATCTCAAAGCTTTGTGGCAGAGTCTAATAAATTCATAAAGCATATTGTCTTATCTAGATGGAGAAAAGTTACAGAGCCTCTCCACTCTACCTCTGGATACCTCAGAGCAGTCCAGCGATGTGGAAGAAAGCAAAATTATAAAACCAGCCGGGGTAGTCACTTGCCAAACTCCTCAGCCTCTTGAGGAGTATAGATTCTCTGTCTTCCTCTTTCCATTGGAATAGCAAGAAAAGTCTAAAAAATAGAAAAAGGAAGCAAGGAAACATCCTGCTCAGAAGCAGGAAAATAAATCTCTCACATGCTCCCATCTAAGATGGGTAAAGAGCATTAGCTTCTCTCCCCAAATATCAGATACCAGCAGAGCAGCAGAACAGTTCCTGTATAAAGTATTCAGAAGGAGCAGGGACAGATATCATGTGGAACCTCCTTTCTTTGTCATCCTACTATGGAGCCTTAGAACCTAATTTCTCAAAGCACAAATTCGGTAGGATGGGGAGTGGTTGGGGTGAATCTCAAGAGACCTAGGAAGAGCAGTCCTTTCTGAAATGACTGACAGTTGTCTGACTCCTCAGAATACAGGAGACCCAAAACAAAGTTCTTGCCCCAGAGTATTTAGATACTGTTTTATTGAAAAGTAGCAGCACATCTATGCTTTCCTCCAGACAGCCCACCTTAGGAAGAGTTACTTGAGGAAGATCACTGGATAGATAGCAAGACCACTTGGATACATTTCCTTTCAGGATATAAATTGGAACTGTTAATCCCTTTCCATGCAGCTCTTAAAATATTATGAGTGAAGACTGGGGGGAACCAACTAAGGCCAAGCACCTGAAGAGACTGAAAATACTGAACATCTGGGATGTATCTTGGTGGTCATCTTTTTATGGCAAAGAAGAGATCCTGTGCAGTAACTTTACTGTAGTAAGAGGATCTGAAGTTCTTGTTAGTAGTTTCAAAGGTTTATAAAATGGTCATATAGTAGAAGCTGCAGAAATTTTCTCAGATTAGCTAGATCTTCGGGCACTGAGCCATTTCCTCCCTACCAGAAGCTCCCAGGTCTGATTCTACTTCCAGAGCTGTTGACAAGCAGAAGATTCACTGAAAAAGGTCTGTGGATCTTCCTACTAGAGGGGAAAAAAAGGAAATTTTCACATAAATACAAATAATGTTTCCTATATCCCTTGCAATAATAACTTAGGCTTGATCCTGTAAACACTTAAGCATATGAGCAATTTACTCATGTGTTTCAGCAGCACTATTCAGTTACATAATGCTTTACTCTTGTGCCTAGATGTATGAAGGATCAGGCCTTATTCTATTTTACATATTCTGTATAATGAAATCTATGAACTGAGATAGCACTGCAGGAATAAGTTGAACTTTGATTGAGAGATACTTTGTTTGATTTCGCAACTGCTACGTTGCATTGTTTTTTTGTAATTTATTTTAAAAGCTTCAAGAAGGGGAATATCACACTTTAATAACTAACAAAACATAGTCTTTACATTTTTCTTCTCATGCCAGTGTTTGTGCACAGAGTGGAAACTAGTCTCTTCCATTCCTCTGTCATTAAATGCTTGATATAAAATAGATTATGACATCATTTAGCTAGTCCAGGCAAGTGCTGGAATTTTTTTTTACAAGTTTCATGGACTGTAGTGCATATATTTTAAATATGTATGTATATATTTTAAGCTGGAAAATATGCAGAAAACTATCTATCAGTTGGAAGAGCAACTTCAAAATGAAATGCAATTGAAAGATGAAATGGAGCAAAAGTGCAGGTGAGACTGAATTTAAATACATTTTCAGAATTAAATAATATAAACCATCAGCTCTGTAAAAAATACATTAAGGATAACAAGCACGATATCAATATTGCTACTATAGTAATTCAGTGGTCTGAGATTCAAGGCCATAAATTTAAATCACTTTAAAATGATCTCAGAATGTTTTTCCTGTGTATTTAAAGAAGATTAATTGTTTGTGTTCACATCAGTGAAACAGACACATATCTTGAATATTTGAACTCCATGTTGTTTTTCTTTCCACTACCCTGATAGGTTTCAAAACATCTGCGGGATACAGTGAATACATGGATTTTTTTTTTTTAAAGAACATGAAATACTATGTGCACCACATGTTCTAGAATATTGGAGTTTAAGATTGTCCAGCATCTTGGTATCGTAAATGCTGCAGTACTATTGAAAGATCCAGCATGTAACTTTTGTTGAGATTAAGACAGATATGAGTAGCAGTTTTCTATCTGAGTACTAAATTCTGTTATATTCTTGAAAAAAGTAAATATCTGACAAATTACTGCCTATTCTTGCACCTTCAACAACATGAGCATACAGTTGAAAATCTGATAATCATGGAACTTAATGTGCACACATTGCTGTTGGTTATCTTAGAAGAATTGCTACCAAAAATGGTCTTATGGGAATTCAGACCACAGAGTAGTATTTAGTACATAGTGTGCTCTTTACACATATCCGGAGTTTCACTGTCCACATATTGACTACCGACCACATGGCAGCATGTGGGATGCTAGAAATATATTCAACAATTGTATCCCTACAATCACACTGACAGCGAGTATTCAGTAACATCAGTGTGTCTTCTGATGTCTCACAGTTAAACACATTTTATCACAGAGTTAATAGATTTGATTTAGGGCTGTCAAGCGATTACAAAAATTAATTGTGATTAATCGTGCTATTTTAAAAAAAAATTGCAATTAATCGGGCTGTTAATAATAGAATAGCATTTATTTAAATATTTTGGGATTTTTTTACATTTTCAAATATATTGGTTTCAATTACAACACAGAATACAAAGTGTATAGTGCTCACTTTTTTATTACAAATATTTGCACTGTAAAAAAACAAAAGAAATAGTATTTTTCAGTTCACCTAATACAAGTACTATAGTGTAATCTCTTTATCGTGAAAGTTGAACTTACACGTGTAGAACTGGGAACAAAAAAATAACTACATTCAAAAATAAAACAGTGTAAAACTTCACAGCCTACAAGTCCACTCAGTCCTAATTCTTGTTGAACCAATCGCTAAGACACACAAATTTGCTTACGTTTGCAGGAGATAATGCTGCCCACTTCTTGTTTACAATGTCACCTGAAATTGAGAACAGGCTTTCGCAAGGCACTGTTATAGCCGACCTTTCAAGATAATTACATGCCAGATGCGCTAAAGATTCATATGTCCCTTCATGTTTCAACCACCATTTCAGAGGACTTGCGTCCATGCTGATGAGGTGTTCTGCTCGATAACAATCCAAAGCAGTGCAGACTCACTCATGTTCGTTTTCATGATCTGAGTCAGATGCCACCAGCAGAAGGTTGATTTTCTTTTTTGGTGGTTCAGGTTCTTTAGTTTCTGCATTGGAGTGTTGCTCTTTTAGGACTTCTGAAAGCATGTTCCACACCTCATCCCTCTCAGATTTTGGAAGGCACTTCAGATTCCTAAACCTTGGGTCGAGTGCTGTAGCTATCTTTAGAAATCTCACATTGGTACCGTCTTTGCATTTTGTCAAATCTGCAGTGAAATTGTTCTTAAAATAAACAACATGTGCTGGGTCATCATCTGAGACTGCTGTAACATGAAATATTTGGCAGAATGTGGGTAAGACAGAGAGCAGGAGACGTACAATTCTCCCCCAAGGAATTAAGTCACAATTTAATTAATGGATTTTTTTTTTTAAACAAGTATGTCCTGTGGAATGGTGGCCGAAGCATGAAGGGGCATACAAATGTTTAGTATATCTGGCATGTAAATACCTTGCAATGCTGGCTACAAAAGTGCCATGCGAATGCCTGTTCTCACTTTCTGGTGACATTGTAAATAAGAAGCCGGCAGCATTATGTCCTGTAAATGTAAACAAACTTGTTTGTCTTAACGATTGGCTGAACAAGAAGTAGGACTGAGTGGACTTGTAGGCTGTAAAGTTTTACATTTTTTTTTTAGTGCAGTTATGTAACAAAAAAAATTTACATTTGTAAGTTGCACTTTCATGATATAGAGATTACACTACAGTACTTATGAGGTGAACTGAAAAATACTATTTCTTTTGTTTATAATTTTTACAGTGCAAATATTTGTAATACAAAATAATATAAATTGAGCAATTTACACTTTGTATTCTGTGTTGTAATTGAAATCAATATATTTGAAAATGTAGAAAAACATCCAAAAATATTAAATACACTTCAATTGGTATTTTATTGTTTAACAGTGCAATTAAAACTGCAATTAATCGTGATTAATTTTTTTGAGTTAATCACATAAGTTAACTGCGATTAATCAACAACCCTAATTTGATTACATATGGTGGTATAAACTGCTATTTATTACATTAGTTAATACTGTCTGAATTGTTTTTGCTATAACTTTTTTGGACAGAGGTAAATAACTACAGAAGGCTAACATTTATGTGGCCTAATGTTTTATAAAGGCCAAAACTAGGGACAGACATCCATACGAAATGTATAGAACTGGAGGAGATCTTGCTGTGGATTAACGGATGTTCTGTATTGCTGGCTGACCAGTTCATATTTCCTTTGTGGGATGTTACTCAGCACTTATTTCACCTTCTCTCTGCAGTAACTCCCCCCCCCCCCCCCCCCCAGTTTTCTAGAGATACTTTTTTGTGGTAATAGTATGTAGATATTTCTATATATGATATGGATATATTTGTATGGGTAATTGATCAGTATTGGGGATCCACATTCTTAGAGATGTGGGATGTGCACAACTGGAGCCGTTCTTTCTAGAGAATGGCAGAAGATGTGTTGACCAACATTTACTAGTTATAAAAACTTCTTACTCTGCACCTTTTTGTGGATATAGGGACAGAATTTGACCCTTTGCCTCCAGTGAACTGTCAATACACTTGATGATTGTGCTATTATAAACTACTGATGTTGATTGGTGGCATTCTTCAATTTAAAATGTTGGTTTTAGGATGAAGGGCATGCACATAGTAAGCATTTTTTAAATAATGGTCTTAAATAGTTTAAATATTGAAATACCAGGCATGTAAAATAAGATCATCTTCTTTTACATATTAAAATAATTTATTATTTATAGGACTGCAAACATAAAACTAGACAAGCTAATGAAGGAACTGGATGAAGAGGTAAGTTGGTGTGTTTTTCTTAATCACAGAATTTTCAACTGTGTTGAGTCAATCTGTGTCCTCATAATACTGCTAGAGGTTTATAATTTTCCTGTAAAAATTTGCACTCCAATTTAAATTTGAGAATAAATCTCCACATTCCAAAACACCAAATCATTTTGGCCATGTTTGTTATGAAAGTGAAAAATGTAATTTTAAAATACTTTTTTTGCCTCTACAATTGAAAACTACTTTCTTTCATTTCAAATCCTGTGCTGAACTCTCTGTTTAGCCTTGTTCAGAATAGTCAATATAATTTTTCAAAATTAGCTAGATTTCTAAAAATCAGTGTGCAGATAATCCTCTAGGACATCATTATATTGTAGTATTCATAGACCTAGTAAACAGATAATTTTTGCTTTTGTGTTAAATACAGTTATTGCAGTGGTTTGGAAGATTTAATCAGAGACAAACTTCAAAAGTGATGTTGGGAATTATTAGGCTCTATCCTGCAAACCTCCTGTTCATATTGGTAGTCTCAGTGAGTGAAATCCTGGCCCTACTGGCTTCAGTTGAGCCAAGATTTCACCACTTGAAGTCAGTGAGACTACTTACAGAACAACAGAATTAAAAAAAGTTTGTAGGATCATTCTGTAAAATGTAAATGGAAAATACCAGTGTTTATTATAATTTCAGGGAAATCAAAGAAAAAATTTAGAAACAACAGTATCTCAGACTGAGAAGGAAAAGATGGTGCTGCAACATAAAATAAATGAATACCATAGAAAAGTTGAACAGGAGAATGAAAAAAGACGGAATGTAGAAAATGAAGGTAAGCAATGTTACCCAGGTGCTAGAAATGTTGATGTGTACGCTACTATACAGTTTTATGAAAAATTTACTTTTTTAGCATTTGAAGCATTTTAGAATAGATTTTTTTCTTGAAATTCTGTTATCACAGGAAATAGCTATTTCTGTTTTTGATATTTGAAGTACCAAATTCTTCCCTTAGATGTATGCACATGGAGCCCCTAGTGATTTGAGTGAGCCAGGTGTACATATTCAAGAACAAAATTTGACCTCATGAAATTAAAAGGAAATATTCTAATTATTTTGCTGTCTTTCACGTAGAAATATCTAGTAACACAAAGCTTTTCTGTTCTGAGCTGCTAGGAAAATTGAATTCCATATTCATTTCTGTCTCTAGTGTCCACATTAAAAGATCAGTTAGAAGATTTGAAAAAAATTAGCCAGCATTCACAAACGACAAATGAGAAGATGACACAGTTACAAAAGCAAGTAAGTGATTGATGTTCAGTGTTTTCATTGTTTCTTAAAATTTGTCATATAGTATTGATTACATAAATGTAGCAAAGCTGAATCTGTTAATTATTACACTTCGAATGGGAATCTTGACTTTTCTTACTCTAACAGCTAGAAGAAGCCAATGATTTGCTAAGGACAGAATCAGATACAGCAGCAAGATTGAGAAAGAGTCATACAGAAACGAGCAAGACTATAAGCCAGTTAGAATCACTAAACAGAGAACTTCAGGAAAGATGCAGAGTTCTAGAGAGCACAAAATTGGAAGTGGAAAAGGACTGTTATCAATTGCACGCAGCATTGGAAGCAGAACGAAGGGACAGAAGTCATGGATCTGAAATGATTGGAGATTTACAAGGTAACCATTCCATGCGTACATAGTTTTTTAATGTTGCAGTAAATATTTATTATTACAGAAATCCATTTTCATAACTTCACTTTGTTGCTCTGTACCATTGTCTAAAGCCTGAAAAAGATGTACCAGCTGTTTTCAAGGAGTTTAATTCTATTCATTTAGCGTAGCAGAGCAGTAGTCAACATATGAATTGCGTATCCCTAGAGGACTAAAACTTGGGAACATTTGTAAATACAGTTTAAGGTACCAAAAGTCTTACCAATTCAGTATTAACTCAGGGACATAATTCCTGTGTGGTTGAGTTTTGGGGATGAGAGGGAAAGCAGTATTGCGGACAGCAGTGATTTCTCCTCCCCGTCCTCCAACATGATTTTTCTTCATCTGTGGATATTAACCCCTTTAGAGCAATGTTCATGGATTCTGGGACACTGACACAGCAGCGGTAATATCAGAAAGTTCCATACAGTTTAGAGAGTTGTGTGTTTAAGAGAATAATTAGATTCTCTAACCCAAGATGACAGCCAACTGACAACTTGCTTAGCCACTGAGACAACTTAATAGAATGAATCCATTACAGATTAATTACTCTAGATTGCCACGGGGTAACTGTATGAGAGGGCAATTTATCCAGTGTGAAGAAAAAGAAATATATTCAAAGAAGTCAGAATAGAAAGGGACAAGAGGGAAGGTCTCCTGTACAGATTATATGGTGTGGTGGAGCAAACCTCACTGATGCAGTGTTAGAGCTACACAGCTCTTTAGGCGTGCATGAAAGGGTAATTTTCTTCAGAGTTCCTAAAGTATATAGAACAGGATGTTCTGTTGGTATCTAGCCAGAGAGTTCCACATGAAATTTGCACACGCTATTGCTAGTTTTTAACAAGCAAATGTTTGACAACTAAGCACAGCACTGAAATTCTGGAAGAAGTGTTTTCTTTTTCACATCATTTTGTCATCTAGAAATTCCTAGGACATATTATGTTTAAAAAAACTATGCTAAGCATGCAGTGTTCTAGATAGTCTGACATACTTGTGAGCTATGTTGCTGACATAGTGTGTATAAGGTATAACAGTTAACACAGAGAGTAATACAAGAAACCAAATTACAGTTACAATTGGAAACTTCGCTTAAAATGTCTTGGTGTTTCTGTTTAAAGTCTTCAGTTTAATAGTACACTGAAGTAGCTGCATAGGGTGTGGGGCAAGCTTTTTCAAACTCAAGGCTGGAGAAGAGCCTTTGCTTTTGTGGAGTGATCAGTAGGGTAAAAATAATTCCTCTTTCTCTGAAGGACCTCTCCAGTGCAGGTTATTTAAATTATGTTTATGTACTGCAATAGCACCTCGAGGCCCCAACTGAGATTGGGGCTCCATTGTGTTATATGTTGTATCTACTGTGACAGGGTCAGGCCAGATGGCTACAGGAGAGTGATAGAAGGAAGATATATTAGCCCCAGGTTAAGTAGGTCCCTTTTCCATGGGTAAGGTAACAGGGAAGGTTCCAGAACAATCAGGAACTTTCTGGAGACAATTAAGGACAAGCTGATTAGAACACCTGCAGCCAATCAAGAAGCTGCTAGAATCAATTAAGATAGGCAGGCTAGTCACGGCACCTGGGTTTAAAAAGGAGCTCACTTCAGTTTGTAATGGGCGTGTGAGGAGCTGGGAGCAAGAGGCGCAAGAAGCTGAGAGTGAGAAGGCGTACTACTGGAAGACTGAGAAGTACAAGCATTATCAGACATCAGGAGGAAGGTCCTGTGGTGAAAATAAAGAAGGTGTTGGGAGGAGGCCATGGGAAGTAGCCCAAGGAGTTGTAGCTGTCACGCAGCTGTTACAGGAGCCACTGTAGACAGCTGCAATCCACAGGGCCCTGTGCTGGAACCCGGAGTAGAGGGTGGGCCCGGGTTCCCTCCATCCCCCCAACTCCCTACTTGATACCAGAAGAGTTGACCTGGACTGTGGGTTCCACTAGAGGGGAAGGTCTCTGGCCTGTTCCCTGATCCACTAGATGGATCAGCAGAGACTGCAGGGATTATTGTTCTTCCTTTTCCCCATGCTGGCCAGTGATGAGGCTAACTGAGTGAACGGCAGATTTGAGCCACGAAAGTGGCCAAACTGAGGGCTGCCGTGAACCTCTGAGGCGAGCAAATCTGCCAATAAGTGCAGGACCCACCAAGGCAGAGGAGGAACTTTGTCACACTACCCATAATAAGACTTCAGCAGAGTTAATGTCTGTGAAAATGTGGCTGTTGTATGTTGTAACAGGACTTATATTAATGAAAGGAAACATCTATACATTAGCAGTTGGACAAAATAAAATCAAAGTCCTGTTTCTGCAGCTAGGCGTAGTAGCTGAAATTGAACTATTTTAAATTTGTTTTTGCTAGCTCGGATTACATCTTTACAAGAAGAAGTAAAAAATCTTAAAAATAATCTTGAAAGAGTGGAAACGGAAAGAAAACAAGCACAAGACTCACTTAATCATTGTGAAAAGGTAAGGTAACTAATAATACATGATGATTCAGGAAAATGCTAATGTTAGTTCACTGGCTGTGGTCAGAATATGATCATGTATTGAATTATTTTGTATTGTGTGAATAAATCACAGCTTCAAGTGTGTCAGTGTGGATCCCACTGTAGGATTCTCCAGTGCCTCCTGGGTGAGACTGGGCTTTTATCCTAGGCCTGAAGAGACTCAACAAATACATACTCAGTCTCAGGATGGTAACACCCGCCTGCATTGCTCCAAGCTCTAGATTGGTTCATGGCTCTTGACTGCCAGGATGATGTACTTACATATTGCCATCCATCTGTCTCACGGGAAGTGCATAAGGTTAACCGTAGGGGCCAGCCATTCCCAGTTCAGTGTTTTGCCCTTCACGCTCTCCATGGCACTGAGAGTTTTCACCAACTTCCTAGCTGTAATGGCAGCAGATCTAAGAAAACATGGAATTTACACCTGTTTATATCTAGATGACTGGCTGATCAGAAGCAGGCCCAGCAGGAGACCAGAATGTCCCTGGATTGTGTTTTGTTGGTGGCTTGTCCTGATGAACGTGAGAAAAGGGGACAGTGATGCTTATCTCAGACACTATAGGGACTGGTTGGGGTGCCCACCTGAACCACATTCAAATGTAAGATACCTGGTCTCATGATGATTTTAACCTACACATGAGTGCCTTGGAACTAAGAGCCATCTGACTCATCTGTATAGCATTCCTGCTGGAAGCCATCCAATGCTGGAAATGGTGTTTATCAACACGGGGGTGACTCCACTAGCTGTACACCTTCCAGGGATAAGCAATGACCTAGCAGATGTTTAGTGAAGAAATGTGGTAACCAGCCATGAGTGATCTGTGTAAAAATCCATACTAGACCCAATATTCTGTCAGTGAGAGACTCCCGCCACACATTTGTTTGCCACAGAGGACAATACCAAGTGTTAGAACTTCTGTTTCAGGGAAGGTGGGGAGTCCAGGCTAACTGCCGATTGCCTTACTATTTCAATCTTCTTGAGGACTCCTGTATGGTATCGTACTGTATCCCCTGGTCCCCAGGATATCCCAGATCAACAGTATAGGGCCTCAATCATTGTGCTAGTCCTATATTGGTTGAGACCATTCTGGATATCAGATCTGCTCTAGATGTTCCAGAAGCTTCCCATACATCTTCCTTCCTACCCTAATGTGATATCCCAAACCTCAGTCAGACAATGCATCTAGATGCAGTCTTTGCACCTGACAGCCTGGATGTTGGCTAGCTGAACAACACTGACAGAAGGTGTTCCCTGTGGGTTCAGAAAATTCTGACACAGAGCAGGAAACCATCTGTAAGGTTGACCTACTTCTCCAAATGGGAAAAATTCTCCATTTGGGCAACCTAGAATAATACTGACCCAGTGGAGCCCCAGTAATCAAAGATGTTGTACTGTGACCTGCTCTTGCACATGTGGGACTGATATTTAACTCCCTTGAAGTCAACCTCACTGCCACATTGGCGTGTCACACTCCAGTACAGTTGCACTCTGTCTTGTCACACCCCTGCTATTTAATTTCTTCATACTTTCTCTCCAGTAAGAGTACCGACTTCCATAGGGGACCTCAGTGTTGTCCTTTTAAAGCTTATAAAGCCTTCTTTTGAACTGCTGTTGGAGTGCTCGGTATATTGTCTTTCCATCAGGATGTTTCTTCTTGTGGCCATTATATCAGCAGAGAGAGTTAGCAAGCTCCAAGGTCTTGTGGCCAGACCACCTTGTATATCCTTCCATAGGAAGGTGATGAAACCATACCCCAAATTCATAACTAAGGTAGTCTTGGAATTTTGCCTGAATCAATCAATTTTCCTGCCAGTCTTCTTCGGAAAGCCGCAATCCTCACAAGGAGAAAAGGTGCTCCATCCTCTAGCATCTCCAGAGTCATGTTCAATTGTCCCAAAAGGAATGAGTCCTTTAGACTCTCTCCCTGCCTCTTTGTGGCCATAGCTTTGCCTTTTAATGTGCCAGATATCTTGTCACAGGGAATCCTGGAATGGATCAGAATGTATCTCTACCTGCTATCAGCTGGCTGGCAAACCTTTCCTTCCAAAAGAAGTCAAGGTATGCTCCATCAGGGACAGGCAGTATCTTCTGCGTGCCTCAGAAATATTGTGGTAACCAGCCATATTCACAACTGAGGCCTTCCTACTTGGTTGGCAAGCACATCTACAGATGGTACAGGGCAGGTGGTCTGCTTCAGAATCCGTGTTGCACATCAACCTCCTAGAATTATGTGCAGTCCACAACATGTGCTGACACATTCTACCATTAATCAGACAAAGGACCATAAGAGTAATGATGGACAAGATCGCTTGCATGTTCTATATCAACTGACAAGGGGGAGCGAGGTCCCAATTCCTGTGCTCGGAAGCAGTAAAATTGTGGAACTATTGTATTCAGCATGACATCAACATCTTGGCCTCATACTTACCTGGACACCTGAACACCACAGTGGACTCACTGAGCAAGAGATTCTCACAAGACCATGAGTGGGAGTTAGACACAAGAGACCTGCAGCACATATTCAACTTCTGTGAATTTCTGAGTATAGATATCCTCGCCGTGGCCAAAACTGCCAAATGTCCCTGCAGGGCATCTTCCTCATTACATGGGATGCACCCCTACTCTACGCTTTTCCACCCTCTCCCCTATTTTCACAGTGCTTCACAAGACACAGGTGGAATGAGCTACAGTCATTCTCATAGCCCCAACGTGGCCGCGAAAGATTTGGTACCCTTACCTTGTGTGCAGGTGGCTTGTCCACCAATCACCCTACAGTTGACTGCATACCTCCTCTCTCAAGACACAGGCCAAATCCTCCAATCCAATTTAGAACTCCTCCATCTGAAGGCATGGCTCCTTCATGGTTCTGGGATTCGGAGATGACCTGTTCAGAACAGGTAAAAGAGATTCTTTTAGGTAGCAGGCGTGATAAAAACTTGCCTTACTTACCTCAATAAATTGAAAAGATTCCAAACTTGGTGCAACACCAAACATGTCCTCGCAATGAATGCTCCTTTATCACTCATTCTAGACTACATTCTAGAATAACTTAAAAGAGCAGGACTGCCCACAAGCTCCATTTGGCTGCCACCACTGCATTCCACCTCAAGATAGCCTGTCATTCTGTATTTACCTATGCACTAACAAAAAGATTCCTTAAGAGCCTTCAAAATGTGTACCATCAAATACAAGACCCTATCCCACCTTGGGATCCCAGCCTAGTGTTGCGCTGTCTCACCAGTCCCCCGTTTGAGCCCATTGCAGCATGCTCCTACATACGCCTATCCATGAAAACAGCATTTCTTGTCGCCATCACATCCACCCGACGGATAAGAGAGAGAGGTGCTCTCTTGGAATACCCACTATACACAATCTTTCACAAAGACAAAGTCATGATCACATCCGAAACTCTTACCCAAGGTGCCGTCCTCTTTCCATCTGAACCAACCTATCCACCTTCTCTCCTTCTTCTCACAGCTGCATAGCAGCCAACATGAAGCCACTCTGCACATCTTGGAAGTCAGATAAGCATTAGCCTTTTATCTTGACTGAAGAAAATCTTTCAGGCATTCACCATGCTTATTCCTCTCTCTTGCTGAAAGATCAAAGGTAGCAGTTTTATCCAAACAGATCTCAGAGTACATCCACCTTTTGCTGTCAACACAAACTGGATCTTGAACGCATCCTACTCACTCGCTGTCTACCTCGATTGACTTTCTAAACAACATGCTGATTACTGACATTTGCAAAGCCGCCACTTGGGCATCCACAGACACTTTTAGCCAATACTGTGTCATTACCAATGACATGGCATCCAGATGCCCTACTAGGATGTATTGTCCTATCGTCCTTGGTTCACATCACTCCGAAGCCCCAGCCTTCCATCTAAAGGCACTACTCTACAGTCACCTACAGTGGAACACCCACAGGGACACTGCTTGAAAAAGAGACGATTGATTACTCACCCTGTGCAGTAACTGAGATTCTTCGAGATGTGTGTCCCTATGGGTGCTCCACTACCCGCCTTCCTCCCCTCTGCTTCCGAGTTTTAAATGTAGACTCTGCGGTAGAGAGGGAACTGAGGGTGGTTGGACCGAACAGCTCTATGTAGATGGTGCGAGATGGGGAGAAATGCATGTGCAGCCCAATGGGTGCTGCTACTGAAGATCTCCAATCTCAGGCGCACCTACAGTGGAGCATCCATAGGGACACGCATCTCTAAGAACCTCAGTTACTGCACAGGATGAGTAACCTTCTTTTTTCACTTAGACAACCACTACCAAGGAAGAGGCACAGAAATGCTAGCAGTAATTAAAACCTTTATTGATTAATGCATTCTTTAGTTCATTCAAAATGAGAAATGATTGATATCTTATGAATTCATAGATTGAAGAAAAAACACTCATTTTATTCAGCAAAGTCTTATTACCCCCTTCCTCTCCTTCAAGCCTCATTTTTAAATATCTAAAAAGACATGGTATAATACACCCTATTAATATTATGACTTGTGAATAAACAAAAATGTAACCCTTCCTTTTTTTTAAGGGAAGAAAAGGAAATGTGGGTCCATTCGACGGCTTGGTAAAATACTCCAGAATTTTATTTTTTTTTACAGTTCTGCTTTAATCAAGTATGCTTTTTTTTTGTCCTAATTTGCAGGAAAAGAATAACTTAGAAATAGATTTAAACTATAAACTCAAAATATTACAACAGCGGCTGGAACAGGAGGTAAATGAGCATAAAGTGACTAAAGCTCGGTTAACTGACAAACATCAATCAATTGAAGAGGCAAAATCAGTTGCAATGTGTGGTATGTATTTCCTTTTAGTTTCAAACAAAATACTGAGCAATAATAAGGTCTGTTTTCCTAATTCCGTTACAATGGCAAAGAATGTTTTTAATGTAGTGTTCATAAAACCAGTTTTTAATCCTGGGCTCTCTCCTTAGCTGGTATAAGTCAGCATAGGATCTGTTAACATCACTGTACTACAAATATGAAAACCCTGTACTGTTTATATCTTCAAGTTAAGGAAAAATTAGTTACCTATAATTTTACTGCTTTGAAGTTATCACACATGACTTGTACTCATCCAACCACTTCCCTTCATAATTTAGAGGCCCATGTTTTTTTAATGTGTTCTAGGGTTGCTAGGCATCCGGTTTTCAACTGGAACGCCCAGTAGAAAAGGGACCCTGCTGGCTCGTGTCAGCACTGCTGACTGGGCCTCTAAAAGTCTGGTCGGTGGTGCAGCAGGGCTAAGGCAGGCTCCCTGCCTGCCCTGGCTCCATGCAGCTCCCTGAAGTGGCTGGCATGTCTGGCTCCTAGGCGCAGTGGGGGTCATGGGGGCTCCGTGCGCTGCCCCCGCCCTGAGTGCCAGCTCCACAACACCCATTGGCCGGGAACTACAGCCAATGGGAGCTGCGGGGGCGGCGCCTGTGGGTGCAGGCAGTGCACAGAGCCCCCTGGGCCCTCCGCCTAGGAGCTGGACATGCCGGCTGCTTCTGGGAGCCACCTGAAGTAAGTGCTGCCCAGACCCCAAACCTCTCGGCTCCAGCCTGGAGCCCCCTACTGCACCCTTGCCCCAGCCCAGAGCCCCCTCCTGCACCGTGAACCCCTCATGTCTGGCCCCACCCTGGAGCCTACACCCCCAGCCAGAGCCCTCACTCTCTCCTATACACCAACCCCTTGCCATCCTGGTGAAAGTTGTCAGGGTGGGGAGAGTGAGCAACGGAGGGAGGAGAGATGTAGTGAGCGGGGGATGGAGCCTCAGAGAAGGGGTGGGGCCTCGGGGTAGGAGGGCGGCAAGGGTGTTTGGTTTTGTGCGATTAGAAAGTTGGTAACCCTAGTGTGTTGACACACCTTAGGATGTTTTTTGCTATTCGTTCTATCAAAATTTTTATTTAATTCCATTTCTCAATGGCTGTTGTTGGAAGCTCTCTGTTTTTGAGCAACACATGAACTGGCTGGAACATTTCAAGCACTGATATAATGGCAGTTAGCGGAGTGACAAGTAGCTCCCTGTAGGAGGGTCACTCTGGCAATCACTATCACTGTCTCTCTGTTTGTTGCAACAATACTATAATGATTTTGTTCAGTAGTAGACTAGAGATGCATACTCATCTGACTGTAAAGGATTTCAAACACCCCAGCCATTGTGTGGGGGGAGAGAAACCCTGTGCTTAACTCCCAAGGATAGAATCAAAGCTGGAATATTAGGTGTATTTAAGAAAGGCATGGTCAAGCAAACATGTTCTTAGAAGTAACATATTTGTATTTTTGCAAATATACCTTTTTATTGTGCTGTCAATTGCTTTTGTTTCCTGTTTAGAAATGGAAAAAAAAGTAAAGGAGGAGAGGGCAGCAAGAGACAGGGCAGAAAATCAAATAGTTCAGATTGAAAAACAATGTTCCACGCTGGACTTTGACCTGAAGCAGTCTCAGCAGAAGCTTGAGCACCTCACTGAGCAAAAGGAGAGGCTTGAGGATGAAGTAAGCAAAACCTGCAATTTACTTATCATGTTTTCTATGTAAAAGACAAATTAAAGAATGATAGTTGCAATAGAAATAAGAAATAGAAAACTGAATCTATTTAAGTTGAGATATTTATGTAGCGTAACGTTATTGAATATAACTGTACTAAGAAATTTCATCTAAATGGTGTAAACATTTATGTCTGAGTAGGTCAAATGCCATGTCTGTCTCAGACCCTGGATAATATGTCTTTCTTTCAGTCTTCCTTTATAAGTGCTATGCATTAATAGTGAACTGATTCCAAATATGAAGTCAGTGGGGTCCTACGCAATAGAGTTATGCAGGAAGTAACTTTTGCAGAGATGGGTTTCAAAGTGGCTAGCATATTTTCTTCTGCATTATCAAAGCCATCAATTTATTACTGAAGAATATACTATCTGTGTATTAAAGGACACTAAGTTGAATTGCAAAACAGTCAGTAAATTCAAACGTTAATTTTCCCATATTAATGGGAATAGCCAGATCTAACATTTGACATGTATTCATTTATGCTGTTATAATTGTATGCCTTAATTTATAACATTGCTAGTTAATGTTGCTGTGAGAAGCTAACTTTTTGGTGTCCTGTTGCTTTTGTGTTTGAACTCTTACCTGATTGGTAATTTTTGCATTTAATTTTATTTCTGTTTTTTTTAAATAAAGCTCGCCTGTGAGTTTGAACATGCACTCTTATTACACTTGCAAAACAGATATTTTGTGTGTTCTGAATTTGAATCCTTCAAAATGCAGTGTATCATTCAGAGCATGCAAAATTTAATCTCAGAAACACCAGCTGAAAGTTGTTGTAAGATATATAAGAGCTAATTGTTGTTATTAGGTCTCATCCCCACTGTCCTTTCAGATTAAATTGGAAGAGTCAGTCTGAAAGCCTTTCTGCTAGGCCATGTTGTCTGCAATGCAAATTTTAGACCGCTCTGGGCAGCATAACTTTCTAGAGTGAAAAGACACAAAGCTTGTAAAACCTGAATTCCACAAAGAAGAATGGGGGTCTGTCAAACCTCTTGGGCCTCTTCCACTGTCCCCCTTAAGGTAGAATAGATGAGAATGAATTCAGGCCCCACCCCAGAGTCTGTTACAAAAGAAAAAATGAATGGCTGGGAACAGCGCAGTTCTTGAGGCCGAAATATAGACTAAAATCTATAAGAAAAGCTAGTTTCTATGATATTGCACCCAAGTAATATTGAAGGCTATTTTGAATATTTGTATGCATTATTTCATGATTAAAATGTAGGAAATGGTTATGCTTGACATAAAATAATGCACATGTGAAACATTATTACTTTTAACAAAATCCAGGAAAATATTTGGTAAAAGAATTTTAAATTAAAATGATTAATTAAACAATTAGGTTAAGAATCTAACACTTCAGCTGGAACAAGAGACAAATAAGCGACTAATGACACAGAATGAACTGAAAACACAAGCTTTTGAGGCAGACAACTTGAAGGGTTCTGAGAAGCAGCTGAAACAGGAGATCAATACGTTGTTGGAAGCGAAGAGATTATTGGAATTTGAGTTTGCTCAACTCACTAAGTAAGTAGAGGCCTGACATAAAATGGAAAATCTTTTTTTTTTCCCCCCCCATGTTCATGTATTTTGTCGGTCACCTTTTTCCAGAAACCAAAAATACTTGTTGGCATTTTTTAAATGTGTCTTTGTGAAGATGTGTATGTATTTATTGTATTAGAATATTTTTATTTTGAAATATAAAAAGCTTTGCTTGGCTGATACTTCTATGCTCAGGCTTGTCCGGCCTTTCTGGAGCAATTGAAGTGCCTATCCAAGAACCACCATTTGAGGTTTAGACTTCGGAGCATCTGTTGGAGGACCACTGAGCTCCATGACTGGGTACATTTTTTCTCCTTAAACACTCCTCCTCTCACTTGTGATTTTTTTAGCTTGACAGGAGCCTGCATTACTTTTCCAACAAGAATATCCTTCCTTTATTGGACCTGTGCCACAATAGTCTGCAGGTCGAAGACCGAAACAAAGCATTTTCGGAGCACTGCTTCCCATCCAAATTATCTGTGGCGGCTACCATTATGGTACCATAAATCATATTGTTACACTGAAATCTTAGAATGTGGTGTTTATGAATTACCATGTTTACAGGTGGTGTGTGAAGGAGGAGGTGGGTGCATATGAAAGAAAAATGCTGAGTTTAAAGGTGCAAGTGTAATGGGTGGCTTTTATATGAGGTTTTGTTTTCTCTCTTTAAGGCAATACAGAGGAAATGAAGGTCAGATGCGGGAACTTCAGGATCAGCTTGAAGCTGAACAGTATTTTTCGGTAGGTTTAATTTTACAAAAATATAGGATTGTTTTGTTCAATAACTTCATGACTAAATACCCCAATGCTCTGACATAAATGAGTGACACCCAAAATACTACTAAAAATATACAAATAGTACACAAAAATCAAGCTAACAACATGAAAAGATAGTGATATGTATATACTAACAATCATAAATACTGTACTTGGTCTATTACCCTTCTTTTGTATGATTTTGTGGGCAGCAAAGGTACTGTGTTCCATTTATGTTGCATAAGTAATAACACTTCATATGCATATAGTAGTGAACTCCCTCCAAAAACTTCCTAAAAGTGCCTCAGGTATAAACTAGTTCCAAATTAGTTTGCTCATAATCTAGCAGACTTGATTAGAGAGCCAGGTGTCACTTTCCCATTGTCCTCCTAAACTGGGTAGATTTATACAAGATTCAGCCAATGCATTTGGCACTGAACTTTAGGATGAATTGAAAGAAAGAAGATTCATACAGTTTAAGGCCAGAAGGGCCCATTAGATCTTCTAGCCTCACTCTTCTTGTATATCACAGGCTATTAAATTTTACCCAGTTACCCCTGTGACGGTGCCCAATAACTTGTGTTTGGCTAAAAGAGATCTTCCAGAAAGGCATCTTATCTTGATTTTAAGACATCGAGAGATGGAGAATCCACCCCTTTCATTACTAGTTTGTTCAGTGGTTAGTCACCCTCACTTTTCAAAGTTTATGCCTTATTTCTAATCTGAATTTGTCTGGCTTCTGCTTCTACAAATCGGTTTTTGTTATGCTGTTCTCCTCAAGGTTAAAGAGCCCTGTAGTGCCCAGTATTTTCTCCTCATGAACGTACTTATACACTGTATTCAAGTCACCTTTTAGTCTTTTTTTTAGTCAGGTAAACATACTGAACTTTTTAAGGCTCTCAGTGTAAGGTATTTTATCTGGCCTCAAATCATTTGTGGGTTTTTTCTGCAACCTCCAGTTTTTCAATATTCTTTTTATAATGTGGACAACAGAGAGAGATACAGTAGTCCAATATCAGCCTCACCATATACTAAGGCCATGCTAAGAGATACTTAATATCCAATTTATCCAAGTCAGTAAGGTTTATTAACTTTTCTGTTTGCAAAGCCTTAGCATTTGAGGAAATTTGGCTTAGTCTAGGCATCTGAAGACTCAGTCCAGGCTCTAACCTTGTAGGATATTACAGATGGGACAGATAGTGATCCCTATATTTTGGTTGTCTAACACTTTTTTTGATAAAAATAACCGTGAGCTTTTTAAGCTGTAACACTTCCATTCTTTGCCATAGGCCCTTTACATTTGTCAAGGAGCAAGCCCTTGGGCTAAAGGAATGTCTTTCCTTTGTTCCATGAGATTCCATTGAGGTTTAGCTGAGAGATAAAGTGTTAAAAATCACAGTTTCATATGTCTCACTTGCATTTCTCACGAAAATTTTGGCATCACGCTAAAATAATAACTGAACAGGAACATTTAAAAAAAATTCAGCAGTGTGGGTAGAGAGCCAGGCAGGGCTTCTCCATCACCTCCAAAACCCACTGTATGGCCCCTGTCATAAAAATAAAGGGAAGGGTAAACCCCTTTAAAATCCCTCCTGGCCAGAGGAAAACTTCTCTCACCTGTAAAGGGTTAAGAAGCTAAAGGTAACCTCGCTGGCACCTGACCAAAATGACCAATGAGGAGACAAGATACTTTCAAAAGCTGGGAGGAGGGAGAGAAACAAAGGGTCTGTGTGTCCTTCTATATGCTGCTTTTGTCGGGATAGACCAGGAATGGAGTCTTAGAACTTTTAGTAAGTAATCTAGCTAGGTATGTGTTAGATTATGATTCCTTTAAATGGCTGAGAAAAGAATTGTGCTGAATAGAATAACTATTTCTGTCTGTGTATCTTTTTTGTAACTTAAGGTTTTGCCTAGACGGATTCTCTATGTTTTGAATCTAATTACCCTGTAAGGTATCTACCATCCTGATTTTACAGAGGTGATTCCTTTACTTCTGTTTACTTCTATTTCTATTAAAAGTCTTCTTGTAAGAAAACTGAATGCTTTTTCATTGTTCTCAGATCCAAGGGTCTGGGTCTGTGGTCACCTGTGCAAATTGGTGAGGCTTTTTATCCAACATTTCCCAGGAAAGGGGGGGTGCAAGTGTTGGGAGGATTGTTCATTGTTCTTAAGATCCAAGGGTCTGGGTCTGTAGTCACCTAGGCAAATTGGTGAGGCTTTTTACCAAACCTTGTCCAGGAAGTGGGGTGCAAGGTTTTGGGAAGTATTTTGGGGGGAAAGACGTGTCCAAACAGCTCTTCCCCAGTAACCAGTATTTGTTTGGTGGTGGTAGCGGCCAATCCAAGGACAAAGGGTGGAATATTTTGTACCTTGGGGAAGTTTTGACCTAAGCTGGTAAAGATAAGCTTAGGAGGTTTTCATGCAGGTCCCCACATCTGTACCCTAGCGTTCAGAGTGGGGGAGGAACCTTGACAGCCCCAGCGTCTTATACGTTCCTCTGAGATAATAGCTTTCTGCTGCTGCCAGCAATAATGTAGTTAGTTCTATAGCTCATGTGGTAGAAATCTGTGCTACATTGCAGAAGGTAAAGGTTCAGCTGCTGCTGCTGCTGCATAATTGGGGAGTTGTTCCAGTTGTACATAATAGAATTTGTTTTTACTTTTAAAAAAAAAAAAGGAAATATAGGAAATTACATGAAAAACTACATGTTTAGGTTGCAAAATCAAGCACTCGAAAATCAGGAAGATGCCAGATCTATGGTTATTCTCTGCAACCTTATTTCTGCCTATTTGTGTGTGTGAATTATAACAGTCTTTAATTACATGATCACCTACAATGTTTTTTTTCCTGCAGGACACCTGCTTCTTTCACCGCACAAGTTGGATGCATAGGGGGTTGAATTAAGGTTGCATAGACAACTGTAAATGTATCATTTCTTAACTACTGAGTACTTGACTTTGCAACTTAAATAATTTTTAATATATCTTTAGTATGTAATACTATACCCAGTTTGCACACATGACTCTTCATGCCCACAAAACCTCATTCTTTAATATGTGGGATGCTTGAGTCACAATTGGGCCAATCTAACCAAACCATCTTTAAGTTAAACGCTCTTTATCCGAAGATTTTCAGAGTGTTGCGCTCTGTGGTGTAGGTTAATACCCGTCTATCCATACATCACAGAAACTGAATAGCCAAACAGTAAAGAACTGCACTGGAGCCCCAGATTCCACCTTCCCTGTCTCTCTTTTTACTATTAATCAGTAACTTTTCTTTCATTGAGTGTATTTATTGCACTTGATTTACAATCCTAGGATTTTGGCTGAAAAGAAAATAACCTTTTAACATATAATTATATTATTCACTGGATGTGTTTTTGCACTGTCCTAATATAGCTTTACATTGCTGCAGCCCAAGTCTAGCCTAAGTAGAGACAGCTTTTCAAAACTATGAATTCTTTGAGTGTCTGTCAGCATGGATCCCACTCTAGGTGCTTATGTCTCTTAAGCATGCAAGAATGGATTTTTTTGACTAGTCATGTTTGTTGGGGCTCTGCATGTGCCCTGTGCTGCCTCCATGCTCCTACATGAGGTAAGGAGTGGGGTGGATGGGGCAGCCACAATCTTCCCTCATGTCCCTCTCACTGCTCATGCTAGTGGGACAGAACCTAGCTGATGTTTGATCCACTAGACCAGCGGTGGGCAAACTACGGCCTAAGGGCCGGATCCGGCCCCTCAGGGCTTTGGATCCGGCCCACGGGATTGCCTCCCGTGGTGCTGCAGGCCCCGCTCCGCTCTCAGAAGCGGCCAGCACCACATCCCTGGGGCCCTGAGGGGGCAGAGGGCTCTGTGCGTTGCCCTTGCCTCCAGGCACCGCCTCCCGCAGCTCCCATTGGCCAGGAACAGGGAACTGTGGCTCATAGGAGCTTCGGGGGAGGTAACTGGAGGCGTTGCAAGGGCAGTGCGCGGAGCCCTGTGCGCCGCCACACACATCCTGCTTCACCTCCCCACCCCCCCCACCCCCCGCCACAGCGGCTGCGCAGGGACGTGGTGCCGGCTGCTTCCCGGAGTGGCGCAGCGTGGGGCCAGGGCAAGCATGCAGGGAGCCTGCCCTGGCCCCGGTGTGCGCAGCTGCTGCACCGGAGCCACTTTAGGTAAGTGGTGCCAGGCCGGAGCCCAAACCCCTCCTGCACCCTGCCCCCCGCCCCCAACTTTCTGTCCTGAGCACCCTGCTGCACCCTGCACCCTGTCCACCCCAACCCCCTGCCACACCCCGCACCACTCCTGCACCTCACCCCCTGCCCTGAGCCCCCTGCTTCACCCCACATTGTCTTGTACCTCAACTCCTTCCCTGACTCCCCTCATACACCCTGCACCCCTCCTCTGCCCCAATTCCTTGCCCTGAGCCTGTTCCTGCACACTGTACTCTCTCCCGCACCCCAACCCCCTGCCCCGGCCCTGCATACAATTTCCCCACCCAGATATGGCCCTCAGCCCAAAAAGTTTGCCCATCCCTGCACTAGACCTTAATTTGAACTAAAATTTCTGTTATTCTGAGACTCTTCTGAATAATCTCTGTTCTTTTCATTTAGTTCTTTCCATTTCATTCATTTTCATTTAGTCGCCTTAGTCTGCTCTAGTACATGACTTTAGAAATGCCAGACTCTCAGTCCATAGGCTTCAAAGTCTGTCCATCCTGCAGTGGACAAATTCTGCTGAAAGACTGGCTTGACAGATACCTATTCTACTTTGAAGAGTCTTGTAACTGAAGTAGGTTCTTGGTCTCAGTCTCCTTCTTTGTGAGAACTGGGAAGTCGTGAGAAGCAAGAGTAATGCTCCACCTTCTGGAGCAATCCATGAAAGTGGCATTGGATCCAGATGTATTGAGTTAGAAGACCCTTCTAGTAGTCTCTAGATTGCATAAGGTGGACTGATGACTCCAAAGACCTCCTCAGAGAAAACAGCAGTGAAGCCAGATCCGATGTCAGCACCGGTATCACCTTTGGTGCTGAAGACACCAACAGCCCCAACATTTAATCAGCATTTCAGAGGTTGAAGCAAAGTGCTGAAAGGGGTCACTCTCAGCATTGGGGCAGGAGCTCAAGAAGGATCTCTGTCTCCTTGTAAAGAAAGGGACAGAAAGACATTGGAAGATAGTTCGGTCAAGTCCAGTGTGGCTTTGAGTATCAGTGGAAAGGAGCAGACTGCAATGTAGCAGACTCTACCTGTGTGGAAGTGTCCCCATCGATGTTGACTCCAGCACCAGCAGGGCAGACTTGGAGTGCACTGGAGTCATGGTTGGCACCAAGATATGTATTGGCACTGGTACAGACCTTGACACCAACAATACCTTACCAGTCAGCATCACCTGTGGAAGAGGTGTACCCCTTCTCCACCATTTCCCCCAGGCACATCTTTTTGCTGGCAGCCTGCAGAGATCCGTCTCCACTAAAGTCCACAAGCTGTACCACTAGGAGATCCAAGGACCTGTACAGACCTCAACTACTAGCCCACCAGGATTGTCACTGGACCAGCCAGGAATCCGAGAGCCACCTATATGTGTATGGGATGCCACTGTGGCTATTGCAGCCTACTTTTCCCAGCCTTTAGGAGCTTGTCCCTACAGTGGTAGAAGACCAGGAGGTCTCCCTCTCTAGCAGCTTTTCTAATAAGACCGCAGTCACTGGCATACACAGAGGAGCGAGATCCAGAGGTCCAGCAGCCCCCCTCACCTCTTAAGAAATTCTCCTCACTGTCCCTGGTGGTAGATAGTTTCAAGGCAATTCAGGAGCTCCTAGTGCAGACTGCAGACATCTTGAAGATGAGACTTCAATCATCCCTGAAAAATTCCACAAGTTATTTGACATTTAGTCAGCCACTAGCCCTCCCAGGATTGTTCTCCCCATAAACAAGGCCCTGTTCCAAAGATTCTGGTCTACAAGCATGATTAGCCTTTAACTCTTTTAAAGTCCACCTGGCAGTGATATCAGGGTGCCATGCACCAATTCAGTCACCTTCGGTCTTTTTACACCCTATGGTGTTCAGATTTCTCAAAGCTTTTTTCATATCTGCCATCACTCCCACCATCCAGAAAGGATGCTGCTTGTCAGTGACCTCCAGTGGGATCTCCAGATACACAGTATCAAAGCAGAAAGAATGGTTGCTTGCAATATAGTAACTATGGTTCTTCAAGATGATGTCAGTGTGATCCCACCATTTGCTTTCCATCCCTGATTTCTGGAGTTCTTAGCTACACAGGCTTCGAATTGCAAAGGAGCTGAGGGAGGGTCGCAGCCACCTTGCCCTTTGTGCCTAAGCACAAGGAGGCAGAGTGCATTCTCACCTGCAGTGGGACTGTACTGCTAGTCAAAAAAAAAAAAAAAAGAAAAAGAAAAAAGAAAAATTGACACGGCTAGTCAAACAAAATCTAGTCTCCCTCACATGAGGCACATGCTCACTTATAGTGGGATCCCCACTGAGTACAATATCTTGAAGAACCACAGTTACTGTAGGGTAAGTAACCATTCTTTTTCATTTGGGTAGCTATATATAGACATATACAAATCTAAGAAAAACAAACTAAAGTGTGTATATGTAGACAACATATAAGGGCTCTATATAAAATTGTTATATTTGAGGTCCTAATTTTGACACCCATTACCTATAGTCCCCAGTGGGATTACTCAGGGGGTAAGGTACTATTCAATATGAGTAGGCATGGCAAAATCAGACACTTAGTTTAGTCAAGCCAAATTCATTGTAATATAGTCTATTAATCCAAATAGTTGACTTTTTTTATTATATTCAACCAAATGACTATCATCTTGATCTTGGGAATAGGAAAGTATTTGAGTCAGTGTAAATGGGTTTACGCAAGGGAATCTTAGGAAGGAGGGATGAAATCTACTTTTGTGCTATGGTAGGCTCCACAATGTTGTTCCTCAGTGTGTTTGTTCAAATTACAGAGAAAATAGCACCCCATGCATTCTGCACATGTTCCTCAGAATGCTAGGAAAACATCTTTGTTATCATCCTATGGGCATCTCTGCTGATTCAGCCCCAACAGAGCAATGGTTCATAGCACTCAAACCATTCTCCGCACTTCCATGCACTGGGATTGTATCAATATTGTACTCGGCGCCTTCCATGTCTCTCATTTGGCTGGAGGATTTGTTTCGTTTGTGTGAGTACAGACAGCGGCGTAAGATGCTCTCTAATGCATGAACTTGAAATATCCTTGTGAATTTATATAGTCAGTTGAGATTTCAGCTTGAGAAATATTTTTATACCTGTCACAGTTTCAGGGTTAACTTCACCTTTGACCACTCCCTTCCTTGTCTTCTTTGAAGGCACCTACTTAAGCTGTCAGGCTTCCAGCTGTCACCTCTCTCAGAAAAAGACCCATTTCTCTCTCTCCAGACCTGGGGTTTAGGCTTGCATTCCTTCTGCACCTCACTGTCATTTCCCCAGCAGGTCTGACCATGGTCCAGCACTGTGGTTAACTTAGGGTCATTGCTACAGCAGTGTATACTTGTTACCATCTAGCCTTCATAAAGCATAATACATTTATTCTTGTGGTAAGTGCATTACAGAGACAACAAATAAAAACCATAAAAGTTCCTATACACATGCTAAAAGCTTACCAGAGATCACCCATCAGTCTTTTGGGTCCTAGTAGATCAACATCTTTCAACCTTTCCACAAGGATTGGGGTCCACCCCATCCCTTGGACACAGGGTCCTATCTGTTTACTGGATCTGAAAAAAGGCACTGTGTTTAAACTCTGCCTTTTTATGCCAAAAGCGCTTTCTTTGTCTGATGGTCTCTGGACCAGTATATGCAAGCCTCCACAGGGTGTGGTACCTCTCTGGAGGTGTTTACAACCTGAGTAGTTCACTGAGTAATCACTGTTTTTGATTTCAGGAGTTGTGGTAACTCTCCCCCTGGAGTTACATGTAAAACAATATGTAAACCATTCATACAATACAGTTAATACAGTGTGGTCCCCAAAGATAATGCAGTATCTATCATAATACCCACTACAAAGAAGTTTATTTTGTAATCATTTGTTTAACGAAACTTCACTGTAATTTTATCATACATATCATGATTTGTGTAACATTTTACTAATTGGAAGACCAGGAGTACAGTGTTTTTACCCTGATCCTTTCGTCAGTTTCATGAACTCATGTAATTAAAGAAATATTAATCAGTATGATCTGAATTCTTAGCCATAGTTCTTCAGAGTAAAATGTTAATTTTAAGCTTAGAGGATGATTATTACTGTTTTTAATATTTGTATTATCCTGGTACCTAGGAATCCCAGTCATGGACCAGGACTTCATTGTGTTATGCCGTGTACAAACAGAACAAAACTATAGTCTCTGCTCCCAAGAGCTTGCCATCTAAGTATGAAACAACAGATGGATACAGACAGATGGGGGAGTACAAGGAAACAACGAGACAATATTATTAGCATAATCAGAAGTGATATCAGTGTACCAGCAGTCTAACTGTTGTGAAAATTTTTTTATAGGTATCACAGCAAAGGAGAGTTTTAAGGAAGGATTTGAATTATGATTTCTTTCTAATACTTCCCTTACAGACACTTTACAAAACTCAGGTAAAGGAGCTTAAAGAAGAAATTGAGGAGAAGAATAAAGAAACTCAAAGAAAAATACAGGAATTGCAAAATGAAAAGTATGTCCATTTTATATTTTCAAGCAGAAAAATCTTTACCTTATACAATAGTGTGGTATCAATCTTGAAGCCCTGAATCGAGGATAAAAAAATATTTTTTTTTCCCCTGCAATAATGCTGAGAAATGACTACTTACAAAAAGTATAACAGGTCTTGTAATATGGTGAATATATAGGATGTTACTTATATTGATGGATGATTAAGAATGGAGTCAGGGTTTATGTTTATTTTCTTGGACTAGGTTTGGAGTTTTTGGAGAGAAATATTATTAGTCCTGAGAGTTTAGAAATGTCTGACATTTTGAAAAATAGTTTTGTTGGATTCATAATTTTGTCAGACTCACTCCCCTCCTCCAAAAATGTTGTTAGCCTGGTAATTGCATTTAGTTTTTGAGCCAATAAATGGTTTTCAGACAAAGAATTTTAATGACGATAATACTTCATTTGAAAGCTCATTTTAAATGTCGTACTAACTACAACCAAACCAATTAAGTTTATCCAATTTTGTGAACCTTTTGAAATAATTGAAGAATATACAGTTTACAGTATTTCAAAACTTAGGAAAGACTATTACTTAAAACTGTTTCCAATTCACTAATTTGTTCTTCTATCTATGCAGAATTAGGCCTGACCATTTCATAAACTTTATTCAAAAAGTGATGGTTTTGCGCCTGTGTATAGTACAGAACTTGTGGTACTTGACAAGCATGGTCATTGGTCTGCATAAGTATTGCAGACAAGTCTTTAAGAGTAAATTAGGGCATGTTAAGAACAATGTTCACTGTGGATTTGGGAAGAAGGAAAGGAAGGAGAGAGAAGACACCATGTTGTTAAATATGATATAAGGAGAGATTATCAGCCAATCACAGCCCTGAGCAAGAAAATGTAGGAGAATCTCAATTCCCCAAGGTGGGGACAAGGGAAGAGACACTCCCTTTAGCCCTTTTGGTGTCTCTTCTCTTCTCTTCTCTTCTCTTCTCTTTTTTTTTTTTTTTTTCCCCCATTCCCATTTATTTTTTGTCGTCTTATGGAGGCTTTTTATTCCCTTACCCCTTCAGCATAATATATGTTGTATACATTTTTAATTAGATCTATACATGAGTTATTCCAAACTAATTGTCTGATTGTTGCCTGTCTACGCTAGGGGCCCTCTTACAAATACACAAAATCAATGACTCAGCTGCAGCACAGTTGTCGTTGAACAATGAAAGCATATTTTCATATTGCAATATGGATAGGCCTTTAATATAACCTCATACTGCAGTAAAAACTTAACCTGGCTTTAGTATGGTTTGGGGAAATTGTGAATATCCCCTCTATATTGTAACATACCACCATGTTTTTTACCATGTTGGGGGCTGTGATGCTTCCCTGGATTGTGAGGCAACTCGCTACAACCTTCCCTTAACATGAAAAATCCTTGAACTGTGCCAGCTGTGGGTCAGCTGCCTAACTCCACTGGCCATAGGCAACACAAACACTGCTCTCTAGGCCCTGCAGGCCGCACTGTCACTCTATAGGTTACTGATTGGCACACCCCCCAAATGTCTCCCTGGAGTACTGCCCCTTGTCTGCTGGACACTCTCACAGTTTCCACAGATTCACTTCTTCCAAATGCAGCTTACAAGTACACCCCAGCTTACAAGTTCCATCTTGGATCACTGCTTAGCAGTTAGATGTATTTATAGTGAAATCAAGAATAAGTTTATTTAACAAAGCCTAGAGATTCAAGTAGTAGCAATTAGAAGTATTGGAAACAAATAGTTACATATAAAATAACACACATTCAAGAGCCCAAACTTAAGACATTCGAGTATCTCCTTAATTTTAGAGTATTGCTCACCCAAAATCCTTGCAGTGCTTTACAGCCAGGCTGGCTGTGATGCACCTTTCATGAGACAAGCACGCTGTCAATTTGCCTTCTAGGTGAAGGATTCAATGTATTCATTTGCACTCCAAGGTATACTAGACCAATCTTTTGTCGATCTTCATAAAGAGGACACCCGTTCTCCTGTATGTTGCTTCTGTAGATTTCCTCACTTGTAGATTTTGCAATCACTCCATTCACACTTGGTCCAGTATGCATATAGTAGGTATATAATAAACAAATGGCCAGACATGGAGATTGGTGTCAGTTACCTCCTGCCTGAAAGGAACATCTTCACGGTGTGTCATCTCCTGGTGACCTGCCATAACTCCAAGACCTTAACAACATAATTTTTAGTATACCATGTGCACATACATTTTGCAGTGATTATGACAACCAGTGGGCTTCTAGCTCTTGGGAGAGATTTTGCACGCCACTCTTTGGTGAACTATTATGCATATATCTGACCCAAGGGATCCCTGTAAAATCATATGCACCCACTTTGACCTCTACCAGTTGGCACCAAAGGGACCCTAGCTTACAGGGGCCAACTGTGATTTAACCTCCCAGTATGGCTGCATTTGTAGGGCAAGTGGACCCTTAGACACAACACTGTTGCAAAAAACTCTGCTTCTGCAGAAACTACCCAAACAGTATAGAGCATGATATCTGAGCAGTCTTTAACTTCATTAACTGTGGATGCTAGAAATGTAACAACTGTTATGCAATAACCGTGGTTGAAAAAGGTTTCAAACATGGTATCAAGTGCTGATATGGACAGGACCTATGTCTTTTTGTAGTGCATTACATAGGTGTCATCTCCCTTTTTAATGTAGACCTATTTGCTTCCCTCAATCCTTTAAAGGCAATGTTTTTTAAAAAATGATGCACTGAAAAGTACAGTCTGGGCTTGTTTGTTCTCCCTGCAAATATTAAGTATTTTCCACAGGAAACATAAGATCTTAACATTCTGTTATAGAGAAACTCTTGCTGCACAATTGGATCTGGCTGAAACCAAAGCTGAGTCAGAACAGTTGGCCCGAGGTCTGCTGGAAGAACAGTATTTTGAATTGACTCAGGAGAGCAAGAAAGCAGCGTCAAGAAATAGACAAGAAATTACTGACAAGGACAACATTGTAAGCCGGGTAAGTTGTTGTTGTTTAAACGTATAAAAAGTGGCTTTATTGTCAAAAAAAAAAATCAAACATTACAACTATAACTAAAAATGTGTGTGTGTGTGTGTGTGTGTGCATAAAAATTTAGAGACAGGTTTTTAAAGTCCAGCATCTTTGTGCGTGCAAATTGAGGCAGTTTTGCATCTGCAGTTATTTGTGCACATAATTGCTGCCACTTAGATATCTGAGAATCTGATCTGAGGGCACGTTCAGGTACTTAGACATTTAAATTACATTGTTTGAGCTCCCAAATAAATGTGGACACAAAAAGAGGGTCTGGGTTGAGGCCAAGTTGAAAATCAAGCACAGTATCTTTCAGTCGGTCCACCATCCATCACTATATATTTTTTTAAATCACCAGTTTCTTTAATAGTGTACTCAGGGATCTGACTACATAATCACTTTCCTCATTCAGAAAGGATTTGAAAGATACTGGGTTTTCTCCAGGCAAATATTTTTAAATCAAAATATACAAGCTAGGAAGTCTCAACTTCAAAGAGCAACCATTTAATTTTTGCATTACATTTACAGTAATGTGTTAACCAAGAGTTTTTACTCACAAACCCTATTAATTTGCAGTGTAATATTTCTATTTTATAATACCTTTAAACTGTGTTCTTCCACTTTGGCCTTCTGCATGCAGAGGCATGCATGCACTCAGATACTGCCTAACATAACCCAGCAGTAAAATTTTGCGCATGATGACCAAAATGCATTGTTTTTCTGCATGCTATTAGGTACTTTACACCCCCACATTAAATTATTTGAAGTAACATTTGTTGCAGTAATGTTACACGTGCAATAGCCCCAAGAAATAACCTTTCACTTTCCAGAATGCCCCATTTTCATTTGAGACTATTTTAAATAACTGCATCAATATGGAATCTAAGTAGGAACTTCCTAACCATAAATTATCAACTTCAAATATTATTGATAACATAACTCAACACACAGTTATTCAGTGTATTTCTGTAGGTTTCAAACAAAACTTTCTTACTGAACACAACTGTAGTCTTTTTGTCTTTTAATATGTTTGTATAGCATCCAGCACAATGATCCTGATTGGGAGCTAATATAGGCAAATAATATTAATTTCCCCCTACAGTTGATTTCACAAATCCTGTGTGCCCCATTTGACAGAAAACAAATATTTTCTTTTTACCCATATGTGCCTGTCTGTTTTCCATGATATATAACACTACTCAAATGTAAATTCCATGGACTGAGAGTGATATTAAATAATTATGGAAAGCCTGAAATCTTGGAATTTCATAACTAGCATCTGATTCTCTGGGTTCAGTTGTAGGTAGCTACGTCTTATCGTTTACACAGACGTTCCTTAAAATTTACTGAAAGCTGCTGAACAAAGTAACACTGAAGTTCTGCTTAATTCCTTAAGTTCTGTTGGGTATTATTTATTGGACACTGAAAATGTGCTCAACGCTGCATGGATCATAAAAGTAGACCTAGTCCTTTTCTTAGAGAGAGTTGTATACCCCGTGTCTTTGTGAAGGAAAGAGGGATCAGAAGTAAAATATCTAGAGTTTTATGTACAGTTTTGAAGTATGAACAGATTAGTGAGTATGCAATCTAAGAATGGTAATTCTGTGTAAAATACTATTATTGATTTAAGATTATTTTAAAGAAAAAATACAGTTTTGAATATGGGTAGGATGTATAGCAAATGCTTTGTTTTAAAATCTGTTTGTTTTCATTTAGCTGGAAGAAACAAATAATACATTAACCAATGATGTTAAGTTTCTAACAAAAGAAAATGCAGAGCTCATTGAAAAAAATAAGAAACAGGAGGAAGGTATGGCATGTTTTGAGTTTTAAATTATATTAGGATGATGCAGAATTGATTACAGAGAAATATGTGTTTGCTGTTACAGACTTGAAAACCAGTTTTGGCCATTTTTTCCTTCAGTATTAAGGACCTTATCTTTTCCATGATGTCAGCATGAAATTAATTACTTCCTCCCCCCCCCCCCCCCCCCCCCATGTGATGGGGGACCTGTGGTTCCTTTTCTGCTCCTAGGGATTTCTGGTGGAAGTAGCTGTTGAGGGAGCCTGTACTGCCATGAGGATGAGAAAAGACTGAGGAGCCAGGAGCTAGTGAAAAGTTTTATAAGACTTGCCTGAATCTGCTGGTTTTGTGGGCCAAATCCCCAGCCCATTTCGTTTGTACAGAGAGATTGCAAATCCCATCCTTTCATGATTTATGATGGAAAAGAATACATAATAATAATAAGCTTAGTGTATTTAGCTTAATATTGTATCAGAATATGTTGTTAAACATGATATAAGGAAAGAATTTCCCAGACCAGAAGTAAACAAACCACCTTCTTCATATTCCATGTCTACTAATCTTCATGATGGCACATAAATTTCCATGGAGCTTTGAAAATTATAGTATGAATGTTTTTTTTATGTTTTGTCAGATCTGGTCATGACACCATAGTTAAGGCTGCATTTGAGTTTTTGTTTTGACAAGACTTTTAAACCTTTGTTTTGTAAAAATATCATAAAAACGGCAAAAATCAAAACATAAAATGTAAGCTCTTTTGAGTGCTATTTGAGTTTTTCATCTTTGTTGGATGAAAAATAGATTTATTACAGAGAGAATAATAAGCATTCCAAAATCATTTACTTTTGGCAGGTTTACAAATCCTCTGAGCTGTAAAGTATACCTTGACTTCAAATCACACCTCTAGTATGGTGTTTATATTCCCATGCTCTTCGCTCCCCTTATTGTTGGCTAAGGTTCTAAACCTAGAACACAGTCAAGTATGACAGGTTTCAGAGTAACAGCCGTGTTAGTCTGTATTCGCAAAAAGAAAAAAGAAAAGGAGGACTTGTGGCACCTTAGAGACTAACCAGTTTATTTGAGCATGAGCTTTCGTGAGCTACAGCTCACTTCATCGGATGCATAGCATATCGTGGAAACTGCAGAAGACATTATATACACACAGAGACCATGAAACAAAACTTCCTCCCACCCCACTCTCCTGCTGGTAACAGCTTATCTAAAGTGATCATCAAGGAGGGCCATTTCCAGCACAAATCCAGGTTTTCTCACCCTTCCCCCCCCCCCCCAGACACACATACAAACTCACTCTCCTGCTGGTAATAGCCCATCCCTCTTTGAAACCTCTCTTTATAATGCGCATGATAATCAAGGTGGGTCATTTCCAGCACTAATCCAGGTGTTCTCAACCCCCACACCCCTCCAAAAACCACACACACAAACTCACTCTCCTGCTGGCAATAGCTCATCTTACAATGTGCACAGCAATAATCCAAGTTTAACCAGAACGTCTTGGGGGGGGTTTGTAGGAAAAAAACAAGGGGAGATAGGCTACCTTGCATAATGACTTAGCCACTCCCAGTCTCTATTCAAGCCCAAATTAATAGTATCCAATTTGCAAATGAATTCCAATTCAGCAGTTTCTCGCTGGAGTCTGGATTTGAAGTTTTTTTGCTTTAAGACAGCGACCCTCATGTCTGTGATTGCGTGACCAGAGAGATTGAAGTGTTCTCCGACTGGTTTAGTCAAGTATGAGTTGCTGCACACACATCTTTCCCTCTCATTTTTAAAATACATTAGCAGAGAGGTATGCAGGGTCACTGCAGGCAGAGTCAAGAGTGGAGTCCAGATCTCTAACATGGCAGACCCACATCTTGCCACTCTGCTGCTGATCTATGGGTTATGGTTGTATGTGGTTAAACATTGTGAGAAGACACCTTACAGGTTTTGTACTTTAAAACCACAATAATCTGTACCTTATACTTTGAATCACCAAAATAATGTTTCGTATTTCAGTCATTTGTCCCACATTTTGTTTGCTGGTGTCACATACTAGCAGATTTGAAGGTTGAGAGGTGAGCTTTACACTGGCAGGGAGACACATCAGAGCCTCTTGTGTCCTTCGGGTGGTTTGACAGCTAACAGCAGCCTCAGCAGTGCATTTTCTGCATCAGATCAAAGGTCAGGTGTATTTCCATTTCAGAGCAACCCTCAGGTCATTGAGGGTATGCATGCCAGCTCCCAAACATAAGCATTTCAGACCGCAAGCTTACCACAGGTAGCCTGCTTACTATCGGTACTGACAAATGGATGCTCAAAGGAAACAACAGAAGTTTGTGGGAGAAATTCTTATAAACAGTTGGGACTTCATCTCACCTGTCTTCATTATTGAGGCTGTAAATTTGATTGCTCACCCAGGAATATCTTACAAGTTATTATAGATCTAGCTATCCCATCTCCTCCCTTTTGGGGACCGCCTGTCTCATTTCCACTGTTGCTGGACTGATATAACAAGAAATGGATGAGTACTGGAAATCATTGGAGTGGGATCTGAGATTTAATTTAGTCCATACTCAACACTTGCCCACCTTCCCTGTTTCTGTTCAGGGACCCCTCTCACAAGAGCTTGTTAGACCAAGATGTCCAGTCACTTCTGGCTCTTGGCACAATAGAGGTCCTGCTTTGCTTCAAAGGGAGGGCTTTTTAATTGAGGTACTTCCTCATCTCCAAGAATAAGTGGGGGGACTTTGGCCTGCCCTAGAACTCAGAAGAGTGAACACTTACTCAGGAAGATAAAGTTCAGAATGGTATCCCTAGCCACCATCATCGCATCCCTAGACTGACTGGTACATGCCCAAATGACTGATTGGTACACTGCTCTCGACCTTCAGGACACATTCCCTTATCACAATCCACCCATTCCACAGATGATATTTGATGTTTGTGGTTGGGAATTACCATTCAGCCTATCAGCCACTGCCAGAGTATTTGCAAAGTGTCTATTGTAGCAGCTTACCTCAGAAAAACGGGGATCCAAGTATGCCCATACTTGGACTATTGATTAGTTTGTGGGAGATTATGGCAGAGGTAGAGGAAGAATATTCATCACATCCTTTGATTGTTCTCTTTTCTGGGACTGTTAGGAAAGAAATACCAGTATTGATCCCTATGCAGAAGATAAAATTAATTGGAGCCATATTGGATTTTACCAAAGGTGTTAAAGGAGCACTCGACGAAGACAAAGCCATTGTAGAAAAGCTTAATGAATTATTTGCAATGGTCTTCACTGAAGAGCATGTGGGGGGAATATCCACATCAGAGCTATTCTTTTTGGGTGACAGATCTGAAACAGTGTCCCTAATTGAGGTGTTAATAGAAGAGGTTTTAGACCAAATTGAAAAACTAAACAGTAATAAGTCACCAGGACCAGATGGTATTCATCTAAGAGTTCTGAAGGAACTCAGATATGAAGTTGCAGAACTACTAATTGTAGTATGTAACCTATCACTGAAATCAGCCTTTGAATCAGATGACTGGAAGGTAGCTAATGTAATACCGATTTTTAAAGGGCTCCAGAGGAGATCCTGGCATTTAATGGACAGTGAGCATAACTTCAGTACCAGGCACGTTTGTACAATATATAGTAAAGAACAGAATTATCAGACGTGTAAATAAACATAATTTGCTGGGGAGGAGTCGATGCAGCTTTTGTAAAGGGAAGTCATGCCTTACCAATCTATTAGAATTCTTTGAGGGAATCAACAAGCATGTGGAGAATTGTGATCCAGTTGATATAGTATATTTGCATTTTCAGAAAGCCTTTAAGATTCCTCACCAAAGGCTCTTAAGGAAACTAAGTAGGCATGGTATTAGATGGAAGATCCTTTCATGGATCAGTAACTGGTTGAAAGATAGGAAACAAAGGGTATGACCAAATGGTCAGTTTTCACAGTGGAGAGAGGTGAACAGCAGTGTCCCACCAAGTATCTGTACTGGGATCTGTGCTGTTCAGCATATTCATAAATGATTTGGAAAAGGAGATGAACAGTGAAGTGGCAATGTTTGCAAATGATAGTTATTCATGATAGTTAAGTCCAAAGCAGACTGCAAGAAATTAGAAGGATATATCAAAACGGTGTCACTAGGCAACAAAAATAGCAGATGAAATTCAACATTGATAAATGAAAAGTAATGCATGTTGGAAAAAATAATTCCAACTATACATATACACTGATAGGTTCTAAATTAACTGTTACCATCCAAGAAAGAGATTTTGGCGTCACTGTGGACAGTTCTCTGAAAACTTCTGCTCAGTGTTGCCAGTGGTCAAAAATGTTATAACAGTATCTTAGGAGCTACATATATATGCATTTTAGCTTTGCCCTATCTATCTGGAGTATTCTCTTGTGAGATATTTATGATATTCCAGTATCATTAAATAAATGGTCTTTATGGTTACAAAATGTCTGTGTTTGTATGCGAAGTCAAAGAACAGAAAGATGGAAAAAACCCACATACTATGGAGAAATGAATGACCTTTAAAAATTGTTTTCTTGCCATAAAATGTATATCTTAGAAAGTTTAATGGTATTTTTTAACAGAATTTAAATTGAAGAAAGAAGAGGAAATCAACAATATTAGAATGCATTATGAGAAGAATCTTCACACTGAAAGAACTCTTAAAACACAGGTATTAATTTTTAGACATTTTAATATGAGCATGTTGACTTCATGGTGGCATACCAGAAAAATAGCTTTCAAATTTTAATGAATTACTCTGTGTGATTACTTCTCAGCACTATAGCTAGATGAAATTTGTATTCGTGATGATCTATAAATCTTAAATTTGCATTAGTGTAATTTATAGCTAAAAGCATAGGTTCTGATCCTGTAAACTTTTCACTTGATTATGGAATGTTCAAGAGAGTAAGGGTTTGCAGGATCAGACCCACAGATGACATGTTAATAGGAGCTTTTTTGTAGCCAGTGCATTCACTTCTATAATTAATTATGTTCTGGGAAATCTACACTTTTTAAAGATGGTCTCAGCTCATTTAAAAAAAATCTATTCCAAAATTGGAAATGTTACATTTCAGTAAGAAAAAGTAGAAATAAGAGAGAAGTAAAATGTAAGTATTTTAGTAGTCAGTTTGACAGCTGCAATAACAAGGGGATAGAAAGGCACGGAGTTCTAGATGCCTGTCTTCAATATGATGTCATGCTGAAATATAACATGGGCTTCTGTAACCCAAATGATCTTTTTCTCTCTGACGTGGTTTTGAACCAAGAGAAACTTTTACGTTCTTTACAAAAGCTTATGTGTATAGCATCTCTCTTAATTCATGTACTTTTTTTGTACAGGCTGTGAACAAATTGGCTGAGATAATGAATCGGAAAGATTTTAAAATAGACAGAAAGAAAGCTAATATACAAGATTTGAGGAAAAAAGAAAAGGAAAACCGAAAGCTACAATTGGAGCTTAATCAAGAAAAAGAGAAATTCAATCAGATGGTAGTGAAATACCAGAAGGAGCTCAATGAAATGCAAGCGGTAAAACCTTTTCCTATTTCGTGGTCGTCTGTGATCCAGTCCAAAGGGAAAGAGAGTGCAGACATTATCTTCCTTAAAAGTAACAATGATGAACCAAATATATGTACTAGAAGACACCTTTTTTTTTTCTGTCCAAAACACTGTGATTATTTTTCCTAATACAGTAGAATCTACTTTATAGACCCATTTCATTGTGGCAGTTGCCAGGGAACAAATCCGACGCCATGCATTTGACTGACTGAACAATGGAAAAAAGTGACATAAATAATATAGTTTGTTTTTTGCAAACCAATTTACAGTAGTTTACAGATGTAAATTCGTACTTTCTAGTATAAAATTCCCCTTATGTGGTCTCTAGCTTGCTTTATTACAACTTAAAGAAATTATTATTGCTCTAATTTAGAGTCTAAATGGCTGATTTAATATTTGGGGATATTCTTTTTAAGAAAAACATTAATGAAATTAATCAGACTATTTCCTAACTTAATGTATTCCCACAAGTCCTTGATAACTGGGCTGATTGTTTAATTAGCATATATTAGTCTCAAACAAAAGCCCAAACCAATTCAGAGAATTCTATTGTAATAGAATAGTAAAAGATTCCAAATGAATAGTAATGTTACTAAATTAATCCATAGATTTACTGAAAGCTTGTAATCCATCATAATTCATTCTTAATTTTTTAAATATCTTATTATTTTGTTTCCATGTTCTCTTTGGATCATATGCTTACTGTGTGTATATATATATAAATACAGCAACTAGCAGAAGAGTCAACATATAGGAATGAACTTCAGATGCAGCTGGATAGTAAAGAGAGTGATATAGAACAATTGCGTAGTAAAATTTTGGACCTTCAGCAAGGAATGGACTCTACCAGTGTTGCCAGCCTCCAGCCAGACGAAACTGATGGAAACCTTACAGGTAAGAGAATTATGCATTTGGACAACTTGTCTTTTGTGTATATATACTTAGTCTTAGAAATTGTTGGCCATCACCTTTTAAAATGGCTTCTCTTACCTTTTCTGCATCCCCTCTCCATTATTTTAACTATTTTTTTTTAAAAAATGTACTTAATCTTTTGTTGAAGTCCTGAATGCAGGATAATAGTGTTAGCTTTTTATGTTGGAGGCCAGGTAGGGATTTCATAGCTTGGCTAGCTTTGTATAGAGCACTGTCTTAATTTAATCTGAAATTAGTCTTTCCAGGTTAGAACCATCACTTCCAGTCAGTGGAAGAGACCATCCTTACAGCTGTTGTTGCTGCACTGTGTGAATATAATGGATGTGATATGTGTTGTAAGTGAGGTATCTCAAATCTTTTCATAGTGTAGACCATACTGTAATGCAAAATTGCCTTCTGGACCACCTCCCCTATAGTTCACATAGCATCGCTGTGGCAATGACAAAAATTGCCTCCCTGGAAAGTAAATGTTAGGAAAATATTTAATGCATTTTTAGCTATGTGATGTGATTCAGTAGGTGAAAACAAAGAGAGAGAGCATCATGTTACTAACCATCTCTTTGCAGACCATGAGCATATAGTTCATGGACTGCAGTTTGAAAACTGCTGTTGTAGATACTGGTTGCTTTTTGTGGTGCTGCAAGAGTATAATCTGATCTCTGTTATGCCAGCACACAAGATATATTTTTGATACAGAACAACGTTCAATAATAATATGCTGTGCTGTAAAATGCCCATAAGGTAAAGTTATTAGGCTTATTTTCTATATACAGTGATATAATTTTCCTTGTGAAATTAGTAGTAAATATGCTTGTCGTGTGACTTTTTAAAATCTGAATACACAGCAGCAAAATACATCTGAATATCTGTAAATAAGGGTAGGACCTATGTCATCAAGAGCATTTTAGACAAGGGATATTGGTTTACACATGACCATACGACGTCAGAGGATGAGCAGTGTAAAATAAACATTTTAGGCATGTCTCTCTTCCTATCGATGCACTTTCCGCTGCCTAGATCTTCACACTGCAGTTTTTCCAAAGATCTTTAAATGGTTGAAATCTTGAATTTCAGGTATGTAACAATCGTTCGTGAATCCTTCTAGATATTAGCCTCCCTCCCCTTTGTCTGCATTGGTGTCATGTCTTCCCTTAGTTAATTTTTGTTTTTTATTTTAGATGTTGATTTTAAATTATATACCTTTTCTAAAATGTGTTCTTAGTTAATGGTGTGTCAAAATCTTCACAACTGCTGCGCTGCGTAATAAGTCTTCTGGCTTCTGGCACAATTCAGACTGTAAAATAGACTTTAAAAACCTAAAGGGCGTATGTCTGCTGTATTTGTTCCAGGAACATCTTCAGGATATTGGTATATTTGATGTTAAACCCCTCCCAAATCTGCTGGTGGTGACTCCTACAGTCGTCATATCCATGTAGAAATACATCTCCCCTTGTGTCAGATTCTAGGAACCCTCCTGTTGTTTCCAAGCTGTCAGAAATATCCAGGTCTTTTTCAAGGAACTTTATTCCTTCATGGCACTTCTTAATGCATACTATTTACTAAGGTATTGAAAAGGGATCAGAGACCTTCAGCTGGCAGCTTTCCTCATGTTGCTAACTGGCATCAAGTCCTATGTTCGACTATCTCCTATGTGAAAAGAACCTCCATTGATCCTCCTTGCCTAATTTCTGAGCTCTTATAATTTGAACTCATAAAATTTTCCTGAAATTGGTCAACATATTAGAAGTCTTATGTTGCCTAGGAAGGGCAGTCTTGAACTGTCTAGTCCTAATTATATCAAGTCCTAAACTACCAAAAGTACTCAATAATTAGCTCTAACCATGTACATACTTGTGTTTCATCTACTCCAAACCAGGGAGGTTCCCCACCAGGTTCCCCACAAGAAGGAGTTAAATCGCTTCAGAATCTTATTTATGTTGATAAAATCATGAGGATAAAATTGTGGCAGTACTGAACCACAAAACCTGGAGAGGTTGTGAAGGTTGAAACTATAACTGGGTTCAAAAAAGAATTAGGTAAGTTCGTGGAGCATAGGTCCATCAATGGCTATTAGCCAAGATGGTCAGCAATGCAACCCCATGTTCCTAGCCTCAGACTGCCAGATACTGGGACTAGACAACTTGATAATTGCCCTGTTCCGTTCATTCCCTTTGAAGCATCTGATATCAGAGGATAGGATCCTGGGATAGATGGACACATTGGTCTGACCCAGCATGGCCGTTCTTATCTCTTTATGTAAAGCACTCAACAAATGCCCCAAAAAAGGGAAATCCTGCCTTCAGCTTTTACCAGTATGCAACCAGGAATACTTTTTAACTTCTGTAGAGTTGACAGAGGCCTTTCTGCATCTACCAGTCAGGTCCACCCATCAAATGTTTCTGAGGTTTACACTGGCTTTAGTAGCCTACCACTAAAAAGCACTGCCATTCAGCCTTTCAGCCACCCCTGAGTCTTTATAGAAGTGCTAGTGACCATTGTTGCTACCCTTCACTACCTAGGGATCCACTTTGTTCCTGGATGTTACATTTATTTGAGATGTCAGTTCATTCAGGACACAGAGGGTTGTGTAGATAACTGTTCTGACTCTCTCTAGGAACATGTATTTGTGATTGACCAAACACCATCCTAGAATATAATCCAGAAATCCCTGTCTGGGGAGTAGGGATAGACTCAGCTAACAACATTTTGTACCTTACCTGTAATTTCTAAAATCTGAGACTGCATGAGAACCACAATCTGAATAATTCTAAATATCCTTGGATTAATGGCTTTGCATATTGGTATACCTACCCTGGGGTTGCTGGATCATGAAACACTGAGAGGATGTATCCCAGAAAAATACCCTATGAGAATACAAAATACACTGGAATTTAAAGTGATGGTACCTTGGCTGGTTAGCATACTCATTTTAACTGACAAATCAAGAGATTTTCTTGAAGGGTATTCTGCTGCAGGTTTGAGTCTAGAGCAGTATTCACATTGGACAGCAGCATAAGAAGATGGAAGCACTTCTTGGCTTAGGGACAGTGGTCCTGGGAAGAAAGGCAAAGCAACATAAACTTTCTGAAATTGAGGACAGTCTGCCTTGCACTCATTCCCTTTCAGTTAGTCTTTCAACAGGAACACCTTACCCTTATGTTAAAAAAAAAATTGACCACCATATCCTACCTCATTTGGCAAGGAAGGACTGAAGGGACACAGTTGCACCAGGAAGGCTTGTTTCTGGTCAGATTGGCAGAAACATGTTCTATCATTCAGAGCCAAGTACCTGTAGGGTGTCCTTAATATGAAGGCAGGCTGTCTCAGCAGAACTATGAGATGACTATTCCACACTAGCCCACCCATCCCATATTTTCTGAGTTACTTCTTCAGGATAACACCAGATATTTCTGTCCTGGATCAAATGTTTGTGGAGTGACTAGACCTGCATTTAAAATTGTGTTGGTTAAGTTAACTGGCAATCAGTTAAATCAAATAAAACAGGACAATAAATTAAAGTCTAAAGAAACCCATGTGACACCATCAGTGTCTCTAATTGAGAGGAAATGTGTACTCCTTCAAGAGCTCATTAGATACTGAGGAATCTTGAGCCTCCTAGAAAAGCAGGACATTGAGGAGCACATATCTTCAATTGCAAGGTGCTTCTTTGTAGCTTGAAAACCATTCCCTATACAAATGTACTTTGCACACTGGAACAGATCTGTCAGCGGGTGCACAGAAAAGAATATCAACCAATTCAACATTCAGTCAATGAAACATTGTAAATATCTCAAACTTTCTCTCGTTCCTGCAAACTTACTTTGACAAGGAACTCAGGCCACATACTGAAACAGAAGCCTTTGTAATTTGCTTGCAGTCGGTGTCCTTATGAGCACAACCTCTTCATCTTCATGACAGCTATTACTCTATTTTGCGCTGAGGATTGAACCCCTAACTTTTTTTTAGATTTTCAGAAATTACACCAATTTTAGTGATATTCATTGTTGCTTAATTGAGAATACCACAGGAACAATATATTTCAAAACAGAACAAACTTCTTAAGTGTGACTGCTATAGAGATTGAGGAAAATATATTCCCTGCTAGGAAGTTATTGAATGTTGAGTCAGAGAGCAAAGAGAGGGTTTTTAGGAGGTTTTTAAAAATACATGTGTATAGATTTGAAAATGTGAGAAGCAGAGAAAAGGGCATTTCCTTGGCTTTTACATGGCAGATAAATTTCTGATTGCAAAAAGGTAATGCTGGCATGCACTTTGCCTATCTGAATTTCAAGATTTGAATGACTCTGCATTCTTCAAGTGGTTTGGGGGAACATCTGTAGAGTGTGGAGAAGAGACTCAAAGAGAATTCCAATAATTGATAAGTAACCCAGTTTTAAGTGATTACATAATGTTGTCTTTATTATAGGCATTAATGCAAGAAATGTTACCATTTCACTGAAATAAAGCATGCAAAATAATTTTTGTTTTTGGAAAATTAGGGTGGCAAAACGCTTCCTAATTTTAGTCAACAAAATATGTGGACGTTGTTTGGAAAAATATTTGGGTACATTTTCACAGCAGTGCATTAATACTTGAATGGCTAAATCTCATCAGCTGCTTTCCAGAATTATCCCTACAGTGGTAGTGTGTGTTGGAGAAATATACAGACAGAAAGTTATAAATAATTTTGTTTAGCTGATGATCTTGGGATATTGAAATGCTGTTAGCCTTATTTTAATCAAATTCATTGTTATGGCTGAATGATTGATTTATATATTTGTTACTGTTCTCTGATAACTTTTTTTTTTAAACAAACTTCTTTTTAGGATTCTTGTTTTCCTTTTATAAAACTATACTTAAGTAATTATAAAATAGATTTTCCATGTTGAGTATCCATCATGTCATTTTAACTCAGTTGAAAGCCAGACGGTGTTTCACTACTATCATCAGTTTCATACATATTTTTACAAATGCACCCCAAACAATAGAAATACATTTAGAACATCAGATAGCTAGAGTTTTCTGTAGTGATAGCCAAAATGTGGCAACAAAATGTTAAGTGTCAGTGTGGGAAACCTCAGGTTTTTTTTAATCAGTGTTCAAAATAATGATTTGTTATTTCAGTAGCTATATTGTAAGAAAATTCATTATCAGAATACTCAGAAAATTGTCCTTTGAAAAACAAATAAAATGCTTGTCTCTTACTCTTTATATCTAGTTGATTCTTCCTGCATTCCTTATTTATTTATCTTCTATTCCTATCTTCTGTGAGTAATGGGACACTTGCGTACCTTTGCTTGTTTTCTTGTGCATTCTTCCTCTGTGTTTTGTAAATTGTGGCTCTGGTTTGTTTCACTTGCAGAATCTTTCTGCTAAATATTTTCATATAGCCACTCTGAAAGTTAAATGATATTTACATTGATAATCTTATAATTATCTTCCATTTAAGCTGCAACACATTTTTCAAACCAAAGCATCCTGTCTGGCTTTTTTTAATTTTTTTTTTTTTTTTTAAATACAGTGTTAGATATTAGCCTTATGGAAAACAGCTTGATATTTTTTCTGCAGTAGCTGTGTGGACATAAAATGTTAGTTTGTGATGAAGCATGAAATATAAATGCTTATATCCTTGTTTTATTTAGCTATTCTTTTAATTCCTGCTTTGCTGATCTATTGGGTAATTGCCTATTGCCGCATGAAGTCAAGTGCGCTTTGTTATATTATTTTGTTCTATTATAATATATTAAGACTGTTTAATTTTCATGTATTTTAAAACAGAGTCAAGAATTGAGGGTTGGCTTTCGATACCAAACAAAGGAAATATAAAACGACATGGCTGGAAAAAGCAGGTATGAAATAATTCCCCTCATTCCCACCCTGCCATCCCCGAATAGAGCTCTTTAAGCATATTAATATTAACTGTGCAGTTTACATTTAAAAAAAAATTGAGTAATTTAGTTTATATATATTACATTATTGCAGGAAGACACAGACAACTTCAAAATTCAGGGTTCCATCTGGCATCTAGAGTTAGGCAGTAAAAGATTTTTCAAGTAGGACTAAGTCTGGTTTGTGGATTTTCTGGGTTTTTTTTTCAAACTGCAATATTTGGATTTTTTTCATGGCAACTAAGCATTGCCAGCAATGTGAAGATGTTTTACAGTGCGTTCTGCAGAGGAATAACTGGTCTAAGTATGATTATATAATTGGCAATAAAACAAATTAAGGACTAAATGCTCCCCATCTCCTTTCTGAGTTCACAGAAGACACTTTACAGATGAAAGAAAGTACATAGGGGTCCATACCCATTGTGTACGAAGGGCCTAATCTAATACTCTTAGAAACTTTTAATTTACTTAAGTAAGCTTTGGATATGCTCATTGCATCTCTCCATAGCAGTATTGAAGAGGGTTAGGAGAGTAGCAAATAGATCCAAAATTATGCAGATACGCAGGCCTAAACTTTTTATTTAAGGGGCTTGGAAGGATTATATTTTTATTAGTAAATATCAATAAATATGGATTTCACTGTGCGCACACAAACACAAAAAATATTTCCATCTATGATAACAGAAATGTACACTTAAGCAAAAATAAAAAAAAATTCTGATTGAGAACTTTCAAGTTTAATTTAAGGATATTTACTTTGTATATTTTGACATGTGATGTTTACGGTTTCTGTTTTAACAATTATAATGCTTTAACTTTTTCAATCTCAATGTCCACTATCGTTAAATAATTGTCTGACTCCTCCCCACATTGTCTAACCTCCCCACAATTTCCTGCAACAAAAATTTAAATTGATTAAAAGAATAAAGAGATCAGTTTATTTTTAAGAATTTAAAAATTATCTGTCAAAATAATTTAAAAAAAAAAATCGGATTCTGCCAAGTCTATTTAAGACTTATGCAGGGACTCTTCTATATTAAGTGGCCAAGTTTGAGAGGGGTTCTTCCACAAAATTGTTCTAGATCCTATGCACAAAAATCCCATTTCTTGTTTGAGTGAATCGCTGTTTATTTCCCACTATTGGGAAATGTGCCGGTAGTGCAGCTGGACCAATGGAAACCTTTTGCAGCAGTGTGTGCCTCCTGTGCATCCCCCAGCTCCAAACGTTCTGGAGAGAAGCTTATAAAGGAGGGTGTGGGGTGCTTGAACCATGTCATTTCCTTTCAGCCATGGTAGTGTGCAGACCAGGAATCTCAGCTGGGTCTTTAAACAGCATTACAGAAACTTTATTTCTCAATGCCATAAGTTAGTAGTTTTTAGTGTTAGCAAGTAATGTAGTTTTAGTCTTTGTGCCTGCCATAAATTTGCAGATATGTAATGATGGATCCTGTCATAAAAAAAATGCGGTTTAAGAGATGTACTTCTTGCCCAGCTGGTTTCAGAGGCCCTTACTTGGTGTCTGGCTTGCTTGAGGGAAGGTCATGAGCCCACTAGATGCTCCATCTGCAAGTGCTTCACCCTATTGGCGAAGAAGGAGCATTAGAACTGGCTCCAGGTTATCCTTAGTCAAGCAGTTGTGACAACTAAATCTTGCACACTCAAGATTTCTGGAACTCTGTGTTCTTTACAGGTCTCCAAGAGGCCTTCAGCTACTAGTCTTTCTCCAGGAGCAAAAAGGCCTAGCCAGACCACTATTCAGGAGTTGACCCCTGGGGGCACCTTCCTGCAAGGAAGCACTCTTGGATCTGCTTTTGACTCTACCCTCAGATCTTTATCTATGGGTTGACTGCTCTCCTCTTTCACCCACTTTGGGAGACATCAAAAGCGTCCAGGAGATGTGGGGCTTGGACTGGAGCATAAAACAGTATCTCGGGTCCATCAGAATAGAGGATTGCACAGATCAGGATCCCCAGTCCCCTACTGGTTGGATTTTTATCAGGGTTACTGGCATGTTTTCAAGATACAAGTATGAATAATGGGGCCTGTGGTGATGGCCCCCTTCCCTTAGCCTCCAACCTATCTGTATATGGGGTGAGGCAGGGGAGGTAACGATTTTCCAGCTATTTTACAAGGATCCTTCTTCTTGGGGAGGCGTTAAAAAAGCTTTTCCTGTGCATCAGTGCTGAAAGCCTTGTACCCATTGCCGCTTCTGGACCCACTAGATCAGTCTCTCATGTGGATCACAGATAGCTGTCTTAAGATGAACTGGATGCAGCCATAGATAGCACTACTATGAATCCAGCTTTGGATCCCAGTGCCCAGACTTCTTCAGCCTCCCTATACAAGAATGTTGGGGCCTCTTTCACATCTTCTCCAGAGAACCTTTGTCAGTTTTAGGAGTGAATGGCTTCTGAGTGGTGGAGAGAGTGGCTATCACTCTCAACATACCTGCAGTGGCATTTCAGAAAATCGCACATCTGGTGAAAGGGCAAAAGTGACCTTTTCCATGTTGGTTGGTTAATTGCAAACAGACATGGGTATTTGAATTAATCCAGCATCTGGGCCTGTTTCTGAAAAGGCTGGTATAACTTAACAAGCCCCTCTTGAATGTTTCATGTTCTCCAGTACCCACCTCACTCCAAATTCTCTCTTTGTGTCCACGGTTATGGAATGCCCTATGGGTAGCTGAGTTCATTCCACCCCATCAGACAAAGAGGGCAAGAAGCTAGACAGTATTGTTTGGAAAGGTCTTTTCATTGGCCACATTAAGCAGTCAGTGGCAAACTACTAATCTGTCGTGTCCTGCTACCAGTACTTCTTGTGGGACAAGATGACTGTCTTCACCCAGACTTCACCCAAAGATTGGAGAAATTTAGACAAGGCCCAAATCACAGAAGGTTAATCGATTACAGATATGCCCTGAGGGAATTCTTTGATTTGTCAGATGCTGCTTCCAGGGAAGTCCCCTTGGCTAGTACAAACAGCACACATGGCTGAGAGAGAGTCTGATTTATCCTCCAAGTTTGAGCACAGCTGGAGATTCTCCTATTCAAAGGGAAGCAAAATTATCCATCCTCTGAAGAGATACCATATCAGTAGGACCCTTAACAGGAGTAGCAGAATAGAGATTATAGTTTTAAAGTGACAAAAATGTGTTCTACCATTTACTTTTCTCCACCATCATCCCTGAGACCTCAAATTTGATGGGGTGCCCAAAAGCCTAGAACCAGTCTTAACCATGTTTTCTGGTTCCCTTTCCCATTTGAAGACCACTTAGCATTCTTTCGCACAACAAACTGCAAAATCACCATGGATATTTTTGGAATCCAATTATGCAAACCAGTTTCACTCCATACTACCTCCCCAAGCCCCATACTCATCCTTCTCCAGGGATCCTTCACACAGGCTCCTGTTGACCTGGCAGTGTGGCCTTCCTGAAGTTCAATGTGGTGTGTTCCTGCAGAGTCCAAAGGGAAAGGGTTTTACTCCAGGTATTTCCTGATGCCAAAGGAAGACTAAGAGTACTCGTGGCACCTTAGAGACTAACAAATTTATTTGAGCATAAGCTTTCGTGGGCGAGAGCCCACTTCATCAGATGCATGCAGTGGAAAATAGAGTAGGACGATTTTATATACATAGAGAACATGAAACAATGGGTATTATCATACACACTATAACGAGAGTGATCAGTTAAGGTGAGCTATTACCAGCAGGAGAGAAGAAAAAACCCTTTTGTAGTGATAATCAAGGTGGGCCATTTCCAGCAGTTGACAAGAACGTATGAGGCACACTAAGGGGGAAAAATAAACATGGGGAAATAGTTTTACTTTCTGTAATGACACATCCACTCCCAGTCTTTATTCAAGCCAAATTTAATGGTGTCCAGTTTGCAAATTAATTCCAATTCAGCAGTCTCTCGTTGGAGTCTGTTTTTGAAGTTTTTTTGTTGTAATATTGCGACTTTTAGGTCTGTAATCGAGTGACCAAAGAGATTGAAGTGTTCTCCAACTGGTTTTTGAATGTTATAATTCTTGACATCTGATTTGTGTCCATTTATTCTTTTACGTAGAGACTGTCCCGTTTGGCCAATGTACATGGCAGAGGGGCATTGCTGGCGCATGATGGCAGATATCACATCAGTAGATATGCAGGTGAACGAGCCTCTGATAGTGTGACTGATGTGATTAGGCCCTATGATGGTGTCCCCTGAATAGATATGTGGACACAGTTGGCAATGGGCTTTGTTGCAAGGATAGGTTCCTGGATTAGTGTTTTTGTTGTGTGGTTGCTGGTGAGTATTTGCTTCGGGTTGGGGGGCTGTCTGTAAGCAAGGACTGGCCTGTCTCCCAAGATCTGCGAGAGTAATGGGTCATCCTTCAGGATAGATTGTAGATCCTTGATGATGCGTTGGAGAGGTTTTAGTTGGGGGCTGAAGGTGACGGCTAGTGGCGTTCTGTTACCTTCTTTGTTGGGCCTGTCTTGTACTAGGTGACTTCTAGGTACTCTTCTGGCTCTGTCAATCTGTTTCTTTACTTCAGCAGGTGGGTATTGTATTTGCAAGAATGCTTGATAGAGATCTTGTAGGTGTTTGTCTCTGTCTGAGGGGTTGGAGCAAATTCGGTTGTATCGTAGAGCTTGGATGTAGACAATGGGTCGTGTGGTGTGGTCTGGATGAAAGCTGGAGGCATGTAGGTAAGTATAGCGGTCAGTAGGTTTCCGGTATAGGGTGATGGTTGACATATTCTGGGTCTCAGGAAGTTGAATTCTTTCATCTGAAAATTCAAATATAGTACATTTACCTTGACTTCCATTATCTCTTCTATATCCTTAGACTGGTTTAGTCTTTCAGTCTAACACACCTATTTTCACATTAGTATGAGGCCTTCTTATGGGAAGTATCTGCACTTTTCTGTCAGACACGACCACTATCAATACAAGGCCCTCCCTTTTGGTCTCCCTATAGCTCTTTGATTCTTCATGAAGTGTCTCTCTGCTGTGGCATCTGATCTGCGCAGATGATCATTCACCCTCTCCCCTTGTCTCAATGACTGGCTGCTCAGGGTGTCAATACCAGGGGGTTCTCATAGGGTATGTCTACATAGCAACTAGACGCATGGCTGGCATGTGCCAGCTGACTTGGGCTCATGAGGCTCGGGCTGCGGAGATGTTTCACTGATGTGTAGATGGCTGGGCTCCGGTTAGAGCCCAGCCTCTAGAACCCTGCAAGGTGGGTCCGGGCCAGCTGCAGGTTTTTCTTTGCTGTGTAGACATATCCATAGAAGCTATGCAAACTACTTTAAGAGTTGGTTACCTCATCAACGAGAAGAAGTCTTTCACTTCTTCTACTCAGTGAATTATTTCTAATAACTTCAGTCTCAGATTTGGTGTACAGAAAGGCATTTTCTCTCCAAAGACAGTGCAGGAATAATAGGGTGTTGTTTTAAGTAATTAAAATAAATATAGGATGACCTCAGGAATGGTTAATTATTTCATCTTTTTCTTCTACGTAGGCTATTTTGTCTGCACTGAAGTTTTGAGAGAGAAACCAGTCTGTATCTTTTATAAATGTATTAAAATATTAAGCAAGTAGTTATTAAAACAAATATGTGATTAGAAAAAATGTCACTAGCTAATTTAACTTAGTTTTCTGAACTTAATTTACGGTAATATGATGCACTAGTCACATTATGTTATAATTGAAATATAATCAATACATCAGTGGTTCAGTTATCTGGCTTGCTTGTTACTATGGTAAGTGGCAATGTCTCCATCTTTCTGGCAGTCTTGCACAGATATAAAATGGTTTCTAGAATCCCATGCTTATAGCAGTTTTAAAATGACACTGGGTTAACTTGGAGATCTTACTATTTAGATAACAGACTTAAGGGTGTATTGACTCCTTTAGGGAACAGTTAATGATGGGGAGGTGGGAAATTCAGCATACAGCCACTCACACTAATGAGTGTTAGAGTGATTCCACCATCCTCAAATTGCTGTACAGAAGGATTTTTACACTGTTGTCTTAAAGTTTTTAGCTCACAGGATTGGTCTTAATTCGGAACTAAGCTAATATTTGCCAGTATTTTTATCAATGAAGGCTTGTTACATATAGGCAGGGAAACTTGATCTCTTTTATCTTTCTCGGTTGTAGACTTCAGGTTTGGCTTAGGTGATGGTCAGAGTCTTTCACCTCTTCTTTGGATGGTCAGTCCATGGAAAAGAACAGGATACAATTTTGGATGTGGTGGTGGTTATGAGAGAGAACCCCAACCCCTTCCTTCTGCATAGCTTGGGTCTGTTCTAGGGATCAGCGTCCCTTTATTCCACCTCAGGGGATACCCTAATATCGTCAAAGGCCAATTAGATGTTACAGCCTGGTAGCCATAATTTAATGTGAGCCAATGGCCTGGTATCTTGATCTTGAAGTCACATTGAAGATTCCAGGTTAGTGTGGATGTGTCTTGCAACGATTAGCTGATAATAGCAAACGGCTGCATCTCGAAAGCAGGCTGCAAGAAGGTGTCATGTGCTAAGGAGCTGGTAGGCAAACTTCCACTTAAGTCCAAGACATAAATGTCTTAATTGTATAAATATAATTTATGCCTTGTCAGCATTCATATATCCATTTTTTCCCACACATCTTCATGACAGTAAGTTAATTATGTTACTGGGGAAGTAGGTGCAGAATTTAGGGAAGTGAATGACCTTACCCTAACAACCTTTTGACTAGAAGCCAGAAAGCTGCTTTGAGCATTTCTTAGTACTGCTAACTTCCATTAAACATTTGACCAACTAAAGTGACTCAGTTCTAAGTACTAGTGTGGCCTATGTTCCCGACAACAGGTACCTCAAAATCTACATGACACAGAGAACTTGAAGGATAACTCGTCCCAGCCAGTAATATTCTTCCTCGGGCTAATAGGCTTAATGGTCTCAGTAATTTACTGTGCTCTATTTGCATGGCTGAGAATGAGACATCTTTCCAACATTGGTTGGCAAGACACAATATCCCACATGGGAGACAAGTTCCTGTTGCTGACATTACCCAAAGACATGCTTCTTACTCCATTAGTGGAGTCAAAGAGACAAGGAACAATTTGTTCATCCTTTAGCTCCATGAATAAGGAATGTTTCAGATACTGCCAGTCTTTGGGCACTTGCTGCCATTGCTTCAGAGTCCATGGCTACTGGAATCTGGGAAGGAGCTCAACTCTAGAGTTGTGGGTGACTTACTGATCTCTCAAGTAGTTTCTTTCTTGTATTCAAGGACATGTAGTACAGTAGCCACTGACAATTTCATGGCCATGTGCTGTATCAATGAGCAAGGAAGGATCCACTCCTGACAACTTTGCAGGGAGACAGCGACCCTCTGGGTGTGTGGCTCTCCATCTGGCAGGGAAGGACAGTATCCTTGCAGATTAACATAGTATACTTCCTAAAGCCTCACTCTTATCCAGGACAGGTGAAATTGCATAGTTTAGAGGCAAAGAGGGCATTAGCCTTTTATTTACATAAGTCAAAAGGATATAAGTATTCACTTAAGCTTTCTCCAGTGGGGATAATCACAAGGGTCAGGTCATTGCAATTTGGCAGGTGTCCAAGTTGACAGACTCTGTATTTAGGAATGCTATAAACTGCTATAAAAAGTCCCTATCAGAGGAGCTTGGGGTTTATTCAACCAAGGCCAAGGCAACGTCTGTGCTTTCTTAGGTATATCCCAGTAATTGAGATATGCAGAGCTGCTGTGTAAAGATCAGTCAGTACATTCCCAAAACACTATTTGGTGGATGTGGCATCAAGAGCTGATGCTCCATTTGGAAGAGCTATGTTACAGTCCCCATTTAAATAGGACTCCTCACCTGACCATTCTGGGGAGGATAAGCACCGCTTGCTAGACTCCAGGTAGTGGGAATATGAAGAGGCCCACTCCAAGAAGATATGAAAATGCTTACTAGTAACTGGAGTTTTCAAGATGAGTCTTTGCACATTCATGCTACTTCCTACCTTCTCCACTTCCTCAGATCCCTGTTACTACTAGGCTGTGGAATTAAATGTGGAAGTAACAGAAGTAGTTGAAAGCATTTTACTCCTTTCTATTGCCTCACCTTCAAAATGTTTGCAAGGAGGGAGTGCCTTGGAGCTTCCAGTGGTCACTGCTTCTAGAGATTTCAGCCAACCCAGTTGAACTACTAGCATGTCTCCCAATAGTGAGGTAGTGCAGAGGTTCATCCTGGAAAAACTCCAGTTATTGGTACTTAACCTTTTTCCCTTTCCTTTTCTTTCAGTATGTTGTGGTAAGCAGTAAAAAGATTTTGTTCTATAATGATGAAAAGGACAAGGACCAGTCCAGTCCATCCATGGTACTAGATATCGAGTAAGTGATGCTACTGTTAATTTGAAATTTAAAAAAAAAGGCAGAAAAGCATTTTATGTACAGTGTAACTGACAAATTTGAAAACTCAGAATCAAGATACAGTAAATAACCTTGAGTTTGCTTTGGCCTTTTGAAGATGCGTGTTTATCTGTTCTACTTCAAGATATACAGAAGTATTTTGTTTCTAGTATTTTCAACATTTAGACTTCAGTGACCATTTCTAGTGCAGGGGTGGTCAACTGATGGACTGTGGGCTAAATCTGGACTGCCAGATGCTTTTGAATGGACCCCAAAATCATTTTGTTTTATTATCATTGGTATTGTATTTGTATTATTTTCTCTGGAGTCTGGACCTTGACTATACCTTGACCAAGAAATTTGGACCTTGACAAAAAATAATTGACTACCCCTGTCCCAGAATCTTGTTTTGATAAAATACAAAGGAAACAAATTAACTACAGAATAATATGATAATGGGATTAGCCATTGGCTGTATTCAGGGTGGTGCAGAGCCACATCATCCCAGGAAGAGCACAGGGACAGGGGAACACATGCACTACACCACATGTTTGTATGATGGCAGTATTCTCTCCTTTCTGTGGCCAGCCAGGTCTGTAGGGGAGGGGAACATGAAGCTATGGCCCTGACTTCCTGACCCTGCCAAACCCTTTTGGGATGACTTGTGCTCCCTGAGCTGCACTGAGGAAACAGTCCTTATGTTCCCTAAACAGAAGAACTGCAGTTGTACATGGCCCTTGTCTGGGACACAAAGGTGAGGGAAAGGCTCCTTGATTCCAGAGCCTTGTGTCCCATCATCACCACACTACTTCCTCTTTCGTATATTTCTGGGCAAGGATCAGGTTTGATCTAGCCCAGTGTTCTCAACCTTTTTAGGTTGTCCACTCCTTATCTGAAGTCAAAAATGTTCACAACCACCTTACATTTAATATAAAAGAGTAAAAAATGGATAAAAGACATAAGTCTGTGATTTTTGTGTTGTGTGTTTTAGATGTTGACAGAATATACTTTGCTTTGAAGGGTAAGGAGGCATGAGGAGTGGGGCAAGTGAGATTTTCTTTGCTGTGGATTGTAATAAAATTTTCAGTGTCTCATAACGGTCCTGATTTTCTACATGACCATGTTGGCATTCATAGCTGACTGACTGAGAAACACTAGTCTAGCCCAATATCAATAAATGCTTTGCACTTCCAATAGTCTTCCCTCCAAGGTTATCAAAATGCTTTATAAACAATGAATTAGGCCTCATAATAATACTTTGAGGCTCTAAAACGCCCTTCCTGTCTTCAAAAATGAATTTGCTATGCAGGATAATGTATGCCTAATAAGGTGGTCCTCTTCCCATGTTAGAACATATTTTGGTATTCCTTGTGTAGGAAGGATTAAACCGTGTGTATAAACACATTACTAAATCCATGTTACAGCCCTGACATCAGTGGGACAACTTGCATGAGAAAGGACTCTTCCCATGAAGTTAGAGTGATAAGATTGAGCCTCCAATCTATATCCAGAGCAGTTTATTAAAGAGATTTGATTTATACGCTGTTAACACTTTGAAAATCTTGTTTCTGTAATTTCAGTAAACTATTCCATGTCCGACCTGTAACCCAAGGAGATGTATATAGAGCAGAAACTGAGGAAATCCCTAAAATATTCCAGGTAACAGGAACCTAAATAATTTTTAAAATAAATACAATTTGTTATAAAAGTTTTTCCAATGTATCTTTTTTTATTATTATTTTGCTCAGATTCTGTATGCTAATGAGGGTGAATGCAGGAAAGATTTGGAAGCAGAATCAGCACAGACAATGGAGAAAACTAATTTTCTAAATCACAAAGGTCATGAATTTATTCCAACATTATACCACTTTCCAGCCAACTGTGAGGCCTGTGCCAAACCCCTCTGGCATGTCTTTAAGCCGCCCCCTGCCTTGGAGTGTCGAAAGTGCCATGTTAAGTGCCATAAAGATCACCTAGATAAAAAGGAGGAATTAATTGCTCCATGCAAAGGTAAGGAGCTGTATCTATTATGATTTTTGTAGCTTGAAACGGTTATTCTGTGCATTTCTAGCTAAATATTTCAAATTACCAGATGAAAACAAAAATAATTTATTAATGGTAGGCTTAGAAAAATCTTTACTGGTAAGGCTAGTGTTAAAATAATGGGACAGTGAACACATTGCCATTAAAGAGGCAATCTGTGTCCTGCCTCCACCTGCTGCATGAGGTCAGAGCATGATTCTAGAGGATTATATGCAGAGAGAGGCCATAGGAGGGGAATACTAAGGGGCACCCATTGCTACATGGATCCTCCCATCATTCTCCGCACCTTCATAAAGGGACACATGGAGGCCATAGAGGATACGGCAGCATTAATTCTAGAGCAGCACCCTTGGAGAGAGACTTCATCTATCCCATGGGCTGAAGGGGAGCATTCTGCCTTTGTGCTCCCACAGAGCAGTACACATCCCTGTACTGTGGGTGTGTGTTTCTCTTCAGAATTTGAGCCACAGAGCACTGATACAATTCTACCAGTTTTATTAAGACTAAAATTGAAGTAAACCAGTCAATCGCCATAATATTAATTATATTAATATAGACAGACTTGCATAGTTTTATGTTTAATTTCTGTAATTTCCCCTGATATTTATTATGTGTTTTACAAATATGTAACCCATTTCAATAAAAATTTAAGTATGCAGATTCCAGCATTATCCTAGCAGCATGATTATCATAACACCATAAGCATTATATTGATGATTATTCCTAGTTTTTCACTGAACAGTCCTATTTCTTCTCCTATTTATAGTGAGTTATGATGTAACTACAGCAAGAGATATGCTGTTGTTGGCATCCTGTCAGGATGAACAGAAGAAATGGGTCACGCATTTAGTAAAGAAGATCCCCAAGACACCCCCATCCAGTTTCATTCGTGCTTCCCCTAGAACTCTGTCTGCAAGATCCTCCGCAAATCAGTCTTTCCGAAAAGTTGTTAAAAATGCTTCTGGAAAAACTAGGTGAGAAATTAACTATAAAATTTCCAGCTCCTTTTAATGCAAAAATGTCTGTGCCATGTCTGTGTATCAAACATGGGAGCTTTGTTACTAATTCTGCAGTTAAAGTTGTGCTGAACTTTTCACTTACAGCAGAATTAAAATTCCTTTGTTTCACAGTTTCATGATTGAAAATAGTCTTCAGGAAAATGAGGTACAAATCATTCAATTTTGAAATTTAGCTCTGAGAATCTCATCTTTCTATTTTGAGTGATTGTCCATATGCATATTCCACTAATGGTGTGCGTGTACCCCCTGCACTTGAGTTCAGAGCCTTTTGGCCAGCATATCTGTACAGTGTACATGCACCCTGCAGCTCCTCATGTTCCTCAGTGAGGGCATAAGAGGTGGAGAACACCATCTGCCATCAGTTTCTCTCAGTCACCTCTTGGTATCGAGACAGAGCAATTGTTGTCCATCCCTCTGTATTCCAGTTTAGTAGTGTATTCATATTTATAGTTAGTTATAGCTAGTATACTTTTTTAAATTAAAGAGAGTGTTTCTGAGGTGGCCACCTCAGGATCTCCAAGGTTTAACTACTGCCCCTCTTCTGAGGGAGCTATGCCCACCAATAATGAGCATGTTAAAGGCCTCTACTGTCTCAGGGAATCACACATTCCTGGAAAATATAAAAATTGCAAATTATTCACATCCCAGGCCTGTAAGAACGGGGAGGCAATATTTCAGATTTTTCTGTTCTAGATCCATACAGCTGACATCAAATCCAGGCTGACCAACCCCCCAGTACACTCTCCTCTGAAAAGTGCATGTGCGGGCTTCTTACCCCACAGATGGTCATTCTTCATGACCTGTAAGTCGATAAAAATGGAAAAGAGGCCCGCTAAAGAAAAAAAATCAGAGCACAGGAAACTCTAATGGCAGATCCTCCTCTAAGAGTTGGGCAAAGAGGAGCTCTCCTCCCCTGCACAATGTATCTGAAGTTTCATGGCTCCACATGGCAACTGTAGAAGCTCGATGAGTCTCAATCCTGGAGAATCTCTCAGGTCGGCACTGCCAAGATCCCCACGAACAAGGGATGGCACCAATCTTTGATTTACTACCTTAAAAAGCTAAAGTACACCACATTTGTAATATGACTGTAAATTTAAATTGTACTGCTTTGGCGGACAATTAGTTGAACCCAGGATACAAGGCTTGTATCCAGTTCCTTAGCTTATTTTCTAGCAAAGTTAATCACAGATGTTGGTATTGGCAAATGTGGATTTTTTTAAAATTGACAGTAGTATATATATTCTTTATGAACACCTTAATTAGAAAGAACCTTCTTTAAAGACACCATACATACATAATTCCCATGCTTGCAACTCAAGCCCCTGCAAAAGAGAGCTCTTTGTGACTTCCCTAGCTCATAGATTCTTTACCTATTGAGGCAGTCACCGTTAGCACAAACTCTTCCCCATGCACAGTTCCAATTGATCAGCTCACTCCAGAACCTTCTTAGTCAGCTCCTTTCTGAATGCAGTCAGTAATTGAGCTCTTCATGTAAGCTGCATGCCACTGCTACTCCAGCTCTTTTTTAGAACATTCTTTATTTTAGACACTCCACTGGATCCTTCATTGTTCTTGCTCTTTTTCATTCTAATTAATTACTTTTAGTTGGTGCTGAGCCTTTGGACTCAGATTTGAATAGCAGCTTCCTTGGAAACCATGGTTGTTTCCAAGATAACTTACATCTGGGGTTTGAGGCTGCTACTTCATTTTTCTGTCTGTCAAAGCTTAAAGCAATTGTCTTCTACAAAGTCTTAATTTGCCTGTGCCACGTTAGAACAGTAGCTTTATCTTTGACACATCTGTCTGTCAGGAATGAGGACATCTCCTTCGCTCAATTAATTTGTTAGTATGGGTAGTGTGTTGATCATGTTTCTCCTTATATGTTGCTCTCTTTCAGGGGTTTATCTGTGAAGACTACTTCCATCATTCCCTCACCACATAGCACTTGAGGTGTACCTGGCAATGTTTTCTGGGTGGCATATGCCTGTTCCAGGGACCTTCTGTCACCAGATTCCTAAAGTCTATAAAACTATCCCTAGCCGGAGTTAAGAAATTTCATCCACTTAAGGGTCAAGGATTGCTTTGGGGGTTAGATGCGTTATGTATTTGACCACTCTATTATAGATTTATAGATATTAAGGTCAGAAGGGACCATTATGATCGTCTAGTCTGACCTCCTGCACAATGCAGGGCACAGAATCTCACCCACCCACTCCTGCAATAAACCTCTCACCTATGTCTGTCCCTCAAATCATGGTTTAAAGACTTCAAGGTGCAGAGAATCCTCCAGCAAGTGACCTGTGCCCCATGCTACAGAGGAAGGTGAAAAACCCCCAGGGCCTCTTCCAATCTGCCCTGGAGGAAAATTCCTTCCCGACCCCAAATATGGCAGTAAGCTGAACCCTGAGCATGTGGGTAAGATTCACCAGCCAGATACCCAGGAAAGAATTCTCTGTAGTAACTCAGATCCCACCCCATTAACATCCCATCACAGGCCATTGGGCCTATTTACCATGAATAGTTAAAGATCAATTAATTGCCAAAATCATTTTATCCCATCATACCATCTCCTCCATAAACTTATTGAGTGTAATCTTGAAGCCAGATAGGTCTTTTGCCCCCACTGCTTCCCTTGGAAGGCTATTCCAGAACTACACTCCTCTGATGGTTAGAAACCTTTGTCTAATTTCAAGTCTAAACTTCCCGATGGCCAGTTTATATCCATTTGTTCTTGTGTCCACATTGGTACTGAGCTTAAATAATTCCTCTCCCTCTCCGGTATTTATCCCTCTGATATATTTATAGAGAACAATCATATCTCCCCATAACCTTCTTTTAGTTAGGGTAAACAAGCCAAGCTCCTTGAGTCTCCTTTCATAAGACAGGTTTTTCATTCCTCAGATCATCCTAGTAGCCCTTCGCTATACCTGTTCCAGTTTGAATTCATCCTTCTTAAACATGGGAGACCAGAACTGCACACAGTATTCCAGATGAGGTCTCACCAGTGCCTTGTATAACGGTACTAACACCTCCTTATCTCTACCGGAAATACCTTGCCTGATGCATCCCAAGACCGCATTAACTTTTTTCACGGCCATATCGCATTGGCGGCTCATAGTCATCCTGTGGTCAACCATACTCCAAGATCCTTCTCCTCCTCCGTTACTTCTAATTGATGCGTCCCCAGCTTATAACTAAAATTCTTGTTGTTAATCCCTAAATGCAGGACCTCACACATCTCACTATTAAATTTCATCCTATTACTATTACTCCAGTTTACAAGGTCATCCAGATCCTTCTGTATGATATCCTGATCCTTCTCTCAATTGGCAATACCTCCCAGCTTTGTATCGTCCGCAAACTTTATTAGCACACTCCCACTTTTTGTGCTGAGGTCAGCAATAAAAAGATTGGTCCCAAAACTGATCCCTGAGGAACTCCACTGGTAACCTCCCTCCAGCCTGACAGTTCACCTTTCAGTATGACCCGCTGTAGTCTCCCTTTTAACCAATTCCTTATCCACCTTTCAATTTTCATATTGATCCCCGTCTTTTCCAATTATTTAACTAATAATTCCCCATGTGGCACCATATCAATCGCCTTACTGAAATCTAGGTAAATTAGATCCACTGCGTTTCCTTTGTCTAAAAAAATCTGTTACTTTCTCAAAGAAGGAGATCAGGTTGGTTTGGCATGATCTAGCTTTTGTAAAACCATGTTGTATTTTGTCCCATTTACCACTGACCTCAATGTCCTTAACTACTTTCTCCTTCAAAATTTTTTCCAAGACCTTGCGTACTACAGGTGTCAAACTAACAGGCCTAGGATCGCTTTTTTTTCCTTTCTTAAAAATAGGAACTATGTTTGCAATTCTCCAGTCATACGGTACAACCCCTGAGTTTACAGATTCATTAAAAATGCTTGCTAATGGGCTTGCAATTTCATGTGCCAATTCCTTTAATATTTTTGGGTGAAGATTATCTGGGCCCCCCGATTTAGTCCCATTAAGCTGTTCGAATTTCGCTTCTACCTCAGATATGGTAATATCTACCTCCATATCCTCGTTCCCATTTGTCATGCTACCATTATCCTTATTAAAGACTGAGGCAAAGTATTTGTTTAGATATTGGGTCATGCCTAGATTATCCTTAACCTCTACTCCATCCTCAGTGTTTAGCGGTCCCACTTCTTCTTTCTTTGTTTTCTTCTTATTTATATGGCTATAGAACCTTTTACCATTGGTTTTAATTCCCTTTGCAAGGTCCAACTCTACTTGACTTTTAGCCTGTCTCACTTTATCCCTACATGTTCTGACCTCAATAAGGTAGCTTTCTTTGCTGATCCCTCCCATCTTCCACTCCCTGTATGCTTTCTGCTTTTCCTTAATTACCTCTTTGAGATGCTTGCTCATCCAGCTTGGTCTACAACTCCTGCCTATGAGTTTTTTCCCCTTTCTTGGGATACAGGCTTCCGATAGCTTCTGCAGCTTTGACTTAAAGTAATCCCGGCCTCCTCCGCCTTTAGATCCATAAATTCTTCAATCCAATCCACTTCCCTAACTAATTTCCTTAATTTTTGAAAGTCAGTCCTTTTGAAATCAAAAACCCTAGTTGCGGATTTATTATTATTTATCCTTCCGTTCAGTTTGAACTGAATTAGCTCATGATCACTTGAACCGAGGTTGTCCCATACAACCATTTCTTCTATGAGGTCCTCACTACTCACCAAAACCAAATCTGAAATGGCATCCCCTCTAGTCGGTTCAGCAACTACTTGCTGAAGGAATCTATCAGCTATCGCATCTAGGAAAATCTGAGCCCTATTATTATTACTAGCACTTGTCCTCCAGTCTATATCTGGGAAGTTAAATTCTCCCATGATCACGCAGTTTCCATTAGTATTTACTTCATTAAAAACATTAAAGAGGGCTCTATCAATATCCAAATCAGATCTCGGCTGTCTATAGTACACCCCAAGCACTATCACAGGGGAGGCTCTAGTAGTTTTCTTCCCCAGTGTGATTTTTGCTCAGACTGACTCTGTCTTATCTATTCCATCCCTTCTTATTTCTTTACATTCTACCTCATCATTGATATATAATGCTACTCCACCACCTTTACCTTTATTTCTGTCTTTCCTAAACAGCACATACCCTTCAATAGCTGTAGTCCAGTCATGACTACTATTCCACCATGTTTCTGTTATCCCTATATGTTGCTCTCTTTCAGGGGTTTATCTGTGAAGACTACTTCCATCATTCCCTCACCACATAGCACTTGGGGTGTACCTGGCAATATTTTCTGGGTGGCATATGCCTGGTCCAGGGGCTTTCTGTCACCAGATTCCTAAAGTCTATAAAACTATCCCTAGCCAGAGTTAAGGAATTTCGTCCACTTAAGGGTCAAGGATTGCTTTGGGGGTTAGATGCGTTATGTATTTGACCACTCTATTAGGATGTTAAGGTGGAAGAGCACTTGAGCCCAGAAACAGAGGGGCAGAAGGTTGCCTTATAGTAAATGTGCACTAGGACCACTGCTTTGATGCCAAACAGTAGAGGTGCACCAGAACACCCGTGCCTCAATGTATCTGAGACACTCTGGTAATTGGAACTTCTACCTTGGCACATCATCATAAAGCAGAAGAGGCATCAATGCCTTGGCCTAAATATATTAGCACCAGGGAAAAGAGGAACTCTGGTGAGTAACTACCTCTGCCTAGACTCAGCAACAGCATGTAGTGGAAGTAATCTTAAGTATACCACCTCTGCCTCAAAACCCCAGCAACAGGCAGGAGGGGCACATTGATGTATCTACCTCAACACATTGGCACCACACAGAAGAGGCACTCCAGTGCTTTGTCATCTCTACCTCAACGCTGGTGCCATACAAGAGAGGCATCGTGGTTCACTGGTTTCAGATGAAGAAGTGCATCTGCCTCAGAATAATCACACTGATGTGATGAAGCAGTTTGGTGCATCTGCCTCCACCTCCTTGCACAACTACTTTGATACACTAGTGCTTTGACCTCTCTGTGTTGGCACCATGAATCTGATGTGCCTTGCTGCCAAGGGGACATGGAGTTGCATATGTGCACCGCTATCACAGAGATTGTGTGTCTCATTGAATCAGAGCTGTAGAGATGAGATATTCCAGAGTTGTAGCACTATAGCCATAGCATCTTGAAATTAGGTGACCTAGTGCCTAGCCATTGGCATTCAAGCACGATGAAAGGGAGGTGCTGCAGTGCTGGGCATCACTGCAAGAAGGGTTTGATGCCCCTCTTATCTCTAGATGCCAAGTTTCTGTCCAGGTTCTCCTGGTACTCAGGGAAGGGAAGTTGTTTTGTTGCATCGGCAATAACTTGGGTCCTTTAGTGTTCTGATGTGGGGTGACACTTCGGAGCATTTATACTTAGTTCTCACTTTTCCTTTGCCCCTGAGGTACAAACTGTTCATAAGGCAGAGTGTTATGATGATGCTTGCCAGATCAATTTTGATTCTGCATCATGTTTCTGTTAGCTCACAATCCAGAACATTGAACTTTTCCACCATTCAACATTAAGAACTGCTCAGAACCTGGGCATAACACCCGTGGGGAGAGGCTTGAATAATCCCACTGACAATACCTTCTCTAATGGCCTGTGTTGGAACATGAACTAAGCAGCTCAGCACATTAGTGTGTGGCTTAGGATCTGTTGTTGGACTTCACCAGCTAGGTTATTCATAGATTATAAGGTCAGAAGGGGCCAAGTATTGCATTAACCATTTTGGCCACAGCATTGCATGTTCAGCTGATTATCCACCATGACTCCAAGTCTTTTTTTTTTTTTTTTTTTTTCCTCACCGTCACTGCTTCCCAAAATAGTGTCTCTCGTCTTGTAAGCATGGCCTGTGTTCTGTGTTCCGAGATATATGACCTTACATTTATCCATATTGAAATGCACGTTATTTGCTTGCACCCAGTTTACCAAGCAATCCAGATTATGCTGTATGTTTCCTTCAAGGACATGGATTAAAAAAAAAAAATTGTTAGATATCATAGAGCCAACAACCAGTCACTGCAGGACCCCACTAGAAACACACGCACTCAGTGACTCCCATTCACATTTTGAGACCTATCGGATAATTTTTAATCTATTTAATGTGTCGTGTTGATTTCATATCATTCTAGTTTCTTAATCAAAATGTTGTATGATACCAAGTCAAATGCCTTACACAAGTCTTAAGTATATTACATCAACTCTGTTACCTTTATCAATAAAATATGTAATCTCATCTAAAAAAGATATCAAATTAGATTGACAGGATTTAATTTCCATAAACTAGTGTTGATTGGCATTAATTGCCCACCTTTAATTCTTTATTGAATCCCTTGTCACCTGTTCTGTTTTGCTCAAGACTGATGTCAGGCTGGGACAGCCTATAATTACCCATGTCATACCATTTGCCCTTTTAAAATATTAGCACAATTTTAGTTTTCTTCCAGATCTCTGGAACTTCCCCAGTGTTCCAAGACTTGTTGAAAATCAAGATTAATGGTAGAGACAGCTTCTCTTAAAACGCTTTTGAATGCAAGTTATCTGGACCGCTGATTTTAAAATATTAAGCTTTCATAGCTGCTATTTGACTTCTCTTTAGTTGGAATGGAAAGTATTTTATCATTATCCTCATATGATATGAATGGATCATCTGGCTTTTTCCCAAATACAGAACAGAAATGTTTATTGAAAACTTCTGCATTTTCTTCACTGTTGACAATTCTACCATCTAGTAATGGACCAATACCATTGTTAAACATTTCCCCCCACAATATACTTTAAAAACCCTTATTGTTCTTAACTCACTGGCCACAGATTTCTGCTTGTGTCCTCCTCCTCCTGCCATTGCAGTGGCTGTGAGCTTTAGTGCAACATTCCTGGAATTAGTGCAGCTCATGTTGAAAGTCATTTCCCCAGATGAGATAGTCTTGAGGATCACTGTTGAATATGTTAACATATACAAGTATAATTCACTGATGTTCTTGTCAGTCTAGGATTTGACCACCTGAACAAAGACGTTTAGTTCGCTTTGTGTCTCTCAGATTGCTTTGCTCTGCTTTTCTGACAGCAGCTGAGCTGTCCCAGAAGGAACTACTTTGGGGAGTGAACGCCACAGGCACTCTCACCTACAGGAGGAGCTCAAGAATTCTTTCCAAGCTGGACATCAGCAGTTCCATATAGCCAGCTAAGATGGCTGTGTTCTTTCTACACTCCAAATTTTAGGGCAGTTTTACTCTAGATACTGTTGGTTTTTGTTTTTGTTTTTTTGTTTTTTAAACACTCCTGGTTTAAATTTCTTCCTAGTGCAAGCTGCCTTACCTTTTCCCGTGTTCTGATTCATTGATGATGTGGGATCCATATTGGATTTGCCTTGGAGCAAACACACCTGCCAGGTCATGGGGCATAGACATTTATCTAAAGTGCCAGCCTACTGAGCTTCCATTTAAAGATGACACAGCAGTGGGATTTCTCCATCCCTACTGATATACAAGTTGTGAAGCAAGGGCTCTGTGGAGCAGGTGTTTCCCCACTAAGTGTAGCAATATCATCCAGCTCCTACTTTGTCAAGGCAGAAGTGCTCTGTTAAACCTCAGCTTACTTAGCAGTACCTTTCTACTTGTTTATTATGAAACATTCCTTGACATCCTTCTCTTATAGTAGGAATCCTATCTATATGGCATATTTTCAAGAATGGAAATAATTGTACTGTAATCATGGCCTGCTCATAAGTTCCTGGTGTGCTGTGGTTCACCACTATCATGCCAGGTGTACCACTCCTATGTAAGCACTTGATCTTAGCCACCTCTGCCCAGGGAGCTGAGCCACTTCTTCTGCAGCCTCTCTGGCTAGCTCCAATTTTGCAACAGTGATTGTTCCTTCCAGTACTTAAGGTTTCTTCTTTCAAAGAGCTATCCCCGTCTCCCTTTCATATATGTAGGTCACAAACTGGCCTTGGTACAATGAACCCTGCATTTGTTCCTTAAAATGTGGGAATGCCTAGTGGCAAAATGTTAGAGGGCATAGCCAAAATCACTGTCTGATTCCCCTTTTCTTATCTCCAGTTATTGAAGTCTGCTTGCTTATACTTTGAATCTGTGGTTTGGTCCAGAGACTACTACATGTAGGTCATCCTTAGCAAATGCTTATCCCCATTGCCTGTCAGATGCCAGCCCTTGAAACACCTTATTGACTTTGTGTTGGAATAGCAGATCCAGAAAATCCAGCTTGGTGGCCTCATTCCATCTATTTATTCTTGCAGTCCACTCAAAATGGTTGATCTGATTGGCCAGACCTCTGCCATCTCTGTTGTACGCTCCAAGCATGAATATGAGCTGTGGTGGTTCTACACCTCAATTATCGTGTCTGTTTTTCTTCTCAGGTATAGCAAAGACTTCAGTTGTCAGGGTTACTCACATCCAGTGCCAAGTAGCTGTCTGACACCTTCCTCACTCCTAACTTCTGCCTGCCAAATTAACCATTTGAGCTCTCCATCATACCACTGGGAATGTAATGGAATCCCACCTGTATCACTTGGATAATCATTGCTCCTTCATGAGGTCTGGAGAGCTGCCCTACACTCAGTAGTGTTCAAAGTGCATGCCTCAACAAGCCCTAGATGCTTCAACTATTAAGGCTGTGGCACTTGGTGGGTCCTAAATTGCACTGCAACTGCTGAAACAACTACCCTTTTCCCAGTACAACCCAGACACCCTGCCTTTGACCCAATCTAACAAAAGTCCTGATCCAAAAGTCCTGATCCAGTGGAAAGACTCCCATTGACTTCAATAGGTTTGGATTAGGCCTTAAGTGTCCTTCCATCTGACACAGAACATTCACTTCTGGTGACCTCTAATTCTCCTCATCAAAAAAAAAAACCCACTGCTGATTTAAGATTGGTCAGCTGATTCTTAACATTACTTTGTAATTCTGCTTCTTTTAAGATATCTTCACACAGGATTCTTAATTTCCTACTCACTTGACCTTAGAATTTGGGGATTCTATTTTAAATTGGTGTGTTGCTTTCAAAGCTTTTGTACGTCCATCTTTGAAATGATCTTCATATAGTGAATGCTGGAGAAGTCACATTTGTAGTTGTAGACTTTGTAAGGGAGCTTTTGCATTACCTAAACATAAGGAAAGGTACCGCTAAAAAGGAAGGAGCATTGTTCGATATCTCTCTGAAACATATCCCAGATTTCTTCTAAAGGATGAATTAAGGAAAAAGGGGAATAATTTGACATACTGCATGTATGTATCTTATAACAAAATGTATTGTTGATCATTTGAAATATACAAAACAAAAATAACCATCTTCTATCTCTATTTCTGGTTCTACTTAGTTCAAGGCTCACTTAAGACAAGAGCTTCATTTTTTGCCATAGTGTCACATTAGATCAAACAGTTCTGCTACTCAGCTCTATTATAGTTGTCAGCCCCCTTGTTGGATTCTCTTGTGTTGGAAGAACAGTCAGATTCTTCACTCAGATCATGCATCCTTGAATCTAGCTACTAGGCTTCTGAGTTTTTCATTTCAAGATCTGAACTTTGCCTAGGCATTCTTACAGATTATTTAGGGAAGACAGAAACTTTCCATTCAAACTCTTCAATAATAATGGAAAGAAATTTTCTGAGAAGTGGAAGACCAGCTCACTGAATCCTTTTCGCTCTCTTTTAATAGCGATTTTGGCTTGTGTCTTGTTTTTTAACCAGCACAGGCATACGGTTCACTTTTTTTTAGATGCTCATATAGAGTGTATACACAGCACTCAGTGCATCTGAAATTTTTCTTGAAATGTTCATTTCTACATTTCAATAGGTCAAAAGATTGTGGATCTATGGGGGAAAGTACCCTTTCAGAAAACTCCAGTTACTGGTGAGTAACCTTCCTTTTTAGTCCCATTGACACCTTTGTCTCATGTAACAATCATAAAAAATCTGGTAAAGAGTCATCGTGTTCCAGCACTGAACCAGGAATTTTATTAGGAAAAAAGGAAAACAGAATTGTCCCTCAAGCTAATTTTCTAAAGTATCTGTTTTTCTCTCTTTCTACTTCATTGTAGATCTTTTGCCCAAACCTTCTTTTGCATCTCTACTACGGTTGTAAAGAAATAGATGCATGCTCTCACAATTTAGGATCTGAATTTTACTAATACAATATGTGCCAGGATGATGGGAGTTAAACCTTTAATGGCAATATATTCTTCTCAGACTTACTCTGAATATTTTGGTGGAGGTGTACTTAATATCAGCAAAGAAATCTGCCCTGAGCAATCTCATTTCATTGTGTCTCAGGATAAATACAGATATACTTTATTTGAAGAACATAACTTACAGCATACTTTGCATTTTAACGGTCACATACTGTAAGGATTGAGTCACTCGATTACAGACTAAAAGTGGCAATTCTTCAACAAAAAAACTTCAAAAACAGACTCCAACGAGAGACTGCTGAATTGGAATTAATTTGCAAACTGGATACAATTAACTTAGGCTTGAATAAAGACTGGGAGTGGATGCGTCATTACACAAAGTAAAACTATTTCCCCATGTTTATTCCCCCCCCCGCAACCGCCCTGCGGTTCCTCAGACGCTCTTGTCAACTGCTGGAAATGGCCCACCTTGATTATCACTACAAAAGGTTTTTTTCCACCTGCTCTCCTGCTGGTAATAGCTCACCTTAAGTGATCACTCTCGTTACAGTGTGTATGGTAACACCCATTGTTTCATGTTCTCTGTGTATATAAATCTCCCCACTGTATTTTCCACTGAATGCATCCGATGAAGTGAGCTGTAGCTCACAAAAGCTTATGCTCAAATAAATTTGTTAGTCTCTAAGGTACCACAAGTCCTTCTTTTCTTTTTGCAGATACAGACTAACACGGCTGCTACTCTCAAACGTGTCATTGTTCTCATATAAAATGATACTGTGAATGAATTTTCATTGAATAGATCAGGAAATATATTTACTTTGAATTTTATGTGAGCTTTGTGTTATTTAAATTTACAGTTATGCAAGTGTGCCTTTAGTGTTATGCTAACTGTTATAAATTGGAAAAAAAGTTATAAAACGTTGCTATGTAGAACACGTTTTTTCATTTAAACTTTTGGTTAACATGAACTAAGAGTGTCCCTATGATTTCTTCATTAATTGCAATATTTTTTTTCTTCCAGCTAACCACATGTACAATACTTTATGGAATCTCATGGGATGCAGTCTGAGAAACTGGGCTTCTTTAACCACACAGAGCAGTGTAGACAGGCTGTTGTTCCTTTCAACACAACTATCACAGGCTTCAGGGTTAAGATTGCTGTTACTCTCTCCTCCTTGCTTTGGCACAAAAAGCACACTGAGGGTGTTTTATTGCGGGTTTGCCTAAAGGTAGATTAGATTAATTATTACTATGTAATGCAAGTTAAAGCAAATAACGCTTAGCTAGGTGTATGAAAAAGGTGCTGCCTTTTTGGATTTATAAGAAAATGCCTGTCAATCATGATGAAATGCAATCAACTTTCCTCATATCAATGAGAGAAAAGGACTGTTTTCCCTTTGGAGAGGATATTTATATCAAAATCAGTACACAAACCTGAGCAGAGAAGGAAGATATCTCAAAATGAGAAGAACTGAAATTTCTTTGAAGACTCTGAGTTGTGCTCTTGAACACTGCAGAACTAGCTTAAAAATGAAGCCGTATACTCACTTGAACTTCAGTGCCTTCACTGCAGAGCTCTTAACAGCGTTAATGCTAATCACCCATAATAGAGTGGATCAAAGTGTTAAATACTTTTCATTATGCTTTACAAATACTGATTCAGAAAGTGTGTAAAGGGATGGGGACAACAAGCATTTAATCTATGCATTTTTGCCAAGCCATACTGAATTATTTTACTATTAGAGGCATTAGAAACTAACTACAAAAGAACCAAGTCTGGAAGCATATTTCGGGGGTACATGATTTCTGTAATTGTATAACATATTGCCTTACCGTTTTAAGTGATAACGTACATTAAGTTAATAGACATTTAAGAAATGTATGCACTGTTTGAAATATAAATTATTCTTAGAACACTTTTAATGGGTGTTGCATTGCCCTTTTAGTGCCTTATTTTGAGATAATTGTATTATTGCCATGTCAATAAGCGTAGAAATCTCAAAAACCTGTTCTGCATCAGTAGTTTTTACTGAACTTTAATTGGTTTAAAGTATTGTAGATGCTAGATGCATTTCCTAAATTGAATACAATCTTTGAATGAAAACTCCTGTTACAAAGAAAGAATTCTTATTCATAAGACAAGAGATTTCCAGAAAATGCAAAAAGCGTGTAACAGAGAAACAACAACAAACAATACACCCATGAAACTTTTAAAACTCCAGATATTTCAGGAATTAAAGTATAAATGTTGTTAAACTCTTGCTTTGTAGCAGGGATACATTCATGGTATGGACAGTATGGTTTTATTTTTATTTTTTTTAACCAAATACCTCCTCAGTAATTTATAATGGCTTTGCAGTTGTGTATTAAATAAGAAGCACTGGAAAACTGATTCGTCCTCAGGACGATTTGCATGTTTCAAGTGGTATTGAAAGCCGCACTGATGGATATGTAATAATAAACATATCTGTTATTAATATGGTAATGACTCTGTGCTCATTCAATGAGAAATAAAAGTAATTTATGGAAGGACCCTTTTGAAAATGACTGGTATGGTGTTTTTGCCTGACTAAAGTGCACATTTCTTTGAGCGCCTAAAAAATTTGCTATGAAGTATGACGAGTATGTCAAAACATGATTTCAGTTTCTCTTAAGTTTAAAAATGGTTGCATCTGTTTAATTTGATGCAAGAAGTTGGTACAGTGTATATTTGTAACAGTGTTTATGGGACTGAAGACTTTATTGGTTTGCTACATGAACAAGTAAATACCATAGTAAAACATACTTGATTTTCAGCTGAAGAAATCTGAGTTGTAACAGTGGTAAATAGATTTCAAGAACTGTTTTTGGTAACCTAATAATTACTTAATACTTTGTTGTTAAAAAACAAAAAAAATTTTTTACTATGTTTTTGGTTATAATTGTAGCATGACTTATAGTAAAATTCTGCTAAACTTTATTATTAGTGTGTATGTGTTGCAGTAGCATCAAGGATCAGGAGCCCATTGTGCTAGCCACTATACAAACATTCAGAAAAAGCTAGTCCCTGCCTTAAAGAGCTACAGATGAGGTTATGGCAACTCAGTGGGTGGACTGGACTCTTCTTAATCTTACATACCTCTGATGCCTCTTTTATTTTGAAGAGTCATACAATAATTAACAACACAGCATCCTTACTCCAAGTAGTTTACAGTCTAATTCAACCCCCTCGATAAAAGCCACGAGAAACAATTTAGAAGGTGGTGGTAAGAAGTTGGTGTGGAAGCTTAGCACTGGGAAGTTTCACAAAAAGAATGTGTTTTAACTAGTGATACATGATTAACAGATGAGAAGTGAGATAATGCTTCAAGAGTAAAGAGAAGATGGTATTGAAACTGAGAATGAGGTGAAACTAAGGGAGCAATTGGAAGAGAATTGGGAAAAGGAAAAAAGATCAAAAACAAGACACTGTCATTCAATTCTCCCCTGAAATAGATTTATCCATGTCTATAATTGGCCTAAATCAGAAAAATACACTTGAAACTTTTTTTAAATAAGTGGTTTATTTAGTTAGAGCTTGCATGCACGTATGCACAAACAAATCCAAACCTACCCCTCTTCTCCCACTCAACCCCCACCGTCACAAAGTAAAGTAAACTGATCAAATTTAGATTATCTTGCTTCAGAAATGCACATTATAAAAGGTATTTGATAAAAGATTTGACCGACAGGACAGGCATTTCCTCCCTCTTTGGGACCTATGGGGTCAGATAAATCTGGAGAGCTGGGTTATTTTTCGTGTTGGTTTTCCAATTCCATTGTGTAGGACTGAATTTTTGTACTTGAGGGTTAGAACCCTGCTGCTGAATCATACCTCATTGCAAGAACAATGTCATACCTCACTCAGAGTACAAGTGTGTTGAAGGCCTGAAAAAGATACATAACATAATGTTAAAGGTAGAGAGTGACTTGTAAAATAGGGTATGATTGTGAAGCAACGGATAGGCTTCATAGAATGCTTAACCACTATAAAAATGTTAATATGTGCCTGCACTAAAATGCTACATTTCTTTTTATTCTGGTTTTACTTGGAGAAGAAGAAAAAGATCTAATGAAGTGTAAATTTACATTGATTTGTATGTCTGGGGTATGTTGCAACCAAATAAAGTCTAGATGTGCAAATTACAATTTATGTGCTGGTATGTAGACATTGGTAATTGTTTACTGTGTGCTGTATATATGCAGGGGCAGAAGTATTTTGAATGACATACCCAGACAAATATTTTCACTCTCAGAAAATCTTGACTTCGACTCTATAATGTGTGATCTATCATTAAATTTACTAAACCTCAACTGTACCATTGTGGAAGAAGGCATGAAACTCTATTTATTACTGCTGTATCTTTTTACCTGTTCATACCATCTTAAGGCAACTCAGATACTTTTGATGCCATTAAAGTTCCATTATCCTATAAGGATATTTTATCCATATGAATTTTAATACAGTGCAAAGAGTAAATATGAGATCTGAACATTTCAGAACTACAGTTAGGGGATGGTATAAATCAACATAGCTCCACTGCTGCCAGTGGAGCTATGCTGATATATACCTGCTGAGATTCTGAAGAGACCAGTTACCAGACTCATTCTGACCCATAATGGGCAGGTTTTCATTGTGGACTCTATCTCCTTTCTCCCCTCATCCTATGTCCTCTCGCTGCAGAAGGCAGCACGTGGTGCCTTAGCAGGAGTAGGATGCCGAGACCAGTTCTATGTCTTCATGAACCTCTCCCTCTTCAAATCATCCTGGTCCCTGATGAAGGAAGCAGAAAAAGAAACCTCATTTATGGGTAAACTGGAGCAAAACCACCTCAATGGAAGGACCGACATCTCCAAGGAATGGGAGGAGTGCTAAAGAAATTCCTATGGACCTAACAGCAACAAACTAAGATGTAGAAGCACATGCCTCAAAAAACTACTTATCCTTCTGGATGGCAGAGACCACCAGGGCTAAGTGAATGGCAGAAGAGACGTTCTTTTACAAGAATCCCCCTGTCAACGCATCTATGGTCTTCAGCATCCCTCTGTGGCAAGGAACCATTTAGTTCCCTCATCAACACACAGGAAATATTCAGATACATGTTACTTCAGTGGTTAGAAAAAAGTGACTCTTAGAACACTGATTGTGATCAGGTGCAGGTTCAATGCCATATCCCCAGTGAGGAAGGGATTAACTGTCTCTTCTCCCTTTGTAGTGTTGTACCAATAAATTAAAAACCAGCAGGATCTTATTAAAGGGAAAAAGGCAAAATACCACATTTATTGTGAATACAGAAAGAATCATAGTGAGCAGTTAGTTACAGCTATAACATTCCATTCAATCTCATATTTAATCACACACACACACACACACAGAGGTTCTGCAAGGTTGTTATCATAGTTACCAGCCTTAGAGTTGCTCATGCCAAGCCACTGGCCAGGTGGCCTGGACATGAGGAGGGAGCAGGGCCTTGTCAGATGCTCATCTGATGCTCCTGGAAGTTGGTTTGCAGAATCAGACCCCAAAGTTCTCACTTTTTAGAGTCTCTTTTTATAGGAATTTCTTCCTAGGCCAGTCTGTGGGAATTGCTTCATCATGCTGTTGCTGAATCAATCAGCAGATGGCACATTCCTGACGGCTCCGTGCTGCTAGATGTTATCTTGTTCTTTGGTTCTCCCATTCTTGAGGCTGTTGGGTGGATTCCAGTCTGCCCTCCGGGGGTCCTCTGGTTATTTCCACTTGACGCCTTCTTCAGCCGATGGACACTGGATTCTTAGGCTGGCACCTCCCTGATCATTCAGTTATTATCCACACCAAGCATCCATCCACATACATCCTCTATCTCTATTTTAATCACAATTGTTAATACAACAAAAGGGCGGGGAGTCTCTGGGTGCTGTGTCTGTTGTTAGAGTATTGCTTTGAGAACAGACTCTGTCTTAGAATGTACTAACGCAATTAGCAGCTTGCAAGTTTCACATACAGAGGGAGAGAAACAGTACCAAAACCCAAGAGACCTCTTAATTAGTAATACCCTGGAATTTAAACTATGGGGAATCAAACTCATTTGTGATTTTAATACAGAACTTCTTTAATATGATCCAACAGTAGAAGTGCTCAAGAGAGGAGCTAAAACGAAGGCAGCTGGAGACCCAGCAGCATGAGTATGGCTGGAAGCCAAGATCAGTGGAATGGAGACAACTGAGAGTTGGATGGAGGCCAACAAGCACATTCTTTAGAGACAATATTGCATGGATGTTACTGAAGGCTAAGTTGCAGAGCTGCTTGGAAAATGGAAGAAAAAAAAAGGGTGGGGTGGGGTGGGGCGGGGCAGGGGCGTTATTGAAATTTTATTTTGACACTTTTCCTACGCTTCTGAGCTTGTTAAATGACTGAAAATAAAGTGGGGGAGGAAGAAAATATTTTTTTAAAAAGCTTTAGCATATATTCTACCTTTACAATAAGGCTTTCTTAAAACAATAAATGGGGGGTTCTTTTTCTCTGCCTTCTGGTTAAGGAGACCAGACAGCAAGCGTGAAAAATCGGGACAGGGGCTGGGGGGGTAAATAGGAGCCCATATACGAAAAAGGCCCAAAATGGGGACATCTGGTCACCCTACTGCTGGTTCTGAGCCTTTTCCATGCACTTGCTTTACATTTTCAAGTTGTTCTCTGTAACTCTGCCCCCTGGAACTGTCCTTGGCCTTAGCAAGAGCGACTGCTGGGACTCCCGTGCCATCGCTTGCCGCCAGCTGCTGCGGCTCTAAGGAAAAGGCTAAGAATCCCCCGAACGATCGAACCCCAGGAAAGAAGAGCCCAGGAACCCGACCGATCTTGGCACGCCAGGAGGTGGCCCCCTGCCTGCAAGGTAGCAGCGCAGAGACGTAAGTGGGGGGAATACGGTGATTTTTGAGCCGGCCTCGGGGACTGGGCTCGTGGAGGCGGAACGTGGCCGCCGCTGCCCGATCGGCAGTGCGCGCGCAGCCACCCGCAGCGGCGCCCGAGTTCGGGGGGGCGTGGCGGCTCCCAAGCCACAGGCGGGCGCCGCAGCGGGGAGCACGACCACGTGACGGGAAGCCCCGGTGCCTCTTCCGGAGCTGCGCGCGCCGCTTCCCCCACCGTTTCCGGCGCCTGGGCTCCGCTTGCGGCGTCATCGTGAGGGGCCGGTTTGAATGAGACCCTGAGGGTGGGACGCGCCGGAGCCGTTGCCCGCTGACTGACGCCTCCTCCCCGCTTCGGGACACGCCGCCCGCCCGCCGCCATGCCGCTCTTCTCAGGTGAGCCGAGCCCCTTCCGCGCTGGCCGGCGTTGGGCCTCCCCCGGGTGCGCGCGCGGGCGCGCTTGGGGGGCTCGGGATCTCCCGCCTTCGGGGCAGCACGGAGCAGGCTCCCTAACGAGGGGGCGGCTCGTGGGCGGTGACCGGGCCGCTGGAGTTACCGAGCGACTCAACGGACGCAGCTCGGGCCCCGCGTGGGGCGCTCCCGCCTCTTCCCGGTGGGTCGTTGCCTCAATTATTTAATAGCGCCGCGCAGCGCCAGAAAATGCCCCGAGGGCGGACCCCGGATAGGGGCGGCCCCCACCCCCGTGGGACCTACTTGCTAGACCTTCTCGGCTCAGCGTGAGCCATTGTAGACAAGCAGCAGCTATCAGGCTTTGAGCCAGATGTGCCCCCACTGTATAGTAAACTCGTCTAATCACATGTCCCCGTTTTCCTGATGAGAGTATCGTGTGGGACAGTGTCAAAAATGCAAACAAATAATGTCTGCTGCATTCTGTAAACACCAGAGAGGAGTCTGATGTTATAGGTATTACTTTTGTGCTCATCAACGTCTCCTGGAGGTTGGGGAGAGGGGCATGGTGTGCACTACAAAAGCAAGCACTGGAGCAACGGTCTGCTGTGTCAGTGCATGTGTCTGCTGTGGGGGGGTATGTGTGTGTGTATATATATACAGAGAATTTAAAAACCTTTGGTACTGATTTTACCTATTTGTTGAAACACACTGGTGTTCACCAAAACAATAAATAATTGTACACTCACTCTTCCTAATGTAGGCCCATCAGTCTGTACTTTTTTTTTTTTAGCTGCACTGTATTCTAGCTAATGCTAGAGAAGTTGCAGTTTAGCACAATTGCATCTCATCCTACCCACCCCGGTTTCCACCAAGGAAAGTTACTGGCAAAAGCTGTAAGAGCTGGAAACTTCCACTCTCTGGTGGCTCTCTTCAGGGAGTTTTTGCTGGTGTGTGTGCATTTCACAGTTCAGCCTTCCCAGGCCTGTCAGAACATTTCAGTGCTTGGCCAGTGAACTTAAAATGGCACTGTGAATTTATCTATCTCCCTGCAACCTGAACTGTGGTTTGCAAATTGGGGCCTTGTTTGGAGTTGGTGAATATGGCTTCTCAAACTCATTTAAACAATCCATTGTTTCTATTCTGCATGGCCAAAGCATCATTACTTCTCTCCCCCTAGCCCCCCAATGCTTTTTCAATAGATAGCCTGACTTCTGTTTTAGTTGTTTGTATAATCTTTGCTTGAATTATTTTATTTCCTTATCAGCAGGACTGATATTGGGCACTAGCTGATGAGTTGTATGTTGGAAAATGCTGGACATTTCTATTATGATATCTAAACTCACAGAAAAACTTTGTACAGTGTATTTCTATGGATACTAAGTTTTTAAAGATAGTTGTGTCCGAGATTATAAGGTTTGTTTTGCAGTATAGTTAATGTTCAGATTGGATTCTCGTGCAATTGATTATTAGCATGGTTTACATAAGAGCTCTATTTTTTTGTACTCCAAAACCTTCTCTGTTTGAACAAATTGCAAAAATGATTGGAAACTGACTCTTCAAGAATGAACACACTGACTGTAATGCCCTGCTTAAGGCTACTTATTTGTCATGACAAACAAATGGGAGAAGTCATGGCTTCATGGCAAAAAACAAATCACAAATGTATAGAAAAAATGGAGAAGGACAGGCAAATCATGCTCTTTTTACAGATTCTGTGTGGAAAAAATTGTTTAAAATCACCCCCTAGTCATTTTCCCATAGTCTGCTATCCTGGACCTATAGGATGACCTGACAGCAAGTGTGAAAAATTGGGACAGGGGATGCGGGGTAATAGGAGCCTATATAAGAAAAAGAACCAAAAATCGGGACTGTCCCTATAAAATCGGGACATCTGGTCACCCCATGTATAAATGATGGAAGATCCTTTATTAAATCACAGCTGCTTTATCCTATATTGGAAAAACCCTAACTTGCTGGTTTGACAGGGACAAACATACTGCCATAACTGATAGCAAAATTGTTTTGGCTATTATAAATTTGCCTGATAGTGTAGCCTCATTATAAGCTATGCTGTGTTTCAGTGTTTTCAATGAAGCAGTAACATTTTGAAATAACTTTTAGAAATATACAACAGCATTTGATGTAACCCACTGGCTGAAGATTTGCAACACTGCTGGAAAACCATGCTTTTTCTCTGCCATGGTCATTGATAGATTAGTTTAGCAACAGTTGCTATTGCCATGCATGGATTCCAGCTCTGCTGCTAAGGAGTCAATATGTAATTGACTGGAGCTGCAGGACATTCCTATTATGTCCAACTACACTGAGCTAAAATCATTTTGTGACTGTACTGTACCAGCAGTAAGGCATTGAACAATGGTTGTGGTGTAACTGGGGCTAGATAGAGCAAAATAGTTTGTCTGGGTACATATTTGACGTGCATATGCATTTTCATGTAAATAACCTTTGCCACCAGAAGTATTAGTTTTGTTTTGGAAGAACATAGGGTTATCCCACACAGAATTATAATAACTGACCCATGATTGATAATAGTTGCAATCAGCATGGTCCATAGATTGGGGGAATTAACTTTCTAATGACTTCTTAAGATTGGACAGAGAAATAGTTTTGCTTGGTTTTATAGTGAAAACATGAATCTTGAATAATTTTTTCAAACTTGTTGATAGCCAACCTGAAACTGAACATATGGTGGGGAGCCCAAGGTCAGTCTTTGGTAAAATATTATATACTCATAGTTAATTCTAGAAACTAAATAAGCTCATGTGGAAGAGAATGATCCACATGTGTAACGCATTGTTTTTGCAGTGAACGTAAAATGGGGGAAAGAGAAATTTGATGGTGTAGAGTTGAATACTGATGAACCTCCAATGGTGTTCAAGGCTCAGCTTTTCGCATTGACTGGAGTTCAGCCAGACAGACAGAAAGTTGTGGTGAAAGGAGGAGCTCTAAAGGTAGAAATCACCAATAACTTCCTTTTATTTGTCTAATTCTGTTTAATGTTTAATCAACAGTAAGAATATATGTTACAAATTTATAAATGTGACCATGAACAGTTCAAAAAACGCATAGTATGATGTGTTGATGCTGTAGGTCTGTTGCTTGTTACTGGAAAATGTTTTGCAAAATACAGGTTGATTAATTGGTGGTCAACACAAACCAAAAGGAGTGCTTGTGGCACCTTAGAGAGTAACAAATTTATTTGAGCATAAGCTTTTGTGAGCTACAGCTCACTTCATCGGATGCATGTAGTAGAAAATACAGTGGGGAGATTTTATACACAGAGAACATGAAACAATGGGTGTTACCATACACACTGTAACGAGTTATTTGAGCTATTACCAGCAGGAGAGCTGGGGGCGGGAGGGGAACCTTTTGTAGTGATAATCAAGGTGGGCCATTTCCAGCAGTTGACAAGAACCTGTGAGGAACAGCAGGGGGAGGTGTGTCCATCTCTTCCCCCCCCCCCCCATGGTCTCCCCCCCCAGTAATAGCTCACCTTACCTGATCATTCTTGTTACAGTGTGAATGGTAACACCCATTGTTTCATGTTCTTTGTGTATAAAATCTCCCCACTGTATTTTCCGCTACATGCATCCGATGAAGTGAGCTGTAGCTCACGAAAGCTTATGCTCAGATAAATTTGTTAGTCTCTAAGGTGCCACAAGTACTCCTATTCTTTTTGCAGATACAGACTAACACGGCTGCTACTCTGAAACACAAACCAGTATTTCAAAACTTTTCCCCACCCCTTTGTACAAAGATAGTCTCTTGGTATTTTCGTTAAGAAATTAACAGAACTTGAACAGTACTTTCTGCTCGGTTAAGAATTTTAGTTTGTTTCTGCACTGCAGGACAGTGAAAACAATCCAGAACAGACAGTGTATCACTGCCATACGCTTTTTATGCCAATATGACTTAATTTGGTCAATTTGCCTTTTTTCCCTTCCTTCTGAAACAGATACTTGAGCTGACTAGTTGTAAAACTATCAAGAGCCATCTAGAAAAGAGTACCTTGCTGTTTTTAGTTTAGATTGACACAAGATTGGAAAAAGAATAGTCTCTAGTAAAGTGTTCGCAAAAAGAAAAGGAGTACTTGTGGCACCTTAGAGACTAACCAAATAAAGTGTTAACACTGCTATAATGTGCTGTTCAGAGACAAATGACTAATATTGGTGAAAGTATCAGTTAGCCTTTTGAGTCTTCTAAAGTGTCTTCTACTGTAAGACAATAACACAATCCTTTTTTTCCCTTCAAACATAGGATGATGAGTGGGGCAACATCAAAATCAAGAACGTAAGTATCCTCAGAAATTCACTTGCATATTGGTAAACGGCTTAAAACTTGTCCGTTTTATTATAGTGATGGTCTTTTTAAGAGTCTCTCATTACTTCCATCATAAGTGGGGTGATAGTCTTATGACTTTCAGGAAAAAATAGGAACGCTATTGTGAATAATGAGAGATACAGTAATCAGAATTGTCATAGGCTTTGTTTTGTAACCACAGTGGCTTTTAGATTTTCTGCTTTTAGACTAAATAACGATTTTAGGATGTAGTTGTCTTACCCAAGCATATTTTTAAAAATCTCCACACTGGGTCTTCTAACATTTGTTCTCTGGGAATATGGTGAGAGAACTTTGTGAGCTAGGACCTGTGGGGAAATGACACTGTCTTCCTGATACTTTGAGAATTTTTTATTGCATTTTACACTGATAGCTACTACTCACTCTATTGCTCTCCTAGGATAGTTTCTCCAGTATAGGGTCTGTACTACTTTCACCAGCCTCAATGATGAGGCTTATCTGCTATTTTTCCAATCCCTGGGGTAATGCAAGAGATTCTTATGATTTTGTTGTTGTTGTTGTTAGCACTTTTTTACTCAACATATCCATGTTGTTTATCTGATATTCTGCCTGACCAGCGAAAGGCAGAGGTTGCTCCTGAGCTCTCCCTGATGGTTCTTTTCTTTCTTGCAGGAACTTGGTAGTTCTTTTCTCTTAGGGCATGGCTACATTTGAAACTTCAAAGCGCTGCCGCAGGAGTGCTTTGAAGTGTAAGTGTGGTCACGCGCCAGCGCTGGGAGCACTGGGGCACTGTTTACACTGGCGCTTTACAGTGCTGTAACTTGCTGCGCTCAGGGATGTGTTTTTTCACACACCTGAGCGAGAACGTTGCAGCGCCATAAAGTGCCAGTGTGGCCATAGCCTGAGGTTCAGCAGTAGTCTGGTAGGGAAGGGATCTCTAATGAACAGACAGGGGAAGGTTGCTTGATTCCCCTAGCCTGGGGGTATTTCACTTATTATGCAGTATCAGCAGGGTGGTGCAGAGGATCAAAGAGCTGTGGCAAAGGCACTCACATACTATTGTGCTGAGGGCTAGATAGGTAAAATTCTGGTCTCGCACTGTGTACCAGGTGCTGATAGTCTTCCTCCAATAATCTAACCACACTTTGGGATATTTTAAGGAATTTATACTACTTGGGGTGAGTCTTTGGGTACTTATTACTCATTTTTTGATATATCCCTTTCACCACCAGCGTCATACTTTCAAACACTGACCTGTTGGTCAAAGGGGAAGGAAATGTCTATGGTGTGGAGCCACCCAGGTTGTCACGATGGCAAGTTCCTTTTGCACATACTGGCCCAGGAAGGGTCATAGCACCAGTACCTTTCTCCCTGGACTGTCCACCTCTTGTTCTCTGGGCAGTACTGTGGAGCATCCCCAACCCATTTTTCCCTCATACCTATGCCATATTGGCCACCCTAGATCAAATATTTCTCACTTCCTCAAATAGTCCCCCTGTCCTCAGAGGTGGCATCTCCCTCGTTCCCCTCCTCTTAGTATACCCATCCCAAGAGAACACACAGGTCCAAAACCCACAAACCAGCTTTCATGGTAGTAAATTCAACAAAATCCCTCTCAAGGTCCCCCAAATCCTTAGCCAAAGAAGGGTGAATTTCTTTCTATTCAGAGTAGTCTGAACTTGAATAATTAGCAACTTTTGCGCACACACGTGGAGATTCTAGTAAACTTTATTTTACCCTTTCAAATCTGAACATAGTTCTGGCTCCTAACTTCTTGAAGCCCAAGATCAGAGAAAAGGAGGATAAAGTAGTTTCCCTTGTATAGTACTGGAGTATGAAAGACTTTTGACTTGAAAGGGTCAAAAACGGAGGGAGTTTTCATTTAAAGATATTCTGTGGTTCATTAATTTTTTAGTCATAATTGGAACCTGATGTCAATTAAAGCTGTTTAGTAGAAAGATCTTGGCTACTGACTGACATAGCGTCCAGGCCAAATGGAAACTTGCATAAAAATACTAAGAAATTATTTCTATTGTGCATTTTCTACTTAATTATGAAGTTGGTAGTACTGTTTAGAGATTAATGAACTAAAAGCCTTTTCTTAGTTTTCATGAAGGAAGGGTGATTCAGTAATTCAATATAAATATAAAAGAATAAGGTGGTAGATTCACTTCATTTTTTTTCATTGGTTAGCTTTGTCTTTAGAAACAATAATACAGTATCAAATAGACATTGTAAGAGAGAGCTGTTTATCTCCAATAGGAGATATCTGAAATTACTAAATTTTAGAGGTATGCAGATTTCTACCTTTCTTGCACTTGTATTTTATGGATGTTCCTTAATGTGTCTGATTGTATTTGCTGTGTTTACAGGGGATGACCTTATTAATGATGGGCTCTGCAGAGGCACTCCCTGAGGAACCGGTAGCTCGACCTGTCTTTGTAGAAGACATGACAGAGGAGCAGTTAGCCTCAGCTGTAAGCATATTTTGTACCTCAGATTCCTGTTATGTTTTGGATAACTGCACTTTTCAGTGTATTTATAATGTTTATTTAAAAGTGGATCTTCAACTATAGCATATTTAGTTATTTCTAGTATCTAACAAACCTGAAGGTGTTGACAATGTAATGTGACTTTGGAGGAAACGGTAAAAAGTGTATTTTAAATTATAGCTCATTTAACTAATATCATTTGGCTTGAACCAACCTTATTGTGGGGTAGGCATACAGTAGAACCTCAGTTATGAACACCAGAGTTACGAACTGACCAGTCAACCACACACACTCATTTGGAACCAGAAGTACACAATCAGGCAGCAGCACCAGAGGAAAAATAAGCCAATACAATACTCTGTTAAATGTAAACCTCTTTTTTTAAAAAAAAAAAAAAAAAAAAAGGAAAGCAGCATTTTTCTTCTGCACGGTAAAGTTTCAAAGCTATATTAAGTCAATGTTCAATTGTAAACTTTTAAAAAACAACCATAACATTTGGTTCAGTTATGAACAACCTCCATTCCCAAGGTGTTCGTAACTTTCAGGTTCTACCATAGTACAAACTTCCCAGATGTGTCCCTGGAGAGGCATCTGAAGCCAGACTTGTATCGTCCTTGTGTTTTTGATCCTGGGCTTCTCTTGAACAAAGACTGCTAGTAGTGTCAAATTATTTGGTGGCTTTTCTATATTTACAGTAGTGCACCCTGAAAATATCCTAGTCTCCTTTTTGTGAACATTGGTTCCTAGTTGAAAATTTGAAACTCCTTTTTTAAACTGTTGGAGTAGAAGAAATCTTCTTTGTGAGAGAAGGATCTGGGTGGGGGGGAAATTGACTTAATGTTTGAAAACAAAAGTTTCCCTAGTTTGGGATGTATTTTTTTTAATAACTTGAATAGTTTTGTTTGTCCTTAGTCTGATCTAGGAGCTCTTATGGTATTTTTTTAATTAACATAAAACAGCCATGGTGACTTTTGAACACTGGCTACTGCACAATTATAAATATCCATATGATGATGGCTTTATAATTTAGGACTGATATGTATTTTAATACTTACGTAAGATCCGCCTATGGTCTAAGAGGAAAATAATTGATATTTAAATTATATAAACCTATGAGACTAGAGCTATCCAGTCACTTAGACTAACTATAAATAATAGAGGTGAATAAGGAGACATCAATCTTGGATAAAATTTGAAGGACTTTACATGTTACTTTTTCTCTTACCAAATTTTATGTCTCTGAATTTCAAATATGCCTATACTCAGTGCTGCTGTTTTTTTAACAGACACATTAACACAGATTGTGTAGCTAGATTAATGCTTTTTCCCAAGAATTTATCCAAATGTGTAATTGACTCATTTTGTACAAATGAATTTTTCCTGATATCTGGCTCACTTTATATTAAATAAGTGTTGCACAAATATGTTGATATTTTGTAATTATTTCTAATGGTTCCTGAAATTGTTATGGTCCAGTTATTACATTAGTATGACCATTTTCTTCTTTTAAGACGTTAGAGCAATATTTTTAAAATGTAAACTTCAGGACCTCAGAAATTCAAAAAACTCTTTTTAAGTCCTCCCTGTAAACTAGTGATAAAGCAAAAGCAATATTAACAATTTAACTATGGATTTCATTACTTCTCAGAGTTCTGCTGAGAACATAGACAACGTTTTAACATTGATTTGATTATATTACAACTATCCTTAAAAACACGTATGCAAGATTATCAAGGCAATCAGCAGGATAAAAGATATTTTAAAGTTTGAATTTGATTATAATTGGAACCTCTGTAAATGTCTGTCTTTTAGGAGATTTGCCCTCTAAATTTCATTCTGTTCACTATACCAAAAGGTACACAAAAATGAAGCACTCTTTAATGTTTTTAAAAGCAATAAAGTGCACTAAAAGGTAAAATACTTCAAACTAACAAGGTAATAGAACTAAAAATAAATACACTTTTTATAAAAATAAATTTGAATTAATAGATCTGTTAGATAAAATTTGATGTAACATGGTGGTTGATCAGGTTTCTTTTAATTTCAGATTTGTCTTAACAAGCTACTGTTTGAGTTACAGTGTGTATACCAAAATAATTTCAAATGTCTCAAATCTTCAAGCACCATGTATATTTCTTTGGCAGATGGAGTTACCATGTGGTTTGACAAATCTTGGCAACACTTGTTACATGAATGCTACAGTTCAGTGTATCCGCTCTGTGCCAGAACTGAAAGAGGCCCTTAAGAGGTAGGGTTCAGTACAAAAGTACTAAGATGAAAATTGTTTTCTTTGGATTATGAAGTGTCTGTGTAAAACTGTCATTTTAACAGAGCTACAGACTAATAGAATCATTGTGTTGGTTACATCTTTGTCCTTACTAAGAAGTCAAAGCAGCTGCATATTTATAGGAGCTAAAATATTTTTAATACAGAATTGATTGTCTCACTAAAAAAGTTAACATCCAAATTCTGATGCAGTCTACTGCAAATAAGACTTCAGCAACCTGCCTAAACAGTTTTGTGAACTTTGATCATCTACTCTTTTGGGATTAACGTATATTCTGTTTTCGTCTAAAGTATTATGATCTCTCCTTTTAAAAAAAAAAAAAAAACCCACACAACAAAAAACTAAAAACCTGTGTTATGCAGTTAACTTAAGAAACAGTCCTATTCCTTTGCAAAAAACACTTTTCCATAACTCTGTCCACTAGTTTGTTTGCAAACTGTCCAATTACAGATTATGTAGCTTGTGATGTTCAGTATGTTACATTTTGTTGGCAACACAGTGGACGATTTAGTTTTAGAAATCCACAAGCATTTTTTTTGTACACTTGGTACTTCCTAATTTTCCTGACTCCTCTGGATTGAGGTCTGGAAACAACCAATTTCTACACAGATTTAATTGTGAGTAATGCATGAAGGATTTTTCTACCGTCTTGAGGGTCAGCAAGATAGATAAATCTGTTCTTCCAGACTTACCTTTGGAGAATTCCAGTGAGAGAGCCAACAGGCACACAATATGAGAGGTCTTTAACATTCAAGAATTGTGGGAATAGTGGTTATTTAGGCAGAATTACTTCTCATGTAGAATGATCAAAACTCTTGACACCTCTGTACTTGACTTGGTTTCCCCAGTACTCCTGAGTGAATTCTGTGCCAAAAAACATCCAACAAATTTTATTTGTCAATAAAAAAATGTGGCGGCTCCAGCATGGCAGTGGGGAGCACAGGCCAATGGCTGCACGGAGATGGGAGATCACCCTTCAGGTCGCCCCCCTCACCCCCAATCCCGGGATATGGATTCTGCGGTGAGGCTGTACCTAAGCCTGAAACAGCACGAGGGCTGGGCCTACCTCAGAAACACCCCAGGGCCCTGCCCCTCTGTACCAACTGTGGGTAGGCAGGCTTAGCCCAGCAGGATCTAAGTATGGAGGAGCTTATTATTGAAGGGATTGAGGTGTGGGGTTGAGAGGGTTCTGGGTGGGGCAGTTTGGGTGCAGGAAGCTCAGGGGGGGTCTGGATGTGATGGGAGGTGGGGTTACAGCTGCAATTGGACTGCAGTGGGTCCAGGTGAAGGCGGTTGGGGCTCAGTGGGGGTGGGGAGGTCTGGGTGTGGCGGGGGTTTGGGTGCTGGGGGAGCAGGGCTTGGTGGGGTGGTGGTCCGGATGCAGCTGGTTGGGGCTCAGTGCAGTGGGGGTCCAGGTGAACAGGGAGTGGGGTTTGGGGTATGGGTTCAAATGCGGGGGCTCATCAGGGGGTGGGGCTTGGTGGGGAGGTGGTCTGGGTGCACTGTTGGGTCTGGATGTAGGGGGAGGAGCTCGCTGGGGGTTACAGATGCAGGGGGGGAAGGGGGTGTGAGGCTCGGTGTGGAGGTCTGGGAATGGGGGCTTCCGGATGAACAGGGAAGCAGCTACCTGTACAGTGACCCCTTCCCATGCAGCTGAGGAGGGATGCAGAACTTCCTGCAGCTGGGGGAGTTTTCTGGGGGTGGGTCTGACCCGGCCTCAGCCGCAGCTACCCCGTGCAGGGAAAGTGTGCTCCTCCCCATCCCAGATGGGACTGCAGGCTGAGCCCATAGCAGGGTAGGAGCCACCAGGTGGGGCTGGGGAGGTCCAAGTGCGGGGTGGGGTTGAGACTTGGGTAGAGGAAGATGGGGGGGGGGGGGGGGAATCTGAGTATCGGGGGAGGGGTCTGCATGCATGGGGGTTGGGTGGACAGGGGGTGGGTCTGACCATGCACCACCTGGGGAGTCCCCAAACCCTCCCACCCCCTTGCACAGTAATTTAGCTCACCGTTGGCTGCCCCAGGTGCCCGAAAGGATGCGCCTGAGCTGCTGGGGAGTGGCACTTGACTGCTCTTGCAGCTTCCCTTTGATTCCCTGTCAGAGTCATTTTTCTGCAGGGAAGCAAAGAAATCTGCTGGGGACATGAGTTCTGCACCCACACAGTGGTGCAGAATTCCCCCAGGAGTAACAGGTACAGTAATACTGATTATCCAGATACTTATTCAAATTAATTGCCTTCCATTCTATTAAATAATTAAGATTTGACTGTTAAAGTAATGAGTCTGGCATAAACGTTGCCTTGTAACAATTTTGATAGCTGTTTCTAGGCTGTAAAATTTACACATTTAAGTACACTGGAAAACTGTTCAGAAATAATCTGTGTGGGAAATCCCATAAATCTTAATTTCAGTCAGGAAATCTTTTTCACACTTCGTTTTAGAGCTGTATTTAGTATCTTAAATATCCCATGGGTTGTGTCAAGATATATCCTATAAAACTAGGAGGATACAATAAAAGGGGCAGTATTCTATCTTCTGGGAAACCAGCCCTGGGAAAAACCAAATCCACTACTTTGAATGGTGTTAGCAGGACTCGCCCTTTCTCTTCTCTCTTGATGACAGCACAAAAGGATAGTGAGGAGGAAAGTAAAGCTGTTAGCTCAGCTAGGCAAGCTTAGTGTTCTGGTTTCACTTCACATCAGCTATCCTATTGAGGTCTCCAGGAGCGTCATCCCTCTTTAGCTTCTCATGGTTGATGTACCGCTTTCTGATGAAAGGAATACTGTCCCTGGTCCTCCCTGACATGAATTTTTGTGGAAGCCAGGTCCAAGGTTGAAGTAAGAGAATCACAGATCCCTCTTCCTATCTTGGAGGACCCTATTTACTAAAGTAAGGGCTCATTAGGAAGAGGAATCTGATATAGGAGTAGCAGGAGAGGCTCCCATTCTTGCCCAGCAGTGAGTGAAGCAGCAGCATCACCTGGCGGAAAATATGTATCTGACCTACTCCTTCTTTTCTTAAAGAAAGATCTGTTCCATCCATTACTTCTCTCTAAGTGGAGCAAGGAAGAAGGGATGCCCACCAGCTCTATAAATTTTATTCAGACTTTATCTTAAGAGCATAAGAACTACTATACTGGGTCAGACCATGGTCCATCTTGCCAAGTATCCTGTCTCCAGCAGTGGCCCATACCAGAGCTTCAGGCGCAATGTACAGGACAGGGCAGTTATCAAGTGATCCATCCTTGTCTTGCTCTCCCAGCTTCTGGTAGTCAGAGGTTTAGGGTTGCCTCAATCATGGGTTTCAGTTGCTGATCATCTTGGCTAATAGCCATTGATGGACCTATCCTCCGTGAATTTATCTAGTTATTTTTTTAACCCAGTTATACTTTTGGCTATCACAACATCTCATGGCAATGATCTCCACAGGTTAGTTGCACATTGTGTGGAAAAAGTCCTTCCTTTTGTCTGTATTGAACCTGCTGCCTATTAATTTCATTGGGTGACCCCTATTTTTTGAATTGTATCTCTCCTCATAGAAGTCATTCCATACCCTTGATCATCTTTGCCTTTCTCTGAACTTTTTCCAGTTCTTCTAAATACTTTTTGAGATGGGGTGACCAGAACTGGACATGCTATTCAAGTTGTGGGCACACCATGGTTTATAGTAGCATTATGATATTTTCTGTCTTCTTTTCTATCCTTTTCCTATAGTTCCTAACATACTGTTAGCCTTTTCAAACACTGCACGTTGAGCGGAAGTTTTCAGAGAACTCTCCACAATGACTCTAAATATCTTAATCTCATAAGATGGAGGAAGTTGCATTCGACATTTCAGAAATTTCTAAGGAGTAACTCCTGCATGTGCTCCGCCTTTCCTGTGCTTTTCTAAAATACATTCTCCTCCTTGGTAGAAATCACGATTGGACACACCAGAAATGTGCCCCATTTTGTTCCATACTCTCGGTGCACGCTCCCCCCCCCCCCCCCCCCCCCAGCTGGCTGGGAACCTGCTTGGGGACATGAACTCCTTTTGGTTACTTACTCTCTTGTTCCCCTTCCCTTCCCCTTGCCACACTGCATTGTTTCATAAGAGGGAGATGTGTGACAATAGCTACCAGAACTAGTGATCTCCCCTCAGCTTTGATCTGCTTTTACCACTGAGTGTGACTATTCCTCCCCACCTTGACTCAAATCATTTTAGGAGGTAGCTGTTGCTCCCATGTGAAGCAGTAGAAACCTGTGGTTAGACAAGTGTTCAGCCTTACTTTTCATGTGCTAAGCAAGGAAAGGCTCCTCTTCCAAGAAACAGGAAGAGAAGGGGGGGACAGAATTAAATGGAAGTAGTGTATGCAAAATCACATAGAATTAAAGTAATCAAATTTTTAATAAGATTTTTTTTTCATTTACTCTTAAGCAAAAGTGATTTGAGGGATGCCAGCCTTTCCTTTGCTTCAGCGTGATTATAGTAGAAATGATGGTTTGGGGTGGGTGTCAAAGCACTAGAGGATGTATGCTGCCAGGCGGTAAATACTTGGATTACATCAAGTTCAGTGAATCTACCCAGAACCCTTTTTCAGAATGTTTTTAAATGTCTGTCTGACCATTTTATCCACTCCCCTCTTCTGTGAATTAAAAACCTGGTGTTTGTTTTTAAAAATTTATTTTATGATTTATTTTAATTGCATGCAAATTATCTGAATCTCTTTTAGGTATGCCGGTGCCTTGAGAGCTTCAGGAGAAATGGCCTCTGCTCAGTATATTACTGCAGGTCGGTATTTGGATTAGAACAGAGTGTTTTTGCTATTATGTAACCAGCTGGAGTCCAGGATTGTTATTGCAAGTCTTTAATGTGTGTTTTTCTTTGGAGTTTATGCCTTGGGAACTCCAGAGCACTGAGGGGTTCATTTTAACCTTTACCACCTAATGTACTTCGAACTCCAGAGCACTGAGGGGTTCATTTTAACCTTTACCACCTAATGTACTTCTAAGGACTAGACTAATCTAGCATACTTTTCTGCACCTTCCAAAACTTACTCCAACAAAGGTATATTTGGAGTAGTGTGGGTTACCCACCTGAAACTAGGCACAATCTAGCCTTAAATGTAAAGCATTAGCCCTTATTTCTTAAGTGTGGTTTAAAGTAATTGGGACTTTGTAAAGCACTCCTCTCCATCATTTGAGGTGAACACTTCCCATGTAAACATTTGAGTGGAAAGTTCTTGTTTTTCACTTAATAGTAGGTTATAACTGTACTTCTGGAACTCACCATGCCAGTGACACTACATTCAATAGATGTTATTGGTCTTGCAACACCACTGGAGTAATATTGACTGCTATCCTCAATATGCCATAATCCTTACCCTAAACTTCATAATAGCATCATATATTTAATCTCCAAAGGGAAAGTAACATTTTATTTTGGTGGTGGTGATGGTGGTCTGGGTAGCAGGAGCTCACAAAGGCCCAGTATCTCTGAGCTCTAACTAGAACTCTAGTTAGACCCTTTACATTTGAACAAGGGTACTACTTGTCCACTTTGTTTTCTTTTTTTACTCTATTTCATTGCCCCACTAAGATGCTGGGCCAGCACACTGGGATTTCTACCAGTCCATTTAAGGAAAAACAAAACAAAATAAGAAGGAAAGGTCCAGTTTGTGGGTATGCCTGCTGATCGAATTTTGGGGTGGTAAGTTCAATGGTTACTCTATACAACCATGCCTGCCCCTTCCCCTCTCACTGCCTCTACTTTGTGTCCCTTATTATTTTCTTTTGAGGTGACAACGTTGCTTCTGAGGAGTCTAATACATTGATAAGTAAATCCTTAGTTAACTCGTTGGTGCTGGGCTGGTCAGGAGCTCCTGCATGACACACACGCATTTTTTAATGCCTGTGTCATATTGAGATAATGCCTCTTGGAGTCAGTGTTTGAGATGTTGGATCACAGGGACAGGAAGAAACTGGCCATAAAACTTAGTTCTTTTTGTTATAAAATAACATTAGCTATATCCATTGGTATAAAAGCTTCATGCCTCAGTCTCCTTACCTGTAAAGCATACCTCACAGGCTGTTGTGAGCAGCAGTCAGTGTCTGTAAAGCGTTTGGAAACTTGAAGTTCTGTATAATGGATACATTTTTAGAAATAAGATTCATATATGCAGCTAGGAATGGGGGGAAAGGGGGTGTGTGTGTATGTTGCCACTCAACATATTCTTAATCAGCATCATCCACTACACTGCAAATAGCTTTGAACTTTCTGCACTAGTGTACATTGACTTGCTTTTCCTGGGTGCGAAGTTTGTTTAAGTATTCTCTGAAGAATTTTAAGTGTGGAAAAATCAAGTTTAGATTTGGTGCTATCAGCAATAAGTGACACTTAAGTCACTGTGGCTTTCAGTTATAGAAAGTGGATCTTAACCTGAACACCTTTGTTTTTAGGTATAGACATGTTACAAAAACATTGTGCTTCAGGAGTGTGTTAAATAGTTTTTGGTGAATGACATTTCTATTTGTGGACTGTTAGTGAGGAGCCAGCTTCAAGTGGCATCAAAGGGCAAGGCACTATGTGCCTATCTTTCATATCTGGGTCATTTGCTATGCCTGCGTAATCATGTTTGCAGGCACATTTTGCATCTATTGTACCTACTGTGAAACAACTGGGCCCTTTGGTGAAAAGTTCTAATTTGACACTGTTAAATAAGTGTTCCCTTTGGATATTGTTGCCTTCTTGCTGTTCATTTTAACTACTAGTTTGCTGTAGTATTTTTAAGTGGATTTTTTTACATTTAATTTTTTTATTTTCAAAACTCACTTGCTTTATTTTTAAGCTCTTAGAGATTTGTTTGATTCCATGGATAAAACGTCCTCCAGCATCCCACCCATCATTCTCCTGCAGTTTTTACACATGGCCTTCCCACAATTTGCAGAGAAAGGTGATCAAGGCCAATATCTCCAACAGGTAAAGACTTTCACTTATCTTCCAATATATTATACAGTGTCCAAGGAATACATTTCTGGAAAAGATGTATTTATCAAATAACTTATTCTGTCATAGAATACAGTTGCAAAACATTAACTCAACAGAAAATTACTACTTCTAGCTACTGAAGTCCAAATATTATTCTGTAGCCTTTTGTATCCCAAAAGCTAGATGTTTTTTTGTAGGGTGTAGAAAAAAATTTGCATGAAGAGTCAAACACCAGCTCAGCAAAATGAGTATTTTTGGGATGGCAATAAGTTCATAGTTAATGAATTGTCAGATTACAAATTTCATGTTGTTATCAGGGGATTGATGATAGTTTCATAAGAGTACATACCTAAAATCATAAATGCCAATTACTGGTATCTAGTCAAATTTCAATATTCTGTTTTTTCATAGGATGCCAATGAATGCTGGGTACAAATGATGAGGGTACTACAGCAAAAGCTGGAAGGAATAGAAGGTGATGCTCTTATGGAGGTAATAGACATCATCTTGTATTATTCTGTGATTCTGACTATAGATGAGGCTAATAATACAGTATTCATGACTTATATTCTTATTGGGTGGGTACATCAATAAATAGTTGAACAAATTTCATTAGGTTGGAGCACTACCAAGTTCTCCCTAGGTTATATTTATAGTCCAATAAATGAAATTGCCTCATGATGTTGAGAGCCAGTGCAAGGCCTTCCATGCCACTTAAATCGCACATTGGGGTGCCTATGCTATGGAAGGAGTCTCCATGTTGGCCCTACATAAGCCAGTGTGGAAGACCACAAGATCCGTGCTTATGTGAGTCCAGTCGCCCTAACATTCTATTAATTTTATATGATGTTGGCTGTTTCTGAAAAGCATTATCGTGCTTTGGGATTCAGAGAAGGATGTCAGCAGGAATGCTGCAGCAAACAGGATTAGCTTAGTTAATTCACTGAGAACTTTATTTCCTCCAGGGTAAGGGTGAAACTTCCCTACAAGTGTAGCTTTAAAAAAAATACTTTGTGGAGTGTCTTGGTTTACAAAGATCAGTGATAAAACAGTTTTGTTTATAGTTTAAAAAGTATTATAGAGAACTCTACCTTTCAGTGAAAAATAAAGTGGTGCTGTTTTTAATAGACATTTGCTGTTTCTTGCCAGTATTATCGTCTAAAGAGACTGCTTTCACAGTAATTAAATGCTAATGTTGGTGTCTAGTCTAAATCTTTTTCACTCTGATAGTCTCCCTATCAGACTAAGCAGATGAAATTTCAACATACCCAGTTTTCTTATGTAACCATAGGTATGTGTTCTTTTTGAATGAATAGGCATTCATGAACTATCTTTTAAAAGTACTTAATTGTTGTCTGCATGGAAGAGATGGTGTTTTTGTTTGCTACTTAAAATTATAATAAGAACCTGTTTTGCAGACTGACTCTGGAGCTTCAGCAGCAGCTTCTAAAAAGAAGAGTTTAGTTGATCAATTCTTCAGCATTGAATTTGAAACAACGTATCCTAAGGATTTTAAGGTCTAAAGAGCAGTAGTGATTTAGTAACTCATAGTGGGGAGGGGATTTCACACATAAGGGATAACAAAAATGAAAAACTTAACCCAGAAGAGGCTAGAGAGAGAAGATACTTGGGGAAAAGATACATCTGTATTGTAGAAGTACATAAAAGCACATCACAAAAATTAGAATAAGCAGTAATGGGAAAAATGGTACCTTTGGAAACTTTTTTAAAAACAAAACTTAAATATACAATGGCTCTTCTCTAGAAACTAATAGCATTTGAAATTCTTTGCCTCAGGAAATGCTGACAGTCTACTTTTACATGGATACCAATGATATTGTAATACAAAAGGGACTAGATGGCCACGCATTTAATTGCTAATTTGAGGGTTGCTGATGTTCTTAGTCTACTCCACGTTTTGTACATTGCTATCCCTTTCCTGAGGAATTTTGTCAAATGCAATAAATATATAACAGATAAATCTCACACCATCTAGGAAATGGATTCATCATACGATTTTCAAAGAGTAGGGTTTTTTATAGAAAAATAATTTGTTTTGGGAGGTGGATCAAGATTGACATGCTCCATGGAAGTGGCATTTCAGGCATAGTGTACTATTCTTGATCACCTACCCATAATGAAACTGAGTGCATGCCATATTTGGGCCTGCGGAGTATTTTTTTTTTTTTCTTTCCCCTGGACATATGGGGAAGGACCTGAGGCAGTTTTTAATTTTTTGCTTTTCTAAGATGTTGAGAGGGAAATATCTGTTTAGATCAGGGTAGTAATCTTATACAACTTTCTTGATGCAGAGTCAGGCGTTAGATCTTTTTGGAGCAAGAGGGCCATGCTTTTCTGCTTTCATACCATGGACCTCATTTCAGTTACTGAGCCCATAAACTGTGGGTGGAGGAACAGAATGAGTATGCTAAGAGAATAGATACATAGGTCAGTGGCATGATGAAATGAGTCCACAGAAAGTTTGGGGTGTAGCTTGGAGAATGGGGAGAACGTAGTAATGGAAGGGTATGTGAACAGAGATGAAGGTGTAGGAAAGGGAAAAATTAGCTGATAGGGAGACTAGGAGGTGCATGGTGAAAGGAACTGCAAATGAGGAAAGCCTGGACATAAGTGGTTCACTATCAACTAGGTCACCTGATAGGAAGAACAGTGAAAGGAGGGGATGGATAAAACTACAGAAGAGGAAGTGATGGGGAGACTAGTTATAGAATTAGGGAAGAAAGAAAGGCAGTTGAGATAGAAAGGGAGAAGGTATGGAAGGGATGTGTACCATCATTAAGGATACGTTTTAGTCACGGCAGTCACTGATTCAGTGACTTTACCGGATGTCCCTGACCTTCAGCTGTCAGCGGCTGAAGGCGGGACTGTGTACACCCCTCCTCCCCCCCATGGCTGCTGTTGGGACTGTGTGCCCCCTCTGAAGCTTCAGCTGGCGTTGCAGCCATGATTACTGCTCTTCTCCCTCCGGCCCCCCAAAATAATGGCTGGGGCCAGGGCCATGTGCCCCTCCTTGGGGCTGTGCCCAGTGACTGCAGCCAAGGCCATGTGCCCCTGCTCTGCAGCCTCTGGGCCGGAACCATGGCTGTGTGCTCTCTACTTCCCACTCTCCCCCCCCTCCCCCCCACAAACTGTGTCTGGTGCTGAAGCCAAAGCTGTGCCCCCTCCCCACCCATGGCAGTGGGACTTGTTCTGTCGTTTCCCCTCTCTCCTCCAAATGGGGCTCCAGCCATCATTCCTTTTCCCTCCCTAGCCTTGCCCCCAGTTATTTTTAGTAAAGTCACAGACTCCTGTGAACTTTTGTTTGTCTGCGACTTTCAGTAAAAATATCCATGATAAAATCTTAACCTTAACCATGATAAAATACCTATCAGTTTTCAAAGAGAAGGCTGTTCAGTGGTCTAAAGAAGTGGGGGGAGCCTGGGAGATAGATGTAGAAGAACTTAGGGCAGTTGTCTCTACTCCCCTCAGCCACTGTTCGTGGAGTGTAATATTGAAGCTGATCCCAGGATTTGATACTGGCAAACTAAATAGAGCAGTAAAATGGCCTTTGCAAGGCTAAGTGTCAACAAAACGTGTATTGTGAGCTGTTGCTGTTTCCATTGACTAACACTGTAGCCATTAGACTGGTTAAAGCAGAGAAGAGTGGGTGGGGATTTATTTAACAGAAGGGCTTTTCAGTGTTCCAAAGCTTAGTAGTTTCTTTCTGATATTAAAACCACATTTATGTAAAAATTAAGCCTTTTAAAGGGACGAATAAAAATGCTGCCTAATCAGGAGTTTCAGATTGTATTAACTGATTTAGTATTCCATTGATCCTACTTGTGTAAATAGAGCAATAGTTCAGCTCTTAGAGTGTGATGGTTTTCCTTAATTGCATGAAGCATGAAATGTACAGAAGCAGAAGAGGAGGAAGTAACTAAAGGAAAAGAGAATCAGCTTCAACTTAGCTGCTTTATTAATCAAGAAGTCAAATATCTTTTTACAGGACTTAAATTGGTGAGTAGTATTAAATGTCTTGTTTGATTTACATTCTAAATTACCTATATCAGTGCCCTTGGCTATCAGAGACAATATTTGACAGCAAGCTTCACTTCCCAACTGTAAAAGGTAGCTGACCTTTTTGAGTAGAATATGGCAAGAGGAAAAGGGGAGATGAATTGCATATTAACCAAAAAAACGGGAGCACTAGCTGGAACCTGACATAGTGCAGCCAGAGATTGATTTCTTAATTCCAGCTCTCTTCAGGTAAATCTATTGATCATGCTTAAGGCTCTGTGTCTGTCACAGAGGTCATGGAAGTCACGGATTCTGTGACCTTCATGACTTCTGAAGTGACTACTGTGGCTGACCCCAGGGCTGCCCCTGGAGGCAGCAACACTGGCCGCTGCTGGAGTGACTCTGCAGCTAGCTGCTAGGGTGGCCCCAGGGTCAGCCGCACCGGTGTTGTTCTGGTGGCCCTGGGCAGCTGGCCCTGGGGGCTGCCTGAGCAGCAGCCAAGACGGCTGGTTCAGTGGCCAGGGCAGCCGCTGGCCCTGGGGCTCTGCCACTGGCCCCCAGGGGGTTCTCCGTGCCCCCTGTCGGCAGTCCTAGTGGCAGCAGGCCCCCTGGGGCTTTCCCCCTCCCCCCAGCAGCAACCTGAGTGGTAGCGGGCCCCCTGGGGTTTCCCCGCCACCCCCAACCAGCAAAGACAGGAGCAGCAGCAGCAGGCCGCCTGGCGTCCCCCCACCCCGGATTCAGTCAGGGGAATTTATGGTATAAGTCACGGAGAGGTCACTGGCCGTGATTTTTTGTTTCTTGTCCGGGACCTGTCCATGACTTTTACTAAAAATACCCATGATTAAATTGTAGCCTTAAGCATGCTGAATTGTGCTCCCAAACTATCATAGGGTTTGGATAAATATTCTCCTTTGAACTGAGATAAAAAAACAAATGACCTAAACGCTTGGAGCATGTCTTTTCAGGAATAAGGCCAAGTACTTTGTACTACTGAGAGAAACATGTAGGTAGCACCATTCGTAATTGCGGATATGTTTATCAAGTCAGCCATTGTTGAATTTGCCACCACCTACAGAAAGATGCTGGTTTGGCTGTTGGTGAAAGAGCTGTCATACCAAGCAGGAGCAGAAGCATACTGATGGGCAGAGCAAGCAGAATGCCAAATCTGAGAACTCTTTCTATGCAGATGGTATAGGGGAATGCTAAGCTGAGAAACCTAGAAGGAAGGGAGAGCAAGGAGTATCTGTTAACTCTCCCTGCTTCCTCAGCAGCCAAACTATCAGATTTTTTTCTTCCACTTCACTCATCCAGTGGCAACTGCTAGAACGGTTAGTGTACTGTCAGCAATAAATTCTGAGGCAAACAAATTTACAGCAGCATAAAGTAGAAGAACATTTAAAAGTGAGTTATTAAACTCCTGCAAAAATTGCGGGGCTTTCCTGTGAATTTGAGCCTAACATGCGATGATATATGCATGGCCTAGATTACCACTACGTGTGGTATTTGTATAAAATAATAGTACTTTAAGAGTTGTTTACATTTTATAAATTATTTCCACAAGAGTTCACTGTTGTTTGTGAGAGAAATAGTGTATATGGGGTGAGAAACCTTAGATAAGTCAGTCTCACCTCAGTCCCCGGAAAAATCCTGGAGCAGGTCCTCAAGGAATCAATCCTGAAGCACCTACACGAGAGGAAAGTGATCAGGAACAGTCAGCATGGATTCACCAAGGGAAGGTCATGCCTGACTAATCTAATCGCCTTCTATGATTAGTGGTTCTGTGGATGAAGGGAAAGCAGTGGATGTATTGTTTCTTGACTTTAGCAAAGCTTTTGACACGGTCTCCCACAGTATTCTTGTCAGCAAGTTAAAGTAGTATGGGCTGGATGAATGCACTATAAGGTGGGTAGAAAGTTGGCTAGATTGTCGGGCTCAACGGGTAGTGATCAATGGCTCCATGTCTAGTTGGCAGCCGGTATCAAGTGGAGTGCCCCAAGGGTCGGTCCTGGGGCTGGTTTTGTTCAATATCTTCATAAATGATCTGGAGGATGGTGTGGATTGCACTCTCAGCAAATTTGCGGATGATACTAAACTAGGAGGAGTGGTAGATACACTGGAGGGCAGGGATAGGATACAGAGGGACCTAGACAAATTGGAGGATTGGGCCAAAAGAAATCTGATGAGGTTCAACAAGGATAAGTGCAGGGTCCTGCACTTAGGACGGAAGAACCCAATGCACCGCTACAGACTAGGGACCGAATGGCTAGGCAGCAGTTCTGCGGAAAAGGACCTGGGGTGACAGTGGACGAGAAGCTGGATATGAGTCAACAGTGTGCCCTTGTTGCCAAGAAGGCCAATGGCATTTTGGGATGTATAAGTAGGGGCATAGCCAGCAGATCGAGGGACGTGATCGTTCCCCTCTGTTCGGCATTGGTGAGGCCTCATCTGGAGTACTGTGTCCAGTTTTGGGCCCCGCACTACAAGAAGGATGTGGATAAATTGGAGAGAGTCCAGCGAAGGGCAACAAAAATGATTAGGGGTCTGGAACACACGACTTATGAGGAGAGGCTGAGGGAACTGGGATTGTTTAGTCTGCAGAAGAGAAGAATGACGGGGGGATTTGATAGCTGCTTTCAACTACCTGAGAGGTGGCTCCAAAGAGGATGGTTCTAGACTATTCTCAGTGGTAGAAGAGGACAGGACAAGGAGTAATGGTCTCAAGTTGCAGTGGGGGAGGTTTAGGTTGGATACTAGGAAAAACTTTTTCTCTAGGAGGGTGGTGAAACCTAGGGAGGTGGTGGAATCTCCTTCCTTAGAAGTTTTTAAGGTCAGGCTTGACAAAGCCCTGGCTGGGATGATTTAATTGGGCAGTGGGTTGGACTAGATGACCTCCTGAGGTCCCTTCCAACCCTGATATTCTATGATTCTATAAATTTTTAAAAAATTACATGGGTTTCATCTAAATAGAAGTAGAGTAAGTAAATTTCTCCAACTAGAAAAATCAAGGGTAAGGCTGAGAATCTTCTCTTTTTGGGACAAGCCACCTGAGGGAAGACTGACCTTCAAGAATTCCCCAAACTTGTAAACTTGGGGAGAGAAAGTCATGACATCAACAACCAGGCCAGTCTAGCCTTTTACTAGTCTTAGTCTGCACATGAAGGAGGTCCATGAGCAAGAAATGCTGTGCCAGCGGAACATCGCTGTCTGGCTTCTGAACTGCAATTCCAGCTCCTGCTCTGAGAGCCAGAAGACTGAACTGAAGAATTTGCAAAAAAAAAACCCATTACCTTAAGTATCATATTTTTCTTTTTTGTTTCTTTTGTTTTTATTGTCTGGAGACATCCCAGTCTATTTTAGCTTTTTTGTTTTTAGGGTGTGGCAGTGTGCATGCGTAAAGCCCGCACGAGGAAGGCACCAGAAGGAGCTCTAAATACTTGCAAATAAAACTATTCACTAAAGTGTGTTTAAAAATCCTGAAAGGCTTGAAATTTCCATCTGTAATTTCTGGTAAATAAAAGTGGTGAAACTTGTGTTTATAATACACATTAACAGACTCCCTTGATGATAACTCTGATGGGGGTGGCGGAAAGAAAAGTAGCTGCTACAAAGAACTGAATTCTAAGAAGGTAGATTTATAATTAGCTCTGAGGTTGTGCTCTAGACATTAGATGGTTTTGGTTTCAGTATTAATCAGCTCTAAGTTATAAATCTAATTGACTTTGGTTACAAATCCCAACTAATCAATTTTACCAAACAACCAGCAATCTCCTTAGAATCCTCTGTAAAATGTGTAAGTATTGACTGTTTTTTTGATATTTGATTATTTAACTACATGATTTTAACCCCAGTTCAATATTGAGACTAATGTATTGATAGTTAATATTGCTTTATTCTGTAGTTTACTATTAGTAATAGCTTAGCTTTGGTGATATATTTTCTTGATCTTATTTTTAAGTGTTGTTAAACTTTTATACAAAGATATACTTAATCACATTTCTTTTAATATTCATGGTTCCTAAACCTTTAAGAACCTAGATGGATACCAGGTAGTTAATCTGAATGTTTTATCAGTTCCCCCTAATTAGTCTTTGGTTTTCATGTTACTTGGTTTTGTTTGGATTTTACATTTATGTTTTCTACTAATGTGTTTCTAAATAATTCAAACAGTGTTCTAAGATAAGTCTGTGACTCAGTTCAGGGTTATACTCTTTTGTTAATTACACTGATATAATAGTAATACTGTAAATATTTTAATTGCTTATATCTAAAATCTCACTGCACAACTAGTTTATAGCATGTAATTTTCTAATGGGGAAAAAAGCTTGATGATAGGGGATAATTGTATGGTATCTTTAAGTTAAGCATCACAAATGTTTATGGCACTGAAGAAAAACATGGTCCTTGTGCAGAGCATTCTCATATTCTGAGCTCTTCTAAAATTTCAAACTGTAGCAACCAGGTATAAGAGTACGCTTGGTGGAATAAGGACTAGGGTTAAGATTGTATATGTTCCATACAACTGCTTTGGTTTTTATGTTGTATAGGTGTGCATTATTAGTTCAGTGCTAATATTATCACTAATTTCTTTCACAGCGTCTTCAAGAGGAAATCACAAAACTTTCTCCAACATTGCAAAGAAATGCTCTGTACATCAAATCTGTGAGTAGTAATCAGTCATCACTATTCTTGTAATCTTACTAACTTCATCATGTTGACAAGAATTTTTTGGCTCAAAACACTAAGTTGCTGTTGGAACAGAATGTGTTGAACCTTTGCAGATTTCCAGAACCAAGAAGTGTAAAAATCTGAGCAATTTATTACTTTATTTAATCCAGAGGCTCCAATCAAGATGTAGCACTTTTGTGCTAGGTGTTGCACAAAGACATAGGAAGACCCAAGTGCCTCCAAGAAAAGCCTACAATCTAAGACAAAAATGCTAAATGTCTAAATTCTCTGTGAAAATCTGAAGTATAATGGATTCCTCTAAATATTTTCTTATTTAGTCCAAGATTAGTCGTTTGCCTGCCTACCTGACTATTCAGATGGTTCGATTTTTTTACAAAGAGAAGGAATCAGTGAATGCCAAAGTTCTTAAGGTCAGTAGCAATCTTCATCAACATTATATTGAAGTTTAGAGTTTTTATACACTTGGAGATCAGAATTTTATTCTAGTTCGTTAACACTTGCAGATACTATTCTGTTGAAGTGTGTTTGCTCTCAAATTACTCCTTATATAGACAGAACATAATTCCAAAAGCATACAGTATTTTTGAATAAAGAAATATATTGAAACTGTCAGAGAAACTACATTGTCAAATTAAATGTTGTTTTTTCTGCATGGGACTGAAGTTAAATTGCCCTGATGCTATTAAGCATTTTTTACCCTGTCTTTCGCCATTAGTTCAGAGGAGGATGTCACATTTGCCATTTTGTGACTATCCTGTCTGGGGTGAGGGCTCTTGCTTTCAGCTTACTCCCCAATCAACACTCTGAGGGGAGAACTTCCAAACTTAGTGGGCCTCTTATCTTTGACTGACTGCTTCATTTGTAGTGTTCAGGCAGCAGGGATGCTTAGATTACTTCCTGACTGTCAGACAGGGAAGAACCTGCCTCTCCACCTGCTTTTAGGAAAAGGAATGAAAAAGAAAGTGGAAAATATATAAAATAAAGGCTTGCGTGGCCCATTATGATATGACTGGGCCTCCAAGAAAATGTGTGCACATAGAATGGAAGAAGGATGTGTGTGAAATTAGAGCAGGAGGGCAGAGGCAGCTTTAGGTATAAGAACCCTGTTGGGGCTTTACTTATTTGGAGGGACCTATAATCCTCTACTGCTTTGACAAGTCCTAAGCCAGCCCACTCTCCCTTTCCTGAAACCTGCTGAAAAGCAGCACAAGAAAAGTCTTGCTTCCTTCCATCATGAAGTAAAGGCTGGTTTTGTGAGAGGTGGGAAAAGATCTGAATGCTTGCATGTAACAGATCCTATATTTAGTACTCTGTTTTGGATAGTGAGACAATTTAGGGGTGAGCAGAGAGATTGCTGCAATGAGGGAAGATGTGAAGGTGTGCATAGCTATAGAGCACAGATGTGCCAATTTATATGTAGCTTGTTAGTGGGGTGTATCCATGGATTTTTTTGTTTGCACAGCATATATGTAGCTAGGCTGTAGGTGTGTTTACTTGTGGTGGTTATGCATGTTTTTGTCCTCTAGCTATGCCACTACAAAATTGCACAATAGTGATGAATGCTGCTGCATTGGGCCACTTTTGAATACACAGTTAAACAGCAAAAATTTTATAGTGGGCATAAGTCAATTAGATTTCAATTAGAAAAATTTAACACACACAGATTTACAAAATAATTCATCCAAGAATTCAGGACAAGTTCTATGCCTAGTTTTAAGTTTCTATCATTTTTTTAGTTTAGACTGCAAGTACACATTTTTATGCTCAGCAACTGAAAAATAGCCATGCATGTGGTGTCTAATACAATTAGATGCCATTAGTGACTATGCAACTGAAAACGTAGTAGAAATAATGTAGTTAGCATGCCAAAAGCCAGTTCTTAACTCCTCATAACTTTAATTTTATTTGCCTGTATTTAAAACCAACAAAGTGACAATTTCTGATAAACATCGTCACATGCAGTGTTTAATTCAGAAATTCAGCTGTTTGTACAAATATCTGTCTCCCTTCTGGAAGGTTCATATGGGAGATTCAGCATTTGCCAAATTAAAATAATGAAAATAAAAACATGGATATGAGAGACAGAATGGAAAGTTTCAGTCCCAAAGGAAAGCTAAGATTTAGTGAAAATGGAATTATGATAGAAACTGAGTTTCAAACATGACAGCACTGAGAATGACAGGGGCCAATTATGTGGTAGTGGATGGAATAAAAGAGGCCCTTTTCTGCCTGGATTGGCTCTTCACTGCCTCGTGTCCCTGTCAGCAAATCAGATGCCTGCAACAGGTTTCCAGGAATACTCAATGAAAGCTCTCCCTTTTGTGGAGCAGGCCCATTAGCTGACAGGCATCATGCAGCTCAGGGAGCATGGCCTGTTCTTTCAGCCGTGCAGCTGAATAGAGGTTGAAGAGTATGGTTTTCATACTATTCACACTCAAAAATGGATTGATCTTGGCAGAGAAATATCTATTCCTACAAAGGTGAAATGACACAAGAACTAGGGGTCACCAAATGAAATTAATAGGCAGCAGGTTTAAAGCAAACAAAAGCAAGTATTTTTTCACAGAATGGACAGTCAGCTTCTGGAACTCCTTGGCCTTCACAACATCTGTCAAGACTATAACAGGTTTCAAAAAAGAACTAGATAAATTCATGGAGGATAGGTCCATCAATAGCTATTAGCCAGGATGGGCAGGGATGGTGTCCCTAGCCTCTGTTCGCTGGGAATGGGCGGCAGGGATGGATCACTTGATTGCCTGTTCTGTTCATTCCCTCTGGGGCACCTGGCATTGGCCACTGTCAGAAAACAGGATACTGGACTAGATGGACCTTTCGTCTGACCTAGTATGGCCGTTCTTATGACAGCAAGTAGTACTGTAAAAGAGTAAAATAAAGAACTGTGCTAGGTATGAACACTTTGAGAAAGCATTCATTAATTGTATTTAAAACTAAATTATAAATTAGTATCAGTAAGTGATTAGGCAATCTAAACTGTAGGCTCAGATATAAATAACTCAATCCCACTGAGATGTCCATTATTCAGTGTGTCTATAGCGAAAGGACTGTTAACATGTAAATGTTTGTATTAACTGTTTTTAGCTTGTTGCAGCTTACACTGCATTGGCCTGTTACAGAAACACACATCAATGCTACCCCATATGTAGACATACACAAATATTTGTAGTCAGTTTTTCAGCAGAGAGCTAATCGGACAGTTGTGTGCATTTCTGTAACATCTATTATGTGGACATCTTAAATTATCTTATACTTTTTGAATAAATCAAGAAAAGGCTGTGTCAAAAATATGGCTAAGTGCATTTAAATGATCAGAGGGGATTGGCTTTCTGTGAAAAAACACTTTAATACGGAGTTCTAAATTGAGCTAATAGCCTGACTCTCTTTGTAACTTGTTCCTAGGATGTCAAATTTCCTCTTATGTTGGATGTGTACGAGTTATGTACATCAGAACTTCAAGAAAAGATGGTTTCATTTCGGTCAAAATTCAAGGATCTAGAAGACAAAAAAATAAATCAGCAGCCAAAGAATGTAGGTTACATGAATATTTTTTAGCCATTTTGATTTATGTAGTATCCTGAATTAATGTTTTGGTTTCATATAATCAACGAAAGTGGGACAGCATGTCTTAAAACTAATAAAATAGTATCAAGTGGTAATTTACAAACCTGCATGCTGACATAATGGGCCATAGTTTGAATTTTTTTCATGACTTAAAAAAAAAAAAATTCTTGGATTTGATAGGTTAATTCCACAAACTGTTCACGGAAAAGTCTCCATCTTAGCTTCTACGCACAATTGTAATTGGTGAGATGAATAGTAGACGCTTTAGGTTTACTGAATAAATTAAAGTGATATATTCAAGCAATTTAAACTGCAGTTTTGTGGGCTGTGAAAGCTGCTTATTATGTAAGAGAATGTTGACCTGGTTATACCAATGTGCTTTAATGTCAGTCATACCAACTTTAACTTAAAAGGACTTGCATATAAACAAGGCTGTGCCCAGGAATAATGATCAGATTACAGAACTTCAGCTTTGTTTCAAGAGCCTGGAGTAAATGTGTTTCAAAACTCAAAATTGGAATATTCAACAGTATTTGGAAAAAAAAAAAATACATGCCTAATCTGATTAAAAAATTCATCTCACACAACGTAAAAGTTTCATCCAAGGATAGGCCAGAAAAACAAATCCCTTAAATATTACACATTTTTCTCATTACCTATTGAAAAACTGAGCAAAATGTCTCCCATACATACATGTACAATATTGTCTAAGTGTAGCAAAGCTGTCAGCATAGTTGTTTGAATGGAAAAAAGTGCTGATGCTAGCTCTTACATGGGAGCAACTTGTTTGTTGCAATTCCCTGAAAAATCAACTTCTAAGAATTGTAAGTTAAATCACTCTTACCAGACAAATATGTTTGTGCTTTAATTTCAGTAGACTGACTGTTCCAAAAATATGGTGCAGTTGATCTTTTTTTGGCGGATGGAGACCATTCATATAGAACAAAGTACTTTTTGCTATGCACAAGTGCTTTCTATAAATATGTAAACGGTGACATGCCCAAATACTGCTGCTTACTGGCAGACCATTTAAATCTCAATAGAATGAAGCTGCTCTCTCAGCTCTATATCCTAAAGGGGTGCCAAGTGGCTGTGATTGGTATTGAATTGAAGAGCGGGAGTAGATGTGGTCTTATTGGCTCAATAGTATGTTTTTAAAACTTCTAGTTATTTATTTATGTGCTTTGATTTTGTTACAGCACAGGATATTTCTATAAACAATTTTGTTGTATCCTGTATGGTACACTGATTTAGGTTCTTTAAAAAAGATGTTAAGTTGTACATTAAGCTATGCCATTGTATAGCTGTTGCTAAAGCTGGACTGTTCATATCCCATGCCCCATCAGCGTTCATTTCAGTCTTTGGAGGAGGATGATTTTTTTCCCCTTTAGATGGGGGAGAAGAAGGGTTTATTGTGAACAGAATTGATTTGCATTTAGTTTGCCTCCCATCTTTTTATTTTCCTTTCTAGCCTCTCCCCTGCTTTCAGAGTGACCCTAGCAAGAGGTGAAAACTTTCTATTGCAGAATCTTGTTGGCACTCCAGTCCATTTTCACATTTTCTGCTGCTTATATTATCCCTGTTGGGTGATTTTTGAGTGCCCACCTCGAGATCTTACTGGTGTCATTTTCAGAATGTGAGTGTTGAGCATATTTTGGAAATCAGGTTCTGTTAAGGTGTTTCATGTCAAGCAACCAAAAAAATCAAGGCAAACAATCTCTCTTGAAAGATGTAGGCCATACATTTTGATACAGTATAGTAAAGCATTTTAAAATTCATAATAAAAAAATTGTTTTCCAGTCTAGTAAAGGTGATGGTGCACAGAAAGAAGTTAAATATGAAGCATTTTCCTTTCCTGATGGTAAGTGAATTTTGAGAGGTTTAATGTCACTTTAAAACTTGTATCCTAATTAAGCAAGGGCAAAATTATCTTGTATATGGGGGAAAATCTCCCCATCAGATAATTCATTTTCAAAGTCATGAAAAATAAAGTTATCAGAAACCCTGGTGCAGTGTAATGGAATGGAGAGATTAATGGCAAGTCAAGGCATGTTTGCTATCTGTTTAAGACACTTCATCACAGGAGCCCTATATTTATTCACAGGACAAGCAGGTTATATGCTGTGCACTGAGAGGCAGTTGCATTGTGGTATACAGTTGTTTTCCAAGTCTCCTGGCTGGGAGTTAAAAGTTGAAGTCCAAAGTCAGAACTTAATTTAAATGGCAATACTTATTTTGTAATTACCATGTTTTGAACTAGTAGACTTGACTCATTTCTCTTGTAGAATCCAGGCTTGGGATGCAAGTAATGAAAAGTCCACTTAGGCAGCAGGTAGCATTGCGAGTTCAACTCCCACTCTATTGTGGTGGTGGTTTGACACTGAGTGGACCGGGGCAGCCAGGGAGTGGGTATATTGGCGGTAGAGCATTCAAATGATGTTCCATTGAACAGATGAGTGCTGATTGCTTCCATAGGGACCATAGTGCAGAACTGCTGAAGGACAAAAGAGATGGGTGGTGTGAGCTCTCATCCAGTTCAGTTGCTTGTCTTCTCCCATTTGAGATGCTGCTATCCATCTGTGTTCATCCAGGTTTTTCCACACTTCTGTGTTTACAATGATAGAGACTGCAAAGGAAAACCTCTCCCCTCTTCAGATGTATTTAAGATGTAGATTGAAAAGTAAAACCTCAATGAGTGTTGTTTAAGCTCCATTTAAAAAAAACAAAACAAAAAAAACCTAGGCATTGTACCAGTGCTTTCATTTGATTCTAAGAAATCACCACATAGGGAGATAGCAGCTCAGTACTGAGCTGCTGATTTTTAAGCTGTCTTCACACACAATGAGCGATGGCACATGTCATCTACATACTTTCAGTAAATAACCATGCAATAAGAAAATATTTGTCCATTTTCTCTCCAATTTCACAATAAGAATAGGTGCAGGAACTTCAAAATAAGCATATTAAGGGTATGTCTTCACTACCTGCTGGATCAGTGGGCAGTGGTCGATCCAGCGGGGATTGATTTGTCGTGTCTAGCCTAGGTGCAGTAAATCGACCTGAGCGCTCTCCTGTTGACTCCTGTACTCCAGCGCTGCGAGAGGCTCAGGCAGCAGTCGACTCACCACAGTGAGTTGATCTAAGTACGTCGACTTCAGCTACGTTGTTCACGTAGCTGAAGCTGCGTAACTTAGATTCTCCCTCTCTCTCCTCCCCTCCCCCCAGTGTAGACCAGGGCTAAGTTACCATGTGAAAAGAGAATTGTTTCCAAAACTAATGTTGGCAGGTAAAATGAGATCTGCTTTTAAGTTCAGCATGCTCTCAAAGGTAGCTCACTGGACTCAGCAGGATTTCTTCTATCCTAATTCAGATTACAAAATTATTTCCCCTTTTCTAAAAGCAATAACCCTAGTAAATAGTTGACTTAAGTGATGCATTTAATGTGGTGATAAATTACTACATGTGAATGGTAGTGATGTCATTGGGGTTCCTTTCAAGTTGAACAGCATGAATGATGTCAGTTATTAAATCTGCAAAAACAGCTGTTCTTTATTTACCTGAAATGTTCTATTTCACATTGACTGTAGAACCATTCTGTAACCTGCAGTAGAGAGCTGTACTTTACTCTGCATTTGGGTTTTGATACATTTGACAACCAATGCCAGGCCAGTACAATCTAACTCTTGGTACAAGGAAAAAGCTGACCTGGGTTGCTTAAAACAATACATTTTTCCATTTAAATAGAACTATCTGCAATAAGTAAGGTTAAATTTTTTTTAGTAAAAGTCAAGGACAGGTGGAAGGCAATAAACAGAAATTCACAGAAGCCCACAACCTGTCCCTGAGTGCTGGCAGGGGCTTGCAGCTGGTCCGCCAGCCCTGCCCCAGAAGTCACAAAGGTCCTGGAAAGTCACAGAATCTATCAACTCTGTGACATTTGTATCCTTAGCCGTAAATATTGCAGTCTAAAGGCGATTCTAGCAAGGCAAGCTTAAACTGCGTGCAGATTGATGTTACTCATTGGGCTCTGTGTAATCAGTATGGTGCAACTTTTTTTTTCCAGATATTGGCTCCAATAACTGTGGGTTTTACGACCTACAGGCAGTGCTAACACATCAGGGAAGATCTAGTTCCTCTGGTCATTATGTATCTTGGGTAAAAAGGAAACAAGGTAATATCCTTTTCAATGCAATTAACTAACTGTACAAGTTAACCAGTGCAGTTAAGTTTTTCATTTAAACAAAGTGTTGTCAATACTGAGGCTCTGTTTAAACTTTCCTCCTAAAGGATACTAGACATAATTCTTATATTTACATGTTTATTTTATCTTTGTTTTTTGTAGATGAATGGATTAAGTTTGATGATGACAAAGTCAGCATTGTTACACCTGAAGATATTTTGAGGTTATCTGGGGGTGGAGACTGGCATATAGCTTATGTTCTACTTTATGGACCTCGCAGAGTTGAAGTAGTTGAAGATGAAGCTGAACACTAGTCTACAGTGTTAGTGGTTCCTGCCTAGGTGTGAAATAAATGTTGATCACTGATCATTTCTTTATCCTGGGAGCTTTAGCATTGGAGACAATTTGTTCAAGCCCTTTCTCCTCACATGAAGTGGGAAATTAATCTATTTGAAACTGATCTATGTACCAAACACTTACAAAAAATCATTGCTGGACTGTACTGCTGCTCACTCAGTGGTAGTAGGACACTTAAATAGCTTTTACCTAAGGATAATTTTTTTCATTAACTAAACTGAGCCTCCCTCTTTCTCCTCTAACTTCAACCAAATATTTATTACACACCTATTCTTACATCATTTGTTACTCTTGCATGGTTTATACCACTTGTTCAATAGCTGTCCATCCTTTGCCTTGCCTGACAGTTTTGCCAGGAACATGGAAGGGAAATTGTTGTCTCCTTGTGTAACTCAGTGCTGCTGCCCATAACCCACAGAAACATGGCTACAATCAAGTATTTGTCCAGCCTGACGTGCTGATTCAGTATGTTCTGTTGCTGGCATTTCATGTCTTTAAAATAAATGGTGATCAACAACAACGATCCTGTTTAAAATTATCTTTCTTTATCTTGAAATGTGACGTGCCATCTGTGCTTAGAGCAGGCGCTTATGCTGCCTCTTAAACCAGAACTAAACTACAAGTGACCACAGAATCATGTCACTGTCAGCTAGCAGTACTGTTAGCACATACAGGTAAATGCTATTGGTTCTTTAGGAATTTAGTTTTTAAAAGCTAGATCTGTAACTGGTAGAGCAATATCCCAAAAGTAACCGTTGGGCTTAGTTACTTCATAGGTTCTAGTGCCATGTCTCTTACCTTGTCCTATGGAAAAGTACTCCATGAGGAGCTCAGCAGGAAAGGTGGTTATACCTGAAGTGCTGTCAAATGGAGAAAGTAAAACAGAAGTAACCCCTACTGAATGCTAAAACTAGAGAAATTTTAAGGTGGAAGTGAGTTTTTCAGGCAAGTTGCTGTCCCTTTAAAGCTGGTTAAATGGAGGAAGTATCTACCTTGCCTTGCTCTCGGAACAAGAGAGCCTTTGTGCCTGTATGGTGGTAGCACCATTTGTTAGCTATTTCTCAACATTAGCTATATTTACTTAGGCCTGGTCTGCATCCACTGTTTTTAGGGGCATGACTGTTCAAACCACTGGTAATTGTCCACAAGAGGTAGGTTGTACCACTTTAACTATACTGATACAGAACACCTTAAACTGGTAGGTGCCAGGATATTTAGATTTCAGCAGCTCAACCTGTGCACAACCATGTGGGAGTCTCAAACTGCATTACCCCACTGAACTTGCCTTCTGTCCAATTAGTAGAACTGTGCAGAGCACTTCTAAACTTAGGTATCTGTGGTCTGTCCAAGCTAGCTTCTGATGGCAACATTTAGTGTGTGGCCTAGCTTGAGTCAAGAACTACTCTGCACCCAATATTTTAAATTTCTACATAGTTTTAATTAAGGTTGCCTGGGTAAGCATGTGTGGTACAACAGTCTTTAATTCCTACTTTGTGCTTCAAATGTACAAAACTAAATATTCTAAAAAAAAAGACATGGAGGTGTGTTTTAATGGGCACTTCTGTGAATTAAGGCTTTTTATTTTTCTGCTTTAGTGCAGTCTGTTAAAAGGGGGGGGGGGGTGACTTTGCTTTGTTGCAGGGAAGATGATACATTCACAGATAGTTAAGTGCTGAGGTATGATAAGCACCCCAGGAAAGTCTGTGAGGTCATAATTCCGTATTCAGGGCAGAGTTTGTGGCCTAGGTCTCCATGGCAGGAGCTAAAAAAAAAAGACCAACCAACCAAACAGCTGCCCCTTTCTAAGTATCATTCAGCTTGTGCACTGACTGAGGTAGGAGATCCTGTGGCAAAAAGTAGTAGTGTATGCAGTTGTGTAATTAGTCTTCTCAGTACCCACATGCAAGAGGTAGCTACGTATTTTGCAAGTAGGAAAAGCAGACATGTTATTTGACTGAGCCCACAGAGAACAGGACCTCCTGACTCAAGCCTGTGCTCATTCCTCCATACCACAGTGAGTATCCATAACTCCCATTGACTTCAGCTGCAGTTCTGAATGTTTTGCACTTTGAAATATCAGGCCTTTGCTGTCTTAAGCTGTACACCCAGAAAGAAGTGACCCCACATGAAAGTTTTGATTTACGTGTTTTTTCTATCTTCACAGTCATACATAGAATCACGTTCTCCAATGGTATTCACCTACCTAACTGCAAGACCAACCTTGCTCTTCCTGCACTGTCCTACCCCATTTTTTACATACTTTCAAACTTCTAAAGTAAATGAACCAGGGTCCTAGAGCCAGATACATTGACTACACAAGGCTGAATTTTTCCTTAAGCACTGTTGCATGAACCAAAAAAAAGCAGTGATGTATTTAAGAATTATTATAAGGCATTTACACTAGGGATGGGCAACCTTAATTCTGATATTTCTTAACTTGAATGCATGATTTAGCATTCCCTGAATGTTTTTTTAATGTGTGGGGGAAGTGTTAAATTTAAGTTCAAGTGCTTGCTGCATGCACAGGCACTGGAAGGTTTTTCCCCTAGCAGTACCTGTCTGGTCAGCTTAGGTGCCCCCTGGAGTTGCATCTTCAGGATGCCACATCTAGGTCCCTGCTGACCTGTCACCTCTCCAGTTCCTTCTTACCACCAGTGACAGTCCTCAGAGCATTCTCTTCTCCTGTTTTTGAATGATCCCCTAGTGTACTCATATCCTACCTATAAATAGTTTAATAGTCAGTTTGTAGTTTAGTGCAGTGCTTGAACACCCTTCTTAGTCAGGTTTCCCTTCCCCTGCTCAGGGCATGCCTCGGTCCTAGGGATGTAAGCTGTGTAGGATCTGCCGAAAGGCGACCCGCACCCGTCCTGCTTAAAGTGCATAAAGGAATCCCATCAGGCTAGGTGCAAAATCTGCAGAGGATGCCACCCCCACACAAAGAAGGAAAGGGACCACAAACTGAAACCATTGCTGATGGACACAGCCCTGAGGCCACAAATCTGAGTTGAGTCCCATAGACCTGGCCCTGGGTTCTTTGGCACACTGGCCTCAATCAGGGATGTGGCACCAAGGTAGGACTCAGAGACCCCGCCACCAGCACTGCTCAGTGGCCAGTGCCGTGTAAGAAACCTAAAAAGACTGACTGACAGAGGGCTCTCAAATGGCTTGAGCCTGCTAGTGGAGTGTGACCCATGCTGCACCACTCCACCTCATCTGTGCAGGAGGCAGCACCATTGACTCCAGGCCTGCAGAGGGATCCATCTAGTCCAGAGCCAGTAGAAGAGGGTCAAATGGAGGACTTGGATCTCCCTTCCACACTGCAGACCTTTGAGGTGGCCAGGGTCCGAGGGGAGCCTGGGTCCCTCCAGGTGCCCTGGGAGGGGGGGCCGAAGCAGCCCCCTACCGAGGGCAGGTAGAGGGACTCAGGCTCCCGACAGCTGCCAGCACTGCTCTCACTGACCAGGCTCTGGCCAGGGAGGAGGGCAGCTCAGAGCCACAGTAAGAGTTGGGCAGGCAGCTGTGGGGAGCCACAGCAGACTCTCCCTCTGCCCAAGACAGGTGGAGAATCTGCACTGTGGTTCCTCACAGCTGCCTGTCCACTCTTACTGTCAGAGCCCTGCCCGGATACAAAATTTGTATCTGTATCTACAGAAATGGTCCACAGATATAAGTGGATACCCCCAGCTTTGCAGGGCTCCACTGATCCTTGGCACTGTCCAGCACTGCACCACCATGGTCTCAGACTCCTATGTATTTAGCAGGAGCCAGCACCAAGGGCAGTGGCAGATGCCACTGTAGTAGCCCTTTTGGACCCCCTGGGCATACCACCAATCCCAGGGGTCTGTTTTAGTTGCCTCAGCTGGATGAGCCCCATCCAGGGCCAGACAGCTCTCTCACAGCACCACCACCGCTACCAGTGCCATAGTAGACAGGTGCAGATACTGACGACTGGGTACATATTGCGGAACCAGACAGACAAGGCGGCCCTATACTGGCCCAAGCTGCCTCCTCAGCCTCACCTGATGAGGCAGTAGCAGGAACATCCTCGGTGCCTGTCCCACCTGATGGAGCTCCTCAGAAGAGTGGCACAGAAGCTGGGGCTCCAGATGGAGGAGGTCACTGAGGTGTCAGACCCTATGGTGGAGATATTATGCCCCACAGGCCCCACCAGGGTGGCACTCCCCCTTATTAAAACAATACACAGATGACCACTAAGACCCTGTGGCAGACGCTGGCCTCTCTAACCCCCCACAGCAAAAGGGGTTGAAAGAAAATATTTCGTGCCATCAAAAAGATATATGAGTATCTGTTTACGCAACCCCCACCGGACTTTAAAGCCAGTACACAGCCAATGTTCATAACTTCAAATACAAAAATGATACATGCATAGAAATAGGACTAATAGATTCACTAGATAATAACTTTCACATAGATGTGTTACATGGTATATGTAGCATAGAACATATTCCAGTTATGTCACATATATTGATAGTATATTTCCATAAAGCCTTATGGGGGGGCACCGTCACAGGCACCACCTTATTTTCAGAGAAAAGCAGACTTGAAGCTGCATAGTTTAAAAGTCACTTGAGCCACTTTAAAATCTGTGCAGCTGCATACACCTGCCACTCAATGCAAGCATTTTAAACCTCAACTTATGCCGTGCCTGTAACAAGGGCATTCCAGGCAGGACTGCAGTAGAAGGGGCAGAAATCATTGGCATTGCCAGTCTCAACCCCCTATCAACCAGGGCTCAGGGTTGTCAACACAACCCCCAGGAAGGTACGCACAAGGACAACACACCAACCCAAATCCTGGCTCCATTACTACCCTTCTCGACCCATCTATCCCATTTCTATCATGCGTGGTCCCCAGTTACCTCAGACCATTGGGTACTACGCACAGCAGAACTGGGATATTCCCTCCAGTTCAGTTGAACCCCTCCCTCCCACCTGCTTTTCCCATCCCTCTTCAGGGACCCCTCTCATGAGCAACTCCTAATACAGGAAGTACAAACCCTCCTATTGGCAGGAGCAGTGGAAGAGGTTTCTGTGGAACCAAGGGGAAAGGGTTTTTCCTCCCGTTACTTCCGCATACCAGAAGCCAAAGGGGGTCTCAGACCCATCCTCGACCTGCACAACCTCAACAAGTTCAAGAAACTAAAGTTCTTCTTAGGGTATGTCTACACTATGGAATAAGGTTGAATTTATAGAAGTCGGTTTTTTAGAAATCAGTTTTATATATTCGAGTGTGTGTGTCCCCACAGAAGTGCATTAAGTGCATTAACTCAGCGGAGTGCTTCCACAGTACCGAGGCTAGAGTCGACTTCCGGAGCGTTGCACTGTGGGTAGCTATCCCACAGTTCCCGCAGTCTCCGCTGCCCATTGGAATTCTGGGTTGAGATCCCAATGCCTGATGGGGCTGAAACATTGTCGCGGGTGGTTCTGGGTACATATCGTCAGTCCCCCCCTTCCCTCCCTCCCTCCGTGAAAGCAAGGGCAGACAATTGTTTCGCGCCTTTTTTCCTGAGTTACCTGTGCGGACACCATACCACCGCAAGCATGGAGCCCGCTCAGGTAACCGTCACCGTATGTCTCCTGGGTGCTGGCAGACGCGGTACGGCATTGCTACACAGTAGCAGCAACCCATTGCCTTCTGGCAGCAGACGGTGCAGTATGACTGGTACCCGTCCTCGTCATGTCCGAGGTGTTCCTGGTCGCCTGTGTGAGGTCGATCAGGAGCGCCTGGGCAGACATGGGCGCAGGGACTAAATTTTTAGTGACTTGACCAGGTCATTCTCTTTAGTCCTGCAGTCAGTCGTATTGAACCGTCTAATGGTGAGCAGGCAGGCAATACGGATTGCTAGCAGTCGTATTGTACCATCTTCTGCCGGGCAGGCAAGAGATGACGATGGCTAGCAATCGTACTGTACCATCTTCTGCCGGGCAGGCAAGAGATGACGATGGCTAGCAATCGTACTGTGCCATCTTCTGCCAGGCAGGCAAGAGATGACGATGGCTAGCAATCGTACTGTGCCATCTTCTGCCAGGCAGGCAAGAGATGAGGATGGCTAGTAGTCGTACTGTGCCATCTTCTGCCGAGCAGCCATGAGATGTGGATGGCTTGCAGTCCTTCTGCACCCTCTGCTGCCAGCCAAAGATGTAAAAGATAGATGGAGTGGATCAAAACAAGAAATAGACCAGATTTGTTTTGTACTCATTTGCCTCCTGCCCTGTCTAGGGGACTCATTCCTCTAGGTCACACTGCAGTCACTCACAGAGAAGGTGCTGCGAGGTAGATCTAGCCATGTATCAATCAGAGGCCAGGCTAACCTCCTTGTTCCAATAAGAACAATAACTTAGGTGCACCATTTCTTATTGGAACCCTCCGTGAAGTCCTGCCTGAACTACTCCTTGATGTAAAGCCACCCTCTTTGTGGATTTTAGCCTCCTGAAGCCAACCCTGTAAGCCGTGTCATCAGTCGCCCCTCCCTCCGTCAGAGCAACGGCGGACAATCATTCCGCGCCTTTTTTCTGTGCGGACGCCATACCAAGGCAAGCATGGAGTCCGCTCAGCTCACTTTGGCAATTAGGAGCACATTAAACACCACACGCATTATCCAGCAGTATATGCAGCACCAGAACCTGGCAAAGCGCTACCGGGCGAGGAGGCGACGTTAGCGCGGTCACGTGAGTGATCAGGACATGGACACAGATTTCTCTGAAAGCATGGGCCCTGCCAATGCATGCATCATGGTGCTAATGGGGCAGGTTCATGCTGTGGAACACAGATTCTGGGCTCGGGAAACAAGCACAGACTGGTGGGACCGCATAGTGTTGCAGGTCTGGGACGATTCCCAGTGGCTGCGAAACTTTCGCATGCGTAAGGGCACTTTCATGGAACTTTGTGACTTGCTTTCCCCTGCCCTGAAGCGCATGAATACCAAGATGAGAGCAGCCCTCCCAGTTGAGAAACGAGTGGCGATAGCCTTATGGAAGCTTGCAACGCCAGACAGCTACCGGTCAGTTGGGAATCAATTTGGAGTGGGCAAATCTACTGTGGGGGCTGCTGTGATGCAAGTAGCCCACGCAATCAAAGATCTGCTGATATCAAGGGTAGTGACCTTGGGAAATGTGCAGGTCATAGTGGATGGCTTTGCTGCAATGGGATTCCCTAACTGTGGTGGGGCCATAGACGGAACCCATATCCCTATCTTGGCACCGGAGCACTAAGCCAGCGAGTACATAAACCGGAAGGGGTACTTTTCAATAGTGCTGCAAGCTCTGGTGGATCACAAGGGACGTTTCACCAACATCAACGTGGGATGGCCGGGAAAGGTACATGACGCTCGCATCTTCAGGAACTCTGGTCTGTTTCAAAAGCTTCAAGAAGGGACTTTATTCCCAGACCAGAAAATAACTGTTGGTGATGTTGAAATGCCTATATGTATCCTTGGGGACCCAGCCTACCCCTTAATGCCATGGCTCATGAAGCCGTACACAGGCAGCCTGGACAGCAGTCAGGAGCTATTCAACTACTGGCTGAGCAAGTGCAGAATGGTGGTAGAATGTGCATTTGGACGTTTAAAGGCGCGCTGGCGCAGTTTACTGACTCGCTTAGACCTCAGCGAAACCAATATTCCCACTGTTATTACTGCTTGCTGTGTGCTCCACAATATCTGTGAGAGTAAGGGGGAGACGGTTATGGCGGGGTGGGAGGTTGAGGCAAATCGCCTGGCTGCTGGTTATGCGCAGCCAGACACCAGGGCGGTTAGAAGAGCACAGGAGGGTGCGGTACGCATCAGAGAGGCTTTGAAAACCAGTTTCATGACTGGCCAGGCTACGGTGTGAAAGTTCTGTTTGTTTCTCCTTGATGAAACCCCCCGCCCCTTGGTTCACTCTACTTCCTTGTAAGCTAACCACCCTCCCCTCCTCCCTTTGATCACCTCTTGCAGAGGCAATAAAGTCATTGTTGCTTCACATTCATGCATTCTTTATTCATTCATCACACAAATAGGGGGATGACTACCAAGGTAGCCCAGGAGGGGTGGTGGAGGAGGGAAGGAAAATGCCACACAGCACTTTAAAAGTTGACAACTTTAAAATTTATTGAATGACAGCCTTCTTTTTTGGGGGCAATCCTCTGTGGTGGAGTGGCTGGTTGGCCGGTGGCCCCCCCACCGCGTTCTTGGGCGTCTGGGTGTGGAGGCTATGGAACTTGGGGAGGAGGGCGGTTGGTTACACAGGGGCTGTAGTGGCAGTCTGTGCTCCAGCTGCCTTTGCTGCAGCTCAACCATACACTGGAGCATACTGGTTTGGTCCTCCAGCAGCCTCAGCATTGAATCCTGCCTCCTCCCATCACGCTGTCGCCACATTCGAGCTTCAGCCCTCTCTTCAGCCCGCCACTTACTCTCTTCAGCCCGCCACCTCTCCTCCTGGTCATTTTGTGCTTTCCTGCAGTCTGACATTATTTGCCTCCACGCATTCGTCTGTGCTCTGTCAGTGTGGGAGGACAGCATGAGCTCGGAGAACATTTCATCTCGAGTGCATTTTTTTTTCTTTCTAATCTTCACTAGCCTCTGGGAAGGAGAAGATCCTGTGATCATTGAAACACATGCAGCTGGTGGAGAAAAGAAAAGGGACAGCGGTATTTAAAAAGACACATTTTATAAAACACTGGCTACACTCTTTCAGGGTAAACCTTGCTGTTAACATTACATACATAGCACATGTGCTTTCGTTACAAGGTCGCATTTTGCCTCCCCCCACCGCGTGGCTACCCCCTCAACCCTCCCCCCTCCCTGTGGCTAACAGCGGGGAACATTTCTGTTCAGCCGCAGGCAAACAGCCCAGCAGGAATGGGCTCCTCTGAGTGTCCCCTGAAGAAAAGCACCCTATTTCAACCAGGTGACCATGGATTATATCTCACTCTCCTGAGGATAACACATGAACGGATGTTGCTTGAACGCCAGCAAACATACACTGCAATGCTTTGTTGTACAATGATTCCCGAGTACGTGTTACTGGCCTGGAGTGGTATAGTGTCCTACCATGAAGGACGCAATAAGTCTGCCCTCCCCAGAAACCTTTTGCAAAGGCTTTGGGAGTATATCCAGGAGAGCCGCGAATGCCAGGGCAGAGTAATCCTTTCACAGGCTTGCTTTTAAACCATGTATAGTATTTTAAAAGGTACACTCACCGGAGGTCCCTTCTCCGCCTGCTGGGTCCAGGAGGCAGCCTTGGGTGGGTTCAGGGGGTACTGGCTCCAGGTCCAGGGTGAGAAACAGTTCCTGGCTGTCGGGAAAACCGGTTTCTCCGCTTGCTTGCTGTGAGCTATCATCTTCTTCGTCCCCAAAACCTGCTTCCGTATTGCCTCCATTTCCATTGAAGGAGTCAAACAACACGGCTGGGGTAGTGGTGGCTGAACCCCCTAAAATGGCATGCAGCTCATCATAGAAGCGGCATGTTTGGGGCTCTGACCCGGAGCGGCCGTTCGCCTCTCTGGTTTTCTTGTAGGCTTGCCTCAGCTCCTTCAGTTTCACGCGGCACTGCTTCGGGTCCCTGTTATGGCCTCTGTCCTTCATGCCCTGGGAGATCTTGACAAAGGTTTTGGCATTTCGAAAACTGGAACGGAGTTCTGATAGCACGGATTCCTCTCCCCATACAGCGATCAGATCCCGTACCTCCCGTTCGGTCCATGCTGGAGCTCTTTTGCGATTCTGAGACTCCATCATGGTCACCTCTGCTGATGAGCTCTGCATGGTCACCTGCAGCTTGCCACGCTGGCCAAACAGGAAATGAGATTCAAAAGTTCGCGGTTCTTTTCCTGTCTACCTGGCCAGTGCATCTGAGTTGAGAGTGCTGTCCAGAGCGGTCAAAATGGAGCACTCTGGGATAGCTCCCGGAGGCCAATACCGTCGAATTGTGTCCACAGTACCCCAAATTCGACCCGGCAAGGCCGATTTAAGCGCTAATCCGCTTGTCAGGGGTGGAGTAAGGAAATCGATTTTAAGAGCCCTTTAAGTCGAAATAAAGGGCTTCATCGTGTGGACGGGTGCAGGTTTACATCGATTTAATGCTGCTAAATTCGACCTAAAGTCCTAGTGTAGACCAGGGCTTAGAGTGATTGCTCATATTGATTCCAATTAGGGTGTGTGCATGCACATTCATCAGAAAGTTTTTCCTGTAGCAGCACCGAACGGATCACTTGTGGAGCCCCCTGGAGTGGCGCCTTCATGGCACTCATCATATGACCCTGCCGACCCGATGCCTCCTCAGTTCTTTCTTACCGCCAGTGACAGTCGTCGGAACTGTGGCATCTTGCTCAGCAAGTTCCACCACATTTTCCTAGCCTCATTTGTTTTTTATACATTTTAGTTAGTTTAATTTTTACTGAGTATTAGTACTTAGCAGTTGGGCTGGGGGAGGGGGGAGAAGAGGGGTTGCCCTCTCTCCTAACTGCTTTTTCTTGGGAGGGCTTTCATTAGCAAGGCCCAGAGGTTCAAGCCCTGCAAGTCCTGATCCAAGCCCATGCCACCCGGCGTCCCGTCCGCCAGCCCCACTCATCCTGCTACCGGCCCCGGGTCCCGGTGGCTCTGCAGCCGCTCCCAGCTGTGGCCCACTGGCCGCAGCCTGGGGCAGTGAGGGGAGCAGACGGGGCAAGAGGGGGCACAGCTCAGCACCCCCACCTTAAAAATTGTTGCAGCGCCATGGTACCGGGATATTTTAAAGTCCTGATTTGCTGCTTACATCACTATCATGTCATGTGGAACAGTGCACTGCATTTGACATTGTGCGTGCAGACTCACAAATTTTTTTCCCCCCTGAGTTGAGGGGTACATTTGACAAAATGTCAGCTCCTAAGAAAGCAAAGTTAGATGTCTGTTCGTTTCAGCCTTCTTGGACAGACACATTTGGATTTATTAAAAGGACCGTGTGGTTTGTGCTTTCTGTTGTGAAAGTGTTGTTTGTTGCACATCAAGTATTCAACAATATTTGCAAATGAAGCATAATAAAACCTCTCTTGATGAAGCAGACAAGAGTGAAATCGATCAAAAAGGCAGTAGCAGGATATGAGAAGCAAAGCAGTTTTTTAAATGCTTAAGTGTAAGTAAAAAATAAAGCCAGAGAAGGAAGTTACAAGATTGCATAGTGCATTGCAAAAAAAGGAAAGCCGTTTACAGATGGGGAATATATATAAAGTTTTTCTCAGCAGTTCGGAGGTTTTGTTCAATGATTTGCCAAATAAAGATGTGATTGTATCTAGAATAAAAACTTACTGTCTCTGCCAGAACAGTTGAGAGATGAGTAAGCGAAATGGCAGAAAACATTAACAAAAAGCAGACAACTGCATTAAAAGAAGCAGTTGCAGTTGATGAGAGCATGGATATAAACGACATTCCATGTTTGGCAGTTGTTGCAAGATATTGTGCTTCTGATGAAATCTAAGAGGAACTTTGTTGCCTAAAACCCCTGCATGGCACAACAATGGGGGAAAGATACAGCGGAAACTTTTGTAAACCATTTTGAAGAACGAGGAGTTGACATCAGAATAATATTTTGTGTGATAACAGATGGTCGGAAAACAGAAGGGATTTGTAAAGTTACTTGAAGATCAAATTGGCCCCAACAGTCAAATTTCACTGTATCATCCATCAAGAAAACCTGTGTGCTAAAATGTCTATTTCAGAGCTTAATAATGTGATGAATACAGTGGTGCGAATTGTGAATTTCCTTATTGCTTGATCTGCTTTGACTCACAATTTCAAGCACTGCTAGAAGAGATAGACAGTGCTTAGAATGACATTCCACTTCACAGCAACATTCAGTGGCTAAGTTGTGGCAAGGTTTTGGTGCACTTTGTAAACCGTTTTGATGCAATCAAGTCCTTTCTGTAGGAAAAAGGACAAAACTACCCTGAACTGGACGACGACAAATGGCTGTGTAAGCTCATGTTTCTAACTGACATCACCGCTCACCTAAACAAACTCAACCTCCATCTCCAGGGTGCAGGGCAAACAGTTCTGGATCTTTATGAAACCTGGAAGGCATGTTGTAAAACAAGCAGTTTTTTCTCGGGATATTCAAACTTTGACTTTCCACTACTTCCAAAACATGAAAGAGCTATCGACACGTTGCACTGTCAGCATCGATGAGATTGGAATGTACATGCAAGAACTGGAATCAGATTTTTCTGACAGATTTCAAGATTTCCAGCGATTTGGCCCAATGCTTTTTTTTCCTAATTAAACCTGAAAAGTTCAATGAAAGCGACTTGGATTTGCCTGCATTTCAGTGGATGGATGTTGAAAATTTCGAAATGCAGCTCATTCAGTTAAAAAGCTCAGAATTGTGGGCATCAATGTTTGGAGATCTGCGGAGTGCACTTCAAGCTACCAAGAGAGACCATGGGGCCTCTATTCTGATCTGCTGGACATCCCTGCCGGTGAAATTTAACTGTTTGAAGAAAACTGCATTTGCAATGCTTTCAGGATTTGGATTCACATACCTGTGCGAACAGGTATTTTCACACGTGAAATTTCTCCTCTGTCCCTCTCGGAGCCAGTTAACAACTGATCACTCAGAAGCTTGTGTGCAGCTTAAAGTATCCAAATATGTGCCAGACGTTGGAAAACTCAGCAAGAAAAAGCAAGGGCAAGGATCACACTAAACGGATAGGATCTGCATTTTAATTTAATTTTAAATGAAGCTTCTTAAACATTTTAAACATTTACTTTACATACAACAATAGTCTGGTTATATGTTAGAGAGAGACCGAGACCTTTTAAAACAATGTTAATGTATTACTGGCATGCAAAACCTTAAATTAGGGTGAATAAATGAAGACTTGGCACACCACTTCTGAAAGGCTGCCGACCCCTGATTTAAAGGATCAGGGCTTGTGGCTTTTGTCAATAAAGGTTCACCTGGCCGCTATTTCAGCATACAACCTAGGAAAGACAGGCCACTCTGTCTTCGCTAACCCAATGGTGTGTTGTTTTCTTAGAGGACTAGACAGGTTATACCCACAAGTTCGGCAACTGGCCCCAGCTTGGGACCTTAATCTGGTGCTTTCGAGGCTCACAGGGCCTCCATTCGAGCAACATGCTCACTACTCTATCTGTCATGGAAGGTGGCTTTCCTGGTCACTATAACTTCAGCAGTAAGGGTGTCCGAGATGAAGGTCCTCACATCTGACCCTCCTTTTACCATCTTTTACAAGGACAAGGTACAGCTTCAGTCGCATCCAGCCTTTCTCCCTAAGGTCTTCTCATGATTTCATGCCAACCAAAACATTTTTCTCCCAGCTTTTTCTCCCAAAGCCTCACGCTAACAGCTGGGAGCACAGGGTCCACTCCGTGGATGTTTGGTGGGCATTGGCTTTTTAAAAAAGCAAACAAAGCCATTTCATATATTGAACCACTGTTTGTCACGATGGTGGACAGGATGAAGGGCCTCCCTGTGTCCTCTCAAAGGATCTCATCGTGGATCACGTCCTGTATCCGAGCATGCTATGATTTGGCAAAGATACGTGTCCCCACATTGATGACACATTCTACTAGAGCACAGGCCTCCTCGGCAGCTTTCCTGGCCCAAGTCCCAATCCATGAGATCGGTAGAGCAGCAACACTGTCCTCGGTCCATACCTTCATGTCGCATTATGCCATTACCCAGCATGCCATAGACAATGCAACATTCAGCAGAGCAGTGCTTCAATCAGCAATTCCATGAACTCCGACCCCACCTCCTAGGTAAGGCTTGGGAGTCACCTACTTGGAACAGACATGAGCAAGCACTCGAAGAAAAAACCGATTATCTACCTCTCGTAACTCTTGTTCTTCGAGATGTGTTGCTCAAGTCTATTTCAAGACTCACCCACCTTCCCTTCTGCTGGAGTAATCCATCAAGAATGAACTGGAGAGGCGGTTGGTCAGCCTGCATGTGGTGCCATGAAGGTGCCTGAGCCCACCCGATGGGTACCGCTAGTGGAAAAACCTTCCGGCAACCTACTTGGAATGGACATGAGCAACATATCTCGAAGAACAAGTTACAAGAGGTAGGTAACCCTTTTTTCCCTAGGCTTTCTAAAAAGCCAGCTGAGAAAAATTATATGATGTGGAACCATCTTTTCTGCGATTTCCTGTAGCAAGCAGCAGCAAGCACTACTACAGTGACTGTATATCCAAAAAAGTTCCTTAGCTAGGGGGAATGCTACTGTAGTGGTAGGAGACTGTCAGCTACATTATTTCTTACATCCTCCATAGCATGGTGGTTAGATTGGGGTTCTTGTTATAGAGGGGAAAGTTCAGCAGCAGAAATAATTGTGGAAAGGAACCTCAGGTGCTCTGCCCTTTGTCCCCAATTCTTTGGGGATATGAGGCAGACAGAAGGAGCTTCCATAAGGATAAGATGGCCCTTGGCTACTCTAGTATCTTTGCTGTAAGGGAAGATGCAATAGCTCCCCATTTCCGTTCTGTTTCTTGCAAGACAGATGGCTGGCTGCCACGGTTTCCTTCTCCAGGATTAATGGCGCACTCTCACCCGGGAGCACATGAGTAAGCCTTGTTGCCACACTTAATTTTGCTCAGCTTCCTACTTGCTACTGCTCAGAAGAAAAACATGCTTTCTACAGAAACCATATATTCTTACAGCAGAAGGTAGATCCAGCACTCATGAGTAAGTGCTTTTAGGAAGTTGCATCCTGGCCCTTACACTGATCACAGCCTGGTAGTTATAAACACTACTTTGTCTCTTGAGAGATTGATCTGGAAATATTCCACAGCATGAGGATTGTTCTGGAGATTAGAAAAGAAACTATAGCACTTTGAGATCTCTCTAGACAGCAGCCTTTGTTCTATCTGGACTTCATTACATCCCTAAAATTTACAAAAATCATAGTGCTATTAATTGCCTTCTTGAGAAAATAACTTGCCTGATATTTTATAGTGCTAAGAAAAACCATGTATAAAAGGTGGATACCATGACAATCCTCCAAAACACTTCAGGAGAGAGAAGTACTGGGTAAGAGCAATGACTCACTACTATAAAATCATTAATGGGAGTTTACTCAATTATTTAGTGAACCAATTCAAACAATGTGCACCAATGTGTGTGTTTGTTTTTCTTTCTCATGACATAAAACATGATGTGGATGTGCCAGGATTAGTCATTTGCTAACAATCTTTTCCCTGACAATACATACAATCGTCAAAAACATCAGAACTCCACCATTAATGGTAAAGACTCAGGAATCAAAACAAATCTAGTCCCAGAACACCTAGTACTCAACTAATTCCACCCACCTTATAATACTATTGCTCTCCTAGTCCTCTAAAAGTCTCAAATCCAAGGGCAATGAGCAAGAAAGTAACAAACATAAGACTTTAATCCTTAGGAATCCTCGTCCAATGGGGCTCTCAACCTTCCCCAAATAAGGATAATCACCCTCCCCCTGCCCCCAAAAGGGGGATACAGCCTCCTGCAGGAGTAGTCACATCCATAGCAAGGTGCCAATCCAAAAGTGAAGGAATTCAGCCCCATGCACAAAAATCTCTTTTCCCTTCAAAGCAAGGATATTCCCTCAAGTCCTATAACCAATCTCTGCATAATTCCTACCTCCAAAGTGCCATGGAATTCAATTCCCACTTATAGAACAGAAAATTTCTTACCCATAAGTTCCTTTCTGCTAGCAGCATCTCCCACAATTCTGGACATCTGGACTGCTCTCCTCTCTGCAGCTCACAGAGTGGATCAGCGTTTTGGCACCGTGCAGTCTGGCAATGCCCCCTCTGCTCCTCCTTGATGCCACATGAGTTATTCCCAAGCATTATCATAAACCACTATTCCAACTGTACTTTAGATCAAGGAAGATGTATGGTAACAATTCCACTTAATATCTCTCACTTAACTCATGAGCCATCTAGGGTGGGTAAAACTGTGAAATGCTGCTAGCAGAAAGGAAATCAGTAAGAAGTTTTCCAGTCTGTAGCCCAGCATCTCCTACAATTCTGGATGCCTGGAAAGTAATGAGCAGCAAACAGATATAGGGAAGGTTATGAAAAAAAAAGTCTGTTAAGTACCAGCCACCTTTTTATGAGTTCGCTCAAATGTCTGTATTATTTCTGAACTACTGCCTGCAGCACCTTCCTGCCAAAGGAGGCCTCTAGAAGACAAGTCCACCTTGCAGTGCTTAATGAAGCTAGCTGTAGACAAGGTGGTCACTTTGCAAATTTCCAAGGTGGACGTGCTCGCTCATTCTGCCCATGGAGGTGGCTAAGCATCTCGTAGAGTGCGCCTGAACCCCTTCTGGGACCGGCTCTGATTTGTAGGCTTCCAGAATACATTAGAGAGTCTAATCCACCTATCGATGGAGGATCTGGAAACTGAGTTCCTGGCATTTTGGATGGAAGGACACAAACAGCCTAAAATAGTCTCTCAGATTCTGTGTGCTTGAGACGTTTCCTGCCATAGGCAAACCTCAGAAGTCTGTGGTGTGTCGTCTGTAGGGGATATGGAGATACAGGTCTGCTAGATCTACTAAAGTAGAGAAGTCCTCTCTGGGACAGGGGATGACACCATTAAGGGCAGGAGCTCCATCAGAAACTTTTCTTCATCCACTGGTTGAGCCTTTTAAAGTCAATGCTCTTCTGACATCTAAGGTGGCCACAACTTTTCAGCTGGATGGCGTTTATTGGATAGAATGAACAAAGCACAACCTCAGTTGAGAAATGTAGAAGGAGGGAAGAAAGGATTCTACGGTCAACCTTATCCTTGTGCAACATGCAGTAGGCTTTCTGTATAGATAAACTCAGCTCAGACATTTGCCTGGCAGACATGATAGCTACTAAGAAACAAGTCAATGGATAATACAAGGCCCAGTCTGAAGTCAGAGGCTCAAACGGATGGCTTAAGGCCTTCAAAACTAGTGAAGTCCCATTTTGGGAAAAGTGACCTGACTGCCAGTCTGGCTAACTGGACTGCTCAAAGGAATCTGGCTGCCTGTGGATTGTCTACCAGGGAGCTAAGGGATCTTGCGAACAGCACACTACTAAGGGTAGACACCGGACATGAATGGTACTAGGCTGAAGGCCTCTGCCTTCTTAGAGAAAGTCCAGAACGTTTGGAATTCCTCCATTTTCTGGGATTTGCACCGTGTGCTTGTCACCAGATGGAGGAGTACGGTTTTAGTGTCAATACTCTTGCAGATTAAAGCAATGTCTAAATGACTGAAGGACAGATCGGGACATTCTAAACACTTTGCTCCCACTAGTCAGGCTGTTAGTTGAATCTGTTTCAGGTCCAGATGAAGAAGAGGACTTTGTGACAGGATGCCTAGTCTCCAGTGAAGCAGGAATGGAGGCTCCAGTTTCATCTCCATCAGGTCTGAGAACCAAGGTCTCTTCAACCAATGGGAATTATAAGTATTAACATCTGTTCTCATTTTATTTTCTGGACTACCTTCCCCAGCAAAGGAAGGGGTGGAAATGTTTAAAATAGGCCCTGTGGCCAACTGTGGAATAAGGCATCTGGGGTTTGCTTCTCTTGTGAAGTATTTTGCAAACTGTATGAACACAGAGGCCAAACAGGTCAGTTGAAGGAAGGCCAAACATCTGAACAATGAGATTGAAAACCTCCTGATTTAGTCACCACTCAGAATTGTTGACCCTGTGCCTGCTCAGGCAAATCTGCCTTTTGTTTGAGGTGGATCACTGCAGGAAATAAGGGACGGTTTGTCCAGTTCATTATTTCCAATGCTTCTGCAAATAGCGCTTGACTTGTCTCCCCCCGCCCCCCTTGGGGTTTAAATATGTAACCGCAGTCATATTGTCTGATGGAACCACATCCTGGTTCACTCTTAGGGTGGACTGGAACCTTCAGAGAGCTAGATCGACTGCTTTCAGCTCTAGGAGGTTTATGTTGTGAGCCTTTTCCTCCTCACCGTTTAGGTGGACTATTTAGGTCTCCATGTGGGCTCCCCAGCCCTCCAGGCGGGCATTAGTTGTGGAAGGCAGATGGGCATACTTTTATGGACATTGTTGTGGGCTGATCACCACTTTAAAGGAGTTGAACACCTGTGTCAGAACCGATAATTGATCTTTCTTGTGTTCCAGGGAGCGGTCCCACATGTTTAGTATGAAGGCTTAAAGACGTTGGATGCATGATTGTGCCCATGGAGCGATCTCTATGCATTAGAAGTCCTAGAAGTTGGAGGCACAATGCTATGGTAGGCCTCTTGCGGCTCAGGAGCAAAAAAAAAAAAAAAAAAAAAAATTTCTGGATTTTCTGAAACCTTTCTAATGACTGGTAGATCTTTGCTACTTAGGTGTCTATTTCCATGTCCAGGTGGTTTATTTTGGTGAAAAGACGGTTACTCACCTTTGTAACTGTTGTTCGAGATGTGTTGCTCATATCCATTCCAATTAGGTGTGTGCGCGCGCCGTGTGCATGATCGTTCAAAAATTTTTACCCTAGCAACGCTCAGTGGGTTGACTGAGGCGCTCCTGGAGAGGCACCTTCATGGCACCGGATATATGCCCCAGCCGACCCAGCGCCCCCTCAGTTCCTTCTTGCCGGCTACTCCAACAGAGGGGAAGGAGGGTGGGTTTGGAATGGATATGAGCAACACATCTCGAAGAGCAACAGTTACAAAGGTGAGTAACAGTCTTTTCTTCTTCGAGTGCTTGCTCATATCGATTCCAATTAGGTGACTCCCAAGCCTTACCTAAGCGGTGGGGTCGGAGTGAGATGTCGCGGAGTGAAGGACCGCTGAACCAAATGCAGCATCACCCCTGGACTGCTGAATTATCGCATAGTGGGCAGCGAAGGTATGCACGGATGACCAAGTCGCTGCCCTATATATCTCCTGTATTGGTACATGTGCCAGGAAAGCAGAGGATGAAGCCTGAGCCTGAGTGGAGTGGGTAGTAAGGTGCGTAGTTGGGACACCAGCCAAGTCATAGCACGCACGGATGCATGATGTGATCCAGGACAAGATGTGCTGGGAGGAGACCGGAAGGCCCTTCATCTGGTCTGCCACAGCAACAAACAGCTGCGACGTTTTCCTGAAAGGTTTTGTTCGCTCAATGTAGAAGGCGAGGGCCCTACGAACGTCCAGGGAGTGCAGCTGTTGTTCCCATCGAGAGGCATGCAGCTTCGGGTAGAAGACGGGGAGGAAGATGTCCTGGTTGAGATTGAAGGCCGACACCACCTTAGGGAGGAAGGCCGGGTGGGGTTTCAGCTGTACCTTGTCCTTGTGGAACACTGTATACAGTGATTCCGATGTGAGTGCCCTGAGCTCAGACACACGCCTCGCCGAGGTGATAGCTATGAGGAAGGCTGTCTTCCAGGAAAGATACAGGAGCGAGCAGGTGGCCATCGGCTTGAGCGGGGCACCTATGAGTTTGGAGAGGACCAGGTTAAGATCCCACGTAGGGACTGGTTGTCAAATTCGTGGGAACAGGCGCTCCAGCCTCTTGAGAAATCTGCTGACCATGGGATTGGAGAAGACCGAACGCCTGTTTTCACCCAGGTGGAAAGCCAAAATAGCTGCCAGGTGCACTCTGATGGATGATATTGCCAAGTCCTGCTGTTTTAAGGACAGGAGATAGTTCAAGATGATAGAGTTATACGCACAGGCGTCGATACCTGAGCGCACCAGCAGGAAAAACGCTTCCACTTGGCTAAGTATGTGGACCTGGTAGAGGGCTTCCTGCTACCCAAAAGGACCTGCTGTACCAAGCGAGAGCAGCAGAGCTCAGATTGAGTTAGCCATGCAGCATCCACGCTGTGAGGTGGAGAGACTGCAGGTCGGGATCACAGAGTCGTCCGTGGTCCCGAGTGATCAGGTCTGGCCACAGGGGGAGTGGAATTGGAGTGTCCGACAGCTCTAGAAGAGTGGTATGCCAGTGCTGTCTGGGCCACGCCAGGGCAACCAAAATCAGACTGGCTCTGTCCCTGTGCAGCTTGAGCAGGACCCTGTGGACCAGCGGGAATGGAGGGAAGGTGTAGCACAGGTGATCCTTCCACTGTATTAGGAAGACATCTGACAGGGAACCCGGAGAGCGTCCTTGGAGAGAGCAGAACACCTGGCATTTCCGATTCTTCCGAGAGGCGAATAGGTCTATCAGAGGAAAGCCCCACTTCAGAAAGACAGAACGGATGAACCGACCACTCGTGAGCTTGGAATGATCTGCTGAGGTGGTCTGCTAAGGTGTTCTGGACTTCTGGGAGAAACGACGCCACCAGATGGATCGAGTGGGCTACACAGAATTCCCACAGACGAGTGGCCTCCTGATGGGGGTGGGGCTCCCCCTTTCTTGTTGATGTAAAACATGGCCGTCGTATTGTCTGTGAGGACTGAAACACAAAAACGGCCTTGAATGCGCTCTCGGAATGCTTGACATGGCAGGCGCGCTGCTCTGAGTTCCTGTACGTTGATGTGCAGTGATAACTCTCCTGCTGACCATAGACCCTGTGTATGGAGGTTCCAGAGGTGGGCTCCCCCATCCCAGGGACACGGAGGGCTGCGGGGCATGAAATGGTACCCCTTCACACACTGATTTGGGGTCCAGCCACCAGCCTAGAGAGGCTAAATATCCCTGGTGGGATGGTAACCACCGTGCTCAAGCTGTCCCGACGTAGGTGGTATACTGTTGATAGCCAGGCTTGGAGTGGACGTAGTCGCAACCTGGCATGTATGGTCACATACGTGCAAGAGGCCATGTGTCCCAGCAGGCATAGGCATGTTTTCATGGTCGAGGTCGGGAAGTTTTGTAGGCTGTGGACGGATGTTCGCCAGGGATTGGAAGCGTGCTTCCAGCAGAAGTGCCCAGGCTAGGCTTGAGTCTAAGACTGCTCCTATGAATTCTATCCTCTGGGTTGGTACCAGAGTGGATTTCACAACGTTGAGCAGGAGGCCCAGTCGATTGAACATATTCATGGTGAGCTAAACAGGAGATTGCACCTGATCCCTGGAGCGACCCCGAATAAGCCAATTGTCGAGATACAGAAACACGTGGATCTGTTGTTGACGAAGGGAGGCAGCCACAACAGCCATGCACTTGGTAAACATCCTGGGGGCTGTGGACAGGCCGAAAGGAAGGACGGTGAATTGAAAGTGCTGTTGATTGACCACAAAGCGAAGGAAGTGTCTGTGTGCTGGGTAGATTGCAATGTGGAAGTACGAATCCTTCATGTCGAGGGCGGAGTACCAGTCTCCAGGAACTTCAACTTTACCATGAATTTGTTGAGTCTGCGTAGGTCCAGGATGGGCCAAAGCCCGCTCTTGGCCCTGGGGATTAGGAAGTAGCGGAAGTAAACACCCCTGCCCCTTGACTCTCTTGGAACCTCCTCTATCACTCCCACAGCGAGGAGTGATTAGACCTCCTGTAGAAGGAGGTGCTCATGAGAAGGGTCCCTGAAGAGGGACAGGGAAGGAGGGTGGGGAAAAAGCAAATTGGAGGAAGTATCCCGTTTCCACCATGTGTAGGGCCCAATGGTCTGATGTTATGAGAGACCATGCATGGAGGAAATGGGAGAGACAGTTTTGGAAAGGTGGGGAAGGATCCTGATTGGAGACAGGTGCTCAGTCCTTGGGCGCACCTTCAAAAAGTTCTGCTTGGGCCCTGCCGATGGCTTGGGAGGGCCCTGGCCAGCTTGGTAGCCAGTTTGTTTTCTTTTACCACCTCAGCCGCATCTTCTAAAGAAGTCCTGTCTTGGCCGAGGGGAAGGATAGGATCTCTGAGGCTGTGGTCTGAAGGGCCTTCTCTGCATTACTGGGGTATGCATTCCCAGAGAGCACATGATAATTCTTGAGTCCTTCAGACTCTGCAGTCTTGAAAGTCTGTCTTTTCGGACAATAGGCCCTGGCCATCAAAGGACAGGTCCTGGAGGGTCTGCTGCAACTCTGGTGGTAAGCCAGAGACCTGCAGCCACGAGATGCGGCGCATGGCTATGCCCGAGGCCAGGGTCCTAGCCGCCGAGTCTGCTGTGTCCAGAGAGGCTTATAGGGAGGTTCTGGCCACCTTCTTGCCCGCCTCTACTAGAGCGCCAAATTCCTCTCTGGACTCCTGTGGAACCAACTCTAAATTTTTCCATAGAGTGCCATGAATTATAATCATATCGGCTCAGGAGTGCCTGCTGGTTGACCACCCTGAGCTGCAAGCCTTGGCTTCTAGAGTCCTTTGATTTAGGCGCCGGGGCCTGCTGACCGTGCCATTCCTTCTCGTTGACCGAAGCCACAACAAGGGAGCATGGTTAGGGTGTGTGTATATAGAGGTACTTATATTCCTTTGAAAGGACAAAGTACTTCCTTTCCATGCCCTTGGCCATAGGCGGAATAGAAGCTGGCGATTGCCAGATTGTCTTGGCATTGGCCTGTATAGTCCGTATGACACGGAGGGCCACTCTGGACGGTGCCTCTGCCAACATAATATCAATCACTGGGTCCTCTACCTCCACCACCTCCTCTATCTGGAGGTTCATATTGCGTGCCACCCTGTGGAGCAGTTCCTGGTGGGCGCGGAGGTCCACAGGAGGAGGACCTGAAACCGTAGTCCCTGCCACTGCCTCATCAGGTGAGGATGAGGAAGATATCCCCAGGACTAAGGGATCCTGTGTGAGGATCTCTTGCAGGGAATCTTGATGCTTACGGTCCACCATGCTAGGGGTGTGGGCCTGTACTGGCACTGGAGCAGTCACCTCAGAAACTCCCCAAGGATGGGGGGGGAGCAGCGAGACAGTGGCCTCCGGTACTCGGGGCTCTGAAGGGCGGAGCGGGAAGCCCCCGAAGGAACCCCTTGGGCCTGATGGTATGCCCAGGGGGTCCAAAAAGACCACTGTGCAGGTCCTTGGCCCAGGTCCTGGCCTTTGTCCAGCCACTGGCCTGCACCGCCCCTGCCCTCGTCCTGGTCCTGGTAGCCACCTTGTGAGCGTGTTGCCAAAGTGGAGCGAGACGGCCAAGGTGGTGCTGTACGTGTCATCGCTGAGTCCCCTGGTGCTGTATGGTGCCACACTGCTGGGGACCGGTGGCGTGATGCAGAACGGTACCGAGACATCGATCGGTGCCTGCGGTCGTATTGGTACCAGAAGCCTGATCTGGATCTCGCTGGTGACTTCCAGCAAGACTAGTGCTGGGATTGGCTCCGGGTCGAGCGCCGGTCTGACCGGTACCAGGAGCGGTGTCAGGAGTCCAATCAGTACCGGCCGTACCGCGATTCGGAACTCCGCAAACTGGAGCGGCATCGCAAGTATGACCAGTGCCAAGAACGAGATCAGTGCCAGGACTGGGAGCGATTCTGTGATGGGTGCCAGGACCAAGATCGGGACCAGGACTGGTGCTGTCCTGCTTCGCTTGGCGACGGCGGTCATATCAGGGACGGTTTTTCCTTCAATGGCTCTGCCCGCACCAGAGGTGCCGCCGGCTGCAGAGTCAGCGGCTCTGTGAGCGCGATCAAGTCCTACACTGTTGAAAAGGTCTTCGGCATGGAGGGCAGCTTCAGCTCGACAGCGGTGTGCACCGGGGAGCTGACATGTACCAGACTCGACGGCCCTTGCGGCGCCAGAGTCGACGGTGTAGGAGCCATTATTTGTCCTCTGTGCTCTGGCAATGGACACGGCTCCAACCGCAGTGTGGGACGCGTCGGTGGCTGTCGAACAAGAAGCAGTTGGCAGCTGTTTGGGCTGCTGCTGCTTCTTCTTCTGGCCCGGAGGTAGGGAGCGGCGCCACGTTGGAGGTGGTGCCAGGGAGATCTGGCGCCGCGAGTCTTTAGCAGAGTCCGAACATGGTGCCGGACCAGTCGGCGCCGCAGGGGCACTCCGCACCAAAGACGACGGCGCCGAGTCCCGGTGCACGGAGGAAGGGACCGGGCTAAGTGCCGCCTCCATAAGGAGCTGCTTCAGTCTAAAGTCCTGCTTCTTTTTGGTTCTCTGCTTGAAGGCTTTGCAAATGTGGCACTTGTCCGCTTGGTGGGATTCCCCCAGACACGTTAGGCAAGAGTCATGGGGGTCTCCCGTTGGCATCGGCTTCAGACAAGCCAAGCAGGGTTTGAAGCCCGGAGACCCAGGCACGGGCTAGAGTACTGGGACAGGCGGGAGGGGAGAAGACCCCGTTCCACCCCCCTAAGTAAACTAAATCTAACTATTAACTACAAACAACTAATCACAAACTATTAACAAATACTAAAGCAAATGTTAGGGAGAGTAGAGATCAGCCAAGCTGTGTTCCATAGTTCCAACGACCGTCACGGGCGGTAAGAAGGAACTGAGGGGGCGCTGGGTCGGCTGGGGCATATATCCGGTGCCACTCCAGGGGGCGCCTCAGCAGACCCACCAAGTGTTGCTAGGATAAAAGTCTTCCGATGATCATGCACGCAGCGCACACACCTAATTGGAATCAATATGAGCAAGCACTCGAAGAATGGAACTTTTCTTGGCATTAATGATGAAACCATGCACCTGGATAAGATTCAGCATCCAAGACGTAGCCCTATACGCTACAGTTCTGATCGAGATATCATCCAGGAAGGGTACAAGCGAGTTCCCTGTGACCAGAGTCTGGCTATTATCACTACCACCATCTCTGTAGAAACCTTTGGGGCTGAGAACAGGCTGAACAGCACTGTTCAGTACTGATGCTTCCTGCCATAGGCAAACCTGGAAATCTGTGGTGACATGGTCTGATGGGGATATGCATCTGCTAGAGCTACCAAAAAGTCAAGACAACCTCTTGGGACAGGGATGACACCGTAGAGGCCAGGGGCCTCTGAAGCTGAAATGTCTTTCTTCATTCACTTGTCAAGCCTTGTGAGGTCAAGAATGGCTCTGATACATCCCCCTGTCCCATGTACAATGAAGATGGAGTAGAACCTTTCGTCGAAAGGAACATACTATTACTTCCATATCTAGAAAATGAGATATTTCGTTCTGGATCAGATTGCGTTTTATGGGATCATTGGAGCTGGGTGACTAGATGAAGAGTGGATTGGGTGGAGCCCATAGCTTAAGGGAGGATCCCTGGCTCACGTTTGTGGTAGATGAAAACTATTCTTCTAGGAAATGGGAAGTCCTGCCCCCTAACTTCAGTTCTGGATGGATGCCTATGCGATCTTTGTAAGAAAGTGGTTTATGGAGAGTGGGGGCAGACTGAGGTCCCTCATGACTTTCCCCTTGACCTCGATTCCATGATTTCCTTTGGGGAATCTATTGTCTCTTTACTGGTTCTCTGTGAGGATGAGGAGCAAAAGCAGCGCCTCTGTCTGAAGGCTGATCTATAGTCTCTCCTGATGGCACTTAGTGGGGAAGGGAGAGACTTGGATTTTGCTGCATTTTCAGCCACCACCTTATCCAGCTTTTCTCCAAAAAGCAGGGAGCGGATAAAAGTTTGCTGAGCCTAGGACCTGCTTAGAGCGTCCACCTTCCAGAGTTAGAGCCATAGGTGGCACTTGGCTGCTGAACTGGAAGCCCAGGCTCATTGCATCTACTGAGGAATCAGCAACAAAAGCTTTTGGCTAGGGAGACGCTTTCTTTAAAGTGGAGCTGAAGTCAGGGCGATTCTCTGTTCTTAAAGGCTTTGAGATCTTCTAGCCAGGAAAGGGATGCTCTAACAAAGCAGGTAGATGCCAGGGATGCTCAGAGGATAGCGGAGGAGACTTCAAAGTTATCGTTGAGAGTGGCTTTCTAGCCACAGGGTTCTTGGGGTAGAACTCACCCTCTGAGGGAATAACCGTACCCCCAGCAAAGTGCGTTTCCACCTTTAGTATCTCAGCAATAGAGCTCTTTGATTCTTGAATGTTACAGAGCCTAAGGTTGCTCTTATTAATACACTTGCCCTTATCAGACGTGTTCCATTCATCCCTAAACTTCCTTGGAGGAATGAAGAAGTATTGCAGCTTTGGGAAAAGATTTTGAGGGAAGAAATATATTCTGAGGCTTACTCAAAGGAGCCTGCTAAAGTTGCATTTGAATAATGTAGACAACCTTGCTGAACAGAGCTTGAAATTTCTCAGGGGAAAGAAAAAGCAAGCAAGAAAAAAAAAAAACACTATGCATTTTCCTCCATCCTGTTCAGATTCAGCGCCAGACAGCTCACCTTCCTCAGTGGAGGAGTCAGAGGACTTACAGATCCTAAAACATTGTTTTTTTTCTTTTCCCTTCCCTTTATAGCCTCTCGATTTTTTTTAAACCATGTGTGCGCGCTTTGGGAGTGTAGATGCTCTGCTGTGGCTTTTTGTGCCTTGCCTTCTCTAGGGCCTGCTGCCTTCTCAAGAGATCTGTCTCAGAATTCTCCCCTACTGCATCCCATTCTCCCTGGAGGGGAGGGAATAGGACAACTTGTCAGAGCCCTCCTGGCTGAGGGTGATTAGAAGCCTTGCTTCCTTTTCCCAGGGAACTCAAGACACACCTTAAGACTTGGAGGGGAGAACGGGATTCATGACCCTGCAAGCCTCCCCTCTTTGTTCTGTGAGGGTTCCCTGGGACTTATGTTCCCCTGCCCCGAGTTGAGTGATCACTGTCCTGCTTATTTTTGGAGCCTCTCTGCTCTGGCGCTCTTGGTCCATCTTTCCCACACTGGAGTTGCGACGGCTCTGGTGGGTAGGGGACCCCAGCTGCCTGTCTGACTTACAGCCCAGGGACCTAACAGAGTTAGGGATAGAAGGCTGGGTGCAGGCAGGATATAATTCTCTGTCTGCCAAGCTGAGGATGGTTGCCTCACACAGAGAGCACTGCCTGGATAAGGTGCAGAGGAGTCAGCAGGGAGACACTGCAGGGAGGGTTAAACCCCCAAAAGGTTAACCGACCTAGGGAGGAGAAATGCCGAGGAGGGAGAACACTGCTCCCCACTGCAAAGGGGGAGGAAAGGAAACTTCTGCTTTCTACTGCCATGGGGGTCAGAGGGATCAAGGCCAAACCATCCAGTGTCAAAAAGCTCATCTGCTTCATTGGGAGGAGAGCAACCCAGATGTTCAGAATTGTGGGAGATGCTGGGCTGCAGGACAGTGCTCCTATTTCACAGCTCTTGCTTCCCTGACAAATGAGATAATCTCCTTGCAACTCCACAGCATCTAACATCTGCCTTGAAATATGTTCCCAACACCGTCACACATTCAAATTATTACCCCTAAAGCAAATAATCCCTTAATATTTTACCCATATCACAATCCCATAACCAGCAAAACAGCCACACTGGATCATGCCTGTGGCCCATCAAATCTAATATGCTGTCTCTGACAGCAGCAAGCATCAGATGCACCTCCCTGAAAATAACAAACACGGCAGTATGCAGATGTGGGATAACCTCCCCTCTGCATGAAAGTCTCATCCTAACCCTTAATGGGCAGGGTTTATGTTCTGCAGAATTTTTTTTTTTGGAAGGGATATAAAAGTATTTAGCATGTATTATAGCTGGATAGTCTTGTTATCTCCAGAAATGTGCAGTCCCTCTTTGAATCTGGTTATGTTCTTGGCCTCAATTGACATCCTGTGGCACAGAGTTCTACAGTCGTCACACTGAATGGAAAAAAGTATTTCCTGTTGTCTGACTCCTTTCCCCATACCCTGTTCTTGTGTTCTGTGACAGAAAGAATACAAGATTAATCTTCTCCATAAAACCACCTACATCAGCAATCTACACATTAGACAGAAACAGTCCTTTAAATAGGGCTCCTGATCACACCAGGAGGACAAAACTCCTTAGAGGTTTAAAACAGTGGGGGAAAAAGCCCAGAATGACTGGCTCTGCAGGAGAGAACTACCTAGTAGAACTCCCCACTACCTTGCTCCACCCACAAAGAAACACAGTACGTGTCCCAGCCCAAGAGGCCTGTTGGGCTGGGGAAGAAAGGATGGAGTTTTCTTTTTAAAAAGCCGCCCCCCCTCCCCCCACAATCTGGTGCCAGTGAAATCAGGTTTGGGGCTACAGTAGCTTGACACCTTCCCAGCTTTTTAAAGGACACTCTCCTCCTTATGGTTGCCAGTCCTGCTTCAAGGGTTCTAATGGCCATGGCAGCCTGGTGGCTTCCCAGGCCAGGATATATAGCCGATCTGTTCGTTTTCAGCAGTGGGAACAATTAATCTAATACCACTGACAGAAACGCTTACGGAAACATTTATAATTTTTCTGTAGTAGCCTGCGCAGTCATTGGCGAGCATCTGTAGAAATTGAGAGAGATGATTTTGCAACTAGAACACAGACTTTCAAAAATAAAAATCCAAATGATGCCTAAAGCTTTGAGTATTCAACGACTGATGCACTTCAATTAATAAAGCAAACTCTACATGGAGAAATGCTGATTTTGCTGAAGTAGGTTCTAGCCAAGTACTATACACCATCAAAAGCTCCTGAAAATTTTTTTTTTTTTTTAAAATAAACTATATCCAGAAAGGCTTCACCCATCAATAAAATGCAGCCATCCCTACATTTGAAGAAGGAAGCTTAAACTAGCACTCAGCAACACTCTACAACAGGCCAGGATAGAATACCTCAACCACATTACATTAGAGGTGAATTTTAGGTAGTCAGGTGACCTAACAACCCTATTCCTAAAAATAAATTTTTTAAAAAAGAGTCACATGGAATTTTTTACTGGATTAGAGTTAATACCTCAAATATATGCCTAATCCAAAGAGCACTGGAAAAGAACAGGACACTTCTCCTCAGGACACTGCTTCACTGCTGATTTAGCAGTTAAACCAACTTCCCTCAGCAGGGAGAATACCACCCACTGGAGTATTAGCAACACTTTTTTTCCCCCTTAACTTGACTGTCAGTGTTGACTCAAGTCAAGTTTTCAGGAAAGGGAAGCCAGAGGCCTGCATACAATTCCACCCCAACATTTGCATGTCCAACCAAATTAATTAGGAATCGTGTCATTTTACACATATTTAACCTGAGTTACATGTAAGCAAGTACAAAGATAGTGCACATTACACACAGACCTTCGACACGCTTGTCAGCAAAACATGGTCTAAAAACAGCAAGCCATTAAACTATTACGGTGTGTGTGTCTCAGAAAACTCCACTGAACCTCTGCTCTCTCCTTTTACATTTTCATAATTTAAGGATGATGCCTGGGTTGCTATTTCTGGATCACTGTTACTAATCCTTCTCGGGAACTCTAGAAAACTAAATATTATAGAAAGGTTTTATTTGTTTACTAAACATAAAGCTGGCCTATCAAAATGTTAGATCTGTTACCTAGCAACAATAATCACAAATTGTTTTAATAAAAAAGTTGCAATCTGAAATAAATTAACTACTGTTTTCAGTGTCATTAGTTAGGCTTTCTGCAAGGTCACTTAATCCAGCTTTGTTCACTGCAGTAATCAGATTCTCAGGTGTTGCATGTATCCCCTCTTGATCCTGCCAGGCAACCAGCAGCTGCTTTGCTCTCATCTTCACATCCTCACTATCTGATTCAATCTGTCTTATATCAGAGTCCTTCATTTCCAAGTAGGGGGCCAGAGTCTTCCACTGTTCTCCAAGCTTGTTAGCAAACGATTCTATTTGTTCCCCCGTCACGGGTTTGTCTCGTCGTACATCTGGACCTGAACACACACACACACACACAAAGAGTAAGGTTATACCCTCAGGATGATGCAGCACTCCACAATCCTTGTGATCTGCTAAGTTTTAAACCTATTACAGCAGAACCTCAGAATTATGGATTTCAGCCACATGGGGGGTTACGGGTTCGGGCTCGGGGCAGTGTGTGCGCGCGTGTGGGGGAGGGAGAGGGGGGCGCAGGGCTTCTGACCCTCAGAGTGCCAGGGCTCCGGCAGGGGGCTCAGGCTTCTACTCCATGGGAGGACTGGGGCTCAGTGCTTTAGATTTGGCGGGAGGGAGTGCTCAGACTTCTGGTTTCAGCCTTGTGGGGGGTGCTGGGGCTGCTTTTGGCTTCAGCAGGTGGTGACCTCAGCTACAGAGGGAGCACTGAAACCAGTATTCCCCTCATAGCTAAAGCCCCAAGCCTTGGCACTGGGAACAGAGCTGTGGGGCTGAAGCCCCAAGCCCCAGCACCACACCACCTCCCCCCCACCCTTCCTGGTCTAAAGCCCTGAGTCCCAGTGCTCCCAAGGGTCAGAAGCCCCCTAGCCCCTGTGGCAAATTGTCAGGACGATTATAATGGGTTCCGCGCTTCCTCTTCTTGGGGCGGGGGTGGGTGGGTTTCAGGGCAGTTTCCTTCCCCTGAACTAGGGTATCTACTGTCCCACTAGTAACCTAGAGAAGGGTAGTGGAGCAGAAGGGACCTGGGCCTGCCCTCTACTCCGGGTCCCAGCCCAGGGGCCCTAGGGATAGTGGTAAACCATTTGAATTAGTGCTTCCTTCCCCTGGGCTACTTCCCTCTCCCGTTCTTCAGCTTGTGGGGCTTCCTGCCCCCTCTCTCTGCACGAGCCGGGTGTCTCTTTCCCTAGGGTCTTGGTCTTCTAGCCTCTCCAAACTCTCCTCTACTTCAACTCCTCTAAACTGCTGGACCCTAGCCTTTTATCTGCTCTCTTTTCCCACCTAGACTTCCGGGGTTTCCCGGGGGATGAAAATAGCTCTGGGGCAAACTGAGCAAAAATTGGGGTGAGGCTATCTGTAGGTGCCTCCGTCTCAGCCCCAGGGTTGCTACCCTCCCCTGGCTCTACTAGGGGGAGTAAGTTCTCAAACCCGGGGAAGTCCCTACCAGTTAGGACCGGGTAGGGGAGCCTAGGGACCACTCCTGCAGTTACCCTGGTAGTGTTTCCCTGGATCTCAATCCGTACTGGGATTGTGGGGTAGAAATTTATGGTGCCATGAACACACGTTACCCCTATGTTTTTGGCCCAGGTTAGTTGGTGTTGCCCTACCAACTTCCGAGACCAGCATGACAGCACTCCCGGAATCTACTAATGCTATGGTCGCCATACCATTCATCTTTACTGACCTTGTATACCCAAGTGAGGTCACTGCGACCCCTACCAGGCCGATTAGGCCACATCGTTCCCCAGGATCCCCCAGATTGCACTACATAGGCTCTTCCCTGTTGGGGCATTGGGCTGCTATATGCCCTAATTCCCCACACTCGTAACACCGTCCCCTTATCCCGGTTGCCGCCCTCTGCCTGGGGCTATTTGGTCCACCCCCCCCAGCCCTCTTCCCAAACCCCCAGGTCCCTTCTTGGCCTCGGCCCATTCCTCAGCGTCTTTCCTCCCAGTTATGATTCTTCTGTAGTTCGACAATCTTGGGTTTCGGGCTGTCTTCCTGGTTTGCTGTGTCTCACCCCCTGCGGTCTGGAACAGTTCGAGGGCTGCCAGCTGTCTTTCCACGAGGGAGACCAACTCAATGTAGGTAGAGGGGTCATTCTGGCCAACCCAAGCCTGGAGGTAGCCCCCTCATATACCAGTCCAGTACCAGGAGCTCCATCATTTTTTCAGAGCTGAGGGCCTCAGGGTGCAGCCCTTTCCGGGTCAGGTGGATCAGGTCAAACAATTGCGATCAGGGTGTCTTGTCCTCTGTATACTGCCATTCATGAAACCTCTGGGTTTGCAACGCCATGGTTACTCCGGATCTGGCCAGGATCTCTGTCTTCAGCTGGGGGTAATCCTACACAGTCTCTGCAGGCATATCGTAGACAACCTTCTGGGCCTCTCCACACAGGAACGGGGCGAGGATACCAGACCACTGATCTAGGGGCCAGGCCTCCCGCAGGGTTGTTCTCTCAAATGCCAGGAGGTACGCCTCTACATCATCCTCCCATGTCATTTTCTGTAGTCAGTTGCTGGCTTGTATAGTCCAGGTTCCGTCACAATTGTGGTTCCGCTCCATAAGGGCCTTCATCCGGTTTGCCAGCTCCCATAGCAGAGCTCTGTCCTGGGCAGCCTGATTCATCAACAGCCGATTAGTCTCCTGCTGCACCCGAGTCGCTCCTATTGGGCAGTTGCTTGGATTCGGGTAGCCTCCTGCTGGGCCGCAGTGGCTTGTATTAGAGCCTTGACCACATCGTCCATCTTGGGGATGGGATGGTTTTGGTTAACCCAGGGACCCTAGGGATAGTGGTAAACCACTTGAACTAGTGCTTCCTTCCCCAGGCTACTTCCCTCTCCTGTTCTTCAGCCCATCGGCCTTCCTGCCCTCTCTCTGCACAAGCCAGGTGTCTCTTTACCTAGGGTCTTGGTCTTCTAGCCAGCCACGGCACTTCTCCAAACTCTCCTCTACTTCAACTCCTCCAAACTGCACTCCTGCTCCAACTCCAAACCACTCTGCTCCCTGCTCCAACTCCTTCCCCTGGCTGATTGATGCAGGTGGTTTTTATCTGATGACTAGCTTCAGATGCTCTAATTGGCTTCAGGTGCTTTTAATTAATCTATAGAAACCTTTCTTCCCTCTACAGGGAATAAGGCTTCTCCTCATCCTGGGACTTATATATCTCTCCTATATCACTCTCCTGCTGCCTTCTGGCCATGCTCTATCACACCCCCAACCCCCTGTGGCTAAAGCCATGAGGCAGGACAGAATTTGCCCCCCCCCCCCGCCTTCTTTTCTTTTTTTTAAAAAAAGAAGTCTGCACTGCTGCCTGATTGGTGTCCGGTTGACTGGTAAGTCCGTAACTCTGGTGTTCATACCTTTGAGGTTTTACTGTATTTATAAACAGACTCTGGCTGTTTTACACATTTCAGCTAAGCACCTTATTTTGTATTTATGCTCTGAAACAGTCCCTTAAACTCTACTCAAAAACTGTCAGCCATCAATTTTACATAATCTGATCAATGCCTGAGTCTAAGATAAACTCCCCCCATAGGTGTATTATTGAAAGACTGTCCACTATGAGGCTTTCTAAACCACTAATCCAATCTGGTACAGCTACTATATTCTTAGTTCATCAGAAGCAACTGTTTCCACTGCTGAGTGTAAGAAGTCTATTCTTGCAAGCCACTGCAATTTTCAATAGCTAGGTCGATAGGTGTCTTAAAATCTAAAACTATAACTGGAATTTCAGTACATCTGGAAAGGTTTACGTTAGTTAAATCAAGCAGAGCTAGCCCAGTTTAACTTGTCTGAATTTGTGAAAAACAAAATTTGCTTCCCAGCAGGAATGAAAACTCTGGTTTTCCTGCTTACAGTGCAGCCTGCCCTGGATTATACAGCAGTTAGTTTTTAATTGTGTAAATTATTTTTTTCTTACTTAAACGTTTGGCATCAAGATAAAAACGACCTTTGTGTCTTGCTGGGAAGACAAATGCTGTGTGATTATGCAAGTGACTTTACAAACTGGTAGTATATCACGGCTTGTCATCTATGTGCTCTGCTGACCATGTTTATAACGTTTCCAAAAAACATAGCAATGGATGAAGTTACCTATACAAGGAGTTGGATACTGTTCTGCATCAATGTGTCTCTCCTCACACAGCTTCGAGAGCCAATTGGCATGTTCTGAATGTTTCTAACTTTGTCCACTGCTTATCAGTCACACTCATTTATAGGACATTTCACAAAAAACTAAAACCATTACATCAAGAATTAGGAATTGAAGTCCATGAACAGCTTGGAACAAAAGCAAACAGAACACTTCCATTATTGCTCAGAGGCAAAGCATGCATATACTGCATCAGAGCACAGCCATCTCATCTTTACTTTAAAATGATATTTAAAAGGAGAAGGAAAGTCAACAAAATGGAACTGTGAAGGCTGTTTCAGGTATTGTTAAACTGAAGAGGAGGAGAAAGCTCTTGTACCCAGAGTAACAAGATTGTCCTCTCTCTTCCCTTCTACAAGTGCTAGATGAAAAAAAGGTAGTGGACTAGATACACACACAGAAAACCATGAAAGGTTTTAAAAACCAAGGAAAGATTGTTTTTAATTCGATCCTGAAGTGAATGAGCAGCCAGCAGGGGTGTCTGGGGATGGGAATGAAATCACATGCAACTCCCAGCAGCGCACTCCACATGCTGGATACTAGAGAGCTCAGATAGTGAAAGACCACACAGGGAAAAGCTGGAATGAGAGGACTGCATGGATAAGGATGGAGATAGGCAGATTCACTCACATGGGGGAGGAGAGATCAGAGTAAGAATGCGCCAGGATTATGGGCAAGAGGCAAATGAGAAAAGTCTGATTCATGGAAGGGAATGGAACGTTATCAGGAAGAATGCTCCTTCGCTGTCAGAGAAACTTCTGCATTTGAGAAAGATGAAGAAAGATCTCAGCGATCTTGGAGACAGGTTATATACTACTATTATTGGAAGCACTGCATAGGGTATTTAAGGGTCTACAAGTAAACACTATCCCGGGGCAATTTAACTTGTAGTTACAATAGAGGCAGAGAATTCAGAGAAAGCATTTCACATAGCTGTGCCATACTTTTGGCTTTCAATATCTAGTTACATAGTAAACACACACTGCCCAAGAGGAACATTGGGAGAGATTACTAATTATGTGTTCACAGTCCAAGTTGCACCCAACTCTGAGGAACGGAACACTTTCAGTGATGCACGGGTTGGGGATATCCAAGAAACTGCTAGCTTTTTGGGAACGGATATGGTGCTGCTTGTTACTTTCAATAGGAGCACTGGTGCCAAATGTTGACAGGTCAGAAGCAGAAGGTGAAACAGGACAGATGACCTTGGGGAGAAAGTATGATAAAAAACACCATCTTCTAAATATGGATCAAGAGTGAAACTAAAAAAAAAAAAGTAAATCTTACTTTCATTGTTTTCCTTTAATAAAGCATCATTATCTTCCTCATCTTCATCCTCTCCTGTTTTTATTTCTTCAGAAGGAGGCTATAATGAGAGAATTGAATATCACTTGATGGCTTTTGTGTTTAAAAAGAAAGGTTATAGCTGAGTGATGGTCCCTGACATGCCTGCTAAAATAGACAATTTGACAAGACATTTGTGTAGCAACAAAAAACAAAAACCCATTATCCTTCTGTAACCAAAACCCTAACAACCAAAACCCTAACAACAACAAAATACTACTGACCTGGTCACAGGAGACTCTCCTGCTTTTTTCAAGAAAACAAAAGCTTATATGGAACTTGCTCACTTTAGGGAAAACTAATCATTCTACTATGATCTGTGATACTACAGGATATTCAGTGCTTATTTTTTTTCCAAACCCTGTTCCCCACTCCCCCACCCATTTTCCCGTTCATTAGCCAACGGTGGCATTCAATAGAAAAAAATATTGCGCTTATGGCCTTTTTTGCTCCTTTATGATGGATAAAAAGCCTAAGAGGATTAAAAAAGGTTCCTGCTTGTTCAGCATTTGAAATTCAGGTCTTTACTATGTTTTTTTTTTGCTGTAGGACCTGACAGATGACTAGACAACTAGTTGGATGACAGAGTAATTATGCCAAGTGAAACATGATTGAAAAGAATGTGATGTTTACTGAGCGTTAAAAAATTGTTTGTAAAAACTAGTTAATTCAAATGACTGAACATGCTGAAAAAAGCTTTATTAAGAATTGGAGTTCCCTCTCTCTCCCCATCTTCAGGTTAGGAATAAGAAAGCTCCTAAACACAAATATGGATCCTCCAAGACTGATGACGAACACCACAATCAAAAGAGACAGACAGTCCTGATATTTCTAAGGGGTAAAAAAACAGATTTAAAAACACAAAAAATCCCACTCAACCTTTCAGGCCTTCTTCATATATCAATGAAAATAAAAAGGGCAAAACCCCAACATTTCTCTTGTTCCTTTTAAGGTCACCTTTAACAACACGCTTAAGACAAATTGACCCTACAACACATGAAAGCTGAATGTTTCTGCAAATATTTTAGGAGTGTCACAATTAGTTGTTCTAACAAGCCAAAATTTTAAGCACATGATAGCAAATCAATTCTGTTTCGAAGTCTAGCATCAGCAGGGTCTTAATGGATAACACCAGTTTTATTTGCAGTTTTTATTTTAGCACACAACCATATGCATGAATATAAATTCTTTTGACATAAACCAAACATATATATGATCATAATTTACCATTCTGCAGAATAAGAGACTATCAGGAGGTCAGTTAGCATAATTTGATTTAAGTACCAGGAAATATTACTTACAGGCAACTCCTTAGCTAATTTGATTACCATGTTTTCTAAGTACTCTGGTAAACTCTTAAATTGTTGATTGGTTGGCTGGAAGAAGTGGGGACTTCTGCGTGCTAGTAATCTTAATGCTCTCCATCCATAATTAGAGTTGTTCACAGCCCTATAAAGACAAGTAGTGTTAGTTACATGTTCATCATCTATACATAGGGTTTGGAAGGCAAAAGAAAGAAAAATACCACTAGAGAACTTATTAGTGTTTGATTTAAGGAGATTTACTTTGTATCTTTTGATATGCGATGTTGACAATGTGTGTTTTAATGGTTACAAAGCTTTTAATGTTTTGAATCTCAACATCTATTGTCATTATATAATTATCTAATCCCCCAAATGCCTGACCTCCTCAATTTCCCACAATTGTGAAAACTTAAATAATTTTTTTTAAAAAATGCTTAAAACCCATAATTTTGCACAAGTTTGAAAATTAAAATTGACAATTTTTAAAAATGCTTTAAAAACAAACTGATTTGTCGAAACCATAAAAAAGATTCTATCAAGCCTATCTGTTCAAGACAGAAAAAAAGTCACTCATTTTGCAACTAACGTCATGCTGTCCAAGCTTACTAGCCTTCTGGACAGAAGGTCAGACTTGTGGAGACATCAATAATCCAGAGAACAGATACTGTACTTCAATGACCCAAGCAAACGTTAAAAAGAGGGACACAAATTAAGTGGAATAAAATGAAATCTACTCACTTATACTCATTTTCAACCATGTTTTCAGGATCTGCCTGCTCAATAGCCTCTTCAAAGAACTCCTCCAGTGTCGGCATATATTCCCTGTGACATAAATCAGAGTTTGATACTCTTCACATTTTCATTCTGACTAATCTCTATTTATCCCTCCAATTAATTCATGCACACTTCAGTCTTCCTTATGAGGCAGCGATAGATATCCTGATTTGGACACTGCACTGAAGTGACAGATCTCAAGTTTACCTATGCATTGCTAAAGTTGCTAAGACATGAACTACTGCTCCATCACTTAAATGCAACAGAGGTGTAACGTGATCTATCATCAGTTCAGCACCATAGAAGACTATACAGACAGAATCCCTGCCCTGAAGAGCTTACAGTCTAAGGCACCGATTCAGCAAAGTACTGACTTCAAATAGGACTTAAGCACATGCTTAAATGCATTACTGTACAGGGATGCGATTACTCGTGTGGTTAAGTGTTCTGCTCAACCAAACTCGAAATTAACGTATAACATAAGGAGATATAGAACGTATTGGGTGGGAGGGTGAGAGTTACAGTAATATGATTACATGGTCGCTTTGATTACTAATATGCACGAGTCTTGAGGATATTGTAAAAATATTATTTAAGTTACCAGTATTATGAGGGTATGATTAGAATGCACAGATTTCATGGCAGAAGTGTGTTTTAAAAAGAGAGGCTTGAAGAAGAGAGAGTGGAAGCATGGCTGACCATATCAGGAAGGACCAGGCAGATGTAGGAGTCAACAAAGGTTGTTAGTTTTGTGCAACCTAGGTGAAACTGAGTAGGGAAAAGCACAGGTCCTTACCACCTCATCTGCCAATTCAGAACAACAAAGTGTTTGATATGGGCTGCATATATCCCTTCCATTCAGTTCATTTCTGGCCACTGATTTTAGAGGAAAAAATTGTAGATGTTTTTATACTATACTTAATATGTTATTCCCATGCTGATGGATCCCACTCCTGGCTGAACATTTCAATAAGCATGGCTTTGCTTGTTTTTCTCCACTTGCAGTGTGGCACATGAGATAATTACTGGATGTTTAAATTAAAAAGAAATCAACATACTCCTGAACATTTAGGGGATCACAAGATTACTTAGCTTTATTTAAAGAGTCAATACTTGTAGTTATCATTCACCCTTTTGTTCGCTGCACTGTTAGCTGTTCTTGCAATAGTCAGCAGCTGCTTCTACTGGATATTCAAATCTGCACTTAATACTCCTGACAGAATATGGGCCACATTATTCTGTGCCCACCGCGCAGAAAAACGCCAAAAGAAAAAAAAAAAATCTGCTGGGGGACACAAGCCTCTTCCCCAGCAGCACGTCTGTTACAGTGTGCTTGGAACAGCCTCAGAGATGGGGGCTGGACATGCATGCCTCACTGTCAGGGAAGTGGGGCTGGATGTACATGCGTGCCAACAAGAGACAGACACAGACTCTGTCCCTCTTTCTTGGGAATGCAACTCCCTGGCGTGGAAAGGTAGGGCTTTTTATCATGCACGAGACAGAAATGTAGCAGCCTGCCTGAGTTAACTGATCATTCTCTGAAGCACAAATGTAGCAGCTTAACTGTGTAACAACACTGTTAATGTTCCTATTGTTAGCTAACTGTTCCCATTCTCAGTCAGTTCCCCCACGAGCACAAAATCTGTGCAAGTTGTAAGGCCCCTACATTGTTAGAGTGATGCAAACGAGCCTTATTATAAAATGACAGTAAGGGAATCCTCAGATAGGAAGACCTATATGCTTTCTCACTTTTATCACAATGGGGTTAGATTAAATCTCAGGATTTAATTTTACTTACCCATTTAAAATATTAAAAAAAAAAAAAGACTGAGGGCAAATAAAACATTTACCAAGCAGTCATTAAAATGTCAGGACAATCAGAACCAAATCAAATCACTTCCCAAAGTACTCAGCCAGGTCCAGGACAATGATTAGCAAGACTGTATCACTTTCATTTGTGGAAATCTGTGCAATTTAAAATGACATTCTACTTTTAGGGGGTTTTTTTGTGCTGTTTGGTGTCCTGTAATTTAAATGAAAATCCAGGATTATAACTGGAATGCAGGGTATTAGTTACCAAGTGTTTGTAACTTAACTTTCATGTGTTTAGGAAATGCTGAATAGTTAGTTATTGTGACTTTTTTCTGTATTGTAGTTTAAATAAATTACAAAAACAATTGAAACCGGTGATTATATTGTGTTATTTTGACAAAATATGCAGAATTATGAATTTTTTGGCCCAGAATTTTTAAGTCATTGGCGCAGAATCCCACCAGGAGTAACTTAAGTACCTGATGCATCTAAGAATATGCAGAACCATCAAGATAGTTTAGGTCCTGTTTCAGAGACTGTCAGGGTTCCCTCCCCACTCTGAACTCTAGGGTACAGATGTAGGGACCCGCATGAAAGACCCCCTAAACTTATTTCTACCAGCTTAGGTTAAAACTTCCCCAAGGCACAAATTCTTTGCCCTTGGAGGGTACGCTGCCACCACCAAGTGATTTAACAAAGAATCAGGGAAAGGACCACTTGGCGTTCCTATTCCCCCAAAATATCTCCCCAAGCCCTTAATCCCCCTTTCCTGGGGAGGCTTGAGAATAATATCCTAACCAATTGGTTAAAAAATGATCACAGACCCAAACCCCTGGGTCTTAGAACAATAGAGAAATCAGTCAGGTTTTTAAAAGAAGGATTTTATTTAAAAACAAAAAAAAGTAAAAATCACCTCTGTAAAATCAGGATGGAAAATAACTTTACAGAGAGTGACAGAAGATTCAAAAACACAGCAGAACTTCCTCTACATTTAGTTTCAAAGTTCCTAAAAACAGGAATAAACCTCCCTCCAGCAAAGGAAATATTTACAAGCAAAACAAAAAAGATAATCTAACACGCCTTGCCTAGCTTTTACTTACAATTTTTGTAATATGAGAGACTTTTAGGATGGTTTATAGGAGAAAGTTTTCTGACCTGATGCTTCTCTGCTTCCCAAAAGAACACAACAAAGCCCTTCCCTTCCCCCCCCCCCCCCCCCCAAGATTTGAAAGTATCTTCTTTCCCCATTGGTCCTTTTGGTCAGGCACCAACCAGGTTATTTGAGCTTCTGAACCCCTTACAGATAAGGAGGAATTCTAGGCTACCCTTAGCTGTATGGTTATGGTTACAGCTATAGGGTACTGTGATATGTGCATTATCTTGCATCACAAATACAGCAGGAGATAGATTCATCAGGCATCAAGTCCTCATCTACATGTGCCTTATCTAAGGTCCATTCAAGAGAAATATCACCTTTGCCTGAAAAGGTGGCCATCATGGAGCAACAAGGAAGCAGGGAGGACACGCTGTAGTACAGGATCATGAAGACATCTAGATAAACTGACTTTGGTTTTGTTTTGAAAAGCGGGTTTTGTCCCAACTGAGACTGGGCCCCATTTTGCCAGGCACTGTACAGAGTCAAAGTTAGTCTCCACCCCACAGAGTTTACCAATATATAGAGACAATACTGGTGAGAGACAGGAGATATTATCCCATTGTACAGATGGGCATCTGAGGCACAGAGATGAAGTGACTTGCCCAGAGTCCCAGTCCAGTGCCTTAACCATTCAATCATCCTTCTCAACCACTCCCCCGTCATAATAAAATAAATGCTAAATGGCTTATCATACATCCATTGTTTCAGGTTTTTGGGTTGGGGGCGGGGTCTCAACTCCATGTACTGATGCATGTGGAGTAAGAGGTTGGGTTTTTTAAGCACCCCTCTATCTGCAGCACTTTTCTGGTACAGAGAGGGCTAACCTACTTCAGCCTCCCCAGCCAAGTGAGCATGGTTAGAGATTCTGAGGCTCCCTCTAGCACGTATTAGAAGCCTCAGAGCTAAAGAAAGCACCTCTTGTGCAGAGCTTCTACAATCTGTGAAAGCAGAGACTCCGCAAAGTTCCAGTGGAGCAGCACAAGCATCTTTCCTTGTGTTTCTTTTGGCCTCCTCAGCCACTGCCTACCACTCAACTGCCCCATCCAATCTCCATGCTCCCTGGCCAACCACTGATGCTGCACAAAAATAGATTAATGTAGCAGTGTTAGCAAAGACAATTATGTGGTCAAGTGTAGAGCCTTATAACTGCACAGTACATGGGGCCTTGACAGGGGCACAATTGTAAGGAGTAACTGAAGAGTGCATTTTATGGTCATTGCCTTAGCACAGCGGGTGTGTTAAATGACAGAAATCACTGGCAACAGATCTATTCCTAGCACCAGAAATAGTAGCCAGCTTCACCTCAAGTAATGCTACATACATACATGTTAACACATACCCACCATCTCATTTTATCTCCCTCAAGCATTACACTTTTAATACAGCTTAAACATTTCAAACCAGATTCTGCAACCCTCGCCTGCTATGAGTGGCAACCGCTGTTCCCAGAATTACTAAGAGCAATGGGACTACTTGCATGAGCATGCGCTATTCAGTGAGAGTGAGGGCTGCAGACTATGGCCTTTAGTTAGAATTTTACTTTTAAAAAGGTGAACAGAATTGTTGACCGTATAAATAATATTAAACTGTTAGTTTCTTTGGTTATTTTAAATCTTGTATAGTCACAGTGCAGAAAGTACTTTTTCTGCTTACCTAGTCTCAGATTTACAAGCTTCCATGTTGTCCGGACATAAATTCCAAAGCCGAGTTAGCTCCTCACTGCAAACAGGAATACAAAATTGTGTGTTAAAACTGCACATCAATCATTCACTAAAAGAAAAGGTGCAAGAAATATTCCTACCATATTGCTCATCTAAAAGACCCTTATAACAAATCATGTCACTTATGAGATGTGCATAAAATTGATATGTTCTGGGTTTATAACGTCAATGACTGACTGACTTTGTGGTCTGCGCTGGCCATTAGGCTAGTTACATTCTTAACATATGTGCAACATGCTGCCCTGGGGATTTGGGATCAGAAAGAATAAAAAGAATTTTACTTCCCAAGTTAGAAAAGCTTGACCCTGTCATGTTTGTGACAGAGCAAAGTACCACTTTCTAGCTCAGAGGGGACTTTCTGACAAAATCAAATCAACAGGAGGGGTTTGGAGTTCAACAGAAGGTTGAACCTTGCCTCTCCCAGCTTGGAGGTTAGGTGAACAGCTACAATGGAAAGGAGAAGAAAAGAGAATTTCTCACTCCTCCACCCAAGAACAGTTAAATGTAATCAGTACATCACATAATAAGTAAAGGCAGCAAGCAGAACATGACATCATATTTGGGGATGCACTGACAAAGAGCCAGAGTCCCCAAAATGTTTATCATTTAATTCAGTCACATTAAAAACAACATAGACATAACACACTGGTACATGACAGACACAAGGGGGGGGAAGGATTCTTGGAGTGCTGCAAAGATCAGCGTGCACAGGCTTTTGTAGAAAACATATCTTAAGGGAAGATTTAAGGCAGAAGAGGGAAAGGTGATTCAACAAGTGGCCTAGAAAAATGGTCAAAGATGAGAGAGAGATACAAGTGGTGAACATGATCAGCTTCAGAAGTAGGTGACTAAAAGGAGGCATGAAATAAGGAATTAGAAGACATTGCTATACTCTGAAGAGATATTTCAGTAGTTTAGCTCATTCTCAAAATTTCACACTTTTCTTATCACCAAGTCATCAATACAAACAACGAACTGGGGCAAAGAAAAATTAACGTACTTCCCCATGAGAATTTTTTTGTTTGGTCCTTTCCCTAGGAAATCCTCTGGAGCTGGCCTCTTTCTCACAAGTCTTGATGGCTTGGAATCTGATGGTCTAAGTAAAAAACACTTTTCAATGTCAAAATTACAGTATTTGGAGATCCAAAATGGAGGACAATAGCTTCTAGCTGACTTTCAACGCAAACTTTCCACAGGAAAGGTTAGCTATTAGGATTTTTGGGGACCTATACCATATTACACCTCAGATTCATGACGTAACTGATGACACATCTCAGAATTTGTCAGTAAGAAATAATTCCCATCTATTCCAGCAGTCCATATTATGTGTGATCTACCCTACTGTATGTCATCTGCATGCAACCTCCAGGGGATGCAGATTCCCTCTCCACAATGCCCCTGAAGCCACGGAAGAAATTCCTCCCTTCCCTCACCTCTTCTGCTATCTCTGCAAATGGGTGGAATCAAAGAGAAGGCTCCACCAAATTCCGCCCTCAGCATATCAGGTGGTGACCCCGCTGTTTTTCCCCCACTGAAGATACCAGTCACCCATGGGGGAAGGAGGGCTCCAGGATGAAAGCATAAGATGGTGGCCCACAGCCCCAAAGCCTAAGAGAGTACATTTTTTAGCCTGACATTTTATCACTTTTTAACATGGCTTATATCTAACGGCATGAGGACCTTTTACTGGCTGTATGCAATGAACTACGTTTTCTTTCAGGTCACTCACTGATCACCACTGAGCAGCTGCCGGAGGGAATTTATCCATTCAAGCATGATTACATAAAATGCTCAGCCTCACTCCAACAAAGATGTACAGGTTTTATGTTCACTACAGCCAAACTGCCAGAGATCCTATTACTGGGAATCCACACCACAAGACGTGGTCATATGGGAAAGTATTTCAGCTTGAGCTATCTTACTTTTTCATTCTGAGCTCTGCTAAGTGCAGGAGGTGGGGAAGCACATGACACTCCATCAGTCTCCCACTCTCCAATCACAGAGTCCTTGGTAGTGTCCAGAGGTAAAACACGCTGCCATGGAGGCAGCTGAGCCTCCTCCTCCTGCACAGGAGAGGAAAATCCACATGTGCAGAGCCCCCAATGTACTTGGGAGTACAGAGGCACGATGGGTTCCTAAGATTTTTACACCAGAGACCTAACTGCCATCAATACACACATGGTATGTCTATACTCAAACTGCAATCACACTTTCAGTTGAAGTGGGCACACCCACACCAGCTTTAATGTAGCTAACACGACTAAACATAGCAGAGAAGACACGAGCTTCAGCATGGGCTGCACAACCCTGCACAGAACCCTGGCTATGTACTCTTACTGCTAGCCCGTGCCATGGTCTGTGCTGTCCCCATGTTCACGGGAACTTTTAGCTGTGCTAGCTACATTAAAAACTAGCATAGGAATGCCTACTCCAGCTGCAAATCACAACTCCAGCTGCAGCATCAACGTACTCTCAGGTGTGATACCCAATTATTCTGTTTAGCAAAGTTACCTGCTAAGTCACTAAATGCTTAAACGTAAGTACACATACTTGAGTGGAACGGTCATTTCAAGCTAATTATAAAAGGGAATTTACTATTTTACTAGTACACTTACCTTTCTTTCACAAAACTTGGGCAGCCTTCATTTTTCCAGGTGTTCCAGTTTTCTTCAGTGTTTAATATATGCTGAAAAATAAGTAAATAGACACCTAACACCATTAAAGGACACAATCACCTTCCAAAACAGTGCCTACATTTTTTAACTCACTACTATTAGAAACACCTGAGAATGCCAAGCAAAAGATTAGAGGGAAAAAAAGTCTTTTTTAGTAGGTTTGCCCACAAAGTGTTGTAAAATGCACTACGGAATCAGTCACACCATTTCTCTTATACAAAATATAAAAAGGAAGCTTGGTTATACACATGTATGTTCGTGCGTGCATATTTTCCCCCCACAGCAACAGGAGACAGAAAAGCATTTTAAAGAAATATGAAAATGTGACTGCATAAAAAATATCGATGATGGGGGAATTGGTGTTGGTTATGGCACCTGAAACTTTTACTTCATACCTTAAAAACTGACTAGATAGATATGAGATCAATGGCATTCTTTTAGAGCCTACTTTGATTCTGTTTAGATAAAATTACAATTTAGTATGTGTCTTTTTTTTTAAAATACTTACCTCTACCATTTTTGAGAATCTTTCCCCATCTGGGGGGTTTTCTGAAAGAAGCTGCAATTGGAAGAAATCATATGATTAGTATTAACTTTTGGCAATATAATTTGTAGCAGAACATTTGAAAGAAGGTAAACAACCAAAAACTGTGGTAAGCACTTCATGGATAAGAAACGCTATCTATCTGCCTTTCTGGTATTTTTCCAAGATTTCTAGTGTTTTTTCACATTTAGGAAGACAACATAGCTAAATTTCCATAGTACAGCTGTGTTGAATTATTAAAAACTGATAATACAAAACAGCAAATGGAGTAAGGAAGCCAATTCAGAGAGAGTTCCTTCGAGTTACAAGAAAAGAATTAGAGCATGCATTGTTTGTTCTCTACTGTACTGACCTGGTAAACCAGTTTTGTAGTATCTTCAATCCAGAGGGACTGTTCATCAGTTAGAACGTAGTTTGAACTGTGGGTGGGGGGAAAAAAGCACTGAGTAAAAACAGGCTGGCACATGAGATGCTGTATATTCAAATTTGTAATTTGAACATTAAAATTTTCTATATGTGAGGAAGAGGTTTGTAGTTAGCCAGCAGTGTTTGAAAGGAACCAATGAATCTAGGAACAGTAAGCAATGAACTACAGTAGAAAACCCACATTCATCTCAAACAATAACTTCAGCCTATTCTGTAGACTTCACAAAACAAAGGACATTGCTTTCTTTATGCATCTAGAATCTCAACAAGAGTGGCAGGTAAGAGGGGAAGGGAGACGTGAACTATTAACAAGATCTGTGACTTGGTTCATTTACAAAAGATGAGTAATTTTTACAAACTGAAAACGAACTTTAAATTCTATTTTTGAGTTTTCACTGGTGAAAGAAAAAAGTCCATTTGTAAAGAGGATCCCTAGGAATATAAAGCCTGAATCAAACCATTCAGTAGCAACACAGTATGTAAAAATTCATCTTTTTTGTGGGGCACTAGCTATGTTCAAAAGTAAATATAAACATGGTTATGGCTAGTCAACTTATGGAAGAAAGATTTCTGCAAGGAGCCCTCTAGTTAGAGGAATGTGAAATTTGTTAGCTCTTTTAGAAAATCAGTATTATCTTACAATAGCTATATGAAATTTTATGCTGTCATATCCCTATTTTATTCCAGGTTGGTCTACACTAGCCTAATAAAATGAATATTTATGTAGACAGGAGAATAAAGTTAGTATTTGTGCCCAAATTGGATTGTAGGGCAGTTTTGCCCAGTGGGTAGGACACTGGGGTGGGACTTGGGAGACCTGCATTCTATTCCTGCCTATGTCACTACCCTGCTGGGAGAGCTTGGGCACATCACTTCCTCCTGTCTGTCAAATGGAGATAATAATACTGACCTCCTTTATAAAGTGCTCAGAGATGTGCTAACTAGAAGCACCATAATAAGAGGTAAGTATGATTAATTATAATTAAGGATATGATTTGGTCACAAAGGTCATGGAGTCTGTGAATTCCATTTCAGCCCCCTGCAACCGGCAGGGCTCTGACTTCCATGATTTATTGCCCATGTTCTGCCCGTGAATTTTAATAAAAATCCTCATGCCAAAATCTTAACCTTAATTATAATAAACTCAGTAGGCAAATCATATGTACACAGCACAAGAAATGAATGATCTAAATGTATTAGTGGGGTAAGTCTGGAAATTGCAAACATTGTTTTAAATTTAGAAAGTTGTACTCTAATACAGCAAAATTAGAGTATTTAGCAACATAAGAAAACTCTGTCATGTCACTTTAGGATTATAAAAAAAAAAAGACCACAACCACTGCTGCTGGTATTTTGGACACACACACCCCCACCCCCACCCCCCTTTAGCATACAAAGGGCCAGATCCTTCAACCAGATGTTCCTCACTGTCAGATCTCTCAGACAGCCCAAATCCCATTATCAGATCTCTTCCTAAGTTTTACAGAAGATTTTCCATTAAAAGGACAGCAAAATTTGGTGTCTTTTAAAAATGCATTAGTCTGCTTGTACTTATAAACCCAATCTCCCCCAAAAAGACAAACATTCCCAACTTACCTTTTAAATTTGACCTGTCCCTTTAGATACTGAAATAGTATTAGATACTGTAGCAAGATGTGACGGCGGAAGTTACTGTCACTCAGCTGTAAATCCATTAGCTAAAAAAACCCAAAAAAGCTAGGTTAAAAAACCCCATACCAACTATACATGATTCATCTGATCCAATATATTTTCAGATCTTCAAGCTTTCAAATGGAAAGCTTGTATGTATTTGATAGGAGCAGTCTCAACTTAGCCTACATAAATCTGAAGTTATTCAAATATAGTGAAATCTGTAGTCAAGATTGTCCATATGTGGCAATTCATCTTAATGATCTTCAAAATGTATTATGTATCATTCTGCCTCACTTTTATTAGAATGCCTTCTCTACTAAGACACCAACTTTGATGTCTTGGGTGATATATTAATGTGATATCTGTTAAGAAAAGATAAAAGCATGAAGAATGGTGTATATGGGCAACTCATGGTTCCTTGAATCCATTTCAAAGGTTTTATACTGTTACGCAGGCCAGTTTTACAGCATTCTACCCGAGGCATCATTCATTTCAAGTGTGCAAGGATTTGGACACCCACCACAAATGCGCTCACAGATGTAAAACTATTTTTCCCTTTACCAGCATACATTTGCAACCCTGAAAAGCTATTACCCTGCATAATTAAAAGTTTAAAAAACTAACTAAAAAAGGGCTCTGAACACTTCTTTCCCATGCAACATTTGTGTTGCAGCACAGATTTTACAAAAAACAACATCTAGTTTTTACTACCAGATTCAATTTCTCCCAGCAAAACTTCCTACTGAGGTGGTCCAGTGCTTGGCTCCCAAGCAGTATTACTGCTACACGACAAGTTAAGGAAAAGAATAAAAACTCCGACAGTTCCCTTGACTGTGCAAAAGGGGCTATGATGTGTCAGACACTACGTATACTTGGGCTCTGTGAAAAGGTATTGGCCACACTAGTCTCTGCACCCACTTGTCATTGTCTAAAGTAATAGCAATGGAACAGTTTTATGCTCCACTATACAAGATGGCTCAGGAAACTCAAGGGGGGGGGGGGGGGGGGAGAAGAGAAGAAGAAGCAGCTCAAAACAAAAAAGGTAACTCTGGTACCATATGAATTATTTCAAAGTTAAATGATGTATATTATTTCAAAGGGTAGATATTTTAGTATTTATCAACTTAAAATCATGCAATTGCCATAAAGTACATAATTCTTTGCATTCTATGCAGATTACTACAACACTAAAAGAGATTTGCAATAATTTCCTCAAAAATTACGATACAATAAAGCAGAAAGTGCAGGTAAAACAACTATATGCTCATTTTAAGCGTTGAAAGTTCAGTTGTATGTGATAAGAAAAAAAGATTGTAAATATTTACTTTTGCTCGTTTTCCTTCTAAATTGTAACATTATGGAACAATATAGGTCAGATGGTACAAATTGCAACTGTACCAACTTTTATCGGTATCCAAGCTTTTCCGTCTTTATACAAAAATGGAAGTCAGGTACAATACCTTTTCACTAGTTAAGAACTTTGCAAAGTAGACATGTTCTCCCCCTGTTTTTAGTTCTTCCAACTTTTTTCTGGAGGCCTGTGTGTCATCCAATTTGTAGCTTTTAAAAACAGCCAAAACTTCTTCGGAGTACTGTAAAGCAAATGGTACTTATGTGAAAATACCAGCTATGCATTTTTTAATTAGAAAAACAGTACCAATCCTAGAAGGTTTTGAGCTAGTAAATATAAGTTTGCTATTCACAATCAGTAGGAACATCTGTGTGTAATGTTAGCCAAAACACAAAAGTTATCCACTTAAAAGTCTGATGTAGAATGAATTTTGCACAGGAAAACTTGACTGTTAGCTTCTTGAGTAATTCAAGACAAAAAGTATGAATATGTTGTCCTTCAAGCGTTAAGTGGAAATTACTGAAAACTTAAATAATTTATAATGTGCGAAAAAGGAAGCTGACTGGTATTACTGAAACTATGGCTATGGCTCCCTACAGTTAAAGTTGCAAGACAAGTTCAGTTCTAAGCCCTATATTGTCCCTGTCTCCCTGCCCCATTTTCTAATGTTTCCTCTCTCTCTCACACACACACACACACACACACACACAAAACTTTGGCCTGTAAGGTCTTGCTCACAGTCATACCAAAGGAGAGGGTGTGTGAGCATGAAAATTTCAGGGAAACTGACAGACACTTAGATCTTGAAAAAAGCCACATGAAATTTTCACCACCTATAATTTGTCTAGCCATTTTGGGCCACTCACTTCCCAGAAAGCACTTGTTTCAAAGCTTCAATACTTCTGAATCACTTAGTTTTTCAAAAGAACTAATGCACAGAGTACATTTGACACAATTTAATCCATAAAGTGAAAATGATTTGAACTCTATTTTTAAGATACACATTTAGTGCTTTCCTGTTTAATCAGTGTGTGTAAGAGCTTTCTCCATAATGGTTTTAGTGCTATACTCAGGCACCATCACACTTCCTTTTGCACATGCTAGAGCAGGTACTAATAGTTAAACTTAAGTCTCTACTTTTAGAATTAATTTAAAATATACTTTAAAAAATTATGCTAACAACAATTCATTTTCATGGAGAACCTTTGTGAGAATTTCCAAATTTGGCTTGGTTAAGTCCTGTCATTCTTGGTACCCCAAAATAATTTTTTTTCCTTTTACAGAGATTTTAAAAAGTGAAGAATGTTTTAAAACCTTAACCAAGATGTAACTTTAAAAATAAAATCCGCCCATGAGATCAAGCATTTTACCAGTAGCACATATAGCAAGTGGTTTGAAATAAGAAAGTTTTCCTTCTACTGAGTAACAAAAGGTAGAATTTTAAGACAAATGATTATAAGCCATTGTCTATTACAGAAACAGTTTAGCAATTATATTTACTAATCATACTCATATCTACATAGCTGGCAAAACTGAAACATTGTTATTCACTATCCAACTGGTACAATAAGCTACTATGTGTATATGGCAGCTTCAAATCACAACATAAAGTCCTGACTCTACAGGGACTCTAAAAGGACCTGCCTAAGCAGAACATTATCTTGCACAAAATCCCACTGGCATCAACAGGACTCCAAAAAGGCACACCTCCCTGGATTCATTTGCAAGATTTAAGCCTAAAGCAAATGTTTTTTTCTTATCTAGGGAAAAAAGAAAGTTCTGGTTTTTGCTATTAACAAAAGAAAAACGGCTTTTGATATTGTTGGAACACATCAGCATTTCTATAAATGTCAGGAAAATCATATATACATGTAGCTTTGTTAGCTGACCTACTGTGTGTACAAACAAATAACTGCATGTCTAACTCTGCACAAAATGTATAATGCATGAACTCGTGCACTCTTACTTTCCAGTATCATGAATAGTTTAATCTTTGGAAACAATACTTTCACTTGTGGAACAAAAGGTGAATTGCTGAACAGGTTTAATATAGGAACACAAATTACCTTAAGAAATGTCTTCCACGAGATCTTCTCATAGCACTGCACAGGATTCCTAAAGTAATCCTGAAGCGACCAGAATTTTCTATACAGGTTGTAATCTATTGGAATGGAGCTAACAAAGCAAATCATTATTTTACTCTGGCTAGTTTGGGATAAAAATGCTAAACAAATAAAGATCCATTTTCATGAATACAGAATCACTGAAAACAAAACCACCACTATTCTTGTAAATCAAAAAAATGAAAAGCCAGTAGTAAGCCCTTCCTAGAGACAGTAACTCAGAATATCAGGCCAAAACAGGGGGTTTCATTCAGCCTGTTCATTTTCAGCTGTTATTTTAGGATCAGAACACTTTTCTTGAACTCTTTCTCCAAGTTCAACACTTCCATAGGCAGAGAAGCAGTACAGCCTCCTCTCCTCAAAGCATGCAATAATGACCGATACTGTAACCAGTCTATGGACGCTTGAAAACAGTGTATGTTGCCTTTCCTCTTTTAGGCAACCCACGTTAAAACATATTAAGACATACTGGGGCAGTGCCTTTACCTTGTAATGGCTAGAGAAACATGAATGGATTTGAGATGGGTGTTGCAGGTAGCAATTTATTATGCAACTACCTGGGTTCCTGAACTGGCCCTTTAAATTAAACACCAAACAATTTTAGGTTCAGATTCTGCATCTTCTAGGCACAAATTTTAGAATTGCTCTCACACACCACCTGAGACAGTGATTTCACATGCACCAATAGTAACTGTGCATGCAAGTTAGCCAGTTTGATTTGTAATGGTCATTCACACGATCACGGTAACTATGCCTACAGATTCTCTTTCAGCCTTTGGGGCCGATATCAGGTGGAAAACAAGGCAGAGGAGAAATAACTACAGGGAGGGACATGACTAAAGATCACCCATTTTAAATATGAGCCTGCTGCTGTTGGTAAAGCAACAGTTAGTCATTTGAAAGCTGTCTGGCTTCTCTTCCCACTGACATAGTGGCTTCTAGGAGGAGCTGTTCCTGTGGCTAGCTACATAGTCACAGGCTGAAACAGTAGCTTGTTAATTACTCTTTTCCAATGGTATTCACATTAACCACGTCGGCGACCATACTATGTTCCACTCCTCCCATGAACATGAGAGAGTAGGAGAGGGTAAAGAAATTTACCCAATACGGGTATTTAAAAAAATCGAGTTAAAAAAACAAAAAACCAGGGGAGCAAGTGGACAGAAAGGAAAAACAGTATCAACTCAGACTTTAAGGTCAGATTAGACCATCATCATCATCATCATCATCTAGTCTGACCTCCTGCATATTGCAGGCCACAGAACCTCACCCACCCACTCCTGTAACAGCCCCATAATCTCCAAGTTACGGAAGTCCTCAAATCATGATTTAAAGACTTCAAGACAAAAGAATCCATTATTTACTGTAGTTCAAACCAGCTGTTCCCCTTGCTACAAAGGAAGGTGAAAACCCCACAGGGACTCTGACAATCTGACCTAGGGGAAAATTCCCGTGACCTCAAACATGGTGATCAGTTAGACCCTAAACATTTCGGTGAGACTCAAGAGCCAGACACCTGGGAAAGAATTCACTGTAGTAATTCAGAGCCCTCCCCACCTACTGTCCCATCTCCATGCATTGGAGATATTTACTATCAGCCATGGATGGGTCACATGTCATTGTAGGCAACCTCATCATAAACTTATCAAGCTTAGTCTTGAAACCAGTTAGGTTTTTTGTCCCCACTGCTCTCCTTGGGAAGCTTTTCCAGAATTCACTCCTCCAATGGTTAGAAACTTTTGCTCAATTTCAACCCTAAACTTGTTGATGGCCAGTTTATATCTACTTATTCTAGTGCCAACATTGGCACTTACTGTAAATAACTCTTCTCCCTCCCTGGTGTTTATCCCCTGGATGTATTTATAGAAAGCAATCATATCTCCCCTGAGCCTTCATTTGGTTAAGCTACACAAGCCAAGCTCTAAGTCGCCTCTTGTAAAGTAGGTTCTCCATTCCTTTGGACATCCTAGTAGCCCTTCTCCGTACCTCTTCCAGTTTGAATTCACCTTTCTTAAACATGGGAGGCAAGAACTGCACACAGTATTCCAGATGAGATCACACCAGTGCCTTGTATAATGGTAGTAACACTTCTCTATCCCTACTGGAAAACCTTGCCTGATGCATTCTAGTATTGCATTAGGCTTTTTCAAAGCTGGATCATATTGGTGGCTCATAGTCGACGACCAGGTTTTTCCTCCTCCTCGGTCACTTCCAACGGATGTGTTCTGCAGCTTATAGCAAAAATTCTTGTTAGTCAGTCTCTAACTACATGACTTTGCACTATTAAATTTCATCTCATTTCTATTACTCCAGTTTTTAAGGTCATCCATATCTTCTTGTATGATATGCCAGTCCTCCGCTGTATTGGCAATACCTCCCAACATTGGGTCATCTGCAAATTTTATTAGCTCACCCTCACTTTTTGTGCCAAAGTCATGAATAAAAAAAGTGTGAAATAAGATTGTCCCAAGACTGATCCCTGAGAAACTCCACCAGTAACCTCACTCCAGCCTGACGGTTCACCTTTCAGTAGAACCTGCTATAGTCTCTCCTTCAATCAGTTCCTTAGCCACCTTTCAATTCTCAGATTATCTACAGCTTTTCCAATGTAACTAATAATTTCCCATGTGGAACTATATCAAATGCTTTACTGAAATCCAGGTAGATTAGATCTACCGCATTTCCTTTGTCTAAAAATATCAATTATCTTCTCAAAGAAAAAGATAAGGTTGGTCTGACACCATCTACCTTTTGTGAAACTACACTGAATTTTATCCCAATTACTTCTATGTCCTTAACTACTTTCTCTTTCAAAATTTGTTCCAAGGCCTTGCATAAAATTGAGATCAAATTAATAGGGTTGTAGTTTCCAAGATCATTCCCCCCCCACCCCTTTCTTAAAAAGAGGTTCTATATTAGCACTTCTCTCATAGGGTATGCCCCCCTAGTTTACAGATTCTTGCTGCTGGGCTTGCAATTTCATCTGCCAGTTCCTTTAATATTCTTGGATGGAAATTATCCAATCACCCCGATTTGATCCCATTAAGCTGTTTGAGTTTGACTTCCACCTCAGATGTGGTAATTTCTACTTCCATATCCTTGTTTCTATTAGCCACCCTGCCACTACCCCTAAGCTACTCCTTACCCTTATTAAAAGCTGAAGTGAAGTATTTGTTTAGATGCTGGGCTATGCCTAGATTATCTTTAACCTCCACCCCCACCCTCATTGCTTAGCGGTCCCCACTTCTTCTTTCCTTGTTTTCATTTATATGGCTAAGAACTGTTTACTATTGGTTTTAGTTTCCTTTTCAAGGTCCAACTCTGCTTGGCTTTTGGCAGTTCTCACTTTTCCCCTATGCCTTCTGACTTCCAAGTGGCAGCTTTCCTTGCTGACCATCCCATCTTCCATTCCTTATAGGCTTTCTGCTTTCATGTGCTCAACTGCTGTCCTGATTCAGAGCATAGTCTCTCTCAGGTCATGATTTATGACAGGATATTTATATCAGTAAGGTCCCTTAATGGACCCACTTCAACAAACATTTCTGGCTTTAAGGGAGTGTGGTGTTAAGTATGCATTGACTCATTCCTCAGAAGGGTATGTCAGTGGTAACACTTCAAACTTTGAAGCATCAAGGAGCGGCAAATCTATAAAGCCATATATTTCTCATTCCTTCAATACAGGGGTGGCCAACCTAAGCCTGAGAAGGACCCAGAGTTTACCAATGTACATTGCCAAAGAGCCACAGTAAAATGTCAGCAGCCCCACGTCAGCTCCCCTCCCCCAGCACCTCTGCAGATCAGCACCTCCCCCTCCCTCCCAATCAGCTGTTTTGTGGTATGCAAGAGGGGAGGGATGGGGGGGAGTGAGGGCATGGCAGTCACAGGAGAGGGGGCAGGAAGGGGTGGAGTGGGGGCAGGGCCTGTGGCAGAGCCAGGGGTTGGGCAGTGAGCACCCCCTGCAAACTGGAAAGTGGCGACTATAGCTCCAGCCCCAGAGTCGATGCCTATACAAGGAGCCGCATATTAACTTCTGAAGAATCGTATGTGGCTCCGGAGCCACAGGTTGGCCACCCCTGCTTCAATACTACAATTTTTTTTTAAAAAGTGATCATGATATTGATATATCAATCCTGCTATTACTGTTTCAGTGCAATATTTTCTGATTATATGCATGTACTTTACATCTGGCTCATCTGACCTGGAATCCATAGCAACAAAATCCTAGAGCACAGCTGCTTTCACACTAATGATTCAACCACTGTGAATGCAGCACTATTACAAGCTTACATTTACTGCTTCTGCCTCACTGGTTTACCACTCCTCTAATAATATAGCAAGATGGCAAAGGACACCAATTTGTGTGGCAAAAAGAACAAACATGCTGTTTAGTACCCGTAAAACTAATTACACTAAGAATTTCATCAATAATCTGAGCAGAAGTTTGTTCTATAAATGCTGACACAAAGTCCATTAAAAAAAAAAGCACCTTGTTGATTATGCCTTGCACCGCAGTGTCTCCAGCTCTCCCTCTGGGACAGGTGAAGCCACTTAAATGGAATGTGGATAATCAGAAAGAAGCTTCTTTAACATAAAAGCCTCAGGGAACAAGCTTTTTCCTATTACATTGAGCATTTTCTTGATCGAGGACAATGGTAAACTGCTCAGCCACTTTACTGGAATGATTTTCAACCTCAGTGCCAATTACACTGTCAATTACAATTAAGGTGGTGATGTGAGTTAGAAGTCAAGTAGCTTGCAGTTTATCTTCTCTTCATGCACCCCCATGTTGCAAGCCAGAAAATAGAGAATTTCTTTTAACTGTTCATTTAGTATTTTGAAAATTAGTAATAAGTTAGAAGGTAATTAGTTTAATTAAATAAAAGGCTTAAACAAAAATTTAAGTCTTCAATTACATTAACTGAACTGAGGACATTCTATAAACCCATAGGCAATAACCGTCAGTTGTGGGTTACTGAAGTTAGGCACCAAATAAGTGGCTTGATTTTTCAGAGCCATCTATTTAAATGGCAAACTTTGTATACTCATATTTGAAAATTCTGGCCTAAGAACACTTTGGATAAATATTTTTTAAATGAGATAGGCTGGTATTTGGATCCATGAAGAAGTTTTATTACCCGAGGCCTTGTCTATACTACTGCAGTAAGTCAACCTAAGTTACACTACTCCAGCTATGTGAATAACATAAGTGAAGTTGATGGGTGATGCTCTCCCGCTGATTTACTTTACTCTTCTCAGGGAGCTGGAGTACCAGAGTCAAGGGAAGAGCACTCTGCCATCGACTTAGCGGGTCATCACCGGAATTGCTAAAATCAACACCTGCTGCACCAATCACAGCAGTGCTGATCTACTGGTAAGTGTAGGCACGGCCTGTCTTATATTGTATTCAGTTTTTAGTTAACCACCACTATCAAATGCTTGTTACGGTATTTTTTGGTAACATCAAAAATGTGGCTTCTTTCATTATTTGAAGACAATACTGTATTAAAATTAATGTGAATACTTAGATTGGACTGGACTATTTTTTTTTTTTTACATTAGGTCATAACTGTTTAAAGAAAGGAATAATTCTGAATACAGCATACAAGAATATAGTTTCTAAACTAAGCATTCTTAAGCTAAAACTCCAGTTTTCAATCTACCACCGCATGCTTTCACTTCATAATTTTAAAAGCTAAACTAAACTTTAAGCTCACCAACTCGTAGGCGCTTCATCATCTCCCATTTCACCTTCTTCTACTTCCATTCCTTCATCTCTCTCCTCTATGTGCTGACAGAAAGGGGGGGAGGAGGGGGGAAGAAAGTACACTCTAAGCGTAGAAACTACATATACGCATTTGAATCTGCATGTCATTCTCATTATTCCAGTTTCCTAGACCTTCATTATTCATTGGAACCAAAACAAAATATCCTCTGAACAGTTTTTGGTTTGTTCATTCTTAAGCCAGGTCTTCAACTAGCAACTATTAGAACACTGATAGGTAAGGTAGCGAGTGCTGCAATTTGCATTTTAAGTAAACATGGAAGTTAAAACGGGTCTTGAAATGTGATGACTTGTAAAGGGAATTCCCCTTCACTTTAATCCTTTCCCCTCTACAGGCCTGATCCAGGACAGCCTCCGTATGAAGGAAGGATGCATAAGCATGTGCTTAAGTGCTTTCCTGAATTGCAGCCTATATTATTTTTTCCCTTCTTCCCTCCCCATCTCTTGGGGAGTTACACTCAACATATGCTCCGAAAATGGTTTTCAATTTTCTTGAATTGAAAAAATTAGGAGCAGTCACCTAGTTTAACTTCTGGGACACAAAGAGAAATACAGGCAGATACAAAAGAGAACATCAAGGAGGAAAAAGCTCTGTCAATAGCATACACTACGCTTTTGGTCTCTTAATAAACTCCAGATTTTTCTAACTTCCTCTTTTTTAAAAAACTGCTTTAATTTTTGGTTCAGAAAATTTAGGACAACACTGAAAGAAAACCTCTAAGTTACTGTATCCTACACTACTAGGTCCCTCTCACAAATACATATATATTGTATAGGTGTGTGTGAGAGTCAGAGAGTGTCTCTCTCATATATATATTTTCATTCTGTAATGGACCATGCAAGTGCAGACTCCCTGACTTCAATGGAGCTCTGAGAGGGCTTGTACAGGCCCTGAATCTGCAAATCAGAGAGAGCATGCTAGCACTGCAGTTTCACAAGTAGTCAGGAAAAGCTTATTTGAGGGTTAATATCTTAATCAAACCTCAAGTTAAAAGGTTCAAAATTCCCACATCCCATCCTACCTATAATGATTGCTGACAAAGTGGGTGAAATACATGTTAAGTTCCAGACCAGAATGATGTTTTATAGGAGTGCTATAACCGGAGTTAGAAGTATATAATTCTAAATACTGGTTAAAAGTGGTTGTGATTATTTTGTGCCAGCTCTCCTATAGTTTTACACAAATTTTCTCAGACACATTGAGCATAATGCATCAATTCTCACCTTCTGTCCTAGAGTGCTCTCTTGTTCATTAGTATTGAAAACTGTGACATTTTCCAGATTAAACTGACTTTGCAAATTGAGTCCTGCAGAAAAAATACCAACTTTTAAAAAGAGCAGCTATGTCAGTCTGGGAATTGAAGTTCATAAAGCCAGCTCATGATTATTACTCAACATACAATAGCCAATCTGTAGGAAACAAATCAAGTAACAATTTCTGTTTGTATTTATAAAAAGTGAATGATTTTTAAATTCTATGTTAGACACATATTAAAGTCAAAATTAAAAGCTGATTTCTGGTTAAAGTCAATTTTGTTTGAAGTAAGATTATTAGAGACTGGAGTATTTAATCTTTTAAGCTACTCTTCTTTCATGTGAAATACACAAAATCTCACCTGACTTCTCTGAAAGAGGAAATAATCTAGCCAGGAATAGCTGAATTCTTCCACAGAAGACTGTGTTCTGTGATTTAGATAATCTTCTTAGGAGATCTAAATAATGTAAAAACGAGAAAGCAGAGATAAGCATTAATGTTATCACATGTATTATCTCCCAACTTTTCATCCATTTTGTCTCTAGCACTCATTTTAAGAGTTCAGATAGGTGGGATCTCCATAACTAACAAAATAAATTTGAGACATCTTAAATGACCCTTTCTCCCTCAGGCCTCAAATGTTTTATCTAATGTGTTCTAGTGGATCAAGAGTCCTAAAATTGTCTTTAAAGATAATTGCAGAAAGAAGCCTATTGGACCACTCCTTCCAATACAGCCTCTGGCAATGATGAGGGCTTAAATGTTACTCAGAAACTTTCTTCTAGCATCCCTCTCTCTCCTTCTCTGTGATAGAGAGAAATTTCCCCATAATCAAAATGAAGCTCTTATTGAACAGCAAGGGTCTTGAGTAGCTACCAAGACAAACAGCTCATCATTTTAAAAACTATTAGAGGACAGTCTAATGTGACTCAAATATTAAGACTCTAGCTTTGTTCAGCTGTTTTTGGACCTGCATTGCACTTCCCCGAAAAAGTGCTACTCACCGTTGCACATTCTCAGCAAGTAATTCTTCCCAGCTGAATAAAATGTATTCTGAAAAACAGAGCAAACGGATCAGTCTCATTCGGAGGATGCTGCAAATCTTCAATAGCTTTTGTCTTTTCAACTCAACAATACAGATCACATTGATATTAGAAATAAATCCATCTGAGTCCTTCCTGTTCTTAAACCTCAACAGCAAACTTCCACTTATTTAAGGAAGACTCCACAAAAAAGTCCCAAGAATTCCAAGAAAATTTCTGGTTCATAAAGTAACCCAAGCTTAATGCCAACCTCCATACAAATACAAGAAATGCTGGTAATTCATGTGCTTTTTCTGAAAGGCTCTTAACACAGTGAGAAATACTGATTTGTAACCCAGTTTTCCCCTGTGTTTTATGTATAGATGTAAATTTAAGAGAAGCACATAAACACAAGATTTAGAACAGCATCAGCTGACAGTAGAAACCTGCCAGTACAAGGAATGAAATGGATGATGTTTGGAATGAGAGAAACCTGTCCTGAATGGCTAGGAGGTCACATTTAGATCAAGGATCAGAGAACAATTATTTGAGGGTACTCGGAAGCTTTTTATGGATAAATCTGTAGAGCTGCCAACACTAAAGATATTGTAAACGTTGAAATTTTGGGCTGATTTTGAGGGGTTCTCATGATCATGCAAGAAAACTGGAAACTCAGAAATACTGTTTGAAGGGGAAACTGGGCATTTCAACTTCTGAAGGCTGCTGTTCTTGTGCTGCATGCAGCGCAGAGCACTGGAGCCTGCACATCCTTTGGCTTTGGCAGCGGCAGCAGCAGATTCACCCCCACCACCAACCACAATCTAGGAAGGGAGAGTTACTGAAGGAAGGAGCCCAAGGGAAGCCCCTTCTCCTGCAGGCTAGAGGGGAGAAAGCTGCTGAGGAATGAAAGGGGGAGGAAGAAGGGGTGGGTGCACATGGCAGCTGAGGCCTGCATTTTGCGTGTGCACATTCTGTACACATTTTGAGTTGAATTTCCAATTTGGGATAGGCAGAGGATTTAATAAAAACAAGACAGACCAAAAAGATGATTTATTCTTTTTTTTTTTAATCAATCATGATTTTTTAACTCTAAGTTAACAGTTCTGAATCTGCTATACTTACAAGCCTACCTTCTGTGTTTCCTATAAGCAGGCAATACTGACAATATTTATTCCATTATTTCAACACAAAAATAAAAGACAAAATCCATCTTGTTAATTGGTCAATCATTTATACTTCCATATCATCATCTTCAGCATGAACGAAACACACTTTGGAAAAAATACTCACTGATTTCCATGTAGTGACATTTTTTTCGACAAAGGTAAAAATTTTGTCACACTGATCCAAAGGCAGGCAATCCAGAACATCTCCCAGAAGAACAAAAGGGGTTGATGCTGTACAGATACCTTTAGAGAGGGGTGGGAGTGCAAGGATCATTTTAGTCAGAAAGACTTGCACCTAATAACTGTATTAACAAAGATGGAATGAGGAAGTTGCAAAGTATCATGAGAAAGAAGTTACCACAAAAAGTCAGAAACGGTAGGGACTAAAATGTAAATTCTTCTGTTTTCGTGTGTGTGTGTGTGAGCACAAGTATGTACAGTACCTAGCACTTCGTAGGTACCGCTGTACTACAAATAAGATACAGTAATAGTTATCAAAACTTGGTAGGTCCCCAAATTAAGAGATGTAATAAAATTAAATTTAAACAAAAATTCCAACAATTAAAAGGTATTGGGCTGCTTTTTTCAGAGGAAGAAAGTGAAACTATAGTGGGGCCTACTGCTGTAAGGCTTTTTGAAGTAGAATCTGCCCTCTACCAAGAAACAATTCAGAAATGTCAGTGTTTTCATCACTGAGTGACTAATTCTTCAGAATTGAAGAGGCAGAGCCTCATATTCCCTCCCCCCCCACCCCCATCCTCCTTTTTCAGACTTCCAGTTTAACCGTTCTACTTCTACTTCAAAGATAAAGCTTTTGATGATGGTTATTATTGTCATTTAGTCAAGTGACTGTTACAATGGTGCTCTGATAAATGGATGCAGAAATTACTGAGGAACACAGCATATGCAACCACAGCTAAATGGTCACACCTTACACTGATCATTTATGAAATACAAACATTTTGACAAAAGATGATTACTACCGTTCATATAAAATTTTACTCAACAAAACAAATATTTAACAGGAATACACTTAAGTGACTTATGTTTTTCCATTCATAAACAAATGGAATTGATGACCAGGGGTTCTATGCAAGAGGGCTTCCACCATTGTCTCAATTCACATTCACAATTCTAAAAAGACATTGTAAAGACAAAGACTCAAATACTACGAACACAGCTGTGTTGCAGCAGGTTAGTTACTGCTGGGGGACCAGCATGGAAAGCCAGGAGATAAGTTTCTGTTCCAATAAGATGTTATAGGACATTGGTCAATTAACCTCACTGTCTCTCTCTTCTCAACAGTAAAATCAGGATAACAAAACCCACATTTGTAAAGAGTTTAGAGATCCATGGATGAAAAGTGCTATGTAAGTGCTATTACAACCTGAGAGAAGAGTCCAGAAATGAACTCAGACTCCCACTATGCTTTTTAAAAAGGATCCACTCCAATATGTACAGCAGTTACAAGTTCAGCTAGCAGAAGTTAAGCAGCTGTCCTATGCAAGAGCTCTACTACTGTTAGATCACCATAATATCTTAGCATCAGTGCAAACAGTTAAGCTAAGGACCATTCACTAGCGGAGTCGACGTTTGTAAATACTAATGAAAGAGGATGATATGGTAAGCACACAAACTTATACCTCGTATCAGGCTGTTTTATATAATTACTCACTCACCATCTGTAACTCCATTAATAGCAAGAGAAATAATAGCCAAGACATTTTCACATGAGGCTTGGTTTATCTAAACAAATGTAAGACAGATTTATTACAGAATTCAAGTAATTTGTACTATTTCGATCAGATGCATTTACTAAAGCCAGAGAAAGCTAACGTCTTTTTACTCAAGTATATTTTATATTACAAATGTTCAAAATCTCACTATGAGCATAAAGAAAAGTCAATGTTCATCTTCCCATGAATTTAAGCACACTAGGAAGTAACATTCAGTAGCAAGTATTTCATATGAAACTAATACCAAGTTAAACTCATGCAGTTGAGTGACATTTCCTGATTACTTTTGGTCATTAAAGACTCTATAGCACATTATGCATGGCCAGTGCTATTTGGAATACCCTTATTCCAACATGTGTAGTTACAATCTCTCTAGATTTCCTCTGCAATTTCGATGACCTGATACCTTTCATAAACAGTGGCATGGTAAATTTTAGGTCCATATAGGTATGGCACTCCAGAGTATGAAAAATCCACATCTCTGAGCGCTGCAGCTATTCAGCTCTAACCCCAAGGGTAGATGTAGCCAGATTTATAGAATGCTTCTGTCAGCCTAGCTACTGTCGCTCAGGAACATGGAGCTCCTACAGTGATGTAAAAACCCTTCCATCACTTTGGACTGTGTCTATACTATGGAGTTATGTCAACATAGCCACAACTATGCTGCTATAGTCCCCACAATGTAGACATGTTGGGTGCTATTAAACAGTTAACATTTTCCCTATCCCCCTCCCCCTGAAGCATCTGCATTTTGGCTGCTGGGTGAAATGATTTTCTATATATTTTGTATATTGCTTTGGAATGAACGGTGATACTATTCTAATCAAAGATTAAAAGGCCCTTATGAGCCTACACTACAAAATGTTTGGGAATGTGCAACTTTTTTTTAAAGTATTTCTTTTCAGAGGGCAGAATGAAATCCTATAAGTCTACACTCTGTTAGGTATTCTTTCATGCAAGTTATTGTTTTCAGTTTTGTTTTACCCGTAGGGTATTCCTTCAAGGGCTAAATAATGAAAAAAGCACTCTTAGATCCTATATAAAAGCTGTTATATCATAAATCATACAGATTTATAATTTGGAACTAAAGTACAGATTTTTAAAAACTACTGTAAACAATAAATACTTCAAGAGAGATTTTATAAACATCACTAGACTATGAGACATTTGTGAAAGCATCTTTCAATAGATTATTTTTAAAATATGGCAAAGTGATTCATGTTTCCAACAGATATCCTAATAGTTTCTGAAAGTTTTTACTAATAGCCAAAATAGTACACTCAAATGGAAAATAAATACACAATATAAATAAATATACACAAGTTGTACATTAATTTACAATATACAATTTCAATTTGTATCAACAAATAGTTACAGTGATGTGAACGAAATACTTACAATTTCCTCTTCTAGAACAACTCTGAAAGATTGATCCAGGGTGCATTTCTTTTCATTTTCACTACAAATAGTAAAGTTTTAAACAGTACTGATGAAACGTTCAGGATCAATAATAATTAGTTGAAAAGACATTTTTAAAAATGAAACGATAACTCCTTACCTTCCAGGAATCTGGTTGAATGCATTCAATAAGGGTTTGATAGTTCTATTGGTCAAAGCATCTCGAGTAGAATTCTAAAAACAAGTTACGTGATAAAATAAGTTGCAAGTAATTCCCAGTACGAAACCAGAAGGAAATCAAAAGTAATCCAGATAGAGGAGTCTTTTTTTAATCCAACAGAAAAAGTTAAATACTAATGCTCTCTTAACATGTGGGGATTACCACAGATCAATTTCCAATAACAACAACAAACGTACACAATTTGGTGGGTCATAATGCCACAGAAAGTAATACCCTTTAAAGCACCAAAACGTACGTAAAATGAATTACGGCACACACTAACATGACTGACGCTACAAGTGATACAGAGGCCTGGTCTACTTACAAAAGTTGTACCGGTTTGACCAGAGGCACGGTTTTAAACTGATTGAGCGAAACTGGTTCAAGTTTGCCTGGGGACACTCGTACGGGTTTAGCGCGCAACGGTAAACCGACATAAAGTTGCCCACACAGAAATTTACACTGGGTTTTTTTTTTAATTGATTAAACTGAAACTGCTGCAGGTCCTACGTGCAGCCCCGAGATCCAGCACCAATTGGTGGCCCCAGTGGGAAAGCTACCTGCGCAGAGCCCTATGTCCAGGCCCGGCCAGTCGGGAGAGCTGCTGGGTCTGCCGCTGGCTGGTCCACCCCCCGCAGCAGCCGAGTCACCTGCCCCGCGGGTGTCGGGGGGACACACCCCACGGGCGGGGCCCGGGAAGGCGGGGGGGGGGGCGCGGCGACCCCGCGGCGACCCCCCCCCCAAGGGCCGGGGGAGCAGGAAATGCCTGCGCCGGGCTCCGCGCCGAGTACGCGGTGGCGTACACCGGGCACCACCGCCAGGTCCCGCTCCGCGCGCCAGGCGAGTCCGTGCATCGGCTCCGCGCCCGCGCTGCTCACCGTGAAGCGGAGCCGCGCCTCGGGGAGGCTGAAGAGCGGCGGCGACATCCTCGCTCCGGCGCTCTGCGGCCCGCGCTTATGACGCCATCGCTCAGCGCCTCGGCATCGAAACCATAGAGGGCGGAGCTCTTCGCCGCCGCCACGCCCCCTCCCTCGGGCTAGAGCGCCCTCAGCCACCGGCCTGTCGCGCCCCGAGGGCCAGGGAGAGGTAGGGCCCCACCCACCAGGCCGGCTAGAGGGACTTCAAGGGCGGGGAATGGAGCGCGGGGTCACGCGACTGTGAAAACGTCGCTTTGCTCCGCCTCCCTCCCGGCGCTGCGCTGTGCGAGGCGGGCGCCTCCCCACCAGCCCGCCCCCGCCCACGCCCCGCCCCGCTGGCCCCTAGGGCCGCGCCGCCTGCCTGCGCCTGGGTGGTGTTGCCGGCACCCAGCGCCAGAGGCGAGCAATAGCAGGGGTTCGTTGCCCGGTGTGCGTCACCTCGTAAACACAACGGGGTGAAGAAGCAGAAAAGTTTATTTGGAGCTCCAAAGAAGGTGCGGGGAGAAAAGACTCTCAAATCCTGCACACTGAGCAGGCAGAGTCGCATACCTTTATGCTCCTTATCTCTATTGCATTACACATCAGCCAAGTAAAACTGCTTTGCCTTATATGGGTTACAACAATACTTTTTCCGGCAACCTTAACAAGCATTTAGCAATTCAAAACAACAGCACAGCCTGCTTAGCCTTGCGATTAATGAGGCAAATTAATGGCCTTGTAAGCCGTTATGGCCTTGTAGCTGATTCCTGCCGTTATCCTAACTTGGCGCCAGCAAAACCTACACAAAACAGCTCTCTCTGCAGCTGCAGCATTATTTTGGGAGTACAAGGGCTTTCTCAGGCCAGCCAGGACTGAATTCCGTGAAAGGGGGTTGAGAAGGGCACCTGGGCCTAGAGCAAAGAGACTTCCTCGACACTCATGGTCTTCCATTCCCTCGACTTAACTAGTGGCCATGCCCTAGGACCCCAACGATGGGAACGGCTGTGAGCGTGCCCCGCCCACGGGGCCCTGGCTCCAGAGCCCAGGGTCAGCGGTCCCAGCTCTGCGTGAGCGCTATGGCTCCTTGGAGCCGAAATGTCCAGCTAACACACTGGCTCCACACACTGCAGCATCCCGCCGCTGCATAGGTGTCCAAAGCCCCGGCTGCCTTCTGGTCAGCCCCCAGACCTCCTGCTTCCCCCCGATGCTCTGCCTGCAATTCAGTTATGGGCTGTCCAGGCAAAAAATTTTGGCATAGCAAGAACTTAAAATGTGGGGCGAACATGAATTTACTATCAAAATAGGTAGCAGAGGGGCTGCTGTGCTGATCATATTATTCAATTCAATGGCTTAAATGAAGATGCAACATGTTTCCAGTGTGCCACAGGGGAGTGCCCCATAAGCCAAGAATTTTAAATTCAGCTGTTGCAGAGCTCAAAGGGCCTTGATCCTCCCAGAGAGCATTTTTTTCTGTCTTGCCTTCACTGTAGAGCGTTGTTCCCCAAACTGTGAGGTGTGCCCCCCTCCGGGGGCATGGAGGAATGTTCAGGGGTGTGTGGTAGGGCCTTGGCCAGCCCCCATGGGAGGCAGGGAGAGAGTGCCACTCGGCCTTGCTCTGCCTCCAGCCCAGCTCCGCTTCTGGCCACAGCCCCCAGCTCCTGGCCCCAACCATTGGCCAGCTCCTGGCCGTGGCCCCCAGCTCCCAGGCCAACCGCAGCCCCACTCCTGGACCTGCCCCTCCCTGCCCACCCCCCACAACTCTGGTTTCGGCTCCCAACCGCAGCTCCTGGGGGGGCACAGACCAGGTAAGGGGGGATGCAAGTGAAAAAGTGTGGGGATCACTGCTGTAGAGGCTCTAGAACCTTCCCAGCTTCCCTCTTGTCTGGTTTTCTGCTACAGTTTTAAAGAGTACGCACATCCTCATAAAAACATCTCTACCCCAATTTTGTGTATAAACAATATTTAACAATAATTAATATTTAACAACAAATTGTTAAACCTAAACAAATCTCCAGCTTTGCCACTCATCCAGATGTCATCATCTTTGTCAGGAGATCGGTTTTGTCTGTATTCCAGTGGTGAAAGAAGAAAGCTTGAGATCTCTTAGGTCAGCATTTCTCAAACTATGGGGTGGGCCTCCCTATGTGTCAAGGGAGGTGTGAGCTATGTGGTTTGATTTTTTTAAGTGCTTTGGCTGTCAACCCTAGGTGGCTGGGGCTTGGGCTGTGCACACCAAATTGATCTGGGGTAAGTGACTGGTCTCTTGGCTAGGCAGCAGTTCTGCGGAAAAGGACCTAGGGGTGACAGTGGACGAGAAGCTGGATATGAGTCAGCAGTGTGCCCTTGTTGCCAAGAAGGCCAATGGCATTTTGGGATGTATAAGTAGGGGCATAGCGAGCAGATCGAGGGACGTGATCGTTCCCCTCTATTCGACACTGGTGAGGCCTCATCTGGAGTACTGTGTCCAGTTTTGGGCCCCACACTACAAGAAGGATGTGGATAAATTGGAGAGAGTCCAGCGAAGGGCAACAAAAATGATTAGGGGTCTAGAGCACATGACTTATGAGGAGAGGCTGAGGAGCTGGGATTGTTTAGTCTGCAGAAGAGAAGAATGAGGGGGGATTTGATAGCTGCTTTCAACTACCTGAAAGGGGGTTCCAAAGAGGATGGCTCTAGACTGTTCTCAATGGTAGCAGATGACAGAACGAGGAGTAATGGTCTCAAGTTGCAATGGGGGAGGTTTAGATTGGATATTAGGAAAAACTTTTTCACTAAGAGGGTGGTGAAACACTGGAATGCGTTACCTAGGGAGGTGGTAGAATCTCCTTCCTTAGAGGTTTTTAAGGTCAGGCTTGACAAAGCCCTGGCTGGGATGATTTAACTGGGAATTGGTCCTGCTTCGAGCAGGGGGTTGGACTAGATGACCTTCTGGGGTCCCTTCCAACCCTGATATTCTATGATTCTATGATTCTATGACTGGGAGCAATCTGAATATTTTGTGATTTTTGGTGTGAGTGACCATTTATCACTAAGTCCAGTTTGCCTAGGTGGCAAGACAGACTGGAGTGCCCAAGGGGACTGTCAGTGACTCCATGGTGAGACTGTTACAGTGATCCAGGAGTTCACATTTGTTTCTGGTGTGGCAAAATCTAATTATAGAACACATCACAGGGTGTCTGCCCTGTTTTTGACTGTCTGCCCCAAGGCAGGCATTCACTATTGTGCACCACTCCAGACAGTGTGACAGATGGATACAGAATTGTTCTTAGATCCTAGGGTTAATCACAACGAGCTAATATAATTTAAAGATGAGAATCCTCGTCCGCACAGACGGTTACCACTATTTTGACATTGTGTTAGATAACCCTTGTTATAACACTGCCATATTCCAATGCAGAGAAGTCCTAAGGCATTAGAATATGGACTTAAATATTTCTATTATGGTAGTGCCCAAAGGCCCCAATCCACCCCATCACATGGGGCACTGTACAAACATACCTTCTCAGTGTGAGGAGCTTACAGTAGGACTGGTGAAAAAATGTATTTTTTGTAAAATCAAAAATCAGATTTCATTGTGTTTGAAATAATTCACTATTTTGTTGGAGTTTTTTGACAAAAGGAAACAGAAAAATTTTGACAGGTTTCAGAGTAGCAGCCGTGTTAGTCTATATTCACAAAAAGAAAAGGAGTACTTGTGGCACCTTAGAGACTAACCAATTTATTTGAGCATAAGCTTTCGTGAGAAGTACTCCTTTTCTTTTTAGAAAAATTTTGGTTTGTTTCAAATTGGAAAATTTTTGTTCAGCTTTTGGGGTTTGTATATTTTAATGTTTTTCCCACTTTGTCTCCCTTTTATTTCTCTTCCCTAAAAAATTAAATAAAATTTTCATATTCAAAATGAAGGGGATTTTTTTATTATTAAAAAAATTATTATCATCATCATAGCCCCTAGTAACTAGGAGCCCCAGTCATGGGCCAGGACATCATTGTGGAAGATGCTGGTTTAGCTGAAAAAACAGAAAATGTATAAATGAAATGAAAATTTTCTGTTATGATTTCTGTTCCATTCAGTCATCCACTTTTCATCAAAAGCAATATCAATGAACTGTTCTAGCTTACACTCTAAGCCAGGGGTTCTCAAACTGGGGATAAGGACCCCTGAGGGGGTCATGAGGTTATTACGTGGGGGGTCATGAGCTGTCAGCCTCTACCCGAAACCCCGCTTTGCCTCCAGCATTTATAATAGCGTTAAATATATAAAAAAGTGTTTTCAATTTATAAGTGGGATCACACTCAGTGGCTTGCTATGTGAAAGGGGTCACCAGTACAAAAGTTTGAGAACCACTGCTCTAAGCTATATGTTTAATTACAACGCAATGCAGAACATATGAGACATACAGAAACAAGATGACAAATTATTCTCTTGCGGTGAGCTGTCACATTGCATAGATGCTACAGTGTTCAGTGCTACATAGAATACCTAAGAAAAGATAGATAATCAATTGTTTTCTTGCAGGAACTGCTGAATAGTCCTGTAGATGTTTTTATTTCCTTAGCTCCCTCCTCTGCTTATACTGCCAATTGAGTCTGAGACAGCACTGATTCAGCTACAAGTAAGCTCACTTCCATAGTGTTACTGGATAAATCCCATGGTAAGCCCAGTTGTTAACTAAAAGAGCTATTTCTTCCTGATTGCTTTTACGGTCCACTGAGAAGGCTGGATGAAATGTTTCTTATTTCTGTTGACGTAATTTGTTCATGCACTGTTGAGGATGGCAAAGGCCTCAGTTCCATAACAAGTGTATTTTCTGCGCATCTCCTACCACTCTAAAACGAGTAACAGTATGTTAGCTTGACATTAACAAAGAAGCACACCAATTCTCTGTGGAATGGGAACATTTTTTGGCTGAATTACAAATGGTTGTTTTTCCTTGGGAAAGAGATTCAGTCCTTGGCTGTTCATGAACTTTTTAAAGTATCTGAATCAATCTGTGCAGTAAGAAAAGGAGTACTTGTGGCACCTTAGAGACTAACCAATTGTGCCACAAGTACTCCTTTTCTTTTTGCGAATACAGACTAACACGGCTGTTACTCTGAAATCTGTGCAGTGGAGTGAATTGATTTTTTTTGTCTCCTTTTAGCTCTCATTCTCTTTTAGTAAACATATATATATATCGTTAAATAAGTTGGTAGTAAATTTGGTTGATTTCAGTTTGGCAGTGAAGCATTGTGTATTTTAGAGCATTTGTTTTACCCTCCTCCGGTGCTAGATCTTCTCAACCTCACATAACTGAGGCCATATCCCCATTTAGTACAACCCTTCCTATTCTTGTGGTTGGAATTTCCCCCTACAGAGCAAGCTGGTCAGGTCATTAAAGGAGAGGTCTAAGAAGCAGGGGATCCAGGTTAAACATTCCTCTAATGTAGCCTCCTACGGTCTCTACACAGACCCCAGTTTTCTATGATCACTCATAGTTTGATTCAGTCTTCCTAAACTGAATCTGTATTTCAGTTAAAAATAGTCAAAATATTGACTTCTGGGCTTCTGTCTCTCAGTCTAGTGACCTGACACTCAACCATTTAGCATTACCCGAGGCTGCTGAATTAACTAACACATTTTAACTAACATTTAAACATGACCTTAGTTTAGACAGGGACAGTTGTTTAAAAAGGTCTGGAGCAGAGACAAGCAGGCAGTCTGTGTTGTTCCTCAAACAGCTCCCCTTCATGGCTTCCCAGTTTAAGTACAGATATTGGCCAATCAGGGGACTGCTAGGACTGCCACTCAGGTCCTCTGGGTGGTACTTCTTGCCAAGACCAGCCTCACATGAGAGCCCAGCCCAAGTTGTCTGTGGCATTGTGGAGACATCAGTAGCTCAGAACCTCCCAGGTTCCAGCCCTGCAGGTTTTAATACTAATTTTCTGAAATTGGCTGGAATTGCTGTAAGAACAAGGTCATTGTAGACTTTGACATCTTTCTCTAAAGCCTTTTCTTCTTCCGTAGGTGGCCATTTAATTGGAGCTCTTGATACAGTGTCTGCTATGGTGAGTGTTTCCTCTGCTACGTGTTCAGTGTTGAAAGAAAATTGCATCAGTCGAAGTCTAAATCTTTGAATCCTAAATGGAAGATTTTCCAGTGGTTTTACACTCAATAATACCGCTAAGAGCTGGTGATCAGTTTCTGCATTATTTTGGCCAGCACAGGTTAATAGGGTTGCCAACTGTCTAACTGCACAAACCCAAACACCCTTGCCATGCCCCCTGTCCAGCCCCTTCCCTGAGGCCCACCCTTCTCACTCCATCTTCCCTCCCTCTGTCGCTTGCTCTCTTCCACCCTCACTCACTTTCACCGGTGGGGGGTTGGGGTGCAGGAGGGGGTGTGGGCTATGGGAGGGAGTTTAGGTGTGGGAGAGGGCTCAGGGCTGGGGCAGGGAGTTGGGGTGCGGGAGGGAGTGTGGGCTCTGGTTGGGTGGTGCTTAACTCAGGCGGCTCCCGGAAACGACTGGCATGTCCCTGCAGCTCCTAGGCTTGGGGAGGCCAGGCGGCTCTGTGCACTGCCCCTGCCTGCAGGTACAGCCCCCGCAGCTCCCATTGGCCACAGTTCCCGACCAATGGGAGCTGTGGAGCTGGTGCTCGGGACGGGGGCAACGCATGGAGCCTCCCTGATTGACCACACACTTAGGGGCTGCAGGGACATGCCGGCCGCTTCCAGGAGCTGCACAGAGCCAGGGAAGGTAGGGTGCCTGCCTTAGCCCCGCTGTACCACCAGCTGGACTTTTGGCCTATTAAAATGTCCCAGATTGCTTTCAGTAGCAACCGGGAGATTGAGGCTGATTCCAGGAGATTCCCAGCCAATCCGGGAGGGATGGCAACCCTAGGTATAAATAACAGTGTAGATGGTAAGGCACTGTTTAGGTGAGTAAAGACACGCCAGAACCTTAGAGTATGTACTCTACATGGCTCTCCACACATGCAAGCAGTGTCTCCCGTAGCTACACTGCTATTTTTAGCAAAGTACTGTAGTGTCCTGTTTTGTCTCCGCTGCCAGAGACTTTCTCTGCCACAGGGAGTTGTTGAAGCCTTCCTCTGCCTTAGAGGAAGACTCTGGCTTTGGGGAAAGGCTCTGTCAAGGGGAGGCAGCAGGGAAGGGCTCCGGCAGCTCCCCTGCTGCCTTCCCCCTGCCGGAGCCTTTCACTGCCACATGTAGCTATACACTGCATTGTGGATGCAGCCTACTTTTCAGTGTGGCATATAGCTACACGTACCTTACACGCTGCTGCCAGCACGGACAAGGCCTCAGTGGGAAGCCTAGGGTTAATGTGATGTGTTAAAATACAACTGGTCCTGTCTACATCAGAGTTTTAAAACATGTTAGTTAAAATCTATTTGTTGGTAAGTTTAAAAAACAAAACAAAACACCTTTTAGCCTAGTCTAGACAGAATTCAAGAAACGAGAGTGCTCAGCACAGTGCAGGATTGGCTCCTTGTAATGCTGCTGAATACTCACCAGACCACTGTTGTATTTGAAACAGTAGAAGAGCTCAGCAGCCAAGACAGTTCCTTCGAATAAAGAGCCTGACTCAGGAAGAGCCTTCTGGCATTACTTTCTGGTGGTCACAATGGTCACTTGGGATGAATTCTACCCTTGATATGTTTTCCCTTTTTGTTTGTATTTGGTAATAAACAGTCATATGGACTTGGCTTGTGTTTTAGCTCAGAGGGCCTAAACAAACCCACTGGTTTAGCCCTGATGTGGTTTCCCTAACTACCAGACATATTATTTTATGACAGGCTAACAAACCTAATTACTGAAAATTCCAGTTGACTAGCTGGGAAAGTGGTTTAATGGATCAACTTCTCTATAAAAAGAAAAGGAGTACTTGTGGCACCTTGGAGACTAACAAATTTATTTGAGCATAAGCTTTCGTGAGCTACAGCTCAGCTCATGAAAGCTTATGCTCAAATAAATTTGTTAGTCTCTAAGGTACCACAAGTACTCCTTTTCTTTTTGCGGATACAGACTAACACGGCTGCTACTCTGAAACCTGTCAACTTCTCTATGGATCTGTACATCAAAGATGCTTTGATTTATTTATTTTACCACTTCTTTACAATAAGAAAAGAACATTGTTATTTTAAATTCTACTTCCTGTATTTTCTGATTGTGTGACTGTAGTTAGTTATAAACCACTAGAGGACAGTATTTACATAGAAAAGCATATACTTACAAACATCTTGGTTAGTTACAAGAAAAGGAGTACTTGTGGCACCTTAGAGACTAACAAATTTATTAGAGCATAAGCTTTCGTGAGCTACAGCTCACTTCATCGGATGCATACAGTGGAAAATATAGTGGGGAGATTTTATATACACAGAAAATATGAAACAATGGGTGTTACCATACAGACTGTAACAAGAGTGATCAGGAAAGGTGAGCTATTACCAGCAGGAGAGCGGGGTGAGGGGGCCGGGGGGAACCTTTTGTAGTGATAATCAAGGTGGGCCATTTCCAGCACTTTACAAGAACAGTAGGAGGGGAAATAAACAAGGGAAAATAGTTTTACTTTGTGTAATGACACATTCACTCCCAGTCTTTATTCAAGCCTAAGTTAATTGTATCCAGTTTGCAAATTAATTCCAATTCAGCAGTCTCTGGTTGGAGTCTGTTTTTGAAGTCTTTTTCTTGAAGAATTGCCACTTTTAGTTCTGTAATCGAGTGACCAAAGAGATTGAAGTGTTCTCCGACTGGTTTTTGAATGTTATAATTCTTGACGTCTGATTTGTGTCCATTTATTCTTTTACGTAGAGACTGTCCAGTTTGGCCAATGTACATGGCAGAGGGGCATTGCTGGCACATGATGGCAGATATCACATTGGTAGATGTGCAGGTGAACGAGCCTCTGATAGTGTGGCTGATGTGATTAGGCCCTATGATGGTGTGCCCTGAATAGATATGTGGACACAGTTGGGAACGGGCTTTGTTGCATGGTTAGGTTCCTGGGTTAGTGTTTTTGTTGTGTGGTGTGTGGCTGCTGGAGAGTATTTGCTTCAGGTTGGGGGGCTGTCTGTAAGCAAGGACTGGCCTGTCTCCCAAGATCTGTGAGAGTGATGGGTCATCCTTCAGGATAGGTTGTAGATCCTAGATGATGTGATGGAGAGGTTTTAGTTGGGGGCTGAAGGTGATGGCTAGTGGAGTTCTGCTATTTTCTTTGTTGGGCCTGTCCTGTAGTAGGTAACTTCTGGGTACTCTTCTGGCTCTGTCAATCTGTTTCTTCACTTCAGCAGGTGGGTATTGTAGTTGTAAGAACGCTTGATAGAGATCTTGTAGGTGTTTGTCTCTGTCTGAGGGGTTGGAGCAAATGCGGTTGTATCGTAGAGCTTGCCTGTAGACAATGGGTCGTGTGGTGTGGTCTGGATGAAAGCTGGAGGCATGTATGTAAGCATAGCGGTCAGTAGGTTTCAGGTATAGGGTGATGTTTACGTGACCTATCCAGCTTCTCGTCCACTGTAACCCCTAGGTCCTTTTCTGCAGAACTGCTGCCTAGCCATTCGGTCCCTAGTCTGTAGCAGTGCATGGGATTCTTCCGTCCTAAGTGCAGGACTCTGCACTTGTCCTTGTTGAACCTCATCAGATTTCTTTTGGCCCAATCCTCTAATTTGTCTAGGTCCCTCTGTATCCTATCCCTACCCTCCAGCGTATCTACCACTCCTCCCAGTGTCATCTGCAAACTTGCTGAGAGTGCAGTCCACACCACCCTCCAGATCATTAATGAAGATATTGAAGAAAACCGGCCCCAGGACTGACCCTTGGGGCACTCCGCTTGATACTGGCTGCCAACTAGACATGGAGCCATTGATCACTACCCGTTGAGCCCGACGATCTAGCCAGCTTTCTATCCACCTTATAGTCCATTCATCCAGCCCATACTTCTTTAACTTGCTGGCAAGAATACTGTGGGAGACAGTATCAAAAGCTTTGCTAAAGTCAAGGAACAACACATCCACCGCTTTCCCTTCATCCACAGAGCCAGTTATCTCGTCATAGAAGGCAATTAGATTAGTCAAGCATGACTTGCCCTTGGTGAATCCATGGTGACTGTTCCTGATCACTTTCCTCTCCTCTAAGTGCTTCAGAATTGATTCCTTAATTGCTCCGTGATTCTTCCAGGGCCTGAGGTGAAGCTGACTGGCCTGTAGTTCCCAGGATCATCCTTCTTCCCTTTTTTAAAGATGGGCACTACATTAGCCTTTTTCCAGTCATCTGGGATCTCCCCCGATTGCCATGAGTTTTCAAAGATAACGGCCAATGGCTCTGCAATCACATCCGCCAGCTCCTTTAGCATTCTCGGATGCAGCGTGTTCTGGGCCAAGGTGTTCGAAGCACCGCAGGCCGGCAGAAGTACTCTGAAAAACGAGACCCACACGCAGCTAAGCAGCGAGTTTTTGGCTTTATTGAAGGTTAGTGACACACCCGCAACGGGGATTCCAAGCGTTGCTGTCACGGAGGCGGAGAACCCAGCACACTGGAGCTTTGCCTGGGACGGAGTCCAACGAAGGGGTAAACAGCAAGCCCTAATAAGCAGTACACAAAAGCAGCTCATGAATATATAATAAGGTACTTCCCAAGAGGGGCTTTCTGCTACCTGGCAACGGGCCATGCAAGGCAGACAAAACCGGCCTAAAACCGGTTAGAGTTGGTTCTCCATGTCCTACAGTGACCGGGCGGCCTCGAGAAAGTGGAAGTTCCCTAGCTAGGCCGTAACAAAGTCTTCCGCAGTCCCTTACACAGCGCATCCAGCCCCATGGACTTGTGCTTGTCCAGCTTTTCTAAATAGTCCTGAACCACTTCTTTCTTCACAGAGGGCTGGTCACCTCCTCCCCATGCTGTGCTGCCCAGTGCAGTAGTCTGGGAGCTGACCTTGTTCATGAAGACAGAGGCAAAAAAAGCATTGAGTACATTAGCTTTTTCCACATCCTCTGTCACTAGGTTGCCTCCCTTATTCAGTAAGGGGCCCACACTTTCCTTGACTTTCTTCTTGTTGCTAACATACCTGAAGAAACCCTTCTTGTTACTCTTAACATCTCTGGACTCAGGCCTGCAACTGAGTGTGTAAACAGGCAATCTCATTAGCTACTCATGGATTGGATCTTGAAAGGCGATGAGCACTTTGGGCCTGAATGGTAGGGGCTGAGTACTAGGAGGAAGAGGTGGAAACACACAACACAGGTCAGGCAGGACATTTCAGGAGTAGGGAGCCAGCAGGAAAAAAGGCAGAAAGTGGAAGAAGGAAATGAGGGTGGCGTGTAAATTAAGGTCTGATCCAAAGGCTGCTGAAATGAGAGTCTTTCAGTTGATCTCAGTGGGCTTTGGACCAGGCTCCTAATAGATAGTCCAAAATTTTATCAGCTAGTTGATCAAAGCCAAAAAATCAAGTTGTTCTGAATGTGTTCTTCTAGGCAGCCAATTTGATACGGATATAAAAGTTTAGCATTATTTTTGAGCAGATTCATTTTATTCAGGAATGTCTTATAATTCCTGGCTGGGGTATTAAAGAATGCTACATACACCAAGACATTTTTTAGACCACAGACCCCCTGGTTCCATAACATTAATTTTTGGGGTTATTTCCTTTACCTTTGTATCAGTTATTGCTATGAATTCCTAGACGCAGCCTTTGTGTTTGTGCTATAATTCTAAACCTCTGCCCAATGTGGATAGATTTTTTTTCAGATTAGATTCCGAGCTACTGGAGCTGATTTATTGGTATTATTCCATATTATTAATTTGAGCATGCGTCGCACTTTATAAAAAAATAAGACACAGCCCTGCTCCAAAAAACTTACAATCTATTTCAAACACAAAAACTCTTCAAAGAGGAGTTGTTGATGTAAGAATCTGGCAGTATTCATTTTGTAAAAAAGCTTTGCAGAAAAAGTTTTCTTTGAGGAGGACTTTGAAGCAAGAGAATTAAGTTGTTTGGTATATGAGATGAGTGAGGATATTCGAAAGATGAGGGGCAGCATGGAAGGAGGAGGAGGAGGTGAGAGACAAAGGTGTCAGAGCCTTCCCAAAAGTGGGAGGGCCAGGAGCCGAGGGACCCTGCCCCTGAGGCCCCACCCCCCAACCCTTGAGGCCCAGCCCCTGCCCCTCCTTTCCTCCCAAGGCCCCGCCCCCAGTCAAGCCAGAAGCTGGAGTGAGGCCGGGGAGCCCGCCCCCCCCGCCAGGGGTTTTGGGGCTCCGAAAGCAGCCCCCTGCCCATGTCCCCACTCCCTGGAGTCCCTGCCCTTGGCAAGTGGAGTATCCACAGCTCCTCACAGCTGCCCACGTGGCTCTTACCATGGCTGGGCTGTGGCTCCAAAGCCCACCCTCTCCGGTTGGAGCTGGGTCGGGGACAGAGGTATATGGGCATCTGTGGGGAGCTGGCATGGACTTGTAGATGGACCCTCCACCTGTACTGGGCCTGGCAGGGACAAGGGCCATTGCGGGGCTGCTCTCAGATGCAGGCCCCCAAACTGCAGGCAGGTGGAGGGTTCTCATGGCTCCCACAACTGCCCGAGCTCCACACTGGCCTCGCTGGGGGGTGATCTTGGGGGGAAGAGAAGGGGAAGGAGGCAGGGTCTGCCCCCATGAAAACTGGATGGGCCAAGCCCATGCACTTTCAAAAAAAGAGGGTTATGGCCCCCCTGATTCCCCCCAGTTCTGGTGCCACTGGTGAGAGAAGGACACAGAGAGGGTAGATAAGAGAGAATGGGGCTGGATTTAGGGGCAGCTGACCGAGGTGACCGCTTAGGGTGCCAGGCTTGGGGGGCACTGGGCTTGGGGTGGTCTTTTTATTGTTAACAACAAAAGAGAAAATAGAATGTTTGAGGTAAAATATTTCAGGTATTCCGTATGTGGATTCATTTTAAATAGCCTCCTAAAATGTTATGCACCTTTGTAGAATCTTGTGGAACCTTCCAAACTTTCTGAGAACTACATTTTCCTTGAACCTCCTAGAATGTCCTTGTGAGTATATAAGGGGTGGGGCATCGCCCGACAGTCAGTCAGTCAGATATAAGAACGAAGTGAAGTGAGAGCCCAGCTGTGATATTGTGACCTTTAGTGTACTTGTGTTTTAAGACTCGAAGAGTGTGAGTAGTGACTAATAAAGAACGTATTTAATGATGTCATGTGTGAGCACTTACATCCATTAGTTTGTAAGGAAGCTATGGACTATTACTTCAGGAAAACAATTCAAAATGAATTGATTGACCTTATGTCACGGAAGGTGCTTGATAACATATTGATGCAGCCTGGCAAAGTGAAGTACTATGCCGTAATAATGGACTGCACTCCCGACATTAGTTACAGTGAAAAGATGTCATTTACAGTAAGATTTGTTGATGACAAGGATGGCTGTATCCAAGTAAAGGAACAGTTTATCTGTTTCTAGTCTGTGGATGACTTTACTGAAAAAGGCCTGACAGAACTGTTTATGAACCTTTTGAATGAGAATAAAATAAAGATTCAGGACTGTTGCAGCCAAGGCTACGACAATGGTGTGAACACGAAGGGAAGAAACGGTGGCATCCAGGCAAGGTTCCTTGCACTGAATCCAAGAGCTTTCTTCATGCCCTGTGGCTGCCATTCCCTCAAACTGGTTGTGTCAGATGCAGCGTCATCTTCTTTAGATTCACTATCTCACTTTAGAGTACTGCAAAGGAGGTACGTCCTGTTTTCAGCATCAACTATCAGGTAGAAGATCCTCAGGACAGATCCTCACGGACAATGTTAGAAATCTGACCATGAAGTTACTAAGAGAAACTCGCTGAGAGAGCCGCATTGATAGTGTAAGGCCAGTCAGGTACCAAGTGACTGAGGTTTATGATGCCCTGATGGAACTGGCACAGCCAAGTAAAGCCAAGGCTGGAATCTGACACGAGGTGCAAAGCCTGGCAAACCAGATCACAGACTTCAGATTTTTTGTCTCAGTTGTGGTTTGACACAAAATCCTGTTCCAAGTAAATGTTGTAAACAAGGCATTACAAACTTAGTCGATGGACATCACAACCGCTACTACTTTGATGAAAAGCTGCCTTGATTTTCTTGTGGCCTACAGAGACAACGGATTTGAAGATGCCATCACTGCTGCCAAAGAAATGGTGGAAAACTTCGGAGTTGAGCCTGTCTTCAAGGAAACTCATATTCATTGGAAGAAGAGACAATTTGGTTATGAGGGCAGAAATGAGGTGATGGGAAGCTTGGAATTAAAATTCAGGAAGGAGGTTTTTTGCTCTCTCGTTGACACTGCTTGAGTGTCCATCAAAGAAAGGTTTGGACAAAGGAAGCACCACAAAAAGACATGGAGTTTTTTTGTATTACCTTAGTAAGCTGCTGGTGGACAGGAAACACACTTGAACAATTGTACGAACTTTCACCGGATGCTGACACAAGAGGAAAGTTCAGACATCAAAGATAAAGACCTCGAATTGGACAACATCCATTCCATTTTGCAACATGGGAAGCACTTTCCACTCCAAGTTCTCCAATTCATTCGTGATGCAGAGCTGAAGGATATTTTTCCTAATATGTGGATGCTTTGAGGATTCTGCTCATGCTGCCAGTCACAGTTGCAAGTGTGAGCACAGCTTTTCAAAGCTCAGGCGCATTAAAACATATCTTTGATTGACAATGGCCGATGAGAGACCGACATCGCTTGCAATTTTATGGCTTGAAAATGCCATTGGCCAGTCTATGGATCTCTCTGATACTGTGATTCAGTTCATGAGGGCAAAGGCGAGAAAAGTGACCTTTTGAACTAAAGGACTAGAGTTAACATTCTCAGGCTGTCACCTACTGTAACACTATTTAATACTGGTCCACCCATATTGGTGGACAGTTCAATTTCTTGATCTTAGCACACTCCACTCCATGGATCTGATAAAGTGAGTTTTAGCCCACGAAAGCTTATGCCCAATAAATTTGTTAATCTCTAAGGTGTCACAAGGACTCCTTGTTGTTTTTTCTTAAAATTAAAAAGGTTTTATAAGCTTAGAGAAAGTATTTTTTTATTTGCTTATATATGGCATGCATAAATACAGATTTAACTAGGCCATGGTTAAATATATTAGGAAAAAAATCTATGGCTAAGTTTATATTAAAATAAAAATAAAGTTGGTTGAGGGGGAAGAGTAGGAAGGGGAGTGTGGAATTAACAAGCTGTGTGCCTACTGTCATCCTGACCACTTTACTGGTATGTTTTATCCCTTTCCTCCACCCTTCATCTGCTTTTTATTTGGCTCTCCAGGCCAAAGCTGGTGTATGTATAGCACATTGGGGTCATGCTCCCCATTTTGGTGCTGCTGCAATACAAGTAACAACAATAATGCTCATCATTTTGGGCTATTTGTGCATGGGGTCTCTTGTTTTAGTCTCACTGTGGTTGGAAATATCCATTTTATGGCAGCCGATGAGATTCCTTAAAAGTCAATTGAACACAAAAATGGAAAATCCAGCCGTGTCCGTGTGTAAATTATGACTAAAGCATGTGTCATCGATAAACTTTGCTATCGGGGCTTTCTGTTGCCTTTTATTTATATCAACTTCAAGCCTGAAAGAATGTTTTGGCTGCTTTTCAAAACATGAATGCCTAGCATATGTGGAGTCACTGAAAGGGCAATTAGTAACTCCTATTAGCTCAGAATATCCAATCACTTTAAAATCCCTGCAACATCAATATGCCTCAGCATGAAACAAACTCTCTTGTGGCTTTCTTGTTTGCAACATGCTTTTAATACAATTGTCTCTCTATCTAGGGGAGTATAGATCGTCTACTGACGTATAAATAGCATATGGGTGCACTACTTGTCCTTTTGGAAGAGTTGGGATGATACCACAGCCTTGAAATTAACCCAGGGCTTGTGTTTTGTGTTGTCTCATACTGCTTATGCCTAATAGAATTACTCATATTGTCATAGCTTGAGGTGTCATGTGGCCATGATAAAAGCCCACAGTCATTCTTTTCAAATTCTGAACAAGGAATCCAATCAGAATAAGGAAAATAGTGTTAGTCCCAAAGCTATTGTGTTTCTCTCTCTGGCCTGGTCTACATTCCAGAGTTAGGTCGAAGAAAGCCACCTTAAGTCTACCTGTTAATGAATGTGTCAACACTACCGAGTCCTTTACGTTGACCTAAGTTGCCTGTGATGTCGACGTCTGTAATCCACCTGTGCGAGATGCGTAGCACATAGTTTGATTTTCATGGGCTGACTGCAAGGTAGTGCAGACGCAGCATTGTGTAATTTGATTTAATTGGCCTCCAGGTGGTGTCCAACAATGCTCATCTGTGACCGCTCTGGAGATCATTCTGAACTCTGCTGCACTGCAGCCAGGTACACAGGAAACAGTCCCTCCTCTGCTAAAGCACCGGGAACTTTTGATTTCCCATTTCCTATTTGATCAGCATTGGGCAGCTTGAGCACAGCAGATAATGGAGACTACACACCCCAAACACACTCCAGCCTGGTCTACACAGGAGGTTGTGGATCTCACTGCTGTGTGGGGAGAAGAGTCTGTGCAGGTAGAGCTCTGATCCAGCAGAAGAAGCACGGACCTCTATGCAAAGATCGCTCGTGGAATGGGGGAGAAGGGCAACATGAGGGACACACAGCAGTGCCATGTGAAAAGAAAATAACTTTTCCAGAAGGCAAGGGAGGCGAACAGTTGTTCTGGTGCTGAACCCCACACATGCTGGTTCTACAACGAGCTGCACGCAATTCTCGGGGGTGACCCTACCAGCACCCCCACAAGCAATGTGGACACCTGTCATAAATATAAAGGGAAGGGTAAACCCCTTTAAAATCCCTCCTGGCCAGAGGAAAAATCCTCTCACCTGTAAAGGGTTAAGAAGCTAAAGGTAACCTCGCTGGCACCTGACCAAAATGACCAATGAGGAGACAAGATACTTTCAAAAGCTGGGAGGAGGGCGAGAAACAAAGGGTCTGTGTCTGTCGGTATGCTGCTTTTGCCAGGGATAGAACAGGAATGGAGTCTTAGAACTTTTAGTAAGTAATCTAGCTAGGTATGTGTTAGATTATGATTTCTTTAAATGGCTGAGAAAAGAACTGTGCTGAATAGAATGACTATTCCTGTCTGTGTGTCTTTTTTGTAACTTAAGGTTTTGCCTAGAGGGATTCTCTATGTTTTGAATCTAATTACCCTGTAAGGTATCTACCATCCTGATTTTACAGAGGTGATTCCTTTACTTCTATTTACTTCTATTTCTATTAAAATTCTTCTTGTAAGAAAACTGAATGCTTTTTCATTGTTCTCAGATCCAAGGGTTTGGGTCTGTGGTCACCTGTGCAAATTGGTGAGGATTTTTGCCAAACCTTTCCCAGGAAGTGGGGTGCAAGGGTTGGGAGGATTTTGGGGGGAAAGACGTGTCCAAACTACGTTTCCCAGTAAACCCAGTTAGAGTTTGGTGGTGGCAGTGGATATTCCAAGGGCAAAGGATAAAATTAATTTGTACCTTGGGGAAGTTTTAACCTAAGCTGGTAAAAGTAAGCTTTGGAGGTTTTCATGCAGGTCCCTACATCTGTACCCTAGAGTTCAGAGTGGGGGAGGAACCTTGACAACACCTCACAGGTGTTTGAGTCTAGGGACAACAAGGAGGATGATATGGTGGATGAGGAAGAGGAGGAGAATGGGAGACAGGCGAGCGGGGGATCCAATTTCCCCGAGAGCCAGGAAATATTTTTAACCCTGGAGCCCGGTGGGTTGCAGGACATCATGGTGGCCGACCATGATGGCGAGGAAGGCACCTCTGGTGAATATACAATTACAATAAAAGTCCAATTAAACTTTAGCGGGCACACACATTTCGTGGTATTGCATGTTTACTGTGAAGAAAAAACGAGGTGCTGTGATTCTCTGCATAGAAGAGGGTGCTCCAGCTACGCAGAGGGTGGTCCCTGGAAAAGACTGTTTATGTGGACTGGGATAGCCCAGGATTGTCCATGGATATCTCTAGGAAATTTTCATGGAGGTACTGTGCAATCCTTTGTAGAAGGTTTCTGGGCAGGGCAGTTTTATTTCTTCCACCATGATAGGACACTTTCCCATGCAACTCCTGAATTAATTCTGCTGGCATCATTGTGGTACACAGCATAGCAGCGCAAGGACTGGGTCTATACCCAGACACTTGCAGCATCTCCTTCCTTTCTGCCACTGTTACCCTCAGGAGACTGATATCACATAGGGTCGCCTAGGGGAAACGGGGGAAGTTCTCATTAAAAGTGCTCTTTCACTGAAAAAAAGGGCATGTAGACCCCCCGACCCCTTCCGGATCACCAAACCACACAGCCGCTAATGTGCCTTTATTGTGCTCGGAATGGGTTGGCAAGTAGTTTAATGTGGCTGATAGGGGACTGGGTCCCCCCATGAGAGGTTCCGCAATTTGGGAGTGAAAAACGTTTCCCCTCCACCCCGTTTGTAAACAGCTTCCTGTGGTGCTATAGGGAAGGACCATTGTTCGACTAGCTACCTGCGCTCCTGACATGAGCCTGCCATAAACTTCATTAAAAGTGTGGTCACCCGTGACGCAGGGGGGCCTACTGACCATGGCTGGAGTAGTAAAATGGTGCAGTGAACAGTTACAGATTCTGAGTATGTTATGGCTTGCACCTAGTGTAATAAGGGTGGGTTTTTTTATGAAAATGGCTTTGCTATGAAAACATTTTATTCATGTGCAGTGGCTTCTTTATTTTTTTTTCCCTGACTGACAGCTGGAAATGTGTCCTTTAGCGTGTCATCAACACCTGAAAGCAGACTCTCGGTGATTAGAAGGAGGAGAAAGAGAACGCAGGAGGACATGTTCACTGAGATAATGAACACCTCCGGGACAGCTGACACAGAGCTGAGAGCATGGAGGATTTCACTGTCCGAGAAGTTAGACATGGACATGGAGAGCAGGAAAGCTTCCAATGAGCGAGAGTGTGCGGCACAGGATGAGATGCTTTGGATTATGAAGGACCAAGCAGACATGTTGCTGCGTCTGATTGAACTGCAGGAACAGAAGCAGGAGGGTAGAGTCCTTCTGCAGACCCTGATGGACATACAGCCAGCATTGCCTGGTGCAGAATCACCCTCCCCCAAGCATTCCATGAGGGGTGGGCGAAAAGTCCATTATCCTAGTGTAATAAGGTTTAAGATTTAGACTGTGCGCTTAGCTTTTATTTTCTTTGGTAACTATCTCTGACCTTATATGCCTATCACTTATAATCAATCGTTTTATATTTTACCTAAAACAGTGTGCTTTGGTTGAAGTACCTGGGAAATCTCAGCTCAGGTTACAAAGGCTAGAGTATGTCCTCTCCAAACTGAGGGAGGGGCGGACTGTGTAATAAACTTACACTAGTCACGCTTCTGACCAGGGAAAGGTGGTGTAGCGCTGGAGTGCAAGTCTGGGGACCTGGGAGGGAATTGGCTGGTGCCTTTCTCTGTGTGATTCGTGAGTGGCTCTGGGAGCATTCATGCAATCTAGCTGGGTCTGGGGCTCCACATGTGGTTGTGCTGAGTGATAACAGCACCTGGAGGGGATTGCTGCTTGTCACTAGCAAAGCAGTGTAAGAGGCAGCCCAGGCTGGAGAGTTAAAGGCGCACAGCTGTACCCCAATTCCAAGTTGTACCCTGGGAACCCCATCACAAACATCTGTCTCCAGATGGTGTTCCCTAAGCCACAATGACATGCTGTAAGATCCTTTCAGATGTGACAATGGTCTATTAGTTCAGTACATTGTTCCGTTTTCCCCTGTTTTAGCCAGAGTTGTTTTGCAGTAAGTTTGCAGAAAGTGAGAGAAATTATATTGCACAAGGCTATATAAGTTTATGTCAGCCTACCACTATCTTCTCCTCTCATCCATGTACGTCACTCCCATTAACTGCAGGGAAGATATGCTTGTGAAATTCTTATACATCTAAATCCTAAAATATGCAAATTAACCTTTCTTTTAACGTGTCAGTTCAGTGCTGGTGAAAGGTGCTGTGAGTTCACAGCTGAAAACCCTGGAGCCCTCTGTTTAGTCACAGCCTGGATCCAACACAGGCTGTGGCAGTGCAAACTTCTCCTCACAGTCCTGCTAAATTGTCTCATCCCTTATCTAGAGGAACCGGCTCTAGGCTGTTCAGTCCCCACGTCTGGTCTATCCCTGACCTGTGCTGAGATTGACAAAACTGTGTCATTTTTCATTGCTGGTGTTTGTGATGTGGACACCTATCCGTTGGGAAATGAACTGAAACCACTGACTCATTTCACTTGTATAGGCCATAAATAATACACATTTATCATTTTTCAGTGAGTGCTGTGTCACTCCTCTGTGTAATATCTCTTTATGCAGGGCCAGACTCTGGCTAATCCTTATATGGCTGCACAGGGTGGGCAGGAAGGGAGTATGGGGCCTCCACTTTCCACCTCCTTCTCTGTAATTCTGGCCAGAATCACAGCCCCTGTGTTAGTGGAGTACAGGGTCAGCTAACAAGATGCAAGACCCCAGAAACAGTTCACCTTAATGGGGCAACAAAAGGTAGGGAATTGGTGCAGGTATGGCCCCATCCCCTTCTGCAGACCAGCTGCATAGTAGGGGAGGATACCCCGCCTTTTGAAGGGATGTTACTGTCTGTACTTCCTGTATTGCTAGTAGTCCAGGTGCCAGCTCTTGCCAAGGCTATAGGTGTCAGCTGAGCACTGACACATTCATAGCTGGAAGCCAGGCCAGCTCACCTAAATGTTAATATTGTTCAAGATAGGCGTTAGACTTGTAAAGAAGTGTTTAGACTCTATAAAATGCTGGTAAATTGCTGCATGCATTAATCTTACTTGTAATGTCTGTATCCCATGCTATAAGGTCATATGGAAGTTTTTCTTTGTAACTGTAAAAATACCTGCTCTGAACTTGTGAACCCAGGCGTGAGGAGTGGTTTCCCCTCCCATCAAGAAGGATTATCGAAACTAAGTGGGCCGTTGTGAAGCATCACACTACAAAGGCTGGGCTAACAGACCTCTCTCACCCGTGAAGGTGCTATGTGCAAGGAAGCTCGTCCCATCAGCTTGAATTCTGAAAGAAGGAAATAAAGACAGCTGACATGAAATTCGTCATCTCCCTCTCACAGGGCTGGATCTAGGAAACAAAAGCAGAGAGCCCCAGGGTCAACCTGGGTTAGCCCTAAGATAAATTGAGAGCTGATTGATTACTACAACTCTGCCACCTTTTGGAAACATAGATTGTAACTTATTTGTGTATATATGCTGCCTGCTGTAACCTGTAAAAAACTGTCTCATTTCTTTTTCCTCATTAATAAATCCTTTGTTAGTTTACTATTGGACTGGCTATAAGCATTGGCTTTGGTGAGATCTAATGTACAAATTCATCTGGGGTAAGTGACGGGTCTCTTGGGACTGGAAGCAACCTGAATATTTTGTGATCTTTGGTGTATTTGACCATTTATCACTAAGTCCAGCTTCCCTGGGTAGCAAAATAGACTGGAGTGTCCAAGGGGACTGTCTGTGACTGTATGGCATGACTATTATGGAGCTTGAGGAGTTCGTATTGGTTACTGGGTTGGCGAAATCTAATGCTAGTACACACCAACAGTTTGGGGTGTCTGCCCTTGCTTTTGACATTCTGCCCTGAGGTTGGCACGCACAGTCATGGACCACTTCACACAGTGTGACACTTTCCACTCCACCACAGTTTAGGTCTGCACTCCCCCTTACTAGTAGTGCTTACTATTAGCACAAAGTAGCCCACAACCAGGTTACTATATTGGTGCCAGACTAGTGACAAAACAGTCACTTACCTAGCAAATGCTAGCATCACAGCCAGTTGTTACATGCATTGAACTGGTTTCATAAATGAGACAATCCTGTACTAAAGAGCTTTTGGGCTCCAGTTGATTCCTATACTAGTTTGGCATGCTACATTGACTGTGGAATTAGGAGCAGATTTGCCAGTCCTTTAAGTAAAGTTTTGTATATAGAACAACTAAAAACCACATTGATTTTTTAGAGTATAAACTATTCATGCCATTGTACTAGAGTCTGATCACTGTATAAATAAAACCAAAACAAAGACTCGACAGCAACTCCACCCTGTGGCTGATGTATTTTTTGTCTAGGTTTGTCTTCTCAGGCTGTAATTACCTCAGAGCAGAGAGTGGCCCTGATTCTGCCTGCGCATCAGTTTGATGCCATTGTATCTCCTCCTACTTTCATGGAGTCACTTTAGATATGCACTGATGTGAGAGGAAAAAATATATCAGGCTCAGTAGCTTATGTGGTATTCTGTACCGCACTGAGCACACTGTGAACACGCAATGATTAAATAACAGTATTGTGCTTTTGTTTAATGAATCCCATTGGCCACAAAGTCTGCGTTAGTCCTTAGTTAATAGTGAAAGAATTAGTTAAATCCATGGTTCAGGTCCTTCACTCATTTGCTTCATTCCTTTCTTAGCTAAATACACTTTAATATTAGTTAGGGCCTGACCCTGCAAAGTGCTTTGTATGCAGCAGGCTCTTGGGAGCTGCTGATGTAACTCTCGCTGAGGTCAATGGGAATGGCGGGCACTCAGCATCCTCCCAGGAGCATTCAGCAGATTGCAAGTTGAAATTCACTCCTTTGCAGAAGGCCAGCGCAAGACCTTAGCTACTCAAGCTAAACACTCACAATACTGTTTAAGTGGGATGTGAAGAGCTGATGAGAGGCGGGAAGGGGGAGACAATTGTACTGGGCCCCAAAAATGAATAGGGCCCCCAAAACATCTGTAACTGTGGTGAAATGGGAGGAGGCAGGTCCCCAAGGAACATGATGTACTAGAGCCCCAAATTTCTCTCAGCTGGCCTGGGGACGTGAGTGTCCTTGTGCTGGTCCTCTGCATAGATTATCATTCCTCATGCCTATGGCACACACACAGCAATTCTTGGAGGAACAGGCGCACTGGACGAGATTTAGAAATTGCTAGACTGGTTTGTCCAGCCTGTTACACCGTGAACACTCATTTTCACTCGCTATTTATTTATACAGAGCACTAGAAATATTCCTGGCTTTTTGTCTTGTTTCACAAGCCATATATTGTTTCAGTATTTATCTTGGTTAGCTTGATTACAGGGTAAGCAGTTCAGTAGCCCCAAAGTAGACGGAAACCAGCAAATCAAAACACATATCAGTATCCTTGACCACGGTGCCAACTTTTGCATAGTTGTGGAAAATGCAATACACATGCTTTTGTTGCTTGTGATGGTAAATGAAAAAAGATATACTACTATATAATTTCAATATACTGTACCTACAAAGTTGAAGCAACCACAAGTGATGCTGTACAGATGGTTTTCTCTTGCCAGTTCGCTGTGTGCTCGGCCCAGTTTCTCTTAAGCTATCGTAACTATAATGTAAAACGTACAACTGCAATCAGACTTGAAGATTTAAATAGGTTTTCAATTGCAGTGTTTTCCTCACCATCATGGACTTCATTCAAGGTCTGGTGTGGATAAAACAGCTGTTCTGCTTGAATTGTTTTATTTTTAGCCTCTTCTCATATATGAAGTGCCAAATTCTGCATGTAGTCTGTGAGACTCAGTAAAGATGTCTGCTAAATAAGTAAAGAACTTCTAATGACATTTTAGTGAAACATGCTGCCTGGCATACTTTCTCCCTTATTCAAAATTGTTAACCCACACAGCAAGAGAGTTGATTTAAACTAATAAGACAAAACTGGGATTTTTATCCACTTATTCCCTTTCAAAACTTTGGGGGGTTGGATAAAATGGGATCTAGATTTGATCTACCTCAAATTTATTTTGGTTTTGGAAAACTAAATCCCCAACTGATGAAACTTGAAAGCCCCAAACCAACCCACAGTTTTATCCCTTTCTGTTTCATATAGAGTTGGGATTCCCTCCAAGACCTCTCCATTTGGCTTATCCAGAACGCCTTGTCCAGTTCTGGGAGAACACTTCATCCAGTTCTCTAGGATCCATAAAACCTCAGTTCAACGTCAAATCATCACTCATGTAGGCATGTAACAGCTCCTTGCTCATGCTGGCCAGGTCCAGGCTGATACCACAGTTTCAATTCACATCACACATTATGCAGTTTGTATACATCTTTCCTAGCTACTAATATCTATACTTCTTGCATGTAAGGGCCAATCACTTTGCAGGCAAATGTATCAGTTCAAGATGTTCCTGCCTATTTTGTTTACTATAAACATACCCACAATACCTGAGTTAGTTTCTGCCTCCCTTGTTTCAGCAGTTACTTGTTCAGGCTTGTCTTGTCTTGGTCTTGCTCATGTCGGCTAAGTTAGCCTTACAGCTCGATTTTGAATGAAACTGAGGCCACCTCTCTGCCCTAACTTATCCAAAAAGACCCACTAGTGGATTGGACAAACTAGGCTCTGGAGCTGAACTCTTTCATAACCAAAAGTAGCTCTGGTTTTGTTTAAAGAATTCTTCTTTTGCATCTTCCTGGATGTTCTTAGTGGACTTCAAGATTCCTAAAAAGGTGACACTTTTTTCTCATTATACAAGTGACCAACTGTACACAGGTTTTTAACGCCATATGGGGGGGGCCTGCTATTTCCTTTTTCTGCAACCTGTCTTCAGAACTCTAGTTTAGTAAGAGGCATATTTAACACAACTGAAAAACTGGGACAGATATTTCAGAACTTGTGCAGGAGGAAAAGGATGTGCATACAATAACTTAACCAAAAAAACCAAACCAAAAAACCAAAAAAACTCAACCAGAGTTAGAACCACCAGGAATTTCTGCTTTTTCTGAGAAAGTCGTTTATGGCTTCAGGGCACCAACTAACGACTGCTTTCAAGTGCTGAGGTTCTATTCCTTTCACTTTTGATGAGAATGAGCATCATCATCATCATAAACACCCATGAGAATGCCTCACTGTGCTGTCTCTGAGAAGGGAGCTACTCAGTGGGTGATCCTATTAGAGCTGTGAGAATAACCTATTTTTTCCATTTGCTACCCATTTAAAAAAAAATAATTTTTTTTCAGATCAACCCAAAACAAACTTTTTCAAATGTTTTGGTGATCCAAAAAGTCAGGAAAAAATTTCTCTTTAGGTTGAGTGAAGTGTTTTGTTCTACCAGAAACAAAACATTGTTTAATTTTCAAGCTTCTTTATATTTCTAACTTTTTGAAAATAAAATTTAAATAAATTTTGAAACAAAGTCATTTTGCCTAAAAAAAAAAATAAAAAAAATCAAAGTTGTGTTTCAAAAATGTCAAAATGAAGCTTTTCAGGGTCCCCGCCCCCGCAACTGAAACCATTTGGAACATTTGCCATGAATTGGTGAAATGTTTTGGTTGACCTGAATTTCCATTTTTTGGCAAAAAAAAGTTTTGGACAACAAATTTTACCCAGTTTGGAAGGGACCATCATGAGAACTTCAGGGCAATTCTCCCTCTGCAGTAATTCTCTACCACTTTCTCGATTTCTCCCAATTCTTTTTCCAGTCCTCTCCTTGCTCTTTCCTATGTCCTTTCCTCCCCTATCCCCTCATCTTTGCCCTTTTTCCTTTCTCCTTCTCATCTTCTTAGGAAAAAACAAAAACAACTTTAAAAACATTTGAGGGACACTACATGCCTAGTGAGATTGCTAATGTCCTCCCATGTTTGAGAGTGGGAAATCTGCTGTTGAGAGCTCAGGCCACAATAAAGTTCTATGCTAATATCAATAAAGCTTTAGCTATTTATTACTAAAATGTACATCGGGGTTCTCAAACTTCATTGCACCGGGACCGCCTTCTGACAATAAAAATTAATACACGACCCCAGGAGGGGACACCGAAGCCTTGGTTAGGTGGGGGGCCAAAGCTGAAGCTCAAGAGCTTTAGCCCCAGGCAGGGGGCCTATAACCTGAGCCCCACCGCCCACAACTGAAGCCCTCAGGCTTTGGTCCCAGGTGGTGGGGCTTTGGTTTTGGCCCCGGGGCACCAGCAAGTCTAAGCCAGCCCTGGCAACCCCATTGAAATGGGTTTGTGACCCACTTTGGGGTCCTGACCCACAGTTTGAAAACTGCTGACTTGCATCAATTATGTTAGCAGGGTGTGGTGCTGTCAGGAGTCAGGTCAGGAACATTTTGCCTGTTTTAACTATTATAGTAAGAAGCTTCAAAGCTTGAGACCTTTTTCTCTCAGTTGCCACTTCCACTGCCAGGTTTTTACGCTGGCACTTGCAGAAAACAGACATACATTACACTTCTTTTACTATCAGTAAACAAAATATATCTCCTCTTTTAAGTGACTGTTGTCAAAGTGAGGCTGCAGAACTAAATAAATATTTTCTTTGCAGTCTGCCTGGAAGGCCAAATGTCAGGGATGCAGAAACATCCTTCTTTTCAATTGTACATTCAAACTTTTAACACCCAACATAGCACCTATGGCTGTAGTTTGACTTGAAGTCCTGACTGTTTGGAAGCAGTCCTAAGTACCTGGAACTTTCCCAGCTGCCTGAGTCTCCAGCCAAAAGCCTTTGTTTAATCAACTAGGATAGTTCAGGCTGATGGAATCAGAAAATTAACCACTACAGGTCACGTGATGATCTCACAGTTCTTTTGAAGATCCAGACGCTGATTCTGAATTCACACTGATGAGAATCAGTATAAGTGAGATCAGACTCAGGCCCACAGTGTCATTCATTAAACATTTAATAAACCCTATGTCAGCTGCTTTAAAAAAAAAAATCTAGAGAGCTACATTGGAACCAGAGGATCCATACATCTCAGGGTTCAAATTAGTAGGGCATGGGCAGGGGAGTAAGGAGCCAATCAGCTCCCCTCTCCCTCTGGCTGGCTAATGGGAGTTAGAGAGCCCATGGGAAGGGTGGGGAGGCACCCCTGAATTCCCCCCATGTGTACTCCTGACTCCTCCCTTTTTCTCTGCCTCTGTCTCCCTTCCAGCTGGTCTTGTCAAATTTTCCACATCTGTTGATACAGGCCTGGGGCATTGTTCTTAGGAGAGTTTGTTTGCTCACATCATTCCTTGGTTGTGTCTCAAGATGAATGAAACCTAACTGACCACTGCATTACATGACATAACACAGGATTAATAGCGGTTTTGGAGATGCAGTGTCGCTCATTAACCCTTTCATAGACACTGCACATAGTTCACTGGTTGTGCCTTTCTGCTGGGCTCATCCTGCTCTGCAGCACCAGCTGGGAGTTCTGCTCTGCAGAGCGATACATGAAAGCAGCAGTAGCAGTGGCATTACTTAAGTTAGCCCTAGGAGGAAAATAGGGGAGCAAACAGCTTGGTGTGGATCACACCTAAAAATTATTTAAATCTGTTTTTCTGATCTAACAGAGAATTGATTTCAACAGAACTATGGGCCTCTAAAAATCAGGCCCTCGCTGTCACAAAATGGGTACCCAAAATGGAGACACTCAGAATTAATAGAATTTAACCTCTCTTTGCCTCAGTTACTCCAGCTGAAAAATGGGGATTAGAATATTTACCCACTTTAGGAAAGCATGCATAGACCCTGAGATCTTTGGATAAGAAAACCCTAAACATATGCAAAGCATTGTCATCTAATAAGAGCAAACTGTGCATTATATTTCTGGAACAGCTTTCAAATAGCAGTACTGGGTGCAAATAACCTAACTAGTTTTAATATGGAACCTGATTAAATTTATGAGCAGGATTATATGACAGGTTTGCCTGTGAAGACTGGACTCAATGACCCAGGCAGTCCCTTCCAGTCCTATATTCATATTACTTGACTAGTACTGTGGCTTTTATTGGTATTAGAATAAAGAAAATTCTCACACAAATTTTGGAGCATTGACCATAGTTTATTTTGAAAAACAAACAAAACTTTTATCTTCATCATTGAGACAGAAAAATATTGGTTCCTAGAAAAAGAAAACAAATTAGAATTTATTTTTTCCAAAATAGGGTGTCTTTGTTTTAGATGCCATCAAACAAGTGAGGGGGAACTTAAGTGAGGCAATGAATTGACAGGTGGACTGGAAGTTCCTAGGAAGTCCCTATGTCTGCTGCAGACAGCCTTATACAATGAGACACAGTAAACGAGGAACTGTTCTCTAGAAAGTTAGACCAAGACTTAGTCAATTCCAATTCTCTTCACATATTCTTCTGGTAATGATGTTCCAGCTGGGCCTTTACTGTCAGCTGGCTGTGACTTTCTTTTAATTAATGTATGTACATTACTTTGAAAGTGTCAAGTACTAGACAGAGTAAGTGATATCAGTATTACCATCACCAAAAGGCTCAGCCAGGAAATCAGAAAGGGGGGAAGATCAGTTTCCAAATCCATATTCTGATGTTAATGGGGGAAGAGTAACAACTTCTCCTCCAAGTGGGAATATAAACAAAGAGGAGAAAGAAAAAGAGAAGGAAATTTATGGACTAAGGATGGAGAAATTCCATTTCTTTTGTATTTTACATTCTGACTCTGGCTGAGACCTTTGTGATTTTCAACTAGGGTGCTTTAATAGGGCTGAACATTTTTGTTTAATCATATATTGTTAACAAACTGGATCTCCCAGATGGCTTTGCCTCCATTCTAGCTAAACAGATTCCTTTGCTTGGCACCATGCTCCCGTCAGCTTATCCTATTTCCATTAATAAAATCAATGACTAATTCTTACCACTTGTTAAAACCAAAAGAGGTATCTAGTGAAAAGAAAAATTAGAATAGCTGAGCCATTTGATATCTAGGAAAATAACGACGTTGGAACCAGCATATCTGTTTAAACAGTAGAGTGAAACTAGACTGAACTATAGCTAACTTGGGTTCTGGTCCTGCACCATTAAAGTCAACAGAGATTTTACCCTGGATCCCTTTTCCCAGTTCTGAGTTCCCTTCTTCAAGGCTTTATGAAGATGAGTTATATGTTTTTTCTCTTAACCTTTTAAATGACACATATCTATTAGCTAGATACTGAAGGAACAGAGAATTAAAAATGCAAGTCACTAGATAAAACAGATAATTGTGTTTAGAGATACCATAATCCTGATTATGATCTACCTTACAGCAGTGTAAATCAGGAGTAACTGTACAGTGGTGTGAGAGGAGAATTTTTGTTTGGAAACACTATTCTTTTGTTTAAGTTGGCTTTTAATACATATGCAAAGCTTTTGACAATCTGTATGTACCTATATGCACAACCGCCAACTTTGCTATATATGTATGCACAGAAAGCACAATACTTACTTTAGTGTCTCCCACTTAGTGCTTCGTTCATTGGAACAATTTCAGATGATATTTATGGAAAATTTATGGGATGTGAAAAGTTCTAATAAGCTGAAAATGATTCATAATGAATCAGTGATATCAGCAAAAGAGAGTTTTTAAAAGATCTAGCATTGGATGATGTTGTAAGGCACAACTTTTTCCCCCATAACATCTACAATGCCAGCTACTTAATTATTAAAGGGTAGTTATACTATCAGTGAAATAACATTTAGTTTTTATGTTAAATTAAAAAAAAATCCAATGGAAATACACATTCAGTATGCCAAGAGAATACAGCCAGTTCCGTTTTAGCTGGATGTAGCTTACCCAGACATTGCTGTAAGTGGACAAAATAATTTTCTCACACAAAAGTAACTTTTGCACAACTTGTGCTGTCATTCAAGCCATACAGAAGATAGATTTACATGAATATTTACCAGACCCCACATGGCAACTCTGACTTCCATGGCTATCTCTTGGCCTCTCATGGCATCCAGTCTGCACCCTTGCCAATTGCCCTCCCCATCATGACAGTTTTCTGACCAGTACTGGCAACTTCCGCACTCCTTTTGAGATTTCAGTCTTCTTATTCCACTTCACATTTCCCTTTCTCTCTTATATGAATGCTGGCTAAGATGGACAAATGGGCATTTGCTTGATGAATCTGTCTTAGCTCGCCTGCACTCTGCAGGCCAAGTTTTCAAAGATGGTTGTCTAAGTTGTGCATGCAAAGGGCATCTACTTAAAGTCACCCACTGAATCCATCTCTGCTTCAAGCATAGGCACAGAGACCCAGATCCTCAAAGGTATTTAGGTACCTAATTCCCTTTGAAATCAATGCAAGTTAGGTGCTAAATATGTTTGAGGATGTGGGCCAGGGTAACTGAGAATTAGGCCTGTTGTGTTTCTGACTCAGGAGTGGGTAGTGAGGAACACCACTGAAGGTAATCTCCATCTAAATTCTTCATACAATAGTTATTATTCAACAACATTTTACAGCCTTAAACTGGCTCACCTCACTATTCTAAGCGACTGGTAGTCTGTGAATGAGAAACCTCCCTGAATGGAAGAAAACTGGTCTTCGGAGGATCACTTACTGAAATGTATTTTCATTTGAAGAGCATTGTAACACACGTGCCATGGGGAAAAATCCATCTTTTCAAAATACCATCAAAATGCCAATACCACAGGAGATGAAAGATGGTCTTGCAGCAAAGTCTCCCAGCCCAGTGCTAAGCAATTTGGATTCTATTCACAGCTCTGCCTTGGACTTGTACAGCTATGAGCCCAATTTGTGTCTCAGTCACAGCAGTGGAAAGCAGGAGCAACTCCACTTAAATCAGTAGAGTTATACTGATGTGAGGTCAGAATGAAGTCTACCTGTTCCAGCCAGTATGATGGAGATATGAAAAAGATACTGTGTTAATGTTATCCGCATAGCTATTGTATAAATATATATTTAAACACAGCACTACTATATATTTATACACGTTTGTATATATAGGTACCCTATAATATTCATAGATCATCTGATTGTTATTCAATATATGACAAAAAGAAAATTCCTCTGGTAATCTAACTTGTTCTAGGAAAAACACTGCCTCTGAAATTATTAACTGTGTTTGTGGTTTGTGCTGTTATGTTCATTTTTCATACCCATTATGTTCTCTATGGATTTCTGCATTTCACTTTCCAGGTAGTTTCTTGGAATAAATTATAATTGACATTAAGAAAGAAGAGGATGAACTTTTGAGAGAATATGGAATTTAGGCCCTGGGAGCTCTAGAGCCAGTAAGGCAAGGATTTTTAATTGGTTACACTTATAAGCAATGCCAGAAAATATGAAGTACAAAATCTTGTCTCCTTCCAGCAGAGCTGGAGTATTTCAGCAGGCTTATGCATACTCAGCCAAGGTAAACTGGAGGTCACAAGGCAGTAAAAAAACAACTCTATTCCAAAAGGGTCCAAAAGGACATACACGATGGTGTAGCATGTGGCCTCACAGAGAATACACAAAATAGAAACCAAATCACATGGATTCTGCTAATAAACTTTAACTGTTTGTTTATTTTTTGTCGGTTTAAGATAGGCAGTGCTGCTGCTGTCTAGGCAACAGCTCTTTAGGGATATGGAGGAAGTGGGTTGGACAGTGATATCATCCATTAACCATACTAAATTCTGGTGGTAGCATACTTAATTTTGCTAGTTTTTTTTGGCAGCGGAGGATTGGGCCAAGGAAGTCATAAGATTAATTTACATTAAAACATTTTAGAGAAATGCAGGTTGACTTGACCTTTTAGAATACACAATGTTTTATTACCACATTTTGAAATCCAGTTTAAAAAACCCCACCACATTTCAGTATGCTTACATTTTTTGTTTCTGTTTTATAAATGTCTTTTAATGTCTTCTTAGTTTGACTTTCAGTAGTAAGCAGCACCTGTTATGGCAGAGCTCCTAAAAAACGCTTTTTAATAGAGGAATAATTAAAACATTTAAAAAAGCTAGTGACTTAATTCTGTGATATTTTTCTGTAGACAGGGAGGGAGGAAGGGAGTGAAGTAAGGCAGACATTAGTGTCTTGTGTTAACATGACCCATATAGTACAGCAGTGCACTGATGGTTCACTGGCTGTGATTACGGCTATCATGAATACCTAGTCCCTGATCTACTTAGCTGTTACTCACACAGAGTAGACTTGCATAAAAATACTGTCTAAAATCAGCTTCAAAGTTATTTAACCAGAGTGATTCATCTGGGAAAAAACATTTTTTTTAAACTGGAAAATATTTTTTGATAGCTTAGCAGAGCTAAGTCTGACAACAGCCTGAATTATTAGTAGTACCTTTACTGTTTTCTTTGGCCCGTGTACTATATTTGTTTAAAAAAAAAAAAAAGACAATAAAAAAAGAACAAATGTAAAAAGCAAATATTTTGTACAAAAATACAAAGTTTTAAAAGCTCTTAAAAGTATATTCCATATTATCGATGAGAACTTGACTATATATATATTTATATAAAATCTATATACTATATGTGTGTATCTGTGTAATTTTCCTATATTTGGGATTTTAGCAAATGAAATGTACTGTTTACACTGTAGCTTTATACGTATTTCCTATAGCTCAATGACCAAGAGTCTTACTCAGACTGCTAATTTCATGTTTTTGAAGACAAAACTTGTACACTTGTATGGTCACTGGTTGACAAAAATATGTAACTGATTCAGTCCAATTGCATTTCCAATAAATGCATTGTGCTATGGGTCCAGAATCCTTGAATAATCACAAGATGGCAAAGACGAGTTGCAGCTGAATTCTTTTTTTGCATTAAACCAGTTTTCAGTGCTTCCTTTTCAATTTTGTTAGGAGATGATGAAGTCCCATAGGATTTTTTAGTAATTTGTATTTGTGTCTCTAAATTCACAGCCTATTACAATCCAGGTGCCTAGGCTACAGTGAGAGAAAGAAAGAAAGAAAGAAGGAACATAGGTGAAAGGCTTGTAAAGGTAAAACAAATTATCAGCAAGGAGGTTTATTGAATTCAAGGAATCTTGGAAAATTCTATCATATGAGTCTAGGTTTTCAAGAAACATAACTTTTTAAAATATGACCCATAATCAGATATTGTACACCTCCTACAACTAATCTTTTCAAAACCTAAAGTTCTGCTAATATAATACGTATTTATCTAGGAAGAAAAGAGAACTCTATGCACAAGCAATTCCTCAATCTACACAAACAGATGTGGACGCTACCTAAAAGCCAGTATCTGAAAGTTTGAATCCAGCTGGGAGTTTCTACCACATCCCATGAAATTCTACCTATGTATTGGCAATCATAGCAGCCAAACATTCATATGACACACACAAAAAATTCTGAAAAAAGCTTTTAAACAATTAATGTTTCTGGCACACTGTAAAATAGTTTCTTTAAACAAGGTAATCATCAGAACAAAAATATTATGAGCCAGATCTGAGCTCTAGCAATGATCATGGAGCAGAGCCCTAAGCAGCTCTGTGGTGCAACAGGGTCCTATTTTAAGTGCATCACTAGATCTAGAAGGAGACTCTAGTACCTATGTGTCTGCTCAGTAAAACAGGCAGTCTGTGATTCCACCCCGTCCAGCTGCCACAGAGCTGTCAGCTAGAGAACGTGGACAGGGTCCACACTCCCCTCCAGCAGTCAGAGTGGGTGGGTGGGTGGGAGTTTAAGGAGAGAGGCCCAGCAGTTGCCAAACCCTTCCCGTCAGCAGGGACTCCTCATGCTTCTTGGGGCTAGATCAGTGTAGAGCTGTTACAGGCAACAGAGTTTACATTTGTGAGAAGTCTGTCCTCCCCGTAAAGCAGCTACACAGCATCTGCCCATACATAATTGGTATGGCTCTCCTCTCCCCCATGGTGTAATCATTACTCCTAAGGGCATTCTGCACCAAAAATATAAAAATTCTGCAAAATTCTGCAAATTTTATTTGTCAAATAAATGTGGAGGCTCCAGCATGTCACTGGGGAGCACAAGCCACTGGCTGCACAGAGGTAGGAGATCACTCTGCAGCTCCCCCGTGGGACATGGCTCAGCAGTGAGCCTGCACCCAACCCTGACACAGCACAAGGACCGAGCCTGGCCCAGAAACACCCCAGGGCTCTGCCCCTCCATGCCAGGTGCACTAGGTGTAGGCAGGCAGGCTCAGCCTGGCAGGATCCAAGTGTGAGGGGATCCAGGTGTGGATTGAGAGGGTTCTGTGTGGGGCAATCTGGGCGTGGAAGGTGATCTAGATACATGTAGGGCTTGTTGGGGGGTTCTGGGTGCAATGGTAATGGGACTCTGCAGGGGGGTCCAGGTGAAGGTAGTTGGGGCTCAGCAGGGCAGGGTCTGGGTGCATGCATGGTGGATAGAGCTTGGCGGGGGGTCTGGGTGTGAGGGGTTCAGTACGCAATCCAGATGCTGGAGTTGTGGGGCTCAGTGGGGTGGGGATCCAGGTGCAGCTGGTTGTGCATGTCTGTTGGGGGTGGGGGGGTGAGGCTTGGCGGGAGGGTCTGGGCATGAGGGGGTCTGGATGCATGGGGGTTGGGCAGATGGGGGAGCAGCTCCCCGTGCATTGATCCCTCCCCCTGCAGCTAAGAAGGGATGGGCTGGGGAGTTTGCAGAGCTTCCTGCACCCTGGGGAGAAATCTTGGGGTGGGTCTGACCCATCCCCGGATGCCATGCAGGGAAGAGGAAGTCCTGTCTTCCCTGGGACTAGCAGCTGAGCCCAGCACAGGGTATGAGCCACCAGTCCCGCCCTCTGCCCCATAGTGATTTACCTCTCTGCCTAGGCATCCAAAATATACTGCTGGGGAGGGTCACATGACTGCTCTTGTGGCTTTCCTTTGCTTCCCCATCAGAAAGTCATTTTTTTGAGAGGAAGCAAAGAAATCTGTGGGAGACATGAATTCTGCACATGCGCAGTGGCGCAGAATTCCCGCAGGAGTAAATCATGGCTCTTTGTGGCTATTATGAAACTCTTTTAATTGAACACTTAGCTTACCTTTGTCCATGTCTTTTTCACAAATAAAACTGTTAACATCTTCACATTGAAAGTCATTCCAGAGCCCAGCAGAGATTAATCCAGCACAATCTTCCCCTGGCCCTTGTCCAGTACTCCAGTTATCAGGCTGCCCACTTTTCCAGTTTCTTTCAACAAAATAAGAAGTAGATGTTAAGTGGCATCACATGATAGTTTTCCATGCACAACAAAAGAGATTAGCAAAAAGTATCATGAGATCTGCTCTGAACTGGAAATACACTCTTCAAAAAACATTACATGACTCTTCCTGAAAATGGAAAACAGAGACAGGAATCTACTCAGCCTTTGTCTGTCAAGGCTTAAAGCTTAAAATTAGACCAATGAGCTCTATTTTGGTTTGTGGATGTACATGCAAGTGTGATGAGAGTACATGCCGTATGCACATGACACCATTCCTCCACTGTATCCGTCTACTTCATTCTTACCAGTGGATGATACAGAAACATCCAAGATTCTGCCTAATGGATTCTTGTGTATTTCAATACCTTGCCTGCTAAAAAGAACTCAAAAGGGACATAGAGGAGAAAGGTGGCAAACTATGTACCTATTATTGCAAAGAAACTGAGATCCTGTCTTGATTGTGATGGGCCTCTCCAGCTGCAAAGCAGGGATTTGTCTATCTTTCAGACCTCATTTTGGATGAAAAATTAATTTTCAGACTCAGAAGGAATTTTTTAAAAAGTTGGCTTTATTTGGAGGCCAGTAACCTTGATAGTGAAACTTGACCCAGTACTTAGTACCTTTGCTTGGTGGAGCAAAACTCTCGATTCTGTTTTCATTTAATAAATGAGATATGCTTCCAGTCTCAAAACAAAAGCTCGGTTTTCTTAAAGAAACAGGTTGTTGAACAGAAGCTTATGGTTGCTGGCTGAAATGGTGCCATAAGCAGCTAAATAACATGCCTGCCTGATACAGAGGGTCTGACCAAGCATCTGGGAAGAAACACAGACTTCCAGAAATAATGAATCACATTCAGTAACAGACAGTTCTGAGGTCACTAGAGGACACCTTTAAAGCACAGCACAAGAGAAATCTTCAGTGACACAGGCCTTAGGTTTGCTGTAGCAATCTGAAGTTGAGAGAGGTATAATGGTATAGGATTTACCAAAACCAGATCTGTTTTCCATGTTCCTCATGAAAGTGGCCACAAATTAGACACCTGCAAATCATTTATAACAAATACAAATGATTTAGCCTGTTTTTCTGGGGTGCTGCATGCTGAGATTTACAATCTCTGTGGTCCACTCCACTGTATTAAAAACTAGGGTGGCTGCAACCTGCTCCATTTAATACCAATTTGGTGCATCCTTTGGATGCCTGGCTACCTGCTAATGCAGCACTCAGCTTGCCAAAGTTTGGACATCCTTGCTTTATACCTTCTCCTTCTGTTTAATACCTTGTGTTCGGGTTTTATTTAATAGTTAGTCCTTTCATTTTTTTAGTCAGAATGAGCTCTCTATTTATGGCCAGTTGTAATGTAAACAAGGAAAATTTAAACACAGACCAAAAAGCTGTCTGGGCTCTCCACCCCCACTTTGTAAAAACACTGGCAAGCAGTATCAGGCTGTACGGTTGTGTGATTCTTTCATTTAATATTCCATTTTCCATTTTCCTTTTGGCAAGGAGATAAAGCCTTGTGCATGGAGAAAAGAGGGGGGTAGGAAAAACAATATTCAGCAACACTTCCAGATAAAGTATTGCTTCACTGACATCCAGTAACTCATCTCTAGATATTGCAGATCTCTAGTAAAGTGGCAGCAAGAACAGTAGCACTCTGCAGAAAATAAACAACATGGTTCTTTTCAACACATACGTGTACTCTGGTAAGGTTCCATCCAGCCATCTCCACTCATTCTCTTGCTCTGAATCTGTGAGCCCAATCCAGAAGTTGCCTTTCCCAGCAATCTGCCTTTTTATCCATTGCTGTGAGTGAAAGAATTCTGTGATTGCATTTTTCTGTTTCTCAGACCATACAATTACTTGCTTTGTGTAGATTTTGCTTTTTTGAAAATAGAATAAGAACAGTGTTCTTCTCCTTCCCATTCCCAATGCTCAACCACCTCGCTTCCTTGTGGGTTACCTCTTCCTTCTAATTTTGGGTCTTACTCTCCTTTGCTCTCACTCTGGGGATGCTGCTCGCACCTCTGGTAGTGACTGCAGTAATCAAAGGGCACTTTGGTAATTATTACTTCCTCTTGTCACCGAAGAATGCTCTCTCTCCTGAAAGGGTTCCTTACTGGCTGGAACTTTCTTCCCTCCCTCAAAGAGGGACCTTAATTTGTAACAATATCCGAGATGGTTCTTATGGTTTGCTCCAGAGATAATCTGTACTATTCCTGCTTTATGAGGGATCACCATTGCTAATGTACAAATGATTATGGAAGGTTTATGCAGCTGTAGATGTATTTTAGGGCCTGATTCTGCAAACTTAACTGACAAAAAGGCACTATTTGTCTGTGAGTAAGAACAAAAAGGCACTAGACTCAATGGCACCATTTGTCTGTGGGTAAGAACTCCCCGCGAAAACTGGGTGGTTGGAAGGCCACCGTCCGTATTTTTTTTAACTAAGAAAAAGAATAAGCAGTTATACTTTATTGCACCACTCCTGCATGGCAGGGGTATGTCTGACTATCAGACAATTATACCACATAATAATGTAAGGTATGGTTTTTATTCATTATTGCTGCTCTGCCTATAAAAGACTTAATAGACTTTATTTAAGATCATAATAAAGGCTTAAGTTGTCTATCTTAAAGATTGAATTTAAAAATAACTATTTACAACACGGAAAAAATGTGTTTCAGATAATAGGCCACTAACAATGGGCCTGATTCTGAAAGGGGCTGAGCACCCACAACTCCCATTGAATTTACTGGAAGTGGCAGGTGTTCAGCAATTTCAGGATCAGGCCCATTGACTCCTATGTTGCTCCTTTTCACAGGACGTGCTGAGCAGACATGGGAGTACAGTGTTCTGGAATGGGGTAAGTCGGAGTTTTCACTTCACCATATGAATCCATGATGTTCTCAGCTTCCCTATTGCTGTTTAGTTTCCAGACTCAAAATACTTTCAAACCTTATACCTCAAGCCTTCAGAACAGCAGGTGATGTTATTTACCTGCTCCTCTTTGTTGTTTATGATAACCAGATGTGAGGACTTCTCATCACAGAAAACTTTTGCATCTTCAAAAATTTCTCTTTCAGATGAAAAGTAGTAGCATTTTTCTGTAAAGTTCTTCCAGTGAGCAGAACAACCTGTGACAGGAAACCCTGCTGTTAAACTGGGGATTTCAAACTCTCCTACAGCATGGCGGCATCTGAAATACTTAGGGGCTGAGTCAGTGAATATGCACATATCAGAAATCTGCACCAGAACGCAGAATATAGCTGACTTAACCTGCATGCCCAGAGGACTGCTCATTCCTCATTGCATTGCTGCCATCTCTTTAGAGATGAGGCATTTTAATCAAACTCCAGAGCAGCTGACAGAAGTCAGGCAGACACAGCTTTGCTAGGTAAACTAGAGTTCCATGCTAAGAATCTTTGAGAACGAGTGTGTCTAAGCAAAAGATAATAGAAATTAACATTCGCCCACTATCATGGTGGCAGGTGCACTAAAAACGGCTTCTTGGGCAAAAAGGCATATAAGTAGAAAAGTAGGTGGGTGAGTAGATAGCTTACCATTCGCCTCAGGTATTGATGTTGGCTCACTTTTCAGTGCCATAGGCATCCCTGGACCTGGTGGCCCAGGTGGCCCAGGCGGCCCAGGCATCCCTGGTATGCCAGGCAGACCAGGCAATCCTCGAGGTCCAGGTACCCCGGGCTCTCCAACAGTTCCTTGCAATCCTTGAAATCCAGGTGGACCTGGTGGACCTGGAGGACCATCTTTGCCAGGTGGTCCTGGTGGTCCAGGGTCTCCATTAGGTCCTGGCAGACCAGTCTTGCCAGTAGAACCTCTCTGACCTTTGGAGCCAGGTGATCCTCTTGAACCTTTCCCACCTTTTTCTCCTGGTAGCCCGATTGGCCCAACTGGGCCCTTTTCACCGGCAGGTCCTGGTGGCCCTGGCTCACCTTTTTCTCCTTTTTGCCCTTTTAGACCAGTGGGACCAAGAGGCCCTTGGGGTCCCCTCTCCCCTTTAGGTCCCCTTGGACCTGGAGGTCCTGAAACAATTTAAACATGCAGAGGAGGGAAACAAAAAACAGGAAGAGTGTTCAATATACCTGAGATTAACAACGTTGGACATTCAATACACTGCAAGCCCAAGCTACTCAAGTAGCCAATGTAAAAATACAGTTGGTTTAGAAAAAGGAGGTGAATCTCTTCACAATCATTAGTTATATATTATTTCTTATTGAGCCTCCACAAGACACTTGATGCTGTAAAGAAAACATGGGCCTTGCCAGACAGGACTTGTAATTTACGTTAAACAGACACATAGTACCCCAGATCAGATGAGCCTCAGTTCTCAAACAGATACGGTTATGATTTGCTTTCTAAAAGTTGTGTTATGTGTTTTTTGTCTTTGGCGGATTGACACTAATGGGATTCATGGCAGCCTTAAGAAGGGATTTGAATGAAAAGAAAGAGCGATTGTTTGGGACACAAGAATAAAGGTTTTTTAATTTGAAGGAGCAGCATGAAAGAAGGGGTAAAGACAACAGTGGAAGGAGGTGGCAAAAAGGATGTTTAGGAGGGCAGTTTGGAGGAGGTTAGCAGTCTGTATGTGGGTGTGGGGGGATAGAGTAAGGAAGTGAGATATGGGGGTGGGGCACAACTGTGCAGGGCTTAAAGGTGAAGATCTCTCTCAATTTTTAATAGGTGCCTCCCAAAGCAGCAGCCATTGTGGATCACTGGTCCCTGAAATATGAGGCTTACTGCAAACCATGATTTCCCCCAAATCTATCTTCTTTCCCATCTTATCCTTTCACTCTTCCTTCTGTTCTCTTTCCTCTTCTACTCCCCCTTTGTTATGTTCTTTCTCCCTTTCTTCTATTCTCCCTGTTGCTTCCAACCACGCCTCTCCTTTCACTCTAATAGTAAGATGTAGTCAGTGACAGCAGCACTGTCTTGGTGTGGAACCTGCATGGGATTTAGCAGTGACATGCTGGGATAGTGGAACGAGGTCAAAAAAAGAGAGAGCCCAAAAGCAGAATGCCCCACAATGTCAGGGAGGCTTGAGAGTTATTGCACCACATGTTTATTATGAAGCAAGAAGCAGACTGGGAGTGAACCATAGACCAGCTGAATGATGAAAGGGAGAAATGAAGGAGCTATGGTCTATTTGAGAATCATGGGATGGATGGGTAGTGAGAAATAAGCCAACTGGAGGATTAATGGAAAGACTAACAGAATGCTACCTGCCTACTGGATATTTATAGAAGGACAGAGCACCAGTCATAGCAGGAGATGAGAAGACAGTGAGAAGGAGTGGTCTTCCATATTTTATCATTAAAGGAGGTTTGGATTCTGTTCATGGATAAGCACATCTCAGTAAATTTTTAATTTTTTTCCCCAAAATCTATCCCGTTTAATCTCCATCAAGGTTAAGCTCCTAACATGTCTCTGAAAATGAAGGCAGCTACTTCTGTGTGAAATGAGACCAGGTAAGAAAGGTGCTCTGGACTCACATGCACCACGGACTGTGTTTTTATCTATTCCGAGGGAGGGTTTTATTTCTGTGACCAGTAGAGTTGACAATTTTGGTTGGACGTATTCCTGGAGGTTTCATCACATAAAGATTAATATTTAATTCCTGGAAACTCCAGGACAATCCTGGAGGATTGGCAGCCCAAGTGATCAGGGTTTAAAACCTGGTTCAAATCAGCAATATGGAGTATTAACTTCATTCAGAAGAATACTTGGCTTAGAAGACAAAAAAAAAAAAAGCTCAACAACTTTGTGTGTATATTTACTTCTGAAGAAAATAAAATATCCTTTGATGAAAAGAAACAGGAGGTTTCCCAGCCTGTTCCCAGCTGGCTTAAAACAAAATAGTTTTACTTTTTCACTAAGGGTGACCTCTCTGGGAATGATCCAGTTTTGTATTGTTCAGCTATTTCCTCCTTAGCAGGGATTGGTTTCTTGAGGTTTCCACCTTCTCCACAACTATTATGGATTACTTTAGACTAGTGGCTCTCAACGCACGTCCCAATCAGCACATAGCTGCAGCCCATGTGACATCCTGAGCCATGCAGGTAGTATATATATTGTGTCAATGTGGCCCACATAACACAGAGAGAGCTGCATATGCAGTCCACAATGGTAAAGAGGTTGAGAACCACTTCTTTAGACGATAGTTCAAAAGCAGACCCAACAGTCAGAATAAAATTTAACCAACCTATAACTTTCTTTCACAACATTCCAATTTCAGGCCGGTAAAGGAGGGAAGGGAATATTGGGTTGAAAAATTTAAACCAAACTTACATCTCCCAGGTTTAGAATTAGATAATGGAACAGATAAGGTCTGTGTCCCAGTATAAATTGGAAAAAGGACTTTCATAAAATGAAAGACTAATTTTTTTTTTATTAAAGATTAAACTAAGGATCCCTTTCTCTGACAACAATGCAGGGAGAAGCCAAAGTCCAGGACAGCACATTCCAAAGAGAGTAGGTAATTGATAACATCTGTGTTCTCCTGGTCAATGTTTCCTTTCTTAGGGCTAGATTTGACCAGAGGTACTGTCAGGCACATTAGAGGGGTTGCAGAGGGGTTATGCAGCAGCCAAAGCCCTGGTCACAAGGCCAACAGGAAGCACTGGGCAGGCCAGGCCTGGTGTGTGGGAAGTGCAGGAATGGAAGATTTGCATTGTGCAAATCCTCTGGACCTTCACCTTGCAGAACAGGGCAGCAGGAGCTCTGAGAACTACAGCAATCTTATCGCAGTCACACAGTTGCTTTGCTGCTGCTCCTTGGACAACGTGGGGTGTGTTCTTTCTCCCCATGCCCTCACAAACTACCTCTCTTGCAAGCTCAGCTATTCAGGTTTTGTTCAGGAGAAAATTTAACCCATAATAAAAAAAAAAGTTGAAGTATTTTGATGTTATTTAAAGCAAGTAAAACCCATGTGTTGCTAAGAGGTACAACTTGAGGTATAGACTGAAATTCATCTTACCTTGCAGTATTGTGAAGTTCTTGATGAGCTGACCATGTTTGGAATCTACCAGCTTCATTTCTTCCATAATTAGTGATAAATTTGCAACTTCAATATCTAATCTTGATCTCATCACATCCTGTTGCATCCTGAGAGATGTAGAATCTAAACGAATATTGGCTAGCGTGTTGTTCATAAAAGTCAGGTCATCTGTGTGTTTACTTAAGGTGTCTGTACAAGTTGTCCTGACCTCATTGAGATTGCTAGTCAGTGTCCGCAGGTGATGCGCAGTATAGCTGATGTTGCTAATGATATTGACTATATCTGTCTCAAAGAGCTGAAAGCGCTCTTCTAGCTGGTTAAACTTGGCAGAAGTTCTGTTCTCATAATCTTTATGATGCTCCTGCAGATCCTTAAGATTTTGTTCATTGGCTTGTGCAACTGTGGTGATGTTCTCCATTTGCCCACTGAATGAGCTAAGTTGACTGTTCATGTCTTCAAGTGTATCATTATTAGCTTTGGCCAAGGCTGAGTTGTTGACTGCTAACATCTGTAAATTTTGCACTTTCTCCTTAAGCCAATCAGTGTCCTTTCGTGCTTGAAGGACAACCTGTTGCAGATTTTGAAAGTCATTTTTGATTCTTTGGATAGCCTGACTTGTATCATCCACAGACCTCTGCAAAACACTGATAAGATTTCTTTGCTGAACTTGTGTCAGATTTAAGTTGTTTAGATTCATGATGACCACATTATGAGAATGCATTTGGCTTTGCAAATTTGTTTGGATATTACTTGTGTCTTGTTGGAGATTGTTGATATAGCCAGTGTATGCTTGGAGAGTTTTATTGACACTGATGATCATGAAAGAGTTGCTATCCAAGACACCTTTCATTTGGCTCTGCCTGTCATCTAATACGTTTCCAGAATCTTGTAGCTTCTCCAGTGTATCCTTGTTTTTGGTGGTTTTCTCTGCAATCTCCTGAAGCTGCTGGCGAAGAGCCAGAATATCAGATCTGAAGCTAGAAAGTTCTTTGTTAGTGCTCATATCTTTTTGTCCAGTTTCATCATCTATTAAAGAGGGAAATTTTTAAAAGCATTAGCTTTGTTTGTTTGTTTTTTAAGCACAATATAAAAAGACTCTTTCCTGCCCTGTAAATGCTGTATCTAAGAGTGGTCAGGCAATTAAAGCGTTCACTTGGTGAAACATTCAGTTGTCACTTTTCTAAAAACAGATGCTCTAGGGTCTAATTCTGCCCCCAGACACACGAAGTTAACTGCTGTTGAAGCCAATGGAATGCGACCCTTTGTCTTGCCCAGTGGAATAGAATGATGGTTCTATTGTCAATACTGTTTATATATGTTCATTTAAACATGATTGTTTTACTTTCTTTTAAAAATTAACTTTTAGAGAGAGTGGTGAATAGGTGAAATATAGTACTGCTACTGTACTGAAGAAAAAATTGGATGATTAAGTGGAGTTCAATACATTGAAGCGGTATAAGTAAGGAGCTGATGGCCCTTTCTGGTGTAAGGCACAGCAGGCTCAATCCCATGCCTGCAGAGCTGCCAGGTAGTGGGCACCACCCCTATTGCTACCTAGCAGCAGCTATAGCTTGCTTATGCTCCAGCACCCATGACCTGCTGTGGATACAGACCAAGGATCCTGGATCCTTCCAGCTCAAGTGCCACTTCTTGCCTGTCACACATATCCCACATTCCTCACAGTGCTGCTCATGCCTGCCTCCAGCTATGCCCTAGGGTTACCACCTCTGAAAACAACAACAAAAAAAACCCAAACGGCAATCCATCCCCCAACCAGGCAAGCCTGCCCAACTTCAAGCCCCAACCACAAGGAAAAAACTCCTCATTCCCCACCTCCCGACCCCGCGTCAACAACCTCTTATAGTATTTCGAGAGAGAACACATATAGATAAGATTGATAACATCATTTTCTTACTTAAACTGTGGAAGTGGGAACACTGCGAGCATCTTTAGCTGGACACAAAAATGTTTAACATTAGATATCCCAGTGTACTGAGATGATATTGGAAATCTTTAGACCCACGTAAAAAAAACAAAACAAAAAACCCCCACCCCAGCAGATAAAATTATTTTTCTGGCAACTGGCAAATCCACTAAAAAACCAGCCAGGCGGTAATCCTTCTATGCTCCCATACAGCTCTACAATCCTATGACCTGTCCCACTGTGATAGAGTATTTACACCACACAAGGCCTAAGTAAGTAAAAAGGACCAATTAGCCCTGTGATGGCTGTACCTGGAGGAGAGTCAGGACTGATAAGATCTAACTGATAAATCCCAGCTGGGCAGGGGCAGGCTGAGGTGGTATAAAACCAGGAAGTAGCAAGGAAGAAGGGAGTTGCAGGACGGAATACTGTAGTCACTTCCTCTAGACGAGTTTATCTACGGGGAGAGTAAACCCTGGGATTCTGCCTCAGACTCCAGACTTTGGCAAGAGCCTGGGAAGGGTGAAATAGCATCAGGGAGCTCCAATGGTTACCCAGAAGGGGGCAGAGCTAGAGAAGAAAGGTAGTAAGGAGCCCAGCCAAACAGCAACATGGTCAGGGATGGCTTAGGCTGTGGTTACTAGACATACAGTTCTTGGGCTGGAATCTGGAGTAGAGGGTTGGCCTAGGTTCCCCTACCAGCCACTGGGAAAGAAGAAGCAATTTGAGTCCAGCAGGAGAGAGACTGGATGAGCAACAAAATAAGTCTGGTTGAGAGCTAATACCCAGCTGTGGCCACAAGGAGGTGCCACAGTGGTGAGTAGATACCATCTGACCCTCACATTTTCCCTGTGCCAGCCCCACCCCCCAACTCCCCTCCTAGAGCCCCCTTACTAATATGCCCCACAGATATTGCCCCCATGTTTTTTTAAATGTTTAAACTTTTAGAACTTTTTAAATGGGAGTTGACTTAAATAGGAATTGATGGGGCTAATCACTCCTTAGATCTGGCCATATGATACATACTACAGAGTACAAACAATGCTTAGAAATGAATTTGATCACAACAGTTCCAGACTATGATTGATTAACTTAAATCACAGAATAAGAGAAGGCTGTATGTGCTTTTAGCTGTAACATTCCCTTCCTATGAATTCACCACTGCAAACACAGGATTTTGAATAACTTTATTAACATACAGTTTATGGACATCTTTTATTGAGAAGCCATTAGAGTTTTTCTTATGACTGAACTGCAAACTAAAGAGCTTTCCTAGCAGCAAGGACCTCACTTAATATACTGTAAATATCTATAAAACCTTTCCAGATCGATGGGTCCTACCCATGCCTATGGCAACATGTGTTGTACCTCATCCAGTGCACTAAATGCTCCACTAACAACTACGTAGGTGAAACCAGACAATCACTACACTCGCAAATGAACTCACACAGGACAATGGTAAAAGACAAAAACATCACATCAACTGTGGACGAACACTTTTCACAAAACAATTACTCTATAGCTGACCCCAGTCCTCATCCTCAGAGGAAACCTGCCCCACACTTTCAAAAGATGAGCCTGGGAGCTTAAATTCATAACTTTGATAGACAGTAAAAATCATGATCTTAATAAAGACACTGTATTTATATCTTATTACAACAATCTGTAGCTCACCAATCTCCCATTTTTGTCCTATGACTATAGGGGTGTTTATGGGCTATGTCACCTTGAATGGTCCCTTAGTTTAGCATAAGTAGACATATTTTATCTGTTCAACTTTGTATTTAGCTGTGACAATCTGAGTACCTTTCCCAGACATGAAAGAGCTCTGCGTTGCTCGAAAGCTTCTCTCTCTCACAAGAGAAGTTAGTCCATATATAATGTTTTTAATGAATATCTGGAGCTTCCTTTTCAGTGGTGCAGAGGAGGAAGGCTAGAAATGTACAGTGAAGAAAATATTTTCTACAGCACTTATCTCTTTTCTTCAAAGTTGGGCGTGTGATATCACGTGGGAGATCTACATTTATAACTGCATGACTTGTACTTCCCATGATGACTGACAGTGCTCAAAGTGGTTTGAAAAAAAAGTGGTGGTGGTGGTCGGGGGGGTCTCATCACCCACCCATCTGCCTGTCCCCCTGCTCAGCAACCAACTCTGCCCCCTTGGCCCCAAATCTATCCTGTTTCTGTGGTCCCCACATCAGCTCTGCCCCCCTATGGCTCTCCCCTCTTCCCTCATCAGTTCTGAATCCCCTGTAGCTCCTGGTGTTCTTCACCCCGCACTTTCAGGCCTGAAGGGGGCTGCAGTAGAGTCCCTTCTCTCTGTTCCCAGGCTGGGTGTTGCAGGGAGAAGAGCAGAGGAGCCATCCTGTTGCTTGCAGAAGGGGAAGGGGTAAGAGGAAACAGAGCTACTCTCAGCTGCTTGACTCTTTCTGCTCTTCCCACTCCTTCTGGGAGAATGATGTTGGATTGCTGAGGGAGTGGGGGAGAGCTCTCCCTGCTTCAAGAAGCCAATCAGGGGTCCATCCCGTCCATCCGTCCCCCCACAGACAGTATTAAAACTGTGCCCTTCAGCGACCCGGCTTGCTTTTTAGAAATCTTATTTCCTGGGTCTGTGACCTGTTTCCACCCAGCACACTTTAAGCACTAATGACCGATGAAGTGCATCTCCTACAAGTGATATTTTTGCCTCTGAGGTGAGGGTTAAACATATGCCATTTTTTGAACATCTCTGGGCATGAACTCCAGATTTGGAATTTATCTACTAAACATCAGCTCAAAGATTACTGGGTGGGTGAAGACTTTCATTCTTAAGAGTCTCTTCTTTTGTCCATCAATATTTGCATCACTTTACAGCTCTGATTCAGAAAATCATTCCTATTCAGGACAGCTCATAAGCACATCCTGAAGTCCCTTTGATTTCAATATGGTTTCCGTGGGATTGGATGTGGTTAAGAGCTGTCTTGAATCGGGAACTAAAATTTAAGATGGAATGGATATGCAGGTATTTGGCCACCTGTTCATCAGACAGATCTGTGGAAATCAGAGAACTCTTATCCACTGATATATCTCCCAAAGTAATACCACACAAGGACATGCAAATAGGCTGCCTTATCTGGCTTTCAGTTATGTGGAGATTACCTAATTTCTTCAGACCACTCTCCACTTCTGTGAGTTTCTCAGTGTATCTTCTGTGGGATGTCTCCATGCCACCTGTAACGTTGTCCATTTTTTCTACAACTGGAAAATTGAGAACAGCGTTAACAGGCATTTACATGTGTAATTTTTGTAGGTTTCATTGTGAGAAGTTCCAACTATGAGATATGGTGTAAGTAATGAGATTTTTATAACAAGTCATATAGATGAACAGTAAACAAGAGTGTAGTAAATAATGAAAAATATAAAATATTTGGGGTCAAGCATAGAAAATACTTTTTTAAAAAAAACAAACAATTATCTTGCTTTCCACTACTCTGCATAACGTCACAACAGTGTATTCTCTTCTGCTCATATGACCGTGCGCTCTGCTAAGAAGTTAACCTCTATGCTTCAACCAAATATTTCTTTTGGTAACAAACAGATTCATCTCATGAATGAAGATTCTTCTGAGTCTTCCTCTTCAATCAATTAATATTTTATAATATTTAACTACTAAAGGTGTCTAATTGTCTAATGAAGGCATGCTGTATGCTTGAGGCTTGTTACCTCGCTAGCAGCAGACTCCCTCTCGCTCTCCTGTGGGCCACTTCCATTTAGATGGACCAAATAATTTTCTGATTCTTTTAATCATTATGAACTACATCCTAGCTACTAAGTGTGGAGGCTATAGAACATATATAAAGTGCTGTTCTTAAATAATGTCTTCTGAAAAGTGACGGAGCTTTAAAACCCCTAATAACAATTTAAGGACATTTAATTAAACAGCAGTTTTAAAATAATTCTGATTTGCAAGGGTTTAAACTATGGTCATTCAGCCCAGCCTGGACATATGGCTGTTCCCAATTTGCTCTTGGCTTGGGGAGGTTTGAATTGTTTTCCTGGCACTTATGCATTCTGTTGCTTTTCATGGCAACAGTATGTGTACGGAAGAAGGAAAGAGCCAGAAATGAAAAGTTCCAGAAAGCTCAAAGTGCTAAATATATATTTATAAATTGTTACAAGAAAGGGAGGAAACTGAATGCTTCAGAGGCTAGATTCTGCCTTGATAAGGTTGCCAACTTTCTAACTGCACAAAACTGAACACCCTTGCCCTGCCCTGGCCCCGCCCCTGCCCTGAGGCCTCACACCTTCTCCGAGGCCCTGCCCCCACTCACTCCATCCCCACTCTGTCTATCGCTCGCTCTCCCCCACCCTCACTCACTTTCAGTGGGCCAGGGCAGGGGGTTGGGGTGCAAGAGGGGGTGAGGATTCCGGCTGGAGGTGCAGGCTTTGGGGTGGGGCTAGGGATGAGGGGTTTGGGGTGCGGGAGGGGGCTACGGGCTGGGGCAGGGGTGCAGGAGGGAGTGCGGGGTGCGGGCTCCAGGAGGGCTTGTATGTGTGGGAGAGGGCTCAGGGCTGGGGCAGAGAGATTGGGGTACAGAGAGGGGTGTGGGCTTTGGGAGGGAGTTAGGGTGCAGGAGGGGGTTATGACCTGGGACAGGAGGTTGGGGTGCAGGAACGGGGTTCGGGGTGAGGCTCCGGCCGGCCGGCACTCACCTCAGGCGGCTCCCGGAAGCAGCCGGCATGTCTGGTTCCTATGCGGAGGGGTCAGGAGGCTCTGCGCACTGCATGCACTTGCAGGCGCCGTCCCGGCAGCTCCCATTGGCCACAGTTCCTGGCCAATGGGAGCTGCGGAGCTGGTGCTCAGAGCGGGGGCACCACACGGAGCCCCTGTGGCTACCCCTGTGCCTAGGAGCTGGACATGCCAGTCATTTCCGGGAGCTGTGCAGAACCCAGGCAGGCAGGGAGACTGCCTTGGCCCTGCTGCGCCACTGACCGGACTTTTTTAGCAGCCTGGGGGGTCAGCAGTGCTGACCGGAGCTGCCAAGGTCCCTTTTCAACTGGGCATTCCAGTTTAAAACTGGATGCCTGGCAACCCTATGGCTTGACCGTCAAGTCCATATCCATTTTCAGTTTGGTGTCTGTGTATTCAAATCACAACTAAGGCCAGAAGGTTCTGTCCTACCCAGATTATTTAGCCTCTGGGCAGAGAGGATGTGCACCACCCCACGAGGGGTTCCAGAAGACATTGTGCTGCATTGTGTCACTCCTCCAGCGCCCTAGCATGTGGAAGAAGAGGTGCTGCACCAAGCCTTCGGATGAGCCAGTGTGGAGGTAGGGGACAAAGCCATACCACTGCTTCCTCCCTATGCCTTCCCACCCTCTTTGGGGGTGATTTATAACCTGGCAGGAACTACAAAAGAGCAGTTGCCTGTGTTCCCCCAAGCGCAAGTAGGGAGGACCCTGGTACTGGGAGTGTAACTTCATGAGCCCTCCTCCTACTCTTTGCACTCATGCAAAGGTCATACACAATCTGGCACATTAATCTGTGGCATCCAAGGGGTCCTTGTCCCTTTGTTAATCTTCCATCTTCTTTTTTTGAAGATACGTACATGTATATAGCAGGATTTTCATGGGTCCATGCTGCTTCAAAAACATAAACCGAACAGACAGCTAGGGCTACAGTCATCCCTGGGCTAACTACACTGAAGTCAGGGGTTACTTTGGCCCTGTCACAGAGTGATAGCAATCAGCACCTGAACCAGCACTCTGATCACTATTTAACCAGTTAGGGCCCTGGTTTAAGCTGACCAGACAGCAAGTGTGAAAAATCAGGACAGGGAGTTGGGGGGGTAATAGGACCTATTTCAGAAAAAGCCCCAAATATCAGGACTGTCCCTGTAAAATCGAAACATCTAGTCACCCTAGCCTGGTGACAGAGAGGAGTTGCTGATTACCAGATCAGGTTGGGGCTGGGTAGCTAATAAGCTAATTTACAAGGAGCCAGGATAAAAGAGCACAGGGGTCAGGTGGATGCCTCCTCAGGCTGTTTGTTAATTAGGCACAAGTTGGTGAAACCCCACCAGATACTTCCTGGAGCAAGAGTGAGGCTTGAATGTATACATGGGGATAAGAAATTCTGCCTTATGGCACAAGGGCCTCTGGAAGTTCAGGGGAAGTTTAAATGGAAGTGGGCTGGGGTAGTGGATTGGTTGCCACACCCTTTCATGTTAGGCACGGACTGGAACCCCTTCCCATTAGAAAAGCAAAGGGGTATCCAGAAACCCCAGAGGGATGGAATTTAACCCATGGGGAAGGGAAAAGAGCCATTAAACACTGCAGTGTTGGAAAATAGACAGGAGAACACAAGCCAGAGAGAAAGTAAAGAAAGGGGAATAACCAGTGAGATGAAGTGGGAGGGGGAAAAATAAGGAAGTAGTCTCAGGAGACAAAGGTAAATTGAGCTCAAGCAGTTATTGGAACAGAGCAGTTCCGAGGGTTGAGGGAACAAGTGACCATGGGAAGAGGAGGAAGGCAAGGGGGGGGATGATGACACACCAGTAGACCCCTCCACAAAACAAAGGGTGAGAACAAGGAGAATGGCCCCCAGGTTGTCCCTGGTGTGAGGACCTGTGGGCTGAAGTGGAATTATGGGGGCTACTTCCACCCAGCACTGCCCCGTCACTGGGCCCAAGGTTGTATGAGGAACTTGAACATTCCTGGGTGGAAAGCTGCCTTGTTTCTCCTTTCCATAATGCGAATGAGCCAGCTATACACACTCCAGTGTGTGTGTGTGCGTATATATATATAAAAAACAAAACAAACACAAAAATAGAGCCAGAGTGCAGAGTTCTGCATTTCAGGACTGAGATGATAGTAGCTGGCCTTCTGAATACAAGATGCAGGCTGATAGGAATCCAGAACTAACACTCACTGTAACAGAAGACATCTGTTTTTTTCTGTCCTTATTCCTAATTTATGTTACTTAGAATTTCTAAAGGAACCCAGAAGAGAAATCAGCTATTTCACTGCATGTTCCCTGATCTAGAATGCTTGGATTTCCTTGTCCTCTTCAAGACTGAAGCCTCAGTTCACCAAAGCCTTTAAGCAGGTTCGTAAGTCTACTGACGTCAGTGGAACTTAAGATGTGCTTAAATGCTTTGCTGAATCAAGGCCTTAATGGGCATTATCACATCAGTTATGGTTCTTGTTAATCCCTGATGAAAACAATGCCCAATAACTTATTTTTCTATATGTTATGCCAGCAGTTCTCAAACTTTAGTAAGCCAAGGACCCCCATTTTGATTTAAAATTTTGCCACAGACTCCCAAACCCCCTGCTTAGACCCAGGACCCGCCCTGGTTTGTAACAGTTTGCTCTGAGGCTGACACCCACATTCGTGAGTTATTCCAGACAACCTGACCACCACCATAGCCCCCTGCCCCTTCTTAGAGGCACAGGCACAGAATTTCACCCAGGGTATATTTAATATTGTTGCTGAAAAATACTGGAGGATATTTGGGATGTTGAAGTAGTTTAGGCTCAAACTTTAGTATATGTTATAATCCATTGTGGCCTCAAGGAATTGGTGGAAGTCAAATTTGCAGAGACCTTTAAAACTAGCCTGGGTGCAGCAGAGTAGGGAGGCTGCGGGGCAGCTGGTTACAGCTCCAGCAGGCAGATTCTAGGTCTGGTTTTTATGCCAGCCTGGAGTATAATAGAGAGATGTGGAATCTGCTTTAATCTTTGCAGACTGACTGGCCCCTTGAGGTGCTATCGGCCAACCAGGGAATGGCCAAGTGCAGAATGCTCCAGCCATGCCCCTTCCTTACCCTGATATGATCCTTACACTAGGGGTGGCAGTAGGGTGTGACATGAGCTAAAACATGCTGGTTATATACTTGCCAGGAAGATGTGGTTGCTTTTTGGCCCCTCATGCCACTTGGGCAGCATAATAGGGCCAGAGCGTAGCAGGAAAACCAGCTGGTTTCTGAGAAGCTAATGTTTTTGAATTTGTAACTTTCATCAGAAAACAGTTATCAACCTTTAAGAAATTTGACTGGCTAGCACATTAGGTGTATATCTAAAAAATGATTCTAATAAGCTCTTGACAGACAAACTGGAGACCTGCCCATAATTTATACTTTTTGATAAAATAAATAATTTCCTGAAGGGGTATAAAAAGAGGCCCTATCAAAACTAGATACTACCAGCCACGATGGCAGTGTCTGAGCTAGGTCCTTAAGCCTTTGAAAGATGTTAATCATCATTAAAGGGTCTTTGTATTATCAGTGGTCCAGTTCCTAGAAAATGCTTGAGTCTAAAGCCTATGCGTATATAACTGGAGATAAGTTTTAAGGAGCAGCCCTGGATCAGGTGGGCTAGATCAGAGAGAGCTCTGGACACAGAGAGAAATTTTGCTGTACACCGCAGCGTGATGCTCAGAGGAGGATCAAAGAGGGCAGTAAGATGTTAGCTATTTACTTCATTAACGGAGACTACTTTATCTAGTTTAGCTGATAAGTGCAAACCCAGATATGTTATACAAACCACTTCTACTGTTTTAATTCTATTTTCTCTGTCTTTAATAAACTTTGTTTTTGTTAAGATCATTGCTGTATGGGCAATTTTGCACAGACATCCCTTAAGAGATGCAAACCTTCCAACCAATTGCTGAAGGGTAGAATGTCTGGATCCTACTCCCTGCTCTCAGTCTCAGACAAGAAGCATGGACAAGGGTCCCATCCCAGTGAGTTGAGTTACAGAAGCAGAAGGATTAAGCAATAGATGAGAGTTGTTGTGTGTATTAGTCACAAACTTAAAGCTACAAGCTGCAATATAAAGGTCTACTACAAACTGAAAATAACCAGAAATTCAAATTTCAGGCTGATATTCAAAGAATGTTTACTCCCCGCCCCCCTTTGCCATGGAGTGAGCAAGAGTATAATCATTAACTTTAAATAGATTAGTTTTACATTGACTGGTGCCAGAAGAATCTTAACTACATACTTTTGCATTTAATTTCCTTAAGAAAACATCTGGAAAACCAAGAACACTATTTTATTAATGTTTTTAACAACAGAAAGAATGTAAGTTTCATTCCGAAGGGAAAGGAATAGTAAACTCATCTTGCAACCCCTTTCAGACCTTGATATTTAATTCATGTTTTGGTTTCAGCTTTCTATGGATTGTTACACAGATTTTACAACTAATTTGGAGATTTATTCTGTTTATTTTGTATCCCATAGAGTTATTTTTCTTGCCAACCAAATTTAATCCATTAATTCGTAGTTTTTGACTTTTTTTTTTTTAAATAACATAGGATAGCTAAATACCATGTAGGAAACTAAAAGTTTTAAAAGCAGCTTTGGGCATTATAAATATAAATCATCAGTGTATTGAAAACAAATCTAATGAAACCTTAGCTAACAGATTGGAAGAATTCCTGATGCTAGCAAAATTCTATCTTTCATTGTAATATCACCATACAAAGGAGAAGCTGAACTCTGAGGTAGAGGGGACTGTTGTAAAAATGTATTTCACTTTTCTTTAGTGTCCAAGATTTAAGGCCTAACTCCTTAGAAACAAACAAAAGTATCCTAACAGTTCATTTGGGGATCAAATATAATAATTTTTTCTCATAAACTGGTATTTCTTCTGATTTGCAGTGATCAGAAAGCAAAAAGTAAAAAGCCAGCTTACTAGTGCACAGGATGCAAGTGTGAGGACAAAAGGACAAAATCATCCCCAGTGTAAGTCCATTCACTTCAGAGGAATTACTCAAGAGATAAATTTGACTCAAAAAGTCAGTGTCTTCTGAAATGCAATGGAACAGACAGAACTGTAAGAAACATGCCCTGATGTTCAACCTTCACAACGAAAACAAATATGGGTGACAGGAGAGATGTGGAGAGTAGAGAAACAGGAAGTTGAGGAGAGTGCTGGACTGAGAATGGACTCTGGGCCAATGCCATGCTTCGCTACCCTGAAATTGGGTTTGGTGGGCCCCCAAGTATGATGAATGAATGAGATGTGCATCTTCGCACAACCTCCAGTTTTTTTTCCTTGCGGCAATGGGCTAAGAAATTCCTCTCAGTGATGCCAATGAAAAATCCCAGTGAGTATTACTGAGTTGTAAAGAAGACAAAATGGTTGTAATCATACATGGAAGTGCATAATGGAATGTAGCGAGGAAGCAGAAAGAGTGAGGAAGGCCTTGAGGAGTGTAAGAAAACCAGAACTGGAGGCATGTGGAGAGAGAAGCCTGAAAATGTAGGGTTAGGAAGAGCGAGAGACATTTAGGTGAGGGTCGCCTTGTCTGCTTATTCCCATTCAGAGGTTTCATGAAGGAACAAAGAAATTGCCATTGGTCAGTTCAGACGCCTTATAGAGATAGACTCAAGGAGCTCTATCTATTTAGCTTAACAAAGACAAGGCTAAGGGGTGACTTGATCACAGTTTATAAGCCCCTATATGGGAAACAAATATTTGATAATGAGCTCTTCAGTCTAGCAGACAAAGGTATAACAAGATCTGATGGCTGGAAGTTGAAGCTAGACAAATTCAGGCTAGAAATAAGATATATAATATAAAACTGTGAGGGCAATGAACCATTGGAACAACTTCCCAAGTGGTGGATTGGGTATTTTTTTAAAAGAGATGCTGTAGTTCAAAAGGAAACATTTTGGGGGAGTTCTATGGCCTGAGTTATAGAGGAAGTCAGACTGGATGATCACAATGGTCTCTTCTGGCCTTGGAATCCATGAATCAAAGTCCAGCTGGTAGGCTGTCTCTGACAGTAAGTAGCATCAGATTCTTCAAATGAGTATGCAAGATCCCGGAAAAGACAGTTATGCAATAACATGCCTAATGTGGAAGCTTCTTCTGAGTCCCAGGCAGTTAGTGGCTGGCTTAACATGGAGGACTGATAGCCCATGTAAGAGCCAGATCCTCAGCTGCTGTAAATTGATCTATGCCCACTTAACCTGCTAAGGGTCTGGCTCTGTTTTTATCCAGCTAATATAACTGGGGATATTCTTATCCCTACAAGTATCTAATCATTGAATCCTAGTAAGTTTTTTGTTTCAGTATCTTGTAGCAATGAGTTCCATGGGTTACTCATAAGTTGTGCAAAAAATGTGTTTTGTTGTAAATATGTTTAATTTATTACGTTCCCTCTTGTTATTGTATTATACTAAAGGGTAAATGGGAGCACCTTTCGTTTATATTCATAGTTCAATACACCAACATCGTGTCTTCTCTTATGAAATCTTCTCTCTAACCAGTTCTGATCATTTTAATTTTTCCCATACAAAAGTCCTTCCAAGCCTCTAAACTGTGTTTGCTGCCTTTCTCTGTCCCTTTCCTATTTCTACTATTTCCTTTTTGAGGTGATGTGAACAAAGCACAGAATCAAAGGGAGGGGGAACCATCAGTGTATATAGTAGTCCCATTGTAATATTTTCAGCATTATTTTTCCCTTTTCTTAATACAGCCAAGCTTTTAACTGACTTTTTTCCCTAACCAATACTGCACAGCGAGCAGATGTTTGCATTGATCTGTCAGGAATGATGCCTGTATTATTTTGTGGTGATAGCTGAATTGAATAACAATATGTATGACAGGTTTCAGAGTAGCAGCCATGTTAGTCTGTATCTGTAAAAAGAAAAAGGAGTACCTGTAGCACCTTAGAGACTAACAAATTTATTAGAGCATAAGCTTTATGTATGAGAAGATCAAACTGTTCTTTTCAATGTGCATTACTTTGTACTCATATATAATTTTCTCAGGCAAAACATTGTTTAGCATTGTTTGATTCTTTGGAATTTCCTCAGTCTTCAAAATATTTTTTAGAATTGGCTTAAACACTGATGAATAAGCAGTTTATCAGGTTTGGCACTACGCTGTTTATCCTCACTTCCAGATCATTAAGAACAATATTCATTATACTTTTGAACTCCTCAGATAAAAAGTATTAATCCATTAAGTGACACCATTCCTGGCCCCTCCTTTACACAAGATGAACTCTAGGGGTGGATTCTGGTACTTGTGTGGAGCCTTACTGAAGTCCTTGGCTCTCCAAATTAATATGCTTCCATATTGAAAACTGGTAAGTTAATTATACATTTTTTTTAAATCTCCACAAATGTCTAATCTAATGTCAAAGCTTTATACCTGTTTGAAAGAGAAACTTCAAAGTTTGTCTAATATAGACTATGTCAAACATACAATGAATCATGTTAACAGAAGTTTAATTCTGCAATAATCTCATAACTGAAAATAAAATAAATCCACTCTCCTCTCTATCTCTTTCTAATACTTGGAGCTCTTGCTTGGATTCCTGTTTGAAAGTGAAACACTGTGACAGATATGGTACATACCTTTGTATCCCAGAATGGCTACTGTTATTGTTAGCAAGGCACACAAAATATATAGTAATATGATGGAGAACTTCAGTGCCCAGTTATTTTTACATTTGGTACATTGAGTCCCCTCCTGAATACCTGCAAAAGAAGATGGGACTTTAAAATCAGGTCAAAGAGTAAGCTTTTATTGTGGTTTCTTTGTCTAAATCACATACACATATAATAATTGTACACATACTTGTCTACACTGCAAGTGATGGCTAACATTCCATGGACTCCGGGCTCACTATAGCCTTACTTTAGTGATATGCTCCTTTTAAGGTTTCAGATGAGTAATAACTGGATTAAATTTAACTGGAAAACCAAATGTGGCTTTATTTGAAAAAAAACCCCACTATTATCATGAGTCTGATAGTGAGACTAGGTTGCAATTAAGCCAAAAATGTATGGCAATATTCTCTGTCTAGATCCTGATGGTAATAATTCAGTTTTAACATTCAACTTCCCTGCATTGTTAGCAGTGGGTGACATTCACACACAGAAAAAGTAGAACTGAAATTAAGTACTACTCTGAATGTCTGAAAGGAGACTTTTGCACTATTTTGCAACTTTTATATTGACACATGGACTTAGAAGATAAATATTAGCACTTCTTTTTATTTTCACTGTGTAAAATAATGTTAATGAGATTTATGGCTTGTCTATAGAAGCATAGTTATACTGGTATATCTCCCTGTGTGGACACCAGCAGGAGTTATATCAGTATAATTATGCTACTCATACCATTTCCCCACATAAGTGAGTTCTAAAAAAGAGAGAATAGGGAAAGGAACCTCCAGTTATGAGAGAAAATGAACCATTAATATTTGGTATTTGAGCTTTTTACAGAAGATATGGATGTCGGCCTGTTGTGAGACTTTTCTGTCAATGATCACAGGTTATAGCACATATATAAGCATTGAAAGCTTTCATTAGATTATCAATAATTGCAGGGGAAACAGGGACATATAAAAACATTAGAATGTGAAGACCATGTTGGAATGAATGGACTAGGTTGAGCCCTCATTAGGCAAGCATGAATATAGCCCCCTGCGTCTATTAAAAATGAACTTCCTTGACCTTTTACCCTATTTGTTTACTACTAATGGAGTCACAAAGGAGAGCGCTTTAGTAGGTTGGGTGTACCAAATTACTGATCTAATGAAAACTTGCTCAAAAACTTTTTATGAGTAAATTATATTTCCACTTGGGATCAACCCACCAGCTGATTTTACTTTTCTCCAACTTGTGACCTTCTGCACAGTGCTATTCTTCAGGGAAATGCACAGGCAGCTTCAGCTGTGTTTATTGAGGACTGATGACAGAAATAGCAAGTTAAGTCAACTCTTGTTATCTCAAAGAGTAACAGGTTCTCGTGGTTTTCTTAAACCTAAAGTGCTTTAAAAAGGGATTTTCATACAGAGGCAAATTCAAGAAGAGAGATTTATACATAAAGTAAGTTTATTTGATGAGTTATTTTCTCAGTCCCCTTTGCTAGTGTTATTTCATATATCAGGCTTGGATAACACTGAAATGAACACTTCACAGGCCAGCTCCTTCTTACACATTATGATTATGAAGTCACACCATAATCTCATTGTTGTGACATCACATTTTGTTACAACGGGATGGATGTGATGTCATAGATTCAAAATTATGAAGTCACTGTAGGACATAGAAGAGAAGCTCAGTTGGGAAAGATCAATTCCTTTTTCAGATAGAGATACAAACCTCTCAGTAAATTGATACATGTGGCAAAAAACGGTGGGAAAACAAGTTAATGCATTTATGTTCTAAATCTAGGTTTGTTAGCATAAGCCATTTGGCCAGAAGCTCCAGAGGGGAAAGGGCTCTCTGCTCCCCCTATTGGTGAAAAGAGAGCTTCATTTGCATAGGCTATCTACCCACAATCCTGCTGGTGACACTTGGGGAGTCACCATAACTAGACATGAACTTGGATTTTGGGGGCAGTGGGCTCCCAGAGCAGCTTGGAGAAGGGAAGAGGATTTTATCTTATGACAAAGAACTGGTTTCCAAGCAGCTAGGACTCTACTCAAGGGTTTTAAGTGTGGTTGGCTCCCCTGCCTGGCTTGTACAGGGTCTTGAAGTATTTGTGAGAGGGAGTTGTTCTGTTTGTTAACGGTCCCTAGAGAGGGAACACAGTTTTCCGGGCGGGGGCTTGGGCCAGTTTACTTATTTGTCAAGAAGATCCCCAAATATATTGAACACAGATCTTCTTGCTGTCATTAACGGCTTGGAGGGAGGGTTACTTTAGGTGCAGTGGAGTGCATGGTGCTTTTCAGACAAGTTTGAAAACAAGATCCCTCCTCTGAGAGGTATATAATTTAGGACCTGATTTTGTAAGTTTCTGTATGCTCTAATTATCCATGGAAATTAATGGGAGTTCAGGACACTCAGCACATCACAGGATTGGCCTCTACCTTATACAGGTAACAGAAATTAAAGTTAATGAGAGCAGGATCAAGCCATAATATGAAAGGGCAACAGATCACAGAGGTACAACACAGAGAAGGAGGCAGAAAAAAAATGCATGTTTGATATCAGCTGCATGTTGGAAATTTGTTTGTATTAAAGTCTCACATTAAAGTTACTCATTTTCAGCTTATGATCTGTTTGCTGACACTGTACTTAATTTGATTCCCTGTGCAATGTAACAGGCTGCAACTCTCACTGATGCCCCTGAATTTAATACTGTTCATCATCTAGCACCATATATGTACTCGTATTTCGCAAGCCACCTGCTTCCTTCTCTTGGTTTTCTCTCCCTATGTATGGTCCAATTAAACAACACTTGAGCTTTATGGATCTTTCAGTTTCAGTGTATTTCAAATGGACATAAAAATGGCACCTGAACGTGAGACACTTCATTTTTTTTAACAATCCACTACTGTCAGTATTGAGATAACACACACACACACACTACATAATAATAATAATGATAAACACCCATTTTTTCATGATTTGTGTGTATAAAACCAAACATCTTCTGTATTTTCCACAGTATGCATCCGATGAAGTGAGTTGTAGCTCACGAAAGCTTATGCTCAAATAAATTGGTTAGTCTCTAAGGTGCCACGAGTACTCCTTTTCTTTTTACACACACTACAGCCGCCACAATTTAAAAATTATATTGTAATCTAATCTACCCCAAGATCTAACGTGCACAAGTGCTGGAGCAGAAAATCAGGTAGTTGTAAGTGGGTCCCTCCTCCCCCCACAACTTTGGAGACTCTAGCACAGATAGCTATATCAATTTAACCTCTTCTGGGCTGTGGTATTTGTCTTATGTCAGGAATACATGGTGTCATAAATATAAAGGGAAGGCTAACCACCTTTAAATCCCTCCTGGCCAGAGGAAAAAACCCTTTCACCTGTAAAGGGTTAAGAAGCTAGGATAACCTCACTGGCACCTGACCAAAATGACCAATGAGGAGACAAGATACTTTCAAAAGCTGGGAAGAGAGAGAACATCAAAGGGTCTGTGTCTGTCTGGGTGAGGCTTTTGCAGGGGACAGAACAGGAATGGAGTCTTAGAACTTAGCAAGTAATCTAGCTAGATATGCGTTAGATTATGATTTCTTTAAATGGCTGAGAAAATAAGTTGTGCTGAATAGAATGAATATTCCTGTCTGTGTGTCTTTTTGTAACCTAAGGTTTTGCCTAGAGGGATTGTCTATGTTTTGAATCTAATTACCCTGTAAGGTATTCACCATCCTGATATTACAGAGGTGATCCTTTTCTTTTTACTGTTTCTTCTATTAAAATGTTTCTTTTCAAGAACTGAATGCTTTTTTTCATTGTTCTAAGATCCAAAGGCTTGGGTCTGTGGTCACCTATGCAAATTAGTGAGGATTTTTACCAAACCTTCCCCAAGAAGTAGGGTGCAAGGGTTGGGAGGATTTTTTGGGGGAAACACGTTTCCAAACAATGCTTTCTCAGGAACCCAGAGAAACGTTTGGTGACGGCAGTGGAAAACCAAGGGCAAAGGGTAAAATAGTTTGTACCTTGGGGAAGTTTTAACCTAAGCTGGTAAAAGTAAGCTTAGGAGGTTTTCATGCAGGTCCCCACATTTGTACCCTAGAGTTCAAAGTGGGGAAGGAACCTCGACACATGGATATTCATTTTGTTCCTGATAGTGGCTGGCCTTCTGATTAACTAATTAAATAGAGAGGACTACTAAAGATGACGAAAACCTGGATCTGTCTCAAATGAGAGAATAGGTACTGAACTATTTCCAATATCTCTGGCGGAGCTTGAACAATTTAGGTTCACTTTGCTTAAGGTCCACCCAAAGTTGGTTGATCTGGTACATAAGAGGCACTTGGTATGCATTGTGAACATGGTCTCATTAAGGTTGTCTTGTGATTTGTTAAGGTCCTTTCCTTTATAAAGGAAACAGCCATATTAGTCTGTCAGACTAACAAGAGGCAACATGGGGAAGGATTTAGAGTGAGTGTAGGGTATATGTAAAAAACTGCAACATAAAGTAGGTACCTTCTCTCAACCTTTATCATGGGAGCACAGAGTCATGGCTTGAAGTCCATATTCAATCTTTAACAGGAAAAACTTCCACTTGAGTTAATGGCATTTTGGCTATTTGGAGCCCTGAGTATAAAGACTACGAGATTTGGCTAATAGTGAATCACTGTTATCTGGCTAGATTTGTAACATCTCATTTGGAGATCTTTAAATTAACTCGGTGGAACCAGTGTAGGACATTTTCCTACAAAGGGAACATATGTAAATCACACAGAACTGGGCTTAGCTTGAATCAGATCTTTGTTGTTCCCAACACAACATACTCCACTATGCATTCTCTACACATGGTTTTAATGATGATGTGCTCCCAGACATTTGTCACTAGCTTTGCATACCCAAAAGTCAGGGTCACTTCCGGATGATGAGCATTGCTCACTGCTGACTTTATCAACATTTAATAAATATCAGATGTGACATGCTGTGCCTTGACACACTTTTCTTTTTCCCCGACTTATTATAATACAAGCTTTGTTTTTTCTATTCACTGTTGGGAAGACATCTGGCCAAACAGACAGCAAATCAGTACAAAGGGATCCTGCTGGCTCACATGTTTTGGGTACCCCCATCTCTGTGAACCAAGATCGTCACAATAAACATGCAAGAGAGACATCCCCCTGTTACCAGCCTTTGTAGTATTTATTTTTACAGCATTACATTCTAGTGACTGGGAACTTTGTTTTCCCACAGGGGGTATCCATCTGCAGACTCCTTTTGTGCTACAGATAAGGCACGTTTTTTTTTTAATTACAGAAGGCTAAACGCATATTCCCTTTGCCAGTCCGCAAATACCTTATCAAAAGCCAGAAGCCTCAAACATATTCTGTTTCAAGGACCACAGTTTCGAATGTTTGAGTATAACATGTATACTGTACAGATTTTCCTGCCAAATACTTCTTTTGGAATATTTTCCACTGAGCTCTCTTCTTGGCTCTTGCTTCAGAAACTTAGGTGGCCTCAAAAAATCTGTGCTATAATGTAGAGTTGTGATGAAAACCCAAAATTCCCTATATAACCATGACAAAAAAGCATTGGTAAGATAACTGAAATATTGGAAGAATGTAGTGCAGGAAGCCAAAATCAATGCACTATTTAGGAAAATTCCTTTCCAGTGTGATTCAATATTGATACAGCATCTCTTGTAGCATGCAAGGAAGGCTTCAAGTGTAGTTTATAGGCACCTTTATAAAACATTATCTAGAATCATGGATAACTAGAGTCATGAACCTAAATCCTTATTTAGTCTAATTTTAAAGAGGCTCAGTACAAGCAATTCCCACAGAATAGACATGGAGAAGTAGATTTTAAAATATATTTAGTTGCCAAAAGAGGCAGATAGGCACCTAGTGGGATTGTTGAAAGCACCTAAATGTCTAACTTTCTAATGCCAAGGGGAGTTAGATGCCTCAGTGCTTTTGAAAATCCCACGAGACATCTATCTGCACATTTAGACGTCTAAATACATTTAATAACATGATCCTAAGTAACTAAAATCAGGGACCCAAGTTTGAAAATTTTAGCTGGTGTAACTGACAAGTGAAATCATGATGCTTTAGCTTTAAAGACTGATAAATCTTGATAAATACCTTTAAGCATTAGGAAGGTGGTCTTACATCAACGGGGCATAAAGAGGCAATTTTCAGACTTTGGATCTTACATTTAGGCATCCAGATATGCATTTGGGTGTTTGTATTGACATCTCAAGACATCTAAAATAAGTATCTGACTGCCTGAGTGACAATTTGAGCACTAAAGGGGAAAGATTAGGTGCTCAGACATGAAAACTGGGCTCAAAATATTTAATATTTGGATCTGCTGGAGTATTAAGGGAACAAAGGGCATATTGCATTAGTATGTTCTATGCTCAGCTTACCAATATTAACCTTCAATAAAGCTTGGAGATCGTAGAATCCAGCCAACCACAAAGTTTTAGCTGAGATTTGCAACTTTTTCCTTCATGTGGTTTTTACATGTTATTAACCTACTGCTTCATGGTATGAATCCATATAATCCCAAGTGAATAGTTAGGTTATAAATAGCAAAACTGATGATTCAGATAAATTCTGATAGTTAACATACCTTAGAAAGCAAAAAGTCTGTAAAACATTTTAATCACTGATTTTCTAAAGTTTACAAATTACAAAAATAGGCTGATTTTTGTTGACTTTTTCAGGAACATCCACTTTGTTATTTTAGAAGTTGATTCTGCATCATAAAGGCTACAGTGGGCATTGAGGGTGCTCAGCAATCACAGGATAAGGCCCTTAGACTGTGGTTATTAAGTACTCTAATTTAGGGCCAGATTCTGCCACCCTTACTCAAGCTGAGTAGTACCTTACTCCACAATTCTCCCCTTTGATTCCTTAGAGCTCCTCAGAGAGTAAGATACTGCTCAGAGAGAATAAGGTTGGCAAAATCTGGCTGTCCCTTAGTTTATATATTAAACACACAAAACCTATTGTTAAAAGAGCATATGGTTGCAAAGTCAAACACTCAAAAATTAGGTAATGCCAGAATTAAAGTTGCCTGTACAATGCATTCCCAGCCTCCTCACCCAACAAATCCCAGCTTCCATTCTCACCCCTCGCTCCTGGTCTCCTTGCCTGCTGGTCCCAGTCTCTTTGCCCAGCCAGTTCCAGTCTCTCTCTCTGCACCTGCCTCTAGTGCTGGTCTCACAAGATTCCTTCTCCCAGTCTATTTCTTTCACTCCCCACTGGTCTGGCCTTTGAATCGGATAGATTCCTGCTCCATGCTGCCTAGGTGTCAGCAAGGAGGTCATTGAGAGCACAAGTGAGATGGACTCCCTGCTTTCAGTTCCTGTGCCCAGCCCCACACCAACCCAGAATAGCTTGGAGCAGCTGTTACAGGGAAAGTCCAGCTTCACACCTCTAGCTCTGGGCTGGGGCATGCTCAGTTGCTGTGTGAGGATGATGCATACACAGTCTGGTCAGAACTAGGAGCTGTGAGAGTCTTGAGTATGCTCAGTGAGGACAATCTTTGGAGATTTTAGTTGCTAAAATAGAAGTCTCTATTGAGCATGTTCAGACTCTGATTTTTCAAATTCTTATTACATGGCCAGATTTGCATGGTGATAGTAAAAAGCAAATCCCTGACACAAAGGCCACCCTCCTGCCAAATTTTGAGTTCTTGCTCCAAAGCATGGAAAAAGACACCAGAATGTTTTAACATGTACAAAACAATGTATTTTCCCCTAGCCTTGTTCTTAGAAATAGCTGAACCATTTTGGCTGAAGTTTTCCAAATATATTCAGCCAGGAGCAGACACCTGGCATGGAAAATTTCAGCCCAAATGGTTAAAGTTTGGCAAAATTATAAGTAACTGAAAATAAGGCTTTATAATGGGAAGCGTTAGACAACCCTAATAATAGGCAGCACTATCTGTCCCGCCTATCACACTACTGAAGTTACATGAGAATCTCAGGTTTCTTTAAAAAAAAAAAAAGTTTCTAGCTGCACTGGTTGCAGAGAAAAGCTTTAAAATGTGAATTACAAAAGCTCAAAACCAGAAGGCAAATAAAAGAACCCAGCATTTATTATTGTTTTAAATGTAATGATTTTTAAACCAGTCTTATGACTGGGGGGGGCTGAACCCTAATTTTTGAATACTTGGGGTTGGCAATACTGGAGATGTTTAATATCTTCAACTTCCATTGAGGTTAATGGGAATTGAAGGCACTTAGCACCGCTCATGTACCACTAAGGCTGTCAAAGGCATCCAACTGAATCCCAGTTGGATTTGGGAGCCAAACTCACTTAGGCTATGTCTACACTTACCAGGGATTGACGCTGCTGTGATCGATGCAGCGGGGGTCGATTTAGCGGGTCTAGTGAAGACTCACTAAATCGACCACAGAGAGCTCTCCAGTCAACTTCGGTACTCCACCAGAACGAGAGAATTAAGGTAAGTCAATGGGAAAGTGTTTCCCGTCGACGCAAAGCAGTGTTAGACACTGGAGTAAGTCAACCTAAGCTACATCACTCCAGCTACGTGACTAACTTAGGTTGACTTACTGCGGTAGTGTAGACAAGGCCTTAGACAAGTGGTTCGCAAACTTGTTCCACCCGCGCTGCTTCCAGCAGCTCCCATTGGCCTGAAGCAGTGAACCGCAGCCAGTGGGAGCCGCGATCGGCTGAACCTCAGATGCGTCAGGTAAACAAACCGGCCTGCCAGGGGCTTTCCCTGCACAAGCAGTGGAAGAAGTTTGGGAACCACTGCCTTAGACACCTTTGAAAATCCCAGCCTCAGTGTTTTGCTGGATCAGGCCCTAAATTCTGCACATGCGAAAAGTAGGGAAAATTCTTCACTGCAAGATCTATTCTGTCACATGTCGTGGTCCCTTTCCATGAATCCATTATCTCACTTCTGACCTAATAAAGGATCCCAAAGGGCTGGCTTTATTTTCTATGGAAAGCTCCCAGCATCAGAAATACTTTATTATGTGCAGTATATACAATCCCTTTCATTAAAGGAGGGAAGAGCCCTTATGATTCAGCTTGACCATCATCTCGCACTTATTTATATAACCCAGCCAGCATTTTGGTTTTGGCTTTGTACTTGTTCATTGTAGAATACAGAATGAATTGTCAAGGTTTCTAATTATACACCTCAACAACCATAACCATTTAATTATATAGTATTACCAAACAATGTCCTGCAGTGATTAAACATTCAATATCTTAATTAAAAGGGTACAGAAAAGCCCCAGCCACAACACAGGCAAACCACTGAGTGTCTGAATGGTTTGTTACACAAATATTCTGAGGAGAGCTGTAGGACTGTCATGGTAAATTTTGAGGAAAATCATTATAGTGCAATGTCAAGCCATAGAAATGTGGTAAGATTATTAAACTCCCAGGGGACATGAGATCTTTTAAACCATTATATTAAAACAATGCATCCAGATCTAAGATCAATCCCGAGCAAACAAGCAGCAAATGAGGGTACTTTGAAATAATAGTTTTCAACGGGTGAGCTATCACTGCATTCAGTTAATGCAAATCAAGCAGATGATCACTGAGTGCACTGCCCTGGAAGTAAGGAAATCCAATTAAACCGCTCACAAGAAAGAAAAACTAGAAAGAATTTAAACTTGTGTATGAATTAAGGAAGTGTACACTGACTCACAAGACAGCCAAAACACCAAGTAGCATTCCAGCTAAATGTTTTTTTCAAGCTGAGCCATATGTGTACACACACGCACGCAGAGGAGATTTAGGCCAAATAACTGAAGAAAATTCTGAACAGTAAAATTTATCGGATTGTGCAACAGTCTCCTTCGAGAAGAAGTGGAGCTCCATTGTTTGAGTAAATTAAAACTCAATGAACAAAAACCTGGAAAATATATAGAAGGGAGCTGTCCTTCAGAGGCAAGGCATTTAGCCAGATGGCCTAATATGTCTTTTCTTTCCTTAAATCTGTTTAATTCTATGATGTTCAATTCTTAATCAAAGCAAGGAGCTTCATCTTTAGTGTTCCCAATGGAAGGTAGTTGCTAATTAATGTTGTATAATTTGAAGACCAATCAATGTGTCTGATCTTTGTCCCCTAATTTAACTTACCTTTTGTTTTTCCTTCAGTGTAATGTATTAGGCTTAATTTATATTAGTCTGAATTTTTATACCATGGTATCGGAGTGATAGAGATTACAGTAATGGTATCTTGGTAGTTTTAAGGCAGAAGAAATAAGAAATGCATGCTGCACTGCTCTTGAGCTTCCTTTAAGAGGCCAGATTAAAGAAGTACCATCATGGTCCCAGGAGAAGCTGTAAGGGTTCTTGGTTATGATGTTGAGCACCAATTATATTTGCATGGAGGTGGGGCTTATTGGGGAAATAGTGACATTGCTTAAAGGGGCAGATGAAATTCCCAGGACCTTTTCAATCAACCTTTGCATTACTATTTCCAGACTTTTTGAGTGCTTTACTTGGCAGCATAAATGTTCTTTTAACATAGATTTAAAAAAATAGAAAAAATGAAAGCATGTGCCACTATTTTGTAAAGCACAGAGGAACACTCTCTCTCTTGCCCAATATCTACACATGATGAGGCTAGGGCTTCTTCTTTCACACATATTGCCATATTCCATAAGCCACATATATTACAACTAAAATTTCATTCAACTTTCTTATTCATTCATGTGCAAATCCAAAGGAGACTAACTGTTCAGTAGAAATGTCTGTAAAATTTCTATGTATGCACATGTGCAGTGCTCATGGAATGTTGACAGGTGATTAGTTTTATTGTATAACAATACCCAGTGTGCATCCATGAACTATGTTTTTAAACTCTTATAACTCAGAAGAACCAAAATGAATTTTCACCAGACCAGTGTAAGACACATCTCTGCTCTTGGGAAGATATTTCTGACAAACACCAAGCTTCCATCACTTGCCACTGCCATGCTACAGCTGTCTAAAAAGGTCCCAAAATAGTTTATAGCAGAAAAACTGCACTGTCTCTTTTTTCCATGCTTGCAAACTGCAGAACCATCTTTACTGAAAATTTCAGATTGAACAAATGTGTGGCACATCCAGTTGAAAAAAATGAAATAATGAAAATGATTGGGTATCCTTAACTATAGGCTTCACAATATATGGTAATGGAAAACTGACAATACAGAATTGGAGTAAGTAAATCATGAGTTAACGGCTTCAGATGAATATATAGCCTTTATCCTGCTGCCACTGAAGTCAACAGCAAAATTTCCATTGACTTCATTGAAAGTAGGATTATCCATAATGTACAAAATACTTTTTTTTCCATATGAAAAGTCTAATGGAGGGCATTATTCAGGATTTTAAATGGAAGAGATGGAGGTTCTCCTGTTAATCTTGAATAAATAACAGAAAAATAGATCTCTTACTTGGAATGAGACCAAATTAATAAAATTATGCACAAAAATAATGAGGTGAATGAAGAAGACCAATCTGAGCATAACAGGACCTCATATAAGAACATGAATATGGAAAACACTTGGACTCCATAAACTATGCATCAATTTATCAGGCTATGGCTGTAGATGCGCATTGTCCAAACCCATTTCTGACTAGCCTTTCCCATGGTGTCACCAGTATGCTCCAGCTCCTAATAGTGCATGGTTGCATTTAATCACTGAATAGAAGAGGAAGATCTCTAGACACACTAGGTCAAATTCACCTTAGTGTGAGAGGTTACAAATCCATTGACTACAAATCCATTCCTAATCTCAACAAACTGCATGCCCACCTACAGAAAGAAGTTCAGCTCAGCTTTAAATATTGGTCTACTGAAAAAAGACCTGGTATTAACTTCTTAGCTCTCTCAGTTTCCTGACAGACACACTTCTTTAGTATCCAATTACCTTGCTATAAAGTAAGCTCAGCATGAGCTTCCCTCACCAGACCAGAGCCTGTTTCAGGCATTTTTGCCAATGCACAAGGGCTCTGTAAGGCAAGGAAGCCACAGTTTTGGATTAATGGACTTCTCTCTGCCTAGGACTAGCACTCCATAAGTTTGGGAATTATCTGCAATTGTGATTTTACCTCTTATTTTAAATTCCTTTATATTTTGGGGAGGTAATTTTCACGGCACTATATTTCATAAATTATTGTATGATGCTCCCAGCACACTGGCAGAACAGGGACTAATAGATACATTTCTTGTTTTTTCTCTTAATTAAGTTTTAGAAATAGGCAAATGCCGCATTCTACCTTTCTTTGCAAACAGCTTATGAATCATGGAATTAAATCTGCTTGTCACATGTTAGGAACAAGAGAAAAAAGACATTTGATATGTGGAATGGTGTTCTGTGCAGTTTGTATTTACAGTCCAGGTAAGTAACCTATCGATAACAACATAAACCCTGTTGAAATAATATATTTACTATGTCCCTTATGCCAGTATCTTCAAATTTGTATGTAAAGGAATAAGTCTGTTAAGTAGATAAAAATCCTACTGCAAATTGTAAAATATATTGGTCAACAAATCTGCAAACCTGTTAAATGTGTGCACATCTGCCCATCAACAATTTGTCACATTTATACATAAGGAAAATTCATTGAACAGCCACCTAATTAAGCAATAAACACATTACTGCAATAAAAATAAACCTTACTATAATATGTGCTGGCTGTTAAGTGTGTTAAAAGAACATATAACCCTTACTTGATAGTTTGTGAAAGCTTGAAAAAATATTAATTGTGGGCTTTTTGAAATATCTTTTATCATCTGAAATGGCAAGGAAGGGAGAAATTGTATTTGTACTTTTGTAAAGAACATTACTGAAAATTTTGAAAAAAGGCAACGTTACAGACAAGACAAAATCTTAGCTCATGACTGGATGAAAGCAGTCATGTGATAAGTCTGAAAATTGTGTGTGCTTACTTGGAGGTGAATACTACTTGGAGCAAAGCAGGCAGAAACGTAGGTCACTGCACTAAGAAACTTAGGATCCCAATTCTGATCTGACTTATACAAATATAGCCTCACTGGTTCGACAGAGTTACCTCTGATTTATATGAATGCAAGTGAAATCACAATCAAGTCTTCACTCTTCACATTTTTGTTTTAAAAAATTAATGCATAAGCACAGCAACCTGTTTCTAAAACAAACTAAATTGCCTTCATGTCTTCAAAATTCAGAGGCATTGAATCCCCATTACGCTTTCATGCTCAGCAAAATTTCAGTTGAAAAATAATTTTGGTTTATTAGGAGTGCAAAAATTGTCGACAAATGTCTGTTTCCATGTAGTTCTATTTAACACAAAAAGTTTTTTGGCTGGTTGCTTGTATGTCAAGTTTCAGCTCAGAGTGAATCTTTCCATGGCTGACGTATACACTCCTAAAAAGCAATCTGGGAAATGCTGATAGACAATTAACTATAGCTAATGCCACACCATGAACCACACCATGAACGGCACAGCTTTCAATGTGATGTTGGAGTGTTCACGTGTTTCATAAAATATGCATTTTGCTAAACATATTTCACAACTCACTCCCTGTGACGTGTGAGCATCTTATTCAAGCCTGCACAGGATGAAAATGGTTGAAGACCTAGGCAGAACACTTTCACAGCAGAGACTATTGTGTTTGACTACTTTGCATACTTTTCTTGTTCTTTACTAATGGCTTGAAGTGCAAGAAAATACAATTTCCTGTACACTGGTTTAAATGCAGCATTGCTCGTTTGAATAACTTTTGTCTTGCATACTCTTAACAAAAATATGTTGAAATTCTTTTTAAAGGTGGACAGAGTCAGCTCATATAACTGCTGCTGTGATAGTATTTTTAACTGACAAGATCCAAGGTGTAGTTTCTATAATTGTATAAAACCAAGTAATTAGGATGCAGAGTTGCACAATTAAAAGTGTCACTTTGACATGGATGTAACCTTAAAATTGATGCAGCCAATAGACTAACCTTGAGCATCTCCAGTTATTTTAATCTCTATCAGTTGGAAAATGTTCTGAAAGCTCTTGCGTCATAGAATCAGAAGTGGCTACGGCCAGCCAACGTATAATGCTCTTACTTAAGACTAGGCTGGCCTAGTCTGAAGTAAGGGCTCCCTTTCTCTTCCCATCCCTATTTTCTCAAGATCTCTGTTCAAGTGAACAGTGTTTTTTCAGAACTGCCTCTTCCTAAGTATTTTGTCAGGGATGCAGTAGCAAATTTAGGGCAAAATCTTGCTGCATAGGAGAAAGAAAGTAGAAGATAGAAGAGCAGTCATATTTTTAATAGCCATTTCATTTCCTAACTATTAAAAATACTGTATTTTATTGAGCAATGCTGTATTAAGGTCCAAAGCTCCATGGATGTGAGTGGCACAAAGTGTCCCTCTTGCAACCCACTCAGCAGGGACATAAACTGTGCAAGACACACAAAGGGGGACAGGCCACAGCTTACCTCTCCACTGGCCTGGTGTGCAAGAGGGGAAATAGCTACACTCCTAAAGGGATATAGCACCCAGTGTGATCTGCATGCACACTGGCGACCTCCTGCTGGTATGATTTAGCACCACATCACCCCAATATGGGGATGTGATTAAAGACAAAATAGAGCCCATAATTAGTACTGGAAAAGAATAATGACCACCACCCATTAGAGATTTGAAAGGGACTTCAAATAAAGGGGGTGAGTGTGGATCAATAGCCAGTACTCTCTCAGTACCCTGAGACACCGTCTGAATGATTTTACTTACAAAGACCATAATAAAAATGTTTGTTCTAGGAACAAATAGGATGAATCAGAAGACATGAACTCCGGATATGAATGAAAAGCCTGTTTGTGTCTAGCACAATTGGAGATATTGTTTAGGAACAGTTCATCCATGTGAAACTATGACCCCGTAATACTGCCAAGGTCTGTGAGAGCTTTGGTGAGTAAGCTCTGATTCTGCATGCTAATATTGCACAGTCAAGCAATCTTATCTGCTTTGTTTTCTCCAGGGAACATGTGCAAGCTGTAATGTGTAACACAGTTATTATAGGCCAGCTTCTCCCATTGTTTCTAATTGTTCTGGGCGCTTGAAAGAGGGCAAATTTAGAATTCTGAATTTCTGGGTGGCCCCTCTTCCTATAATGGGCCGAGCACCAAAGCCCCAGAATTGGATATCCCTGAATTATGGGGAAGTTTGTATTCAGATTCAGATCTCTAATCTGAGGCTTGGGCCCATCTCCAGAGCCTTCTTCAGAGCTGCTCACCACATTTTAAAAGGGAGATTTTGGCTATTTTGTTGGAATGCTACTTATTTCTTGACAGGAATACAAAAATGGATGGAGGGGAAGAATGAAAGTTCTGTGAATGAGCTGTCAGTATGGATTGGGGAAAGAGCATAGGAACAATTGAGCCCTAAATCATGCTTTCTGCAACTGTACAAATATCAGTCAACAACATGCCCTGTAATGCCAGTGATTGTTAAAAGGCCCAGCAGAGAAAGCAGTGCCTTTGGACTACAGTACTAGATAGTAACTGATTCATTGTAATTTATCTTGGCACACATTCTCAGATCTGAAGTGACCTGTGTTTTCTAGAAAATTTGGAAGATGCCAACTTTTTTACATCGATGTAGAAGATATTTACTGAGGAAATCTTGGTTAGATGGCATTTACTGAAACAAACAGTTCAATCAATTTGGTCTTTATAAGCCTGTTTTGACCACAGTGGCTGTTGTGACCATGTTTCTTGGTCACAGAAATAAAAGTAAATGCTGCATTCTAGAACTATTTGCCCAATAAGCTATTTAACATTATACAAATCTAATAAGTGATATAACACATTAAAGAAATGCTGAAATGCTGTATCATTTTCTGAAATATTGGACACCTATTCATGAAGGGAATAGTATGAATATATATTCTACTGGGGACTCAGTGATGGCTTCCTTAGCCTTTCCATCTCGGTTCTCTCACAAAGCAACTTGTCCATTTTTTGACAGGGTAATTGGTAAAGTTGTCACTGCAGCTGCCTTTTATTGCCAACAAATGTGAGTCCCAGTGAGCTGTAGCTTTAATTTTTCATTATTCTAGTCTCAGAGGGAAAAAAATTACTCTGGTTTCAGCTATAACTCTCTCCCATGCCAGGAAGGGAAAGTGAAATGTGCATTTTAGGATCTGCAATGTGGTTGTGACTCTGCTGCTTCTTCCTTCAAAAATGGCATAATCAATTTAGGGATTGTATGAAACACATACGCTTGAATGTGGCAGGTTCTGGAACACATCTGGATCCAGCCTAATTCTCATGGAGAAAAGCTCAAACAGATGATTGTTTTTAAAAATGTACAGTTTCCAAGATTTGTTGCAGACATGACATCATTTTTTCACCTTGCTCATCCAACAAAGAAGATGAGAAGAAAGAAGAAAAAAAGAGGAAACAAAGAAAAGAAAAATCTCTAGAATGCGGACAGATGAACCCTCTTTTGGACACAACTATGCTTCATTACCTCTGATGGCTGTTCACTGCTTATATGCCAGAGTAATATTGTGGATGTCTTAGATTAACAGGTCATTTGCTGCATTTCCTAAGGATGCCTAAAATGCTGTAAAGAAAAGGATTAAGGGCTGTGTCTTTCAACTTATCTGTACAGTGCCTGGGAAAACTGAACAAAAGAAGAAAATCCCTTTGAATTCTCATTTGGTTTCAATGTTGGGATTCTGTGCCAAGTCCCAGTGGCTTGAATCTAAGAGTATTTTGGTTCATCAATACTACTTTCATATGGAAGCTGAGCCAACTTCTTTTCACAATTACTCTTGTGCATCCCCACAGAAGTGAATAGTACTGCTCCAATGTATCCGAGAGCAAAATTTGGCCTGTCAACTATTGCCCGTTAGTGTTGTCTGACTGCTTGGTAAAACTTCTAGGAAAAGCACAAGCTGAAAGTGATTCCGTTTTGCTAAATCAAACTACCCCACACATTCTGTGTGGCCTGAAAAAACTAGCTGGTTTCAACAACTGGTAGTTGTTTATTTTGAGAGAAGATGAATGCTGGATTCTTTGCATTGTCGGCCTCTAAAAACAATATAAATATTTGCTTTCTTTGATTTAGACTTTTAAAAAATATGTGCTTATATTTATTTAACTGGACTGGATTTGTTTATCAGCCATTTCAGCCACTGACTGAAATTCTGTTTTCTTACACGACTATTATGCTAGATAGGTCAATAGCTGATGGGGTAACTTATGCTACAGGTTAAGTTAGTTTTTGAATGTGCACGCACAACCCATTAACTTCCAATTCAAGCCAATGCACATGCACTCAAATTGGCAGGATTTGTCCCTAAATCTGCATTTGTGTGATCAAAGAAGCAGTTATGGACTCTGAAGTGAACACATCATTGAGAGAGCATTTGTAATGTGGATTTTGAAGACATTTAATCTGAATATCACTATTAAAAATAAAGTGTCGGTATTTTAAGTTTGCTCCCCTCTAAAACTCTTCAAATTTATCCTTAGTGTAACTCCATCATGTAAATCAATGGAGTTATTTTTTCACAACTGATAGTGTCCTTGGTGCTGTACAGAATACGGAAGAGATGTGATCCTTGTCCCATGAGTGGTTTACCATTTAAGGCTCTAATCCTGCAACCAGATACATACTTCCACTGGAAGCAGTCACAGGAGTAAGCATTGAACCCAGCAGGCAGTGTTTGAAGGATCAGGCTTCTGTAGTGCACACAGATACACCAAACAAAAGTCATAAGACTGTAGAGGGAATTTGCTTTCTTCACATGGAGTTTCTTTCTTATGTTAAATTCTGACCTCCATTACACCAGTGTAAATCCAGAGGAATGTCACTAGTTTCACTGAAGTTACTCCAGATTTACATTAGTGTAGATGAGAGCAGAATTTGACTCAGTATATTTAAGATATTACTTGTCAATATAAACTTTAGAAGCCCTCTTCAGTAGCCTTGGTATCCTATTTTAAGGCGTTTCTTAGGTTTTTGCTCAGCAGGGTCAGTTTCAGAACAAAAATAATGTTCAAAATTGTTTCATATTTTCTTACAGCCAAATCCAATAGTTCTTATTCACTCCCTGTCCAAGCAAAACTCCCACTGATGTCCGTTGGAGTTTTGCCTGAATCAAAAGTAAGCATGGTAGGATCTGGCCCTCCAAGAGCAAGGGAATCAAACACTGATGAGATCATGCTGACAACCACTTCTCAGGGGAGGAAGACATTGACATGACTTGTTTGAGGAATTTGTATAAAAGGGGTGAGGTCATCATAATTTGTTTTTAAAAGTTAAATAAATGCAAAATTGAGTCTCAGATTGCTCACTGTGCCCATTTGTGATGTCTCCTTTAGAGTAAGGTTTCAAAAGTCTCTTCCTTTATCACATTCCTGCTGTACTTGAGAAAAATACCTACAGACAGTTCCTACTTAGGGTAAACAAGATGTAGACATAAAACAGAGCATTTAGAATGCTCTATAATTAACAACATTAATTAACCACACGTCTTTGTTTCCATTTTCTTTTCTAAGAACTGCTTCTCTGAGGGTACTGAGAGACCACTACATAATGTGATCAAGGGCTGTGCAAACGTCGTCCTCCTACCGCTCTACCAATAAACCTCAATCCTGACCTGCAGCTTCCCTGCTACTCCAATCCTGGGCCTCTCTTTGGCAGAAATGGTAACTTTGCCAGTCTAAGGGGTAGTTCTAGGATGTGGAGAAATGAAGACAAAGCTGGGAGCAATAAGCTCTTTCTTACCAGACTCTGAATACTAATATGAGGAGGTAAAAATTGTGTAGGTCACAAGGATGCATTAACTCACTAGTCAATTAATTTCACTCCTATTCATGCTTTGGAATTACCTCTCTTTTCTTTTTCTTTGCCGAGAGTATGAGCCTTCTTAGATCTACTGGGAGCTCTTGGGGTCTCTTTGGCACTTTTCTAACAACAGCAGTCACACATCTAAATCCTCCTTTATGGAGCTGAAAATGCACAAGGACATAGATATTACACACCACTTCTGTCTGGTATTCTTCATGCCTGTGGAGTCTGAATTCCAGAACAGATTAGAAACAAATTTATCCACCAGAGAGTTAAAGCTCTAGACAACGTGGGACTAAAAATATCAGAAGTGTTTCCAGTAGAAATTTCCATATTGTTAATTTCCATCTTGTTTCAATATGGAAAATATATCAGCTGTATATTTCCTGCTGTCTTATGAATAAACTCTCATACTTTTAACTCTCACTAAGTTTTATTGTTTCTTTCTTAAAACATCCCTAAAATGAGCTTTCTCTTTACATCCCTTCTACTAAAGTCCTGGTCATCTCTTATCTCAAATACCAAAACCTCCTCATCACTGGTCTCTTCATCTCTCCTCTGACCTTTCCAATGTATCTAAAGTATTGCAGCTAAGATCATCTTTCCTGCCCACTGTTCTCACTACATCACTTTTCTCAAGGGCCTTCACTGGTTTCCCCATTCCTCTGCATTAAACTAAGCTGCTCACCCCGATCTTCATAGCTCTTCATTATTACACCTATACATTTGATCTCTTTTCCACCTCCATATGTTCTTCCATTTCTTCTCTCCTAACTGCTCCCTTTTTCTCCTCCTACCTGTGACTTTGTACCTCCTTTCACTGAGAGCCTGATCCAAATCCCACTGAAGTCCATGGGAGCTGGAGCAGCACTAAGGGCTAAATCCACAAAGGGATTTAGGCTTTGCAGAGCTCAGTGTTAACAATGACTAGCTTTTTAAGCACCCCCCACCCAGCAGAAGCCTCAGACCCAAGTTAGGTGTCCAGACTCCCTGTAAAATGCATGGGGAGAGTTAGATGCCTAAGAATAGGATTTATTGAAGCCAGCTCACAGGGCCACCTAAAATAGCCAAGGAGAGGGGCAGGGCCTAAGCCTAGTCCCTCATAGATGGGTAGGCACCTAACTCTGGACCAGAGGAATGCGGCTATCTCTGATCAGGATTCACAGCCGTGAACCCTTTCCTGGAGTTAGGCACCTACGCCTGGTCAGCCCTTTCTCATGAGAAATCAGAGGGAAGGAAAAAAAAACTCTACCCCATTCTTGTCAATAGCTCAATGGTTAGGGAATACAAGTGGGAGCGAGGAGACCTGTTTTCAAATCCCTGCTTTGAAACCTAGATTTGAACATGAATCTCTCATGTCCCAAGTGTGTTCCTTAGCCACCAGGCTGGAGTTTCATTCTCTCTCTGTGGCCCAATTAACAGTTGATTATTGTTACAGCATGAACAGCTTCAACAGCACAGACCGAGAGAACTCTGCCCCAGCATAGTCTGTAGTCTGGGGATTAGGGCACTCTCCTACGAGGGGAAGACGCAAGTTCAAGTCTCTACTCCAAAGCAGGTAGAGTCGGGATTTGAAAATAGGTCTCCGGAGTGAGCGCTGTAGTCCCATGGCTATTGGGTACACACCTACCCACCCCCAGCCTTGAAAATTCATGATCTGGCTGTCCCGAGCTGCCTTTCTGTGGTAGGAGTGCTCTGTAAAAGCAGCACTTTTATAGGCGGGTGAATGCCTAGTTTGAGAATCCTGACAGGGCTCAGGGGTGAGCTAGAATGGCTGAGCAGCCCACCAGCATCAGGACAGAAGTGGTTTTGCACATGATCATCAATGGAAATGTAAGCACCTAGTGGACTTTGCTTGCAGAAACTTAAGTTCCCAGGGAATTTAGACACGTACAGGGTTGTGTGACAGCTGAGGGGAGGGAAGGGTTTGAGGATCTCAGTGATGCCTAAATATTAGATTTCGGTGCCCAAAATGGCAGTTAGGCACCTAAATCCCTTTGAGGATTTAGCTCTAAACCCCCTTGGCTTGGAGTAGCTTCTCATTTCTTATGCACCAACCACTCTCCCTCGTCTCCTTCAAACTCCACTGTGATGCTCTGTATCCCTAAGCAACACCCTGGAACTCCGTATTCACCACTGACATATGTAAGATATCATATGAAAAGTCATGATCTGCTGAAACCCATTGTTCTGTCCAAACGTGTACATTGTTAGTGTGTATCAAGTTATGAGATTTTGCTGTATGCTCGTTACTGAAATATGTTGTAAGTTTGCTAATGGCATACAAAGAAAGTAAATCACTCACAGGAGGGTATTCGAGGACAGAGTGTACTCAACGACCATTAACAGGCAGGGAAGTTATAATCCAGGGTTTTACAATTCAAGGATAGTTGCGCAAGCACCGGACTGCTTGACCCCATTGCACAAGACCACACCAGAGGGATTGCTCAACGTAGTGACTCAGGGAAGCCCTCCAGGACGTGCTGAGACAAGTCCCGGGCTGGAGGAGAGTTCCAGCCTGTGTACTAAAGATCTGTAACCTGCTTATACTATCTGCCAGGGTGAGACGCTGCTTGAGTCAAATCCTGTTTAATTCATATAACTTAAACTGCAAATTTATTTTATTTCTTAGGTAACCAACTTTGATCTCTATGCTCACTACTTATAATCACTTAAAATCCATCTTTCCGTAGTTAATAAACCTGTTTTATATTTTATCTAAAACAGTAAGTATTTTGCTTGAAGTGCTCGGGAACAAAAACTGGTGCATGTCCTCTCCACATTGAGGGAAGGGTGGACGAGTTTATAAATGTACAATGGTTAGGCTTCTGACCAGGGCAGGATAGTACAGCTCAGGGGAGCAAAGTTGGGGAGCTGTGGGGAATTGGCTGGAGTCCCTCTATTGTTAGTTCATGAGTAGCTGGGAGAAGCATTCATGTAACTCAGCTGGGTGTGTCCCTGCCTGTGGATGTCTGTGTGAAAGCAGTACCTACCAGAGATTTGCAGCTTGTCACAGCATCACAGGGTGAGAGGGAGCTCAGGTTAGCAGGACAGAGGTCTCAGCAGTACCCCAGTTCCAGGTAGCACCCAGAGACACCTGTCACACCTTCCTCCAAATTCACTTTCTTCTGGGCTGCCTTCCAGCTCCAGTGGTCATCCACCACATGGTGTCTGCCTACACACTACCTTTTTATTGAGTTGTATAATGTATTGTATCCATTCATGGCTTTAGACTGAAAGCTTTTCAGGCAGGGACTCTGCTACTTGTTTTGTGCCATTTGTACAGTGCCATGTACACTTACAGCACTATATAAATGTAATGCCATGCCTACACCAAGTGCAAACATGACAACCCAGGCTCTTGATGCACCGTAGAACCACATTTTTCAAATGCAACATACAAAATAGAAGAAAAACAAGACAAGTTAATCCAGCCATTTCCACGAAACATTGAGAGGAAGTTTGCTTCTCTCAAGTGAGGACGCCAGTGTTATTGTCAACTAAGGATTCAGGAAAAGAACCAGATGCTCCACTGAGCCAAGAGTATATAAAACAACATTTATGAACTTGGCATTTCAGGGCTATAGTTATTAAACAAACTTTTGTGACAGCCCCAGAACTGATTTGGTTGTTGGAAGAGCCAGCAATAGCAAGACACTGTATAGAAAGCCAGTATTCAAACCATAAATACTTTTCAAATGCCTATTTAGTCTGCAACTAGGTGCCTGGGGGGAAAAGATGGGACTGTACAATGTAAAACAAGTGATTCTTCAACAGGTTTCATCCTGGTCTGTATGTCTAGAACATAAGATCAGTGCTGATGGAGTGTGCAATGCTGATAAGGACAGGTCAGTTCTGCAGAGAAATCTGGATTGCATGGTAAACTGAACTCACTTGAATAACATGCATTTTAATGCCTCTCAATACAAAGTCATACATACAGGAATCAAGACATGATGTGGGACCGTATTTTGGGAAGCAGTGAGTCAGAAAAGGATGCAGGGGCATGGTGGAGAGCCAGCTCACAGTGCAATGTGATGGCTAAGAGAGCAAATGAAATCCTTGGCTGTATAAGAAGAGGATTATCAAGTGGGACTAAGGTGGTGGTATTACCTCTGTGTATGGCATTAATGACACCATTCCTGGAATAACGTGTCCATTCTGGTATCCATGCTTGAAAAAGGTTGAAAAATTGGAAAGGGTTCAGAAAAGAGCTACCAGAATGATCTGAGGTCTGGAAAACATGACTTAAAGTGAGAGGCTACAGAAGCTTAATATGTTTAGTTTATCAAAGAGAAGGTAAGAGATGACTAGATTGCTGTCTATACCTACATGAGGAAATGATTTTGGATAGCCCAGGGATCTTTAATCTAGCAAACAACGTCATAACAACTTCCAATGGTGGAAGCTGAATCTAAACAAACTCAGACTAGAAATAAAATCCAATGGTTAATTATCCTTACTATTAGAAAATTGCGACAACTTATCTAGGGATCTGGTGAATTCTCCATCGATTAAAGTTTTTAAATCAAGATTGGATGTTTTTCTAAAAGACATGCTATAGCTCACACAGATGTTATGGGTTTCACATAGGAATTACTATGTGAAATTCTATGTCCTACATTATGCAAGAGGTCAGACTAGATGATCACTGTTATCCTTTCTAGCCTTAAAATCCATGAACATACAAGTTATTTGTAAGATTCTTTAAGATATTGGAAACTATTAATTCTACCAAACATCATAATTTTTGTTGATATGGAGGAAATATGGTCTTGTGGTTAAGTCACTAGACTGGGACTCAGGAGATGTGCCTTTTGTCCCTGGATCTCCTATGCATTTTCTGTGTGACGATCTGTGTGTGTCCAAGTTCCCCATTGATAGTAAAATGGGATAGTATTTCCCTACCTCACAAGAGGGTCATGAGAGTCATTAATATTTGTGATGCTCTCAGATGTTACATCAATGAGGGCCATAAAAGTAAACAGAAATAAGAATAGGGACTAGCCTAAGAACGATAATAAAGCAATTTAGACTTCTTCCCATGCATCAGGCAACCTCTCTTTTCATCAGGGGAACAGAAAAAGCTCTTATACTCCTTTTAGCCCCCAAAGAATTTTTAAAGTGTCAGGATATACTATTTATTATTTTTAAATCAGTCAGTTAAATAAATTCAATTTGGCAACATAGCTTTTATACATCCCTCCTTCAAATCTCTCGCTGAAACTTTTCTTATGCTTAACCTCCCTCCTGAGTGGTCTCCCTACACTCTGACACCTGTAACTTATTTGCATTGTTTTCATCCAATTTTGGACCTGATCCCACATTAGGATCCACAAGGGTATATCCATGCTTCCATGCAGATCCTCACTGATTGCAGGGTAGGAGCTGCTGAGGGTGAAGTCTTCATGGTGTGGTCCTTGTATTCCTATATATTTCAGAAGAGCCAGGTACATAAGCGATATCTATAAATCATAACATTTTTACTTTGAATCTAGGGCACAGGAGATGATAGGGTGGCGCATTAACCTGATCAGCTACAAGTCCTCCTTCCACTTTAGAACAACAGGAGCTTTCAAGTCAGGAGCGTTTGATTAATTTTAGATCTACTGGGAATTCCTGTGGTTGACAAGGACACCGATATGTCTTTCTGCTTCCTATAATTTCAAAAAGCCAAACTTCTTTATTTTCATCCCACATGTACAATGTGAACAAAACCTTTCTTCTGTGATGTTCCTTGGATGGTCCAGTGGTTAGGGTGTGAGACTAGGCCTTGGGAGTCCCAGTTTTAAATACCCTGCCTCACTACTGACTTTGTGTGAGACCTTGGGAAAGTCAATGGGCAAGTCTACTTTGCAGCTGTGAGGTGTGATTCCTATCACAGATAGACAGGCTCGAGCTAGCATGCTAAAAATACCAGTGTGGATGTTCTAGCATTAGCGAGGCTTGGGCTAGCTGCCCAAGCTCAGGCCCAGGGAGCCAGGCGGGCTTGGACTTGAGCAGCTAGCTGAAGCTGCCACCAGTGCCGCTCTGTTAGCGCACTCGGGTCTGTCTACCTACGCTGTGAATCACATCTACCAGCTGCAGTGCAGACATACCCACTTAGGCCAAGATTTTTGAAAGGTATTTAGGCATTGCTCTGCTCAGTGTTGCAAGTTTAACCTAGCCTACTTAGGCATCTAACCTGCTTAGGTACTTTTGAAAACCCCATTAAGTGCCTGTCTGCATTTTTAAGTATCCAAATACCTTTGAAAATCTGGCCTGCAGGCCTTGCAAAGCTGAGCAGAGCAATGACTAAAATCTGGCCTTCAGCCTCTCTATGCCTCAGTTCGATCTGTAAAATGGGGATAATAGCTTACCCAACTCACAGCAGCATATGAGGATAAAGCCATTAACAATTGTGAGGTGCTCAGATACTACGGTAATGGGGACAATATTTGTAGGACAGATAAGATAGATGTTTTTATAGGGCCTGATTCGCCAACCTTACTTATGATGAACAGCATTTATTCATCTGAGTAGCCCAGCTAAATCAGGTTCACAGTGTTTTCTTAATTTATTATATGTCCCTTCACTGAAATATATACAATATATATATGAAATATATATGGTTACCAAAAGCAACTGTGTGAAAATGGCTACCTATATGATCGTGAGCTCAGGGGTAAATGGTAAGCTATAAAAAACGGTGTGGGGTATTTGAAACGTTTTGCAGGCTCTTTAATCAGACTCATTTCTTTTTCTAAAAAAAGGCTCAGTTTAAGTCCCACAGTGTATATTACAAGCATGAAGAACAGTGATTCCAAAGAAAAACATATTGTGGGCCAAATTCTTCTCCCTCAGGTACAGGTATGTGGCTCACACTGAGCTCTGTGGGAGCCCTGTGTACATATCTGAGGGAAAGATCTTCTCCTGTGTTATGTTACTACTTGGGCAAATTTGGGCAAATGTAGGTTTCACCTGGGTAAAATGCACAAGACTCTACAGTTCACCCCTTCTAGAGGGAAGACTCATACCTATGGATGTTACAAATCTGAACTGCAGCATGCTGGGTAAAACACAACAGCTACATGAAGCAAACAATGTAAGCATGTACCAATAAAACAGAAGAGCCCCACAAAGATGGGACAGTGTACCAATTTGCTTGTGTACATTCTAGAAAAGTATGATAACTGGGGAGATTGCACATGCAGGTTTTCTGGACCAAAACAAAAAGGAGACCACCCTAATGTAATATACATTTTGAAATATCTCAAGTTCCTTATCTTTGCAAAAGTAGAGCCACACTTTTCTTTATGATTGGGTCTCAAATGCCTCAGTCTGCATGATCTCATTGGGCCTGATTCTGCACTTTCTAACACGGCTCTAAAACAGAAGTAACTTCATCGACTTCAACAGTTACACCAGTGTAAATAGCAGCTTAAGTTGGATCAAAAATCAGGCTCCCTGAAAGAAGGCAAGAACAGTATTTATTTTACTCTCCCTCTGTGCCTCCCTCTCTTGAAAAGCAAGTTTCACATCTGCTTGTTATTAGTAGTTATCTCACAGTGTGCCTCTGAATCATTTAGAAAACTCAAAGCACATGCTTAGTCCTGCTGAGGAATCAGCCATTACCATGCTATTTACAGGCCCTTTGTGACCTGACGCACACTACATGGTGTAGAAAACCGCCAAGGTTTTCATCTCAGGGGTTCTCACTGCCGCTAGGTTTAATTACTTAGCTAGCTGCTTTCAGAGATGTCACTCTCCCAGACACTAAACGTTAGCTCCTTCTTCATGAGGAGCAATGACGGGAAAAGTACGGTGCACGTTCATGCGCATTTGGGCTTGTGTGCATGCACGCACATCAGAATCTGAAGGCCACTGGCTGATTATAACTGTGAATAGACAAAAACAACGAGGAGTCCTTGTGGCACTTTAGAGACTAACACATTTATTTGGGCATAAGCTCTGAAACCTGTGAATAGACAGCGTGCCCCTGAATACAGAAAGTTTAGGTTCTTCACTCAGAAAAGGCCATGAACATGCTTCTCTCGAGTTCTTTCATGTTTAGCTCATCCAGATGAGCTTTATGTAACACTCTAAAGCACTCTACCATCATACAGAAGGAATCCCCCTTGCTCTGAGACACAAGGTATGATCCTTTGGCCGCTAAGGTCAATGGCAAAGCTCCCACTGACTTCCATGGTGCAGGATCAGGATCACAGATTTGTCTATCAATTCAGAGATGACAGACAAACCTCTCACCTGCGATTTCCCGCTCATTATTCAAAAAAATTAATGTTAATAGGTTAAAAAAATCTGATCTCCCAGAAAGTCAGTATTTCAGCCTGAAACTGTTCCAATCAAGTCAACAGGAAAACTCCCATACCTGTCTATTTCTGGAGCACAAGGGGGTCAGATTTTGGCTGCTCCTTGCTCAAAGATGGGGAGGTGCAGGGTTCTTTGAACAGAAAGCCGACATACTTATCAAATTCTGCCAAATAATCTTTTGCAGAGTTAATACACTGTGTTAGAAAAATGCTGAAGATTTTTTATTTTTATTTTCAGAGAATATCACTATAACCAAGCATATAAGGTAGCGAACTACAGTACACCAGGGTATGATGATCACTGTGGGTGTGCCAACCCTTGCATTAGGCTACTTACTGCAGTCTAGCTGTGTTCAATCCCCTGCTTTGCCACAGACTTTCTGTGACAGCTTGGGCAAGTTAGTTAGCCTCTTGGTGCCGCGGTTTCCCATCTGTAAAATGGAGATAATAGCACTTCCCTACCTAATGGGTCTTATGAGGATAAATATATTAAAGACTGTGAGGTGCTCAGATATTATGGTAAATGGGAGCCATGCAAGTACCTATGACAGATTTATAAATCTGCCTGTGTGCCAATTATAAATGGAAATATCTACCACAGCCTTTCCACAGTATTTCTGAAGTATCTATTACCTTAGTTAGCATTAGAAAAAAGTGAATTCCACCAAAAACTAAAGAGATTCAATAAAAAAAATAATTCAACCAAATGCAGCAGATTGAAATTGAAAACATCTGAATGTTGCTGAGATTTCCATGTCTCCATGTGGAAATATCTGTAGATGACAGCTTTAACCATACATTTTGCACACTGCTTCATTTCACGCCATGGGGAGGAAGGGGAATGTTTATATATCCACTCAAAAGTGTCAGGTACTTAAATAACACAATATGGGGAACTGTAAAAGTGGAGAAAAAGCACTCAAGGTATGGATAGGCCAAAATCCAAATCTAAACCTAACCTAAATAAGTCTGATTTCCTAAACTCCTACTACCAATCTAATATAAAACAGTATGTTTGACTAACAAAGTTTCTGGCTTTAACTCATGAAAACCATGGAAATTTAAAGTTGAATTCGAAGCTATTTCCTCCACAGTACATGCATTAAAAAAATAAAATAAAGCGGTTTTCTGTCTATTGAGTAATCTTGTGTTCTGGCAATTTTTAAAAGTTTGTTTTATTTGCTATACAGACCAATAGTCTTTATAAAACAACTAGTCTATTATTTAAATACATATTTAAAATTATAGACTCATTTATCAGAATAATATTAGCAGCAATTAGGTTAGAGGTGAAAAGTACATTTAGCCAATTTATTTTGTCCATCCCAGTGCAAGCTACTTCCCTCTGGCATTTACAGAGTTTTCTTTTCCAAGGATCTCTATTGTGAGATCTGAAAAGCTTGATTTTGACACTCCTCCAGTTTAACATGTGATTGCGGCTACCTTGTCATTAGTAGATAGATGGGATGTGGATCTTTGCTTGTTTTAATTAGACTTGGATAGTGTGGTTTCTTTGCTTTCCCAGTGCCTGGACAAGAATAGAATTTGGATCAGAGTGAACTGGCTAAGGCTTAATCCCACAAAATGATATTGGTGGGAGAGCAAAGGATCTTAAGGGAACAGAAGAGTTGGTTTCTATCCCTGTTATTGAAGGGGATTTTCCCCCACCCTTTATGCAATAAGTTCACAGTTTGGAGGTGGCCTTGGATTCGCCATTATTCCTAATCACCCAGAGTACCTTTTTCATCTGCATCTAGCTAAGGGTTCATGACCTTTCCTGTCAGATCTTGGCCTTGACACAATAAACCAAAAATGTGGATTTTTTACTTTTAGATGAAATTATTGCAAAGCTCTTTATTTGGCGCTACTATGAAGATCATGTGGAAACTAGAGCTGCTACACACCTGCAGCTTCCTACCTGTTAAGCAGTATTTCACTACAGGCAACATGTCACAGCTGCTCTCCAGGAACTGTGTTAGTTTCAACATGCAATATAGACATTGTTCTATAAACCCCTATATTACTTGGGTCCAGGCTATCTGAGAAAGCCATGTGTCACTGTGGCAGTCAAGGTGATCAAACTAGCTATCCCTAGATTTAAGAATTCGGTGGCTGGTTGGAGGGCGTTCTCTGTAAAGGACACTCGACTCCAGAGTTCACTTCCCCTGCTCGTTCAGCCAAGGCCAAATCTGTTGAGCATTAGAGCACGTGAGGTCCATCTCTTAACCCAAGTATCTGCTTGAGGAATTGGTTCAGATGATAGGGGAAAGACATTGCTGGCTCTTCCATAGATGATTTTTGGAAAAGAGGCAAACATATGTTTTTACACGTGCCCTGACATGCAAGGAATTAGAAAAGAAAAATCTAAGGATTTCAAATTTTCCATTATAAGCAGGTATGCTACCCTTAAAAATAGGCAATTGCATTCTAGGAGTGCATTCCCCAGTGCTCTCCTAATCAAAGTCTTCATAAGATATAGTGAGTACATCTGAATTATAACTCCGAAAAGTAAAGGCTTATAATGGAAAGACTGACATAGCCTTAATTATGTAGAGGCTCTGTTTTAATAGAAACCATCAGCCCTTGGCATAAGAACACAACCACAATTGTCTGAATTTAGGGGACTTATTTTTTTATCTGGGTGCATGCCCTAATTGTAGTCATTCTGTGGCTTTGTTTGTTTGCAACAATATTTAGGAGTTTGGGGGGAAAAAATCAAAGGGCGAAACATGTCATTCTTTAGCCTACTGTTTATAGTTCACAGAAGGCTTTAGCATACATTGTAGTGTTGTAAAACTCCAGAATGTCTTTGTATTCTTTGAAGGCATTACTAGTCTGCTAGCAATTTATGCATTGCTGGGGAGCTGGCAACCTTGTAAACTGGCACATTTTTTGACAGTCATGAACTTTTGTTGTTTCACACATAGGAATATTCCAAGAGTGTGGCAGACGCACCCATGGATTAAGGCAAGTATATCCAGATCATTCATAATTTCTAGCGTCTTGAAAAAGATTATGAGCTTTTCGGGGGGAGGGGGTATGAGGTGAAAAATTAAATATTTATATTAAAATATTTTGGTTCTTTCCCAAAAAAGCAAGTGGAATTTATTCCATATGACTATGCTTTTCTTTTTTACATATAACAATAAAAATATCTATAGTTTATGCTGGTTTATTCTGAGTTTTGCTTGTGTTATTCCTCCTCTGTGGTCCGCCAATGGCACCCACTTAAAGGTTTCTGACTCTTCAGCCATCACCTCTCGTGGGTGGAGTTCCATCTCTCCCCCCTCCTGACATTTACCCCTGTGATATTTCCAGCAATCCAGACTGCCTAAACAGGCCAGCACCTGATCTTTGCTTCCTCTCCAGAGGCTATGAACAGAGTAATTGCCAGTGGACACAAGTTACCATACAGCTCTTTCTAAGCAAGCACATTTATTCTTAAAGTGAAAGCATTACAAAAGGAAAAAATTAAAAACTATAACAGAACTGACGCACATGCTAAAAAGTTTACCAGAAGTCAGCCCAACTCCAACCTTGGGCTCTGGTAGCGTCAATCCTTCAAAACCTACAACTGCTTTTTCCCTGTGGTTACAAGTTCATGACTGTCTCAGGTTCAAAACCAGAGCACAGGCTGGAAAGTTCAGCTGTCTGATCTTGTCTCCAGGAAAAAGGAATCAGCAGACAATGACCCGCTCCTCCAGGCGTAGCTTCAAAAGACTGGATTTTGCATAACCAGAGATGGGGGAATTTGCATTATCTCTCCCTAGGTATTCCCCAGCAAATCTACTACACACATATTGTCCCAAAAGTTCATTCTTGTCTGGCATATTTTCAATAGGGACCGAATGGCTAGGCAGCAGTTCTGCGGAAAAGGACCTAGGGGTGACAGTGGACGAGAAGCTGGATATGAGTCAACAGTGTGCCCTTGTTGCCAAGAAGGCCAATGGCATTTTGGGATGTATAAGTAGGGGCATAGCGAGCAGATCGAGGGATGTGATCGTTCCCCTCTATTCGACACTGGTGAGGCCTCATCTGGAGTACTGTGTCCAGTTTTGGGCCCCCCACTACAAGAAGGATGTGGATAAATTGGAGAGAGTCCAGCGAAGGGCAACAAAAATGATTAGGGGTCTAGAGCACATGACTTATGAAGAGAGGCTGAGGGAGCTGGGATTGTTTAGTCTGCAGAAGAGAAGAATGAGGGGGGATTTGATAGCTGCTTTCAACTACCTGAAAGGGGGTTCCAAAGTGGATGGCTCTAGACTGTTCTCAATGGTAGCAGATGACAGAACGAGGAGTAATGGTCTCAAGTTGCAATGGGGGAGGTTTAGATTGGATATTAGGAAAAACTTTTTCACTAAGAGGGTGGTGAAACACTGGAATGCGTTACCTAGGGAGGTGGTAGAATCTCCTTCCTTAGAGGTTTTTAAGGTCAGGCTTGACAAAGCCCTGGCTGGGATGATTTAACTGGGAATTGGTCCTGCTTCGAGCAGGGGGTTGGACTAGATGACCTTCTGGGGTCCCTTCCAACCCTGATATTCTATGATTCTATGAATATAGCCCTTTGAACTCCCTGGCCACACACCATGTCTCCCCCTGGAGAGGTGGCATGCAATCCCAGCCCACAGTGATACATAAACTTTGCATTTAATACAATGGACCCCATACTTAAACTTAATTCAATAAGGTCTCCCAAGGATATGCAGGAAATTGCCATATCTGTCACAACTTTCTTCCCTCTTTTGTTCACATCTGGAATTAGTCCTGATATCATGAGTATGGTATGTCATCTGCCTCATCTCTCCTGGTATAAATGAGGAAAACTACTTGGTACTCATCATTCATTCACAAGTCCGAATGGAACACGAAACTGTTCAGAGTAGCTTATCCATTTTGGCCAGGTTGATTTATCTACAAAGTTAAAGCTCTTTGGAAGGAGGACAGGAAATATTAACTCCATTGCTCCTGGAAAAATAACTTCTCTCTCTTTATAAACTTTATTTTAATGCCTCTCTCCCTTCCCCCATTTGTGTATTTATGGTGGATTGTTTTTTTTCCTCTCTCTGCTGTAATGGAGATGGCCCCTCCCCCCTCCTTTTCTCTTTCAGGGGGATCCATGTCTCCTTGATGCAGCTGCTCTGTTTCAGCCTAGTTTCTTAGCAGAGTCCTCTCCTAAAAATGTTTACTTTTTTCTGCCCTTCTTGCTTCATTCTTTGCTTCTTCTTCATGCTGGGTCTTTCTCTTTCAGTTCAGCCTGTTTTGTGCTTTAGTGTTTGGGAATATAGAACACAAAGCCACCTCTTATTGAAAAGGTGATTCACTTACTTAAGAGAAACTTCCGTGTTCTCTATCCCCTCTCTGCCAATAGGATCAGGCCAGTTCTGACACTGAGTTAAGGTGCAGGCTGGAGCAAAGAGAGGCATACATGGTTACAACAGAAATAATTGCTTTATTAGTGAGGACCCAACAGCTACACAGAAAATTCAGCACTACTTCCAGGTGTCGCAAGGCCTACAGTATTAACTCATAAAATGCCTTCCAGTCCTGTATTCACCCTCTGCGGGTGCAATTGGTGTTGATTATGCTCTCCTACTTTAGATTTTCATACTTGATGGTGGCAGGGGACTATAACTTTTAATAAACATTAAAGGCGGCAGGTTGCTTGGAGAGAAGACACAAAACTTGTGTTATGTACATGAGAACACAACTCACACTGAGATTGCTCGGGCTTCTGAAAACCTCTAGGTCACACCTGGAATAATACATCTATTGTAACAGTCACTCTCATATTGACATTAAGTCCTTCATTAGCCTAATCACTCCACTACCAGCAATATGATATCCGTCCTTAGAGGGATGTGCTGAGTCAGTGAATCCACAGACTGCCCTAATTATGTCCCATTCCCAACCAGCACCACCCACTTCATTGGCAGCACTAGCCTATACCCATATCTGAATGGAGAGGATGCTAATGTTTTCTGATACTTTAACCTCCCTTTTGTCAGGCTTTTGCCTTGGGGGGCAAGCTAGCATAAGAATTAGATAACCTGACCCAGTGGAAGTGAAAAGTTTCTAATGTTGTAATAGTTATGATAGATCCATAACCTCTATTTGGTGAGCTATGGGTGTGAAGAGTGTGTCACAGTTAAAGTAGGCAGTGGAATTTTGCCTCCGAGTTCTCCTGGTTATTTTTTTACGTTTGTTTTAACTCAGATATTCTTTTAGGGCTCTTGTTGTTTTAAAGGTACAGTATTTTCAACCTAATTCTATTTTAGTTTTTTTTATGTTTAGAAATATAGATAAACAGCACCAGACCCTCAGCTGCAGTAGATCACTGGAGCTATGCCAGTTTACACCGGCTGAGGATGTGACCCACAGAGTTAATAAAGACAGCATCTTAAAGCCCAGTTTGCTAGTCTGTCTGAAAATAACAGTTAGGCATGTAATTTGCATTAATTCTGGACACTGATATCAATTTACCAATGAGAATATGCTCTTATGACAGAAGCCATCTGGGAATAGTTGTGATACTGATCTGCATTGAACATGTTCAAGGAACCTACAAGAGAGGATGACACAAAACCTTTATTGGAAAAGATTAGAGAGTCTGATCCTGCTCCCATGGAACCCAGTAGGAGTTTTGCCATTGACTTGCAGGGGAGCAAAGTCTGGCTCTAGGATTGGCCCCAAATACTTTAAATCCACATGGTCTGACTCCCATTTCTAAAATGAAAGGAAGTATTCTTTAGGATTCCTTCTCATCAGTTTAATACATTTTCACAGGGACACAGCCAATCTCTCTCTTGGCGTGCTGGGAGCATGTTGAACTATTCTCCTCAGAACCAAGTGAATGATTTATGATCACAACAGCAGCAGTAAACTACACGGCTATGTTTAAACATCACTGGCCTGATTTCAACTGTTACTTGCTTTCCAGGTATCTAATAAATTCATATGGGCTAGGATTCTTTTTAGTGTTATCAACTGCTGTGAAGAGTTGGCTTTATCTTAAAATAAGATATTTTATTGGAAATCATGCACAATCCATGTATCTGCATACAGAAGCTGTCCTTAATTAGGAATCATGTTTGTTTAGCAGCCACACCCTTACCATGTGGTGTTCAGTTGCTGCCTTCTATCAGTAGCCATGTTTTTACACACCAGCTACAGGGGAAAGTAATTGAATTGTAATAGAAACCACCCTTGATTTAAAGCTGCAAGGAGAAACTAAGTAGACATAGTTGAAATCATGGATGCTAAAAAAATATGCATGGTATCTTAACTTTTTTGCAAATCGGTCATTATTTCTTTCAGTTTAAGACATGTAAAATATGCTCAGTAACCTCCCATTCCCCAAAACCACATGATCTTGAAAACAAAAAGTATTAACAACTAAACTCATATATACACAGAGCTATATTATAGATATTACATACATGCTATACACTATAAAGTGTAATATACAAAATATAAAATATTATCTATGTGTATATATGAATTTTGTTTTTAATATTAGTGTGTGCAGGCACATGTGTATCTATATATAATCATGCCCACATAAGACAAATATGTAATGACATTATAAAACTGTAATAAAGTGATGCCTTATTTTCCACACAAAAGGAACATTTTATTGTCACACATGGAACTTATTCTTCTGAATTAAATAAACTTTATACAACCAGTCTTCATTTAGAAATCATTCCTTTCAATCATTTTCTTGTAACAAAAGAGCAAGCACTTTCCTAATATACAAAAAATGACAGTTTTGAAACTTGAAAAGGAATGAATTTAAGATTAGGATTGAATTATTCATCATGGTTGTTTCAAATTTAGGATTCAGCAAGGAGTTCAAATACTACATTTTCACAGGGAACAAAAAGTTCAATTCAGAAACCAGTAGTGGTAGAGGTGGCCGGAGACCCGGGCCCTTTCAAATCAACAGCCCGGAGGCAGCTGCTCCCTTTGCCCCTCCCCTGTGGGCGGCCCTGCGGGTAAGGTCCGTACCGCTGATGGGGAAGAGATAGCGACATTAAAGCGCTGGACAGTGCTTTAACGTCGCTGCCCTTTCCCCCATCAGCAGCCCTGCCGGTACAGACCCTAGCAGCAGAGCTGCCAGCAGGGGAGGCAAAAAGTGGCAGGGATGTTAAAGCACTGCCGTGGCAGCGCTTTAATGCAGGCCGTGTACGGGCCGGTATAGGCTTCTTACCGGTACACCATACCGGCCCGTACCAGCTCACTTTCACCCCTGGTAACACCCCCAAATGGCTTTGACCACTGGTTTCTGAATTGGCCTTAAACATTTCAGGGATGAATGTATTGTGGAGCACTATGTGTAAACTGCACCCAAAGAGCCAAAAACTCCCATAAAAATTAGATGCGCCTATGATCTTAAATACTAGGATGTTCCAGCAGCAGCAAGGATGGAAACTTATGATATAATCTTCCCAAACACATTGGCAAGGCAGCTCTAGTGTCTCAGAAAATTGTATATAATCATGATGTGATGAATTTTGGCTGAATATATCAAGGCAGGTTGGTAAGGAGTTCACACAATCTTCTCTCTCCCCTCTGTAGGGCACAAAAAGGGTTGTTGTGTTAAAAGCTGAGAAGGAAGGTAAAGAAGCCATTCATTCTTTCTTACTCATGCACTCAGGCAGGCTCCATCATGCCTGTGAGCTCATGAGAACTGTGCTCTGGGTCGAACCTTTGTAAGTTTATCCTTTGCTCAGTCTCTGCAATTAGGGATTTCCAATAGCGTGGAAGTTTTAATAAAGCAATTTCTATCTAGTTCAGATTTCCTATGCTGCATGCTCTGGCCTTGCAAATAGTGCTAATAAAAGGCCAAACTATCATTCTTTTTGATTGCATCATATTTAGGTGTTCTATAGTCTCAGAAAGTCACTGAGAGTCATGACACCCAAGAGAGAATTTATACATTACAGATGAAGCTGTTCTGACCTCATCAGTGAGGCAGACAGGAGAGTATTTGAAATAGTCCCGTTGATGCACTACTTGATAGGATGACTTTTCAATTTCTGTTTTATGAACAAATTCAAACCTTATTTAGGAAACTGAATGGCAAGTCCCTTGCTCATTGCCATTTCCACATGATTCCCCCCACACTTTGGGGTGTGATCACTTTAATAAACTTGAAAACTCTCAGTCTAGGCTTTTGCAGGACACCTTTGCCCATGGCTATCAAACCAGTTGTCTTCCTCCTCAGTTTTTTCTCTCTGTCGTCACTTCACTATTTTAGAGCACTGTTGACCATTGAGAGTTACTGTTGTTGTACAACCCTTTCTAATGCCAGACATTGAAGAGATAGCAACCTAGGGTTATTTATCTTGGGTATTTATTACGGCCTTCAACACTATAGTATCTCTTTAACATATTTATTCTTCTAGGGTTACCAAGTATCTCATTTTTGACCAGAACACGTCGTCGAAAAGGGACGCTGGCGGCTCTGGTGAGCACCGCCGACCGGGCTGTTAAAAGTCCAGTCGGCAGTGCTGCGACGCTGAGGCGGGCTAGTCCCTGGCTGTCCTGGCTGGCACCACACTGCACGCCAGAAGTGGCCAGCAGGTCCTGCTCCTAGGCGGGGGGGCGGGGAGGAGGAGGAGGAGGAGGGAAGAACCATAGGGTTCCCGGCCAATGGGAGTGGGCGGTGGGCAGTGCGTAGAGCCTCCTGGGCCCCCACCCAGGACCCAGACCTGCTGGCCGCTTCCGGGGTGCACACAGAGTGGTCCAAGGACAAGCAGGCCGCCTGCCTTAGCCCTCCTGCTGCGCTGCTGATCAGGAGCCACCCAAGGTAAGCCCATGCCCCAACCCTCTGCCCCAGCCCTGAGGCCCCCCCCAAACCTGGAGCACCCTCCTGCACCCCAAATACCTCATCCCCAGCCCCAGCCCCACCCCAGGGCCCTCACCCCCAGCCCAGAGCCCCCTCCCACACCCTGAACCACTCATCCCCAGCCCCACCCCAGAGCCAGCACCCCCTCCTACACCCCAACCCCCTGCCTCAACTCGCAGCTATCCCAAACTCCAAATCCCTCAGCTCCAGCACCCTCTCCCCCACGCCCCAAGAATCTGGTTCAGTAAGTGCAAACAGGCAAAAAGGCGAGGAAGGCATTGATGTGGGAATATGGATTAAAATCATAGCTCTTTATACATTTTCATGAGATTCAGAGAGTTTGCCAAGCCTCTGTGGAAAGGTTTGCATCTGGGCATCTTCCAATTTTACATAACAAAAGCACACAAAGAAAGATCCATCCCTTCATTAGGGGCAGGATGCAACACTTGTTAAAGAATCATGTTTTTGTTCTAGAAGCTCTGACACTTAGGGTTTGTCTACACAGAGCAGCAATGCACCTATGGGGGTGTGATTTCTAAAGCATACTAATGAGTTGTGCCTTAATTGGCCCTTTTAGATCCTGCTGGTGTGCAATTATGAATCCCTAGTATGCTTTAACATAATGCTGTTAAAGCGTATTTAGGTGCTAAAAGAGCATTCAAGGAAGACAAGGCTATTGTGTAGGATCTGAGGGAGATTCCTACACCTGAGCCAGTTTTTAATGTGACAAATCTGAGGACTGTCCCAGAGTAAGGTGTCAATATGGGGAGATTTTGGAACAGACTGATAAATTAAACAGTAATAAGTCACCTGGACCAAATGGCATTCACCCAAGAGTTCTGAAGGAACTCGGAGATGAAATTGCAGAACTATGTAACCTATTGCTTAAATTAGCCTCTACATCAGATGACTGGAGGTGTAAAGACCTGAGGATTAGAACCTGGGTCTGGAGAGACTGGGACAACTAATATCCTCACAGTGCCACCAGGAGACCTTATAGAGGCACAGGCAGGGAGCACTATGGAGAATAGGCACCACAGGAAGTACCTCCCAGAGTGATGGTACCCTTCAGCCCTCTGATTGGCCCACTGCCCTATTTAACCCCTGGGGTTGCCCCAGGAAGTTGTCTGGGCAACCACACAGATTTGGCCTGCTGCAATGCCAGACTTTGTTTGATTTCTGGTCTCCAACCTCAGCCTGGCCCTGACTCTTGCCTCCAATTCTAGCTTAATACTACCTCTGGTCTCTGATCCTGGCCTGACCCTGACTCTTGCATACAGAACCTGGTGGAATCCCAAGAGCCAACTCCTGCCCGGTGACTACTGTCATGGTGGGCAGGTCTCAGCCCAGCTGTGATTGCTAGGCCAGACTGCCTACCCCCCAATCTCTTACATGAGGATAGCTAATGTAAGGCCAATTTTTTAAAAAGGCTTCACAAGTGATACTGGAAATTACAGGCCGGTAAACTTAACTTCAGGCAAACTGGTAGAAACTATAGTAAAGAACAGAATTATCTGACACATAGATGAACACGATGTGTCAGGGAAGAGTCAACATGGTTTTTGTAAAGGAAAATCGTGCCTCACCAATCTATTAGAGTTCTTTGAGCAAGTCAACAAGTATGTGGATAAGGGGGATACAGCTGACATAGCATATTTGGACTTTCAGAAAGCCTTTGACAAGCTCCCACACCAAAGTAAGCAGTCATGGGATAAAAGGAAAGGTCCTCTCATGGACCAGCATCTGGTTAAAGGATAGGACACAAAACATTCATAAATGATCAGGAAAAGGTGGCATAGCTTGCAGATGATACAAAATTACTCAAGATAGTTAAGTCCAAAGCTGACTGCGAAGCGTTACAAAAAAGACCTCATAAAACTGGGTGACAAAATGGCAGATGCAATTCAATGTTGATAAGTGCAAAATAATGCAGAAAGGAAAACATAATCCCAACTATACATACAAAATTATGGGGCCAAAATAGCTGTTACCACTTGTGATACAGCATGGCCAGAGGGCAGCAGGAGCGTGTTAGAAGGGAGCCTTATTTCCTGTAGAGGGAAGAAAGTTTGCGATAGATTAATTAAAGCACCTGATAAAACCCCCCTGCTTCAATCAGACAAGGAAAGGAGTTGAAGCAGAGTGGATTGGTGTTGGAGCAGAGAGCAGTTTGGAGGAGTTGAAGCAGAGTGGATTGGTGTTGGAGCAGAGAGCAGTTTGGAGGGAAGCAGAGGAGAGTTTGGAGAAGTGCTGCAGTGGGCTAAGAAGACCAAAACCCTAGGTAAAGGGACACCTGGTTTGTGCAGAGGGACGGCAGGAAGCTCCACAAGCTGAAGGGCAGGAGAGGGAAGTAGCCCAGGGGAAGGAACCGCTAGTTCAAGCGGTTTACCGCTATTCCTAGGGCTCCTGGGCTGGGACCAGGAGTAGAGGGCAGGCCCGGGTCCCTCCCTCTCCACTAGGACACTAGTGGGGCAGTTAATACCCCAGTTCAGGGGTGAGAAATGGTGCCCTGAACTCTCCCCAAGAAGAGAAAGCGCGAGACCCATCAAAGTAGTGCAGGCAATTTGCCACACACTCAAGAAAGATCTTGGAGTTGTCATGGATAGGTCTCTGAAAACATCCACTCAGTGTACAGTGGCAGTCAAAAAAGCTAAACCCCATTAGAAAAGGTGTAGATAATAAGACAGAAAATATCATAATGCCACTATATAAATCCATGGCATGCCCATACCTCGAATACTACAAGCAATCCTGGTTGCCCCATCTCAAAAATATATAGAGAATTGAAAAAGGTACAGAGAAGGGCAACAATAATGATTAGGGGTCTGGAACAGCTTCCATATGAGGAGAGATTAAAAAGACTGGGACTGTTCAGCTTAGACAAGAGACGACAAAGAGGCGGGAAGGAATATGATAGAGGTCTACAAAGTGAATATGAAGTGTTATTTATCCCTTCACATAACACAAGAACTAGGGGTCACCCAATGACCTGAATAGGGTGCAGGTTTAAACAAACAAAAGGAAGTACTTCTTCACATAACACATAGCGAACCTGTGGAATGCATTGCCAGAGGATGTTGTGAAGGTCAAAAAGTATAACTGGGTTCAGAAAAGAACTAGATAAGTTCATGGAGGATAGATCTATCACTTTCTATTAGCCAAGACGCCCAGGGATGCAATCCCATGCTCTGGGTGTCCCTAAATATCTGACTGCCAGAAGCAGGGACTGGACTGACAGGCATTGGATCTTTTTATAATTGTCCTGTTTAGTTCATTCCCTCTGGGGCACCTGGCATTGGCCACTGTCAAAAGACAGGATACTGAGCTAGATGGACCATTGGTCTGACCAGTTTGGCAATTTTTATGTTGTTAATTCATGTGCAACACATCGGTGCACTTTAGAAATCATGTCTCTTGCATCCAATGAAGTGAGCTGTAGCTCACGAAAGCTTATGCTCAAATAAATTGGTTAGTCTCTAAGGTGCCACAAGTCCTCCTTTTCTTTTAGCGAATACAGACTAACACGGCTGCTACTCTGAAACCTGTCTCTGTAGTGATTATTGCTGCTCTTTGTAGACAAGCCCACAGAAAGTGATTGTATTTGCCAACACATGAAATGATAAAATATCTAACCACAGTTTATGGAAGAGTTTGTCAAGGATGTGGGAATGCAGACCGTAACTAGGTTTCACTGACTCTGAGCACCCTGAGTCCAGAGTAGAGGGCACAGTTTTGAACATAATCCAACCAATAGGTCTATAAAGTACTACAAACATTGATAATCACTCAAAACTTCCATACACATGAAAAAAGAACAGAAATCCTAACAATACAATACATAACAGGATAATCAAGGACAGTTTCTTCTGATGAATAAGATATTGTGAAACTACAGCTACTGTAGTTGAACAGAGGGAAAGTACTTATGGGTAAATTATTCAACAATCAAAGGAAGTAAAAAATATGAATAATATTTGAATATTTTATCAATCAGCAAAAGAGTTGGTCAAATAATGGAGATATTTGTTCACAGATAATTTAATGAAACTTTTTTGATAAATTATCTAACAAATAATTTGACTAGATGTAAATGAATTCTCAGGTATCCAATTGCAATAGGCATGCGTGAGCGGTTTGCATATACTGTTATTCTGATAAGCCAGAGGGAAGAGGTAAAGGAAGCATGTTCAATCTGGAATTTAAATAGACTCTCATAAATAAGAGACATCAGCTGCAGGTCAACAACAAACTCTAATGTGTTGATTTTCTAAGGAGAAAATAGCTGCAGCTATGTCAGACTTTTTCAGGTAGGCTGTTAAGGATAAAGTCTTCATTTTTTGCAAAGCTACAGAGAAAACCAATAACTAGCTGCTGGAAATATGACATTCTGTATCAGAGGATAAACAAGACATAGATAATTGAAGTTTTACTTCATACGACATAGGAAAATGTTCCAAAGAGACTTTAATTAAGCCAAAAGAAAAGGTGGGTGAGGTAATATCTTTTACTGGACCAACTTCTGTTGGTGAGAGAGACAAATTAAGCCCTCAGTTATAGGTTTCCACCTGCTGGTAGGGAGCAGTGACTACATTCCCAGATTTGCACAGGGATAGTAATTACACTTTGATGTTCAAAATACATAAGGGGCACAAGGTAGTGCTGCTTTTAAGTATGTTGAAGAAATCACTGTAAACACCATGGACCAAATTTTCAATGTATCTCTGTTTTGCATACACACAAAACTTCCATACATGCTCCCAATTCAATTTACTGATTGGCACGTGAAAATGTGGGTCTTACCCACCCAAACAGGTGATAACACAATAGAAGCCCTTGAAAATTTGGCCCTTTCTAAAGTGAAGCTAATTTAGCAAGCACTAAAGAGAGACCAATAAATAACCATAATTAAAACATATTCAGAGGCTCACAAATGAACAGGGACATTGAAGGGTAGACGAGAAATATAATTGCAAAGTAATAGCAGCAAGGCTTCTACTTCTTACAAAAACAAATGAGACAATATGAAAGACGCCATATTGTACTCGGCTCCTGTCTCAAGATAATCCCACATTATAAATATTGATGCAGCGCTTGTGACTGTGGCCTCCACAGGACTTAATGCAGTATAATGTAATGCATCTGTTCACTACCTAGTGGGGATGTAGCATGGGAGACTGTACAGTAAAATATGAACAAGAAATTGAAGGACTCATTATACACTGACACTCCTCTTACCCATCTCATGCTGTTATATGAGGATAGTGGAAAATATTTCCTAATTCTCAAAGAGAGTGATCTTTTATATTTCCAAAAAAGTTACATTAGCTGAGTTCAAAATAAAATGGGGGAGGGGAGAAAAAGTGGACTTCATTCTTTGACTTTCTGTAATCGTGTAAAGTATCATAGTTGTTTATGATTTTCATATGTGATGCATAAGATATGAAAAGATCACAAAGTATACATGGAAATTTAAAGGAATAAGGAAAGAGTCAGGAATTATGCCTGATTTTTAGATCTTTAATTTAGGAAGTCAAAGGATGTAATTGCCAGTTTACACAACCTAAGTAATGCACATAGAAAGTATGTGTGTTAACCATGTTAAAAAAACAACCAACCAAAACAACTCTGTGCCACCCACACTGCAGATAAGTGGCACTTTATTCTCTCACTTTAAAGACACCCTTTAAAGATTTGTAGATGTAAAAACTGACCTACTTTGACAGTGGTCTCATCGGGAAGTTTTTATTTTTGGGAACCGTCCCATATACAATATTGCTTTCTTAAAACAATTCACCTTATAATTATAAAAAAAATGTTAAAAGCCACAATTCACTGTTACACCAACAGTAAACAAATCAATGTTTGCACAATATATGTGACAAAATACATTTTGGTTACTGTGAGTCTGTTCTTCTAACCCTATGATTCTACATAGTAGTTTTGTTTTGTTTTGATTTTCCTGGCAGCAAAAGTTTGAAATGAAAAATACGTTGAGAAGATCATTAAAGCAAGCTCTTTTGGCTTCTGTGTGGGATCACTATCAAAGAATGTCAATTTGTGGAGCTACCAATGTTAACAGCGTTCTCTGAAATAACGCTTGGGTTGTGGCACAGTACACTTTTTATCCGCAGAATATAGCGTCTCTCGCCACTCGTTTTATTATTATTAAACATTTATATTGTGATAGAGCCTACTGGTCAACCAAGTGGAAGCTCCATTGCACTAAGAACTGTAGAAAAATAAAGGAGGATTTTCAAAGGCAAAAAGGGCAGGCAGGTACGGAGTCGGGAACTGTGAAAGGGAAGACTCCCCACCAGTGCCACCTCGTGGTCAGGCAGGGGTGCGGCAGGTTGTCTCCCTTCTGTTTCTCCTTTCCCCATTTTCTGTTCTGTTTTATGGGGTCTGTCCCTTTTTTTGGGGGCTCAGCCCTCTGCAAGGGTCACACATTCTAGTCCACCCTTTTCAAGGTATACAAAAGAAAGTCCGATATTGGGGGGAAGTCTTTCAGGGCCACCAACGGCTTCAGGGCTTTCTCCTTAGTTCAGGGACTTGGAGTATGGACCCTTGAGCACTCAGGATCTTCCCCTGCTGGATTCCCCACAAAAGGTAAAGGCTCCCATTGTTGTCCTGTCTTGTGGACTTGGTAGGGGAACACAGGCCCCGTCTCTCCACCATGCTCTGATCCAGTACTCAGTGGTGGATAAATAAGTTCTGTACCTTAGGGTGCTAAGCAGCTGCCTCCTTGGATCACTTTGTACCTAAGTCCTCTTTTACCCACACGGTAAATTAAAGTTTCTGCCCTTCACAGTCAGTCGCCAGTCTCTTCTTTGCAGGCTTTGTCAGGTCTGTGTTGCCAGGTCTCTGCCTACAAGAGCTCCTAGGCCATACTTCCCCAGAGCGCAGAACGGGTCATACTGAAAGGTGAACTGTCAGGCTGGAGGGAGGTTACTAGTGGAGACCCTCAGGCATCAGTCTTGGCACCAGTCTTATTTAATATATTTATTACTGACCTTGGCACAAAAAGTGAGGGTGGGTTAATAAAATTTGCAGATGACACAAACTTGGGAAGTATTGCCAATACAGAGAAGGATTGGAATATCACACAAGAAGATTTGTAGAGCCCTGCGCAGATACAAATTTATATCTGCAGATGCAGATATAAATCGGTATCTGCAGAACCACAGGGCTCTCCCGGGAACCGCAGTGGCGAAAGGAGCAGAACATGGGGCTGCTGCTTCAAGGAGCCAATATCCCACACCGGCAGCTCCTCCGGCGTGGCTGTACTCCCCCCAGCCCTGCCTACTGGGGTGGGCACTAGGCTCACTGGCAGCTGTCCCTGGTTGCACTCTTGTGTTCAAGTGGCATGTACACCCTAGACAGGAGGCACAGACAGCTGCGTGGAAGGGATGGGAGCAAAGCTGGGGGCGATACAGCTGTGTCAGAGGAGCTGCCGGCATGGGGAGCTGGCTCCTGGGAGCAGCGGCCCCACATTTTGCTTCTTTTGCTGCTGCTGTTCCTGGGAGAGCCCCACAGATACTGATTTATATCCGTGGATATCCACATCCGCGGGATATAAATTTGTATCTGCGCAGGGCTCTAAAGATCTGGATGATCTTGTAAACTGGAGTAATAAAAATGGGATGAAATTGAATAGCGAAAAGTCATGCATTTAGGGACTAACAACAAGAATTTTTGCTATAAGCTGGGTACTTATCAGTTAGAAGTAACAGAGGAGGAGAAATCCTGGGTGTATTGGTTGATCACAGGATGACTATGAGCTGTCACTGAGATGCGGCTGTGAAAAAGACTAATGCAGGTGAGGTATTTCCAGTAGAGACAGGGAAGTTTTATATATTATACAAGGCAATGGTGAGATCTCATCTGGAATAGTGTGTGCAGTTCTGGTCTCCCGTGTTTAAGAAAGATGAATTCAAACTGGAATAGGTTCAAAGAAGGGCTAGTAGGATGATCTGAAGATCATCATTAAGAAAACCTACCTTATGAGAGGACACTCAAAGAGCTTGGCTTATTTAGCCTAACCTAAAGAAAGCTGAGGGGAGATACATCAGAGGGATAAATACAGGGAGGGAGAGAAGTTATTTAAGTTAAGCACTATTGTGGACACAAGAACAAATGGATATAAACTGGCCACCAACAAGTTTAGGCTTGAAATTAGGTTTCTAAGCATCAGACGAGTGAAGTTCTGGAATAGCCTTCTAAGGGGAGCAGTGGTTTCAATGTCATGTGGCCCATTGGCGACTGCCAGAAGCAAAAATCCTCAATAGCTGGAGATGGGACACTAGATAAGGAGGGCTCTGAGTTACTACAGAGAATTCTCTCTCAGGTATCTACCTGGTGGGTCTTTCCCCCATGCTCAGGGTCTAACTGATCACCATAGTTGGGGTCAAGAAGGAATTTTCCTGCTGGGTCAGACTGGCAGAGACCCTAGTGGTTTTTCACCTTTCTCTGCAGCATGGGTCATGGCTCACTTGCAGGTTTAAACTAGTGTAAATGGTAAATTATCTGTAACTTTAAGTCTTTAAACCATGATTTGAGGACGTCAGTAACTCAGCCTGAGGTTATGGGTCTATTACAGGATTGAATGGTTGAGATTCTGTGGCCTGCAGGGTGCAGGAAATCAGACTAAATAATCATGATGGTCCCTTCTGACCTTAAAGTCTATGAGCAGAGGTCTAATCTCCTCCACTGCCTGCTTGCTTGCCTGCCTCAGCTACTCCGATTCCCTTTTTTAAACTGTGCCTCCAGCTTCTGCAGGCTTTGCAGGTGCAGCAGGGCAGGGCCCCCTGGACCCAGAGCTGCTCCTTACCCTCTTGTTCTCCAGTGTGCAGTTTGTACACCCATCACAGACACCTGACTGTCCTTTGTGCCTTTAAAAATAACAGTTCTTTGCCCCAAACAGCCCAAGGATTGTACAGAATCAGATAAGATCCACTGGGGAGAATTTGAACTTTACCTGCCCAGAAGGGTGGGGAGGGGGAAGCAGGAGCTGCTCCAAAAACCAGATGGGTCCGCTGTCACTTTAAAAAGATTCTGATGGACAAATGATATATAACACGTCTGACTTGGTAGAGAAGGTAGAGGAAATATATTATGATGGATGAAGTTAGGTAAACTCAGCATTTTTATGATGGTCTGTACAGAAATCTGAACCATGATTATTATGCAATCAACAAGGCATTTTTAACACTCATTCTGTTTGGATTCTGCATGTGAACAATGTTGAATTTTTTCCATATTGTAATGGTGCCTCTGAGGATATCAAATAAATCTTTCAGTCGTTAGAGAAAATTAGAAACAGTTTAAGGGCAGTTTGGCCATGCTATTTGCTCAAGGCTTTCACTACATAACCCTTTAGTAATGGTGCATGACCCGGAAGGAGATGTAGTCTGCCTCTTGTGGGAAATTAGACAATTAGTTACTCTAAATTATACTTCAAGAAATATGAGCTGAAACTAACCATATGGGTAAATATGCAGCAAATGCTCTCTCTCATCATATGTTTGTTTGAAAAGTTTTACCTACTCTTCACAATGGCTTCACAGGTATGAAATAAGGTTGTAATTATTTAAACAATGTTAGAAAGGGTGCCAGTTACCTATAAACAATATAACTTCCTAATTCCCAAGAGCCTGATTCTGCTGTTTATACATTTACATACAGTACTAATTTTTATCCAGGACCGTTTTCAGACTTAGTTATGGACAAACTACTGGGTTCACAAAGAATATGAGTTAAGACTGTGGTAAGGGCAATATTGGAGCATGTCTCACTACATAATAATATATTCATTCAAAGATGAGTTAAAAACCAAAAAGGTTATCGATGGAGAGCAAGTAGACCTGGTATACTCGTTATTATTCAAAGTAATTAAGGGTATCCAGCTTTATGCTCTAGATTTTTTTCTCCGGTTAGGAGAATTGAAAAGAAACGTGAAATGACGAAAATATACCATCCCTAACTTCAACTGTAATGTGTGTTTAATACTACTTTCATGTAATCAGTGCTTTGTGGATGAAGTTTTTAATGTACAAATTATAGCATGTATCCAATTGTGAAGGTAAAAGCTAAACAAGAATGGATTGACTAACTTAGTTACATTACCTTGAAATAACTAGTTATCCATCCTGCTTCACAGCTGTTAGTCATCATGCTCTCATTGTCTTTAAAAAAAAAAAAAAGATATAATTCCCAGGGTACATTCTTCACTCTTTTCTTCTTATATTACAGATGGGCCTGGACTGGAAGGGCACAGATGAACCAAGAGTTCATGAACCTCAGAGTTCAGGCCCAGCACTAAAAGATGAATCTGAACTGGAACTCTGGATCCAATACCCCTTGATCTTTGGAGAAGTTTTGATCTAGGCTGATATCCATTTTCAGGACTCAACTTAGCAGCATTGACGCTTTTCTAATTAGCATGTAGTCTGCAGTGTTTAATGCTTAAACCAACTCTTACACAGCATACAATCCTGGTTCTTTTCCACCAATATTCATATCAACACCAAAGAGTATTTATGTTTAAAAAGGAGGGAAATGTGATAGTCATTTAATGCCCCCACACTGCTATGAAATTCCAGGCTTTTATGTGCAGGAAGCATTGTGTTGATTTTGGCTTCCCTATGGGTTAAAAATCTTGTTTAAATGTTGCAGACTCTAAATGCTCTTTGAGGTTTTTCACTGTTGTTTTATGGAAAGGCTTCTGCCTGATTATTTACAGATGCTGTCTCTGAGAAAGCCAAAAATAGTTCCCTACTAATTCTGAAATTTCAGCTTGCACTTTTATTATTTTACTGTGTAACCAAGAAACATTGCTCCAGGTTCTTTCATTTACATAGCAAAGTGGAGCCTTTTAGACCTTCTGCCAGCATCATGTGCTCAGGGTAGCTACAACGACTACAAACACAGATATTAAGGCCGTATCCAGCAGATATGCATCTGCTACTGCTGCTTGCTCAATGGCCTTTCTAGGTGACATTGCCACAGTGGTTCCTCCCTATTTCAAGATGGTATCCTCTCCTTCCTCCCCCTTCAAACCGTGTAGTCTGGAGAAGAGAAAACTAAGAACAGTTTTCAAGTACATAAAAAGTCGTGGAGGAGGGAGAAAAATTGTTCTCGTTAACCTCTGAGGATAGGACAACAAGCAGTGGGCTTAAATTGCAGCAGTTTAGGCTGGCCAAAAGATGAATATAAACAAATAATACAAGTTCGCATGGACAAAATTAGAAAGGCCAAGGCACAAAACGAGATTAAACTGTGCCCCTGAAAAGTAGACCAAATTATCTTCTGAATAGGTCAACCTGCTGCCTAGAAAATATCTATAGCCAGTGCAGTTTTGAAGGTTTTGGGTGTTTTCTGAAAGCAAGTTTCCTTACTGTAAATAGTATTATTGATTTTCTGACTATATATATATTATATATATATATGCACAAATGTCATGTAGGGACACCCCCCCTCCATTCAAAAACAAACTTTTGCACTTGTAATGTTCATGGTGGCTGGAGATGTACCGAGGAGGTGTTTAGTTTGACTACACTTGAGACACCAAATCATAGTCAAAAGAGTGCTAAAAACGAGATTTGGATTTGATTATGACAAAATTTCACCATCTTATGAGTTTTCTGACATTTTGATCCTGAGATTGGACACTCTTTTAAGATTTTAGCTTTCTCCAAACTGGAGACAGAAAATAGGATTCTTTCAGATGTGGCTCTAACCTAGAATCAAAGTTTTAAAGGAAGATTCTGATCCAAACTTGAAATCTGACCCCTTTCTTCCTGAAATGTAAAGGAGCTAAGATTCCAAGTTCTGGGTTCAACTCACCTCTAACCACAGGCACCAACTTCCTCCTTGCCCCAGAGGGCGCTCAAGCCCCCATTCTGCCCCAAGCCCTGCCCCCACTGCAACCCTTCCCCCAAACCCCTGCCTCTTTCCACCCCCACTCTGCCTCAGGCCTTGCCCCCACTGACTCCACCCCTTCCCCCAAACTCCACCCCACCTGTCTCTTCCCACCGCACCTCTTCCCACCCCCTGCCCCGAGGGCGCCCTCTCCCCGCTTCTCCTCCTTCTTCCCCCTCCTGACACCGCAGAACAGCTGATCGCAGTGGGTATGAGGCGCTGGCTCGACAAATTTTTTTCTGTGGGTGCTTCACAGCTGACTCCACGGAGTCAGTGCCTGTCTCTAACAATAGTATAAGCAAGATCAGTCCAGTCAGAATCAAGTATAGGTGACGATGACAAGTAATATATGAGAAAGTCTATCACAACACATCTGAATGTTCCATCAACTGTCACACAGGGCCAAATTTGCAAATGTAAATGGCTATTTTCTGCTCTGCAAAATGTTCATGAGAAACTCCTGTGTATGTCAGCCTTCTGTTTGCACAAAAAAGGACTTTTACATGCTCAGAATGCATTTTCTGCTTGCAAAAAGAAAAAAAATTGCCTCCGTTTTTTGCATGCACAATTACCCACTATGTTTCTGTAGACAAATATAGACACAATTTTTTGCAAAGGCCAAAATTTAAATTACAGAGACAAGGAACTAACAGGCAATTTCCTGGAAGGAGAGCCTCCTCCTCACATCCCCTTTCTACTACACCATTGTCAAAGCTTTCCAAAAGGCAGCAACCTTTATGCTCCTGGGACTCTACCTGAATCTCTGCTGAGCTGTGAGAGGACACAGAGGACGCTAGAGTGAATAGGCAGTGGTGGTGGTGTTGCAGACCAGAAAGGCTCCTGTTATAGTTTTAGACAATGGCATCCTGTGAGATCCAATGTGGTCTTTTTATTGTGTATTTATTTAAAACTTTCTGCCCTGCATGCCCTGTCAACTGCATTTCTGTGTGTCCAGTTGACCCTGTCAGATACTGCCTGAGCATCTTGCTATTATGTATATGTTTTTAAGATTACTAAATATATAAATGTAGAAAAAATAGTTATCTACAGCTACCTAGCCACAGTGCAAGTTGGCCACACAATTTTTGCAACCACAAAATGAAGAGATAATTTGCAATTCTATAGGCCCTTCCACCTAAGGATTTCAACACATTTTACATATATCTATCTTTGTGTGACCATAGTAGCTGAGCGCCTTCCACGTAAAACAGTAACAATGGAGTTCTTAGAGGGCTTCATGGAGTCTCTGGCACTTTTCTCTTTTCACAGTTAAAAAACTCTGGGTAGGGTTTTTTGCTTCTCATTTGGCTGATTTGTTTGTGTTTGATTCCATTTTTGGGGTGGGTGGGTAGGAGGTTTGCTTGAATAGATGGGAGTATCAACAATGCAAGGGCAATTCTTGCTAGGGTGGAAAGACCTTTTCAACAAGGAAGGTTTTGCAGCATTTCTTAAGATGGTTAGACTCCACCTTTGCCTAATCTCCTCTGGTTAATTCCATAGCCAGATCCTCTCATCTAAGAAAGCTTTGAGCCCAGCTGCCATAGACTTTGTCCTGTAAGGTAGGTAAATCTCTTAATCTTTATTTTTAAGATGAGGAAATGGACAGAGATAAGTGACTTTCCTAAAGTGAAACAGGCATTCCATGACAGAGCTAGAATAGAATCATGACTGCCTGACCCCCTTCCTTCCCTGTATATAGAGCTCAACTTACTCTCCATCCTTTTTTTTTTTTTTTTTTTAAGAAGGCTCCTAACTAGGCACCGTCCTGCTATGTGACTTTAAGCAAGCCACTTCTCTCTATGCTACAGAGTCCCTATCTGTAATATGGGGCTAATTACATTTATCCTCCTCAGAAAAGCAATTTGAGATATACACTACTGAAAAGTGCTACATAGCAGCTAAATATTACTATTTTAATGAAACAGCATTTCATTAAAATTGGATCAAACATTTGCCTGTCTTTGCTAACTTTGTTAATGAATATGCAGGTTATTAGTGCAACCAGACATAGGAACAAAAACATCACATGCTTAAGAATTAAAAAAAAAAAAAGTTATCCACTTTGAGCTGTTAAAGAAATCTGATGCCAAAAATTTTTGCTGACCATTTACCTTAAGATGCAACTGAGCATTTCCATTCCTTTAATATATGTTGCAGGTGGGACTGTCTTTTATGAAAAATAATTCCCCAAAGAAAATTCTGTTATTGTTTTGAAATCCCAGGACAAAACTAAGAATTTGCAAATGTAGAAACAATTTTAGACAGGTTGTTCTGATAAAAAAATATCAGAGTGCTTTCCTAATTCTGTACATATTTCTGTTTTCATCACTGCTATATTCAGCATTTGTGGCTGGTAGCCCTAAATTTTACAATCTTTTTCTGTCATGAATGTGCAGTATTACCAAAAACCTGCAAATAATGTTTTTGGCTAACAAGCAAAATAGGATGCCTTTCTGAACAATTTGCTATCTGCAGTAGCAAACCTTAACTTCAAGCCCGAGAAAGTAGAAAAAGAAGGAAGATGAGGGATAGTGCATGCGACTGAGAATTGGAATGCTTTTGGGCCTGACTCACCACAATCTTACTATTGTTTTATGCTGGCATAATGCCATAGTAGTCAGTCAATGGAGTTGGAACAACAAAGCTGGAACAACAAAGTGGTGAATTGGGCCCTCTATTTCTAAGGTTAGAGGGTTTTTGTCCCACCTAACTCATCTACATAGTCATTCTATTTTTATAGATTTCGAATAACTACAGAGAAATCTGTCCAGTATTACAGGCCTGGAGCAAATTTCATTGACAAGGCTAAATTATGGCCAGAGACTAACACTGGTCTTTCATGAAAGCACCTCAAGGACTAAATTCATCAGTGACAAACTGTGTGATGTAAGTGGCTTGTTGCGTGTAAGTTAACTGGCTCTCCCTACTTTGCAGGACTGGGTCTCATATGACCAATGGGATCTTCTGACAGAGAAAATAGGAGGTATAGTTCCATTCATTGACTGAGAAAGCTTCCTTCACAATGGAAGAGTTTGTGCCAGGAAAATGCTTGGAGCATACTGACAGCGTCTGCTCTTACCATGTGGTTATACAGCTCAAAGAATTCCCTGGAAATTTCACATCCTTCCTTCTGATAACACACAGAAGAAATCCTTTGAAATGAAACCTAAATCATGGGCATGCTAAAAATAGTGATGCCAAAAGTCTCTTGTTGTCATCTTGCCAGCCAGTTGCTCTAAGTAACTGGTCAACCCCTCCGCTTTAGTTTCACTGTTTCTACCTCATACCTGCAGGAAATTTAAGCCAAAATTAATGAACCATGCTTACCATGCAGAGTATGGCAGCCAGACCCTTTCTCTGCAACCTGTAGTCTCGATTGTGCATCAGCTCTTGCCTTGCTATCTTTGCCATCCAGATCTGTGTACCTTGGTAACTTGTGATACATGTAACATGTTTTGAACAGACAGAACTCCAATGATCTATCTATAATTAAATCCAGGTCTTAGAAAGAAGGTTTGTTCTCTCTGTCAATGATCTAATAGCTAAAGCAGTGTACCATAAATTGAAGAATGAGGAGTGCACACTAAGGTGATTATAACACCAGGATACACATGCTAACAGCTGGAAGAGATCATGGATTATTGAAGTTACATTAGCTTCAGGATGGCCACCTGCACTACGTTTTCAAGAATCCAAAATTCCTTTCCATGACCAGGCTGATGTGTCCTATGACTATTTTCCCCCAACTTTGTTTTCATCATGAGAATACTTTGCAAAGGTGGGGGAGAGATGCAAAAAGTTAGTAGCTCAGGGTCAAACTTCAATAACTGCAAGTCAGGGGTACAGCACAATGAATTCTCTCTTAGTGTGTAGCTATACTTACTTAGCAATAGTAGAAAGTTGATAGTGGGCAAGAGCTTAACACGGGACAAAGTAGGTTAGGTGAACTAAATCAGGTGGTCGTTTCTTTGTGTGGAAGGGGCAGAGTGCCTAGCTAGAGTTTAATGGAGACCCAGATCTGAGCAAAGGAAAACCCGAGCTGGGGTTTACATTCTTCTCTAACCAAAACTGCAAAAATGGAAAGAGTCCCTGGCTGCTAAACTCATTGTGTGTATGTGAATAAAGAATACCGCACAGAAAATTATAAAACAGAAAATTATAAAACACCAAAAGTAATACTTTTGTTTCCCAAGAGCTCTCTCTCCTGGCTTTTGGTCAGCACAAACACATCTCTTTGACCTGGGAGTAACCAAACCCCTCTTAAATATGTTAAGATTAAGAAGGATCAGCTACACCTGATTAGTTCCCATGTGGGAGCACGGTCCTGACCTGACTCTAAAATCTTATTGGCAATTTAACCTATCAAAGCCCAGGTCACACTCTGGCTCAGCCAGGCCTCCATCTCTGGGGCAGGATGCACCAGGGCTGCAGGACTCTTCACAGGGCTCACCAAAAGAGCTGTGCTCTTTGTCACACCACTGTTACCGAGGACTAGGTCTGAGGAGGAATGTAATAAGGGTTAAATGTCACAAAGCAACAGTTGCCAGGATACCTGCGGGTGATTCCTAGAAAACTGGTGATAATCAATAAAATCCAACAGGAAAGTCTGATGCTAAACTTCCCTGTGTGGAAGCCTGTCAAAGGGAAATGCAATGAGCATGCGACTGTGGAGGATATGGCAGATGGAAAGTTTCTTTCCAGAAATTGCTTAATACCAAACTACAACAATAAACTACATAAAATATACTCCACAGATCTGGAATTTTTATGATAACAGATGATATTTAGTTGTATTACATTCAAATTAAAAATAAGAAACTGTTTTTTTTTTCTTTTAACAATTTTCAGATCCATGGATCGATTATAGGGACCCAAGTGCGCTTAGCTCAGGCAGACTCCTATTGATTTCACTGGGAGATGTGCCCTTTTACACAAGACTGAATTTAGCCCAAAATTGCAGCCTTAAGTCTGAATATCCTGGATTCTGTCAGGAGGAATTACTTGACAGAGTCAAATCTCACTTTATACTTTCTTCCTTTATTATGAAAGTCACTGTTCATTTATTTCTACTGAAAATGGTTTTACCACATGGAACTTGGCACTTTGGTGGGAACATATAACACATCAATCAAACCTGGCCAGTGCAATAATTTTCATGTGATGAACAGAATAAGTTCAATACCAGAAAGTGCAATAATGGTACACCTCTTCTTTCATCATGGTAAAAATGTAATTTCAGCAGATTCCATCCTCAGCGGGTTTTAGATCCTCTCAGCAACAACATTATCCTGTTGTTCTGGAGAGATTAACCCCTCCCCCCCAGATCCCCAACTGCCAATAAATTTCACCAATAGAATATTATATATAAATAAAACTACCTAGTTTATCTGAACTTGCTCACAAAAGGCGTGAGTCAGATCTCCCTTATGGTGGTATAGATCAGGAGTGACTCTTTAGAAGAACAAGCATGATGTAAGGTCAGAATCAGGCCCTGAGATGTTAATTAGAAAACACTTTGCAGCTGAGGCTGTGGTATGAATTATTCTACAATTATAAACAAATTTCATTGTAGAGCCCAGATTCAGTTTTCCTTTACAGATCTGTCTGACCGCTTGTGTGTGTTGTGGGAGTATCTGGGAGTAGCAGTAGCATTAGATGTCTACATATTTTCACTGAGGCTATCATCAGGTTGCACAGGTAACAGTTGCATATTTAGTTTTGATGTTCTCACTCTGCTTTACAAAGCACTGAAGTCTCTTATTGAAGTGCCCGTATGCGTAACTCCAGATTATAAAACCTAACTACAATACTACTGTCAGCACATAAAGACTCTCACTGTCCTGATGTACAAGTAGAGCTGGACACAATGGCTGCAAAACCAAACAAAAACAAAAAACAAAACAAAAAAAACCCACAGACAAAGCAAAATGAAAGAAGAAAACATCACACTGAACATTTTTTTGAATTTTTTTGTTTTAAATTGTCAAAACATATTTCAACATTTTTTAAACAAAAAAATTCTGGTTTTCCAGTTCAAAACAACTTTTTGTTTTGAAATTTAAGCTATTGAGACTGAAAAAAATCTTAAAGCTCAAAATAAAAGTGAAACATTTTGATTGACATGACCAAAATATTTTTTCTTTTTTGGTTCATGGAAGTTTGAGATTGACTTTATCTCCTGATTAGATATAGTAAAAATTTTCAGACTCTTGAAAATATTTGTGAGATAAGAAAACCTTTTCCTACCCAGCTCCAGCTTAACATATAAATAATGAGTAATGGTAAATATTCTGGATTTTATATGGGAAATTATATTTTTTTTTAAAATGAAAGGTGTTAACCCAGAGAGGCTGAAGTTAACTGACAGTTTAACCATTTCCTCATGTATAAAAGATAAGAGAAAGTAACACAGCAAAGTAGTATAGAGATCTCCGTCAAACACTGGAAAGGAAAAATCATTAACTCCAAATAAATCACTTAAGTCATTTTCAGTTTCTTTATGCATCTGAGAAACACAGGCTCATAAATAATTTCAGAGTGTAATTCTACAATAATTTTAGAGCAATCTGCTAATAATTAAACCACAAAGAAACCAGGTGCCTTTTAGAAGTAAATGTTTACTAGATTTGATCAGGAATTTTCTGTCAAACTTTTTTCAATAGAAAACGTAGTTACTGCAAAAATTGAAATTTTCAGCAGAAAAGTTCTGATCTTGTAGATTTTATTTTCTATCAGGAAAATGGAAACAAAATGTTTTGTTTTGGACTGTCCTGAATCAAAACATTTTTGTTTGTTGAACCAGAGAAACATTTCTGGCTAAACAGCTGGATGCATCATGTTAGTCTGGCCCTTGCAGGCAAATGGCAGCATGATTTACCAGAACTACATCTCCCATGAGGGACTGTGGCTGTTCCAGTGGATGCCGTTCAGTCTCAAACTGAGCTGAAACTCAACGTTTTGATTCAGGAATGACTAAACATTTTATTTCAGCTGAAAACACCAATACAGAGTATTTAGACATTTCCAAACTGAAATTTTTCTGAACTCTGTTCCGTGAAATTTTTTTTTCAATATTTTGACTTTGCATCCTGATTTAAAACAAAAACAAATGTTGTAGTATTGGAATGTCCTGTGGGGTGGAGGAGGGGAAATCCTATTTTTGACCAGCTCTAGTGTTTACAGTGAAGGTGTTTTAGAGCTCTGGTCCTTCTAAACAAAGCTATTTCCTTTTAAAAACAAACTAATAGCACTCGGAATTTAAGATGAATGCAGCCCCATGCAGCAGGCCAGCACAAGACTCATTCACCACTTAAATCCCATTTTAACCCTCAGAATAAGGTTTAAATTGTGCATGGGCCTAATGATTGAGAGTCTGTCTCACAATGCAAGAATAAGTGGATGTTCAATGACATTACAAGGTAGTGGATCAAAAAAAACATTTCCACACAGAGTGCACATGAACTGTGTAACTCTGTCAAGAGCCTAGTCCCCCTGCAACACTCCTTGGGGTCTGATGGGGTCATGTACTCATTCACCTCTTGTTGTCCAAGTTGGCGGGGGGGGGCTAGCATCACAAGCCCAGTGGCGGAAACGCCATTTCCTCCGGAGTTTACCCACCTCCCCTTCTGGAGCCAGAGGACAAAGGAAGAGAGAAACAACCAATCAGTCCCAAATGAGCCACCTGGCTCTCTTCCTTCAGGGGGACGTCAGGCAAGCTGCAGTCTGGCTCAATGTCACCTGGTTATCTATCAGGTTGCCAACTTTCTAGTCGCACAAAACTGAACATCCTAGCCCCGCCCCTTCCCCAAGGGCCGCCCCGCCGCTCACTACATTCTCCCTCCCTCGGTGGCTCTCTCCCTCACCCTCACTCACTTTCACTGGGCTGGGGCAAGGGGTTGGTGTGTGGGAGGGGATGAGGGCTCTGGGAGGGGGTTCCAGGCTGGAGCAGGGAGTTGGGGAGCAGGAAGGCTCTGGCTGGGGGTGTGGGCTCTAGGGTGGGGCTGAGGGATTTGGAGTGTGGGAGGGGGCTGCAGGTTGAGGCAGGGGGTTGGGGTATGGGAAGGGGTGAGGGCTCTGGGCTGGGGGTGCGGGGTCTGGGGTGGGGCTTGGGATGGGGGGTTTGAGGTGCAGGAGGGGGCTCGAGGCTGGGGCATGGGCTTACCTCGGGTGGCTCCCGGTCAGTGGAACAGCAGGGCTAAGGCATGCTGCCTGCGTGTTCTGGCACCACGCTGCACGAACCCTGGAAACAGCCAGCAGGTCTGGGTACTAGGTCGGGGAGGGGGGGCAGGAGGCTCCACACACTGCTCTCGCCCACAGGCACTGCCCCCCATCCCCCCACCCCCCGTTCACATCGGCCAGAAACAGGTAGGGACTAGCCTGCCTTAGTGCTGCAGCACCGCAGAGCCGACTTTTAAGAGTCCCATCGGCAGTGCTGACCGGAGCCCCAGTGTCCCTTTTCGACCAGAAACCGGACACCTGGTTGACTACCAGAAAGTGTCTTGAGGTAACCATTTATAATCCGGCCTGCTCACAGTGCTCAGAGAGTTTGTAGGCATGGTCCTGGGCTCTGCCCTCCATCAGGCCCCTCCCTGGGCACTGGGGACTAGAAGTCTATATCCTCCCAGGGCTGCTTCCTACTGAGCTGTGCTTCTCCTCTTTTGAACTCTTCCTCCAGCCCTGACAAGTCTTGCAGGTGTGTTGGGATGGGCTACTTGAGCTCACAGCAACTCCTTAACCGCTTTCTGTTTAGTGTAGGGTTTTGTTTTAAAAAAAAAAAAAAAAAAAAAAAATACACACTGTCACACACTCATTGCAACAGAATCTAATTCAGGCCACAAATGCAAGATTCAAAAATGACATTTATATGGATAGCAGAAGTATCCAGAGTTACAAATAGTTAATGCTAACAAACTTTTGAAGTTATATTAAACCTCATGATTCAGGGTTTACACCAGTCTCTATTAGAAATTAAGAGAAGATCAAATGTAGGGGGTAAATTATTCTACATCTGACTAAAGTAATTTTTCTGGCACATTCCTCTGAAGCATCTGTTAGCTCCTCCCCTCAGTAACGCAGGCCTAAATTCAGGGCCCACAGTAAGGAAGCCAAGTGGTAGAAGTGGAAAAGATACTCCACTGCTGGCTGGGATGATGTGGCTCTGCTGTTAGATGGCCGTTGGGTCTGATCCAGTATGGAAATTCCTATATTCCATTGCACAGGGGAAATTTTACTCTTAATGCAGGATCTAACTGTGAGCATTTTTTAGGTTTCCCTCTGTGCTGAGATGAATAGGATTATTTTATAAAAAGAAAAGGAGTACTTGTGGCACCTTAGAGCTACAGCTCACTGAAAGCTTATGCTCAAATAACTGAAAGCTTATGCTCAAATAAATTTGTTAGTCTCTAAGGTGCCACAAGTACTCCTTTTCTTTTTGCGAATACAGACTAATACGGCTGCTACTCTGAAACCAGGATTATTTTATAGAACTTTACATATTCAAAATGCCATACAAGCATTAAATAGTTGTTTTAACTGGAGATTAGGCCAATATGTTCCTGTTAGTTTAATGAGGTGTCATTTGCTGCTGATGTTTTGCTTTTGTGGCACCATTTTGCTTTTGATAATATCCGCCATATAACTTTTTTTTCCTGTCAGGTTTGAGGCTTACCTCATATTTGGAGGTAGGTGACTGATTTTAGTTTTACAGGGAGCTGTGGCTTTGCATTTTTACTAGGCTTTGGAAAAATTAAACTTTCGCTCCTGTAACCCTCCTGGGTGTGGTGTTCTGTCCCCTCTAGTGGCACCGAGACCACCTAGAGAGAGATAAAATGAGTCTGCTCTACAGCCTTAACTAAGTGCCATATGGCTTTTAGCTCATGTATTTAGTTCCAGAGGTCCCAGGTTTGGTCCCACCAGCCAAAGACCAGGGTCTGTCGGCGTTACACATGTAATGTAAGAGTGTATTTTTTTAAACATGGTAAGCGCCATATGATAGGTACAAGAGAAAGAGAAAGCAAATATATGTGTGGGAGAGGTGAGAGTCAGGCTGAGGGATGGAATAATATGACAACTGGTTATTTTAATATACACAAACTGGGGTTTAAATAAAAAGATTGTCAGAATAAGACAAAAGATTAGATTGGGTTGATTCTATTATTTTACCCTAGTGTAAGTGGGGTGAGGCCCGTGTAAAAACCAAGGGCGAGGGGGCAGGGGCAGGAGCAGGAGCTTTGAAATGAAATCTGAATTTCCTTATGGATGCAAACTACAATGCTAGTCTCTGATTTGTCTTTGTTCATGAAGTGCTAACGTCCAGAGAATCTGATGCACAACATTTTGAAAACTCAGATGAAGGAAATTGTATGGCTCATTAGAAATACTTCACCTGTGGCCACTAAAGGTATCTCTTCTCAGCAGCTGAAAGTCAGCCTTCCACGTTGGGTAGACACAATCAAGCTAGCATGCTAAAAATAGCAGCATGGATGTTGCAACTAGGGCTGCAGCTCAGGTTCAAGACTAGGGAAATTTTCAAGCCTTTACCTGAATCAACCTACTTGCTTGCTAATATATACTTCCTTTTTAAAAAGAGACTTTCTTATGATAGTGTTCTTTATAACTCTTCACTGACATCAAGTGATCACAGTGCAAATAAGATCAGTTTGATTTTATAAAGTAAAATAGTGATAAGGCACAGTTTTACAAAGCAATCATTGCATGCTAGAGGAGAAATAGGGCAGTTGACAGTTAGGCTACTTGGCATACTGGTTCATATTCTCATGTATGCACAATAAAGCTCATGTAAGTGAGATACTTTTGGAATTTTTGAATATGGAGATCTGCTTGGGGTGGGGCAGGAACATCCCATGGCCTCCTCCACTTACCAGGTGTTAGGGGACTGGCTGAACACCAGATCCTGATCAACCCAGCCAGCAGTGGGGTATCCTTTCCTTTCCTACCACTTGGCTTCCTTGCTGTGGACCCTGAATTTAGGCCTGTGTCACGGAGGGGAGAAAATCCACATTGGGGAGTGGGGAAGAAGGAAATAAATTCTCCAGCAGGTTTTGTTTTTTTTTAAATTATTTTATTGGCAGCTGCTGACTGGTTTGGAATGTTAGAAGTGGTCCCACAGGAGTTGGGGGTGTGTGCAGAATGTAGTGAGGTAGCAATTTATCAAACAGTTGGTCTCCACCACGTGTAGTTTATCCATGTGTCTCATATTAATGTATATAGTATTAATCAGTCCTTGTAATTCTAAGATGTAGAAAATTAGAAAGCGGTGGGAGGAGGGGGGGGACCAAACACTACAGGCAATCCTGTTAATATCTTCATTACTTTTCTTTTCAAAACCAAGACAACTATTTTGCCTAATCAATTTGTGAAAGTTCTACTTGGCCACTCATGACTGCAAAATTTCTTTATTTCCATTACTGAGATAGGACACTAGGCACGTCCTATTGTCTTGAGTCCTTGCATTAGGACATTATGAAGACATCTGAACTTGCCTTCAAAATACAAGAAAACTTTAAAAATAAAAAATTACATTCAACTTGCTTAAAGAAAACAAACAAAAATAAAAACACACAGAAAACTATACTTCCTTTTATTCTATATTGCCAATTCCCTGTCTTGACACCAGAAATGGATCCTCAGAGCTTAGTGAAGAAAGGCACTTGTTTCTCCCTCTGATTTCTCCTTATTAAAACTGAAATCACTGAGTTAGAAAGTCTGCCTCAATTATTCTTAATTGCTGTCATTTCTGATTAATGTGGACTGTCTTGATTCTGCAGCAATCAGCAAGAAGAACAAAATAGGTGCTCTTTTCTACAGTCCTTACACACAAAACTAATTTCAATTTCAATGGTAATACCGTAACTGGAATGACTAAGATTGGGCTCATGATTCGGATGATGTGACATCACATCTGCAACCAAGTTTTGCAATAACAGCACTGTTTCTATTTTAGCCACTTATTCATTATTATGAATTTTTTTTTTGTACTGTAGCAAGTAATGTGTAAAGTAGGGCTGTTGATTAATCGCAGTAAATTCACGCGATTAACAAAAAAATTAATCACGCTTAATTGCAGTTTTAATTGCGCTGTTAAACAATATAATGCCAATTGAAATTTACTAAATATTTTGAATGTTTTTGTCCATTTTCATATATATTGTATTCTGTGTTGTAATTGAAATCAAAGTGTGTATTATAAATATTTGCACTGTAGAGCTAATAAAATAGTATTTCTCAATTCATTTCATACAGCTATCATAATGCAATCTGTCGTGAAAGTGCAATTTACAAATGTAGATTTGTTACATAACTGCACTCAAATATTAAAAAAAAAAATGTAAAACTTCAGAACCCACAAGTCCACTCTGTCCTACTTTTTGCTCAGCCAATCTGAAGTGCCTTCCAAAATCTGAGAGGGACAAGGTGTAGAGCATGCTTTCAGAAGTCTTAAAAGAGCAACACTCTGATGTGGAAACTACAGAATCCGAACCACCAAAAAAGAAAATCAACTTTCTGCTGGTGGCATCTGACTCAGACAATGAAAATGAACATGTGTCAGTCCACACTGCTTTGGATTGTTATCGAGCAGAACCTGTCATCAGCATAGACACATGTCCCCTGGAATGGTGGTTGAAGCAGGAAGGGACATATGAATCTTTAGCGCATCTGGCACATAAATATCTTGCAATGCCGGCTACAACAGTGCCATGAGAATGCCTGTTCTCACTTTCAGGTGACATTGTAAACAATAAGCGGGCAGCATTATCGCCTGCAAATGTAAACAAGCTTGTTTGTCTGAACGATTGGCTGAACAAGAAGTAGGACTGAGTGGACTTGCAGACTAAAATTTTAAATTCAAAAATAAAACAATGCAGTTTTTTTTGTATATAATTCTATATTTGTAGGTTCAGCTTTCATGATAAAGTAATTGCATTACAGTACTTGTACTAGGTGAATTGAAAAATACTATTTTAGATTTTTTTACAGTGCAAATACTTGTACTCAAAAATTATAAAGTGAGCACTGTACACTGTGTGTTCTGTGTTGTAACTGAAATCAATATATTTGAAAATGTAGAACACATCCAAAAATATTTAAATAAATGGTATTCTATTATTGTTTAACAGTGTAATTAATGGAGTGATTAATCTTTTTAATAGCTTGACAGCCCTAGTAAAAAGATGTTTAAACTCACTGACTTTTTAGGGCTGCACGGAGCAAGTGAGGTTTTCAGAGGGATTGGAATGAGAAGAGAGGATTGTTTTGTTGAAGGGAGTTGAGAGGGCATAGCTTTACCACTGCACAAAACGGAGGAGCTAAAATGGGCAGAGCTGTTTTTACCACTCCTTAGGATTCTGTATATCCTTTCATCCCGGTTAACAAGTGGCAAGGGGCAGATTGAAGGATCCTTCAAACACACTGTGTAAGAAACAAAGATAGGACAAGAGCTGCTGGGTGCTACGGACTTTTGAACACCTGGTCCATATCTCTCATCACACCTCTAAAAGTCTGAAATACCCTCTCAAGATATCAGAAACATAAGAGGTGGGATATTGGACATGATCAAAGGAAATATATTCTTTTTTTAGAAAAACCTTAAAACCCCCCCCCACACACACACACACTTGTAGAAAATATGCCAAATAATTTTCTAATCTCTTCTGATTTACTTGTTACCACATGCATTATTAATATCTACACATGTGGCATATTTTGCGAGAGAGAAAACTGTTCAACTTCAGCTCTTAGAGGCACTAGTAAATGTGAAATTGTCATCTCAAAGGACAAAAGGCTCTCTTCCAGATAGCCATTCTTCTAGACAAAAGATGGATTATTGGACTTCAAGTGGGACGGTCTTTTATTAAATCCCATAAGTGACTCGATACAAAAAAAATCTAAAATGAGATTCACTTTATTATTGCAAGACTTTAGAACATGCACAATGAAGATCAATGCTTTGGAGTTATTCATATTCTTTACAAAATGCTTGTGTATGTCTTTATATATTCCAGGACTGGGTGGTAGCTGGATTCCTAGCTATGTCATATTACTATAAAATATTTTCAGTTATACGATATTTAAGAAGAAAGGCTCCTGATAGGATACGGTGAGAGATGAAAGGGGCAATTCTTCATTTATTTCGGTGGGACTGCACCAGGTGTAAGTCAATGCATATTGTGATCCTCTTCCTAAGAGGAGAGCCTAATCCAAATCCCATTGAAGTTAATGGAAAGAAGTGACTGGCCTTTAAAACAAGTTTCAATTACATCCTCAGTTATACTATTATCTTTCAACCGGGTGCACAGGTGTAATTTGAGATAGAATTGGCAGAAAACAAGGTTGCACAAGTGTATCCCAAAGCATTGTTTGGCTTGCAGAATCTTTATTATGGGTGATTCATGAGAAAGAAAACTGAGATTGACTTTCAGATACCAAAGTCTGTTTCCAGCTATTTACTGGTAAATAGAATGAATCTGATCTGAAATCAGTGAGATACAGTGTATCAGATTACAACTTTTTTAGACCAGAAACACATTTAAAACCACACAAGACATACCATAATTATCCTAGAAAGATACCATAGTGATGGGAATGGTATAAAATCCTGGATAAATAGGAATTCATATATGAAAAACAAAAAACAAACAAAAAAAAAAAACAAGGAAAACACTTCACTTACTCTCCTAATGTGATGACCATTTCACACCTAGCACAGGCAGATATAGCTCCGATGAAGTAAGTGGAATTGTACCTGTTACACCATTTGAATCTAACCCAAGTAGTCATTACTGATAACTAGTCCAAAAACCTCAAGTATGCTCAACTTTCTAAAGATTGCTTTAAAATAAACTTCATGAACTTGAATCTCAAAAAAACCTCAAAGCAACACCACACATGCAGAATGTAAGTACTGGTTCTTTGTTACAAGTGAAATGCAATAAACAATATTTCAAGACTAGGAAACAATGGAAAAATTATAAGTTTAATCACACAAACCTTGAATTGAAAAGACAAAAGGGCTGCTTTGGCTATCCCATCTGCAGAAGAAAGCAGCATATAAATTACAGATTCCCCCCACATCTTGCAGTAATACCAGTTCCAACATTTCAAAGAAGCCACAGGGAGTTAAACGTAGGTCTAGTTTACTGGAAATCTGCTAGCAACTTCTTCATGAGTTGGTTCAGGAACAAGCAGTGCAACTTGCCAACTTCCAAAACAGCCCATTTTTTTTTTTTTAAAGACGCTGCAGTATGCTGACTAGATTTGCTGACCCTCAGTAACGGTGAGCTCTAAGAAGCTAAACATATTGAGAACACACAGATCATGCTACAAAAGTTCAAAGGCTGATCAGATGGTACTGCCAGATCTCCTTCTATCAAACAAGAAAGGAACACAAACAAAAAGCTACTAGGAAAATAAGATTTTTCTTAGCCACAAACCAAAGAAGTTAGCAGAAAACCCTGAGAAGGCAACATGGGGCTAAATTCCCACTTTGCTGTATGTAAGGGGAAAATGAAGGAAACCTGCTTCAATGCAGGGGCAAAATATATTTTACACATACACTTGGGGCCAGTAGTGGCATGTAGCCAGAATCAGTAGACCCAATGGTATCAGTGGCTGTCACTTAATCCATCTAATGATTAAGAGCTGGGTGGCAAAATGAGATCTCTTTCTTGACCATCCCATATATAGCTACAGGCAGGAGGACCCAACTACCCTCATACCCTCCAAACAATATTTTTTTAAGCTTCCCACTAGATCTGTACTGGCAGCAGTGCATGTGTTCTTCACATACCACCTTCTCTCACTGGAGGAGGGAAACAACTGAGGTCCTGGCAGGCTTCTTGCTGTTTTATCTCAGCTAGTAAACAGTGTTTGTCAGAGTCATCCCAGTTACCCTAGAAGATGGTTGCACCTGCAGCCCATGTGTTATCTACCAGTCTGGGAGGTCAATATCTATACAGCTGTGGACAAAATGGACCTTTCCTCAACCCACAACTCTTAATCTTTGCTTTCTCCACATCAGCTACATTCTTTTTTAATGTTGCAAAGAAAACATAGGCAGAAATCTACTCAGAATGTGTCCTGCTAAAAATGTGGTGAAATGTATGGGCAATGTGCTTTCTTCCTGGGAAGAAAAAAAAAAATTGAACCTTTTTAAAACTCTGGAGTTCAACATAAATAAATCCTCCACTAGAGCCTTAACTGTAATATTCATTTTATGCAGCTTTTCTAAATCCCATGTAGGGATCCATATAACGACATGAAAATGATGTTTATAGCCTTGTATATCTTCTCTAGGCATGAATTAATGCAGTCATAGGTAAGGGCTGTCTTTACTAATTGCTCTTATCTAGGCTTTGGGTTTTCAAATATGTAAATGGAGTATGCACCAAGTTTTGAAATCAATGGACACAAGCTTTGAGTGGTTTAACCTGTAAGTGAATGAAACCTACTCTGGAATTCTGGGAGCTAGCTGTGTAAATGTGAAAGGGGGAGGCTAAGCCAGCAGTTCTTAGCCTGCTGACACAGCTGTACTAGGATAACTCATTTGCTGGAGCTCAGAGGGATATTCAGTTACAGTGAAGAAATCATAACAAAGACAGGAAACAGATCAGCACTCCCTGGATTTAAACACCCTCCCCAGGGACTGTGTTGATTTCCAAACTGCAGATGTTTTTAACCCTGTCTTGAAATATGTCTGTACCACATACTCCAATCTGATGAAGTCAAGTACAGTATATAAAACAATACAAGTCAGGGCAGAAACAGCCTTAAGAGACACCAGTTGGAGCAACTGGAAACATTTCATATTACTTTCTGTGAATGAGCATAAAAATATGTATTGAGCTGAACTGTGTCCAAATAATAGTAGACTAACTCTTATAATGAACAAGCTCAGCTAAACTTTGCTTAGCAAAAACCATTTTTTACATTCCGATTAAGTGCTTTTCACTGTGAATGGAAGTAATAGACTTCCGCGAAGATCCCAACTCCTTCTACAGCCGCAGCGTGTCTGTTGTGTTGCAGCATTGTTCTCCATTTTTGCTACTCTCATCACTACCCATCAAAAATAGGGAAGGAAAATCAAGTTGCCTTCATTTACCATTATTAAACTCAGTGCCAAGAATAACTAGATCCTGAACTGTTTAGTGTTGGTTATTGAGTTAAATGTAACATATCTAGCCTAATGTAACAGGTAGTCTTTCATAAACTAGATCAACTCTACAGTGCTGGGCGTATTTAGTTTAAAAAAAATTGAAAGTGAGAGGCTACAAGTGTGGTTCTCTGCTCCCATGTGAAGAGGAACTCCGACTTGGCTTTTGCTTATTCTCCTTCACTGCCTAATCTCCTGTACAAGTCAGCCTCTTAGACTATATGCCTCAAAAAATACCCTGGGTCCTAGTTTACCTGGAGGCTTGTTTGGTTGCTTGATTTTCTCTTTTGCAATCTAGTTTCATCTATCTGAAATTTTCATTCCATGCATGAAGCAAGAGACTTTGCAAGGAGTCTTCTTGACACTGGAGATGTAATTAACTTAACTGACACTCAAACCAAAGTGTTACGAAGTGACAGCTGCCAGCAGTACAGCTCCGTATTAAGCCATATTACCACTACTTGTAACCTCTTGTGTAGACATTTGAGAATAAAAATATACAGATATGATGATGTAGTTCACAAAAGAGGCTGAGAAAAAGCCAAGAACACTAGCTTCTCAGGAGTCAGGATACTAAGCAGCAGCAGGGAAGCAGTGTAGCTATCATTGTTAAGGTGTCCCCTCGCTTCACACACTTATTTCAGATGTCACTATGCAAGATGGGTACAGGCTGAATAAGGGGGTTAAAGCTTTTTCTGACTTTGGCTCTTCATTGGCTCCTGGCTTGTGTCAAAGATGGGGATCCCTAAAAAGCCATTCAGTTGGAAAGCAGCGAGGCCCAAGATTCAGTGTGCAACAACCACATTTTCGCACTTTTCCCAAGCTCCTATGCCATGCCATCTGGCTAGGCCTTGGACCTGCTTTATTCAGGCTAGTCCAGAACCAGACTGAGTTCACAGAAAGTGTCAAGGGAATAAGGGATGGAGATTTCTTTTGAAACAGAAAGAGGAGGAGTCTCCTTGGATGTGCCACAGCCAGTACTTCGGTAGAGCAAGGAACATTCTATTGAAGCATTCTGATTTGCTAGTGGGCATCACAGCATAACTGTTATACCAATAAATTAAAAACCAGCAGGATCTTATTAAAGGGAAAAAGGCAAAATACCACATTTATTGTGAATACAGAAAGAATCATAGTAAGCAGTTAGTTATAGCTATAACATTCCATTCAATCTCATATTTCTTCACACATTCATTCATACACACACACACACACACAGGTTCTGCAAGGTTGTTATCATAGTTACCAGCCTTAGAGTTGCTCATGCCAAGCCACTGGCCAGGTGGCCTGGACATGAGGAGGGAGCAGGGCCTTGTCAGATGCTCATCTGATGCTCCTGGAAGTTGGTTTGCAGAATCAGACCCCAAAGTTCTCACTTTTTAGAGTCTCTTTTTATAGGAATTTCTTCCTAGGCCAGTCTGTGGGAATTGCTTCATCATGCTGTTGCTGAATCAATCAGCAGATGGCACATTCCTGACGGCTCCGTGCTGCTAGATGTTATCTTGTTCTTTGGTTCTCCCATTCTTGAGGCTGTTGGGTGGATTCCAGTCTGCCCTCCGGGGGTCCTCTGGTTATTTCCACTTGACGCCTTCTTCAGCCGATGGACACTGGATTCTTAGGCTGGCACCTCCGTGATCATTCAGTTATTATCCACACCAAGCATCCATCCACATACATCCTCTATCTCTATTTTAATCACAGTTGTTAATACAACAAAAGGGCGGGGAGTCTCTGGGTGCTGTGTCTGTTGTTAGAGTATTGCTTTGAGTCTCTCTCTGTGAATTGCTTTGAGAACAGACTCTGTCTTAGAATGTACTAACGCAATTAGCAGCTTGCAAGTTTCACATACAGAGGGAGAGAAACAGTACCAAAAACCAAGAGACCTCTTAATTAGTAATACCCTGGAATTTAAACTATGGGGAATCAAACTCATTTGTGATTTTAATACAGAACTTCTTTAATATGATCCAACATAATCCCCCTTTTGACACTAAGATTTATAATCGTCAGTGTCACTTTCTATGTAGCCAATTCAAGAGAAGGTACTGTGAGGCAATTTGAGTTTGTGATTCCAATTCATGCCACATACATGATCCTAGTGATGTATCTTTACTACAAGGTTCTGGGGCAACAGGCAAGGTGAGGCACACCCACTTTTGAGGAGTCCATTCGGTACAACCTCTAGTGTCCAATAGCTTCCCTCCCTCCCCAGCCCACTGGCTCGAGGTCCAGGGTAGCCAGAAGGATCCCACGTGTAATATGGGGAGTGGGCTAACCTTCAATACCTTTGCCTCCAGGGACTGTTGGTGTGCAATTTTGACAACAATTTCTCCCATTAACAAGTCTGGTTTTACAATACTGGAAACATATTGCATCCATTCATATTGATAAGTGTCAAACAATGATCTCTTTCTTTGTTTTAACAAATGCATCAAACCCTTAATATTTCCCAATATGACCCAGAACATTTCGTGTTCCAAAGTAGCTAGTGCAAGTATCTGCATTTCAGTGCATCCCATAGCTATGGCTGTGTGGTTTCCTATTTCTAATATTTTTTTTTCTTATGCATAAGCCATGTGGTAGTATTAAGCCATTGCCAAAGATTCCATCGGGCTTTTAGGTTACCCAGACCAATTTGGACCAAGTCTACATTGGCATGTACTTGTTTTTGTGTCAGGCTGTCCTGTAGCTGGGTCAGAGAGCTTAATTTATTTTTAAGTACCTGCAGGTCTTTAGTATTTTTTTTTTTTTTTAAACACACAACAGTGCTAGCAACAAGACAAAACATAGAACACAAAACACAATTTCTATTGTGACAGTAGATTCATGGTATTGGGTTGCTTTTCAGCTGGCATCAGCTTTTCCTGATTTTCTGAAAGACAAAAAGAACATGTTTCTACCCCTTTTTGGGGTGGCAGATTATTGCTTAAAATATTTCTTTTACAAATACCCTTGCTGATTGCAGGCAAAACAGAGGAATTGCCCCCGTATTTTCCTGTTTTTGTTCTATAGGCAGGCCAGGTTTCAATGGCTTTTATCTTTTAAGGGTTATGGGGAAATTATCCCACTGTTTAGTCATTAAATCCCTGAGTTTTCCTTCTTATACAGAAGACCAAGTTTATAATGTTTTTCCTGCTGTGTTAAGCTTCAAGTTTTATTTACAGGTAATAACTGAGAAGCATCATTACCATACGACCTTAAAGGGTTTTTCCAAAAATCATACACACTATATGTTGTTACAGGGATACTTATTATCATTAAATTTATTAAAATTATCTTGTTATCCCATGTCTTTTATTTAGACAATTTGTTTGCTGACCAGGTGTGTCCTTTATCTGCAGCTCCTTTGTGCTGCTAGTTCTTTCCTTCCTTTATCATTTAGGTAATTTGCATTTTCACAGACACTTCCTGCTTTTGGATTTAAAGCCATCAGCAGCTCAGAGACTCTATCTTAAAAGGGACACAATCAACTTTCACCAGAGTTTTGATTACTTTTAACTTCTGCTTCCAAAACACACAGCAATCTGAAAAAGAAAACCCAACCTATTGTGGCTCCCTTTGGAGCCCTAATAGCATTTTAATTAAGTAGCATGGTACGTTTGCATTTCTTTTGCCCCTTCTACAATATACCCTGCGCATGTTCTGGGGCAAATGCACATTCCTTCCATAGTTTAACTTCTATAACATTATCCATATCAATTTTTACATAAGGTGTAACTATTTCTTTTTTTTTGCTTACAGAGTTTTCATGTACCTTTATCAAAGTGACAGTCTGATTACTCAGAGCCATTTTAAGACTCAGTGTTTCTAACATTGCTTCTTTTTGTTTTGTGCACCTCACCCCTGCTGTTGCTTCAGAGGGCCACTGTCTTTTTTAAATTTCGTATTTATTTTTTTTTTTTTACTACAGCTCTCATCTGCTATTTTGTTACAAAAAACAAACAAACAAAAACCAACCAACCAAACAAAAATAATCCAATTTTTTTTCTATTCTCCAGATTTTGACTGCCCTGCTGCAGCCACAACTTAAAAACATTTTAAATTTTGTAAAGCATTGAGTTACCTTTTAAGGGTTAAATGCCAAATCCCAAAGCCAAACAGCACTAATTACCTGTGTCTAGCAAAAAGGTCTGTCAGTTTTGCAACTTTGAATTAAAGAGTCAAATGGATTTTTAGTGGCATTATTTAAAACAAAAACAAAACCAACTGGTCCTTAGAACTTTACATATTTACACACACACAGATAGATACATACACATTTTCTTTTCTTTAACATCCCTTTCACGTTGCTCTGTTTTTTTACATCTTACATTCCCTTTATACATTTGAGGCAGTTAAGTTCCAATAGAACCCCCTTATGTTCTTTTAGCAAATTTGACTAAATTGTCCAGTCAAATGATTTTAATCAGTTTCTTTTGCCTGGCTAATTTACAGACATTCCTTTGGAAAAGGGCCCATTTTTCCCTCAGAATGGCTGCAAAGAAACCAAGAATGCTCTTTCTCTAACACTTTTTTTTTTCCTTTTTAACATTTTCACAAAGTTTAGCTGCTTAATTCCCTCCAGCCTCTGCAGAGTTAACTTTTTTTTTTACTCTTTCTCTTTGTAATTATGCCTGGGGGTGCCATACATAGGACCTTCTCCCCCTTTACCTGCCTCCCTCCAGCCTCTGCAGAGTTAACTTTTTCACTCTTTTTGTATTCCTGGAGTGCCTCTTTCACTATTTTCAGCTGGCTTTGGGTATTTGTAGCCAGCACCTTCCAATTGTCTGCTCCCTTTTCCGTTTGTGCCTTTTCCTCTTTACATGAAGACAAGCGGAGGGAAGAATCCTTACATGCCTCCCACAACAACCAAATTGCTGCTGCATCTCTTTTGGCAGCACTAGAAGGTTTGTATATGAGGATATACTGAGCCAATCTATCCTCTAGGTCCGAAATAGTGCAGAGATCAGCTAGGGCTTGTTTAGTCCAAGGACTGTGCCCAAATTTTTGAAGGTTTTGTTTAAAAGCTGTAATTTCTTTAACAAAAGGTGAGGTTGGAGTTCCTTCTGACTCCATTCCTCCCTCTGGTACTGGCTTACCCTGTTTTCTTTTAAACATCTTAACATGGATATTTCAATCTCTTTGTCACTGCTGGTATTACTTAGCAAGTGACACAGCCTAGATTCTGAAATCATAGCTTAATCTATGCGTTTTTCCCCTGCTACCTTCCCGGAGGCCAGCAGGTCCCCTGCTACCTTCCCGGAGGCCAGCAGGTCTGGTTAACCTATTTCTCCCTGCTACCTTCTCGGAGGCCAGCCGGTCCGGTTAACCTGTTCTTCCCTGCTACCTTCTCGGAGGCCAGCAGGTCCCCTGCTACCTTCTCGGAGGCCAGCAGGTCTGGTTTAATCTGTTTTCCCTGCTACCTTCTCGGAGGCCAGCAGGTCTAGTTTAATCTGTTCTTCCCTGCTACCTTCTCGGAGGCCAGCAGGTCCCCTGCTACCTTCTCGGAGGCCAGCAGGTCTAGTTTAATCTGTTCTTCCCTGCTACCTTCTTGGAGGCCAGCAGGTCCCCTGCTACCTTCTCGGAGGCCAGCAGGTCTGGTTTAATCTGTTTTTCCTGCTACCTTCTTGGAGGCCAGCAGGTCCCCTGCTACCTTCTCGGAGGCCAGCAGGTCTGGTTTAATCTGTTTTTCCTGCTACCTTCTCGGAGGCCAGCAGGTCCCCTGCTACCTTCTCGGAGGCCAGCAGGTCTGGTTAACCTAATAGAAATGCCTAGCTCACTAGAGCTGGCGGTGTGCACACCAATATTTACAATAACTGAGGTTTTTTACCAATATTCCCCCTTTCGCAATTCTCCACCAAAATGTTATACCAATAAATTAAAAACCAGCAGGATCTTATTAAAGGGAAAAAGGCAAAATACCACATTTATTGTGAATACAGAAAGAATCATAGTAAGCAGTTAGTTATAGCTATAACATTCCATTCAATCTCATATTTCTTCACACATTCATTCATACACACACACACACACACACACAGGTTCTGCAAGGTTGTTATCATAGTTACCAGCCTTAGAGTTGCTCATGCCAAGCCACTGGCCAGGTGGCCTGGACATGAGGAGGGAGCAGGGCCTTGTCAGATGCTCATCTGATGCTCCTGGAAGTTGGTTTGCAGAATCAGACCCCAAAGTTCTCACTTTTTAGAGTCTCTTTTTATAGGAATTTCTTCCTAGGCCAGTCTGTGGGAATTGCTTCATCATGCTGTTGCTGAATCAATCAGCAGATGGCACATTCCTGACGGCTCCGTGCTGCTAGATGTTATCTTGTTCTTTGGTTCTCCCATTCTTGAGGCTGTTGGGTGGATTCCAGTCTGCCCTCCGGGGGTCCTCTGGTTATTTCCACTTGACGCCTTCTTCAGCCGATGGACACTGGATTCTTAGGCTGGCACCTCCGTGATCATTCAGTTATTATCCACACCAAGCATCCATCCACATACATCCTCTATCTCTATTTTAATCACAGTTGTTAATACAACAAAAGGGCGGGGAGTCTCTGGGTGCTGTGTCTGTTGTTAGAGTATTGCTTTGAGTCTCTCTCTGTGAATTGCTTTGAGAACAGACTCTGTCTTAGAATGTACTAACGCAATTAGCAGCTTGCAAGTTTCACATACAGAGGGAGAGAAACAGTACCAAAAACCAAGAGACCTCTTAATTAGTAATACCCTGGAATTTAAACTATGGGGAATCAAACTCATTTGTGATTTTAATACAGAACTTCTTTAATATGATCCAACATAACATCTGCATGGAGATGCTTGTTCTCCACACCCTGTAATACTAAAACATGAGTAGTAGACACCACACAAATAAGTGGGCTCCCATTGCGTAGGGTCCCCCCACATGCGTAGCTTTGGAAGCGCTGTCTGAATTGGATTTGTCTGTATCTTGGCAAAGATCTGCCTAGATAACAGAGCTAAGATGGACTAAAATATATTTCCCTTTGGAGGAACATGGTACTTTCATTACATCATGTAGACACACTGCAGAAAGTTTTCTAGGGTGGAAAAACTTGATCTTTGCTCTGTATTTTACACATTCAGGTAAGTCCCACTCCTCTTTATGGTGTTTATGACCATACTTCTAATTCCTGATCTCTTTCAGTTGGTTCAAATCTTCCCTCACATCCAACTGATGACTGTAATGGGGACTCACAGACCCTAGCAGCCTGGTGCAGCCCTGCAATTTCCCCTAGTGGGCTTTCAGTAAGTCTAGTCAGGCTTATATGTATTGAGCAGTGCCCTTTCAGGGGTCTAGTTTATTTCACCCAAAGGCGGATCATTAAACGAATATGCCTCCAGCCCAGGGTCCTAGCTAGACTGCATTAACCTTAGTCCATCAACCCCACTTATGTACAGGTTCCTTACTAGTGAGGCCCTCTTGATCCACAGCCCTCTTCTGGAGTCATGGCCTTTTGTCATCAGATGGGGAAAGATCTCTCCTCTTGGGTCATGGTCCCCCCAGAGTCAATGACACAATGACCCTTCCTCAGAAAACATAGTTCCTTTGATCTGGTGCTGCCTGCTGCTCTCTGGTGATATTCTTCTATTGGGATCAGGTTTCACTGAGACTTGGCATTCATAGCTCTTCCCTTTTGGAGCCTCTCCCACCTAACACCATTCTTCCATGGTTTCCTTTCCTGGTGAACTCCCTCACCAACTTCCCCTGAGACACCCTTCTCTTTGGAGCTCGGTCTTTGTGTTCTGGGGACTGTTACTCTCCCCAGGAGCCTGTTCTCCAGCCTGCCCTCAGAGAAGCTCCCCAGCCAACTCCCCTGAGAAGTTCTTTCCCCAGGAACGTCCTCCCTGTGTTCTCCATTGCCTGAGCTAACATAACCCTTTGTAAGGTCCAGGTGTTCCCTTAACTAATTAACTATTGCTCACCTACTTGGGCAATCAGTTATCCCCAGATGGATCTGGACTGGCTCATTCTCTTTCAGCAGAGCTTGAGAGCCTAACTACCGCAGGGGCCAGCCACCTGTGACACAGACTTGAAAATAATTTTTTAAAGTTATTTTTTAATTAAAAATATTACCTACAAAATGACTAACCCTTTTAAAAACTTTAATTTTAAGTGTAATATTTGTGGAAAGTCTTTTCAGATCCTCTGTAATGAACAGAAGCATCAGCTGTTTCTCTGTTTTCTTTTAAAACTGAGTCACATACAGCATTCTCGCTCATCTTATTCGCCACTGCTTTTCACAAAGTGTTTACTAAGGACATACTGCCTGGGTCTAAGGTATGCATATGTTGAATTTCTTTGATGTTTTCAACTAGTAGGTACCATTAATCAAGCAAAAGTCTAATTTCCCCTTAGAAGACATTCAAATAAGTTATGGAACAGCGATGGGTTAGCCTGGTTTAGGAAAATTCACATACAGTGTAATGGGAAAACAACCTCTGCGTTCCTGGCCAGGAATTTGTAATTCAAACAAGAAAAGCCACCCCAGTTTTTTCAGTTATCAGGCACTGGGAATGTTGGGTCAGGACTTTTGGAGAGAACATTTTCAAGAGGAGCCCAAACCTGGCCTATATTTTTCTGTATTTATTTTTGCACACTTGTAGTGGAAAGAGAAAGTGTGCAGGAATCAACCTCATTTTCTTTTGATTTATACATTCAAATTGAGTTTGTGTATTTAAATACAATCACAGGTTCCAAATTAACAAAAAGTCATTTCAGGTTGACCCAAAAATAAGTGTTGCAAAAATTTTAAATAAACTGAAATGTGTAAAATTGTTTCACTTTTGAGATTTAATAGTTTTTAAAAAAATTTTTAAAATAAAATTGAGGGAAATGCCAAAACAAAGTGTCTTTCCAAAATGAAAGGTCAAAAGGTTTCGTTTTGGAAATGCCAAAGTGAAGTGTTCAGACATTTAAAGTAATAATAATAATTTTCCCCCCTCCAACTGAAACAATTCACAAGACTTACCTGAACTTGTGAATTGTTTCAGTCAACCTGAATCTGCATTTTTCAGTGAACAAAGGTTGTTTTTGTGGGTGGTTTTTTTGGGGGAGGGGGAAGGGGGGAGGATAACGACTTTGTCCACCACTAACAAACAGGTAACCTGGAAAAACATCCTGGAACTCTACCTTCAACCAAAATACAAATTCTTCATAATCACCACCCACCACTGAATAGTTTAACCTACTCATCTGTACAAGCTGTGCAGGAATTTAGCTGAAGTTAAGCCAATTTCCGTTTCCATGAATTTTGAGGCTATAAACGCTCTGGGATTGTCCACTTTCCAGCGTGAGGCACACAACCTCCGTATCAGGTACAGCGCAACATGACGTGAACTACTAAACACTTTCAAAACCACACCACTTTTAAAGAGTTATATTAAAGTTTTTTTAAGTTTCAGTGTATAAAATATGCAAAGAGCCACTGTCACAGAGTTTACTACTCACCACTGGTGTGGCTCATATGGGGGATTAGCTCTTGGTCAGCCTGACACCCCCTCCTTTGCTTCCTTGCCTCATGGTCGCTCTCTCAGGAGTCAGGTTACTCCTTTGTGACATGGCCCCCTGTCCAGGTCATTATAGTCCTCCCCTTCTGGGGTATCAAAGTTCCCATGGACAAACTGTTTCAGCTAGTTTTCTAGTCCACTGCAACACTTCCACTGGGGCTGGAAGGGGAACAAGCCTCCTCACTGCTCCAGCCCAGGATGTCTAGCAACCACTGTCTACACAATCTCAGACGCTGTTGCTGTTTCCCTGGACTCCTTCCTCTCATTTCCCCTCTATTTTCTAGCCTTCCTCAGGCTACTTCACCATGTCTCAGGTTCTTGCCAAAGTCTCAATTCCCAGGCAGAATCCCAGAGCTGCTTCTCCTCCTAGAACTCATCCTTATCTCATACTAACCCCCATCCCCTCTAGAGAAGGGCTGCAGCGGCTCATTCCCTGCAGCTCTCTTTTAAGGCCAACTTCCTTTCTTTATAAGCTAATCCTAGCTCCTCTCCCTGCTGGGCTTCATCGGCCTTTATCAGGCCCTGACTCCCCTCCAGGTGCAGCCTATAGGTTAATTGGCCTATTTCACCTGTTCAGCCCTTATGCAGGTCATACCACCCCATCACAGGCACCCAAAGAGCTCCTACTGCCTGCTATCCTTTAAAAGCACAACTAGCCATCCTCACTCCTTCATAAAATTGCCTATCAGCAAATAACTGTCAGCAGAGCAACACCCCATAGTATTCTCTCCCCACTATGTCCTATCCATTCTTAAAAGCCCATAAAAAAACCCCCAGACATTCCAAACGGTCTTAACTGTGGAAAGCTGAATTGAGTTCCCCTCTCTATCTTCCTCCCACAAAGATTCCAGTTTGAACAAAGGGTGGACAACTAAAACAAAAATAATTAACTTTAATTTTTCTAGGGCATCTTTGGTCTCACTTCTTGGCTTGGGGATGGGGAGAGCAGGGTTTTTGGGATGCATCTCTGAACTGAACGGTGAGTGTCTGTAGCACATAGAAACTATCAAAGCACTGATTGCTCAACACTCCTCCATATTGTGTCTGTACACCAGGCAGGGCTTCTTCCATTTCATATATCTTTCACAATGTGCTTCCAGTCAGTCCAGAATGTCAGCACATTCACTTAACCCAAGGTAAAACAAGCCAGATATTTTTTCTGCATTGATAGCTAAGCCAAGCACCATAAATACTAAAAAAGTTGATAAAGAAAAGAATAAATACAATTTATATACCAGCTCTTCTTTGGCTTATCTGTAGCATCTCAGCACATGGACTGTGATTTTCTTTTAATCTCACTATACTGAGAGCAAAACCACATAGCCTTCCTCCCCCATTGTCTGCCACAGACAAGCCTACCATAAAGACTTTTATGAACTTTATTCGGCCCATCCACAATACCATGTTCTTCCTCAGGCATATTTTTCTAGGTCAGCAGGCATTGCCAGATTTTCCAGACAGTGGCTGCATGGGATTCCTTACATCCAACAGTTATATAATTTAATATTGAGACCTAGAGTTGAAGGACAATAGTAGCCAGCCCCCCATATAACACACCTATTGACTGAGGACCAAGGCAAAGAAGTATCTCCAATATTGAAAATACCTCTCTCAGTGAGGAAGCGTAGAAGGTGCACAATCACCAACAGTGTTGTCTAGTGGTCAGGCAGTGGTTGGCAGGACATCTCCACCTTGAAGTAGAGCCCTGTCCTTCAGGGCCCCTGCCTCAAGGGTTTCCAGTCTCCCCTTGAGCACAGGGGCTTTGAAGGCTGGGCCCTTGAACTGTCTTTTCTAGCTAGCCTCTCACCAGAGGTGAAGGCTCTTGTTATTGTATTGTCCTCTCAGATTGGGTAGAGGAGGCCAGGTCCCCCATCTCTACTGGGCTTCAGTCCAGGGCCCAATGGTGGGCAGCTCCACTCAACACCTTGGGGTGGCAAACTGCTATCCCTCAGACCACTTCCTACCCTAGTCTCCTTCAGCTTCCCAAAGTAACTCACTCCAATCAAGTCCCTGATCCACCCACTTCATGCCCTGCTTCTCCTTTGTGGGTTAGCTGAGGTCTGTGTTGTCAGGTCTGAGGCAGTGAGCTCCTGGACAGTACTTTCTGTGCTCAAAACAGCCACCTGCTCCCTTTTACTACCCACCTCTAATCTGCTCTTCTCCCCTTCTTAAAGCCCTGCCACCAGCTTGAGCAGGCTTTGCAGGTGTGTCAGAGTGGGGCTGCATGGAACCAGAGCTGCTCCTTAACCCCCTGCTCTCCAGCGTGGGATCTGTATACCCCATCACAGGAAGTCATTTATTTCTTCCACTTAATGTGCTGAATGAATCTTCAGGCATGAAGTTAAGTCTCTTCAAACCCCCACTTCAAAGGTTTCCCATTTACAGGAATACAGGGGGGAGGGATAGCTCAGTGGTTTGAGCATTGGCCTGCTAAACCCAGGGTTGTGAGTTCAATCCTTGAGGGGGCCATTTAGGGATTTGGGGCAAAAATTGGGGATTGGTTCTCTTTGAGCAGGGGATTGGATTAGATGACCTCCTAAGGTCCCTTCCAATCCTGATATTCTATGATTCTATGAATTGATCAGATCTGGCAAGTCAGCTGCCCCGGGTAATTGGCTAGAAGCTAAGGAGCCAATCCTACAAGGTGCTGAACACATTAATTATAGAATTGTAGTGGTGGAAGGGACCTTCAGAGATCAAGTCGGGCAGCCCCCTGCACTGAGGCAGGACCAAGTAAACCCTGATCATCCCTGACAGGAATTTGTCCAACCTGTTCTTAAAAGCCTCCAATCATGGGGATTCCACAATCTCCCTTGGAAGTCAATTCCAGAACTTAACTACCCTTACAGTTTTTTAGATATTAGCAAAATCATTCAATCTCCCTTGTTGCCCCTTAGACTGATTATTTCTTTTCCTACCTTCAATGGACATGAGGATCACCATCCTCTTTATACCAGCCCTTCATATAGCTGAAGACTTTTGCCAGGTCTCCCCTCAGTCTTCTTTTTTCAAGACTAAACATGACCAGTTTTTTCTAACCTTTCCTCACAGATCAGGTTTTCTAAGCCTTTTATCATGTTTGTTGCTCTCCTCTGGACTCCCTCCAATTTTTCCACGTCTTTCCTAAATTGTGACACCCAGAACTAGACTGAGTACCCCAGCTGAGGCCTCACCAATGCCAAATATAGTGGGACAATTATCTCCTGTGTCTTACATACATCACTCCTGTTAATACACCCCAGAATGATATTAGCCTCTTTTTGCAACTGCATCACATTGTTGATTCATGTTCAATTTGTGAGCCACTATAACCCCTAGATTGTTTTCAGAACTTCTACTACCAAGCCAGTTATTCCTCATTTTGTAGTTGTGCATTTGATTTTTTCCTTCCTACGGATAGTATTTTGCACGTCTTTATTGAATTTCATCTTGTTGATTTCAGACGAGTTCCATAATTTGTCAAGGTCATTTTGAATTCTAATCCTCTCCCCCAGAATCTTTGCAACCCCATCCAGCTTGGTATCATCTGTGTATTTTATAAGTTTACTTTCCACTCCATTTTATCCAAGTCACTAATGAAAATATTGACTAGTACTGGATCCAGAACTGACCCCTGTGGCACCCCACTAGATACAAGTTTGACAGCAAACCATTGATAACTACTCTTTGAATGTGGTCTTTCAATGAGACTGTCATGCGGAACTTTGTCAAAAGCCTTACTAAAAATTAAGATATATTACTTTTACTGCTTCACCTTCCCCACCCCCAATCCACTAGGCCAGTAAACCTAGGAAGGAAATTAGGTTGGTTTGGCAAATTTGTTCTTGACAAATCCATGCTGGATATTTCATATAACCCTGTTATCCTATAGGTGCTTACAAATGATGTAATTTACGATGAATTTCATCAGGCCCTGCTGATGTGAATACATTGAATGTATAAAATATTCTTTAATCTGTTCTTTCCCTATTTTGTCTTGCATTCCTTCCCCTTTGTTTTAAGTGCTTGGCACCATTGACCTTTTCAGTGAAGACTGAAGCAAATAGGCATTAAACACCTCAGGCTTCTTGATGTCATCCGTTATTACCTCTCTTTCCCCAGTAAGTAAAGGACCACCTACACCTTCCTTTATCTTTCTATTGCTCCTAATGTATTTAAGGAACCTCTTCTTATTGCCTTCTTTGTCCCTTGCTATGCCTAAGTCATTTTGCGTGTTAGCCTTTCTGATTTTGTCCCTACATGCTTGTGCTATTCTTTTGTACTTCTCTGAGCAATTTGTCCATGTTTCCATTTTTTATAGGATTCTATTTTGATTTTCAGGTCTTTAAAGAGCTCCTGATGGAGCCATATTGGCCTCTTATTAGTCTTCCTATCTTTTCTTTGCATTGGAATAGTTTGCTGTTACACCCTTAATACTGAGTCCTTGAAACTGCCAGCTTTCCTGAATTCCTTTATCCGTTAAATTTTCTCTTAGCTACCAGTTCTCTCAGTTTGTTAAAGTCTAAAGTCCATTATCCTTATTCTGCTGATCTCACACCTTCCTTTCCATAGCATCATGAAATGTATAATTTCATGATCACTTTCACCTTTTGATTTGCAACCAGTTCCTTCCTGTTAGTCAGAATCAAGTCTATAATGGCTGCTCCCCTAGTTACTTCCTCTACCTTATGAAACAAAAAGTAGTCCTCACTACAGTCCAAAAACTTACTGGATATTCTGTGTTTTGCCATATTATTTTTCCACTATATGTCTGTGTAGCTAAAATCCCTCATTACTACCAGTTTGTATTTTGGATATTTCTGTTATTTGTTCTAGAAATGCCTCAGCCATCTCCTCTTACCAATGTGGAGGTTTAAAGTAGACTCCTACTCATGGCATCACCCCAATGTTTTCCCCTTTTATCTTTACCCAGAGACTTTCAACTGGTCTGTCATTCACATCTTTCTGGGTCTCAGAACAAGTGTATATATTCTTGATGTGTAGTGCAATATTTCCACCCCTTTTCCCCTGACTGTCCTGCCTGAATAAGCAACACCCCCTCTATACCAGTATTCCAGTAATGAGAGATTTATCCCACTAATCTATGGTGCCAGTTAAGTCAGACTTTAGCTTTTGAACTAATTCTTCCTATTTCCCATACTCCTTGCATTGTGTCTAGACCTCTAAGATATAGAGCAGGTTCCCCCACTGATTTTCCTCTTGTTGCCCCTATGACCTATTGGAATTTTCCATGTAACCTCTCTCCACCTCACAACTTGTAGCCCTTTGTTAAGGTCTCCTTTTTATGTTTACCTGTGGGTTTTTCTCATCTACCCTTTTTGAACCTAATTTAAAGCCTTCCTCACTAGTCAGTGTCCAAAGGTGCTCTTCCCCTTCCTGATCAGGTGGACCCCATCTCTCTCCCGCAGCCTTTCTGCCCAGAACACCATCCCATGGTCAAGAAAGCCAAAGCCCTCCCGTCGATAGCATCTGCACAACCATGAGTTCATCACCATGGATGCATCTGTCCCTGTCTGGGCCCTTACACTCAACCAGCAGGATGGACAAGAACAGAATCTGCACCCCCAACTCCCTCAGCTTTGCTCTCAGAGTCCTGTAGTCACTGCTGATCTGCTCAGGATCATGCCTGGTAGCATCATTAGTGCCCATATAAATGAGCAGCATGGGGTTGTAGTCAGAGGGACACATGAGCCTTGGCAACCTTTCCATGACATCTCAGATATGGGCTCCAGGCAGGCAGCATACCTCCTGGGGGACATCACATCAGCTTGGCAGATGGATGCTTCCATCCCCCTCAGAAGGGAGTCCCCAGCCATTTGTACTCTACATCTCTTCCTCTTGGGTGTGATGGCCATGAGCCTGCCAGCCTTGGGGGCAGGTGGCTCTTCCTCCTCAGCCATTGGGTCTGCTGCTCACTTCCTATTGCCAATACAGCACACTGGTTCTTGACAGTGATGGACAGGAAACTGGGTGGGGCGTAGAGCACTGTCTGTGTGTGAGAGCTGAGAGCACTCAGGCCGAATCCCGGGAGGCTGCTTGCTTCACAGTTTCAGGCTCCCTCGCACATGGGAGAACAGGCATGAGTCATACAGCGCCACATATGCTTGAAATAATGTTAAATTACATGTTATGTCAAAACATTATGACATTTTGATTCTAAGATTTTTGAGGGGTTCAGACCAATGATTGTACCAACTTAATTTAATCTGATCTTTCCCCTTCACTAGGACATTTCTGAAATGGAGAGCAGGAAGTAAGATGGCTGCTCTATCTACATGAAAAAAGTCTGGCTCAGACACCAAGCAAGACATCAATAGAATCTGAGGCCTCCTAATTGGACGGTCAGGTGCTTATTGTGTTAGTGCATATGAATATAAATTCATTTATCAGGCTAAGTTGTTCTGAGTGTTAGTCTTAGCAACTTTTGATTGACACATCTAATTCTTTTGCTGCTTGCATTGTTTGTTGCTCACTACTTACTGACACAAGGAAGCAATAGAAGTACCATAGCTTTACTTAGGCACAGCTTGTTTGGAAAAAAGATCTGCTAGCTCAGCCAGGTCCTAATCCTTTGAGATGCTTAGCACCTCCTCTGAACGACACTACTCTCAATATTCAATAAAGCCAGAAAGTATTTAGTACGTTGGAGAACTGGGCCCCAAATACTGAGCTGACATTCCTGGAATTTCAGGCTTTTCCTCTATGCCTGATAATGTCACCGTTAGAGTTTCCTGGTGTTTCAAAGGGCCTTCCAAGGAAGGGAAAGGAATCTAGGAGTTTAAAGATAGCAGCACCCATGACCAGCTGATGAAGGGTATGAGTTTTATTCCTGATTGTCAGTACAAAACATTTAGCCTAAGTGTTTCACATGCCCTCAAAAGAAAGTGGCACTAATTTTTAAATTTAAAGGGTGAATACCACTTATCACCAGATACCAGCGTCTGTTGAACAGCTAGGTTACATGCAGTAAACACAACACATTGGCTTCATTACTTGGGATGCTTTTGTAGGTGATATGCTAGATAGAGCAAGTCCACAGTACGGTTCTGAAGTATTTTGTTATATAATGGCATCTGTGTTGTTAGTGGAGGTTAATGAAGAGGGGTAGATAGTAGCAATTGGCTGTACATACATACTGTTAGTTTGAACAATATTTAAAGATGCTCACCAATGACATCAGGAATTACAGCAAGTATTCCAAACATGAACCTAACAGCCAGCTTCCCAGTGTGTCATTTTCATATATCTTTAATTTCCATTCCTTTCACTGTTTTCATGTTATCAGAAAGGTGCTGATTGCAGATGAGACAATTCTTAGTCTCTGTATAAAGCAGTCTATTTCAGGGAATCACTGTAAGCTCATGAACACATACAGTATCATGTGTGACTGGGTGGCTCAGGCCAGGGATTTTGGTAGAGCCCAGGTGGTAAGTATTTCATTATCTGTCCATCTATAATATTGATTTAGTGGAAAAGCAAAATCAAAATCTCCAAGATATGATGGACTACATATTCAAAATTTTTCATTCCTCTGGTATGTAAAATGCAACAGTCAAGCTCGTGCATCTATTTTCCAACTCCAGTACAAAAAAGGACGTAAAATACACAATTACTGATTGTATGTCTCTCATTTCAATACATTTCAGAAATGGATGGAAGGTGCTCAAAAGCAGGTAGGAGGTTAGGCATGCAAATGAAATATGCACAACATTGTGAACAACTTTCATTGCATTCAGAAGTTCTAATAGACTAAAACCCTCAAATAAACAAGAACAAGACGCTGTTTGGGGCTCTTTCCACATATTTATGGACACAGTCACCAGCCACCCTGGGAATATTTCCTTAGTCCCGAGGAGAGGAGAAAAGTCAAAGCTGGCTTCTGCCTGACTGTCCCTTTCTGACAAAAGGGTCACTTCAGATGAAAGTTCTCATCCTAGCATGAACAGCAACACAAAGTTTCATTCAACATGGCTTTAATTATCATACAGACACATTTTATAATATGATAAATTTGACCAGATCATTGAACTGGAAGTAACTTGCCAGACCTTCCAGGCTTTGTTATTAATGGCAGCCCAGATAATTTTACTAAATTTGCAAACACATACCTAGAAGAATGCCCTCTTTAATTATTCTGTTTGTGGGGTCTGAAACCCTCCACCACTAGCCTTTTTCAAACCTAGAACAAAGTCAACTCAAACTTTTAGAGCTTAGATTTTTTTCCCCTGAAGGCTTAAGGTTTGTGTGCATGCAGAACACACTGCCAGACTGATGCTACACATTTTTGTGCATGTTATTACAGTTTTGAACAATTGACTGGATTCATCAAGGGATAGAGAGTAGATTTCTGGGCTGGAGGGGGTGGTCTGGGCAGCGTTTAATGAATAAATGCTCTTTCTGCAACTGAATAAATGCTCTTTCTGCAACTAGCAGAAAATGCCAAAGGAGGAGTTTTAGCAAATGCTTACAGCGATAATTTCTGAACGATGTTATTTATAGTAAAAATGTGTATGGTATCAGTATATCTAAAGGAGCGCCACAGGGATCTGTCCTGGGTCTGGTGCCAGTCCACATTTTCACTTATGATTTGGATAACTGAGTAGAGATTACACTTATAAAATTTGTGGATGACAGCAAGCTGGGAGGGGTTGCAGTCATTTTGGAGGACAGGATTAAAATTCAAAATGACCTTGACAACTTGGAGAACTGGTGGTCTGAAATCATCAAGATGAAATTCAATGAAGACAAGTGCAAAATACTACACTCAGGGAGGAAAAAAATGAAGTGCACAAACTATAAAATGGGGAATAACTAGCTAGGTAGTAATACTGCAGAAAATGACCCCGGGCTTAGAGTGGATCACAAACGGAATATGATCCAATAATGTGATGCAGCTGCAAAAAAAGACTAATATCATTCTCGGCTGTATTAACAGGAGTGTCATATGTAAGACACAGAAGGTGATTTTCCCACTCTACTTGGCACTGGTGAGGCCTCAGCTGGAGTGCTGCGTCCAGTTTTGGGCACCACACTTTAGGAAAAGGTGTGAACAAACTGGAGAGAGTCTAGAGAAGAGCAACAAAAATGATGAACGTTTTAGAAAACTTGCCCTATGAGAAAAGGTTGAAAAAAAAATAAAAAAAACGGTTATGTTTAATCTTGAAAAAAGAAGACTGAGGGGGGGACTTGATAACAGCCTTTACCTATATTAAGGGCCATTATAAAGAGGCTGATCCGTTGTTCTCCTTGTCCACTGAAGGTCAGACAAGAAATAATAGGCTTAATCTGCAACAAGGGAGATTTAGGTTAGATATTAGGGAAAGTGTTCTAACAATAAGGATAGTTAAGTCCTGCAATAGACTTCCATGGGAGCTGTGGAATCTCCATGATTGGAAGGTCTGAAGAACAGGTGGACAAACACCTGTCAGGGATGGTCTAGGTATACTTGGTCCTGCTTCAGTGAAGGGGGCTGGAGTAGATGACCTCAGGAGGTCCCTTTCAGCTCTACATTTCTATGATTATTAAATGTAAAGTTTTGTCTATCTCAGGGTTCTGGTTTTCCATTGTAAGTTATTGATAGAGTTTTCATTTCAAGTTTGCAGTTGTAATAACTTCTATTGAAGATGGAAGAATAGTAATGTCGTGGAAAAATCAACCACGTGTTGTGTTTGGTTCAGAACAAACCCATCATATCCGTCCCGCTATGGGCCCCATCAGTAAATAGCATTTTTCTCTATTTATGTACAAAATATAAATCAATATTTAGGAATTAGTCATTGAATGGATCCAGTTCAATTGTTCCTTTGCCACTCACCACAAAAAACACTCTTTTTTAATGTAAGATCTATACATTAAAAAAAAACAAAGTTTGCAGGTGCCATATTTCTGTATGATGTAGTCAGTTAGCAGCTCTCATTTTTGGAACAGAAGCTGATCGGTTTAATTCCTACCCCAAGAATGACACTATGGGCCTCATTCAGTTCCTGACATGTAAATTTGACCTAAGGTCTAATTTAGATACTTAGGTACTACATTGGTGCACCTATCCATGTCTTTATTGTAAAATGAGTGAGATCCTGTACAAGTGCATCAATGAGTAGGAGGGGCTTGATTTGCATAATGTGCCCATACAGAAGAGGCCATCCAGGGGCCTTCCACTGTGTGAACCAGTAGTTGTTACGCAGTGACACCCAGAGAGCTATTGACAAGGTTACAAAGAAGTTTATAAAGCCAAAGAATACAATTCTCATACTGGCCCCCATCAGTCATGCCTATTGTGGAGTCATAGGTCTATTGCTAACCAACTCGGAAAAAAGATTTTTCATACCATGTTGTTCATCTGTTGAGAGACCAGTACTCAAATATATCCTGCTGAAAATGTGGGTGTCTTAAGTAGTGCAAACTCTGTGCACTGCATGACAGCATTACACAAGAGTTAAACTGGGACATGAATACTTCAGACACTGAGCTTTTTCTCGCTTATGCACACATCGCTGCTGCACATGCACAACTGCCAGAAAGGAACATGCTCTGTTTGCATTAATCATGACTCATTCCTTGCTTGCATGCCCTGCCTCTTCCCCAAACACTGACAAAGGAGATTTATTCCTGTTACAGTAACAATGAACGATCCCAGTATGCAAGTCACACTTCAGATGGCCATGCTGCTTGCAACTCTATCACTATTCCACCCTCTGTATGGCTGACAAATTGGTCCCTACAGGTGTCACATAGTATGCTTTTAGAAGTTCTATTGTTTGGATGGGATGTTGAAACGAAGTCCCTTCTTGCCCATCTCTGGTATGCTGTCTGGGTAGAAATTCAAGATCCCAAAGGACTTTTCAGAAAGAGGTTATACTTGCCCTTTCTGACATTATGCCCCATATTCTTCAAAGAAATATGCTTACGATATGAATATGGCATAACTAAGACGTATTTTATGCAAGATGAGTCATGTGAGATATCATTGGAAAGGTTATGATCTTATTTGTATACATGTATCAATTTTGTATGTAAGTTAGGACTATGAACTATGTAACAATTACAACTGTGTTTGCACCTGGGGACACCTACCAGACAGAATGCAATCAGCCTGGAATGGACCATTAGGGAGAACGATAGGACTTTGAAGATGCTAATCTCCCTGCTTCCGGAGAAGTTTCCTGGGATGCTGCTTTGACACTTCAGGGTCAGGTAATCATGTCACCTGGTACTGGACACCATCTTGGACATCTAGTGTTTTTCAATTAAGAGGGAGTGGGGGGTCAAACTGGGAAACAAAGGATTCCCGCCATATGTAAATCCTATTTATGGCTGGGGAGTAATCTTGGTTTGTTCCTCACTGAATTCCCACCCAAGATGACTGCCAAAAACATCTAAGAAACAAAGACAAACGGGAAACGGGGTGGGTCTGGGGGAGAGTACTGAACCTAGGCTGGGAATGGTCTGGCCCGTGAAGGATATACCTGGAGTTTTAAGCTGCAAGCAAGAGCTGTCTGGCCACAAAGAAATTCTACAATTTGTTTAAAACAACATTTAGGATGAGAAATTACTATTTGTAGCCAGTTTCTTTAGTATATTGAACCTAGTTTGCATTTGTTTTATTTGCTCAGTAACCTGCTTTGTTCTGTTTGCTAGCCCTTATAATCACTTAAAACCTACCTTTTGTAGTTGTTAAACTTGTTTTTTGTTTATTCCAAAAACCAGTTTGTGTAATTCACAACTGGGGGGAAGCTGTGCATATCTTCCTCCACATTGAGGGAGGGGGTGGATTTCATGAGCTTATGCTACATAGATTTCTGTGCAGTGCAAGACAATATAATTTTGAGTTTACACTCCAGAGGGCGTGTGCACTTGAGTGCTGGGCAATTCCTTAGCTGAAAGCCTTCCCATGCAGCACTGATTTCAGTATCAGTGTCATTCTGCAGCTGGGGGGAGGGGGAGTGTGTGTGCGTGCATGTGTGTGCGTGCATGTGTGTGTGTGCATGTGCGCGTGCGCACACAGCAGGACAGAGGGAGGGGGCCCAGGCTGGTGAATGGGCGGGCTCAGTGGAACCCCAGTACATTAGGTGGCACCCCGGAGGCAGGGGGGAAACCAGTCAGACCCTTCTTGCAACTTTTCAGATGCAGATGGCAGGACTGTTAATTCAACACAAGGGGATAGACTTACATGGTCCTCCTCCTTATTCTATAATGTTAGCTCCATCTTTGGGCTTCTGTTATCAGCATGATTTCAGATTTTTCATGTCATCATTCATTCCAATTTCTTCTGTCTCCAAAAACTTTGCCACGGGTTCCATAACAAAGAATGATAAGTCCATCATCCTTGTTTTGAATTACCCAACAGCATGGAATAAACTGTATAGGGTATAACTTTGTATTGGATTTTGTACATGCAATCTGAGCATTATATATTTTATAATTTCTCAAACACGTTAAATTAAAATTCTCTTCCCCACATCTGTCACCCTGAAGTGGTGTGTACTGTGAACACAAACACAGGAATTGCCATACATACTGGGTCACACCTGGGGTACACTTAGTCCAGAATCCTAATGCTGCCAGTGGCCAGCAGCAGGTGCGGTGAGGAAGGTGTAGGCAGATGTGGGATATTCTTCTCCCCACTTGGTCCTCATCCTGGTATGTAATAGTTAGACATTGCTTTAATCCATGAAGCATGAGGTTTAATATCCCTTCCAAAATTTTAACTTTGTGTTCAACTGAAATCAACACTTTTCTTTGTGGTGTAAGATTTGCCAGTATGATCTCAGAGTTGTTAGACATGTTTGTTTGAATAAATGTTGTTAACTTTATAAACAAAAAAAAAGCTAAAAAGAAAAACAGTTTATACTATAACTCCTCATGTGAGTTATTTTCCCCATATATTAAACAAGCCTTTGGCAAGTAAACTCAAAACCTGTGAAATTAGCTTACAGTGGAGTTCAGAGATGCTGAATTACTTCTTTTTAAATCAAAATTAAAGAAACTAATCTAAAATGACACTACCATCTTAAAAAATTCTCTCTCTAGCTGAAAATGTTCACCTGTTCTTGTTAAAAGTGACACCTAATATTATAAGAGAGTAGGTTTTGTGTGTGTGTATACACACACACACACACACACACACACACACACACAGAGGAGTGAAATTCACTTCTGCAGAGGGTTCTGTATAAATTCCTTTGTGCCACTTAAGTGTCACTTTAAGGACATATAGGAGCTTGCCTGGGTTTGCTGCATGAGGCTGAACTGGAACATGAGTACACATTATATTGCATATTAATTTCTTTTTTATTCATTCTCCCATTTCTTTGTTCCAATTCTTGATTTTCTGTTCACAGTTTCTAAGAAAACAAAACAGGACCGTTGACTGTAGAAGTTATCTTTTACAATAAATTACTAACTAAAGCAGGGACATGCACAGGAATAAAAATTTGGCTGCTTTTGGAGGGGCACTTTCTCTGCCTCCCACAGCCAGAGGAGCTGGCTCTCCCCTGTCCCCACCAGTCCCCCTTCCCTGTGGCCAGAGGAGCTGGCTTAGGGTTTCCAACCCTCCAGGATTGTCCTGGAGTCTCCAGGAATTAAAGATTAATCTTTAATTTAATATTATGCCACGTGCTGAAATCTCCAGGGATCCATCCAACGAAAATTGGCAACCCTAAGCTGGCTCCCCACCCTTCCTCCCCCTGCGGGCAGTGGAGCTCACTCTCCCTGTGCCCAATCTGGAGGAGTTTGTGCCCACACTGATTGGGGGGGCCTATGCCCCTGCTTGCCCCCCCCCAAGCACACCCCTGAACTAGAGAGATTGTCAGATGTGTGCCTCTGAAAGAATGGCCTCCAAATTTCATTCATCCACTCTGTTCCTAAAGGAAAAGATGAAAATTCCTGAAATTCTGACAGGATAGGGTTAATGTTGATGGTAGTTTTCTAGAGGAAAACAATGGAGAGAGCAGTAGCTTGATCATAGAATACCAGGGTTGGAAGGGACCTCAGGAGGTCATCTAGTCCAACCCCCTGCTCAAAGAATGCCAATCCCCAACTAAATCATCCCAGCCAGGGCTTTGTCAAGCCTGACCTTAAAAAAACTTCTAAGGAAGGAGATTCCACCACCTCCCTAGGTAACACATTCCAGTGTTTCACCACCCTCCTAGTGAAAAAGTTTTTCCTAATATCCAACCTAAACCTCCCCCACTACAGCTTGAGACCATTATTCCTTGTTCTGTCATCTGCTACCACTGAGAACAGTCTAGAGCCATCCTCTTTGGAACCCCCTTTCAGGTAGTTGAAAGCAGCTATCAAATCCCCCCTCAGTCTTCTCTTCTGCAGACTAAACAATCCCAGTTCCCTCAGCCTCTCCTCATAAGGCATGTGTTCCAGTCCCCTAATCATTTTTGTTGCCCTCCGCTGGACATTTTCCAATTTTTCCACATCCTTCTTGTAGTGTGGGGCCCAAAACTGGACACAGTACTCCAGATGAGGCCTCACCAATGTCGAATAGAGGGGAACGATCATGTCCCTCGATCTGCTGGCAATGCCCCTACTTATACATCCCAAAATGCCATTGGCCTTCTTGGCAACAATGGCACACTGTTGACTCCTATCCAGCTTCTTGTCCACTGTAACCCCTAGGTCCTTTTCTGAAGAACTGCTGCCTAGCCATTTGGTCTCTAGTCTGTAGCGGTGCATGGGATTCTTCCGTCCTAAGTGCAGGACTCTGCACTTGCCCTTGTTGAACCTCATCAGATTTCTTTTGGCCCAATCCTCTAATTTGTCTAGGTCCCTCTGTATCCTATCCCTACCCTCCAGCGTATCTACCTCTCCTCCCAGTTTAGTGTCATCTGCAAACTTGCTGAGGGTGCAATCCACACCATTCTCCAGATCATTTATGAAGATATTGAACAAAACCGGCCCAAGGACCGACCCTTGGGGCACTCCACTTGATACCGGCTTCCAACTAGACATGGAGCCATTGATCACTACCTGTTGAGCCCGACAATCTAGCCAACTTTCTATCCACCTTATAGTCCATTCATCCAGCCCATACTTCTTTAACTTGCTGGCAAGAATACTGTGGGAGACCGTGTCAAAAGCTTTGCTAAAGTCAAGGAACAACACGTCCACTGCTTTTCCCTCATCCACAGAGCCAGTTATCTCATCATAGAAGGCAATTAGATTAGTCAGGCAAGACTTGCCCTTGGTGAATCCATGCTGACTGTTCCTGATCACTTTCCTCTCCTCTAAGTGCTTCAGAATTGATTCCTTGAGGACCTCCTCCATGATTTTTCCAGGGACTGAGGTGAGGCTGACTGGCCTGTAGTTCCCAGGATCCTCCTTCTTCCCTTTTTTAAAGATGGGCACTACATTAGCCTTTTTCCAGTCGTCCGGGACTTCCCCTGATCGCCATGAGTTTTCGAAGATAATGGCCAGTGGCTCTGCAGTCACATCTGCCAACTCCTTTAGAACTCTCGGATGCAGTGCATCCGGCCCCATGGACTTGTGCTCGTCCAGCTTTTCTAAATAGTCCCGAACCACTTCTTTCTCCACAGAGGGCTGGTCACCTCCTCCCCATGCTGTGCTGCCCAGTGCAGTAGTCTGGGAGCTGACCTTGTTCGTGAAGACAGAGGCAAAAAAAGCATTGAGTACATTAGCTTTTTCCACATCCTCTGTCACTAGGTTGCCTCCCTCATTCACTAAGGGGCCCACACTTTCCTTGACTTTCTTCTTGTTGCTAACACACCTGAAGAAACCCTTCTTGTTACTCTTAACATCTCTTGCTAGCTGCAACTCCAGGTGTGATTTGGCCTTCCTGATTCACTCCTGTATGCCCGAGCAATAATTTTATACTCTTCCCTGGTTATTTGTCCAATCTTCCACTTCTTGTAAGCTTTTTTTTTGTGTTTACGATCAGCAAGGATTTCACTGTTAAGCCAAGCTGGTCGCCTGCCATATTTACTATTCTTTCTACACATCGGGATGGTTTGTTCCTGTAACCTCAATAAGGATTCTTTAAAATACAGCCAGCTCTCCTGGACTCCTTTCCCCCTCATGTTATTCTCCCAGGGGATCCTGCCCATCAGTTCCCTGAGGGAGTCAAAGTCTGCTTTTCTGAAGTCCAGGGTCCATATTCTGCTGCTCTCCTTTCTTCCTTGTGTCAGGATCCTGAACTCAACCATCTCATGGTCGCTGCCTCCCAGGTTCCCATTCACTTTTGCTTCCCCTACTAATTCTTCCCGGTTTGTGAGCAGCAGGTCAAGAAGAGCTCTGCCCCTAGTTGGTTCCTCCAGCACTTGCACCAGAAAATTGTCCGCTACACTTTCCAAAAACTTCCTGGATTGTCTGTGCACCACTGTATTGCTCTCCCAGCAGATATCAGGGTGATTGAAGTCTCCCATGAGAACCAGGGCCTGCGATCTAGTAACTTCCGTGAGTTGCCGGAAGAAAGCCTCGTCCACCTCATCCGCCTGGTCTGGTGGTCTACAGCAGACTCCCACCACGACATCACCCTTGTTGCTCACACTTCTAAACTTAATCCAGAGACTCTTAGGTTTTTCTGCAGTTTCACACCAGAGCTCTGAGCAGTCATACTGCTCCCTTACATACAGTGCAACTCCTCCACCTTTTCTGCCCTGCCTGTCCTTCCTGAACAGTTTATATCCATCCACGACAGTACTCCAGTCATGTGAGTTATCCCACCAAGTCTCTGTTATTCCAATCACATCATAATTCCTTGACTGTGCCAGGACTTCCAGTTCTCCCTGCTTGTTTCCCAGGCTTCTTGCATTTGTGTATAGGCACTTGAGATAACTTGCTGATCGTCCCTCTTTCTCAGTATGAGGCAGGAGCCCTCCCCTCTTGCGCGCTCCTGCTCGTGCTTTCTCCTGGTATCCCACTTACCTCAGGGCTTTGGTCTCCTTCCCCCATCTGATATATGGATTAGATGACTTCAAAAGTAGCTGCACACTGTGACTGACAGAAGCAGCAATGGTGACAAAGTAGGTTTCTTATGTACACTCTCACCACAGTAGTCAAAAGCAATGGAAAGCTGAGTCAGTAGATAGCTCACTCCTGGCAGTTTTCTTGCACATCTGCAGCAATCATTGAAAGGAAGTAAACAGCCTCAACCAACACTCGGTTGAAGAAGGACCTTTCCTCAACCTCCCTACAACAACTTGTTCTTTGCTTAAAAACAAAGAAGAAAAATATACACAATTTTTTTAGTATCTTGAAGTAGGCCAGAGAATGCCCTGGTTGTTGTTTAACATGTTTGTGGCTTAATATAGTTAGCTAATGTTTTGCCAATTGAAAAGACTGGTAACAACATAAATTATTTAAAATTAGTTTACAAGAGAGGGCGGAAGAGAAAGACTCAGGGGAAGTGGTGTGTGTCTATGTTGGTAGGGTGGGGCAGTGTTTAGTCTATTTTTGAAAGGCTTTTCCCCAAAACACAAGGTTTCCCCCGGGATGTCTTCCTCCTCCACTGAACATCAATGAAATTGAGTGCAGAGAGTAACAAGGTTTATTAGTCTCCCTTCCCCTCATCCATTTACAACTTTACAGATCTGTTCTGTTTGCAGAATGAACTAATGGCAACAACAACCAAAACCCAATGTCACTTATAATACTCCCTTTTGCTGAACTCTTGAGAAGCAGTTTGGTCAAAACTTTGCTTGCCAAACACTGACCAACAACTGTTCCCAGCTGCCAGCAATTACTCACTGTAAGCCTTTAAATACACTAAGCTTCTACCAGTGTTTTTCATGAAATCAACAGTGTTCTGGCTCTCTCTCACTTTTCAAAACATTTTATGTTCCAGAAAGGACAAACAAACCCCACCTCCTCCCAAAAAGGTGGGGTCAATGGCAATTGAAATCAACAGCAGTTCTGCTACTGAGGCAATACCTGCCACACTCAGAAAAACGAAGAACTAATATCACAGCTATGTACTATTCACAGTATTTCAGAGTAAAATAATAGCTCTTATATTAAGGACTCATGGAGGATCAATGCTATAGTGCTCCTTATTGTATCAAACACATTCTAGTGGAGGATGTAAGTCAGTAGCAGTAGGATTTTATTGAACAGCCTGGCATACGCACTCTCAACATCCACATAACACATAAATAACAAAAAAGACTTAGTACTTGTACGGTGCTTTTCCTCCTGAAAGACCTTCATAAATACCTAATCCTCATGACACCCCGAAAGGTAAGAAAATGCCTATTATCCCCAATTTTACAGATGGGGAAACTGAGGCACAGACTTGACCAAAGAGGGAATAAATATCACAGCCAGGAGTTCCTGGACTTCCTGATTCCCAGTCAGGTGCTTAATCTACTGGTCCACACCTGTGCAGCTATGGTAAGTTACAGTGTCCAGGGCTGGGGTGGGGGTTGGGGCCCTGGAGGGAGTCAGGGGTGCAGGCTCCAGGCAGCGCTTACCTCAAGCAGCTCCCAGAAGCAGCAGCATGTCCCCCATCCAGCTCCTATGCAGAGGCGTGGCCGGGCGACTCTGCGTGCTGCCTCATCCGCAGGCGCCACCCCTGCAGCTCCCATTGGCTGTGGTTGCCGGCTAATGAGAACCTTAGGGGCGGTACTTGGGATGGGGGCAGCATGTGGAGCCCCCTGGCTGCCCCTACACATAGGAGCTGGAGAGGGGACATGCCAGCTGCTATCCGGGAGCCTGCCAGCCCCACTGCATGGTGCCACCAACTGAACAGTCAACGGCCCGGTCAGACCAGGTGTTCCAGTCAAAAACCAGACACCTGGTCACCCTAAGGCAGGGATGGCCAACCTGAGCCTGAGAAGGAGCCAGAATTTACCAATGTACATGCCAAAGAGCCACGGTAATACATCAGCCCCCCATCCACGCCCCAGCTGCCAGTGTCTCCTGGCAGCCCAACAATCAGGGCCTACTCCCTCCTTCCCCCAATCAGCTGTTTCACATGCACAGGAGGCCATTGGGGGTGAGGGGAGTGAGGGCATGGCAGACTCAGGGGAAGGGGCAGGGGCCTTGAGGGAAGGGATGGAATGGGGGGCAGGGCTTGGGGCAGAGTAGGGGGTTGAGCAGCGAGCACCCCCAACACACTGGAAAGTTAGCATCTATAGCTCCAGCTCTGGAATCAGTAGCTAGGTAAGGAGCTGCATATTAACCTCTGAAGAGCCGCATGCGGCTCCGAAGCCACAGGTTGGCCATCCCTGCCCTAAGGAAACTCCATGCAAGCCTGGAACCAAGCATCAGGCTGTTTTTCCCTCTGACTTCCTGGGTTCTGGGTGGGGGGAGGGAGGGAGGGATCCAGGTGACTGGGATGCGGGGGCCACAGCTGGACTCATGGGGGAAGAGGTGAGGGATATCTGGGCTGGGGGACCTCGCACTTGGGCTCAGGGGACGGTGTGTGGGTATCTGGGCCAGGGGGGCCCCGTGACTCGGCTCAGGGGAGCACTGTGGGTGTCTGGGCCCCCCAGTTGGGCTCTGGGGGTGGGGGCAGAGAAACAGGAACTGAGTTGTCAAGGAGTTTCTTTAACTCTCTATTCTTGGGGGAAATTGTGTGTGTGTGTATTCTTACAGACATACTTGCTGACAGGTATTTTTAAATAAATTACCAAAATAATTGAAACTGGTGTGATTATGTAGTGTTATTTTGACAAATAAAATCTGCAGAATTTTTAATTATTGTGCACCTAATTTTTAGTTTTTGGCCCATAATGCTCCCCCCCCAGAGTAGTATGTGTACATGTGTTTGTACACTGAAGACAGATAGTTGTACAAACAACTGCTGGCACATACAAAGAGGGCATGTACAAATGGGCGTGCACAAACTGTGTGAAGTCAATTTTGGCAACTCTTTTTGACGATTTGTACCCAAAAAATAATATGGACGGCTGAGAATGGATTTTTGAACAGGATATTATAGATTTATAAAATTCCTACTGCAATGTGAATACTGGGTATGCACAAAGAAGCTTCCTGGCCCTTTTTTATATCTGACTCTTCCAAAACAAAGACTGGTTGAAGGGGTTATTTCAAATACTGAAGAGAGTAGAAAAAGCTCTCAGAGTAGCAGCCGTGTTAGTCTGTATGCGCAAAAAGAAAAGGAATACTTGTGGCACCTTAGAGACTAACCAATTTATTTGAGCATAAGCTTTCGCGAAGCGAGCTGTAGCTCACGAAAGCTCATGCTCAAATAAATTTGTTAGTCTCTAAAGTGCCACAAGTCCTCCTTTTCTTTTTGAGAAAAAGCGCTGGAATTTTGTTTTGATTAAGGAGAGGTTAAGGCTATTTTCTAGAAATGGAACTAATCTCTCTCTCGCGTTCCACACAGAACAAGAGCATGAGAAATGTCTTCCTACTACTAATACCATCCTGCTTCCCCCTTTCTCCATGAGCAGTAATAAAAGCTGTTCTGGAAATATTCAGATGAGCTTTATGACATTTTTAAGAGAAGAAATGAATAATTTTGTTAGTGGCACACCATCCAGGGTAAAGGGGAAAAAAAGGAAACCGGTTAATACCTGTTTTGTCACACAAGTGGGTTGTTACACAGACAGGATAACTTCACACTAAAACATTTAGTCATTCATTGCAAAACCACACTGATGAGCACTGCATAGCAAACATGCAACCCAGAGAGCAACTGCTTTTATATTTCATTTTGAATTACTGCCTTTTTCATTAGAGGTGAGAGAAGTGTGGTTACACTCTCTCACAGTTTCTCAAGAATCCTCTGCTATTCCAGGGTCTGATCCAGCGAAAATAAAATAAATAAATAAAATGTGCAGCCTTATGAACTTCCCAAGCCTCAGATGCTGGCCCTATGGTGAGCTGACCTCTCCAAAAAAGCTCAACAGCAGGGATCTGTGGAGGAGCTCCAGGGAAGAAGAGGTGATGCAAATAAAATCCCCACCTCCCAAATATTGCAGTTCCTTATGCTACATATGTTCCTCTCCTCCACTCCTTTTGAGGCAGTAGGAATCAAATAAATAAATAAATAAATTTGTTTTTAATTCAGTTATCCTTTTCCACCCGTGTTAACCAGGGGCAATGAAGGGGCTCTTGCTCCATATTGTGGGGATGAGTGAAGAGTGGACCCTTCCTGCTCCACACCTCCCCATCATCATTTGCTTGAGGTAAGAGAGAGGGAAATAAGGTGAGTTTTTAGACAGTCGCTTGTGCTTTTTCTTCCTTCTGACAGCTTCCAAACAGCAAGGCATCTTTATATGTGTCCCTTAAGAAATCTCACTATCAGTCATCTTGGACAGAGCTTTCCATGCATTTAGATTCAGTGGGCTCAGTGTTCTGACACTATCATTCCTGTGATCCCAACGGCAACCAGAGCGTGGAGTCTGATTGCTCTTGCCCTTGGGTGGCTATGGAATGCCTCCAAAGGTTGTTGCCAAGGAGGGAAAAACTCCCTTGAGAATAGGGAACAGTCTCAGTGATTACTAGCACTCATTCAGAGTTGTGTGCACTGGGGATCAGTGCCATACAACAGTCATTTATAATGAACAAAGATCAAAGATCAAAGTGAGACAACTGATATTGTTAGGTTAATAAAAGAACACTCAACAGCATTGTTGTTTAAGTAGCAATTCATAAAATATCAAGTTGTACCACATTACATCAGAAGTAAACGATAAGGTGGTGATGAGAAATTGTTATTAAGACTTGTTTTTAAACTTTGAATGAGCACGCTCCATGTACCTTTATTTCTGTCTTGTCCTCATGGCATTTGGTTTTTTGTGAGAAATGCAGGGGATGGAGGGAGGGGTTTCTGGCTAAATTGTCACCATGTCTTCCAAGAGTCCATAATAGTTCCCATTGTCCTATTCCTGAAAAGTAAGCTAGTCATTTACAGGCCTAAGGAAAGTATAATTGACAAGGAGAAATCCATGATGTATGATACTGTACCTTTTTCTTAACTGCCAGCAGATATTCATTTCTGCTAGAAGGCAAACTTCATATGAAACAGTTATGTAAACAAGTAAACAATAAAACAGCTAACATCACAGAAAGAAAATATATATTTACTTAAGTAACTCTGGACAGTTAGCTCAGGACTGTTTCTGAAGGATATACTTACCAAAGATGTTTACCAGGCGTAAACATAACACCTGTTTCTGGTCCTATATTGTATATTTCCTTTGCACATCTGCATCAGCCCCGTGATGAGCTTGTTCCCATACTTTGTCTTACTGCTACCAGCAGAGGTGCTGGAACATTTTTTTTATAGTGGAGGTGCTGAGAGCCACTGAACCAAACTGCAATCCCTGTATGTGATGGAAACCACTTCAAAACTAGGGGTGCTGTTGCACCCCCTAGTTTGTAGCACCTATGGCTACCAGTAAGGGGTTTTGTAAGACCTGTTTGACTTCATGTGAGTAATAAGAAAGAGCAAAGTGAGAGATCTGTTGCTACTTACCAAACCTCTTGTAACCGAAGGACTGCACCTCCTCCTCTTCTGCAAAGTCGTCTACAGAAAGACAGATGCACAGATTTAGTACTAAAATTAGCTATGAAGGCACAGAAGTTTGAGTATACACAAAAGGTTACTGAAAATTGTATTTGAAAGGTTAATTGGTTTTATCAATATTACTGCTTGCTTTTATATGAAAATATCTCAAACTTTCCTCTTTCCACTATTAATCTTCCACCCCAATCTTTGGCTACTGCATGATACTTGGATACTTTTTTCTCTGAGTCACCAGCAGAAATCCAATTGATAAGTTATCATCATCTGATGGCTGTTCAGGGACTTTTATTAAATTGATTGCTGGTCTTAGTACAGATTTTAGCAGACAAATTCCTCATCACAACTGGCACTTAGTGCATCTTTGTGAGCAGTCTCAGCAAGGCAAAGGAATAAGTAGGCACAGAGACTGAACCACCTTTTAACCTGTACAGGGGAGCCCCCTCCAGGTCAGGGCAGAGGCACATTAGAAAGGTCTTTTGGGCGAGCTTGCATTACTGCTTGCCTGTGCTGTGCTTTTCCTGTGAATAAAGAGAAGGCTTCAGTTGCTAGGGCTGTCAATCCATCACCTTTCATGAACACTAAATTTACTTGAAGAGATAAACCCCATTCAGACATGGGCAACAGAACTGACACGTTGGTCAAGTTCAAAGAGTTAGCAGAAATAAGAGTATTTAGTCCTTTTCATCTTGACTTGGGCACAGGGGGTAAGAGGTTGGTATTCAGGCCTTAGCTTGTCATTAATTTCATCTCTCTCCCCACTTCCTCCTGCCAGTAACAGCACAAAGGAAAGGATTATGACCAGCACAAACAAGAAATATCAGTACTTTAAAAAAAGAAAAGTATATAACATCTCTCCACCAGTTCTGCCCTTTCTCCCACCTCCAGCATGGCCCTTCCCATTTGCAGCCCTATTTTCCACTGTTCTGGAGCAGTGTTTCACCCCTTCCCACATTAACATTGGCAGTGTGCTTAGACGGGGTATAAACATTCCTGTCACACGTAGGGCATCTGGAGCAATTACAAATCTTCACCAAGAGCTCACCTTAAATCAGTCCCCTAGGAGACTGACACCACTCTCTAGGCATGCGACACACAGAGAATGCCATCACTACCAAGTACGCTAACCCCCCACCTACAGCTTTCCCAAGACAAGCCATAATAGAAAGAAGTAAACAGGAATACCGGCCAGTACCTGGACAGAAGGTTACCAGAAAGCTTCAGTCAGTCAGATGCAATCACAAAATAGATATGTTATACAGGCCTCAAACAATCAGTGGGCCCTCAGCCTTATGAGATTCAGTGCAAAATCTGCATTCAATAGGCCATTCACTATTCAGTCTCATCGCCGATGAGTCAACCAGCCAGGTCTGCATCACAGAAATCTGGCTGGCTGACATGGTAGCCAACTGCTACCTCACCTGGCTCTCCCATCCCCACCCCACCCAGGATATGTTATTCACTACACAGCCAGACCTAGAGAGGACAAATCTGGAGATGGAGCATAGTCATTAATTTCCCATTCAGGCTCAAGATCAGGAAAAGCACACACAAATCAAAATCCTTTGAGGGCATCCACTTACTCTTGCCCAGAGACAAGACTAACCAAGGCATACTACTAATCTATTAGCTCCCAAACATCAAAGGCTCCCAGGGGAGCTGATGGAGATGTTGCCTGACATGGTGATGATGTTCACTGGAATTTATCACCTTGCAGGACTTTAACATTCACACAGCTGGTACTCTGACAGGACAGCTCAAAACCTCCTATCCTAACTCTTCACCTTACATCACACAGCTGCCTATACCCTGAATTGGATCCTGAGTTGGATGCGTTTGTACGGAATCCAAGTACTTGCGGCAGCTTCCTAAAAGACTTTTTAAGGCAACAAGAAACCACTTCCCTAAACTCTCCTGAAGCCTGCCAAATTCCAAAATGTACACTTTGAAAACTCTACCCAACAAAGAGGCCAATCATATCATGGCAAATGCTAATAAATCAAAGTGATCACAAATCAGTCAACATTCAGCTTTCTCACACACCCCACTGTACTCATTCACTACACAGAGCTTTGGATAAAATGCCAGTCTGGTGTGCAAGAAAGAGCTGCATAACTCAGGCTTCAGTTCAAGACTGAACTCATTTCTCTCCCCATTTCTCTATCATGGTGGACAACACAACGACATGCCTGGTAACTCAAGACTACAATCTTGACTTCATGTTTGGCTTGGCCTTCCACTTTGACCCACACAGCCAAAACATGTCTAAATCTTGCCTCTTCTTCCGAAACATCTCTAACATCCCATCATTCCTCTCTGCCAAAGTCTTGTGCAAGCCCTGATCATCTTGCCCCTTGACTACTGTAATCTCCCCTTCTCTGGCCTCAATGCCACAACAGTGTCTCCCTCAAATCCCTTCTAAGTGCTGTTGCTAGGATCATCATCTCTGACTCCTCACTGGGAAGAGATCTTGATAGGTGTTGAATTAGGCTCTCAGAGAACTCTTGGGGGGAAAAAAACAGATGCTTAGAAGTGACAGACTAAAAGCCTCTGTCTGCCCCGGAAGGTAAAACTTAAGATAATTAATACAATGATAAATAATTTAAATAGACTGGTTGGACAGGGCTGAAAATGCCACTCAGAGAGGGGACTCACTGTTTCAGATTTACTATATCTGGAATGATTAATGGAATTAAATGTATTTTCTTTTTCTTTCTTTTTTAAAATAAATAAATAAATAAAATAGGTCTCCTAGAAAGACACATGAATCAGATCCAAAAAGGACCCAGGGGTGAGGAATGTTCATACTTCCAACAGAAAAGGCATTAATTTCTCTAAAGGAACTAAATGTCAAAAATATATTCTTTATGTGGAAAATTGTTATTGTGCTCCTTTTATGAAACGTGGGTCAGAGGAAAGCCTAGGTGGCACGTTAATGCATAACTGCCCTATTCAGCTGTAAACACATCTGTCTGCATTCCTTTCAGACCCTTTTACCACATTACTGCTGATCTGCTTATTGGTTGTAATTTTCCCATTTTCCCATTGCAGTTCCAGTTGAAAGGCAAAATTTATCCCTGGTACAAATGAGCAAAATTCCATTCAACTGATATTTATTAGCTACAACAAAATACATATAGCTATGTTTGAAGTTCAGTTCTGCTCTGTGACTAAAATATGGCATTGTGGAGTTCCATGTTTACTGTCTCAATAATTTCAGCATCAGATGTGTTCAGTTTACAAGTGTAAAGATAGGAGGAAGGAGTTTAGAACAGCTAATCCTGCAAACTCAGTAGAGATCTGAGAGTGAAAATAGATTTTTCCTCTTCTCACATATCAGATAAGAATATAAGAATCACCATCCTGGGTCAGACCAATGGTCCATCTGTCCCAGTATCCTGTCTTCCAACAATGGCCAGTGCCGGATGCTTTATAGGGAATGAAAAGAACAGGGCAATTATCGAGTGATCCATCCCCTGTCATCCAGCCCCAGCTTCTGGCAGTCACAGGTTTAGGGACAACTAGAGCACGGGATTGCATCCCCGACCATCTTGGCTATTAGCCATTGATGGACCTATGCTCCATGAACTTATCTAATTCTTTTTTGAATCCATTTATACTTTTTGCCTTCACTACATCCTTTAGCAACAACTTCTAAAAGCTAACTGTGCACTATGTGAAGAAATACTCCATTTTGTTTGTTTTAAACCTACCGTCTATTAATTTCATTGGGTGATGCCTGGTTCTTGAATTATGTGAAGGAGTAAATAACACTTCCTGATTCACTTTCTCTACGCTATTCATGATTTTATAGACTTCTGTCATATCTCCCCTTAGTCATCTCTTGTCTAAACTGAACAGTCCCACTCTGTTGCCCTTTTCTCTAACTTTTCCAATGCTAATCTACCTCTTTGGAGATGGGGCAACCAGAACTGCAGGCAGTATTCAAGGTGTTGGCATGCCATTGATTTATATGGTGGTATTATGATATATTCTGACTTATCTATCCCTTTCCAAATGATTTCTAACATTCTGTTAACTTTTTTGACTGCCACTATACACTGAGCAGATGTTTTCAGAGAACTATCCAGGACACCAAGACCTTTCTCTTCAGTGGTAACTGCTAATTTACACCCCATCATTTTTGAAGCTAATTTAATTGAGCCTTCACTGATAGCTGTGCACAGATATAACCAATTGAAAGTTAGCAAACAAGTCATTTATTGATGCATAAGAAGAAACAGAAGGTCTCTCCCCCTTTCTTCTGAGTCTTGGCTCTGCAGTGCCAATATAAGTTAAAAGTAGTGAAAAAAATATATTTTGTAATTAATGTAGGCAAATTCAGGTCTGATTATATAAAAAGAATGGTTATGTTGAACGAGAAGATGTCATTTATACAGTTTTTCTGAGGAAAACTTACATACAATGAAAGTGCTGAAGAATCAAATAAGTTTATGGGTGATATACAGTTAATTAGCTATGCTTGTTTGCTGAAAATCCCACCTCCTTCCCCAGAACACTAGATGGACTGTATAAGTCATTTCATTACTCATGTTTTGCCCAATAGCATTGCCAGAGATGTATTTAGATTTCTTTGGACCTCTGGCTTTTTTATTTGTGCAATACAGTACACTGTGATTTATTGAAGACTACCGTTTTTCTTTGCTTGAAGGTAAAAAGACTTTATAATGCTCATATTAAATCTCTTAATTATGATGCATATTCATGCTGTTTTGAAGATAAATAGAGACTATAAGACACTTCTATCAACAAATCTCTTCTTCCTTTACATTAAACTGTGGAGCAGATAATTTATTTCTTTGTGAGCAAAATTACTAATGGGCCAAATTCATCAGTCCTTAGTTTGGCCTTCCGTTATTAAAAGGTGAAAATATAAACAAACTATTTTTTAAAAAAAAAATAAACAATAATTGTAGTTGTATATGTAACAATATATTGCAATAAATTAGAGAGGAGGTTGAATTAAAGCCCCACCCCTTTGGGAATGATGGAATGAGAATTCAACCAGTGATATGAATCTGAACTCAGACTTTACTCTAAGTTACAGTGTTAAAACAAAAGTTGAGAAACAAACTGATGAACATAAATCCAGAGTTAAGGCTAACTCCTTCCCTTACACTTTAATGCAGAGGTTCTCAAACTTCATTGCACCGCAACCCCCGCCCCTTCAGGGGGCCTGTAACCTGATCCCCGACCACCCAGCACTGAAGCCCGGGGGTTTCAGCTTTGGCCCCTGGCCCCAGCCCTGGTGAGCCCATTAAAATGGGGTTGTGACCCACTTTGGGTTCCTGACCCACAGTTTGAGAACTGTTGCCTTAACCACTACAGGAGAACCTCAGTTTTCATTAAAAAACAATTTCTAGCCCTCATGGTTGCAGAGGAAAATATGTAAATGTGACTTCAATGTACTCAAAACAAAACCAGAAAGCTAATGAAAAGAGTCCAGAAGTGTATTCTTTGTTTAAATCTCATTATATTAAAGTCAATCTCAGGCAATCTGGAGGGTCTACCTATAATTTTTGAGTGTACCGTGTTGACACTACTGCAATTCTGTCACTTACATCTGTGCAATCCCATTGATTTCAGTGGGACTATGCAGGTGTAACAGAGCAACATTTGGCAGAGTGAAAGCCTTAACTTTGAAGTTTATTGCTGTTGTTTAAGTTAGATTTTTTCCCTTTTCATAGAGTACTTTAGGGCAGCATTTAATGTTAATTTTTAACATGAAATAAAAAGTGTTTTTTCTCCTCAGTGACAAACACAAAGGGCATATTTCTCTTTAAGTAATAAAATTAAACTTGCTCTTGTGGCTACCTGAATGTCACAATGTCCCACCTCCCATCTAGTCTGAAGAGGATTTAACTCCCTACCGGTGCAGGAGAAGGCAGCCATAATTCAACTCAGAGTCTGCCACTTAAGAGGATGGGGCTTAGCACACTCCAACCCTGGAACTATTAGTGCAGCTAGGGGAATGTCACTTTGCTCACACGCTCTATGGCATGACAGCACCTTTCCTGTATGAGCTTGGCTAGATTCTTTAAAAATACAACATGCTTCATAAAAAGCAGATTAGACTGTGACATCTAATACCCTATGGAAACCCCATCCCAATTCCTGATCAGAACTTTGGAACAACCAAAAAAAAAAAAAAAAAAGACTGACAGTCAAGGTTTTCCACTGAGCCCAGTACATGATGCTGGGACAGGACTTCAGGAGTTTTGTCAACAATTCTATGCTGACATGATCAATATAGGTCACAGTCATGTATTTCACTACTTCATATCAATGCTTTGACTTACAAATCTCCCAGTTTTTAGTAAGAAGAATCAGCGAATGAATCTAGAATAAAGAAGAAGAGAAAAACTGAACTTAAATAAGAGTCCTTACCCAAGCAAAGCTTCCATTAGCTTCAGCTGGAGCTCTGCTTGAAGAAGTATCTACAAAAATTGGGATTTCAGATAGAGAAGAAAGGTATTTATTGTTGCAAAGTTGTAAAAGTAACTAGCCAGTATTTAAACATACAGAAGAAAGATCCAGTCAGAAAAATGAAGGGACCTTCTGAGAGATATTTTTCCATCAGTGACATAAGTACATCCTTGCATTTCTGCACCGGAACTTCACTTACTGCTCAGTCCTGAATCACTGAAGACAATGGGAGTTTTGCAGTTGGGATGGGATGACAATTGGATAAGAACCTTACTGGGAAATCAATGGAAAGCAAGGTTTCAGATTTAAAAACTTTGAAACACTTAGGCAGCAACCACCAGGCTCTGATGGTAAACTTTTGGTAACACTTCAGATATAAATTGTTATTCTCACATCTTTCATAAATATAGTTAGAGAGTTAACTAAGTTACAGTACTGTGCTTAAAGGGAGAGGAAATAATAAGGCAGTTCAATGGGGGATTAACACGACTAACAGAGGGAGTTCATTTAATCTAAAACAAATTGGACTCTGGTTTGATTAATTTGCTGGAGGCAATGTAAAAATCTGGTGAGTAGAACTGTGCAGTTTCTGCTTCCTTGTTTTTAGAATCTTCAATATGTTATTCATGGACCACTTGTGACTCAGTTTGAACTCAAGACAGACAGATTTGGGCTGGAGCCATAAAGGATGCCAAACCCATCCTAGTCATATAACCCATAACCACTCCACTTCTCTCTCTCTTCACTGGCAGCGTGTCAGATCCATGAGTTCTTTGGATCCAATATGATTTAAGTGGAATTGTTACAATTTACTACTGTGTTTTATGGCTGTCATTCAGAATGTGGTATGAAAAGCAGCTAATGCGCATGTCTAGTTGCCACCTCTCAAAAGCAAACAGCTCAGTGATTTAAATATATTTAACTAATGAAATAATATTGAAGACCTGAAATACTTTTGGACCAAATTCTACCTTGGTAGACTTCTAGAACACTTGTACACACATTAACAAGGGTACAATCTGACCCTTGGTTTAGTAAATTAAAATGGCAGAATTAAGAAAACAAAAACTTTTCCTCACCAGATTTCAAAACCAAATAAAGATACAGTTCAAGGAATAATGAAGAGAACAGGACTGAAAACTGTTATGCCAAGTTTCAGCTCAGATTTGAACAGCTAGTTTATAAACCCCATAAAAACTGGATTTACAGTATATTAGAACTCACTCATGGTAATTCAGTTTAATAATACTAATTTCTAGTAACGATGACAGCCATTCTGTTTCCTTTAAAAGAAATCTTTCTATAATGTCCATTTGCAAAGAACTTTAATGGCTTTGATCCCGAGTTAATGGGAACTGCATATAACCTTATGCAAAGCTCTAAAATTTACTTCACCTTTAGCAAGAATAGATTTTTTTATTTTGAAAGATGCTGCATTGATAATATAGGATTATGACATTCTCTGTTTATCCACAGAACAAAGACATGCAATGACAAGGCAATGCAATGACAAGGCAAGGTACCCCTCAGAATTCTCTACTAGTGTGTCTCATATCCAGTCAGGAAGTACCAATTCTAGTGGCAAAAAGTTCAGTCTCTACTTATTGAATCTTAGGCCTTTTTGTTAAAGGTGCAAACTTGCATGACTATGTATTTTTTGTAACACTAACATCTGTGCACAAAGAGGACAGATACAACCAATTCATTTATTACAGGTTGTTGAATAGTCATCAGATGTATACATACTTGTGATAACTATTAACCTAGCCCAGATCCTCAAAGATCCTTGTAGTTGGAGTTAGGCACTTAAATACCTTTGAGGATCTGAGTCATCACTGACCTAGAGTTGAAATTGAGCCAGCAGGAGCAGAGACAAGCAGCTGCAGCAGGGACTTTTCGTTGCTGATGGTGTTTTCAGTATTCAGCTGCCTTTCACAGCCACATGTTCTCTCCAATGCACGCAGACTGGCTGTTCTCTCCATTCTCTCCTCCGCAGACTCTTCACTTCTGCCTTACTCCATCTGCCTTTCCATGCTTCCCTTCCTCCCTCATTCTTTCTTGCTACCTACCATCAAAACCCCGCTCTTTTCCTTTGTTTAGCTAATCCCCTCCCAACAAAAACCCGCCCCAAAATTAAAAAAAAACAAACCCAACAGCAACAAAATCATGAAACTAACATGCCATTTTCACACAAATCATTCACCCTGCTTATGTCTTATAGTCCTTCTCACCAGACCTTTGGCTGACTTGCTCCTTTAGATTTTCATCTCTTTGGGGCAGGGATTGTCTCTTTTTCTATGTCTGTACAGTGCCTAGCACAAAAAGGCTCTGATCTCATTGGAGCCTTGGCACCCCGTAATACAAATAATTAATAATGATAAATAGCTGAGGCTCAATAGCTCATTCCCAATTCTCTGAGTCATCTTGTCCTCTAAGAGTCCATCCCTCATTCCCCATTGGTCTCTCACACAGAAATTTACTTTTGTTCTTAAAGAAAAAAAATCCCACTAGACGTTTTACTTGTGAGATCCATCCTTAACCACACATCAAAAATAGAGAGAGGCCATGATATAATGAAGACTAGAATACTTCTCTTGAAAAAAACATATCAGTGCTGAGAACAGGAGCTGCTGCACTGTGCAATATCAAAGTTTGAAACTAACAATTAGAATCTAAGGCCTGAATTTTAAATCAACTCATATTTCAGAATAATAATTTGAGAACAGATCCCCTAGGTCCTATTCATGAACTGAAAACTATAATTTTTCTATGAGGACGTTTATAGGACTCATTTAACAATGTTAAAGCCTGGGCTACATTTTCCTGAATAATATATTGCTATACTATTTCCATAATTCATCCACTTGTTTCCCAGTCATGTCTCAGTCTTCACCTCCAATTTATAAACCAAAATGAATTGTAATTTTAGAAGGGGGCAGGTTAACCCCAAAGAGAATTCATGTTATGTTTAGTCCATTCTTATATAATGCTACATTCAACATATTAAGGGATCAGATTCACTTCTAGTACCTGGTAGACACATTTAAAAAAAAATGATGATTTTTTTTTTTTTGGGCTCTATTGGGTGGTCATGTCTGTCTCTTCAAGGGAGAGCTGTGGAGCACAATTACCCTGGGAATCTCCCATGATGACCGGACACCTGTATTGTGGGGTATTTTTAAAATCAATTTGGGATTTATCCCATCTTCCAGCCATCTTTAATTAAAATTTTTATGTTTCCTTTAGTTTCACCATGCACATATACACCTGCTGGCCCGGGGATTGCACCTCCATGCATGATTGCATGTTTCCCTCCTTGTCTTACAACTTAAATGCGCTGTGATGTTTGGACCAATGAGCATGATTTTTCTCTTGCAGTGCAGATCTAAACAAATGGAGCTAAAGATTCATAACAATGGGCCAAATTCTGCTCTCAGTTATACCAGAGTCAGTCTAGAGTAATTCCACTGACTCCTGTGTAAAAGAAAAAAAATCCCAGTGGATCTAAATTCTAAGTCCCTATTCTCCCTACATTGCACACAGCTCACAGTCACAGCTCAGCATGCCTAGGGAAAATAGAATATTGAGATCCACCATGCACGATTCTAATTAATTCTGAAAATCTTTTGGGATAATTAATTTGCACGTTAATTAATTATATTTAACACCATTTATATACAGTAATTCTCCTTTCTTCCTCTTTTTTTGATCTCATGACACTGTGCCTTCTTGTATACTGCCAAATGAGAATACCCTTCAAGCTCATGTTTGCAAGATCCCCCTCTCTCTTCCCGTCAGAAATTTCAAAAACCCTTCTTTTCTGCCAACCCATTCCAACTATAGTGACCATATGCTGGCAAAGCTTTGGGTTTGTTCTGTGTTGTATCATACATTTATTGTATCTGCTCATGCCTTTAGATTGTAAAGGCTGCATCCTCTTATATGTGCAGCACAGGTGTCTCATTGTATATGCATGCCTGGTACATTTATGGCACTACCAACATATACTAATCTATATAAGAAGATTCCAGGATTGTCACTCGAAGCCCTGAATATTCGTTGAGTCTGTGTGAAATGATGGAAACAGCTCCAAGCATGGTTGAGAGCTCCTTTTGTTCAGAATATCAGACGAATGAATCATCACTAGGATTTGAGATCTGTTACTGTTCAATTTTTAAGCCATTTTGACTTTACAAGCCCGCACTGTGGCACAGGTGTAATTTTCAGCTATAGAAAGGCAAGAGTCCTAGACCAGCGTTTCTCAAATGCAGCCACCATGTGGCCACCAGGGGCTTTTCTTGTGGCCACAGCCTCCTGGGCAGTTATTGGCGGGGGGAGCAGCAGAGCCACAAATACCAGAGGAGCAGGCAGCCAGTGTGAGTTCCCCACTTTCCCAGGGACAGCAGGGATTAGGCTTCTGGCTTCAGCTCTGGGGTGGCGGTCTCTGTCCTCTGGCCACACGGCAGCAGGCTCCATCCTATGGCTTCAGGCTCTTGCCCCAGCCCTGGGCTCACCACCCCATCGCCCCTGGACCCTGCTGTCTCCCCTGGCCCCTCGCTGCCTCCTTACCCACCTCCCCATCCAAGGTTTAATTTGTTCTCTGGCTTACCAGGGCTGAATAAGTCTGTTGTGAAAAGTGGTATTTGTACGTTTGTTAATATCACTTTACACTATCTTCTAGCTATCAGGTCTGCTGCTGTGAAAAGAGATATTAGCAAACATACAAATATCACTCTTCACAGAAGCAGACTTACTAGCTAGCAAGTCATAAAAAAACCCCCAAAAAAGCAAAAAACAAATACAACCAAGAACAAAAGACAAGACCATGCAAAGCACCTTATTTGTGTTTGTATTCTGTTTAGATCCAATAAAGAATACATATAATTGATTGTAAGATAAGATAAGATAAGATAAGATTTTTATTATTAGGTCTGCAAAAAACCCTACATAAATAAATTACACTGATTGGCCCTGTATATGTGCATATTTATTGTTTTTTCTAAAGTATTTTAGGAAAAAGTGTGAGAGCGGCCACCAGCAAGAGTTCATGGCCACACTCTGAGGCCACCAAAATTTTTCTTGTGAGAACCCAGGTCCTAGACCATTGTGATATCAGAGGAAAGTCAACCAATCACCACTGTTACTCTACAGCTAATTTGCATGCAACAATTTCATTGGTTGCACAAGGGAGACTGCACAGATGGAGTATTACTAAGCCCAACTGCCACCGTTCTTACAGCAGGATCTTTCAGCTACTAAGTTAAGGTTACTGGGTCATTTCATTCTCATCTTCTGCTTTCAGTTGCTAACTTTCCAAATCTTTTATCTACTGGGCTGAAATTTCTGAAGTGTTGTCTCTGCCCAAGACAGATGTTTGCAGAAAGACCATTCAGCTGTTTTTGAATACAAGGAGAGTGAATCACTTGTGTCTTTAATTTTTTAAAAACAGTTCTATCACCAGAGTGCCTGGCGACAGAAAACTGAAATTTGGAAAGAAAACAGTAATCGTATAGGAGAATTCTTTGATTGTTAAAAATAAATCTTTATACAACGATATGCATGCATATAAAATGCAGCCAGACAACTTTTGGTGCATGTTTAAATTTTGAGAGAGAAAAAGGTTTGCTCATGAAATGTCTCATGGCTCTGTGTAAGATCATAACACGAGTGACTGTAACTGTAGGAGTCAGCCATTCACTGTCCAATAAAATGCATACTGAATAAAGCAAAGAGCGCACATAAGCTTGGTTAATGGAAAACTTTACGTGCCAAGTTTCTTCTAAAGCAAGTCAATGCACACTAATGAAGAAGGGCTCTGAAGGAGCAGTTCACCAGATTCATCCCTGATATAACTATTGACTTCAGTGGAACTATACCAGGGATGAATCAGGCCATATGTCTCACTGAACATGCAGTTTTTAAGATGAGTGTGCACTTTGCATGGGGCAGGTCATTCTGGTCACATACTTTTCTCAAGTAAAGTATCAGACATTCCCCACCTCCACCAAAGACCTTTGGTACACATGTAGGATCCCACAATCCTGTGTATATCAAACAAGTAGACTTCAAGAAAGTAAGTGATATGAGAAGTACACAGTAAACCATAACATTTTACTATATTTGACACCAGAACAATTCTGATAAAAGTATAGTGCCTAGTGATGCATTTGAAACAAAGAAGTTCAGAAATATCCAGTTGAACACTCAGTTTTAATTGCATCTTCTTTCCCTGTGTTAAATTGGGCTCAACGTTTTTGAACATGTGTTGTTGTTTGAATATGTGAAAGTTGTTTTCCGTCTGTTTCCTAGACAACAAGTACTGCTTCATAACTCACAAAATATCTAAAATTTTAAAAACTGAGAAGTATTATTAGGTAAAGATACAACTAACCCTAAGGCAGTCAAATCCCTTTACAAATAATGTCACATTATTAAAAAGCAACATTTATGAGCTCAGTTTAGTTTACTGGAAATCTGGCAGTAAACTAAACATATATTTCAATTTATTTTACTGATTTAAGACAACACATTAAGAATTAAAGCAATGGAAAAATATAATTTATTCCCTACAAATATCTGATGATGTAATTATTTTGATACTGTTCTGTTCTCCAGAGAGGGTAGATACGGGAATAGAGACAGCTGTTTACCGCATTCAACAGATCAACTATGTGGTTATTCATAAGGAGAATGTGTGATTACACTAGGTTCACAAACTCTAGAATTATTGCAAGCACCAAGTTTAAATAGAGAACGTGGAAAGCCAAATATGTATGTTAAAGAGGCAATAGGAAAATATAGAGGCGAAATTTACTTTGGCAGTATTTAGGACTTTTATAACTCTTGCAGTACCAGTTGATTTGATGTCTTTGTTGAAGGATGTTTTCTATTAATACCATAATTTAAAGATTTTATTTTACAAGGCTTATTATTGATTTCCATTGTTCTGAACAGAATTAAAAAAAATCAAGCAGTTGTAAAACTTCTTAAAGAAACATAGTGGTTAGGGAGTAAAAAGGAGTGTGAAGCTTTTCAGTAAGGCTGCATTTCTGGAGCAACCAACACTAATTTACAGAAGCCATAATACCTTCTCAGAGTGCCATTTCTGCCCTTAGCAGAGAAAAGCAATTGGCTACAAATCATATCAGCTCAAATTGCGTATCCATTGAAATCAATGGCAAAACTCCTGTCAGCTTCAATGGGTGCAGGATCCTGTCCAATGTAATACTCAGCAAGGTACCTCACCTTCCTCCCCACCCCCCAAAAAGAGACAGCTAGAAAATAAGCGAGCAAAGCGTCAATGCCAACATGAGAAGAAACACTGAGTTAAAGATTGTAAAATCAAACACAGACGGTTTTAAATTTGCTATTTCCACTATTTTACTTTGTTTTTGCCACTTGAAATCTGCCAGTGAAAGGTGCTATATAAGAGACAAGGATGATCATGGTGATGATTACACTAGTGCTGCTAGCAATAAGGCAATGACAAAACTTTTGGCACTAGCGACCTCTAAAAAATATTGTTAATAAACTGCAGGCTCTTCTAGAGACACCTTGTCACAATGTCAAAAGTTATTTAAGTAGTGTGCGTGGGTTCACAAAACAAAAATAAAAGCAACCACACTCCTCCCTTTAGGCAGCTACTCTGGCATGTGAATAAATGATCACATCGCTTGCTGTACTCGGCTCTGGAAACTAAGTGTAACTATCATGAGGTTTCTGGCCGGTTGGCATCTAGGTTCGAAACCGGTGCACTACTGCAGGTTTGCTGCTATTTTAAAAAGTTTATTTTTGTCTCTGAAGAAAAACTGAACTTGAATCTTGCAAACTCACAAGCACTTCCTAAACTTTCCCTCGTGTTCTTGGATGCTTTCTTTGTAACCTTCCCCAGAGTACAGCGTTCCATGCTTGGCTGTACAGCTCTCTTTTTCATAAACAGGAGGGCGTCTTGCAAAGCCCTAGTACATCTTTATTAGATTAGAACTATAGCAATTTGGAGAGCCACTTCTGTATCTGATTTAAAAAGCGTACTGTCTGATACCTCTTAGTCACAACTTTATAGGACATGAGCAGGGCCAGCTGGTGTGTTAGTGTAAAAGCAGCGGGTGTTTCACCCATTTAAAGGCGGGGAAGGGGGGGGGGGGAAGAAGAGGACTTTAACTTTCAGTTTTAACAGATGCAAAAGCAAAAGACCAAATATTTTCCAGTCAGTGGATCTTGGGGTGAAGGATGCCAAATACATTTCACAAGCCAGTTAAACCTCCATTGGCACCTAATCATTGCCAGATGTTTAAAAGCAACACCAAGAACATCACGAAACACTGGCCAAAAAAGAAAAAGTTGCCCTGTTTTCTAAAACTACAGGGGGGTGGGTGGGGAGGGAGAAAACGAAAAGATAGGGGGTCAGGAAATACGTGCTGGAGAGAGCAGAAACGGTGGGGAGGGCGAGTGCTCCCCTCTCCTGAACAGACTTTTTTTCAATCCAAACGTCTGAAGCAGGGACTCAGTAAACAACTTATTAGGGACTGGTCTCAAGTTTGCTTTAGAAACTCATCCAGGGCAGCTTTCTTCATAAGTCTAAAGGGGGGGGGGGTTTAACAACCTCCCCCTTGCACCATTTCCCTCCCCATGGCCAGTTAGTGGAAGTTATCCCCCACCCCGGGGGGGTTTTGCAAAGAGATTTCCTGGCAGGTATCTCCCAGCGGAGCAAGCCCCACATGTGAAAGCGCGGCTAGATCCCCCCACACACAGCTCCCCATCCCCCGCTTACCTTTCATGTTGGCACAGAAGCGGGTCACATAGGAAACTTTCCGAGCCTGTGGAAACGAAGTTTGCTCCCGGCGCCCCGAGCTCCCTTATTGCACTTCCACGGTGGGCACCCGGGGCGGGGGGAGCGTGCCCAGGAGCCTCTCGCTCTCCCTCTGGCTCTGGGCTCAGCAGCCTCCAGGACCTGGAGTTTCCAGCACTGACCCGACCCGCCTGAACTCACACGACCAGCCCCCGCTCCTCCCCTCCCCTCCGCCTCAGCTGGGAAGAGGAGAGAGCTCAGCCGCTGCGCTCTTCTTGTGGCCACCCCGCTCTCCCCCCTTGGGCTGGGAAAGCGAGACCGGGAATCCCAAAGCGGGGGCGGAGGAGGAGAAAGCCTTCCAATGAAGTTCTCCCAACACCCCCCGAAGTGGCCCCTTGAGGAGGGAATGGCTGAGCCCTCAGCCACCACCTGGCTGCTTTTCTAGAGCGGTCTCCTCAGCCTGGAGTGGGAGGCAAGTGAGGTTCAGGCAGAGGCTCCCCCTACAGTGTAAGGAGTGGGGAGCAGACAGGATGGGGAGAAGAGCCCCCCACCTTCAGTTGTGTTAATTTCCAGTTTCCCCAAGGAGCACCAATAAGCGAATGAATACTTTGTGCCTTGGCAGCCCCTTTCACCTGAGGATCTCAAAGCACTTTACAAAGGTAGGTATTATTTTACAGATGGGGCATCTGAAGTACAAGGAGATTAGGGTGGGACCTCCAATGAGCTCTTTAGGGATGGACCCCTGCACTTGCATGGACTCAGAGATGCACCTCTACTCAGCCGAGTGAAGGATTGAGACCTCAGGTCCTGCTCTTGCACCTTAGAACACACAGGCTCTAGGTCCATGCATCCTAACTCACAGGATTGGGGCCTCAGTGATTTTTCAATGTCACAGATCAAATCAGTGACAGAATCAGGAACAATACTTTTTGATTAGATCCTAAATTCAACAGGATGGAGATACATTATAATGCCATCCAGTCCTTTGTTATAACCAGTAGACCACCCTGTCTCTGCAAAACATTGCACTTTACAAAATAAAAATCTACTTGAAGAAGCAGAAGAACCATTCATACCTATACCCCATCCATCAGAAAGACTTGTGCCCAGACCCTGAAAAGACTGACACACATGCTTCACTTTACGCATCAGGCTTGTCTACACTGTGTCACAGTGCAGACTTAAGGGGGTGTGAATTGCAGAGCCAACCCAAGTGTTCGAATCGTAATCTCCCACAGTTAGCACGAACATAGTCCTCTTTCAAACAGGACTGTGTTAATGAGACAGGTACCTTTTAGTTCGCACCAGCAGAATCCACAGGGGGAAGTTAAGTAGCAAAGCTTTTGCAATTCACCCCCCCCCCCCCCACGTAGTCCGTACAGTTTTCACACAGCCACTGTGAGTAGCCCTACTGAAATTAAATGGATTACTCACAGTGCCTAAAGTTAAGTAACTCTGCAGAATTAGAGAATTAAAGGCAAGTCATCTTTTATTTCTTTAGCTCGAATACTCTGGCAAAACTGCCATTAAATCAAGTGGCGTTTTGCCTGGATAAGGAGGGGAAGATTGGATCCTCCAAATAATTTTTAATACAAAGATTTTTCTTAAAACATTAGACATTATAATTATTTTAAACAGTGTCCTGACTGTAATTGGTTCCAACTGTTCTCTCCTTCTGCTGGCTCAGAAAAGGTCCTTGTTCTCCCTTTCAGCAGTATTGCCAAAAATATTTGCATACCGCTTAAACTGGGTGCAGTTAGCCCAGTAATCGCCTTTTAATTTAGGGTTAGGTGTTGGGTATCAAAGAGATTACAATTTATTTATATTACACTAATTTATTGGGATTTTCCTACATATGCAATGGGCAAAGCACTTGAATCCAGCCCCATTCAGCAAAGCCTTGAGCACATGCTTAAGTGCTTTGCTGAACTAGGGCCTTAACAAGAATTTTAATCTGCAAAGGCAACAGCACTGACAGTATTTATATACCAGCACAACACTTGATCGGATGTTTAGCTTAAATTGGCTCCTGAGTCAACCACTAATTTTTGATTTTGTGGAATCTAAATTGTTATGTATTCAATTGCCAGTATTAATAACTATTTAGAGCCTGATCCAAAGCCCATCAAAGTCTTTGGAAAGATTCCCATTTGGAATCAGCTTTGATGGGCTTTGGATAAAGCCATTATTGAAGAGGTTTAAATTCTCCACAGAAAAACTACATCTGAATTAAAGTTGAGCTGTTTGGCTAATGTAAAAATAATTAATGCTGCTTTAAAATAGTGATATTAATGAAAAACCTGGGGGCTGGTTCTTCAGGAAGGAAACCTCAAAAGCAGCTTTTTGTTGACAGCATGTGCAATTGCCAAGAGCTTAAGAAACTAAAGGACAGCACACAAACAAAATGTTGCTGAGTATTGCAATGAATTAGCCAATGTGCCTGGAAAAAAACTGGATAAGAAGAAAAACTAGAGAATTTGCAGACATATGGACCATGCTTTTAGACATTTATGACTGATCCATTAGGGTGTGAATCTGTTTTGTATTTTTCTGTGGTTTAAAAATATACATTTATTTATTAAAACTTGTATCCATTGTGTTACTTCATGTTTTTTAAGTGTATATCCTTCCTTGATCATCTGAATTGTATACTCTTTTTAATTATATATATATATAATCTCTGCTGATCTTTTGCTAATATTTAAATAGCAATGGCTTTTAAAATCTCTATTAGTGATGAGTAAAGAAGTTCAGAAAAGATAAGAACTGCCCCAAGTCTCAACTCTTTCCTCTGACATAAATCCTTTTATGGTTCAGACTGCTTGAACTAAGTACTTCCTTTTTCTTCCCCACAGAACACTCTCCCAACTCCTAATCAGACCCCTGGATTGTGGAAAGTTATAACCACAGTCCTTGTTAACACTAACATTTATGAATCCCATTGAAAGACAACTGTTTGGACTTGTGGATGTTCCATGGAGACTCGGGGACTCTAGTCAGTGGACATAGTGTATTTTTAAATTTGTTTCAGGGAGGCTTAACTCTGGCTTCCTTGGCTGAAAAGATTATTGACATAGAAGTGTGTATATTCTAATAAAAAAGATCCTTTTAATCAAAAACAGTTTGATTAGAAAGACAGGCATCAGTAGCAGACTAAAACACTCTGATAATATACTGTAGAAATGCTGGCTTTTGGTGGGGTGACAATATCCCCCACAAAAGTGATGCTGGTGTGCCCCAGCATCTTCCATTTCTCCCATCTTCATCTGACAATAATGAGAAATGGAGGTATGGCACAACCATCTAGAGCAGCATCTCAGACCTCAGGTTGTATTTCCCTTTCCTGTTGTCCAGGGATTATGGAACTCTGTACCATCCAGCTGTTGAACCAGGAGCTAACACAGTATGCAGTAATAAGGGTACATTACCATTCCCAGAATGTTCTAGGCAGTTACTGAGCTGTCTGTCTTTGTAGCTTCTGAGTCTTGTTTAAGGGTATTGTGCAATTTGCTAAACATGACTACAGCTGTTTCCTTATAAAACTTCCTTATAAATCTCCTTATAAAACTGTTTATGTTTTCAGAAAATATTTTCTCAAACATGCCTTTATTTTATTTTAGGAAAGTGCAGGTACCTAGGTTACCTATCCTAGAGTCGTATCTGATTTAACAGAAATATTTCATTTTAGAGATTTTGTTTTTGTTCTAGTTCAATAGATGATTTAGAGACCCACTTTTTCATCAGATAGAGTCATAGAGAACCACAAAATACTAGTAAATAACTACTAAACAAATTTTGAATAACAAAATAACAACCTGCTATTACACCGCACGGTCATAAAATGTCATGAACCAACGTCACGCTATGGCCAAATGTACAGGGGATGGCCAAATGTAGAGGTGGTGTAAATTTCACTCCTTTAGACTTATACCCATTTACTGTTGCTTGAGCATTAGGGTATCTAAATTTGTGCAGTTTACACATCAAGTTGAGGAAGTTGCTGGACTCAATTCAAAATGTTCATTGAAAAAAAAAGTTGAGTATTATAATGCATTTTGGAGATACATCTTCTTTCTCCAACAATTTCCTATTGTAGTTAATGACCTTTTTGGAGCTGTGCCCAAAGCAAAGATATTATCCTTGGATCTGGGTAATGAGTTTCTAAATGATCCTGAGCGAATGATGAAGTTATTTACTAATCATTTTGTAAAGTCTACAGATGATCTTTTCCTTAATCTGGATCATGTAGTCTCTTCTGTTTATCATCAGAATTTGGAAGTATTTAATTATTTGGACTTGTCCTGTACAGGTGAGTTTGTTTTTAGCCACCCTGCACCACTCTTTTTCATTCTCTGAACATTTGAAGTACAGACAGGCAAGTCCAGAAAGCAGTGAGCCAGCAGGTTAGCTCTGAGTGGCTCAAGCTAGTCATGGATGTAGATTTCCATTTCATATGTTATTCCCTCTAAATTTGAATGGTGACACTGCTAAGACCCACATCCCAGTGGCAGCTTGTCAGGCTTTCCTTGCTGTGAGCTCCTCCTTTTGGAGACTGTACTTTGTGGAATTTCAACATTTCAAATCCTCGAAGCCTAAGATACAGAGATAGATTGGATGCTCCTATTACACTGGATTTAAATAAAAACAAAATGCTTGAATGGAATTAAAACTACAATCATTATAATAAGCTGCAGATGACATTTGGAAACCACTAATTCATATTTTTAGTATTTGATGAAGCACTTCATTATATTTTTCATATTTAGAAGCAGGAATGAATTTTTCCTGTTCATAAAGTTTGGGGAATTTTTTCCTGGCAATTTATAAACCAATTTCCTTGCTTAATATGCCATCAAAATAATTGGAAATGATTGTATGTCTAGTTTATTGAATATCTTAACCAACAAAACATTTTGCATTCTCTGAAATCAGATTTTGTAGCAAGTAATTCCGTAACTACTACATTGTTTATACTTATACCCAGGTCAAATAATTAGTACCATATTTTCAATTTTTCATAAAACATTCACCAAAATGGTTCTCTATCCATTAGTAATAAATTGGTTTTGATCATAAGCTCAGTTTGTTTCAACATACAACATAAAATAAAATAATTCAGACTTTCACCATGATGTATATTACATTTTGTCCAAGATGAAATAGATTATGCTCTTTAGTTGGATGGCAATCGATAATAATATCCAAAAATTGCCACCAGCTGTGACTTGATATGTGCTGGTGAAAAGAAACAAACAATAGAAGACAGATCCTATAATGTTGTGAGCATCTCAAAGTGTTGAGCACCTTCAAGTCCCTTTTACATTCAATAGGTGCCGGGGATGCTGAGCCTCACTCAGAAGATGCTCAGCTCCTTGCAGGAATGGGCTTTATATGCATATAGAAGTATGGCTACATCCAAAGATAGCAGATTGTGTTCTCTGCAACAGGAAGAGAATTTGAAATGTTCTGCCTACTCCAATCCTATTTTGTAACTTCTTTTAGAGACTAGGCAAATTCAGATGGATGTCTATGTAAGCCTAACTAACATTAGAGATGTAATGTATAGCTTCTTCTGGCATCCTAGGTGACCAGACATCCCATTTTTAAAGGGACAGTCCCGTATTTAAGCCCTCCTGCAGGTGTCCCAACTTTCTCTTAAAAACAGACAAATTGTCCCGTATTTTCTGTCTCACCCTCCCATCAGTACTGGTGGGTCCTGCTGCTGGCTGGATCCCTGCTCACCAGCCACCCGCTCACCAGCAATGATTTGGGGGTGGGGTGGGTCCAGTGGCTAACGATGGGGGTGGGTGTGCAAAGCTTGTGGCAGGGCAAAGCTGCGGCATGCAGGGCTGGCCACTCCCCCTGCTGGTTCATCAGCTCAGCCCCTCCTGTGTGCTGGCTCTCAGCAGGGCCCCCGCCTCCCGCTTCCAGACGGCACTGGCTGTGAGCTGTGAGCTGTGGTGGCTGGTGAGTACGGGCAGGCGCCAGGTGGTGGCTGTTTATATGTCATCTCTGCTTCCCACCCATCAGCTTGTTTGCGCCTCGACCCTGCAGGTTCCACAGCAGCCCCCAGGGTGGGGTCTTAGCACCCTCTTTAGCCCCCAGCCCCCTGCCCTATGTCCTGCCCCCCCAGGGAGCGCAGGGCTGCTCTGTCCCCTGGGCACCCTTGCCCGCTGAGCCACCTCTCTGGTGGGGTTTGCTGAAGCCCCTGCAGTCAAGTTCCCTGGGCCCTGGTGCATCCTTAGGTCTTAACCCCTTCCTGCCTGTGCTGTAGCTAGGGGACAGGAGGTGGCTGGGTTATGTTGGTGGCCAGCAGCATCCTGGAGGTATTAGCTGCCTTTCAACACTGTGCAGGCAGGAAAGGACAAGCTGCTTCCAGCCACAGGGGACTGGGGGAGGGGTGGGGGAGGAGGATGGAAGAGATGAGCTCTGCAAAGACACAGGCCAAGTCATCCCTTCTCCCCATCACCTGCAGCTGGAAGCAGCTCCTGTCCCTTCCCTGTCGCACTGTGCCAAACGGCTGCTGCTGGTGATATTCTGGTGTGAACCCTGGCAGGAATCTGGGGGGTGGGGGAGCATGTGATCCTGTGCCCCCCCTACCCCCTTCCCTCCACACACACCCACACGTTGCCTCGGGAAGATGCGGCACCAGGTAACAGGAGAGGTTGGTCTGTCCTGGGTGCCCATCCAGGCATGGAGGGCGGAAAGTGCAGGGCAGGGCTGGTCGGTCACCCCTGTTGTGTGAGAGGTGTACGGGCATATGTGTGTGTCACCTCTCCCTATGTGAACCCTTCAGCCTTAAAGATAAGAAGGTAAATAAAAAGAATCCAACTACGCAGTGTTTCTTTTTAACAGGGGCTCAGTCAACTTGATGTTAATTTGAATGTTTGTACTACATAGTTCTGATTGAATGCTGTTGAACTCGCTTGAATATGAGTAATTTTACCAGGTGTTTCACATTCAGCATAGGGAAATATGGTCACCCTAATCCTCAACATGTAGCTTACTTCTACTAGAATGTAGCTTAGTCCCTCTAGAATTCCATAGTTTTATTACCTTCTCTAGTTTTATTAATGCAGATGCACTTACAAATGTATACCTTTCACTCCCCCTTACTCATCACCTCTGAATTTGGACCACAGAGCCTAACAGTCTAAGCTGGTATAACTCACATGCTGATTGGCCAGAAGAGAGAAGATTATCAAGAAAAGTAACTAAACAGTGTACCCTCCCTACTCTCACTTAACCTTGTTACAACCTCAGTATGTAAGTTACACCTGTGTAGACTTACTGACACCCATTTACTGGTGTGTAAGTAGGTCTCAGATAGTGTTAAGTTACAACACTTCACTTCTGAATTTGGCCAGAAAGTATAAAAATAACTTTGAAAGTAACAAAACAACATGATTCTGACGATAAATTATTTTGCTTAGTATGCAGAACACATCTGTGATCTATGTAAATTACAGTTTATAGAAAACATTGAACCTTTGAAGTTTTGCTGGTTGAGGTGAAATGATAATAACCAATAGCTGCTTTAATAAGAATTTCAGTCTTATTTATTAGGTTTACATTGGTCTGGCTTTTCAGACTAAACAGATTTCAAAAGGAACAGATAGACTAAAAGATAAGTGGAGATAAATTGCCCCTTGTATATTGCTTTTGAGATCATATTATCAATAGTTGCCTCTGAAACAATATTTCTGTGTTCTTTCAGCTTGATTGCAAACTGCTAGTTATTCATTGGAAATAATAATTAAAACTTTCAGAGGAGCATGTATCTTGTTTCCAGCATCAAACTTTATATGTATTACACACACAAAAAGATGAACTTTTACAAATGAGACCACAGGCTCTCAAGTCAAGCACCACAAAATGAGGAAGACACAGTTAGTGACCTTTTGTGAAAAGTTTGGTTTAAGTGACTTGCCTAGCATCATATAGAAACAATGTGGCAGCATTCAACTGTCTTAACCATGAGACCATCCTTTCTCTTTCTGCAATCTCCTAACTCACTCACTACACACCTTCCAAATTCATAGCATCATAGAATCATAGAATAACAGAGTTGGAAGGGACCTCTGGAGGCCATCTAGTCCAACCCCCTGCCCAGAGCAGGACCAATCCCAACTAAATCATCCCAGCCAGGGCTTTGTCAAGCCTGACCTTAAAAACTTCTAAGGAAGGGGATTCCACCACCTCCCTAGGTAACACATTCCAGTGTTTCACCACCCTCCTAGTGAAAAAGTTTTTCCTAATATCCAACCTAAACCTCCCCCACTGCAACTTGAGACCATTACTCCTTATCCTGTCATCTGCTGTCACTGAGAATAGTCTAGATCCATCCTCTTTGGATCCACCTTTCAGGTAGTTAAAAGCAGCTATCAAATCCCCCCTCATTCTTCTCTTCTGTAGACTAAACAATCCCAGTTCCCTCAGCCTCTCCTCATAACTCATGTGTTCCAGTCCCCTAATCATTTTTGTTGCCCTCCGCTGGACTCTCTCCAATTTTTCCACATCCTTCTTGTAGTGTGGGGCCCAAAACTGGACACAGTACTCCAGATGAGGCCTCACCAATGTCGAATAGAGGGGAACGATCACGTCCCTCGATCTGCTGGCAATGCCCCTACTTATACATCCCAAAATGCCATTGGCCTTCTTGGCAACAAGGGCACACTGTTGACTCATATCCAGCTTCTCGTCCACTGTCACCCCTAGGTCCTTCTCTGCAGAACTGCTGCCTAGCCATTCGGTCTCTAGTCTGTAGCGGTGCATTGGATTCTTCCGTCCTAAGTGCAGGACTCTGCACTTGTCCTTGTTGAACCTCATCAGATTTCTTTTGGCCCAATCCTCCAATTTGTCTAGGTCCCTCTGTATCCTATCCCTACCCTCCAGCATATCTACCACTCCTCCCAGTTTAGTGTCATCTGCAAACTTGCTGAGGGTGCAATCCTCACCATCCTCCAGATCATTAATGAAGATATTGAACAAAACCGGCCCCAGGACCGACCCTTGGGGCACTCCGCTAGATACCGGCTGCCAACTAGACATGGAGCCATTGATCACTACCCGTTGAGCCCGACAATCTAGCCAACTTTCTACCCACCTTGTAGTGCATCCATCCAGCCCATACTTCTTTAACTTGCTGACAAGAATACTGTGGGAGACCGTGTCAAAAGCTTTGCTAAAGTCGAGGAATAAAATGTCCACTGCTTTCCCTTCATCCACAGAACCAGTTATCTCATCATAGAAGGCAATTAGATTAGTCAGGCATGACTTTCCCTTGGTGAATCCATGCTGACTGTTCCTGATCACTTTCCTCTCATCTAAGTGCTTCAGAATTGATTCCTTGAGGACATGCTCCATGATTTTTCCGGGGACTGAGGTGAGGCTGACTGGCCTGTAGTTCCCAGGATCATCCTTCTTCCCTTTTTTAAAGATGGGCACTACATTAGCCTTTTCCCAATCTTCCGGGACTTCCCCCGATTGCCATGAGTTTTTGAAGATAATGGCCAATGGCTCTGCAATCACATCCGCCAATTCCTTTAGCACTCTCGGATGCAACGCATCCGGCCCCATGGACTTGTGTACGTCCAGTTTTTCTAAATAGTCCCGAACCACTTCTTTCTCCACAGAGGGCTGGTCACCTCCTCCCCATGCTGTGCTGCCCAGTGCAGTAGTCTGGGAGCTGACCTTGTTCGTGAAGACAGAGGCAAAAAAAGCATTGAGTACATTAGCTTTTTCCACATCCTCTGTCACTAGGTTGCCTCCCTCATTCAGTAAGGAGCCAACACTTTCCTTGGCTTTCTTCTTATTGCCAACATAACCCTTCTTGTTACTCTTAACATCCCTCGCTAGCTGCAACTCCAGGTGTGATTTAGCCTTCCTGATTCCATTCCTACATGCCTGAGCAATATTTATATACTCATCCCTGGTTATTTGTCCAATCTTCCACTTCTTGTAAGCCTCTTTTTTTGTGTTTAAGATCAGCAAGGATTTCACTGTTAAGCCAAGCTGGTCGCCTGCCATATTTACTATTCTTTCTACACATCGGGATGGTTTGTCCCTGTAACCTCAATAAGGATTCTTTAAAATACAGCCAGCTCTCCTGGACTCCTTTCCCCCTCATGTTATTCTCCCAGGGGATCTTGCCCATCAGTTCCCTGAGGGAGTCAAAGTCTGCTTTTCTGAAGTCCAGGGTCCGTATTCTGCTGCTTTCCTTTCTTCCTTGTGTCAGGATCCTGAACTCGACCATCTCATGGTCACTGCCTCCCAGGTTCCCATCCACTTTTGCTTCCCTATTAATTCTTCCCGGTTTGTGAGCAGCAGGTCAAGAAGAGCTCCGTCCCTAGTTGGTTCCTCCAGCAGTTGCACCAGGAAATTGTCCCCTGCAGTGTCCAAAAACTTCCTGGATTCCACAATAAATGAAGCGGGGTCTTAGTCTCCTTTATTACAAAACACTGATTTCATCCCCAGATCGTGTGCGCTGAATGAGGCAGGAGTCCTGTGGAAAGATAGTATGTGATCATGTAATTAAATACAGTATTATAATGCATATGCACAAGGAGGGGCAAACTAACCACTTTGTCTGTTCTCCAGCCACCACACTTAAAACTCACTTAAAAACACTACCAGTATCTCAAAGCAATCAGCTGTGCACAGATCCGACTACGCCACTGTGACAGGTTGGATCACAGAAACCCCCTTGGGACTGCCACCTGATATGCCAAGACTACTTCTGCTTCTGCTTTCCTGCCCTGTCAGCTTAGGACTTCAGTGCCCTGCCTGGTTTTCAGCCATACCCACTAGCCTGTTTGCTTATTTTCTGTTTGCTTATTTCGAGTAAGGGAAGTAGGGACAGAAAAGGAAGCAAAATAAGTAAGAGTGATGATCAGAACAAGCTAGAACTGCACAGGTTGCAAATTACCCAGAAAGGCTGAACACTGGGCCTTGGGAAAGTCTCTGTTAACTAAGAATCTCCTGAGCTGAGTGCATCCCAGTTTCAGTGAACTACAGAGGGGGCATGGCCCAGCACAAGAAAGCAGGAAAATGACTACCAGTGAAGCAGCTAACAAACTAGAGCTGGCTAGACTGGAAGCAAAAGAGAAAGACAGAATTAAGACAATTAGAAATTAATGCAGAGGAGGCTGCCCACAAGAGAGAGCTGTGGAGGCAGAAACAGCCAGGGAGGAAGCTGCCCACAAGAGAGCTGTGGAGGCAGAAACAGTTAGGGTGGAGGTAGAAGAGGCTGCCCACAAGAGAGCTAGGGAGGCCCAGAAGCATGAACTGGCTGTTATGGAGTTGAAGAGACAAAACCCTTCAGCTGCTGGGTCCACTTCCCCAAAAATCCACAAATGGGAGCGACTATGTCCCCAGTATGATGAATCCAGCGATATTGCTGAATATTTCATCACCTTTGAGAGACTGTGCACCCTCTATGCGATCCCTGAAGACCAAAAGATGACCACATTGATAACAAAATTGACTGGCAGAGCTCTGAACATATTCAATAAGATGCCTATTAATGATGATTCAAACTATGGTAAATTTAAGGAACTGGTTCTGAAATAGTTTCAGGTTACACCTGAAACCTACAGGATTAAATTCAGAAGTCTTAAGAGGGGATCTGGATTGAGTAATGTGGCTTATGTAAATGAAATGAAAGATTTGGTAGATAAGTGGGTGAGGGGGAAAGGCATTACAAGCTTTAAAGGAATGTGAGATTTGGTTACTCAGGAACAATTCCTGAATATGTGCAGTGATAATGTAAAACAGTATTTGTGGGACAAAAAGGTGGATGCAGTGGGCAAATTAGCTGGGTTTGCAGACTCTTATGAGCAAGCACAGGCTGCAATTAAACATAAACCACTGGCAGGGTTGGGGGAAAGCAGAACCACCATTTTACCCCTGGGAAGAAGGAGGCTGGGCGTTCACCTCCCCATTCCCCTGTTACTCGTCCCAAATTTCCTGTACAAGCAGAGGAGCCCAAGAGGTGCTATCATTGTAAGTCCACTGAGCACCTGAGGAATAAGTGTCCCTTGCTGAGTGGAAGCAGGCAGCAAGTAACACATGAAGCTGCTACTTCTCAGAGCCATGCTGCGGCCTCTTTCCACACAGGATTTGTAAAGCTTGCTTCCACACAACCAAGCAATGAGCATATGCATGCTGTTAAAATCAATGGTGAATTGCTTCTTGGATTGAGGGACACAGGTGCTGAGATTTCTGTGGTCAGGAGGGACCTGATCCAGGAGAAGGATTTGTTGCCAGGTAAAATGACAGAATTAGAACTGGTGGAGGGTTACAAAGTACTTGCACCTTTAGCAAAAGTACACATGCAAACTAAGGATTTACAGGCTGAACTGACTGTTGCCACGATGGCACACAATTTTGCACCATCTCTACTGGGGAATGATTTATTTAATGTGGCAGAATCTGTTCCAGGGTTGCGTAGCAGTGAGAAGGAATCTTGTGCTAAAAACACCGGTGCGGGGGTAAAGTCACATGGACTGCTGTGGGAATAGGAGGGTGTCTCTTAAATTCCTCTGTAGCAGTAAAGAATGCAGCTTTGGGGGCAGGGATGGTTGTAGCCAGTTCCTGTAGCCCCAGGGCTCCAGGCAAGTTCCAGTGGGAGGGGCTGGACGAAGCTAGCTCCTGTCACACAATCATTTCCCCGGGAGAGGGGAATGTATCACCTTTTTACAGGGGGGCCACCCCAGCCACTGACTGCCAGGAAGTTGCAGGTCTGCAGGGGGCAGGGCCTGTCCTGGGGTGCACAGAGACATGCGTCCTGAAGGTGGAATTTGGGGGACACAGGGGTGTCTGACCCAGAGGGGAGCCCGGGGGAGGGGGGAAGCCCAGATGGAAGGTGAGGCGGGGGCCGGAGAGTCCACCCACCTTTTGTAGGGAGGATCTTTCCCAGGAGGAGGGTGAAAAGTCTGCATTTAAAATGCCAGACCCCTCTCCTGTGGATCAGGTTTTAAGGGAAAACTGGGGGTCAGATCTCTGGGCGGGGGGAGTCCGTCCAGCTAACCTTTTGGGAACAGAAAGTGGGGTGTCCAAAGGGGTTTTACCAATCCAAGGCACTCCATTGAAAGATGTTCTTGTTATGCTCGTAAGGGATAAAGCTGTCTCTCCAAGACAGGAAGGGAGAAATCTCTGCATGGGTGAAACTTTACAAGGAAGTGGGGTCCAGTCCAGAGAAATTCCAGAGGGAGGGGCCAAGGGCAGGCATGGTTGCAGTACACCTTTTCCTTGCCAAAGCCCGAAACACATGCCTGAATTGAAAGCCTTCTCCAAAGAGGCGGAAGAATCTGCATCAGAGTGCCTATCAGGGTGCACAAAGAAATGGGAAAATGCAGTAGACACTAAACAAGCTAAATCATGTGAACGAAGCCTGTCCACCAGAGATTTGCTGTTAATCTTTTGTCTTTTGCTAATTCATCTATGGGTTAAAACAAAGGAATTAATACTAGTGGTAAACCCTTTAAAGATGTGGGACATACCTGATTTGTGGAAGAAACTGTTGTACATGCTAGGGATGGTGACAGGACAGCTCCACAAGCATGTTACTTTTCAGCCTATACCTGTAAACAGACTGGAAGCTTGGCACAGCAGCAAAAGCATAATAGGCCCATGCTGCTGTGCAGAAGGGGAAACTGAGGCACACTGCCTCATGGCATTGGTGGCTAAATGCTAAGGCCTACACTTTAACAGATATTGCTGTCTGCATTCTGTTAGCAATACTACACCCCAACCTGTTTTCAGGCATCCGGGGACCAAGAACCCCAACCTGGCTAGAACACTTATGAATGACATCATATGGTTTAACAGTTCTGAAAAGGAGTGTGACCAAAGACAAATAGGGATTTTACATGTACTGCCTCCATCATGGACAATGTCCAAGTCTCTGGCAGTAAGTTCAGGAGGAGGGTGTGACGGTGCCCCCCATAAGGCTTTATTGAAATATGCTTATGAATGTGTATATATATATATGACATAACTGGAACATGTTTTATGCTACATATGCCATGTAACATATCTCTGTAAAGGTTATGATCCACTGAATCTACTAATCCTATTTGTATGCATGTATCATTTTTGTATTCGAAGTTATGAATATTGGCTGTATATTTGTCTGATTCTAAGTAGGTTTTAGTGAAGCAGTTGGTCTGCTTCCTGAGAAAAGACTATTCTCAGTAAGTGCCCAATCAAGAAGCCCTTAAGCCAGCAATGAACTTGGAGACACCAATCCACATCTGAGTTTTCCCAGGAATGTGGCTTGGCTGGTAAGGAACTCAGTCATGCATGGACATGTGACTTGCCCAGGTGACTCCAAAACTCCATTTTGTAGCTGGACTTTACATAGAAGAGAGGAGGGGGTCTCCACCCACAAGAAAAAGTCTATTTAAACCGCTGGGAGACCCCTCAATTTGTCTTCATCTGGCTAAAGAAAGAGCCTCTCCACCTCCAAGGATACCTGAAAGAAACTGAAACAAAGGACAGTAACTACAGGGGGTGTGAGTGATTGCTGGACCCAGACTAGAAGGAGACTAGTCTGTAAAAGAAAGCTTACTGGAACTGATTCAGTTTGATTAGACATAGACTTGTGTGTTTTATTTTATTTTGCTTGGTAATTCACTTTGTTCTGTCTGTTACTACTTGGAACGACTTAAATCCTACTTTCTGTATTTAATAAAATCACTTTTTACTTATGAATTAACCCAGAGTTGAGGGGCAAAACAACTGTGCATATCTCTCTATCAGAGTTATAAAGGGCGAACAATTTATGAGTTTACCCTGTATAAGCTTTATACAGGGTAAAACGGATTTATTTAGGATTTGGACCCCATTGGAAGTTGGGCATCTGAGTGTTAAAGGCAGGAACACTTCTTAAGTTGCTTTCAATTAAGCCTACAGCTGTTAGGGGATGTGGTTCAGACCTGGGTCTGGGTTTGCAGCAGGCTAGCGGGTCTGGCTCAAACCAGGCAGGGCACTGAAGTCCTAAGCTGACAGGAAAGCAGAAGCAGTCTTGGCACATCAGGTGGCAGTCCCAAGGGGGTTTCTGTGATCCAACCCGTCACAGTACATTCTGTCTCCAGCAGTCATGAGCATCCACCTACTGTTTGGCAATTGCATTGCTCTAGTAGAATGTAGCTGTTGTGGGAGGTTATGATTATGGTGGAAGAGGTATTTTCCGAGGTAGCTGTGTAAGTCTTTGACTATCAGAACAGAGACCTTGAATAGGTCTGAGAGTGTAGAACTGGGATGATGTGTTTCATAGATTCATAAACTCTAAGGCCAGAAGGGACCGTTGTGATCATCTAAGGTGATCTCCTCTATAGCACAAGCCAATAAAACTTCCCCAAAATAATTTCTAGAACATATTTTTTAGAAAAACATCCAATCTTGATTTACAAATTGTCAGCGATGGAGAATCCACCACAACCCTTGGTAAATTGGTCCAGTGATTAAGTACTCTCACCATTAAAAGTTTACACCTTGTTTCCAGTCTGAATTTGCCTAGCTTCAAGTTCCAACCATTGGCTTGTGTTATACCTGTGTCTGCTAGATTGCAGAGCCCATTATTAAATATTTGTTTCTCCTTTTGGTACTTATACACTGTTATAAAGTCACCCCTTAGGTAACAGAATAAACCCCAGTTTTCACACCCTGCACACTTTTGTAATAATCTATGTACAAAGTATGCCTTGTAAAGTATCATTTGAAAACTTATAATTTGCTGATCAGCATCCTCCTGAAAAAATATATGTGGCAACATTGTATGTGAAGTTATAAGATTCCACTGTTTGGTGCTATTAACACATGTTCCAGGCTGAGGTTGGCAAACAGGTCTGTCTCAAACAAAGGAATGTGCTCTCTGCTTAATGTGCATTTAAGCAGTAAGCAGAATCATCAAGCAGGAAAGGAAATGTAGCTGAACTAGGTGAGAAAAAAACAGAAGGGAACATCTTTCCCCATAGAACTTTTGTCTCCTGGTATCCAGCTGGAAATGTTTTTCAAGAAGGGGACTGAAACTACAAAAATGAGGGACAAGCACCCCAAGGCAACTCCCCCACCCATAGATTCACTGCACCTGAAGGGATAAAGGACGCAGCTGTTGGACTGGAGAAGGAATCTTTACATAAAAAGTTTAGTCATGAAAGCATGTGGTGAATTTAACATAGTAAGTTAGGCACCAGTAGCATTTTATCTTTATTTTTCTTGTAACCATTTCTGGCTTTTATGTCTCATTACTTGTACTCACTTAAAATCTATCTCTTTGTAATTAAAAATTTTGTTTTATTGTTTTGTCTAATCCAGTGTGAAGTTTCTGGGAAACTCTATTTGGGGTGGCGAGTTGTGTGCATATTATTTCCATTAGAGAAATAATGGACGTTATATAACTTGTATTGTCCAGGAGAATGTTGGGCAGGCTGTACAAGTCATACATTTCTATGGGAAAATCAAAGACTAGCAGTGTGTTGAGGTCATTTTGCAGTATAACCAAGGGTGTTGAGAGCCAGAGTGTAATGCAAGCATGGCTGGCAGGCTGCAGATACACACTCTCAGAGTGAGGCTTGCATGCTGGAGGACTGTTTGTGAGCAGCCCAAGTGGGAGCTACTTCAGCAAAACATTGTAAGGCACCCCAGATTTCAGGGCAGGGGTTACATAGTTGCTCATTAGTTTGGATTGTACCCAGGTATGTTGTCTCTTTGTTAAGCTAAATAGATTGAGTTCCTTGAGTCTACCACTATGTGTCATGTTTTTTAATCCTTTAGTCATTCTTGTGGCTCTTCTCTGAACCCTCTCCAATTTATCAACATTCTTTTTGAATTGTGGGGGCCAAAAGTGGACACAGCATTCCAGAAGCAGTTGCACCAATGCCAAATATAGAGGTAAAATAACCTCTCTATTCCTACTTGAGATTCCCCTGTTTATGTATCCCAGGTTTGCATTAGTTCTTGAGGCCACAGCATCACACTAGGAGTTCATGTTCAATCGATTTTCCATCATGACCCCCAAATCTTTTTCAGAGCCATTGTTTCCCAGGATAGAGTCCCTCATCCTGTAAGTACAGCCCACGTTCAGTGTTCTAGGTCATGTGTTGCTAAGCAAATGGGCTGCTGTATTTTGTACCAATGGAAGTTTTTCAGGATGTATAGCTTCATTCCCAAATATAATGAGTTACCATTATCAAGTGTAGAGGTCACAAATGCATCTTCTGTTCAGCATCATCAGTCTTGTTCAGCACTATATTGGCAATTAATTTGTAATCATAAAATTTTGGCAATATATTGGCATTAATTTGTAATCATAAAATAGCAAGTGTGATGGATCATTCTGTGACAGATTAAAATGCATTCTAAAGTCTCTGGCACAGATCCTTGGCTGTGCTGGGGCTGCTTTGTGCTGGCAGTGCAAATTGGCCTTAAAGCCAGCTTAAACAGCCATGTGAGAATCATCACCACAGTGTATGTCCTGGTGGCACAGAATCAGCAAAACCACTCCTAAGCCACTCTCTCTTCCTGATTTTGCGATAAAAGATGTGGCCAGGGCTTCTCTATGAGTTGGTTATCACTGGCTGCTGTAATAGGCTTTTGGCAATCAGTGTCTGATGTAAGCTATACCAGAGGACCAGACCAACATGGAGCCAGCCCAGACTGGACAGCACAAAGGTGGCTTCAAGCCACCTTTTCACCCCCTTTCCTGAGCTGTACTATGCATTACTCTATCACAACTGAAGATTGTGGCCTGTAGTCTTATGTGGCAAACTTTCACTTAGGAATTAGTTGGTCATGCAGCCAGTATTGTGTTAAGATTTTCCTTGGCAAGAGTGAATTGAAATAGCTTTGTATAATTACACAATTTTACTTTGACTCGTATTTCCTGATTATATTGATGGGCAGGAGTCTTGGCTATTAAGAAACATATGTAAACTTACCCTGCGTACAGCAATACTGCATGAATTGATATTGGAACAATGTCTAGAATTCTTTCCCAGCCTATTAACAGCATTCTGAGTGCAAACAGTTTTGATTGAACACCTGCTCATATACACACCATTGTACAGTCTAGTAGTGCTTCTTGGAAAGATGCATTTTCTTCTTACATTAGCTGCACGTGTAAATACTACTCTGAGACAGGATGACGATGTATTAAAACTCAAATTGCAAGGACTAATAGAAATGATCCAGGCCTCTAGCTAAAACGCTACACGCTATTGTTCCTCGGGGCAGATCTAACACCCATTAAAGCCAATGGAAAAATTCTCACTGACTTTAAATGGGATCTGGATCAGTCCCTTATACCATTAGGACTTCTTTAGTCTTCTCTTTCTTTTATGGTTCATTAGCATTAGAACCCCTAAGTGAAATATTGGCCCCATTGAAGTCAATGGGAGTATTGCCATGGATTTCACTGCATCAGGATTTCACCCCACATAGAGAGGTTTACCATTTTTGGTTTTGACTAGCAGAAAGGAAAGCTGTGCAGCTCCTATGGAGTTAAATTAACATGCAAGCCGTTTGCATGAATAGCTCCACACTGGAAGCAAATTGTGCTGAAATGTATCCTACATTCACTAGAAATATGAACTAATTACTAATTCATAACAAAATCCCAAACTGTTCAAAATCCAGAGTTTTCTATACTTTGATGAAAAAATCAATACTGGGCTGATTTGGTGTGAAATTCCTTAAAAGCATGTAGATTTTCAAGCAAGTTCTGTGAAAGTGGACAATTTTTTGAGCAAATGTGGGCCCATTTTAACTCATTTTTACTTTAAAATGGCCTCATTTTTAGTGAAAATATTAATTTTGCAGTAAAAATAATCTATTCAACTAGCCATTTTGTCAAAATTGCAAAATTTCACGGAACAATTATTATTATTACTTGTGTTAAAATAGCACATAGAGGCCCCAATATTAAACATTTCCATGAATTTCCATTAAACAAAAATTATGAATGGCACTCAGTTTAACTGTTCACCCACATTACAGTTATTTGCATTGCAGCAGTAGTGCCTGGAGACCTGAAACAGATCAGGGCCCCCACATGGTAAGCACTGTATAGACTGCAGTGAGGCAGCATGGCCTCCCTCCAAGACTAAGGAGGAGAAACCACTCTCCACGCTCGGTGGAGCCAGGCAACCCCAGGAGACAGAGGTACACTCGGATGGGGTAATAGGAAGTACCCCAGAGGAACCAGACCAGACGTTAGTCCAGTTGTGTTGCCAGAGTCTAGGTCAGCGTGTTTTGATGGGATCCCTGCTGACCCAGTGGGGAGCCCTCTGCCACTGTCAGGCTCTGGCCTGGGACCTGGTGGAGTAGGGTGGACGCAGTTCCCCCAGCCCCTGCTGCCAGCCTCGCCTCTGGGGGCAGCCTACCCTTCTTAGGCCAGATGACCTGCATTGGCTTATTGCTCTGCCGTGCCCAGAGGGGCCAGACTCCAGAGCCCTTAGATTGCCAATTCCCCTGTGGAGCATTGTAGATCTAGGCACAGTAGTGTGGGGGCATGGCCTCCCTCTGACACTGATGAGGAGGGACAGCCACAGATCACTACACAGACGTAGTGCAAAAGACAGTCCTGCCCCAAAGATTGTGAAAGAATCATGTGCTTTTTAAAACACGATGGTACCAGAAGTCAGGGGTATGTTTTAACTTTACTGCAAGAAATGTAACAGAGATTTTGCTTTTTGTGAAATAGTGCTTGTGGTGGACTGTGTAACTTGACCAAATTAGAAACATAAAGTGCAAAGCCTTCTTTTGCAGGAATGAGGGTAGGCATTAAAATCAAAATCTCCCTATCACGCCATAAGTAAGACCTTGCTTTAGTTGATTCTAAACACATTTTTGTAATTAGGATCGGTAAGCTTTTCAGCATTTTTTGAAAGGTTTGTCATACTGTTATTCATATTAAGTCACTGATTCCCACTTGGTGGTGAACTAATAGCAAGAAAGACTTCTGTCATCACACTTGAGGAAAAGAGAAATTTTGAGCCACAGGCATAGAGGATTTCAAACCTCAAGTAGGTCCCTTAGCCTATTTAGCCATTTAACTATACGTGTTTTTTGTGCTCCCTCCCGAGACACCTGCTCTCCCCAGTCATGAGCACAGAAGAGAGGACAGAATTTCAGGAAACCACAGTAGTGGGGAAAGGAGAAGGAAAGCTCATCTGAGATAATTTTTTTTTTTTTTTAGATAGTTGGGCTGATTTAGACAGACCGTTTTGCAATAAATGAGTCAAAACTGCAGATGGTCTTTAAGAAAGAAGAAGCAAAGTTGTTGATAGTAAAGTCAAAGCTGTCTCCATAGAGGATATGAGGGGGTGTTTGTGATTGAGTGACATCAGAGGTGTTAAGAAGTATAAAAACTTGGGCCCTGATCCAAAGCCCATGGAAAGCAATGGGAGTCTGATCATGGGTGTTTGTTCAGCTGTTTGGAGATCAGAATTCTTGCATTTCTTTTTTCTCTCTTCTTTTTATAAATAATGAGACCAAAATGTGATATCTTTTTTTTCAATTTACATACCAAGCTTTTCATATACAGTAGCTCAAATTATGCTCTTCAGGCGGTGTTTCATTAAGAAGGTGCCTTATATCATTTGGAAGATTGGTCCATGTACCCTGTGGATTAACCCTGATTGTATGCATAGGTAGCACGTAATGGAAGCTGGAGGAGGCTAAACCCCCCCCAGACTTCGTGCCGCTGGGGCGGGAGGGCTGGGGAAACAGTGGTGGATTACCGCATGCTGTGCCCAGGGTCATAGCCAGTTTGGGGTTCTGGGAAAAATCTCCCCCTATCATGGCCCCAGGGCTCCCACAGCCTGGTCTCGGGGCTGCAGTGAGGGGTGGGGGCCAGAAAGGAGTGAGCATGAGGCAGGGCCTCAGGGGAAGAGGCAGAGTGGGGCCGGAACAGGAGTTGGGCTGTGGGCAGAATGGGGAAGGGGAGGAATGGGGTGGGGCCATGGGTGGGGCTGTGGGCGGAAGGGGAGAATCAGGGGAGGGTTCTGGGCTTGGGGCTCTGGCCAGGGCCAAGAGCTCTGTGGCAGTCCCAGCCAGGGCCGGACTCTCAGCCCCCATCCATGGCCCTGACCGAGCTCTCAGCCCCGGGGGGGGCTGAGAGAAGTGAGCAGGAGCCTGGCCTCAACCGGAAGAGGCGGGGGAGGCTAGCCTTCCCAAGGGAAAGCTTCACCTGCCATTTATGATTGTACATGTTCTATTTCTTTATTTATTTCTAAACTGCAGTAACTGGAAGACCAAGACTCACTTAAATAACAAGAGTTGAAGACTGACCTCTTTTCAGTCATCTTTTTCACAAGTAAAATCTAACTGCTAATGAATAGATGCTTTTTTACGATGGAACACCTTTGTCTTGCATGGTTTGTGTCATAAATATAAAGGGAAGGGTAAACCCCTTTAAAATCCCTCCTGGCCAGAGGAAATCTCCTCTCACCTGTAAAGGGTTAAGAAGCTAAAGGTAACCTCACTGGCACCTGACCAAAATGACCAATGAGGAGACAAGATACTTTCAAAAGCTGGGAGGAGGGAGAGAAACAAAGGTCTGTGTGTCTGTCTATATTCTGTCTTTGCCAGGGATAGACCAGGAATGGAGTCTTAGAACTTTTAGTAAGTAATCTAGCTAGGTACGTGTTAGATTATGATTTCTTTAAATGGCTGAGAAAAGAATTGTGCTGAATAGAATAACTATTTCTGTCTGTGTATCTTTTTTGTAACTTAAGGTTTTGCCTAGAGGGGTTCTCTGTGTTTTGAATCTAATTACCCTGTAAGGTATCTACCATCCTGATTTTACAGGGGGGATTTCTTTATTTCTAATTACTTCTATTTTTATTAAAAGTCTTCTTGTAAGAAAACTGAATGCTTTTTCATTGTTCTCAGATCCAAGGGTTTGGGTCTGTGGTCACCTATGCAAATTGGTGAGGCTTTTTATCCAACATTTCCCAGGAAAGGGGGGGTGGAAGTGTTGGGAGGATTGTTCATTGTTCTTACGATCCAAGGGTCTGGGTCAGTAGTCACCTAGGCAAATTGGTGAGGCTTTTTACCAAACCTTGTTCAGAAAGTGGGGTGCAAGGTTTTGGGAAGTATTTTTGGGGGAAAGACGTGTCCAAACAGCTCTTCCCCAGTAACCAGTATTTGTTTGGTGGTGGTAGCGGCCAATCCAAGGACAAAGGGTGGAATATTTTGTACCTTGGGGAAGTTTTGACCTAAGCTGGTAAAGATAAGCTTAGGAGGTTTTTCATGCAGGTCCCCACATCTGTACCCTAGAGTTCAGAGTGGGGGAGGAACCTTGACAGTTTGCTTTGTCTGTGTGCTTGCAGGGGCACACACCCCTTACTACACCACAGAGATGGAACAAGATCACCAAAACACATGCAACAAATCAATATAGTGCCTTGGAAAAAGCTATATACTTTATTTAAAAAATATGTATATGTGTTCTGCATATGAGTGTGCTCTGGAAATATTTTTTCATATTTCTCTTCTAGATGTGGGCCATTTGTTAATAGTGTTATAAGAGCAGAAAACCAGATGGCTTAATTTTGAATTGTTATAAGGCATTCTTTTTCCACAGTGACTAATAAAAACTCATTTATGAAGCAAAAGAAAAAACACATTACATTATGTAGCTATTAGTTCATCACTGAACAAAAGCTATTCCATGCAATTCCATGGAAATATTATTGGACCAATGAAGAAAATATCTGGCTTAAAACAAACATTGGATTAACTGACGGCTATTATAGTGGCACCTTGTTGGCCAGGACACATATTCATGGGAAGAGTGACTGATGTTGAGTGCACAGCATCTGTGCTTTCTGAGGGGAAAAACTTCACAGCTTTTCAAAGGCAACTGGAGCATCTAGAAAATTCATAATGCAGCCACTACATAAGAACTCTGGATGTTAGTAAAAAATGCCCTCATGTTCCTGGGTTTCCTTAACTTCTACTGCATATAGACAGGTTTCAAGAGTAGCAGCCATGTTAGTCTGTATCCGCAAAAAGAACAGGAGTACTTGTGGCACCTTAGAGACTAACAAATTTATTAGAGCATAAGCTTTTGTGGGCTACAGCCCGCTTCATCGGATGCATAGAATGGAACGTATAGTAAGCATATATATATATATATATATATATATATATACACACACACACATACAGAGAAGGTGGAAGTTGCCATACAAGCTGTAAGAGGCTAATTATCAGCAGGAGAAAAAAAACTTTTGTAGTGATAATCAAGATGGCCCATTTAGACAGTTGACAAGAAGGTGTGGGGATACTTAACTTAGGGAAATAGATTCAATATGTGTAATGACCCAGCCACTCCCAGTCTCTATTCAAACCCAAGTTAATGGTATCTAGTTTGCATATTAATTCAAGCTCAGTTTTCTCGTTGGAGTCTGTTTTTGAAGCTTTTCTGTTGCAAAATTGCCACCCTTAAGTCTTTTACTGAGTGGCCAGAGAGGTTGAAGTGTTCTCCTACCGGTTTTTGACTGTTATGATTCCTGATGTCAGATTTGTGTCCATTTATTCTTTTGCATAGAGAGTGTCCGGTTTGGCCAGTGTACATGGCAGAGGCTTATATTCTAATAAATTTGTTAGTCTCTAAGGTGCAACAAGTACTCCTGTTCTTTTACTGCATATAGAATTCACTACAGCCCAGAATCCTCATGGCACTGAACTCTATATGCCTGTTTCCTCCTGGCCCCAGACCTGTCTAGGCTCATGGCTGCTACTCTGAAACCTATCATTCCCTAGACTGTGATTGGAGACACGCAGCATAAGAACATTTACATAGGCTCCACACTGCTCCTACACTGCAGAAATTCTACCTCAGCCAGCTGCAGCTTCTTTAATGCCCCTAATATGCCAGTGGAACAGCATAGAGTGGAGGCCAGAACTTGGCTTCATTATGGCTAGGGATGGAGGGTGGTACCAACCTTCCCAGATTTTCTAGGCAGCAATAAACTCTTCCAAGCTATACTTGGAAGTGTTTAATACTAAGGAGGTTTCTGAAGGTGCCTTTTTTTCTGGTCTTTTCAGGTCTGAGCACCATAATCCAGAGCAAAGTAATAGAACTATTGCAACTTGTGTTTCACAAAAAGCTTCTCCAAAGTAACTATCAGGGCACTTGGGTTCTAATGGCCATTTAAGTCAGTGAGAATTTTTCCATTGACTTCAATGTATCAGACCCTTGAAAAGGACACTTTTTATGCTGTTACATAGATGTGGAAACTGAGGCATGAGAGGGTTAAATGACATGACCAAGGGAACAGTAAGCAAGTAACAGAGCCAGAACTAGATTGCAGGTTTCCTGGCTGCATGCTTGAACAAGTAATGATTTTTCTATTTTAATCAAGGAACTTTATCTAAAGGGCTATCTCCACTACAAATCATGACACTTTCTCTTCAGACACTTCTATATAACCTTTCATCTAGGATTTTGCAAACATTAATTAGTTAGACTGTAAGCCAGTGGTTCTCAACTAGGGGTATGTGTACCCCTAGGGTTACAGAGAGGTCTTGCAGGGGGTACATCAGCTCATCTGGATATTTGCTTAGTTTTACAACAGGCTACATAAAAAGCACTAGTGAAGTCAGTACAAACTAAAATTTCATACAGACAGTGACTTGCTTATACTGCTCTATATACTATACACTGAAATGCAAGTACAATATTTATATTATTTTTAATTATATGGTAAAAATTAGAAAGTAAGCACATTATCAGTAATAGTGTGATTCTGTAAGCAAGTAGTTTTTAAGTGAGGTGAAACCTGGGAGTACGCAAGACAGGTCAAACTCCTGAAAGGGGTACAGTAGTCTGGAAAGGTTGAGAGCCACTGCTCTAAGCTGTCCAGAATTGGAACGGCCTTTTCCTGTGTGTTTGTATAGCACAGAGCAAAATGGGGTCATGATGGGGCTCAGCCTTCGGGCACTATGCAATAATACTGTAATAATAATAATATAATTAATTAGTCTGGTAACACCCTTATGAGGTATGTAAGTAGCATTATTCTCATTTTATAAATGAAGAAAATGAGGCACAGAGGAGTTAAGTGTCACATAGCGTGACACAGGCAGAGCCAAGAATAGAAACCAGACCTCCCGACTCCCAGTCCCATGATCTCACCACTAGACTGCTCTCTCCTTTCCTTTGAAAATGTTGATCGTTTACTGGAGAGGAAAATCTACAAACCTTACACATTCCACTGTCAAAAAAAAAGTCTTTGTAACTTGATATAGGAGGTCTTTTAATTACTGTGGTAACTTCTCAGCATGAGGTCACAAAGGGCAAATTTGTTAGCAGCATTTATTAGCAATCTCTCCATGGGTTGCTCACATGTACAAGATAAGTCCAAAGAATTGGTTTGACACATTAGAGTTTATAATCATGAGACACTCTAGCTCAAGAAAAATAAAACTCCAATAACAGGTAAAGTAATATACTGGGGATAGGCGAACTGATGCCAATACAATGAGAACTGACCTGATCCTTCATCTTCTACAGTTTAAAGAACACCCAAATCCTTTCCCGTCTCTTCTTTCTTTAGTTTCTGGCTTCAGATGGAATGAGAAACAGAGGAACCTAAAGAGAGACCCTGATCTTGCAAAATTTTCAGAATCAAAAGTTTCAGATATGCATTGTGCATTTACATCACACTGACTGTACTTCAGTAGTTTGTTTGAACTCTGTACTAAATGCATGGTTATTTGCATAAATGTTTACCTTGCATTTATAGAACTGAATAGGATATTTGGGTAGTTGCTTTAATTTCTTGTGATCATTTTAATTAGTGGTGTTTTCATTTTTCATGAATGTTTCTATTCACTTTTATACCTTGTATGGATTAAACAACTTTTACTACTTTTATATAGAAAAAATAAGAAAAATCAAATCTAGAACATTTCACTTGCAAATCAATAGTGTATATTAAAATGGTCTAGAAGAAAAGAAAAAAGGACCTCGTTACAGAAAAAGATGTAATATTTACAAAAACCTGAGTCCTGATGTGTCTCCATCTGAAGTCATTGGAAAAGTTCCATTGCTTTTGGTGAAGTTCTGCCCACTTACAATAGCAGTGAATTTGGTTCAATGGGAGCAGGATTTGGACCAAAAGTTGGGAGAACCTGGGGATCCACGGAGTGGTAAAAACTGATAAAGATACAGAAGCCCAGAACTAGCAGTGTCCTTGGAGCCACATGACGCTCATATCTCCGAAGTTTTGAAGCTCTGCTTATAAGGCCCAATCCCGCCAACCCTGATATGTCTATCTTCAATTCATGTGAGTGGGCCCACTGGTTTCAAATGAACTACTTACTTGAGTAATTCTGCTCACATATATCACTGTTTGCCTCACTGGGGCCTACATGAAGTGCCTACTACATTAATATGGGTCATAAATTTAGCAAATTCAGGTCTCTTTTTTTTTAAAAAAAAGGTTTATGTTAGAAAAGGGTTTGTCATCTAAATAGTCATGTCAAACAAGATCTATAATAATTAGTGGTAATATCCATAATAATATTTCCTATCTATATATCTCAAAGTGCTTTACAAAGATGGGTAAGGATAATTGTTATCATTTTACTGAAGAGAAAACCGGGAAACAAAACTGACAAGTTGAAAAGTCAAAAATTTGTCTCTGTTTCGATTTAGAACGCTTCTCCCATTTAATTTTTTAAAAAATAAAAGGTAATTTTGAAATGAAAAAACTCATAAAAAGTTGAAAAATCTCATTTAGAAAATGTCAAAACAAAATGTTTTGACTTTTTCACTTTTTCTGAAAAAAAATTTTTTTGTTAGGTTTTTTTTTTTCCAGCTGAAACAATTCACTGAAATCAACATGAATTTCTCAAACGTTTCGGTCAAACCAAACCTGCATTTTTTGCTGAAAAAGTTTGGTGGAAAAATTTCACCCAGCTCTATACTCACATGCTTCAACTTAGGCACATGCTTAAAGGATCTCACTCATTTGAGGACCTACTGTCCTTTTCCTGCAACGTGATACACATGATTGGGACCCCCGTGATCATATGGATCCCCACTGATGTTAAGGGGGCTCCACAGCAGATTGTGGGGAGTGCATGTGTATGTGTCAGTCTAAAATAGCTAACCTTTCTAGTTGTTTGTATAAATATCATACTGTATCTTCATGTAAAAGGTGTTTTTATCTACCTTTACCATACTGAACATGTGAAATGTTTTGGGTCACAAGGTCAAGTATTTTAATTTATGGAGGGTCACAGTTGTTACTTCCCCTAAACACCAGTGGAATTTTTCAATATCCTTGGAGTAAATCCCCTTTCCAAAGCAGTAAACATTAGTATGACAAGATGTCAAGCATGGATTTGATTCAAGATTATTTACTTACAATTAGACAACTGTGCTGGTCTCAGAGAGAGAAGTCAGCAAAATCAACATTATTTGAAATAGCAGGGGGACTAGCTAGAGTTTTAGAATCCATGGAATGTGGTTTTCCTAAATTCCTCAGGATTATGAGATGCTACCAGACCAACTAACTTGTTCTATAAAGAGTTGTTTTGGACTATTTTATGTGTGTTTCCATTTTAAAAGGTTTCTATTTTAAGAGGGAATTGTGAATAATTATGTCTCAATTTTCACACTTATAAGATAACCATTTTTCCATTATGACCAAACTAATCTTTCCCTTCTTTTTCTTCTTCTTTAAAAATTGGAGGGAGGGAGAAAAACAAACACCGCCACCACACACACATACAAACCCATATCAGTACCTTAGTGCCTGCTGGGGAAGAATTAAATTCTCAAATGTAAAAGACAGCCAGTTTGACATACTGATTCCCTGTAGTGCCACTATTAGTGATTTTCAGTATTGTCATTTTGATTGTGCTTTGAGAATGCAGTAAGCTGCTACTCTTTAATAAGCATTCCTTGTAAATCCTTGCAGTATGATTAGATCTTTTGAAGGCTTTAAAGGCAGAGGAAAGTGTCCCCATGCCTATATTTGTGCAAGTAAATAGTGTGACAAAGTTCCTCCTCTACCTTGGTGAGTTTTGCGCTTATTGGCAGATTTGCTCGCCTTGGAGCTTCACGGCAGCCCTTAGTTTGGCCGTTTTCATGAACCCACAGTCCAGGTCAACTCCTCCTGTGTCTGACCAGGAGTTGGGAGGTTTGGGGGGAACCCAGGCCCACCCTCTACTCCAGGTTCCAGCCCAGGGCCCTGTGGAATGCAGCTGTCTAGAGTGCCTCCTGAAACAGCTGTGCGACAGCTACAACTCCCTGGGCTACTTCCCCATGGCCTCCTCCCAACACCTTCTTTATTCTCACCATAGGACCTTCCTCCTGGTGTCTGATAATGCTTGTACTCCTCAGTCTTCCAACAGTATGCGTTCTCACTCTCAGCTCCTAGTGCCTCTTGCTCCCAGCTCCTTACACGTGCACCACGAACTGAAGTGACCTCCTTTTTAAACCCAGGTGCCCTGATTAACTTGTCTTAATTGATTCTAGCAGCTTCTTGATTGGCTGCAGGTGTTCTAATCAGCCTGTCTGTCTTAATTGTCTCCAGAAGGTTCCTGATTGTTCTGAAACCTTCCCTGTTACCTTACCCGGGGAAAAGGGACCTACTTAACCTGGGGCTAATATATCTGCCTTCTATTACTCTTCTGTAGCCATTTGGCCCGACCCTGTCACAATAGCTTAATATTGTCTTTCTTGTCAAATCTTATTTTTTTAAATAAGATCTTAATTATTCCTTTCTATTGAGGATAATAGATGAATTTCTTTTGCAAATACAGTGTAATAATACAACAGATTTTTTTTAAGGCCGGGCAGACCTGAAAAATAAACTGTAAAGCTTGTGTTGTGTTAAAAATGTGCAATCATATAATTATACACACAATAGACCAGGTCCTCAGTTGATGTAAACTGGCATAGGTCCATTGACTTCAATGCAACTATGTCCATCTATACTGACTCACCACCTGGCATAATATCTCTACATTGTAAAACAAAATGTAAACTAAGCTGTAAAAGCAATTGAGTTCAGACTGAAGATGGCAGAACCATTGAGCTCAATAATGGATGTGGAGGATCCTTCAGGGAAGAAAGTTACTATATAATATTTACATTCCAGCTGGACCTCCATCAAAGAATGATTTCCTTTCTTAATGTCTTATGTGACATATGGCACGACTAATAGTACAAAAATCACTTGTACTGCACTGTCAGAACTCTGGATTAGCCCAGATTCTGTGTGGGATATGAACATATTCATTTCTACTGCATAAAAGTCTGCAAAGTAATCATTATTTTGGAGTTTTTAATTATGTCTCAATTAAGCCAAAAAGCTTACCTGTTATTTCTGAAGTCTGTTCACAATATGCTAATGGGTACTCTTAACTTTCTCTTTTCAGAATTTGCCTGTGGTGCAGCATTACACTTTAACTGTGTCCTACTGCTTAAGTGGAATCAAATCCTACAATAGCATTGATCAAGCATTGTGCATAAAAGCTTGTTGCGGGTAGAGAGTCAGATTCATCAGTCTAATTTTGATTTTTCTAAAATGATCAGAAAATAATCTGGCATTCTTTCAGTATGTCTGCTTGACTCTTTAGGCCTTAGATCTGTGAGGTGCTGCACGCCCTCAATGCCCATCCACTTAATGGGTGTTGCAATGCCTCTGCACCTACTAGGATTGGGCTCTATGTGAACCAGAGTGGATGAAGTTTGAATAAAATGTCAGCTACAGATTACAGAAGGGAGTGTAAGAAAAGGCGAAGAATGGACAGAAAATATCATACAAATGCTATAAGAAATTGTTGAAACTCACAAAAGAAAACAGGAGTCAGATGTAGACCGCAATACATTTACTTGATAAGCTAGGTAAAATGTTAAAGAAATATTTTTACTCAACATTCGCATAATGATGGAGAAACGGATGCCAGAAACAGTCTCAAGGGAGGAAAAAGAAACACTGAACCAGGAAACGAGGCTTATGTTAGAGCAGATAATTAGAACATCTCAGGAGTGACAAAATCCCAGTGCCAAACAGCTTCCTAAGGATGTAGCCAGAAAGATGTGATGTAACAAATACCGCAGGAAGCATACTTTAAAATTCAAGTTGCCTTTGTCTAGCTCACTGCTTTGCTGAATTCTGGTTACAAAGAACCAGAGGTCACAACTATTCTGTGTTTCCACTTTATTCAACACCCATTTACTCAATATTCACCTTCATAATTGTAGTGTTTTTACCCTCAGACTCTTGCATGAAGGCTTTATCTATCACAGGAATTTACTTCAATTCCAGTACAGTATATGATGGCCAGTCACTATTGTAGCTGCGCAAGTGCAAACCCCATTTGTAGATGAGGAAAGCCACAATTAGAACTGTACTTGAAACCAATCCACTGCTGCAAATTTGCTATTTTTGCATCAAGGAACCTGAAACTGTTTGCAAGTAATGCACAGAAAATTCCCCTGTGGGAACTTCCTACTGGTGCAGATATGGTGGCTCCAGTCCTGGTTCCTGGCATCAGGGAAGAGACAGGGTGGGGGCAGAAGCAGGCAAGTTTGGGTGCAGTCCTGCACTGGTCCATTAGTTGTGCAATTTAAAACTACCTGTCAGCAACTTTATTTGTGGCAAGGCTGGGGCTGGTCCTGATAATCAGGACGCTGAATCTGACTCCCTCATCCTTTTCCCACCCACCCCGTTATGTTTTCCATTTTATGAATCCTAGGCCTGCCCTCAGATATACTTGCATAACTCCAACTGAACATAGTGGGAGTTGCACAAGTGTATCTGATGGCAGAACTGGGCACACTGCATGAAATTCTGTATACTGCTTTGTTCGCAGGATATCAGAGATGGACAAGTGACAGGAGAGGGAAACCAGATGATGCAGGAACTGAAACTTCTTAGTTAGTCAAAAAGATTAAAGGAATTGGGCCTGTGAACTTTCAAAAAGAAAAGATTCAAAGGAATCTAAATGATGTATACAAAAATAAGAAGGGACAAGACTGATAGTAACAGCAGCTATGAGTTTGTGCCAAATACAAGAATAAGGGCATAGATTTAATCTATGGAATGACCAGACACAAAAGGAATTCAGATGGAATTTTTTCTGCCTGGAGAGTGGTCGATAGAGTATGTAGAAAAAACTATTAGGCGCTAAGAGCACAAGTAGTTTGAAAAAAGCATGGTATGCAAGTGTTGGATAAAAACAAATTATTGTGGAGTTTAACTATAAACATCAAGGGGGGCATAATAGACTTAATTATAAGGGATTTCTAATTTCCTTGTATCTAAAATGTCTCGTTTGCTATTTAGCAGCTCAATAGGGTGTATGAGATACAATTACTACTTTGAAGAAGAAATTTCAAACCTTCACCCTAAGAGATTAAACTTGTCACTCAGAGCCTAGGACTGCAACCCTTACTCAGCAGTCCTACATTTCTTTGGATGACTTAGTTGTGAGTGTTCAGAGTTTAAAGTCAATAAGTTGTTACCTACACAAGAGAATGCTGTAACATAACCCTCATTTACAAGCAATTCTCCGGAAGTGGTGTGCAACATAAGGCTAAGCAGGGCTTATATTTTTCCCCACAAGTTCATTTACTTCACAAAATACTTGGATGAGGAAAATGATATTTCCTATGAATTTCCCACCTTTCCTAATACAACCATCATTTCTGATTTAATTCCCTATTCACAGCTCTGAACAGAGGAAACAACGCAAATGATCCTATTCTGTAGCTATGTCAACATTTCTGATACTTCTCTGCAGACTAAATACTGCCCTGACTTACACCCTATGCAACATGATTGCTGTGTGTGAAATGGAACTAAACAGTTATGCTCTTCAATAATTAATAAATAGAGATGCCAAGGTAATGTACATCAAAGGTATTTACAATGAGATCTTTAAATTAAAAGAGACCATCACTTTCCTTTATTTGAATAAAGAAAATGGAAAAACTAACAAAGTTTAATGTTTCAGCCACTTTGCCTTCCTTAGGAAACTCTGCTGAGTAAGATGTTTGAAATGTTAAAATTTGTTTCTCTTTCTATGGGGCTGCTCAAGGAATTACTTACTTTACAATCAAATGTCAGTTGGGAAAGAAATACCATTTAAAACCTTTTCTAAAAGTCACTTTGATTCTTTTTAGATATGCAGGAGATTCAATATCTCTTTCTACAGATTGTGGCTACCATAGGGGGGAACTAAACCTATATTACAATAGGAAAAGGAGAGTTACCTATTGCTGTGGATATGAATAAGACTTAAAGCTAATAGATACAACTACTCTGATATGGCTTCTGTGGCTAACGAGGTACTAACACATCTCACAGACTTCTCCAAAATAGACTGAAAAAGGAAGCAAAGCTGCCCAGAAATAACATGATTTAATTTGTGATGCAAACCAAAGAGCTAAATGTCAGAAGCAGATCTGTATTTCCAACCTTAATGATGAGGCCATTTCTGGGGGGGTCAAAATAACCTAAAATGTAAATCCTGCAAGCCAAATTCTGCCTTGAGATCTGAAGGTGGGACTTCCTTTGTTTCCTCCAAGTAGGAACCTGAGATCCTCCCAAAGGTGGAATTTGGCTCTCTGTGGCACAGAATTAATCATTTATGATTTTAAACGATGCTTGGGTCTAATAATTCTTCCCCCATATGGGAAGTTGTGGTTTTTCTGCTAACCAGTGAGTCATTCTTCTGTAAACCATGATCTCTCTCTCTTTTTTTTTTTTTTTTGGGGGGGGGGGGTGAATGCGAGTGGCTCTACATGGTTTCCACAGACACCTCCCAATTGTGGATTCCCAGGCAACAGGAGGATAATACTGTTTTCTTACCTTATCAAAACGTAGACTAGAGTTTGAAAAGCATGACTTTTCTCCCGGCAGATACTTGCCTCTATACTGCCAGAGAATTTAGGCTTGGTGTCCCCTGCAAACAACATGAAAGCAAGTGGCCTCCTCCTGAGTTCACTGTAGTTTAAGAAGACTAACGTCTATAGAAGGCAAAGCAGGTTTTACTCTTTGGAGAAGAGTTTCAAAACATATATGGACAAAATACTTAGTCCTGCCCTGAGTGCTTCTCAAGGTCCCTTCCAGTCCTATGATTCTATGAAAATGTATTACTTGGAGGACAAAATGGATGCTATGGAGGCACATTTAGGAGAGTATGATGAAGACAACAGTTAAACGGGTAGTCACAATAGACTATAAATTAGGGGCACTGGAAAATGTGACAAGGGACAGAAGTATCCTCATTCTGGGGGTATCAGATGATGTAAATACCTCTGTCCTGACTGACCTGGTGGAAAATGAAAAGTTAAACTTGGCTACATTGTCAAAGAGAAAGCGGCTTTCTACCTTTAAGGATATCTTAATTAATTATTATTCATGGACTACATTGTTTTGGTTTTCGCTCAGTTTTTACTTCAACGGGAGCTCTGCTTGCAGAAGGGTAGAATAAAAACTGAGTAAGGACTTCATGATTTAGTTCATTGTGTCTCTCAGAAGCCCCAAAATGCTTTATAGAATTACAAACTAAATACCATAAAGGAATTACATCTCTTCATTCACCACCAAAATGCAGTCACTACCATGCTGCTAGCATTACGACACAAAAATATAGGAACAGGAAGTGGAGAAAAATACCTTGTCCAATTAAATAAATGACTACTTAGGCAGGTGCAATTTGTTTACCCATTTAATGGGATTTGTCCAGGACACTAGAACAAACACCCATACTCTTGTGAAAATAACGTGCTTGTGAATTATTGGGAATGCATTATTATACCTTGTCCTAAAGATGCTGCCTCTGGCAGCTTGGTGCCCTTTAGTATCATGCAGAGTCTTTGACTTAATTCTCACTCTGAAAAGGGTGTTACCTACTAATTAACCAAAACCATTTCCCACAACACTGGGATTTTTCCATGGAAGTCTCCCATGCTATGCAAGTACTAAACAGGCTCAGTCTTGCTTCCTTTAGCTTGTGAGATTTCACCACAGACTCACTGATGAGTGAATCATCCTGACAATTCTCTACCAGTGAAACTGAAAGTGATTTATAAAGACAACTTTTGGGGATAATGTTTAAAGGGCCTAGGCTTCAACTATAGCTTGCAAATCTGCATTTGCAAATAACTGATTGCTTAACTACCCAGATTTTCATCTGCCATGTGGCTTTCATAGACCCACAAAATAGAGACTCTTTGTAAATTTAGACCTTTCATTTTAACATCAATTTCTTGACTAATCGAAAAAAAAATGAATAAATGGAAGACCAAGACCCTAGAGGACTCAGCTGTTGAGTGATAAATTGACAGATTATGTGCTAAAGACATACACTTGATATTTCTGGCAAAAGTCCACACCGAAGAGGACATAGGGCGGTACATATGATATGCATAAGTGCTGGATATTGTTGGCAACATTTAATTTTATAGTTTCTTCAGTGGTTTGTAAAATCCCTTTCTCTATTTTTGGAAGAAGATTAAGCCCTAAGCTTAACAGCAGATGCTGTTTAAAAGTAAGCAAACATTAGAAACAAAACCCGGGTAACGTTTTATGGAAAAAAATTGTTTTAAGTATAGTGCTACTTCCCTAAGCATAAATTCGTCTGAAGAATGTTGATATAAATTTCATCTTGATATTGAACACTGTTAAAATAAGTAGTTTTAAGATTATGGATGCTTACTCTCTGAACTGTTTCCTGCTATGATAGAGGTGATTATAAGCATTGAGATCTGCCAAGAATCTGATAATGAAACTGCTAATTTGGTCACAGATAATGTGTAAAGAAGCAGGACATCCGGTCAATGAATCCATAGGAGGTTCAAAATGCCAATCCGAAACTGGGCCCTCATGTCTTTGGTCAGGAAGTAAAGGAGCTTTTTCCTCTTTGGAAGAGAGGTTCATGGTCACAGTGTTCACATCAGATTCTTTTAGTAAAAGGAATCAGTGTCTACTGAGGAAGAAGGAAGCTAAGACTTAGGGTATATCTACACTACAATACTCTCATAGCTTTGTTGGCAAAGCTATGCTGGCATGTAGCCCCGTACTGTAGATGCAGCCTACACCAACAGAAGAGATTTTTCTTCTGGTGTAGGAAAACCACCTACCCAAATAACGTCAGCTATGTCTACAGAAGACCTCTTCTATTGACATAGCTGCATCGACACTGGGGGTTATGTTGGCATACCTATGTGGGTCAGGGGCATAGGTGCTGGAACTAGGGTGCAGGGGGTGCTGCAGCACCCCTACCTTGAAGCGGTTTCTATAATATACAGAGTTTACAGTTTGGTTCAATGGCTCTCAGCACCCCCACTATACCAATTGTTCCAGCACCTCTGGTCAAGGGTGTGTTTTTTTCACACTCCTGGCTGATGTGGCTGTGCTGATATAACTTTTCAGTGTAGACCAGGTCTTAGTGAACTATCTTGCTTAGCTCAAGGGAGTGGAGGGCGGACACATCCACATGCTTTTTAATGAAGCAGCATATAAACAGAGCAGTCTATAGAGGGGAGCCTACCCTTCAGTTCCTAGAGCGGGGGAGGGGGATGTGACTAAGCTAACCCTTCACATTTTTGTGTATACACTGTTATGAGCTGGGAGAAATCTTATTATGAGTTGAGTTAAAGCCTCGTTCAAAGTGATGTGAATGCACTTGTCATGTAAGATAGTCGTAAGAGAGTTAAGGGACCACATTTAACACAAGGTCTAATAGAATCTGCCCAGAAACTAGCACCATATGGATGTGGGGGTTCCACTGGATGTTGTAATCAGGTGGATGTGTGAGCAAACACACAGAAACTGAGAAAAGACAAGAACAGAGAGGGAGGCAGAGGCCAGAAAGCTAGAAAGCCAAGCAGTAGCCTGTGAGTACAGTGTGACCCTAGAAAAAGCTAGAGAGAGTTTTTGGGTCTGAGGGCTAAGGAGGTTTTGGGCTGAAAGCTAAGAAACTGCTCCTTTTGTTCTTGGTTCCTCTTATGTTCAGAGAAGCAGGACTTTATACGTTCCTTGTAAATAAGCAAGGTTCCATCAAAGAAAATACCAGATTCCATCAATTTCTATTTCCAGCTCGAACCTCCACAGGCCCCAAAATGTGACCAGTTGTTTGGGTCGAAAATGGGCAATAATACTTTTGAAGCCTCTTATTTGTGTTTTCATTGTAATTGTTTTGAATAAGCATCTCAGAGGCACTGAGAACTCTGGATTGCGCTGGCCCTCTAAACAAAAAAGGTCCTTCAAAAAAAACCGGCTCTTTTCTTTCACTTCAAAACTACCTCTGTTCTATGAGAAGGAATCTGGACCTGGGCCTTGAACACACACACTGTTATTAAAATAATTAATAATTTCTGATGTCGTATCTGCTGCAGGGTACTAGTTTAGAATTTCTTCAGCTATCATGCAATTACTTTCTGGATTTCATGTGAATGTATATTTTTCTTCTGTGATCAAAAGCTCCTGAATCTGCTCCCTTGGTGTGTGTGTATGTTCTGAAAACAGTTCAGAACAACAGCCTGCACTGGGTAATGTCATGTTGAGGAGCAGGGAGCATACAGAAGCACATGATGGTTCAACAAGGGTAAGTGCTTTGTTATCACTTCCAGTTTGTCACTAATACAGAGAGTTGGCCCTACTTCTGGCTGTACTGAGACTTCGTGGGGCCATGGACAGAGTGTGCATAAATCAAGAGGTGCGGGAAACAGTGCAGCCAGGACCTTAGGAGAAGATTCTGGAGGAGCCGGAAAAGGGGCTGTAACCTGGTGCACTCAAGATAAATGTGCACCAGAGCCTCCCTCATGACACAAAAAAGGCAATTGTTGGGAATAGGGGTGAACCACACCAAGTGCATGCCTGTGCTCACAGCTCCATGAAAGAGCTGCCAGCTGATATTCCCGGCGGGCCTTGGAACCAAGGTGGAATACAGGCTGGCCCACAGGGGTTCCTTACCCTCTGCGGATGGCAGAAGGTCCCACCACTGGGTGACAGTATTCAAGTGCAACTGATCTGTTTATGTTGGAGCTCTGATAACAGAAATGTATCTCTGAATTGTGATCTTTGCTACTAATCCCGCTGCAGGTAATTACAGGAACTATGCACACATTGTAACTAAAAATAAGGTTTAGCTCTCTGTTGGGTCCATAAACATTCTGAGGGGTTAGAGTTGCAGCAGAATCTGTCTCCCAAAGAAAGCTAAGTACAAATGGATATCAGGAGGTATGAACAGTGACTTTATTCTTTACTAAGCTTTATTGTGTCGTGCATTATTAGATTAAGGAACTCATGTTACTAATAAAGGAAATGGTGAACAGTGAAAACTACAAATGAATGCGGTGATTAAGGTATGTACAGATGTGATTTTAAAATGCCCACAAGTTTTATTTTGTTCCTTCAAAAGATTGACTGAAAGCCAGAGCATGTATTTCCATTATTATCTCGACTTCATCAGATTACATCTATGCCCTTTATATGAAATGGAAACACATTTATATTACCTCCAAAAGAACTATGGCCTTGCTTCAATTTAATTCTTGTGGAACAAAAAGACAATTTTCCTGTACAAAGCAGAACATGGAAACTTTTTGAAAATGTCTCCATCTGGTGGTGTTCAATTGTTTCTACTTGACGGTAATCCCAAAGTTACCTTTCAAAGCAAGCCAAATGGCTGTGTATCAGAAGTGATCAGCCATGTTCTGCTTTGTTCAGCCAGCCACAATAAAGTAGTAACACATACAGACACCCCTTTAACATAAGAAATATAAAAAATTGCAGATTCTGTATTTGCATTTTAGAAATGTTCATCTGGATTAATCTTTTTCTGTATGGAAAGATACAGTACTTACTCCAAATATTTCAGCCAAAGACTAATGGAATAATGATGCTGCCTTCACTATTATTAGAAGTAGTTCAGGCTGATTAGTCAAGCTTAACCTACTTGTTTTGACAAGATCTTCAAGTTTACTTCTGTTTAAACAAAAGTGTAAAGCTCTCCACTGATGTTTATGTAGTTTTCCTTTAGGTGCAGTAAAAGAAATGACTGGTTCAAAGGTTCCAAGCAAACACTTTAAGAATAAAGTTCAGAATAAGCGACATTTATCTAGTTTCCCAAAAATCAACAAATATATCCAGTCAATGACAATGCAATGTCAGGAAGAGAGTCAAGATCCGATGAAGTGGTTTGTGCATTTCTTGGTAAAAGATTAGATACTGTTATCTAATAAAGAATGGGATAAAGACAACACAATGAAAGGATAGAGGAAAGAAAGTGATAGGAAAGTATAAGTTGGAATGCTGTATAATAAACATTTCTTAAACTTTGCTTGACCTTGAAGAATTTGAAAGGAAATCTAAATTCTGAATGTTATTGTGGGCTTCACAAATGCAGACTGAGGCTTCAGTGATTTTCAAATCTTTGTATCAAACAAACTGAATTTACTGTCAAAGACATTTTCTTGCCTCCTAACTTCCTGGGCCTTGAACAGATTTCCTGGGACCCCCTCTCCACAACTCATGCCCCTTTAGGCAGTACTAGTTAATGAGACAATTAAATCCAGGGAGGCATCTGACTTATGCAAGTCAGGACAACAGGTCTTGTATTTGATAATGCAGAACAGTGGCTAGCAGGGGGCTAGATCACCCTGGAGTTATGGTCCTGACACTAAAAAGGTGGATGAGGCACTGAGTTCCTGTGCTGTTTTCGACAGATGTTTTCCATCTTCCTTGGGCTCCCCTTTTAATTAGAGGAAGTTTTGCTGCAGATGTCACCACCTGAAAAATCATGCCACATCTCTCTGTGTGCTTTAGTTTCCTCATCTGGAAATGGGGACAATCGTATTTACTAACCTCCACAGAGACATAACTCCAGGGTGATTTAACCAGTCGCTAGCCACTGTCAATCAAAAGGCCTCCTGTCCAGACTTGAATAAGCAAGACGCCTTCCTGAGATAATTGTCTTCAGTGGGAGATGTGGGGGCTCAGGACCTCTGAAAATGAGGCCATAAGTGATTTGCCCAAAATCTCACTGGAAGGATGGGGCTTTGCTATGTACAGGGCTCAGATCTCCCTTCTCCTTGTCAGTGCCTTAAGCATCCTTTCTGGGTGCCTTGTTTTTCTGGGATGGTTTATAATGGACTATGTTAGTAAAGCAGCCTCATGTAGTCCACATGTGGAAGTTATTAGCATCTGACTAATTCTGTTTCCGTAGTCACAGATTCATAGTTGTCCATCTCTCTGCCAATACTGGATTATTCCCTACAAAACATTTTCCAGGGTTTTCTCAAGTCTAATTTTAAGTGTCCCAAGGAATAGGAATTACAAGAATTCCCTGGGAAGATTATTCCACATCTTAATAAATCTCTGTGTCAAGATGTTTTCTCTGATCGGCTAATTTTTCTCTTTAATCCCTTTGGTTCTTGCAGTACTTTATATAATTCCTCTTTCTCTTTGGCCATTACACCCTACACCTTGTTAATGCATTCCCTCACAGACAAACTATACATATTTACCTTTTTTAACTTCTCTTTGCAAGGCTGAACTTCCAGTCCTGTCATATATATATATATATATATTTTTACTGAATGGTCTCCGGTGTGTCTGTTTTTCCAGTAAAGCGAGAAATGCAATCATATTATTTTAATGGGTGGGGAAGCAAGGAAGGTGGAACAGAGTTAAAGGGAGGGTTCTGGGGGTACTCCCTTATAACAGTTTGAAATAACCAGGGCAATTTCCTGCATTTTGAAAGATGTTAAGACATATTTTATGTACCAAAAGTAAGCCTTCTTCTCTAGAATTCTCTCCCCGGATAACTTGCCAATGGTAACTTACATTTTATTAAAGCCAAACAAGCATCACTTCTAATGGTCTCCAAACACACTTGCTTATTTCCCACCAGACCCACATGAAAACTGATTTTAAAGCTTGCATATTAAGGGTTTTTTAAGGCCAATATAACCACTGGAGGGGAAAACCCTGAAAGCCAACCAAACAAAAACCAAACACAAACAAACCTCTCTCCCCTTCACCAAGTGAAGTCGATTTTCCTCTTCTCCATAGGTAGGAACATTAGCCTTCTAAAATGATCCCACATCTCTTATAGACTCATGCCCCTGATAGCTGATAAACTTCAATATTTATATGTTCATATGTACATGTTCACTGTTTTCTGTCTGACACAGTTCAGCTTATAAGGTAGATCAAAGTGCCACTTATGTAGCATTCTCTAGTGGCTGGAGCAGGAGGCTGAGGCAGGACCCCTGGGTTCTATATTCTACTGTGTGATCAACTCCCCTTGCAACATTAGGGAAGTCATTTAGGTAAGTTGTACCCATCATTTGTTTGCATCAGTATCAAGGGTAACCAGATGAGAGCCAAGGAGACCTGGATAGTAGGGAAGTCAATAGGAGATGTGGGTGCTCAATACTTCTGAAAATCAGGACAGTCATTCATGCGTCTAGATATGGATTCAGGTGCCTAACTTTAGTCACCCAAACTGAAAAAAGTTGGCCCTCATTCTTTTTAATGTGTTGTAGGTTTTCTGGCTGGCAAAGGAAGAGAAGATGTTGGTCTATCTAAGCCTTTACGTCTTATAAAGTCATAAGAATTTATGTACTCACTATGAGAAGAGCAGGAGACAAATAGGTTTTGTGCTCAAAAAGACACAAAACAGTTGTATGTAAATATCACTGCCTCAGACTATACCTAAAGATGATCATGCCAACAAAAAGCAAGTAGACTGAACTGTTGTATATAGCTGCTGTAACAAACTGGTTTATTCCTCATTCCTCAACATTTTTCAGCATCTAATCATCCTCCATTTAGTTATTTAAACAGTTAGGAAATAGCAGAAATGCTACATAAACTCCTACCTAATCATGATAATGGCGTACATGTATAAAGTGCTTGTCTTCCGGAAGACTCCGACAGCACTTTATAAAGTGGATATGATAAACCTCAGTTACCCACATGGAATGGGGACCTGAAACTAGTTCAGACACACTCAAGCAGTAGAAGAGTATTGAAGTTACAGTGGATAATAGGTTTCTAGATAATCTAGATCAGATAAGTGAAGTTTCACAGTGCTGCTGTCACCTGCTGGCATGCAGGCACCTCAAGGATGAAGTATGGTGACAACTATTTAATGGCATGCTGCAACTCTACCTAGGAAATAAAGAAAACTGTCCCCAACTGAAACTATAATGAGAATTATTTTTAGGTAGAAACAACTAAGTAGGATATGGTTTATTCATTTTCTGATCATGTGTTTAACATTTGATCTCTTTTGTACAGCTTAAATATTAATTCATAAAGAAGTTATATTTTGCAAACTGGATTGATATTTAAACCTGGATCAGCTCAGCAGTATTAAAGACAAGTGTTTCTGCAACTGTGATACACTGAGAAAATCTGCACTATTAATTGCTTTCAAAGTAATTTATATGTAGGGTCGAATGCTGACAATGGGCTGTGATAAGGAAGCATGTAGCACACTAGCTTATTATACTGCTGAAAAATTTTAACACTGTGGATGGGATCCTCACATTTCTACCAGCTAAGGATCTGGCTCTTTTCATGGTTCTTTCCCCCCTTTTCCTCATTTAAAATCTTGCTGACATGTATGTAACCCTGTCACAGAGTCATGCTGATCTGAATTTTGTTCTGGGTAATGAACACGCAATTTGCTGAAGTAGGAAGGAAGACAACTACCCTACTTCCATGTAGGCAGTATAGCATGTTTAAAAGCACAGTTTCTGAATTTTGGGGCATCTAGCCACTGATAATCTTTCTGTTTAGTCTTGAAGACGTTCACGAGCTAAGGGGGGAAGTGTGAGTGTAACTGATTCATTTTAAGAATATTGCAACATTATTGCACCACTGAAAGTACTACAATGAAAGTAAGAGAGAATGAGGCCTGGGCTACCCTATGAAGTTAGGTAAACATGAGCCGCCTTGCATTGACCTAGCTGTGCATGTGTCTATACTTAAATTTGTCTCCCACTGATGTAAGCTCTCCATGATGCTGACATAGTAACACCACCTCCCCAAGTGGCATTGAGCCATGGTTGGTGTATGAGGTTAATGCAGTGCAAGTTTAGACACTGTGTTACCTATGTCAACCCTAAGAATCCTCCAGCAGCTGTCCCACAATGCCTGACACTGACCACTCTGGTCACAGTTGTGAACTCCACTGCCCAGGGGTCACAGAGAACGTGTAAAGCCGACCCCCACTTTGAAGCCCTGTGAATTTTTGAAATGCCTTTTCCTGATTATCCAGCTTGGCAAGCACACCTAGCAGCTCTCCATTGTTATGTGCAGCTGTCCACTTTCCACACACTCTCTGGCTTGGAGTAGACAGGAGATATTGGATCTCTAGGATCTGTGGGGAGAAGAGGCTGTGCAGGCACAACTACGGACCTGCCAAAGAAACGTGGACATCTGTGAGCAGATTTCACAGGGATGCAGGAGAAGGGGTATGACAAGGACCCGCAGCAGTGCTGTGTGAAAGCAAAGGACTGTGGCAGGCATAGCAGAAGGCCTGGGAGGCCAACAGTCGATCTGGTGCTAAGCCGCAGACCTGCTGCTTTTACAAAGAGCTGCATGTCATACTTGGTGAAGACCCCACCGCCACCCCATTCATCATTGTGGTTACCTCTGAGAAGCCCTAGTCACAGGGAGGATGAGGTAGAAGAGGAAAGGAGGGGACTGGGGCATATGCAACCATAGGGTGTTGGGGGCGGGGGAAGGATCCAGCTATGCCACAAACCAAGACCTATTTGAGACTCCACTGCTGTCCGGTCAGTCCTGCCAGTTGAGCGTAGGTGAGTCTGATGCAGGGGAAGGAAACTTGGGTATGTGAGTCAATTTATTTCTCTATTACAGGGATGGTGCTCCCAATGTAGCAGGACACAGCTACTGACTTTTCATTAATTTACTCATACTAGAAGAGGTATTGGTACAACGAAGAGAGGTAGAGTGATCTGCTTTTCATTTCCCTGTACAGTTAGGCAGGGGCATGCGGTGCAGTTTGCTTATGTACAAAGGGATGTCCCTTGAATCCTCCTGAGTGATCTCAATAAAGCTTTCAGGGAGGTGCTCTGCAATCCTCTGCCGAAGGTTTTTATGGATGGCAGCCATATTTCTTCCTCCCCTATAGGACACTTTCCCATGTCAGTTGGCAATAGCTTTGGTAGGAACCATTGCAATACACAGGCGAGCAGCATACGGGCCTGGGTGATTTCAGGATGCCAGCGGCAGCTGTGCTCTCTGTGCTTTTGTTACCCTCAGGAGTGAGATATCTGCTGAAATCACCACTGCCTGTGGAAAATGGTGCCAGTATTCAGTGCCATTGCCCATCACTCATAGTTTCATGCAACTGAGCAATCCCTTCTTCATTTCCCTCACCCTTGGCAGGCCATACACACCATGGCTGGAGCTGAGAATGGTATTGTGCACAAGCACTCTGAAGCAAAAGTGTCAGTAAGCATGTATTGCTTAAAACTTTCGGGGAGCAAGGGGAGGGAGTTCTGAATTTTAACTTTGCTTTCCATTGTGAGTATACTGACAATGGTACCTCTGTTTAGTCTGTAGCTGCTGCCATTGCAGCCTTGAGGCTGCTGCCATTGTGGCCCCTGCACACCCGTGGAACACGCGAGCCAGATAAGTAGGAGTAAGAAGAAGATTCAGGATGACAGGAGATGACAGCCCAGAAGTCAGAGAGGGAGCTGCACCAGGACGTAATGGGGCTTCTCTGGCAACAAACATAGATGCAGCAGGCACTCTTGTGGATCTAAAGGTTCAACAATCCTGGGTTTGCCTCCCTTTCCAGTCCATGGAGAACTGCAGTTTAGCACCTCTCTATGCCACATGGAATGTTGAGGGGTGGGAATCAAGGGCCCCATGCTTATGCCTACCACTCCCCACTGGGGGCCATTAAGGACAACCACAGCTTCAGATGCACTGACCTGTGACAGGCACGGTTGATGTCTATATTGCTAAAATGGACATGAATGTTCCTTCCCTTTTATTAAGCTCTGTTCCATAAACTTATTACAGTTTTAATGTATTTGCCTTTAACGTGCACAGAATTTTTTGGAAGTGTTTTTGTTACTTGTTCAGAAAATAACTCATGTTCATTAGTTCCCAGCAAATGCTGCAGAATGGCCGGTGATACTGACAGCACCCACCTTCTCGTGATTGTATGCTTTGACACAGCTCATAAGATCAGTGACAAACCGTGCAATAATCATAAATGTACAGCACGCCCCACAAAATGAGTAGGTGCGTTGTCAGTGTCACATTCATAGATGTGCACCAAGCACACCACCAAGTCTGGGGGCTGCTAGGAATTCCTAGCAGCCCCCAGACTGCAGGGCCACATAGAGCATAGCACACCACAGTACATTACTGTGGCTCGCTATTCAAGTGCTCTTTCAAAGCCTCCCTGCACCGGATAGCTCCACATTAAGCTCTTTTGATAGCCCTTGTGTCTGACTGTTCAAACACATCAGACAGTCGTTTTAGCTTTGTCCTCCATCCGGGTAGCAAATTTCCCACCCTTTGCTTCACAGATATTTTGCAGGGAAAAGCAGGTGGCTATAATCATTGGGATATTTTTCTCACTGAAATCCAATCCTGTGAATAAACAATGCCAGCGCCCCTTCAAGCTACCAAAAGCACATTCAACTGTCATTCTGCATCTGCTGAGCCAGAAGTTGAATCTTTCCTTGGTGCTGTCGAGGTGGCCAGTGTACGTCTTCATGAGCCAGGGAAACAAAAGTTAGGCTGGGTCCCCCAGGATCACTACTCGCATTTCAACATCACCAAGGTTAATCTGCCAGTCAGGAAAGAAAGTCGCTGCTTTCTTAAAGATACACGTCATGCAACTTCCCCGACCACCACACATTGACGTCAGTGAAGCATCCCCAGGGATGCACCAGAACTTGCATAGCCATAGAAAAGTAGTCCTTTCAGTTGATGTAGTCTGTGGCAAGGTAGTCCAGTGCCAAAATAGGAATACACGTGCCATCTATCACTCACCACAGTTTGGGAATACCATTGCTGAAAATCCATCCATTATTTCCTGTCCATTGCCAAGCATGACAGTTCTGTGTAGCAGGAGATGACTAATGGCACTATACACTTGCATGACAATGGCCCCCCACTGTGGATTTTCAAACTCCAAAATGATTTACCATTGACCAGTAGCAATCCAAGGCAGCAAGTTTTCACAGTGCGATCACTACTTGCTTCTTCACTGTCAGTGCAGCTCTCACTCTAGTGTCCTTGCCCTGGAGGGCTGGGGCGAGCTCAGCATGCAAATCCAGGAACATGGCCTTGCACATCCGAAAGTTCTTCAGCCGCTGCTCATCATCCCACTCCTGAATTGTGATCCCACCCATCAGTGCTCTTTTCTCAGTCCCAGAAGCAGCGCTCCACTATTTGCAGCAGCTCCACGAACACCACCAATAATCTTGAATTAGTTCTTGCTATGTCCCACAGCAACCTGACCTCCAGGAAGTTGTCATGTTCCCCACAGCTCTTCTTGCGGCTCTGCAAATACTGGAAGATAGTGAGTCCAGTGCTTGCAATGCTCGTGATGACAGTGAAGAGCTGTGCAGGCTCTGTACTTCTGTCAGAGATGGCAGACAGCAACAAGTCCTGCACAGGTTTGTGGGATTTTAAAATAGGCATAAAATTATGAGCTAGAGATGGCACTGTGGGCTGGAGAAAGCTGCATGCTGGGAACTTGATCCCACAGTCCCAGTCACCCCCGCACAACTCATTTCTGCCTCACCATGCACTGCCAAAACTTCCCAAAAGACAATGTGAGGGATGGTGGCGAGTTGCATCCAGGGACACTTCTGGTAAACAAGCATTCCTGGTGAATATGTGCAGTGCTGGTGCAAGGAGCCAGGGATGCATGTGCACAAGCAATATATTAACTGTACCGGCTTCATGACGATGTAACTTGTGTCAGCAGAAGTTTGTAATGTAGACATGCCCTAAGGGAAGAAGCACCAGATTACTTCAGTATTCACTATAGAAAGATAAGGTGGATCAGAGGCAAAATGGAAAAAGTAATATTTCACCAACTATAAGCCACATCCTTCTCACGTGTAACTAACTTTAGTTGTCCCCATTAACTTTAATGGGACTATAAAGATGAAAGGATATGCCCTATGGATATGTTTATCTACTCAAGTGTTTGCAGATTTAAATTTCATGAAGATGCTATTACTAGTCTTTTGTGAGTAGCTTTGTTTGTTGTCATAAATATATGGGTCTATTTACTCCAACTCACCGACACTGTCATCATACTCTCACTGATTCTGACAGAAGTTTTATATAACCTACGGTCTGATCCAATCCCCATTACAATCAAAGGGAATCTTTCTGTTTACTTCAATGGGCTTTGTAACAGGCTCATAGATAGGAAAACAGACTCTCTCTTCCTCCCTGCTTTTGTACTGTATTCAGCACAGTTAATAGCCATATATGTTCATTTTTTAAGCCCTGATCCAGCAAAGCATCTAAGACCATTGATTTCAATGAAATTACTCTCCTGCTTATTATTAAGTACTTTGCTTAAATAGGGTCTATTATTTTTAATGTTCTCATTTACTTTTTCCCCTTGTTGATAATACTTGGTCTCTACAAAGTGTTAGAAGCACACTATTCAAATTAAACAGTCCAGCGTGGGGGTCATGTGGTTTGCAGCCGTGATTTTCATGACAACTGTGTTCAAAGCAAAAGGAATTCTGACTGATGGATACCACTGGCTTTTTGGATGTTATTTCCTTTGAGGAAGTACTGTTTTTCATTATTGTTAATTCCATTTACTGCCCAGTTATTTGTTTAGCAGTGCCCCAAACTGCTTGGCACTGTGTCTGGTTTCCTAAATCTAGACATGGAGAAATGTGTATGTGTATACACATTGGTCTTTAGTTGGTCTAGATCAATATCGCTTCACTGAAATCAATAACTAATGCTAGTTTACACCAGCTAAGGATCTGGCTCATTGTCTATCCCAGTGTTTCTCAAATGCAGCCACCATGGCTGCATGCAGCCACCATGGGGTTTTCCTGCAGACATGGCAGCCTCTTGGGCCGTGATGATACCCCAAAATTTGGACCCAAGGCTTCCAATACTGGCTTGCCTATAATCATAAATTGATAATCAATTTATTCTGGCCAAATGGGTAATAAGGGTTTTACCAGGGGGCTTATCTCCAACTCACAGAGGACTTCCAGAGCTGGCTAATCCTACCAACCTTTGGGAGGACACAGATCCAGCCCTCCACTCAAAGGATTGACATTCAAGCAGTAATTCTTCAAAAATAAAGTATCATTTATTTAAACAAAGTAAGCACTTACAATGCATTAAATAAAGCAAGAAGGAATACATTATAATACATAAGACAGTAAAACACTATGAATTCTTATTTAGAGATTATACATTAAAGTAGCGCAATAAAATAAAGACAAACTACACAGAACACATAGCACACACAAATCATATAATGGTCACAATGTGATACTTAAGGCACACAGAGACCCTGCAGATATATGTATACAAGCCCTACTACAATGCTGATACATAATACTGCACTTATTAGAATGTAGCAGATGGAGATTCTCCCCCCCCCCCACACACACACTATATATATATATGTGAAAACATTACAAGTTTGTATATGGAAAAGACGGCACAATTTAACATTACAATTCTGTGAGCGGTGATCAACCGGTCACAGAATGGGGTGGAGTGGATCTCACTCAGAAGCAGGCATCCAGCTTTATTTACAAGCACCCCAGTCAGTCTTTTTAAATAGACAGAAAATCAGACTTACACTCCCTCTGAACCGTCTAGGGTCCTTCTGCCCTATCCAAATAAACTGTGGTTGCTGTCTCAGATCTCAGAGTAACAGCCGTGTTAGTGTATATTCGCAAAAAGAAAAGGAGGACTTGTGGCACCTTAGAGACTAACCAATTTATTTGAGCATAAGCTTTTGTGAGTTGCAGCTCACTTCTCAGATCTGCTGCTGTTTCTTCAACTGCTGTTGCTTTCTTCTCGAATCTTCTGCTTCTTCCTTCTCCTCCGCTCACACCCAAACATCAGCCTGCTGGTTGTCAGCCTTATATTCAGTCCCTAGCCTTCTCTGATTGGTTGTTTTTCCAAGCTCAGAAATCAGCATAGATCCTCCCTGCCTAATTATACCGGCTCAGCCAATCAACTTGAATTCATTAGCATAGCTCTCTTGATCCTCCTTCTAGCTATGGGAATAAATCCTCCTCCTAGCTCCACTCTTCAGGCATTTTGGAGAGGAACCTGAGTCATGCCTGTTGAACTCTATTTCACCCCTATCGCTTATCTGCTAGTAGTCAATTTAGTCTGTGTCCTTCATTTTGATGTTTTCTAATAGAGAATCATTGCAGTGACCATTTTGGATTTTTCACTATAAATCATCATTACTTATCTAAAGCCATAATTCTAAAATTAACCAGTGTTTTATGCAAGCTAAAGCATTATGATACTGTCACCACCATTGTTATGCAAATTTGGAGAGATGATTTTCACAATGTTTTTAAATCCCTCACTAGTTTCCCCTCCACCCCCACATATCTCTGTCCTAGGTCCTGCAAGGTTTTTCAGAACAGCTAAAAGCAAAATCTCTTGTATCAGTGGTGGGGGAGGGGGTGCTCAGTAAAGCATTGGCCTCTCCAGCTCCCTCCCTGTTGCTCTCAGAGGTGCAGCCCTGCACCACCCCTGGAGACAGATGGGGCACAATGCTGCAGGAGCAAGGTGAATTCTCTTCTCTACCTATGGAGATGGGGAAGTGGGGCTTCAGCCCTGGAGTGGTTGAGAGGCAGGCTCCAGCAGCAGAACTTAGGGAGCCTGGCTGTGCAGACCAGGCTCCAGCCACGGGGCTTTGGGTGCCAACACCCGTCTCCGGCTGCAGCATTTCAGGCACTGACCCGCAGCTCTGGCCATGTGGCTTCATTCACTGGGCTTCTATTCAGGTTCCAACCCCTGGCTGCACAGTGACAGGCTCCAATCCCTGACTCTGGCCACATGGTGCCAACCCCGGCCCCGGGCTCTGACCCCCAACCCTGGCACTTGGCCCAGGCACCAATCCTTGGACGTGCGATCCAACATCCAGCCCTGGCCACTGATCCTAGCTAGATGGAAGGCTGTGAAAAGTGATACTTGTATGTTTGTTAATATAACTTATCACCAGCTACTAAGTGTCCCCTGAAAAGTGTTTCATATTAAAAACATACAAATATCGCTTTTCACAGTAATATTTTTATTAATGAGTATGCAAAAAACCCTTCATAAATAAATTACAATAATGTAGATCTGTATATGCGCATATTTATCTGTTTTTCCTAAAGTTAATTAAGTATTTTAGGGAAAGTGTCAATGCAGTCACTAGCAAGAGTTGGTGGCTGCACCCTGAGGCCACCAAAAAATTTGATGTGAGAACCCCTGTCTGTATACATAAATGTGTACCTGAATATACTCTGTTGAAGTGTCCCTAGGCTCTGTTTGCCAGATGCTAGGAATGAGCAAGGGGGTGGATCACTTGATTACCTGTTCTGTTCATTCCCTCTGGGGCACCTGGCATTGGCCACTGTCGGAAGACAGGATACTGGGCTAGATGGACCGTTGGTCTGATCCAGTATGGCCGTTCTTATGTTCTTAAAATAAATGCCTTGATTCCACAACAAGCACAGTTCAAATTAGCTACATCAATGTTTCCTAAAGTGTGGGGTGAATGCAACAGGAAGGGGTCGGTGACAGAGTGTGAAGGACTAAATAGGTGCAGACAGAACTCTCAATTGTTCTTCAGAGTCTCAGCTTTCATATTTCAAAGATAGCCTCTAGCTGTAATGGTTGTGAGGAAAACCTTCAAAATGTGGCCTACAGTGAAACCAGTGGGGTGGTGTCTGCCTGACTTTGCAGAGAGCCTGAAACAACAGCTCTGAAGCGTGCACTGTACCATTTATTTCAAAGAGTGCTGTCGATGTTAACTATGCCAACAGAATTCCTCTTCTATAGGTATAGCTATGTCTACACTGGGGGTTTTGTTGGCATAGCTATGTCACTGGGGGAGGGGGGAAGAGTTTTCACACCCCTGACTGACATAGCTATGCCAGTATAAGTTTTAAAGTGTAGACCAAGTCCAGTGTTCAATTATAATGATACACTCAGAGGAAGGAAGAGGTGATGGGGCCACCAGTACTAAGGCTTTGTCTACACTAGGCCTTTTGTCAGTAAAACTTTTGTCGGTCAGGGATGTGAAAAACACACTCCCCTGATCTATATAAGTTTCACCAACAAAAAGCACCAGTGTGGACAGCGCTATATCAGCAGGAGAGCATCTCCCGCCAACATAGCTACCATTGCTTGGTGGTGGTGGTTTAGTTATGCCGATGGGAAAGCTCTCTCCCATTGGCACAGAGCGGGTACACGGGAGACCTTACCGGGGCGCAGCTGCAGCGGTACAGCTGTGCCACTGTAAGGTCTGTAGTGTAGACATAGACTTTGCAATCCAACAGCAGTCTTTCCAGTCGCAGCTGAATCAGACAAACAAGAGACACTGGCAGAGTTACAACAATATTCTCATTGCTGGCAAAACATTGCAGGAGCTCGCTTTTGAGTATTCGTGAGAAATCAAGTTATTTTGCAGCCATAAGCGGTTTTCACTGTGACGAACTTCTTTCTATGGGAAATTTAGAAAAGTCTGAGTAGGATTTTACAATTTCCCAGCCTTATGGGGGAAGGGCATAGCAAAGATGGGCTACTGACTGGGGTAGAACTGGAAAATACTCATGAATAGATGTGAATTGTATTATTATTTGTATTACAGCAGCATCCAGAAATTCCAAGAGCCTCATCACACCAGTTGCTGTACAAATACATACTAAGGCTATGTCTACACTAGCACTTTTGTCCATAAAACTTTTGTTGATCAGGGGTGTGAAACCCCTCCCCCCCCCGGATCAACAAAAGGTTCACCGACATGGCTACTGTCACTCGCTGGGGGTGGTTTTGAGTGGCTACACGGGAGAGTGCAGACATAACCTAAGTCACATGGGGGAAAACTTATCTCTGCAGTCTGGCCCTTTTGAACAAGTTTACCAGTAGAACAAAGCTGCTGCAGGACAATCTAATCTGCATGCAAGTGGCCATCTACAGGAGGCAGAGAGGTAGCTCTGCTGTCTCTGCATTACTGCTCCTACAAGAGGCCCCTGCAAGGGGATGAGTGGCCAGGGCAATCTCACATGGTGATGATTCTGCATTCATGCAAAGGCTAGGGACACAAGCTAGAGCAGCCCTGAAGAATGCCCTAACATCCGCCAGGCAGGACCAGAATATGGGAGATACAACCTTCCTCCTCTCTGCCCCTGCAGTTGCCTTTGTGCCAGTCCAGGGGTGAATCTAGCTCATAGTTCTTGCCCTGAAGAGTTTGACCTAGTTTATGATTCAATACTACAAGTGGGTGCAACAAACAAAGGGGAATAGGGGGTGGGGAGGAACTAGAGCAACAATATATGAACATACAGTTATGCAGACTAGCTGTGTTCACCGATGGCTGGATGTGAATCATTCAGCAGGGTTTTTTTCTTTGTTGTAAGTTATGTGAATAAAACAAAAGAAAAAATAATATTGATATCTGTAATCCCTACTGGCCATTGGCTACCTGCCTAGAACTAAAAACGTCTAATGTTGCACTAGACACCAGTTTATGTAGCTGTCCCAAAATTCTGAATGTAATTTAATACCAAAGAACAACTAAACCAGATTTTAAAAAAAAGTGTTCAAGTCTAATTTTAAATTACAATATTCTAGTAATTTCTGCTTCACACAAGAGTTTTCTTTTCCATTTTATGAATGCAACACATTGATCCAAGTTTTCATCAGGCTTCTGATTGACATGTGACAGTTGCTATCTTAGTTGACTCTGGAAATTGAACAAGGGATTTCTACAGCTTGAGCTAAACAGCCAGACTATAGCTAGGGGCTGTAACTGTCTCACATCCTATGTGGATCAGAAACAGCAAGGGACATGTAAAACACACTGATTTGTGACCTAACTTGCGCTTCAGTTTGTATATTCAGAACCTAAACCAGAATTTTTGCATGCACAGATCTGGTAGTTGGCTTGGCAGATTTGTGCAGGCCAAAACAGGGTTGTGCAGCTTCTGTGGCCGAGATTTATAATTATTATTTTTTATTTTACAGTGTCCAAAAGTGAGCTGGACATTTTAGAACACAAACAAACGCCAAAGTCTTTGTCCTAAAAAATGTACTATCTGACTAAAGATGTGACCCAAGAAATGAAGATAGATGGGGAAGATGGGTGAGGAACTGCAAGGTTTTTATGCACATATTGATCGATAATTTTCAATTTTTTGTTGTTTGGATGAATTATTTATTTGTAGGTGACATGTACTGTACATTGTATAACTGCATAGCCTGTTCTTCCTTAAGAATGTTTTCCTTTAAATTCTGGTGCTTTGTGGACTCCACCTCCCTCCCCCTCATTTCCCTTTGTTGCTTCTTTTGTCTCTTTCTATCTATCTTCCTTTGTGTTTCTTTTTCTCCCTCTTGCTTAAGGGATTCATCTCCCCCACCCCCTCCTGATCACTCAAACCAATATTTCTATCATAGAACCTCTTAAAGTATTTAAAAAAAAAAAAAAAGAACAGGAGTACTTGTGGTACCTGAGAGACTAACAAATTTATTAGAGCATAATATTTCGTGGGCTACAGCCCACTTCATCGGATGCATAGAATGGAACATATAGTAAGAGGATATATATATACACACATATATATATACACACACACACACACACACACACACACAGAAGGTGGAAGTTGCCATACAAACTGTAAGAGGCTAATTAAGATAAAGTATTTTAGTATTATGAAGCAGATGTTATGGGTAGCATAGCATGTACATAAGAGACAGCTGTAAAAACACACAAGATGGTAATTGGACAAGAACTTCTAGAAGCATAAAATCATTAATTCCAATTTTCAGTTAAACTCTTTTTAGAAACCTTAGCTAACATTTTAATGAATAGGGGGAAAGTTCAGCTTCGGGCTGCATTCCAGCTCTGCTTCCTGAAACAACTCCATTTCCTTTTCACAACAAAGTATGGAGCTGTGATTGTCTTCTTATTGGACATATTGAGGAAGCTTTCTCTGTACACATCCCTCTTTGTGCAGCCTCTCCCTCAGGCCCTAGAACAGGTTCCACTCTGAGTTCAACAGAAGCAAGTGCCCAAGATTCCAGCCAAAGAAATTTCCAGTGGTCTTCACTGATTGTTATTAAGGCCTGATCCTACAAAGTACTGAGTGCTCTCAACTACATCTAAAGCAGCCGAGTGCAAGTAGCAGCACCTCTCAGGAAGTGCTCAGTACCTCACAGGATCAGGCACTAATTCACTCATCTTCAGCTCATTAAACACCAGGGTTGTTTCCAATAAGCAGCAATTCCAGGAGTAGCTGATACTGAGTTGAATGCAGAATAGATGTGCAAGTGAAGCAGATGAGCATGCAATATGGTATCATTCTAACCTGCCCCTTTCAGTATCAGCCCAAAAGCTGATATATTACATGCAGTCATGTAATAAAACTTGTTTGTTTTAACTATCCTAAGGAAGCTTGAAACTAAACCCTCACAAAACATCTGGTTGAAAACTTTAGCATTTTCATATTAAATGCTTCCTGAAATCTATTTGTATAACTGCTCCATGCAGACTTGCCTCAAGATTTGGAATAAATAGTTCCTAACTCATTTTGTTATCCTTGCACTGGCTTTGATCTCTCCTGCTGATAACATAACATTAGTAGTGGTATTTTTCCAAGTTCAACAGTTAGCTGATATTCCAGACACAATTTTTGAAGACACCATAGTATACTTTTAGATTTCACATTCATATTGTATCACTTTTCAGGTGTTTATAATAACCCTTTAATGTTTTAAAACTCTTTTACCTAATACATTTGTCTTTCTCCATTCAATAAACATAATGCAGCATTTTGCTAATGCTTTAGGAGACAATGGCTCCCTTTTTCTATGTAACAGCTTTGTGGAAGATGCTAAAAGGAGATTTACATACCTCTGTGAATAGCATTTATTGCTGGGACTGGTATTTAGAGTATTACGCCAAAACCCTGGGTGGCTTTAAAAAAAAAAAAAAAAAAAAAAGAATTCATCAGGGGAGTGATAGATTCCTGCCCCCGCCACCTTAGATATTTGGAATCTAGAGGATGTCTCCTAACAGACTGTTAGTTCCAAGGTAAGAAACTTTTATCTTAAATTTGAATTATATTTATACTCCTATTTATATATCAATTTCCAGTCTGAATGGCTACAAAGCACTTTCATTGTGACAGATTTATCTTAGGTAAATACAGCAACCAACTTGTATACATCACTGTACATGTTAGTGTGTGAAGGAGAAATTTTAGCCAGAGACCCTGGCAAAACCTGTTATGTCCTTTGCTCTTTACACATTATACCTAGTGTGAAGGAACCCTCTGGGCACAGTGGGGTCCAAATAACCATGTTTACTAAACATATATAACATTCAGAGTCTAGCAAAACATATATGCTGCTCCTCTGGCAGGTGGCTTCTGAAACACAGAAGACAGAGAGGGCCACTAGAGGGCTCACAAACTATTTGAAAGGTTCCTACTCAATTCTTATACACAGAAAACCCATTAAGGCTCCAACCCTACAAAAACATCCACGTGTTCTTAACCTTAATTACGTGAGTATGCCCCTTGACATCCCATTGGATTTAGCTTCAATTCAAGTCACATGCTTAAGGTTACACTTATATAAGTAAGTTTTTGCAGGATCAGGATCTATTTCTTAAAAAAACTTGGGATCTTTGATGTCATTATAAAGCGCTTAATTTATTGATCCTGAAAGACTAGGTTGACACTGCCTAGTTAAGAGAGTATAGGTATTCCAAACTTGATGTTTAGACCATTAGGCTATCCCAAGTAGGAGTCTGAAGATGCCTGGTATGAAAGCAACTCTTCTATATTATGAACAAATCATGTTCATACAATATAAATGAAAGAAACTTACAATGACTCCAATGACTCCATACTGCAGGAAATTCCTATATTTCAACATCTGTTTTTGTCCTGAGTCAAGGCAAAAAGTTGAAATAATCTTAATGGATTTAGATTATTAAATCTAATGGATCAATAACGGGGATAAACTGTGGTGCACAATGGGAGTTATCTGGCTGGGGAGCAGGGCCCATAATGCAGAATGAGGGCACAAGGAACTCAGAACTCCAACTCCCAAGAAGCACTACGGTAGCTCAGGCTTACGGAGATTAATGCCTACCAAACCCGAAGTGAAACATTTCATTTGAACTTTCTGAACATAAAATTCCCCCCAAATCAATCCTCTCTTGTGGAAAACTTCAATTTAGCTGAAACCCCAATTTCCAACAGGAAAATGTTTCATTTGAAAATTTTTGACCAGCCCTAATTATAACATATTTATTTTGATAAAATCTAGCATTCGTGGGATTTCAGATTAAGAAAAACAGCCCAACCCTGCAACCCTTTACTCATACAAATAGTCCCAATGGGACTAGAGCATGAATAAGTGTTACAGAATCATTCAATAATTACTAGTAGCAGAAATGTGGGCTAAATTTTAGGATGTTACAGGAATTTTCTTGTTGCAGATGTAGTGCATTCAACGCAATGTAAAAACTGAACAGGGTAGTATAATAGGGTGGTAAAAAATGACATCTTTGTGGATGAATATATTGTCCAAAGTCAAGACCACAGTATTACAAAAAAGACCACTGCAAACTGTTGGCAATACATAGAAGATTTGTCAGCCCAAATTTGGAAAAGTTTTAAATTTCCAAAATAGGTCAGGGCAGATAGAACCTGAAAAGTTAAAAAAGTAAAGTTGTTCCGAATATGAAACTTGCTGATAAAATTTGTGTAAAGTTTGTTAAAGTTAAAACTCAAGAGTGCTGCTTTGAGATCAGTAGGACTACACATTAATAACAGGACTTTCTCAAGTGTGAAATGATGAGTCCTTTGGAGTCTCCTCAATCCAAAAGTTAGTTCTTTAAATCAGTGGTTCTCAACTAGGGGTCCGTGGCCCCCTGGGGGCTGAGAGCTTGTTCCAGGGGACCACGGGGCCCCACGGTAGAAGTCTGGTGCCCCCATGGAGCTGAAACTGGGAATGGACTCTCCGGGAGCCCCAAGCCCCAGAACTCCCCCAGGGGCTAAAGTCCCGAACTGGCACCCCCCATGGGGCTGAAGCCAGAGCTGCAGCCCAGAGCCCTGACACCCCAGCAAGGCTGAACTTGGGACTGGAGCCATGGGGCTGAAGCTCGGAGCCCTGACACCTCCATGGTCTAAAGCGCAGGACCCCAATGCCCCCACGGGGCTGAAGCCCTGAGTTTCCCCCCCAAACCCCAGCACCCCACAGGGCTGAAACCCTGAGCTCCCCCCCAGCCCTGGCACACCATGGGGCAAAAGCCCTGAGGGCCTCCTCTGCCAAGTGGCTGAAGTCCGGAGCCTCGAGTCCCCCACGTTGTGGCTGAAGCCTCAAGGACTCCTCCCCCCGTCGGGGCTCTGTGGGGGGGGCCTCCAAAAGAAAAAGGGACCCCTGCTTTAGATTAAAGCTGATAAAATATTTGATTTTTCCAAATGATCTATATTGACCCTTGTCCTCATCCATGCCAATATTTCTTTATTTCCTGTTTCATCTTAACTTGGCATCCTATACTTTGCTAAATTAACTGATTTTTTTCTTTTCCCAGTCAGTTGAATTTCTCTATAGAGATCCCTTGGCTGCTTAGACCATCAATTTGTCATTATATATTTCTAAATAATAAAAAGCCAAAGGCCAGGTTTTATTTTCCTCATAGAAAATGAAAAACATGAAACTAATTCCCATTTCTGTTTAGACCACATAATGGATTAGTAAAACATAAATATTTCTCAGTAAAATCAGTGTAATTTCTAAGGAGATGTAACATCCAGGGTACTATAATGTATGATGTTGACTCTTTGAAGGAAGGCATGCACAAGGAATGCTGCACCAGGCAAGGGTCTCAGCACCATAAAAGTCCTCTTATAGATATCCTTGTGGGTCCATAACTCTGAATGGCTCAGAGGAGTGTTTGGCACCAGCCCTAAATAGGGCATTTGCCAAGAAGTTCTATTGTGAATGAGCAATTGGTGGACCCAATGTCCCCAGAGGTCTATGTGTAGGCTCAGAAGAAGGAGGCACTGCAGCTCTTTACTGACCCTGCAATGTGGGGGCGGATTCCTTCCTCCCAACTTGCCATGGTTTCCCCACACAAAGCTTGTAACTACTGACCATTTTTGACTGAATGGGATATGTTTCTCTGTAGATAGACTCCATTGGCTTTTGACTGGCCAGCACTAGACTCACCATATGAACAAACTGAAAATAAAATAGTGAAAAAGAGAGGGGATATAGTCATTTTTAAAATGAAAAAATTTAAAAGGAGAGAAAAATCTTCCCTGATTAGGATCCTGTTCGGAGTGTCGGCCCAATAATGTACAATTCAACATCTTCACTAAAGAGTCCAGACTCTCTGCCTATGTGAGCATAGCTTCTACAGACACTGAAGGGAAGAGATACAGTGAGTGCCAAATCCTGACACCAGCACTTGATCCAAGCAGACAGGGTGGCTGTGGGCTCTTACCCAGCACTCTCACAAGAGGCAGGGATACAGGATATGTATAGTAGCGAATCCTGTGGCATTTGGTTCATTCCCTCAAGTTCTCTGTGATATGCCAGGCACCACGCCACCAAGAACACAGAAGTCCTGGACCTCTGGAAAGGCATGTTTCCTGACTGATAGCAGAATACCAGATGATCAACAATTCACCAGGGATGCTACTGTCAGTGAGTCAACATTTAACGTATACCAAGGCCAGAATTTTCAGACTAGACCAGCGATTCAGGGAGTTTTAATATTTGGTTGTCCAACTTAAAACACTTGCTTTTCAGAGTAGTTGAACGCCTGCAGTTCCCACAGACTTTGATAGCAGTCACAGGTGCTCAATACTTCTGAAAATCAGGCTAATGTGTCTCAAGTGGGGCATCCAAAAAAATAGAAAAAGGAGGACTTGTGGCACGTTAGAGACTAACACATTTATTTGAGCATAAGCTTTCGTGAGCTACAGCTCACTTCATGAAATAGAGGCACCTAAAATCTCTACAAACTTTTGGCCCAGATGTCTAAGGTTTGCAATGTAGATCTGGAGGCAGATTCCAATACAAGTATGTGTTTAAAAACAAAAAAAACAAACAAACAAAAACACACCTCCCTAAATAGTGTGGATTATGTTTGATCTTGACCTTCATTCACAACATTTAGTTATTATGGCCTCTGAGGTAAAAACATATTCAGAACATTTTAAAAATGTGATTACAATACTGAACTTTTTACATTTTGTATACTTGAATGGATTCCCACTTCTCTCCTCCACTTTGACTTCAGTGGGGAATGGCACTTGCACATCACAATGTGGAATATAGATTGACAGTAACACATCATATAGATGCTATTAACTTAAATATTTGATTTCAATATTTAGCAACATATGTATGTAAGATTCTGCAAATTTTTCACACATGTTAATTTGCATAGTAATTAAAAATCATGCAAGTATAAACATAGAGATGTAACAGTGTACAAAATGATAAGATTGCTTATGTTCTATCAGACTGTTCTCATATATACACCTGTATTTGGATCAGGAGTTCTTTTGATTCCTGAATCTTATTTGCCTTTTTTTGTTGTTGTCTTACTGGACATTTTTCTAGCATATGAAAATGAAGTTATTTTAAAATAATTAAAGGTAGAAATCATTTTTAGCTAAAGTAATTTTAATAAATTCACTAAGATACCCTCTACCACAAACTGTAGATCTTTTCTGACTTAAAAAGGAAATAATTTAAGAAGCCACTGGTCAAAAATACTAGGGTCACTAGATAAGGGGAAATAGCAAATCCATATTATGTCCAACACTCCCCCTAGTGTTTGTTTTTGCTTGTAAGCATGGGCAAGTCTTAAATCTGAAACAGAGGGAAATCCTATAGCCTAATCACAAAATGTCTCATTAATAGGATTAAGTACCTTGTCATCAGATAAGTAGAACATGGCAAAATCCCTGACACACATGAAAATTAGATCAGAACACAGTCTGATTCCTTCTTGATGCTGGGAACAATTTTTACAAAGGAGATATTTCAGTATTAGTGGTAAATATATGCTATTTTCTAGATTCATTTGGTTAACTAGTTTGTACTTCTTTGCAAAGTTATTGTTCATCTGCTATTGATAGAAATATAAAAGTGAATCCATGCTATAAATATACCTTAATTTATATATAAACTTGTAACTGATACCATTACTCTTGCTTTAGAAAGGGTGTATTGTCTAAAAAAAAGGAGAGTAAGTATTGTCTTTCATTTGATGAAATGAGAACTTGTAACTACAAAATAAACCCCTTTATACTATGGCTGCGTATGAAGGGGAACTAAAGTAAATGGCTTTCGTATTCCTTAACTTACTGTACAGAAATATGTTTCAGTTCATTGTTGTATTTTTGATTCCTATAATTAATTCATTTCCCTATTTCTTACCACATCTATTCTTTACTTTTAACACATTTAGCATTATTTTGAATGACAGTGGCAAAGACAATTAGGATGCAAAAGAACCACCTTTTTGGAGTTGAAGAAGGAAATAATATCGTAGAAGATTTTCTTTCCTAATATGGCATGTGTATATAGTAGAGATACGTTTATATTCCTGAACTAGTAACTAAAATGAGTAAAATTGATACATTGTGGTGTCAGTATTTAAGATTTTTTGTGATTTGGAAGAAAGTAAGAGTGAGCTGAATAAAATTTATAATACTCTATAATAAACTAATATAAAAACAAGGGACCTGATTCTGATTTCAGTTACACCACTTGACACAATGGATTTACACTACTGCAAATGCAATGAGAATCCAACCTGCTGTAGAAAGAGAGCCTCTTACTAATGTGTTTTAATTAATCATAACATTCAGATGTGTATTATATAAAAGAGGAAAAAATATTCAAGACTTTGGACTTTTATTACATTTTTAACATTTTTTAATAAGTTTGGAAATAGTGTTAGAATTTTCATAGACATTGCTGTTGCTTTTATTTCGGCATAATTCTGAGTACTCATTTGAAGTCTAGTATTGGTGCTGTACAAGATCTACAGCTATTTGTATTGAGTGAAAACAGGCCAGTCTTTGAGATGTCCCAGCAAGGAGCTTCAGAATGTTCATTCAGGTAATTTCATGGAGCACAAGGAGCAAAAAAGAGACATTTCACAGAAAGAAGGTTGCCTGAATTGGGCTCATTGACTTCAATTGCAAAATTCTCAGATTCCATGGGAGCAGGATCAGCCTCTTGTATTATAGTACTATTTATATTCTTATTTGATGATAAATGAGATCTGGAGTGGGAATCTTAGGAAGCACACTTACTAATATGAGTAGCCCACCTGAAGCCAATGGAACTACTCATCATGGTAACAAGCACTACACTTGATAGTAAGCGTTTGCATGATGGGTCTCTAATGTTTTAGATTTAACTTCTACTAATTATTCTACTCCTTATGCAGAGAGAACATGAAGTCGTGTTGGCTATTTCTGATATACCTGTTATGGCTGAGGGGCCATCAGTGTTCACCTATAAAGGAGGAGGAAATCAATCCATGGGAACACCTGAAAAGTATGTATGCTTTTACTATTAAGTATGGATTGTAAGCTCCTGGGCCCACTTTTGCAGTCAGATCTGCATGGGAGGACCTTTGCTCCCACGCAGAGTCCCACTGAAGTCTACAGGGTTCGTTCTGCACAAAAGTCTGCCCATGCAGATCCAATTGCAAGTGTGGGGCCTTAAGATGTGTGACATTGGTGGTTTCTAGTGATGCTGAAGTAAAGCACCCACAAAGCCTATTTATTATAAATTCCTATTTTAAGGGGGTCCATAAAAATTGAAACTAGTTATACAAGGGATCACTGAAGGGAGCTCATTTTTCCTTTTTATTTCTTATTTTCCAGGTATATTTTTTTTAAATAGTGTCCTTCTTAAATTACTGGAGTAAAATCTGAAAACTAAATTGAATTCAAGAGGGTTTGGATTATTATATTGTATTTGTTTAAACAACATTTTTCAAGTTTTCCAGAACAATATGCTGGACCCCTTTGCTGTTAAAAGTTATTAAAATGGTAAAAATACCTTGTTTTAAAAACATCTATAGTGTTTTGAAAGTGTTTTTATTTTGCCATTTACTACGAAAAGGACCAATTATGAACATATAAATCAGACTGAGGCAAAGAAACATACATATATCAGACAAAAAGTGAGGGGGAAAAAAGATATGAAAAGAGAAAAGAATAATGTATGAAAGTGCATTTTATAATTTCATATGCGACATATACTTCACTTGTTTTCTGTAGTTCCCATTGATGTTGATAGGATTTCTGTACAGGGAACAAATGCATATTATGTCTCAAGCATGATAGCATGATTTTTGTTTTCAAAACATGGGCCAAACTGAGTTGCCATTGAAGTCAATGGTCATTTTGCCATTGATGTTCAGCAGGAGCATGACAAAGCCCTATATTCTTATGGGAATTGAATTAAGATTCTTCTAAACTATATGTTTAAAAAAAAGTTAAGAGAAGTAGCTAGGATTAAAAATAAATATGTCAGCTAAGTAGAAACAGGTGGCTGAGGATTAACCTGAACTAGATCAAATTAAGCTACAATAGGAGCATATATCTGATCAACAGAAGGCTTTGGGCCAAATCCTTAGCTGGTGTAAGTCATCTTAGCTCCACTGACTTCAGCTTGCACCAGCTAAGGATATAGTCTTTTGTCTGCTTAGAAACGTAGAGCCGTTTAATTATCCCTTGCTATCAGAGTGCATTACAGCAATATAGCAATTAGGCCCCATTTTAAAATCTGGTTCGTTTTAAAATTTGGTCTGTTTTTTTTAGTTTTATCTGAAGTTGGTGAGAAATATGTAGATGAAGAGGTAAAGAAAGCTCTGATAGGCATTAAGCAGATGAAAGTTATGATGGAAAGAAATGAAGATAAACATGTACATCTGATGAAAACCTTGAAGAAGAGCAGTGGAGAAAAGCAGGTAACTGTAAATGGTAATTAAAATCTGAGGAATTATATATGATCATTTTTATATTGTTACTTGTCCCAATCAGAGACATTATGGACTAGGTCTTCACTTTGCGATATAGCCCTGTAGCAAAGCGAGTCTCCTCGGTGAGGCGCCTCCTGCTGGTCTTCTGGGAATTAGCTCTTTTCTAGCATACAGAGCACCCTCTGCAGGCCAGTGTTTCTCCTGCTGCTGGCCCCGTGTCCCTCCCGGACCCCAGTGTCTCTTTACTTCAAGGTTCTTCCCCCAGCAGTGCCCCCTTACTCTGGGTTTCCCCACCCAGGGGAACCCCCAACCCTCTAAACCCACCTTGCCTCAGTAGTTACTGCCAGTCATCATCTAGCCCCCGCTCACTGGGGCAGACTGCAGTGTAATGGCCACTCATCACTGGCAAGGGATTAGGACCTGCTGCCTTTGCCTATCTCCAGGCTGCTGCTCAGAAGCCCCAGTACCTTTTGCCCTTAAACAAGGCCTGCAGCCTGGGGTTTTACCAGGCTGGAGCTCCCCAGGTCCGTTTGCCCTTCCCCAAGGTACCTTGCTCCCAGGCAGCTAGCCCTTCCCACTCCAGGGCTAGAGTGAGAATCCTCCAGCTCCTGGCCCCCAGCCCTCTCATCAGCTGACTGAGCTAACCACAGCTGTGGCTGCTTCCCCAATCAGCCTAGCTTGGCTGCTTTTAACCCCTGTTCTCCAGGAGCGGGGCAGCCTCCTCACTACCAGCCTATAGTAAGAGGGGCACACTTTTATGCTCCCCATTGAGCAGCCCAGAAAAATCTGTGATTCAGGAAGTCAATCTCCCTCCTGGTTTCTCCACGCTTCCAGGAAGGATGTAAACTGTATGCCTGGTGCAGTGTATGCCTTCCGACATGGCAGCACAGCTACGCCACTGAGCACCTTCGGGAGATGGAGTCAAGGCTCTGCTCATTTCTGCCCCCTTCCACCGCTTCCCACCCACTTGCATGGGGGGATTGGGTCATAGCAGCTCTGCATAGCCTACTACTCCCAGGGCACTAGAAGCAGCAGTATGGCACACAATGCAAAGGGTGCCTTATGTCCCCTTACTCCCAGGGACTGGGACACAAGATGAGCCACACTCTGGCCCTATACAATTACATTTCAGTATTATTTAGAATAGTCTCATATTTGCCAATTTCTTTGGGAAGAAGACGACTAGGTGTTCCCATATGTATGTTTGCAAAATAGGGATCCAATTGTAATGGGGCCCTCTGGGTGCTAGAAACATATAAATAGTAAATGATAATATTGCGCACATATCTGTTGGACAATTATAACATCTTTCAAGTTTTGTTGTATTATTAATTATTGGCATAAACTATCTGTGAACTTTCCCTTTGACTCATAGTATGGGATTTGTCACCCGCATCACATAATACTACATTTTGCTCACTGATTTGGGGACTGAAACATTTTAAAAAGTAGACCAACAAATGACATAAGTATTCTTGTTCATGTACCAATACCCTGATTTATATGCATTCATAAGAAGAACAATTTTTCCAAAAAATCTGTGCAAATACAAAACCATTCACATGAATGGTTGTAAAGGGTAAATGAAATGTGGCACAACACTCCTGAGCCAAAGCTGGCACTGGGTTTGCAGTATTTGATCAGCTTTAGTTGTGGCCCTAATTTATCTAGGAAAACCGTCCGCCAGCAGTGACTGGCTTGCTCAGATACTCAAGATGAGAAAGTCCAAACCATTATATAGTTTAGCATTCCTTAGTTCAAACCTGACAATTCAAAGCCCTGTTCCCAAACTGGATGAGCATCATTTGCACTCAAAGTCCAGAAGCATTACTTCATTCAAGAGTAATGAAAATATATAAGGATTGATAGAGCTTACATGAAACAAAACATTTCTTGAAGTTAGAAAAAGGGCAGGTCAGCAACAACAAAAAAGGTTAAATAGGCAAGTCATTATACAAGGCATAATTACACTGAAGTGGGGTATATGTTTATAAACCCACAGATAAGGAGCTCTGAATTGGAAGTGGGGTGTCATGAATTTACAATCTAAAAGGATGTAGTCTCTAAAGGGAGCCATTGCTTTACAATGTTATCTCCTCTCAGAGCTGATTGTGCATATCCAGGCTGTCCCTCAAGTAGCCTTGGGAAATGAGAGTCCTGCAGTAAATGCAGCCATTAGACTCTGCTGGTGGAACTGAAAGATACTATTGCAGAGAGAATGATCTGACTGTGTAACTGTGTGCTGTGCTGCATAAAATATTCAACATACTGTTTATTCTGATGATCATGATTTTATTAACAAAGCAATCCTTCCCCACCAACCAAGGCTACATTAAAATATAGCACGAACGAGGACACATAAAACAAATAATATAAATACAAGAGCTGTTAACCCCCCTTCTTCCCCCAGAATGTTTTTACAGTGTATACAAGTTCTTTTTCAAGGACCTTGTCCCCATTGTAATGAGCCAACTGTCTCCTGCTGCCAGAATCCAGAAAGGAACAAGCCTGGCTAATAAATAAGTTAAAGGGAGCATGTGTACTTCTGAAGGACCTGGAGTTTTGTTTGGAAATATTAAGAAGTGCACTGCACTGGCAGAGAGAGGCCACCCACCTCTAACCCCTGTCTGGTGCTGAGAGCTTTCCCTTCTGTTCCAGTGTCAGCTTCATTTTGAAGTGCTTATCCTAATCAGTGCTTGGCTTTGTGCTCTAACACATGTAGAATGAAGCATAAATTAGAACAAACCTTATAGAAAGTACCATGCATCTGTGCAGTGCAGAAAGAGCTCCTAACATCTGGCAAATGGTAGGGGAAGAAATGCTGTCACTCCAGGCTTTTAATCAATAAAAGCCAATAGAGGGGAAATTCAATACTTCTCCATATTTCTTTATTAAAGAAGGAGTTTACAGACAGCAGGAGCTTAGATCACTGAAATATTTGGGCTAAAGGAATGCAGTATTAACAAATGGAACAAAAGGGAATATTAGCTAAATGGGAAAGTGCTCTGGAATACTATATGGGAAAATAAAGATTTGAGGTTATAGGCATGAGGGGCTGAACTGGGGCCCCTCCATAGCCTTGGCCTCAGCATACCCTCTGATATAGAAATGGATCTCAGAGATCTACCGGGTTTCTTAGGCTATGTCCACTAAGGGAAAGACATCAGGGAAACTATGTAAGGGGAACTTTACAGAGTTTTCAGCCTCCTCCACATGCAATTCAGGCAGAGGGACTATCTGGCCCTTTGTTAGGGACAAAGGATAAACCACAAAGAACTACAGGGAACTTAATTACTGGTGGGCTGGGATGAGTGTTTCACTAATGTGAAAACTGGAATTAATTAAATGTAGTGAACAAATTGTGAACCTTTTTCTCAATTAGGAGGCTCTGCAGCTTATGGACGAAGTGAAAGAACAATTAGAGGAAGAAGAAAGACAATGTCAGGTGTCTCTGAGAAATCTCTGGGATGAATGTAAAACTTGTTTAGAAAGTAACTGCATGAGATTTTATACAACCTGCCAGCACAGTTTGTCAACATTTACAAGTAAGGTAAGAAGAAAGTCAGCCTCCGGCAAGCAATCTTCCTTTAGTTGCTGCTTAACCTAACCCTTTTAAGTGAGCATATCTTGTTTTCTCAAATGGGAAGATATGCCATTAGTATTGGATTATCAAAAACAATTTGATATTGGGATCTGGAACCATGGATTTGGGCGGAACAGATCTCATTTGGCTTCAGATCACTGCACATTGAGCCTGTTCTGTGACACTGGTGTAACTATGAAGTGACTCCACTGAAATCAATGGAGTAATTTGCTTCAGTGGCGTTACTCCAGATTTATAATGATGCAACCCACAGTACAATTTGAGTTAAGATGTTCAGTAATTATTGGTACTATGTGTGAAAAGTGCCACAATTTTTGTTTTTCTTCTGAGAAACAGTACATCTTAAACTGTGGTTATGATCAGTAAAGTGACCATTTAAAAAATTGCCTCTTCCTACACAACAGCTGTCCTTCATGTGTTTATTCCATGTCACATCTACTACTTTTGAAGCAAAGATACATTTTTTACTACTCTTAACTCCTGTTAGCAGTTCAGAGCCAACACACTTCTGAGAGAAAGGATAGATTCTTTCTTGGCATGTTCATCAACAGAATTGTGATCTAAATTCTAATTGCAAAATCTTTATCTCAAAGCATACATTTTAATTACACCTTAACTTCACCGGAATACACCTCAATTGAGTCAGAGTTATTAATGATAATGCATGTCAAGGTCCCTTCCGCACTCTGAACTCAGGGTACAGATGTGGGGACCTGCATGAAAGACCCCCTAAGCTTATTCTTACCAGCTTAGGTTAAAAACTTCCCCAAGGTACAAACTTTGCCTTGTCCTTGAACCCTATGCTGCCATCACCAAGTGTGTTAAACAAAGAACAGGGAAAGAGCCCACTTGGAGACGTCTTTCCCCCCAAATATCCCCCCCAAGCTCTATACCCCCTTTCCTGGGGAAGGCTTGATAAAAATCCTCACCAATTTGTACAGGTGAACACAGACCCAAACCCTTGGATCTTAAGAACAATGAAAAATCAATCAGGTTCTTAAAAGAAGAATATTGATTAAAGAAAAGGTAAGAGAATCACCTCTGTAAAATCAGGATGGTAAATACCTTACAGGGTAATCAGATTCAAAACATAGAGAATCCCTCTAGGCAAAACCTTAAGTTACAAAAAGACACAAAAACAAGAATATACATTCCATTCAGCACAGTGTATTTTATCAGCCATTAAACAAAAGGAAATCTAACGCATTTCTAGCTAGATTACTTACTAACTTTACAGAAGTTCTGAGTCTGCATTCCTGATCTGTTCCCAGCAAAAGCATCACACAGACAGACCCTTTGTTCCCCCCCCCACAATTTGAAAGTACCTTGTCTCCTCATTGGTCATTTTGGTCAGGTGCCAGCGAGGTTATCTTAGCTTCTTAACTGTTTACATGTGAAAAGGTTTTGCCTCTGGCCAGGAGGGATTTTATAGCACTGTATACAGAAAGGTGGTTACCCTTCCCTTTATTTTTATGACAATGCACAACTCAGAAAGAACACAGTTTGCCTTTCAACTCTGAGGGCAAGTTTGCTATTTATTTTTTACTGGTTAAAAGAGCACAGTTGCTCTGAAAGGCACTGAGAGACAATAAACTTGAAACCCCATCATGCCATTTTTACAAAGTAATTTTTTTAGAGTCATATCATCCTTTAAATACACACATGCTGTAGCATCATGCTGTCTTTGGCATTATTTTGGTAATCTCCACAGTGAACTCCATGGGTTCTATGAAGCCCTTACATTGGTAGTTGTAATGACAAACTTATATTTAAACTTATAAATTTAAAAACAAGGAAGAAGTGTATTTGAGGCCAAATTCTGAAGACTTTACTTAGTTCTTTCTTGGACCAATCATCCACTGATTTCAAAGGTTGTAGCCTGAGTAAGAACTTGAGGGTTTGGGCCTTGGTGAGAGAATTGTTGATGTCTGAAGAGCAGAGAAAGAACAATTGCCTTCTGTTCAACATGTATTTACTACAGTACTATAATGCAGCTCACAAAGGTGTTTCCCAGATGAAGACCAAAGTATTTGTTAGGTGATGCCCAAATTTAATTTTGCGGCCGTGTCACAACTATTATTAACAAGAACCTAATGGCTCAGTAGATTAGAGGCCAACTGGTTCAAAGACTGGCATCCTCTTTAGTGGGGATTTAGTGTAAATATTAACACCATGTAGACTAATTTCTCAATAGTCTTTAGAATATAGGCTATAATTTGGAAAATGGACCAGATATCAGGGATGCATCCCCTTCATCTCTATGAGCATTTGAAGAAATTCTTTATAGCTGCTGCCGTGAGAGGATGAAGGTCTGATAACTTGTCTGACAACCAATATATTTCTGCATATACAGGTTGAAGATTTTTTCAGGAAAATGTCTCCTTTGACTTTTACTTTTCATGAGGATCAAGGAAAAGACCTTCAGTTAAATGAAAAGCCCGAGAAGGAAGATGCCCAGTTAGTACAAATGGAAGATTTATTTAGCCATCTGTTATCGGATGTGAGCACAATATTTGATAAAAGCTTTGCTTTTTTCAAACAGATACAAAAAGAATTTGATCAATCTTTTCAAATATATTTCATGTCTGATCTGGACTTAACTGAGCCCTACTATATGCCTGCTTTCCCTGAGGAGCCTATGAGAAATAGTGGTTTTCAGAAAGACTGGGGTATGCCAGGCTTCCTTCAGATATTTTTTGACTTCAGCAAGACTCTGTTTGAAGGTGTCAGCGAGGTGATTACTGAAGCATTTGATGAATACACAGACAGTACAAGAGATTTGCCAGAACAAGCCAAAGGCAAGTGTGAGAAGAAGTTAAAACAGACCTTGGTACCAATAACATCAAACTTTCACAAGTGTTAGCAATAGTTATTAAATGGTTAGCAATTCAGTTTGAGGATATAAATAGCATAACACATGTTGTGTGAAGGTCTGAAAGCCCTCTTGGATAGGGTGACCAGATGTCCTGTTTTTAAAGGGACAGTCCTGTATTTAAGCCCTCCTGCAGGTGTCCCAACTTTTTCTTTAAAATGGGCAAATTGTCCCATATTTTCTGTATCCCCCTCTCATCAGTACTGGTAGGTCCTGCTGCTGGCCGGATCCCTGCTCACCAGTCGTCCGCCCACCAGAGATGAGTGGGGGTGTCCAGTGGCCAACAATGGGGGTGGGTGTGCAAGGCTGGTGGCAGGGCAAAGCTGCAGCGTGCAGGGCCGGCCACTCCCCCTGCTGGTCCATCAGCTCAGCCCTTGCTGTGTGCTGGCTCTCAGCCAGCAGGGCCCCCCACCGTCCTGTTTCTGGACGGCACTGGCTGCAAGCTGCGGTGGCTGGTGAGTACGGGCAGGCGCCAGGCGGCAGCTGGTTACATGTCGCCTCTGCTGCCCACCCATCAGCCCTTTGGATGCTCCCCCTCTTGCTGTCCTCTCCCTGCTTTGCCCCTTCACCTCCCCCACCCCCCCAGCCCCACTGCTCCTCCATTTTCTCCGGTAGGGTGCATCCCACTCCCAGTGCTGTGCAGAGAACCAGCGCCTGGTAGGAGCGCTCAACTCACTAACAACCTGGCTGGCAGGCTCCTTCCTTCCCCCACTGCCTCTGGTTGGGCCAGTGCCCTGGGAAAGCCCAAGACCCTCCATCCCAGGATGCTGGCCATAAGGAGCCAAGCCCTGCATGTGCCAAAGCCCCGCACAGCGCTGGCATGGGGAAGCCTCTTCACCCCTCAGCTAAGCTCTGGAGTGGCGAGGGGGGCGGAAAGCGATTTCCAGCCTGTTTGCGCCCCAACCCTGCAGGCTCCACAGCAGCCCCCCAGGCAGGGGCTTAACACCCTCTTCACCGCCCCCAACCCCCTGCCCTAGGTCCTGCTCCCCAGGGAGTGTAGGGCTGCTTCGTCCCCTAGGCACCCTCGCCTGCTGAGCCACCTCTCTGGTGGGGTTTGCTGAATCCCCTGCAGTCAGTTTCCCTGGGCCCTGATGCACAATGCATCCTTAGGGCTTAACCCCTTCCTGCCCAGGCTATAGCCAGGGGACAGGATGTGGCTAGGTTATGTCGGTGGCCAGCAGCAGCCTGGAGGTGTTAGCTGCCTTTTGACACTGTGCGGGCAGGGAAGGACAAGCTGCTTCCAGCCACAGGGGAGTGGGGGAGGGGGGGAGAGATGAGCTCTGCAAAGACACAGGCCAAGTCATCCCTTCCTCCCTTTCCCTGTCGTTGGAAGGAGCTCCCATCCCTTCCCTCCTGCAAAGTGCCAAAAGGCTGCTGCTGGCCACATTCTGGTGTGAACCCTGGCAGAAATTGGCGGTGGGGATGGGGGGTATGTGACCCTGTGTGCCCCCCCACTTGTTGCCTTGGGAAGATGTGATGCCAGGTACCAGGAGAGGAGGGTCTGTCCCGGGGGCCCAGCCAGGCGTGGAGGGCGGAGAGCACCAGGCAGGGAGGGTCAGGTAGGTCGGTCACCCTCACTTTGTGTGAGAGAGGTGTATGGGCGTGTGTGTGTGTCACCTCTCCCTGTGTGAACCCTACAGCCTTAAAGATAAGAAAGCAAATAAAAAGAATCCAGCTACGCAGTATTTCTTTTTAACAGGGGCTCAGTCAACTTGATGTTAAATTGAATGTTTGTACTGCATAGTTCTGATTGATTGCCGTTGAACTCACTTGAATATGAGTAATTTTACCAAGTGTCCCATATTCAGAATAGGGAAATATGGTCACCCTACTCTTGGATAAGCAGATATGGGTCAAACATAACTTTATTGGCCAAATTAAAATTTGGAATAATAAAATAAAAAGACAGAATTCCACATCTCCAGGTCCATAGAATGCTAGTTTAGGGCTTATGCTACTGTCTCCACAGAGCCTGATTCCTATAATAATTCTCAAAGCATTTGCAGGACTTCCTGAGTGTTCAGTGCAGATATGGATTTTCATGTGGCTGACTGACAAATCTGATCTTAACATTAGTCAGCAAGAACCGCATATTGTGCTGATGTGCTTCCATTGCTCCTAAAAGGTTAAGACATGTCACCAGCCACAAAAAGTCAGGAAACAGATGCGTCAGTCAGCTGTGAGACCAGCTTGTAGCTGTAATAGGCATCTAATGTGCCAACAAGACACAAAGACATGAAGTGCTCCAGCAAATGGGAAGAATTCCATTTAGGACAGCTAAGTTTGTTTTTGAGGAGATGACAATGGTTTTCAAGGGTGGGGGGTGGAAGAGAGCATCATAAGACAGGCTGTTGACACCACCCGCACTCCATTTATAACCATGCAGAGGAGATAATCCAACTTTCAGCAGCAGGTTTCAGAGTAGCAGCCGTGTTAGTCTGTATCTGCAAAAAGAACAGGAGTACTTGTGGCACCTTAGAGACTAACGAATTTATTAGAGCGTAAGCTTTTGTGGGCTACAGCCCACTTCATCGGATGCATAGAATGGAACATATAGTAAGAAGATAGAGAGAGAGAGAGAAGGTGGAAGTTGCCATACAAACTGCAAGAAGCTAATTAGTTAAGATGAGCTATTATCAGCAGGAGAAAAAAAACTTTTGTAGTGATAATCAAGATGGCCCATTTAGACAGTAGACAAGAAGGTGTGAGGATACTTAACTCAGGGAAATAGATTCAACATGTGTAATGAGTCTGGGAGTGGCTGAGTCATTACACATATTGAATCCCTTATTTTGAATAACACATATTGAATATCCTTTATTCAGAGCAAACAACTATGGAAGATATTAGTTTTTGAAAGGAAATTTCAAATGAAAGTACATAACTCAGAAAAGTATCAGTGCATGGTTCTTTAAAATATCTTAAATAATTAAAAATATATTATGTAAATTTTGTATGTATACCTTTTTTATTAAAAGACCTCCAGTTTAACAGAATCAAAGCCACTAAGTAGCCTAATAAATGACATCTGATGATGTATTGGTTGGCAGACCAAAGGGACCAACTGAAAAAGTAAGTACATTTGCGTGTGTTTCAGTTTTTTAAAGAGACAATGTAGGTGAAGTAATATCCTTTATTCAGAGCAAACAACTATGGAAGATATTAGTTTTTGAAAGAAAATTTCAAATGAAAGTACATAACTCAGAAAAGTATCAGTGCATGGACTCTCTTTTGCAGCCCATGAATATGAATAGGTATGAACTCCCTGACAGCTTTTTTCTTTAAATAGACAAGAAAGGGAAAAATATTCCAGATATACTTCTACAAGGAAAACTAAGTTCTCTAAAAAGAAAAAGGAGCTTTAATTTTAATTGACACCATCTTGAGTCCAAAATATGAAAGAATTTCAAGAGTACATATAAAATATTCTTTATATTTTAATAATGTTAAGGGAGAAACAATCATTATTTAAACTAAATATATGCTAGTACTTGTCTAAAAAGAAAATCCTTTATTTTAAAAAAAAAGCTAGATTACGCTACAGCAGTGGGTTCTCAATCTTTCCATATCATGACAGCATATTATCACAGAAATCAGTTTTGTGGGCCCACTCTCATCTAGCAGTAAATAAAGGGACAGTGGTTGCAACCCCTCTTGACCAGTTAATTACATCCTTGGAAGTCGCAACCTGCAGATTGAGAACCATGTTCTACAGTAATAGTCCAAAACACTATAGGTAGTGTTTTGGACTCTTCATGCAGAATAATTTGGTATATTTTTATAAGGGATCATATGATAGTGACACATACTGTTTCAAGGGGAGCATGCTTTGGTTACTATTGTTCTGTTCTTATGCTCACTCATTTTTAATTCAGGCCTGGAAGTTTTATTTAAAAAAAATGGAGTAGGAAACAGCAATAAGAAGATGTCAACAGGTCCCTAACTTCAGTTGGCTCACTTTATACTGTATATTCACTCTAGATTCTGACAAAAGTGGCATGTTTTCAAAGATCATACCAGGACACAAGAGAGCTCTGTGTAAAGAGCTCCGTCAGAATTCATCAGGATGCCCACAGTTTCATGAGAGATGCCAGAAATGTCAGGATAATCTGATGAGAGGTAAATAGTTATTTTCTAGTTTGTTTCTATAATACCTTGTCCATGATAAAGCAGTGACCTTTCTTTTTGTTTTGTTTTGGTTTTTTTGCAGATATTGGTGCTATAATTTTCTACTGTCCTATTTACATATTTTTGGAATTAAGTTTCAGCTTCTGCAGATTTACTATTACTGTGAATTCAAAAGCAACAGAGTTGATGCAAATGATTTAATTTACCCTTCCCCAATGTCTCCACACAGTGTCAGTATAACTCAGTTGTTAACACTCTTGCCTCATTTCCAAAGTGATGTTCCACAGCAAGATAGTATGTATTTTATTGGTAAAGATGCCAGCCTCCAGAGAAAACAAGGGGCCAGACTGTGACTGGCCCTGCCTGGGTGCAAAATTGCAGAGGGGATACAAGGTGACTCTAAACCGCCCCATGCTTCCATGTACTCCGGCACAGGGCCAGATGTAATTTTACTTGGGATTCATTTCACCAAAGGGAAAGTTAGGGCTGAATGAGCCATGACTACAACTTGTTTTCTTCACCAGCCAGCAGAGCTGAGCTGGTGAGTGGAAATGAGGAGGGCACATTGTACCAAGTAAAAGGGTGGCAGAGCTCTGGCACACTCTCCAAGAGACTTTAGAGGAATTCTGGCTGAATCAGCCAGAATTGCTATGCAGACTCCTGCTGCAGGGTGGTAAGTCTGTAGCCACCCCACCCCATCTTCTCCCAAACTAGTGATGCCTTAAAAACCACAGTGATGCCTTATAAGCACCCCCCTCTGTAATTAAAAATACAGCAATCCAAAATACTGAATGAGAAACAAGAAATACAAATGTGACTGATCAGTTTGAGAGACTTCACTGGGAGTTTTAATGATGCTAGGATTGGGCCAATTTTATTTACTAGCACAGAAGTTAAAATGATAGTCACAAAGAGTTCTCTGAAGAGGTTTTTAATGGTACATTGTGGGCCAAATTCTAATTTCATGTGCAATGAGCATAGCTGTTTACAGAACCTAAAAAGCTACCATTATGCTTATATCTACAAGTTCAGTAACAGATTAGTCTAGTTACATACTACTGTTTGGTTTCAAAGTAACAGCTGTGTTAGTCTGCATTAGCAAAAAGAAAAGGAGTACTTGTGGCACCTTAGAGACTAACCAATTTATTTGAGCATAAGCTTTCATGAGCTACAGCTCACTTCATCGGATGCATACTGTGGAAAATACAGAAGATGTTTTTATACACACAAACCATGACAAAATGGGTGTTTATCACTACAAAAGGTTTTCTCTCCCCCCACCCCACTCTCCTGCTGGTAATAGCTTATCTAAAGTGATCATTCTCCTTACAATGTGTATGATAATCAAGGTGGGCCATTTCCAGCACAAATCCAGGTTTTCTCCCCACCCTCCCCAACAAACCCACTCTCCTGTTGGTAATAGCTTATCTAAAGTGATCACTCTCCTTACAATGTGTATGATAATCAAGGTGGGCCATTTCCAGCACAAATCCAGGGTTTAACAAGAACATCTGAGGAATGGGGGTGGAGGGGTGGGGAGTAGGAAAAAACAAGGGGAAATAGGTTACCTTGCATGATGACTTAGCCACTCCCAGTCTCTATTCAAGCCTAAGTTAATTGTATCCAATTTGCAAATTAATTCCAATTCAGCAGTCTCTCGCTGGAGTCTGGTTTTGAAGTTTTTCTGTTGTAATATCGCAACTTTCATGTCTGTAATCGCGTGACCAGAGAGATTGAAGTGTTCTCCGACTGGTTTATGAATGTTATAATTCTTGACATCTGATTTGTGTCCATTTATTCTTTTACGTAGAGGCTGTCCAGTTTGACCAATGTACATGGCAGAGGGGCATTGCTGGCACATGATGGCATATATCACATTGGTAGATGTGCAGGTGAATGAGCCTCTGATAGTGTGGCTGATGTTATTAGGCCCTGTGATGGTGTCCCCTGAATAGATATGTGGGCACAGTTGGCAACGGGCTTTGTTGCAAGGATAGGTTCCTGGGTTAGTGGTTCTGTTGTGTGGTATGTGGTTGCTGGTGAGTATTCGCTTCAGGTTGGGGGGCTGTCTGTAGGCAAGGACTGGCCTGTCTCCCAAGATTTATGAGAGTGTTGGGTCATCCTTCAGGATAGGTTGTAGATCCTTGATAATGCGTTGGAGGGGTTTTAGTTGGGGGCTGAAGGTGACGGCTAGTGGCGTTCTGTTATTTTCTTTGTTAGGCCTGTCCTGTAGTAGGTGACTTCTGGGAAATCTTGGGAAAATTGGTTAGTCTCTAAGGTGCCACAAGTACTCCTTTTCTTTATACTAATGTTTATTGCTCCTCTGAAATAAAATTAAGCCTTAAAATTCAACAGTAATAAAAGCTAACAGCATGTATTATAGGCTCACTGGCAATGAACAGATAAAGAGCTACAGGCAATTAAAGGAAATGATAGCCAATTTATACACTAACATAAATCTCTATATGTAGTAATGGTAAGGTTTTTATTTAGCATACCACAGTGTCCACTTACCATAAAGGATAAGTGACTCTAGGTGTCATGTATCTAACCCAAACTCATCGAAATACTTCAGCAAAAATTACCTTAGATTTTTTTTTTAAAACCCACACTAGAAATAAAACCTATATATGTACTTTTATACACATACATAAGTGTAAAAAATGAATGCTTTCCAATAAAGTTTGATGTCTGTTTGTTTTTAACCAGACTGTCCAAATGTTCCTGAACTACACATAAAGTTTGATGAAGCCTTTAAGCTCGTTAATGTCTCGGGTGAACAGTATGAGCAGATCCTCCAGGTGATTCAACGTCACACCGAAGACACTTCCTACTTGTTGAGCAAAATGAAAGAAAGGTTCGGGTGGGTGTCAGAACTATCCAACATGACCATCGGACCAGAAAACATTTTCAATATAGTAAAGGTAAAGAAAGGCTAGTTATTAAAAGGGAAGTAACTATTGCACAGTGATGTCTGTGCTCTATATTTCACTCACACTTAGCTTCAGGACAAGTTGGGAGGATAGTGTGTGTTTTCTGAGTTATTTTTGGTCTTTAAAACATCAAGCTCTTACTAAGGTTGATTTTAAGTATACTTGATAATCCCTTGATGATCTGAAACTCCAGAGATTAGAAACTATTCTACTCTAAATCCTTTTAGTATGATGGATAACTGACAGGGCCAACCTATACCACTGCCTGACAAAAGTAAATTGGCACTAACAGGTTTGGTTGCCCCCAGATTACCTTTCCAGAAGAAGAGAGGCTCTTCCAAGGGGTAACACAGAACACATACATCTTTATTAGATCGGTATAACAAAATTAGAGCTCCAAGTATCGAAAATGTAAAGAATTTTATTACAACATAGGTTGTATGGCACACAAAAAAATCCAGTAAATACCTTATAAATAACCAGAGATCTTTACACAGTGATAAAACAAGAATAAATAATGCTAACTTGTACTGGTATAGGGACAAATCCTTCTCTCTTTTTGCAAAGCACTGCTGTCAGCCTGCTGTTATCTCAACATTGATTCTATGTAGAATCATTGGCTATGCCACTACCACTGCACAGAGAGAACATACTCTTTCCTCCATAGCATCTCTCAGGACTAGGCTCATATTTTCCCCAGTATTATATGGTTTCATCATGTAAAAAAAAATGTGACTGTATTCCAGTTTCTGAAGGCTTTAGTCCTGAGATAACCCCTCACACTGGTAGACTCAATATAGTACAGTTGCCTTTTGTTTAAGAAAAATGGAAAAACAGGAACACAGAGGACAAACAATACTTCTGAATACTTACAATTTTTTCAGCCTGACTTCAAATTGTCTGCTTTGGGAAATACAGAGGCAAAACTCGAATGTGATTCTGTAAACATGCCAGCACGAGTAACTAATCACATGAATCATCCATTGAAATTAATAAGACGACTCCTGTACACCTATATGTTTGCAATTTGGGGCCCTCATTGTCATGAGTCTAAGAAATAACAGGACAATACTTAGCATGAATAAAGCACTGTACAAACACTAATGTGCACATCTCCACCATGGTGGTGCAGTGCATTACTGCCACACCTGCTCCCCGCCCCCTGGCCAAAATATATATTGACATGAACCTAAAAAGCTACTGCTCACTTCAGAAGAAAGCCAATGGATGGAAACACCCATGTTTTAAAAGGCCCTCACTTTTCATTTTTCATTCTAAAAGTGAGAGGATGCAAACAGGTATTAACAAATTGACAAAGTGTACTGGGTTACAGTAACTAAACTAGGTTGTTCTATTTCAGGTGTCACCAAGTATCCAAGGAGCAGATTCTTCCAGTCTGAATGAAACAGTGGTAGATGTGAATATTCTGACTTCACCTACTTTCACAATTAAGGTTCCTCATGATTTAGTTATAGGGAGCTCTGAGTTCATTGAATATGTAGCTGGGAAAGCTTTGCAACTTTACAAGCAGACTTTTTAAGGACGGTATGTTGTTTCTCTTTGTATAGTGAACTTAAAATGTAGTAGCATCCATCTATTCTTTTCTGCATTGCAACGGATTTAAACTGGAATAGGATTAGGTCCATGATACAGTCTATGCCTGTCTCTCCATTTGATAGATGGAAGATAAAAGTGGTATGAAAAATAAAAGCAAATGCTCAGTGTTTTGGTCTTTAAAATTCAGACCTGTCATGCTAATATCCATAGACCACACTTATTTATATATTAGATCCTCAAGCTCTAAGTAATATCTAGGACAAGATAATACTGAGGCAAGTGTTCTGTCCAAAGATAACTGTGTCACAACTACAGAACAGCATGCTAGGGCTCTGGCATTAGATACCATGCCTTCACGTCCATTAATCAAAGATAAAAGACTGCTAATTAGTCTGATCATAGTTTAGGTCATCTTGCTGTGCTTGACACTTGTTAAACATAGAGAAGGACAAATTCAGAACAGATGTAGTGACTTGTAAGAGGTCATTATAATATTGTGCCATACAATCTTGGGATAAATACTGCTCTCTAACTAATGGGCATATTTTAGATTCACATGCAAAGGGGAAGCTTCACAGGTTTCCTCCAAACCATCTGTGTGGAAGAAAGCTTGGCCATCCTCCCTCCTCTGGGTCTCACAGAGGCTACACTGCAGGTTTAGGGATGTCCAGGAGGGAAGGGCAGGCTGAAAAGATGCATAATGTTCTCTAACCCCAAGGAGAACATCTGGAAAAGGTACCTATTACTTCTTCCGTGGAGCCCAACCATCCTCTGCACCCACGGATGTTCCTGCACAGTTCCAATGAAGTCACACTGAGAGAGGGACCTGCTCAGGGCCAGATCCTCTGTGAAGGCACAGGCCTCTATGCAAATGAACCTGGCATCCCCTGGATCCACTAAGAAAGCATTAGCCTGGGGCAGGTTCTGTGACCTTTGGCTAGGAATGAGGTGGGAGCGGAGGGCAAACCCTATCCTTGACAAGGCAATGTGGGAGGAAATCTTTGTGAGGGGATTCTCTCAGAGATTGCCAGTGTTGCCAGCTCATAATTTTAATCACCAGTGCAATATTGGGTATTTTTCTTAAAGCCCCAGCTCTTGGAGTTTATGATTATTTGAGAATCTCAGCTTGTTTTTTAAAAAAATATGTGTTTCAGATCCGCGGAGAAAAAGTTGGAAAACAGGGCCTGAGCTCATTAGAAAGGCTCAAAAGCCAGCAGGAAAATAAAAAGAACACAGCATCTAGTATACTTTAAAAATCACATGATGTTAAATGCAATCTCATGATTTTCTGGGGCCTGACTCATGATTTTTGAACACTTGGGACTGGCAATACTGGATTTCTTCCCCAGAGTCCCTTGCTGCAGAAGAGGATGCACTGGGTCTTTGAATTTATGCATAACATAATAAAAACAAGACTACCATCCACATTGGTTTGGCTATGTTGGTGCACCTAAATGCACATTACATCAGAAATTGACCTAGAAGTGAGTCTTTTGACAGGAAAATAAGACAACTCATTTCACCATGACTGTTTCTTCATAGCTATTATCACTATTAGATCTAGCTATTAGCAATATTCACTCTTTTTTCACCTCACCCAAACCTAAATTTGGGAACACTAAGGGCTAGAAGTCTAATAATAATAATCTTAACTCCCATAAGGAAGGTCTGAGTTCTTGTTCCATTACTGAATCCTCCTGTGCAATGAACATTTGTGGTCATTCTTATACCTGAGTGAAATGAGTGAAAAGATGGTATAAACTGCTACCAAATCATAATGGTAGCATTTTACACCTACTTTGCACAGGTGAACATGACTACAACAGGCCTTTTTATGGCATGAGAGAAAATAACAAGCAGGGAATCCCAGAGGATACTTTGTATAAAAGGAAAAAAAGAACAACTACACACTTCAGTATGTAACCAACTGAATTTTTTTGTATGTTCACTCAGTAGGAAGATGTATCCACTATCATCTGTTATTCATATATGTAACACCCTTCTTTAGTCCAAAAATAGAAAAAAAGACAGTTTTTTCAAAAACACACTATAGTCACTGATGCACTGCACAATGCAAACCTTATTTTTTTCCTCTCTAGACAAGAAGATCTGTGGAATATCATCCACTTCAAATCCAGCATCCTCTCCTTACAGTGAAGTACTCCAAAGTTCAGTGTACAGAGAACTGTTCTATGAATAGGGTTTTTAAATGTTTGCTTACAAACAATATATTGTTTAATAAATATTGTGACATCAAGCATTCAATATTTACAGTAATTTTTTTGCATGGCAAATTAAAATCCATGTCAATTTGTATTCCTTTTAAATGAAAAATTATATGCATGTATGGAACTTTATGTGATTGTTGGTTATCACTCATGATCCCAGTTTTACAGAGACTTAAGCACATGCTCAGCTTCAACCATGTAAGTTGTCCCCATTGCCCTCAATGCTATTACTTGCATGCTTAAAATTAAGCACATGCTTTAGACTTTGCAGGACTAGGGCCTAAATCCTTTGTACACCCAGCTAAGAATTAATCAACCGAGGCTGAATGTATATGTAATACATTAATGCATGTATTCTATTTCTTCTTCCAGTTGCTTTTACATTTATAATGTACATTAAATGGCTTTTTTCATAATTTGTGATGAACAAATTCTTCAGCTTTTTGCATAGTTTACTTGTAGTTTGCAACTAAAGTAATTTTTTAACAGGGCAATAAATATTTTCATTGGAAAAAAGTTTGTTTTGTCCATTTTACATGTTTGCTTGAACTTCATGTGTAAAATAAAATAAAAACTAAGATCCTTATGCTGTAATACCCTCAGTCCTAGGCAGAGCTCCAAGTGATCTCAGTTTCATTTGCTATGCACACCAAGAGTGGTACATATCCCAAAGAACATTTCCCCATTCTCAGCTGTATTTTTTCCTAACTCACTTTTCTTTATTTCTAAGTGCACAAAGTATTAGTTTCCAATATAATAAACGGCAGCTTTTTGTTTATACCATATTCTGCTTGTTCACTCCTGCTTACCTAAAAATACTTAACGATTTTAACCAACAGAAAGGCCAGGCATTTCAAGAGTCCTCTTTATTTCCTTTATTTGGCAAAATACATTGTTGGGGCAGGTGAAGTTCTCTCCAGTGCAAGGCCCTATGCACCACTGAAAGGAGGTTAAGTCTTAAACATAGCTAGTACCAATGGGGGCCTAACCCTGAGAAGTGAAGAGCAGCCACAACTCCCATGTGAACTGGCATATCTCAGGACTGGGCTCTAAATAACTAATAATGAAGTTTCTAAATGCTTACCCTCAAATGACTTTGGAAGGCATCACATATTAAAGCAGAAGTATTTGGGGAATATTCAGCTGATCATGGCTACCTATTAACTCCCCCACACCTCCGCAATCCAGAGCTTATCAGCCAACCTAGTATCAACTTGGAGCAATGTGTTAGTTGCTGTAATTCTGTTCCCCCATTCCTTTTTTAGACATCTGTCCAGTACACCCAGGAATTGAAAAGCTTATAATAAAGTGCTGAAAACAAAGGATATAAAGTTATTAAAATTCAAGGTACATTATTCCTTTAACAAATTATACAAGGGTTGCCAAAGTGTGTAGTAAAGGGTTATACAAAGTAAATTGTTAACCAATGGCTTTTTCAACCCTGAGGCTGACTGAAAAGACCAGCTCCCTGTTCTGAATTTGCTATCCATCAATTCATCTCCAAAAAAGAGTAAAAAAAGCACATACTGACAAGAAAGTGAACCACTTTTAATACCAACTAACAGTACTTAAGATATATTAAACCAATTATTATTATGAGTATTTTTGTAAGAAAGCATGATGTGCAATCAGTGCAACAAGCTTAGCTTCCAAGAAAGATGAAGAATAGAGGGAACAGCATTGGATTGTTGATGAGAATATTCTCACAGAGATTTGTTTAATGTAATAAACAAAAGAACAGAAGAATGGCTATACTGGGTTAGACCAATGGTCCATCTAGCCCAGCACCCTGTCTTCCAACAGTGCCTGGTGCCAGATGTTTCAGAGGGAATGAACACAACAGGGCAATTTATCGAGTGATCCATCCTCTGTTGTCCAGTTCCAGTTTCTGGCAATCAGAGGATTAGGGACACCCAGAGCATAGGGAACAGAGTTATCCTTTTGGCCCTCACAACATCCTCTGGCAAAGAGTTCCACAGGCTGACTGTACATTGTATGAAGAAGTACGTCCTTAGTTTGTTTTAAACTTGCTGTCTATTAATTTCATTGGGTGACCCCTGGTTCTTGTGTTATCTGAGGGGGTAAATAACACTTCCTTAGTCATTTTCTCCACACCATTCATGATTTTACAGACATCTATCATATTCCCCCTTAGTTGTCTCTTTTCTAAGATGAACAGGCCCAGTCTTTTTAATCTCTCCTCATATGGAACCTGTTCCATACCCCTAATCATTTTTATTGCCCTTCTCTATACTTTTCACAATTCTAATATATATTTTTTACATGGGGTGACCAGAAATCACGCAGCATTCATGGTGTGGGTGTACCATGCATTTACATAGTGTCGTTATATTTGCTGTCTTTTTATCTATCCCTTTTCTAATGGCTTCTAACCTTCTGCTAGCTTCTTTGACTGCCGCTGCATATTGAGCAGATGTTTTCAGAGATCTATCCATGACTCCAAGAGCTTTTTCATCGGAGGCATATAATGGAGGCCGGAGGAGGCTAAGCCTCCCCAAACCTCCACTAATGCTCTCCGCCATGGTCCTGGGGCGGAGCCGTGTTGGGGCTTAGAGCTCCTCCAGGAGGCCAGGGCTCGGATCGGCTCAGGCAGATGGGCCAGAAGCAGCTCGGGCGGGTGGACTGGCGCTCGGGGCAGCTCCGGCCAACCAGCTGGGGCTCCTCTGGCCATGATGGGGGGCTTGGGGCTTCTCTAGCCATGGTGGGTGACAGCGAGGGGGCGGGGCAGGGACAGAAGGGGTGGGGCTGGAGGCTAGCCTCCCGGAATGGGGGGTTCACATGCTGCCCATGATCTCTTTCTTGAGTGGTAACAGCTAATTTATACCCCATCATTTTGTATGTATAGTTGGGATTATGCTTTCCGACATGCATTACTTTGCAATACAGAGGGAGGCATCTATTTTCCTCTTTTCTTCATCTGTTTTCAATGCCCCTGTAAGACTTTCTCCTTCCCTGGCTGTCTTGTATGGTAGCATTGTCTTCCTGTGAGTTTTAAGAGAAAGGAACCTTATGACCCGTCTCTGCACTTATTTCTAGGCTTGACAGCAATTCTCCCTTTTCACGCCTCTAGATAAACTCAGTCTACTGATTACTGTACATAAGAAAGCGTCAGATGCTACATACATACAGAAAGGGGACTTCAAGTGCATGACAACGTTGAAATTTCCACAGAGACCTGAAAAGATTCTTGTAACAAAAGATATGTTTGTAAGGGAACAACAACAATGTATAACGATTGCCTCTCTAAACAGGGAGGATGTAGTTGTCCTAAACACTGTAAACAAAAGCTTACGCTCAAATAAATTTGTTAGTCTCCAAGGTGCCAGAAGTACTCCTCCTAACACACAGTGGATCAGGAAGGCACTTTGACAGTCACTTCCTAACCAGTAGAGAGGACCCACCCCTATGAAAATGTTTTATGCTGAGGATTTTAGCAAAAGTGGTAAAAACATAAATCTAATAATTTTATTGACATAAATAATGGTCATGGGCTACTGTAGATATACCTGGCTGAGCATCAATTTGAATTAATGGAAAATCCCAGAGGGAATAATCAGCACCATTAAACTACGTAAAAAGGAGTACTAGTGGATGCATCCGATGAAGTGAGCTGTAGCTCACGAAAGCTCATGCTCAAATAAATCGGTTAGTCTCTAAGGTGCCACTAGTCCTCCTTTTCTTTTTGCGAATACAGACTAACAGGGGTGCTACTCTGAAACCTATCAAACTACATAGGCCATTATCAGCTCCAGTGCTACAGGAAGAATTGAATCTAAATAGGCTTCTTTTTGTTTCACAAAGTAGTTACAGAGAGAGAGGGGGGGGACACCCCACCCCGGGGCTGGGTCCAAGAAGAAACCCACTCCTGGAGTCCCCCCTTTTCCTGGGCTGCTTGGCTGCCCTGGGCCCGGCACAATCACAGATTTTGAAGTGGGGAAGGCCCATGGCGATGGTCGGCTCTGACCCCCACAGCAGAGCACAGGCCAAAGAGAGCCTCCCTGCCTGACTTCCCCGGCCCGCCGGCAGGGAGCGGGGCGCCGCGGGAGACACGCGGCGGCTGCAGCCCCAGTGTCTGCGCCGGCAGGGGGCCCTGGGTACCGGGCTATTCAGCTCGGTGCCCCGCCCCAGGGCCCGCGCTGCGGCCCAGCAGCCAAGCCCCTTTCCTCACGGCCTGGGCGGGGGTGTCCCGGCCCTGCCCACGCTGGGTCATGGGGAAGGAAGCGGCACCGCCCAAGGCGCCTCCCGCGCGCGCGCCCGGCCCTACGATTGGCTGGCGCCTGGCGGGCCGGGGGTGGCGCCAGTTCGAAGAGCGGGCCCGCCGCGCCAGCTCGCCCCGGCCAGCCCCGCCATGTGCGCCGCGCCCGAGCCGCAGAGCCCGGCGCCCCCGCCGCACGGGGAGCTGCAGTACCTGGGGCAGGTCCAGCACATCCTGCAGCGCGGCCACCGGAAGGAGGATCGGACCGGGACCGGCACCATCTCCGCGTTCGGGCTGCAGGCGCGGTACAGCCTGAGAGGTGACTGCCAGAGTCACTGGCGTGGCGGGGACCTCACGGCCCGCTCCCCGCAGCCTCCCCCTCCCACAGTCCTCTCCGTCCCACGGGCTCCCCCTCCCCAGACCTCCTCCACCCCATGTGCCCCTCAGGTCCCTCACCGCATCCCACCAGCTGCCCCCCGGCCTGGTGCCTGGCAGACCTGCCAAGCGCTTTACATCCCCCCCCGCCCCCCCAAGCTGGCTGCCAGCATCCATCTCCTCTTGCCCACAGACCCACCACCCCCATTGCTGTTTGCCCCACTCTTGGCTGCACCCTCCCCTCCAACTTGTCATGGGCGTCTGAGGGAGTGCTGCTCAACCCCCTCCTGTTGTCTTCTGGGTGACAGCCTCTATCACCTTTCTTGCAGGGGAGGGGAGGCCATTGTGCCACATCTTAGAGGGCAGCGCTATCTATGGGCACTGGCCCTTTCTGCTGCTGCTGAACTCTGCTCTAGTCCAGACCCCATCTGTTATAGGCAGGGATTGGTTGGGGGTAATCCAGATATGGGCAGGTGTAACTCCCACCTACAGGGAAGAGCCTCCGGTTGCCCTACTTCCTTACACATAAGGTCCCTAAACCCATCTGCTCCTCTTCTTCTTCTTCTTCTTTTTTTTTTTTTTTTATTGCCCTAGGTGCGGGGTGGCTGAGTCCCCTTGCATCTGTCCCCCATAGTTGCCTTATGGAGAAAAAACAAGAGACGAGGACAGGCCTGGTCCAGGTTAACCTCCTGAGACAGTTTTACCACCACCCTGTCTAGCAGGTATCCTAGGTCTGATTCACCTCCATGTTAGTAAAGTAGACTTGACCAGAACTTTATCATGAGCCTCTGAATTCAACTGCATGTATGCATATTTTACCTTGCCGTAGGCTCTTAACTGCACCCTATGGTTGAGTTTTATGAATGATACATTTCTAATTAAAATCTCTGTCTTTATCTGGCAATGTACTTGGCTCCAAATTCCATTCTTTAGGAATAAGGTTAGATGCCTGTGTTCCTTGCCCCAGCAAACCAGTAGTAGAATTTACACTCATCATTTCATGCTTTCCTGACTGTTACAGTGCTGTACTAAGTTCTAAATGAGTGCTCCAATAAACTAGGCTCTTATTGTGATAGTATATAATGCACATGCACCACAGATCAGTGTCTAAGCTTTAACACTTTTAGTATTTATAAGTGAAAAGCAATCCGTGGTGTTTGATGAGTGAGAATTGACTTTGCTGCTTTGACCTTTTTCAGATCAGTTTCCTTTGCTGACGACAAAACGAGTGTTCTGGAAAGGAGTGCTGGAAGAGCTGCTATGGTTTATCAAGGTATGATGCATGGTTGTTATGTGCATTGATAATGCTGTCTATAGAATATATCCTACTATGGACTAGTGTATTTGAAACACTTACAGATGTTTCCATTCCATTCATACAGGGAACAAACAAGTTATGACATTCTAGTATTTTTTCAACTTAATAATAATTCCAATAGCTTCAAAACACTTTTTTAATTTTGGTTAAGGTGCTAGTACAATCTGGTGGGAATGCTGGTTAAATCTTACCTTGCTTCTTTTTAGTGAAATATTCTGAAGTGTTGAAGGACTTGTGTACACTAGAAAGTTTTGCTCCTTAAACTATACTGTTATAGTTAAAACAGGAAAACTCTATGTGAATGCTTTTATACTGGTATAGCTTATTCCTGTTCCGTCACCAAAATGAGATACTCCAGGATAAGGCACTCTTATACTGGTATAACTGCATCTATCCTAGGCTTTTTACCAATACAACGCGCTTTTTTTTTTTTTTTTTTTTTGCAAAATCACACTTCTAATAGATGATCCACCTCTAAGGGTATGTCTACACTATGAAATTAAGTCGATTTTATAGAAGTAGATTTTTAGAAACCGATTTTATACAGTCGATTGCATATGTCCACATTAAGCGCATTAAGTCGGCAGAGTGTGTCCTCACTACCATGGCTATCATCGACCTACAGAGCGGTGCACTGTGGGTAGCTATCCCACAGTTCCCACAGTCTCCGCTGCCCACTGGAATTCTGGGTTAAGCTCCCAAGGCTGGATGGGGCAAAAACGTTGTAGTGGGTGGTTTTGGGTACATATCGTCAGGCTCCCCTCCATTGCTCCCTCCATGAAAGAAACGGCAGACAATCGTTTTGTGCCTTTTTTCCTGGGTTACCTGTGTAGACGCCATACCTCGGCAAGCATGGAGCCCTCTCAGCTCACCGTCACTGTACGTCTCCGGGGTGCTACACAGCAGCAGCTCCTTGCCTTTGCTGCAGAGAGTGCAGTAGGACTGATCGCTGTCGTACGTCTCCTGGGTGCTCCTGGCAGACCTCGGTGAGGTCGATTGGGGTGCCTGGACAGACATGGCTAGTCTCCTCTTAAAGCACCGAATGGGAGACAGAGACTCCAACTCATTCCCTTCTTTAAGTTTCGTCTCATGGAGATTCAGTCCTGCCTAGAATATCATGTGAGCTGGAGGCTTTTGCCTCAGGCTGCTCTCCCCCCGGCAGCACCATGCGGTCTCACCCACCCCAGCCTACTATAGGCTGAGCAAGTGCAGAATGGTGGTAGAATGTGCCTTTGGATGTTTAAAAGCTCGCTGGTGCTGTTTGCTGACTAGGTCAGACCTCAGAGCAACCAACATTCCCATTGTTATTGCTGCTTGCTGTGTGCTCCATAATATCTGTGACAGTAAGGGAGAGACATTTTTGGCAGGTGGGAGGTTGAGGTGAATCGCCTGGCATCTGATTTTCAGCAGCCAGACACCAGGGCGATTAGAAGAGCACAGCAAGGCATGCTGCACATCAGAGAGGCTTTGAAAACCAGTTTCATGACTGGCCAGGCTTCGGTGTAACAGTTGTGTGTGTTTCTTCTTGATGCAAACCCGCCCTCTTTGTTGATTTTAATTCCCTGTAAGCCAACCACCCTTTCCCCGTTCGAAATAAAGTAACTATTGTTTTGAAACAATGCATTCTTTCTTTATTAATTAAAAAAAAAAAGAGAGATAACGGACAAGGTAGCCTGGGTGGGGTTGGGGAGGAGGGAAGGACAAGGTCACATGGCTTATTGTAGCCACACTAAAAATCAAACTGTTTGTTTGAATGACAGCCTTCTGTTTCTTGGGCCATCCTCTGGAGTGGAGTGGCTGGGTGCCCAGAGCCTCCCCCCCCCCCCCCCTCGTGTTCTTGGACGTCTGGGTGAGGAGCCTATGGGAGGGTATCATAGAATATCAGGGTTGGAAGGGACCTCAGGAGATCTAGTCCAACCCCCTGCTCAAAGCAGGACCAATCCCCAATTTTTGCCCCAGATCCCTAAATTGCCCCCTCAAGGATTGAACTCACAACCCTGGGTTTAAGCTAGCCAATGTCAAACCATGGAGCTGTCCCTCCCACGGTTATACAGTGGATGCAGCAGGGGTCTGTGCTCTTGTTGGCTTTCCTGCAGCTCCAACAGACGCTTCATCATGTCCATTTGCTCCCCCATTAGCCTCAGCATTGCGTCCTGCCTCCGCTATTCGCACTCACTTAATTCTTTCCTGGCCTCTGCCACTGAATGTCTCCATGCATTAAGCTGTGCCCTATCAGTGCGGGAGGATTGCATGAGCTCGGAAAACATGTCATCGTGAGTGCGTTTTTTTTCACCTTCTAATCTGCAATAACTTCAGGGACAAAGATGGTAGGGGGAGTGTAGAAACATTCTATGCTCTACGATTCTGGGGAGACTGCGTGGTCACCTGTGCGCTGCTGAGTTCACCATACTGACCAAAAAGGAAATGAAATTCAAAATTTCCCGGGGTTTTTCTTGTGTACCTGGCTAGTGCATTGGAGTTCAAAGTGCTGTTCAGAGCAGTCATAATGGAGCACGCTGGGATAGCTCCTGGAGGCCAATACCGTCGATTTGCATCCGCACTATCCCAAATTCGAACCAGCAAGGTCGATTTTAGCTCCTCGTCGGGGAGGAGTACAGAAGTCAATTTTAAGAGCCCTTTAGGTTGACGGAATGGGGTTGGTTGTGTGGATGTAGTCATTTTTAAATGGACCTAACGCGGCTAAATTCGACCTAATCCCATAGTGGAGACCAGGGCTACCAAGCATAGTTTATGCTGGTAAAACTTGTGTAGACAAGTGCTAAGATGTTGTGTTGCCCTATCGATGTTCCCTGGTGCGATTATGAGTAGCATTTGATTAAATGCTGGTACATCGGGACTTGAAAAATCAACTTATCCAAATATCAGTTTTTTGAAGAACTTAATCCTTTTTTAAAAAGGAAGCCTTATCCTTTCAATTGTAAGGGCTAGAACCTTTCAGATGTCAACCAGCACAGTGCTGTACTCTGAGACTGTAGTCGTGTTTTGATAACAGATAATAGTTAAGTCTCTATTCACTTTCAGTGCTATTTTAAACTCAGAGGATTTGTTTTCTTATTCTCATCTAGGTTTTATACAAAGTGGCAGAGTAGAATATGGGAGCCTACCATCTGCTCAGTGACTAAACAGAACTTCAGACTATTTCTAGTTGGCATCTCTCAAGAGCATGTAATTTAAGCTTCAAGAAAACAGAAAAAGCATGCAAAAGAGAAGGGACTGCATAAACTTTTCCCCCCACAATGACTTGTAAGACAGTTCACGAAGCCTGACAGCAGGTTCATCACGAGTAGCAGAATTATACAGACATGGAACAAATTTTTTCTTGTTTCATCAAGCAAAAAGTAAAACCTTGTTTGCTGAAGGGCCTGTGTACAAGCAACTGTAGGCTATCACATTTATCCTTGAACCTCCATTGGCCTACGGTATACAAAGCTAGAGATGAATTAATTAGATGACTGGAGCAGTATAATTCAATTCTCAGTAACATATTGTTTATAACATAGTTTTATTGTGTGTAGGGTTCAACAAATGCTAAAGAGCTCTCTGCAAAAGGAGTGAAGATTTGGGATGCCAATGGATCACGTGAATTCTTGGATAAACAAGGTTTCCCTGGCAGAACAGAAGGGGATTTGGGACCAGTGTATGGTTTCCAGTGGAGACACTTTGGAGCTGAATATAAAGATATGAATACAGGTGAGGAAAGCAGATAACTTCAACAGGGGGAAACTAGAGATTTTATCTTCAGTGCTTAGTGAGACTGACAGGATTACTGTGGTACCTCACTTTCAGGAGGTTATGGAGGCATGAAAAGATTATAAGAGGACATTTATAATGGTAACTGAACCAGAATAAGTAGATCTTTTTGGGAGGTTATACTGAGCTTCTTGGAAAGCCTACCATTATGAAATATGCAGTATTTCAGGCAGTAGCCTATTTGTAGAATGGGTGAATCATAGGCAGTACACTGTTCTGCTAATGTGCTGGTATATCACCTGTAGGTGGGAGGATATTTTGGTTTCCATGCCCATTTAGTTCTTTGCCTCTCTGCTGAGGCTGCCAGCAGAGGTGCCAATTGTAATGGGACACTTTTTTTTTTTAAACTACACTAAAATCACTCATTTCAGAGAGCTGCTATTATTAATTTGTATAATTAGCACATTAATTTGTGCTGTTTACAGGAAAGTATCACTGGAAAATCATGACTCTCCCACGCTTAGCTTTCATAATGATGTTGGGGGTGGTGAACTAATGTCTTATTCAACCATCAAAAAGTATTTTCTCCATCTAAAAAGGCAAGTAAAAATGTAAAGAAGAATTCCAGTACTTCACACTATATCAACCTGGGCATAATTTCTTTCTTAAAGAGAGAACACTGTTATACCAGAACAATCTCCACATATTCATATGTTGGTATAGGACAAAGAAAAGGCAGGTAGTCAGTCAATTGGATAGCAGGCCAGTAAAAATGATCAACACCAAGTAACCAAAATTGTTTTATGGCCCCCTGGCCTCATATTTTACTTATTCTTCAAATTTTTCTTGGATTAAGGTACCTTTGATTTCTCATGCAAAGGATAAGCCTTTGTTTAAAATGATACAGAAATTTATTTTAATTGAGGCGGTTTAACAGTTGTCATGATATGAACTAATAGTTTTTAGCATCTTGTTCCCCATTGAAATCTGGCTTTTGTGCATTCTCCAACACAGGACTTAAGGGTGATAAAAATAGCATGTTAGTTCCACTCTATTTAAACTCTGTAGGCTCTAAGACGCACTGTCAGATATACAGACAGACCTGTCAATTATTCTCCAAGGTCTCAGGTTTCATTTAAAATTTTTAGCTGTTGTGCTTGAGAAGAAAATGTTCAATCATGGGCTGTGTCTACACTATGGACACTATAGCAATAGTGCTGTAGCTATGCCACAGTAACAGCAAATGTGGCTGCAGACTACAGCAATGGAAGGGGTTTTTTCCATTGCTGTAGGAACTCCATCTGCCCAGGCAATGGTAGCTAGGTCAACAGAAGCATTCTTTCATCAGTCTAACTGTGTCTACTCTGGGAGTTAGGTTTGCATAGCTACAGCACTCGGGGGTGTGGATTTTTCACACCTCTGAGTACCGTAGCTATCTTCATGTACATTTTAAATGTAGACTTGGCCTTGGAGTGTAAGGATGCAGACACGTTTATGTGAGTTTGCAGAGAGTGAAAGAATAGCTCTGGCGTGTGTATGACCCCATTTCAGCAGGTACTAACCCCAGTGCTAGTGATGATGCTTTAAGTGTCAACAATAACTATTTCACTTCTCAAAGCATGCAAGAAAAGAGGGGAAGGGGACACCACCTTTTCCCAAAGCTTGGAGCACTCATCTGGGACCCCCAAAGGACTACCCAGAAGAGAGAGGGGGAAGGCTCAGAAGATGTATTAAGGTGTAAACCTTTAACAATCCCAGGTGGGATCAGAAGAGAGTACAATTAATGTAATTTTCCTGAAGGGTGTGGGCTTGGCTTTCAAAAGTATTTTTTGGGGCAGCTCTAAGCTATTGTTAAAACAACCTTAGGCTGTCTGACTTATTTAAATCTTGTTTGGTAACTTCCTTCAGATTACTCTGGCCAAGGAGTGGACCAGCTGCAGAATGTAATTGACACAATCAAAAACAATCCAGATGACAGAAGAATCATCATGTGTGCTTGGAATCCCAAAGGTACAGAAGTGTGTGTGTGTGTGTGTGTGTGTGTAGTGAATGTAGTTGCACCTTACCAAGTTGCATGCTAAGCTATATCATTGGTGCTCATTTAGTCCTGAAAGTTTGCATAATTACCAGATCCTGTGTCTACAGCCGGCTGTGGTGGTGGTGGTGGTGGTTACATTTTTGCTGCAAGAAAAGGTGAGCTTACACAACTGATATGTGATTTCATGTTCTATAAATGGTTGGGTGAATTATAACCTGGATTCTCCTGTTTCTCATGATTCTCACTGATGTGAGAGGATATTCAGGCCCCAAAACATCCTATATGATTTCAAACCTTTTCTGTCTTAGTACAAATGGAAATACATGATTATCACTGCCCTCTACATAGTCACTATTCAAAGACACTTTGCATATAATAAAAAAACATTTAACTTGTTTTTGAAGGAAACTCATAATTGAAAAATATAATCAAGCAGCTGTTTTTTTTTACTGTATATTAAATTATAGGATTATACTCAAAATTTGGGGAGAAGAGAACAAAACTTAAAAAAAAAAAAAATTACAATGCTCTTTTTCGTTGTTAGAATCTTTTCTGAAGAAAGGAGCCTGTTTAAGAACTTAAAGGTACTCAACAGCTAGAAGAGCGGGAGATGCCAACAAGCAGCAGCCAGTTAAAAAATGATCGTTTTAGCTGTTTTCCCTGCTATAGTTAAAGAGCCAGTTTCCAAAAAGGCAGGCTGGGGAAAGGTTCCCATTAAAGGGCAACTGTACAGTAGGTGGAGGGTTAATAGGGATCAGGCAGGTCAAAGGAGTGTGATACCTTGTGGATGTCCAGCTGTCAGTTTAAAATCAACAAAGCCAAAACAGAGTTCTTAATCTTCCCCGCCAAGTCTTCCCCCTTTTCTCAGTCACAGTGGACACCATTATCTTCTCTGTCACTTGGCATCTTTAACTTGACCATTTCTTTAGATTCTAACATTCGGGCCATGTCTAAATCATGGTTTCCCTAACTGTGGTGCATCATATATTCCATCAGTTCACTTCACAGCCTTTTTTTAAAAGAACGTGGTACATGAACCATTAAGTTTGGGGTCTGCTGGTCTAAATCTTGTTGATCCTTCCTGCCTAACATCTCTATACGTCTTCCTTCTCTGTCCACACAGTTCACTCATCTAGTCTCCCATCATTTCGACTCCTGCAACATTCTCTTGTCTGACCTTGACAAATACAGTCTCACCCAGCTTATATCCATTCAAAATGCTTCTGCAAAGATCATTGTCCTAGTTTGTTTGATCATGTCACCCGCTTTTGCATCCATTCTTTCTCCACTGCCTCAAATGTAATCTACTTGCCTTTACCGTCAGGGCCCTTCACAGTCTATCCTCATGCTACCTATCGTCTCTCATATCCTGCCAAGATGTTGACTCCCATTTCCACCTTGCCAGTGACATCAGCCTTTATCACCCACTTGTTCAGTTTCCAAAAAAATACCTTCATGCTTTCTTCCATTCTGTCTCTCATGCATAGGAAGAGCTGCACATAAACATCTACAAAACCACTTAACTGTCATTTAAATTCCTCCTTAAAACTCTCCTTTGCCGTGATATCTACAAAAATGTGAGAAGAAGTAGGCATATTATACTAATTTAGATGGAATAAATGGGCCCCAAGAGCAAGTGGTGTTAACGTGACCCTGAAACTGTCCAACCTTAAATTTAAAGAGGTTTGGTATATAGAGACTGCAGCTTGCTTGTATCAAGGTAAACACACCATTAAAAATCTTTTAAACCTCTTTAATAAAAGATACAGAAAAGAAGGAAAAATAGTTAAAGCATTTGAAATGTAAAGTAGTAAATAAGGCTTCCGTTTTAACAACATCCCTTGTTCCCTGTCCCTTTAGCTGGAGAGAGCTGTTAGAGGGAAAACCCTTGTGCTTGACAGCCTCTTTGATGGTGATAACTGTCCTTTTTTGGCAAAAAGAGAAGTTAGTTGAGATGGGCTGGAGCTGGTATCACTGTTGTTGGTAAAGTCTGATCCTGTTTCCTAGAAAGCAAAACAAGACAAACACTCAAGAGGGAAGAGAGAACAACAACAAGGATAGAAAATGCAGCTTCTGTCTTTGGTGTTGACTTTTACTTGCTAGTTCGCTGCTGGAGAAACATAGGCACAGCACATGGTTTTATCAGCCATTCCAAGACCTGGCAAACTTATTCCAGCATCAAGCTGTTTAGGTGATTGCTTTTAGCTGCCTCTCTGGTCACAAGCTTACAGCAGTGTTGCAAAATATGCAGTTTTGGCCATTGAAACCAAACTCCTTATTAGACAGAAGAAAAAAAGGAAGGGGATAAGGAAAGGAAAGAAATACATTGGAGAAGGAAAGTGTGTGTGTGTATATGTCTCTCTCATGCGCGCGCATGTCCAAGTCTGTGGAGGTGGCGATGTCCTCTGGCTCCCACTCTCTTGTGTGGTCTGGTCAGGACACTTCTGAGGATCAGAATAATGAAGGCCCAATGGTGTTACAGTAAATACTGGGTCCCAAAGCGACAATGGGGGTGGTGGACATGATCATAAAATTCGCTCCTTTCTTCTTCTTCCATCTTTCAGTCAGCCATCATTTTGGATTTTTCCTAAGTCATAGTCATCCCCTTGTTCTTTTATTATTATTATTTTCATTTTATTATTTTCCTAAGGACCCCAAAAGGGGAGTGATGGGTGGAATAGCCCATTCCCTCATTTATTTTGTCCAACAGTTGGGACTGATTTCCAACACACAAATTTTGACCCATTGATTTCCAGTCCCACACTCTTCTTGTTTACCAGGCATGATGTAAACACAGTCCTTGAGTTATATCAGTAGGCCTTTTTATTTGGACTAATTGTCTTTCTGTCTTCCTTTTGCATCTTTTCCCATCAACATTTGTTGTAATAGGTTATTATAACATTTTTATGAACTTGCTCTTTTCACATGCAAGCTCACAATTAGGGTAATTGGGCCGATAAATTTACAGCAGGTGGCAGGAGTGCTCTGATTGCTGCTTATCATCCTGACCAGTATTCTCATTGTTCCCATGTGCTCCCTCATTTGTCTCTGTCCACCTGTTACTTTTTGTCTTGTACTCTCTGTGGCGGTGGATGTCCTTTTTTCTCCCCCTGTGTCTGTAGTGCAATACAAATAATAAAAATTAGAGGCAGGAGCTTGTTTAAGAAGGAAAACATAGGCTGAATGACTAAAGCCCTTAACACATGCTTAACTGCAAACACTTGACACATGCTTAATTTTACTCATGAGACTAATCTCATAAAATCAATAGGACTAATTATGTGAGTAAAATTAAGCATGTGCATAAGCGTTTGCATTATCAGGGCCTAAAGCCTTTCTTCAGGGGAATTTCTACATGTGATTTTCCTCTGTCCATCCAGTTACTGTTAACAATAGCAGTTACATAATTAAGCAAGCAATATCTGGTAGTGGTAATAGCAGGATTTAAAAAGTCTTAATAGTAAAAGCAATAGAACTATAATATGTGGTTCAATATTGCTATTTGACGTATTTATGCATATTTATTTCTATACACATATGTATATTTTTTCTGCTCTTTCATGGTGTCTTAATACTGTGTTTTTCCCCTCCCCCTCTTCCTGTTTTGCATCTCCTTAGATATTTCACTAATGGCTTTGCCTCCATGCCACGCTCTGTGCCAGTTTTATGTTCTAAATGGTGAACTGTCTTGCCAGTTGTATCAGAGATCTGGAGACATGGGACTCGGGGTGCCTTTCAATATTGCCAGTTATTCACTTCTCACGTATATGATTGCCCATGTCACAGGCCTGAAGGTATAGTATCCTTTTGCTTAGATATTTATAGTTTGAACAGAGGACTAAAACATTAAATAGACTAACATTTATGTAGGAAGACCTGGAATGAACACAGCATTCAAAAGTTTAGATATGTACAGGAACGGGCTCTGTAGATTAATTATGTTTAATGTATGTGTTAGTGGGGTGGCCTGCACTATAAGAACTCTATAAATCTCGTTGTGGTCACTTATATCAAAGAATCTCCAAATCTTGTGGAAAAAACTTGTCAAAATGAAGCTGTATCCTGGCTTATTCCACCAGTTTATCTCCCAAAAATCTGAGTTGAGCACTTTTCCTTCTGGTGACAATGAAAAATGCCATGGGGTGTCTTTTTGTGCTACTGAAACAGCTGTCTTCAAGGTACTACCAACTTCAAGCCATTAGAAATGTCAGTGTTGTTCTGGTGGTTTTTTTGGACTAGACAGAGCATTAATTCTGTGGTTGCTGTCAGATTCCAATTTCCATATTGTGATCTGCCCTGGTTTCAATTGGATATTTTTCTCTTCTGACTGTAAATGGTTGTATAGTACTGCTCTTTTCTGTTAGCCACCTGTTATCTTTCACCAAAGATAGCTGCGTTCTTGAGACTTGGTAGAGCGGAGATTTGTTTAATTTAAATACATTACAGTCTTTCTATCTTCTAAAATCTGACTTCCTCACTTCTTAAAGATTTAATAGTGATAAAGAGTGATTTTTTGAGCCCCCTCCTGCTGCTATCATCAGGAGTTGCTGCTTCCATTTTTAGCACTGAGGAGATAAAATGGGTGAGTGGAGAAAATCATGCTTTATAATAAGTAACGACTTAGTGTAAGTTTTATATCAAAGGCAATTAAAGTAAATGAAGTTTGTCTCCTCCACAATGTCATTTAACTATTACATCTCCTCTCCCACAAAAAGTGTTTTTGTTTTAAGAGATGTGCAGTAAAGAACAAACTCATAGAAGACTTGTGAATTTTTGCATAACATTAAATACTGCAATAACGCTGCAGACAAATGTAGTAAATAGCTCTGCTTTTACAATCCAGTATTTCATTACATGCTATGGCTAAGAATACTGCAGCAAAATAGTGCAGATACTTTCAGGAGCAGTAAACTCTTAAGCACTAGACCTAAATCGATGATGATGGTAAATTGTCAGGCAATGCTTAAGTCACACAAAATGCTTATCCAGGGCGTTAGGTGCCCCTGCCATAAGTGAAAGAAATGTTAATGCAGACAAACCAACCTGTCAGCTTTCGCAGTTAGAAAAAGTACCAGCCCTTTCCCAAATGTGAGGATAGCTGCGATTTGTAGCATGCCATGAAGGCCAACAGATGTGGGCTATTTCAGATCAAGAGGCTGGGAAGAGAATTCCAAAGTTCAGGGCTCATTACGGAAAACATCCTGCTAGCAGCTCCGATTTAAACCAAGAAGACTGGCTTTCAAGTGCTTCTGCATACCATAACTGTGGCAATAGTGAGGCATGTTTCTCAGCTAGACAGGTTCAAAGCCATTTTGGATATGTCTACATTGCAGCGGGAACATGCCTCCCAGCGTGGGCGGACAGACTTATGCTATCTCTGCTCAAGCTAGTGCACTAAAAATAGCATTGTAGTGTGTGGGTGGTGGCTTCAGCTAGCTGCCAGAGTCCAAGCCCATCTGAGCTCAGGTGGCTAGCTGGAGCCACTGTCTTTTTCCACAATAATCATTCTGCTAGTTTTAGCATGCTAGTGTGAGTCTGTCTACCTGGGCTGAGAGGCAGACTCCCAGCTGCAGTGTAGACATACCCTTAGGGCTTTGTCAGGATAGATCATGGTGCATTGGTTTCATGTGATCCTGCAAGGAACTCCTTTTAATGAGTTGCTTTGGTTTCTTAAAAGAATTAAGTGTCACAGTATACATTACAGTAGTCTAATCTTGAGGTAGAAGCATGGATCACTGTAGCACTGTTTCAGAGTAACAGCCGTGTTAGTCTGCATTCGCAAAAAGAAAAGGAGGTACTGGTGGCACCTTAGAGACTAACCAATTTATTTGAGCATAAGCTTTCATGAGCTACAGCTCACTTCATCAGATGCATACTGTGGAAAGTGTAGAAGATCTTTTTATATACACACAAAGCATGAAAAAATACCTCCTCCCACCCCACTCTCCTGTTGGTAATAGCTTATCTACAGTGATCACTCTCCTTACAATGTGTATGATAATCAAGGTGGGCCATTTCCAGCACAAATCCAGGGTTTAACAAGAATGTCGGGGGGGGGGAGGAAAAAACAAGGGGAAATAGGTTACCTTGCATAATGACTTAGTCACTCCCAGTCTCTATTCAAGCCTAAGTTAATTGTATCCAATTTGCAAATGAATTCCAATTCAACAGTTTCTCGCTGGAGTCTGGATTTGAAGTTTTTGTTGTAATATTGCAACTTTCATGTCTAATCGCGTGACCAGAGAGATGTGGAAGGAGATGGGGGTAGTAAATACAGCTTTCTCCATCTACCTCAAAGTGATAGGTTGCAAATATTTCTTAGAGAAGTCTCCTACTACAGGATAGGCCTAACAAAGAAAATAACAGAACGCCACTAGCCGTCACCTTCAGCCCCCAACTAAAACCCCTCCAACGCATTATTAAGGATCTACAACCTATCCTGAAGGATGACCCAACACTCTCTCAAATCTTGGGAGACAGGCCAGTCCTTGCCTACAGACAGCTTAGAGTAGCTTAAAATAATCGGTTACTTTAGGGAAGGACAATATTTGAACTTGTAAGGCAATGGCTTATCAAGACAATCTGGTGCAGGAGCTACACTTCAGCAACAGAGGTGCTGGGAACCTCTAGCACAAGCATTGCAATGTCATACAGTCCTGAAATGTGCTACCTTGTTTGTCTGAACACTTTTCCCTCTTTTTCTTCAGCCTGGTGAATTCATACACACACTAGGAGATGCTCATATATATCTGAATCATGTTGAACCTTTGAAAATTCAAGTAAGTATCCATGGTGACTGGAGCCTGGCTGTCTTTTTGATATACATCTACCACAACTGGTTACTAACAGCATTTTGGGCTGTGTGTGTAGGAGCATTGCCAGCAGATTGAGGGACATGATCATTCCCCTCTATTTGGCATTGGTCAGGCCTCATCTGGAGTACTGTGTCCAATTTTGGGCCCCAAGCTCAAGAAGGATGTGGAAAAATTGGAAAGATTCCAGTGGAGAGCAACAAAAATTATTAGAAGACTGGAGCACATGACTTATGAGGAGAGGCTGAGGGAACTGGGATTGTTTAGTCTGCAGAGAAGAATGAGGGGGGGATTTGATAGCTGCTTTCAACTACCTGAAAGGGGGTTCCAAAGAGTATGGATCTAGACTGTTCTTAGTGATACCAGATGAGAGAACAAGAAGTAATGGTCTCAAGTTGCAGTGGGAGAGGTTTAGGTTGGATGTTAGGGAAAAACTTTTTCACTAGGAGGGTGGTGAAGCACTGGAATGGGTTACCTAGGGAGGTGGTGGAATCTCCTTCCTTAGAGGTTTTTAAGGTCAGGCTTGATAAAGCCCTGGCTGGGATGATTTAGTTGGGGATTGGTCCCACTTTGAGCAGGGGGTTGGACTAGATGACCTCCTGAGGTCCCTTCCAATCCTGGTATTCTATGATTCTAACTCATAGTAATCCTGTGTTTTTAGATGTGGTACTGTGGAGACCTTTCATTGTAAATACTATCTCTTAATTTGCATGGCTGATCCTCTGATTTCTTCTCCAATACTCCCCTTTACCTGGGTTCAACTCTGGTTACAAGTGAAAACACTAGAATTTTGACTGAATTGTACACTAATTTGAACCAAAAGAGTGGTTATCTCTCTGCAAGTCAAAGATACAAGAATTTGTACTCTAATCTTTATCGGTTACAAAATATTAGTGTCTTTATACTTGTCTTATCAAAATAAAACTGTAACTGACTAAATGAATAAAGTGCACTTTGATGCATTATCCTTACTTATGTATATATAGTCAGTTTGCAAACCAGTAATTCTTAGTGGGTATTCTGCTGAATAAGGCTCTACAGTACTTTTTTTGGGTCTCTGACAGAGACTTGTTCACATCAATCTTTCCACCTTCATCACACATATCTACATACTGTGATGACTGAGAATGTTATGGCAGGTGAGGTCTACCTAACCAAAAGAGCTGTCTAAGTAGTCAGTTTTCACTATGCACTGTTCTTTACATTTGTACAAGATTAGCACTCAAAAGTAAGTCAAACTCTCTTTAATTTCAGCTTCAGAGGGAACCACGTCCTTTCCCAAAACTCAAAATTCTTCGTAAAATTGATAACATCAGTGACTTCAAAGCAGATGACTTTCAGATTGAAGACTATAACCCACATCCAGCTATTAAAATGGAGATGGCTGTTTAATGCACTTAACTTTTTAAACTGAGTCTGTTTCATAAGTATGTTACCTTGTCTATACTTAAGCTCAATGTGATGCTCTTAAATGTTGCTAAAAGTTACATCACTTTGAAAGGGGTCCTTCTCTAAAAGATGGACTGTTCATAGCTGTTAACCTGCTTCTGAAGTATCTAATGAAAAATGTATGTTAATGAAAGTGGCTTGCTTTTGTGCAGGAGGTGTCACTGAACCAAATCTTGGTGTAAAAGAAAAAATTAGCACTGTTTACTAGCCAATCTTTGAGTACAGAGGTCTCTGTTGGAAGGTGACTCTGGGTTGTACATTTCTACTGTCTATAAATCATTCATGAATTGGCAGGAGCCCCCCTAAGTTGTTACTGGGTTTAAGTTAATATTTCAAGCTTTTCCTTGCTCTGCACTGTAGCCTGAGCAGTGACTAGTGAGAAGTATTTAGTCTTGTTCTGAATTAGTTACTTATGCATTAGTAAGTATTTAAACAAAACAGGTGTTATAGCAGTGGATTTTTTTAAGCTGGAGAAGAATGTTTAATAAACCTTTGTATAAATATTTTCAATGGTGTTTGGAAAGTGTGTATCTAAGGCCTAGTACTGAATTTGTGCTTGTAACACTAATATCAAGATATTATCAACTGCCAAACCTAATATCAAGGTAACTTTCAGAGGATTTTGAGATTTCAAAGTTTTGGCTTTGTTCAATTTCAGAACAAAAAATCAAAACATGAACTCTAATTGGAATGGGGGCTGTGGTACCTGGAGTATATTGAAGCTGGGGCCTTTATGCTCCCAAGCACTCTCTCAGTAGGCTGCTAAGGCAGTGGGCAGGTAAGCAGGTTGTCAAGAAGCCAGGCAGGCTTCCTACAGAAGTTTGTTGGACACTGATTTCAAAACATTTCAATTTTGATGAATCAGCAAATGTCTAGTCTCAAGTCTTGCTACAACTAAAGCATAACACCTAGCTTTATCAACTCTACCTCTTGCTGCAGGATACTGGTGACATCAGTATCAGTTCTGGTCCTTTCATGATGCTGCCCATCTTACCAAGCCATGGTAGTTTATGTACACACAGGGTGGTTGAGTAAGAACTTTAAGTTTGGGCCTTAAGAAAATATGAAACACACAATCAATGGAACAACTCTGAAGAGCTCTATACCTACCTGAAGTGGTTTTTTATCCATGAAAGCTTATGCCCAAATAAATTAGTCTTTAAGATGCCATTGGACTTGTTGTTTCTATACCTAACTGTACACTCAACAGCTTCTGGTTCTACAACATAACCAGTATGAAGTTTTGTATAGGATTAGGACAAGAGTAGACAGTAAAGAATTTTATTTTAAATCTCTAAATTAAAATACTTTAGTATATTGTGAGAAAATCCACTGGAACAATTTACCAAGGGTCATATTGGATGCTCCAACACTGGCTATTTTTAAAACAAGAGTGGATGTATGTGACAGATGCAATAGTTCAAAAAATTTTGGGGAAATTTTAAGGCTTGTGTTATGCAGGAGGTCAGATTAGGTGAGCACAGTGGTCCCTTCTGCCCTTGGAATCTATGAAAACAGATACTGCAGAGTTACTGATTTGTAGACTAGTTCTAGAAATGAAGTTTGTCGCCCATCCACTAGTTACACTAAAGTATAACAACTTTGCTGGATTACAGGCCTCAGTCATTTCTTTAAACTAAACAGCCTGGACTATGTGTTATGTTAATTCCTGAAGGTTTTTGCCTGGTGACACAAAAGCACTTACTGGCAGCTGAAATCTTGTATCATCACTTAACAATAGGGCATGAACAGCTTGCGAAATTTAATCTTCTACCTGAAAATTGTCAGGGTTAGGCTTAATGCAGTAGTACTTTATGGCTTAGAAAGGAGCTTCTGCCAAACTTCTCCCTGAGGAAACTGGAATTTCCTTATAGAATCTTCTTTCATTTCAGTGGAATATCCAGCATCCTACAAGATTTAAAAAAAAAGTTGTCATTTAGAAAGGGATACTAGATCTAGTCTGCTCTTCATTCAAGTAACTTAACTGCTGTCATGCAACTGGAGAATAATAATTGTAATCTCTGTGCTGCTGGGGATCATGCCAGGCTAATTTGGAATACAAAAGGTATCAGCTGTAACTAGTGTTAATCTAACACCTGATGCAAATGTTAAATGGAAAACTAGAGTTCTAAAGTCTGGGCTGAACAGAATTGTAGTTAAGCAATCTTTAGTTTTGGAATATGAGTTTCGGTGAAAAACTGAGAATGTTTTAAAGCCTCTCCAGTGAATTATTCTCCCTCATGCCCTCTTCTCCAGCTGAACAGAGAAGTTTAAGTATTAATATTTTTTTACCTAAGTTGGTTAGCCCAGCAATGCTGATATATTAAACATCAGTAACTACAGAATCGCTTTGGGTTGAGGTTTTAGGCCAGGGTCACACCACTTCCTGAAGCATGTGTGCTGGAATGTATACCTTTCATTTCAACAGTTCGGAACTGCCAAACCTATGCTATAGTTTAGTCTAATAGCACCTAACTTTTTTTCATTCTGCAGATGACTGTAAAAGGAGTCTCACAAGCAATCTTAGTTTTAAACTGCTTGTAATTAAGATGCTTTCTTTACAAGGCCACTTAAGTACAGCAGATACTCTTACAGCATACCTGAGGTGGTACATAGGAAGCTTTCTGGATTACAACAGGATATTTGAAGTGTTCATGCAAATGATCTACATACTCACACATCCTGCAAGAAAGAGGAGGGATGGTTTTCACTTTTACCTAATCTTGTACTTATTCATGGCTATTATCCCTGACAAACAAGGCTGGGGTAAAAGTTGGGATACAAATATCAGTCTAATCATCAAATTAGGAGGCTTTGTTTTAGAAGCAGAAACTACTGCTAGACAGTGTTCCATATTGATCAACTAGAACTGCTTGGCATTTTAGCTTAGTGAGGACTGGTGGTCTCAATAAAATAACCCAGATCAAGAATACAGGGCAGAAGATGGGCCCTTTGGGCAGTATGTAGGGTTAGGAGAGCAAGATTCAAACTTCCTTTTTCAATACAGACAGAGATTAGTAAACTTATACAGAAGAGCTTGGTTTACTGATTGGAAAATCCACAAAGTACCACAAAAGCTTGATTCTTATGCTAGCCAATGTGTATACAGAATGTATGCATTTAACATGGGTATTTAAAGGGTATAAACAAGACTATTTTCTGCAGCAAGGGAAGTCGCTAACGAGGGCAGCTGAAGGGCTGGGTCTGCTCCTCAGTTTATGAATTACGAAGAACATTGCTGTGGCTGTAGACCAGCAAAATTTACCAAACAAGGTCTAAGGCAATTTTAAATATATTGCTCCAGAGACAAGGAAGATCAAAACAAGAGGAATGGTTTATGAGTCAGCTGATTTTAAATGTGATCAAAAGATGAAGCTACAATATTTGACTTTAATATTTACAAAACAACTAGTGCGAACAGGAATATACAGCCAACAGGAGAGTTTCAGGAAATTTGTGTTTGCAATAATGTGAAAAAATTGTTCACTGCACGCAAAGAAGGCTAATACAATCCAAAGCTGATATTAAACAGGACAAGGGAAGTTGTTAGATCCTTTTGGGAAGCTACACGTAGAACACTATTCAACTTAGAGCAGGGAGTTAATCCTTTGGTCATGAATGTGTTGGCCAGGGGTTGTAGGTGTGAGAGAGAGATGCCAAAATATAGTTCCAAGAGTATCAAACAGTCTTTGTCAAAAATATTCCTGGCTGTTTGCCAGGCGATTGCCAGAGTGAAGTTCACACACTTCTGATTGGTTTAAAATTCTCTGGAAGAGCCAAAGGGGGGTGAGTGGGTGGGTGTTGTTTTTGTTTACTGGTTCTTATTGCGTGTCAACAGCCTTTTGGAAAAATAAGCCATCACCACTATTGAATGTTACAGTAGCATTTCACATTACTAACCTGTTTTCAAGGCTTCCAGATACTGAAATATAGTCAAATATTATCAAGTGCTGTACCAACTCACAGAGCCCAACACCCCCAGCGTGAGGGCACACAGGAACTGAAATGAAAACAGAACGATCCTTTTAAACCAATCTGAAGAGTAAAGGCAAATGACTAGATTATTCAGAAAGCTTGTGTACCAGCTCTGCTGGTGTTTAACTGCAGCTCCAGTACCACCCCCAGCAGCCCTAGGGAAGCTCGGCTTCCAGTAATAAGGGACCAAAGGCATTTTGAATTCGTACTAAAGCATGACAGAAAACAAATGACTGAACCATACACAAGCGCATGCTCATGAGTTAGCAACATGACAGCTGAAGAAGTTGCATGGCAAACTGGCTTAGAACAAAAGAGGTTTTAGTGCTACTGACACACTTCCAAGAGCCTTACTTTGAAACTTTTTGGCCATCAGCAACACAGACAAGTTTTCATTCACACTTCCCAGCCTGCAGCTGTCAATCTGGAGATAGCTCAGGGCCTTAGCCTGTAGGAGCTGCTTAAATATCACTCTATTGTGGCACTGCAGGGGGGAGGGAGAGAAAAAAAGTTAAGCCCCAGAATCTAAGGAATTGGCAGGATATTACAAGAACTGTGGTAATGCAAGTCAAAACAATTGTACAATGTTCCCACTATGTTTCCCATTAAAACCAAGTTCTTTTTCCACTTAGCTGGAACAATGCACAGAAGTGCAGAGGGTTGCAAAGCATTTTACAAACATTAAAGAATCACAGTACAGTTGTAAAGTAGAGGCATAGTAGAATTACATCCATTTTACAGCTCTCTGAACTGAGGCACACAGAAATATCATTATTTGCCTAAGTTCACACAGCAATTCAGTGGCAAAGCTGGGATCAGAACTGAGTCCTAATTCCATGTTTTGTTTTAACTGCCAAGCAAAACTCCTGCTCTTAATTGCATGTTACCCCTCATGTGAATGACTGGGCTACTGCAGCACTCAGACAGCAGTAGTGAATACACAGTGGTTCTGTCGGCCGTGGAAGACTATTTCTTCTCATGGACTCCTGCAGACCAGTCCAATGAGATGATTAGGGCCCTATCAAATTCACAGCCGTGAGAAATGTGTCACAGACTGTGAAATCTGGTCTTTTGTGTACTTTTACCCTATATACAGATTTCATGGGGAGACCAGCATTTCTAAAACTGGAGGGCCTGACCCAAAAAGGTGTCACAGAGGCAAGGGGTTTCACAAGGTTATTGTGGGGGCAGGGGAGGTGTCACAGTATTGCCACCCTTACTTCTACACTGCTGCCTTCAGAGCTGGGCAGCTGGAGAGTGGTCGCTGCTGGCTGAAGGCCGAGCTCTGAAGGCAGCATACAGAAGTAAGGGTGGCAATATCGCTCCCTTCCCAAATAACCATGCAACCTCTCCACAGCTGAATAGCTGTGTCAAATATAAAGGGAAGAGTAAACCCCTTTAAAATCCCTCCTGGCCAGAGGAAAAATCCTCTCACCTGTAAAGGGTTAAGAAGCTAAAGGTAACCTCGCTGGCACCTGACCAAAATGACCAATGAGGAGACAAGATACTTTCAAAAGCTGGGAGGAGGGAGAAAAACAAAGGGTCTGTGTCTGTCTGTATGCTGCTTTTGCCGGGGACAGAACAGGAATGGAGTCTTAGAACTTTTAGTAAGTAATCTAGCTAGGTATGTGTTAGATTATGATTTCTTTAAATGGCTGAGAAAAGAACTGTGCTGAATAGAATGACTATTCCTGTCTGTGTCTCTTTTTTGTAACTTAAGGTTTTGCCTAGAGGGATTCTCTGTGTTTTGAATCTAAATACCATGTAAGGTCTCTACCATCCGGATTTTACAGAGGTGATTCCTTTACTTCTATTAAAAGTCTTCTTGTAAGAAAACTGAATGCTTTTTCATTGTTCTAAGATCCAAGGGTTTGGGTCTGTGGTCACCTATGCAAATTGGTGAGGATTTTTACCAAACCTTCCCCAGGAAGTGGGGTCCATGGGTTGGGAGGATTTGGGGGGGAAAGACGTGTCCAAACTACGTTTCCCAGTAAACCCAGTTAGAGTTTGGTGGTGGCAGTGGAAATCCAAGGGCAAAGGGTAAAATTAATTTGTACCTTGGGGAAGTTTTAACCTAAGCTGGTAAAAGTAAGCTTAGGAGGTTTTCATGCAGGTCCCCACATCTGTACCCTAGAGTTCAGAGTGGGGAAGGAACCTTGACAAGCTGAAATCATGAAATTTACTATTTTTAAAATCCTATGACTGTGAAATTGACCAAAATGGACTGTGAATTTGGTAGGGCCCTAGAGATGATGGATGATCTTAGTCAAGTGTATTAACTATTAAACTCAGGATTCCATTTCTACCTCTGCCACGGACTTCTTGCGTAGATGTTGGCCAAGTCACTTGATCTTTGTGCTTCACTTTCCAATCTGTAAAATGGGGATAATAGTACTCCCCTACCTAACAGGGGAAGTAAGATAAATACATTCATGTTTATGTGATGCTCAGATATTATGGTATGGAAAAACCTCTACGTACAAATATATAAAGCCTATTACTCAGGAATTGGCCTTTAGTCTGCCAGGCAGGTCTGTGCTAATAGTTCATTCAAACCCATTCTCCTTAATAGATGTCATTATTCACACCAAAAATTAAATGTTCTATCTGCTGGCAAACAACAGCTGGAGGTCAGCATCACAATGAAATACGGTGAAAGCAGGGCTTTGCATGAGAAACTGGAAACAGAGTAAACCTATGCTAATGCAGGGTTTCTCTCCAGCTGCCAGTGAGCAATGAGAATTTGCTAAATTATGTTGCTTTGCTCTGTAGATTTAGTAGAAGGGTTTGGCAGGAAGAGGTATGTCATTCATGAGCACAATAAAAAACAATTCAATTGTTAATTCACTTTGGTGCAGAAGCTGGTTTTCTTAAAGGGACCAGTCATTTTATTGATAGCTAACAATTTGTACATTACATCCAAGAGAGGAGCTCAGGAAATGAGGTCTTTGGACTGCTAAGATACTTTTACATGCTGCTGATGTCTAGGGTGACCAGACATCCAGTTTTTAAAGGGACAGTCCCATATTTAAGCCCTGCTGCAGGGATCTCTCTTAAAAACGGGCAAATTGTCCCATATTTTCTGTCTCCCTCCCATCAGTACTGGTGGGTCCTCCTGCTGGCCGGATCCCTGCTCACCAGCTGCCTGCCCATCAGCAGTGAGTGGGGGGGTCCAGTGGCCAACAATGGGGGTAGGTGTGCAAGGCTTGTGGCAGGGCAAAGCTGCAGCACGCAGGGCTGGCCACTCCCCCTGCTGGTCCATCAGCTCTGCCCCCACTGTGTGCTGGCTCTCAACCAGCAGGCCCCGCACCCCCTGTTTCCGGCCAGCACTGGCTGCGCACTGCGAGCTGCAGTGGCTGACGAGTGCAGGTAGATGACAGGCGCCAGCTGGTTACATGTCACCTCTGATGCTCACCCATTGGCCCTTTACTTGCTCCTCCTCTTGCTGTCCTCTCCCTGCTTTGCCCCTTCACCGCCCCCAGCTCCCCCATATCCCCCACAAGCAGGCCACGTCCCACTCCCAGTGCTGTGCGGAGAACCAGCCCCTGGTCAGATCACTCAACTCACCAACAGCCTGGCCGGCAGGCTTCTTCCTTCCCCCACTGCCTCTGGTTGGGCCAGCGCCCTGGGAAAGCCCAAGACCCTCCATCCCAGGACTCTGGCCATAAGGAGCCAAGCCCTGCATGTGCCAAAGCCCCGCACAGCGCTGGCATGGGGAAGCCTCTTCACCCCTCAGCTAAGCTCTGGAGTGGTGCAGGGGGGAGGGTTTGGGGGCAGGAAGCAATTTCCAGCCTGTTTGCACCCCGACCCTGCAGGCTCCACAGCAGCCCCCCAGGCAGGGGCTTAGCACCCTCTTCAACCCCCCAACCCCCTGCTCTAGGTCCTGCCCCCCAAGGAGTGTAGGGCTGCTTCGTCCCCTAGGCACCCTCACCTGCTGACCCACTTCTCTGGTGGGGTTTGCTGAAGTCCCTGCAGTCAGTTTCCCTGGGCCCTGGTGCACAATGCATCCTTAGGGCTTAACCCCTTCCTGCCCACGCTATAGCTGGGGCACAGGAGGCGGCTGGGTTTTGTCGGTGGCCAGCAGCAGCCTGGAGGTGTTAGCTGACTTTCGACACTGTGCGGGCAGGGAAGGACAAGCTGCTTCCAGCCACAGGGGAGTGGGGGAGGGGGAAAGAGATGAGCTCTGCAAAGACACAGGCCGAGTCATCCCTTCCCCACCCATTGCTGTAAGCAGCTCCTGTCCCTTCCCTCCCATAAAGGCTACTGCTGGCCACATTCTGGTGTGAACCCGGG